>NC_138772.1:312490381-313898350 GCF_965119305.1 Pelophylax lessonae | reverse complement strand
GCGGTATCGAGTATAGATGGAAGACTGGACGTTGTAACAGGGTCAGTATGGAGTCCAGGGTTTGTATGTCAACATGTTCACAATGTTGGAGTACCAAGTTCTCCTGGGCAAGGTTCAGGAAAAATTCTTTCCACTGGAATCCTGCAAAGCAGAGGAGATAGGCGCTGCAACGTCAGAAAGGTATAGCTATTTTCACGCAGAGAGCTGCACAGACCTGTGACAATCACCTAATTACCAAAAAACTGAAGACTTGCCTAACTAGGAGGGGTTATACCTATGAGTGGACTTTTTTTGCCAGTGTCTAATCCCCTGAAGGTGCATTACCTTATCATTATGGATATGAAGATGCACTGTGTTCCGTGATGTACAATAAAGACAATTATATTTTCCTCAACATTTAATTTCAATATCACTGATCTATTTATAGCAGACAAAACAATGATTCATGTATGAGCTGGTGTTTTTAAATGATGCAAGGTATGAAAGTCAATCTCTACAAATACCCCACATGTAACTTATCAGAGTGCATTGCACTTTCCACATATAAGTAGTAAAACAGGTTGCGTTTAAAGGTTTTTGGACAGAAAAATATATTACAGAATTTTCTAAGATAAAATGGACTGTTATCCCACCCAGACAAATGTTTGGTGAACATTTGTTCAATAAAAGAACGATCATCTAATAGCGGCACATACCTTTGCTCATCATCTGGGCGCTTTATTAAATTAAAGAGTATATGCAGGAGTTGGTCTCTTTCTTTAGGCTCTGGGTGGAGGCAGGCAGTACACAGTATAAGCGGTATCAGTTCCTGTACATCAAAGGAGAAATAAAACCATGATGAGAATATTCAGGGATATGTAAAAACACAAAAGAAATAATGTATCATGTGCATTGAAAAGATGGAAAGGTACAGGGAAACCATCACTATTTTTATTCCTCCATATTATCTTAACTTGTTTTTTTTCATATTTGCTAATGATCATCAGGTGGCATGAAAGCTTATGTAATAAAGCAGTGGTCCTCAACTCCGGCCCTCAGGGCCCACTAACAGGCCAGATTTTAAGTATTACCTTGGGGAGATGCAGACTAGAGTACTGCAATCACTGAGCAGCAAATTATATCACCTGGGATGAATTTCAGTTATCTTGCAAACCTGGCCTGTTAGTGGGCCCTGAGGACCAGGGTTGAGGACCACTGTAATAAAGTACAAAATATAATCACCAAAAAGATATACATGGAAATGGTAATTAATAGATAGAAATTTAAATTCGAACAAATACAGAACTGTCTATGATTAAGTGAGCAGCACACAACGGAATGGATCAGATTTGTGCATGGCTAGGTTTTGGGTTTACCGGAAGTTCCCAAGCCCCATGAAAAATATCGATCCTAACCTTCATGCAATCTACCTTTTCAAATAGAGAGAAGAGGTGGCGTGATCCAAGTGGGATATAAAACAAATTTATTGGAGTGGAAGAGAATTGGTAACTTACACAAACCATTAAAAGAAAACCATCATCAATCGGTTATGGCCTCTGGTGTTAATCTTTAGCATAGCAGGACACCATGATACAAGTGAGCACAATAGGTGGGCTGGTGGTAACCTGTACATGTAGCACAGACTGGAAGTGATGCCGGGTGGGGGGCTATGTTTCAAAGCTGCCCAAGCCCCTTTCTCAAGTCAAATTCCCTTCTCATGTGGTACGTATATTTATATATGCAGCAGTGGGACAACAAGATTCAATGGAAACATGTAGACCAGACACCGCCCCCCCAATGTCAGTTTTCTCTTCATACCAAAGGAGTCCGATGGCCATCTTTTTGGTTTAAACTTCCTGCATCACAGCCGGTTTTTGGTCCTATTTGTGGACTAGAAGGATGCAAGTTTACAAAAGACTCCATACTCAACATGCCAGAGCCAGTCACTCACTGTTGTAATATAAAAAAAGTGCCATTTCTTGCGTACCATTTGAGTTGCCAATTTACATGTGCCCAATACTGCCTGTAATTAAACGCACTTGGTCTGGCATCCCTGGTGTGTCCCCTTGTCGCTTCAGGTTACCCACCCGTCCACCTAGTGTGTTCCCTTGTGCAAAGGTGTCTTGCTATGCTAAAGATTACTACCAGAGACCCTCACCTATTGATGAGCACGTCCTTGTAACGGTTTGTGCAAGTTGCCAATTGTCTTTCACTCCATTACAAAAAAGTTTTATATTACACTTAGATCGTGCCCCCGCCTATCTGTTCACCAGGACCACTTCAGTCTCCAAGGAGGTGCTGCATCAAAGGGCCAGTAAAAAACACCCCGGATGTTCCACTTGAACTCATGGACTTTTTGCTTAACTCAAATTAGTACACACACAACACTCATTGCTGCGCCATCCCCCCCCCCCCACCCTTTTTTTTTTCTATGTATAAATTTTTTCAAATCACAATTTTTACCAGTTCTGTTTTTACAAAATGACAAATTTGTTGTGGGCCAGGTTAGTATGATATGCCATTTATTTACTTCTCTGTACAGTTTACATTTTTCAATCTTCAATAAAGATAATATCCGATTCCATAGTTTAGATATGACTGTAATGGAAAAGAAATTGCAGCGGTATTGAAAAACACCTCTTCCGTAACTCCCAAAGGAAAGGTCACTAACACCATAAAATAAAGAGTACTAATTTAAAAAATAATTCCAGAAATATTTTCAAAGAAAAGCCTTGTCACCCTCATGTTATGTAGTAATACATAGCAGGGGTGAATGGAACACTAAATATGGATTGACTCTCATATGTATGCTCCTTCTCCAATTATGTCCCCTTTTCTAAAAGGGGACATTGTTGGAGGAGTGCGGTCACTTGAGTTAATTTCTACATTTTTGACTTTTTGGCGTGATCATGTCTGCGATTAAACTGCAGGTTCTAACACATTACATTACCATAGTTAATATTGGACTATACAGTATATGGGGTAAAACTAGAACTATTCCTTCAGTATGTGTTTCAAGGGTTCAAGTTTGAAGAGGCTCTTAAAGTGTTACTAAACCCAACACCAGTGAAATCAGTCTTTATATGCAATAAAGCATGCTTGTTTTACTCACTGTGGAACCTACGGGGTTAATCCTGCACATTGTGTAAAAAAACCTGTTGGATCCCATCTGCTCTGATCCTCCCCTTCCACAGCCCCCAATACCTCCCCTGATAGAACAGAGCCTTGGGGGTGCTCTGCACATGCTCAGTTCAGTGTGTATTGTTAGAGCGTTTATTTTTATTTTTTCTTGGGAGGGTGCACATGATTGGCACAGGGCCAATCAGCACTGTCCAGACAAAGGGTCAGAGGTTCTGCAGCCTCATAGGACAGTCAGAGGAGAATGAAAACTCCACCAACACGCTTTAACCAGAAACTGATAGAAATCACAAGACTGCTATATACTGCTGATGAAAAAAGATATTTAGCAGTTTACATTTACTAAAATAATTGCATTTCCATGTTCTGTGTACTGAGGGAGACTAAATATACTGAATGCAGGCTCCTGGGTTTAGGAACACTTTAACTACTGCTTTTTTTTATCGCTCAAGCTTAATTAAAAGTTAGGTTACCACCAATTAAGAAAAGAAAATCACATCAAAGTGTAAAATACACATAAATCCCATAAAAAGTTACAAAACGCATAAGATTATGTACAAGTTCAGTTCACTGTTGCTTCCTCCCTGGAAATATTCCTATGCCTACAGGCAAGTTCTGTTCACAAGTCTGTAGGAAGGAAAACAAACAAAAGGAAACTTGCATAGCTGTGGTGTATTTAATTATGCTATAATAATAGAGCTGAAAGCCAAGAGCGGGACACGGAGACTGAATTAGGGGAACACAGTAAAAGAAAATACTCATGACTCGGCTGTACTTGCATATAAACTAAAGTCTAACCATGGGAGAAAACTTGTGAGTTATGATATGGAAAGCCACATTTGTGAAGTATAATTTATAGTGGTTCTGTTCTTTGGCTATGAACAACAACATGGGCCCTTATGCATCTGGCATTCCTTGATTGTTTGAGAGGAGATTGTTTCTTTTAAATCAGTGGTCAACAAACTATGGCCCGGGAGCAAATGCGGCTCTTTGCTCGCTTTTATCTGGCCCTTGAGGCATTATTCCCCTCCCCCACCATCAGCAAAAATGGAGCATAGTTCCTGCCACTCACACCGACATTGTGGCACTGGTCTTCTCACTGACACCAACGATAGGGCACTATTTATCCCATTAAAACCAATGATGGGACACTATTCCTCCCACTGACACCAATGATGGGACACTACTCCTACCACTGACACCAATGATGGGGCCCTTAATTTCCCACTGATAAAAAAGGGGCACTATTACTCCCCCTAATACCAACAATGGGGCAGTATTCCTCCCATTTATACCAGTGATGGAGCACTATTCCTCTCGCTTACACCAATGATAGGACACCAAAAACGAAACACCAACGACGGAACACCAACGACGGAACACCAACGACGGAACACTATTTGTCCCTCTGAAAACAATGATGGGGCACTTAATCTCCCACTGATACCAACGAAAGGGCAATGATGTGGCAGTATTCCTCTTATTAACAAAAATAATGGGGCATGGTTTACACCAACTGATACCAGGAAATTTTCTTCCCTCACTGGCCACAGTGTGGCCCCCCTAAAGTCTGAAGGAAAGTAAACTGGCAATTTGTTTATAAAGTTTGGAAACCATTGTTTTAGTTGACCCAAAACTGTCTTTACCTATATAAAATCCCATAGCTCAAGAGTTAACAACTGTAATCACTAGAACGCTTAACAAATCCAAAAAAGGAAAGCCTATACTAGAAATGTGTAAGTACTGTAATCTAATTGAGATATGGGACTACATCGAGCAGGAATAAATGTTCACAGACAGGCCAAATGTCCCATATATCTCTTTAAGAGACATACTCCACCTACTATTTACCATTGACTTTATGTCTGGTCATTGCCATACAAATGTAAATTTCACTGCATCCACAAAGACAAACCCACACTTTAGTTAGAAATGTTTCAGTCAGATATTGTGTGTGATTTTTACTAAAAACCACAATCAAACTTTTTAACGGTTTAGTGGCATTTTAGCGGTTTAAATCCGCTAAAAAGATTCCAGATGCATCATAACATAAGGTGTGCAAAGTTTTACAATTTGTTTTCTTTGAAAGCAGCCACAGCCTAGGTAGAAAAGGCTGTCCTCTGTCAGCTTGCTGTGAAGAAGGAATCTTGGTCTCTGTGTGGAAGCAGTAGTCTCTCTGCAGGGCTCGGTCACACAACCTGTTTAATTAAAAAATTATAGCTCGCCAGTCAGCAAGGAGCATGAGTATTGATGATTGGAGAGCTATGTGTCTGGCTCAGCAGGGGATGCATCAGAGCTCTTCAGAGAGGCCACTACTTCCCCCACAAAGACAAAGGGTCCCTCTCCACAGCATGCTGGCAGGAGACAGGTTTTTCTACTCAGCTTGTGGCTGATTTCTAAAAGAACAAGCGGTGACTCTACACACCATTTGGTTTGATGCACCTGAAACGTATGTAACCGATTCTAACCAAAAGTTCAATTGAACTGTAAGAGGAACAAATGGCAAAAAAAAAAAAACAAAAAACACATGTGCAGTCTGTCATTAGCATTAACACAGCAGTCTTGGGGGGGGCGCGGCGAACTCCTAACGTGATGGCTGCTTAGTCCAGGAGCTCCTTGCGTTCGTTGGGAGAACAGCCGATCCACAGAGCCCACAGCCAACATCCACAGTGGCATCCATCACCTGTCCACACCGCCCGACCATGCCCAGAAGGAAGAAAGAAACCCCACAACCGCAGAAACTCTCGGGTTTCTTCCCGAGTGTTACCTGCAGTCCACAACAAAATGGCGGCAAAGACAAAATCTCCCGGTCCGCACCTAGACTTCTAGCGACTGCCTCTATTCCAGGCACCCTGCGCTCACCAACAAGGGAAGTTCCATGTGGAAAGAAGCATGTAAACACAATGCAGATATCCTCTTTATCCAGGAGACTCACTTTGACACACAAACGACTCCTCGTTGTACCCATTACCTCTACCCACATATATTCTTGGCATCCTCCTCCAGCAAAAAACGAGGTGTACTACAGGCCATAAGGAACTCTATATCCTTCAGACTGAAAAGATCGTTCCTAGACCCAAATGGCAGATAAGTCATTCTTCAATGCAACATCAATTCCAAACCCTATACTCTGGCAAATGTCTGCGTACCTAGCAACCATCAAGTGAGATTCATCAGAAGGTTATTCAAGAAAGTCCATTCACTAACACATGGCAACATCTTGATAGGAGGTGACTTCAATGCAGTTACCGAAGCAGTTACAGACACTTCCACTCCACACAAAAGCACTCGACCGGAATTGAACTCCCAACTACATGAATCAGAACTTTATGACGTATGGAGATGTCATCTTGACAATGAAAGGGACTTTACTTTTTTTTCCAGCGAGACACCTCTCCTACTCACATATTGATATGTTCATTGTTGACAAATGGCTTTTGCAGCAGACCTCCTCCTCCTCAATTTTAGATATGACATGGTCTGATCATGCTCCCATTGTACTATCCATTAAGGAGAGGGACATCTGCCCAAAAACTTATGTTTGGAGATGCAACAACTAAATAATCCAAAAACCTGAAAAAAAACAAAAAAAAACTTAAACTTGCTCAACATCCCCAGGAGTTTTTCTGTGTGAATGACCCCTCTGCGCCCAATACTTTCACCCTATGGAATGCCCACAAGGCAGTCAAGGCGGTCAAAATGTCAGTTCAATACTGAACTGCAAAGGCTTCTCCAATCTAGTCATGAGCTTGAAACACAAAACAAATCATCTCCTTGAGATTCCTTCTCGGCCGAATTGACCAAAGTGCGTCACTCAGAATCCTACTATGCTCCCAATATGAGGCCCACTTAAGAAAACTTAAAATAAAATATTATTCTCGATAACCAGGCAAGTAAACTATTGGCAAATATATTAAATATCCGCAACGCCAAACCTGTGATTCCATTCCTATTCAACCCCTTCTCTAAGCAGAGGCTTACCGAGCCACAAGAAATAACCGATGCTTTTTCAGATTACTGCGGAGCCTCATAAAATCTAAAAAAAGACTGCTCTGTCCCCCAACCCATCCAGGAATCTATTAAAGATCTCCTCACACACATTAGTCTTCCTTCTCTGACATTGTCTCAATTAGGATTCACCTAATGCCCCCTTTACATCGCTGAAATAACACACGTCATCAAACTCTTACCCTGAAATAAATCGCCCGGCCCAGATGGACTCACAAATGAGTATTACAAAAGTTTCCCTGACATTCTAGCTCCTTTATTGAAAGTCTTTACAGAAGCAGCTCGCACAGCATCATTCCCAAATGAGATGTTAATGGCTAACATAATTACCTTACCAAAATCAAGTAAAGAACCCTCCACCCCAGCTAACTTCAGACCTATTTCATTGCTCAACTCAGACATTAAAATTTATGCAAAACTCATAGCCCTGCGTTTAAACAACATGCTCTAATATCTGGTCCAACCAGACCAAACAGGGTTCATTAAAGGAAGACAAGCTTCCGATGCCACCAGGCGCATCTTGAATATTATCCAACACGCTGAGCAAACTCGAACGCCGCCTCTGCCCCTATTTTTGGATGCAGAGAAGGCGTTCAGAGTCCAATGGGGATATATGAAACAAGTACTGACCAAATTTTATTTTCTAGCCCCATCTTCTCGGCCATATTGGCGCTATACTCCACCCCCTCTGCAAGAGCTTTTTTCCCTCAAGCCCTTTATCCAAATCATTTCACGTTTCCAATGGGGTGAGACAGTGATGCCCGTTTGATTGAACCGCTTGCTGAAACCATCAGGTCCCATTTGGAAATATCAGGATTCTTTTTCCATACCCATCCACATGTAATTAACCCATTTGCAGACAACGTCATTCTAATGCGCACCAACCCTTCTACCTCTCTCCACCACGCACATGAGACACTTACCCTTTTTAGTACAGTCTCATATTACAACATTAACTTCTCCAAGTCCTTAATATTAGATCTAGGAATCCCGGACCATGTACGAGCTAACCTATCTAGGTATATCATTAGCATTCACCTCCAAAGACTTAAACAATACCAACTACAAACCCATCATCAATAAAACTACAACTCAAAATTCAACAACACTCAAAATGTGAGAGCTCTTAGATGGGCAGAAAAGACACTTTGATGAGCCTTCCGCAAATCCTTTATATATTTAAAACACTGCCCATCCCGGGGAACTCCACTTATCTAAAATATCTCACCTCCATTACAAGGAAACATATTTGGCAAGGCAAAAAAGCTTGTTGCCCCTACTCACACCTCATTAAACACCGGAGAATGGGGGGAGTCGGTCTAATAGATGCTTCCGACTAATGGACAGCATGCCAACCTACCCAACTGAAACAATGGTTCACCCCATCAACTGACACCCTATGGCTGGACATCGAAATCGCCCTTATGCACACAAACAATCTAACAAATCTCCTAGCTGATAGCTGGAAAATAATACATTTAAACCACACACCGGCAACTATTAAAACAACACTAACTGCCTGGAGACTCCTTTTACAATAGGCAACATCTGATCCACAAACCACGAAGATCCAAATTCCCTTATCTACACTGAAGTTTCTCATCCCCTTCTCCGCCAAAAACTGTAACTCATCTGGTATACACTGGGTAGAAGAACTATTACTCAACAATCCGCCCATTTACATAAAAATCTTTGTGTGGGATATTGAAGGTGTTAACTTTTTACGGGTTACAACATTCATAAAACAATGCCCTAAACTGGTCATATCCATCCCTTCAGTTGCGTGAAAACTTCAAACCAATTCCAATCCCTAAAGAAAAGGCATCTCTTTATTCTACTCTATCCTATATATAAACCAACCTTTCACAAATCCTCTCCAATGTACCAATGGGAGCAAGATCTTAATCTATCTTTCTCTGAAGACCAATGGCTCCATGCCATACAATGCGCACAACAGGCTACCAACTGTAGAAATCACTTAGGGCTGAAACAACTAATCAATTAATCGACAACTAATCGATTATGAAAATAGTTGTCAACTATTTTCATAATCGATTAGTTGGTCAGCCAAGTCGTTTTCCTGCATACAGAATGCGTTATTTGTTTACATATCAGAAAATACAGTGCAACACACATACAGCTCAGTACACCGTCCATACATGTCAGTCGATGGCAGAGAACATGTGAATGTGTGAGGAGCAATGCCTGATGGAAAATGTAATCCTGGGCATGAGAAGGAACCAAGCGATTCTAAAAGGCAGAAGTTTTTTTTATGTTGCTATAGGGACACTCTATACATTATTATACTTTGCTGCTTCCTATAGAGGCACTTTGAAGGCAGGACGAGCCAGAAGTGTCATTGGGGGTCCAGAAGAGGAGAACCAGTGCTGCTCTGTGCAAAACTATTACACAGAGCGGGTAAGTATGACAAGTTTGTTGTAAAGAAAAAAAGTCCAACCTTTACAATCACTTTAAGGGCTCTGTGCAGGGAAGATCAGCATCTGAACCCAGAGAAGCTGGAGGCTGATAGACTGGAGGTGATAGAAGGCATTAGAATTATATTTAAAGTAAAAGTTTACCAGTATTGTGCAATTATATTTAAAAATATTATATCCATGAAAAAAAGGTCTCAGCTTTTTGTACTACTTTAATATAAAAATGTTATTTCCCCCCTCCACCCTTCATATAGCTCCATGTCGGACTCCCAGTTAAAATACCCTGCATATCAGACTTCTGGGCATATTATATACATACACAGGATACAAGATATAATACTTTCACTGTTTCACAGTAGAAACTAAAATTATATTATAGTAGTGATTATCTGCTGTTTTTGTACTATAAAAGGGCATTTTTTTTTAACCCCATCATTACAGGTGATAAAAAAAAAAAAAAAAAAAAAAAAAAAAAAAAAGCATGCTGCTGCTAGTACTAAAGGTCTTATGCTGCCTATACACGTATTGATTTTTGGACAAGAATATTTGTATAAAAAATATTTTTATATTCGTTGAATGGACGAGTGTTTGAAAAATCCACTTGCTTCACATTCAATTTTAAAATGAATTTAACTTCGGAGCAAAAACCACATACACTATTTTAAGATTTGTTTGATCAATAAGTTTTCTATTCTGCTCCTTCGAATGTTCCGGTCACTGTGGTTGACAATGGACCCCACTAATGGTTAGAAAATCGGATGAATGTTCTTAAAAGTTTTCTAAAGAAAAATTAGTTTGTGTATGGCCAGCATAAGTGACAGCAGGCGCAGTGAGCTTGTATCAAGCTACCTGCCTATTACAAGGGAGTCTCATGAATATTATAGAACAATTCAGTCTGAAAATTAGCAAAATAGCATTTTCGGTCTTTTCAAATTTTCAAAACGTTGATCTCGAGTCTCATATGTACCACATTTAACCCTCTAATAATACTTATATCTGTCTCAGAATGGATTAAATATCCAACTATATAGCTGGATTATATATATTTACCACTGCATATAGATATTCAAAAATATGAACTAAATTATACACCAATTTTTTTTTAGGTTTTTATCCGATTAGTCGATCAAAACAATAAATTGGCTAAATAATCGATTATGAAAATAGTTGCTAGTTGCAGCCCTAAAATCACTGGGAATTGACACAGAAAATTCTAGCCTGGTGGTACATGACTCCCGTCTGTGTAGAAAAGTTTTACCCCACTGCTTCCTCCCTTTGCTGGAGAGATTGCAGTCAAACTGGCACCCTGTTACATATCTTCTGGTCATGCAGGAGCTTAAAAAGTTACTGGAATCAAGTATTTTGCTTAATATCACAAATGACTGGCTTCTTTCCAAAACCAGACCCAGCTCTAGCCCTTTCAATCTAGGTATAGAGCGTATCCCTAAAGATCTTCAATGCATCACAATTATCTTATTAGCAGTCAAAACTCTTAGAGCCAGAACTTAGCGTTCAATCCAGGCCCCCAATCCATCGGATATCACTAATCACCTCAATCTTCTGTTTGAATTTGACAAGTCCCTAGCCATTAGCTCTAACACGTACCCTACATTTCTGAAAACTTGGAAACATTGCCCCCCACTATCAAATAACAAACCCTCAAGTTTTGATACAGTTAATAACACTTATTGACGCTATTGTACCATTTGTTCTGCACTTTGACTCTTAGACTCCATTCACACTACCGCGGCACGACTTTCGGGGGCGACCTGTGAAGTCTCGTGCAGCGCGACTTGCACGGACTTCACATAATGGAAGTCAATGCAAGTCGCCCCGAAGTAGTACAGGACCCTTTTTCTAAGTCTGAGCGACTTGTGTCGCTCCTATTAGAACGGCTCCTGTACTACACTATGTGAGCGTGAGGACCGCGACTTGTCAGGCTGACAAGTCGCGGTCCAAGGTGCGGTAGTGTGAATGGGGTCTTAGATATCTGGAAATTTGCCTTTTCAGGTCAGTCCTTACATTGATTTTGTGTCCTCTATTATGTGAAACAGTTCTTACTCTGGTTTTGTCAAACCTTCAATAAAAATTACTGTTGCAAAAAAAAAAAAAAAAAAAAACGTCAGTCTTCATTTTTCTGAGTCCCTCCTTCCTCCTTGTAACATAATATTACATGTTGATCCTTCCAGGAAGTCAGTTATTTTAAAACTTACTTTAGCAGATCAAACTGTTCAGCAAAATCGACATTTATTCTTCTATGTAAAACCTTTATACAAAAAAAGGAAAAAAATTGTTGCTGTAAACTACAAAACACATCTTTCATGTTTTGAGAGAAAGAGAGGGGGAATTGTTCTGTAGTCTTATTACACTCCAATCCGCTGAAGGAGGCGTGACTAGCCTCTGAAACGTGTTCCGATTGGTCAGTTCCTCTCTGGGTTTGACAGGTGTCATTCAGCTCCATACAGCTCGTGGTTCCAGCGTTCTCTCTCCTGTCTTCACAGAGCCACCGCTGTAGCAAGGACCACAGCAGAATCCCGTGTGGGATCCTTTGCACAACCCACCTGAGCACAGAGTCGCCTAAGGTCGTACTGTGAGTTGAACCTGTTATTGTGTTTTTTTTTAATATACACCCATTACGCTCCAGGCTTATTACACTGCCTGTCCTAGGAGGATAACATCACCACTTGTCTGTAGATGGTTTAGGTGTTGTCACTCTAAGACAGGAAGCATGCTACTGGCAGTATCACCAGGTGAAAATAAAGGCAAAAAAACCCCCCCAAAAAAGAAAACCAATGTGGCCGCCACATCCAAGAACTGGTAAGGTGACAACATACATTTGGCTTTGCTGGTTTAGATACAACTTAAAAGGGAGCTCCTGTAAGAACTGAAATGTATCAGAAGCCATCACTGATGAGTTTTTAAAAAGAAACGTGTACTTAGAGCAGTGTTTTTCAACCTTTTTTCAGTCAAGGCACCCTTTAAAAATTATGAACAGTCTTGAGGCACCCCATTCTAAAAATGTAAAAACTATTCTAATAGTTTTACATAATGCAGCACCATCCACACACACAGGACACCCAACATTAGAGGGGATTTATTCTTCCAAAACAAATACACATTTGCAAAATGGTACCGACAAGTATTCCGATGTTTCTCTTCTCCTTCAGTTTCTCTCCATCAGTCAGCTAATGTGACCCCAACACTGATGGAGAGGGGCAGAGGAGGGTCAAACAAGGATGCTATGAAGGTGGCTGGCATCCATCATATCAATGATTATGCCAATGGTCTTTCCGGCAGAGATGGTTGTAATGGTGCACAATAAAGACCTGTAGCTGTGTGTAATTAAAAAAGGTAGACTTCATCCACACTCAGGTTTAAGTTTAAATACAATTTTTGGGCAATTTTTAGGCATTTTGCCAAGGCACCCTGGTTGAAAAAGGCTGACTTAGAGAAATAAAAGAGCTGTCACTGTAGACCTCCTGCGATTATTCCTCCCATTTCAAAAATGTGAAAACTAAAATGCAGAAAGTGAAGTCAGAATTCTTGACCTTCATACCCTTAACAAAAAGTCAGCAGTAGCAGCTCGTGTTTTCTACCTTTACAGGTTCACATTAACCCTTAAGTGCCCGAGGAATATAAAGAACTTCACAACAACTGTATTGGTAATCAAACATGTGGAACATGAATTTCCCACAATTCAAAGGAGCACTTGGTACTACACCCATTTTAATATTCTGTTTAGATTGCAGTGGTAGATTTAATTAAATGTTTTTTGTTTGTAATGTATGTTGGCATTACCCAACTAAAATAACACAGCTTAGTTATTACATAAGAGAAGGAATTAATTGAAATAGATCCCAATTTGAATTACCCAAGTTCTGTTTGCTATTGCTTGATCAGTCACTGTACATGTTTATACTGCCGTCAAGTGGCCATACCCTGCAGCTACAGAATTAAACCCAAATAATAAAAAAAACAGAAAAAAAAAAAAAAAAAGTATGTGCAGTGAATGGCAACCAACCATTAGCTGAACATTACCCAGTACAAGTCTCCCTTTTCCTTCATGTTTAACAAACCTAAGCCAAGTATTCCAGTTCTTACACCTATACAACTCCATTTGGCACACCTGATAAACTTCAAGACTATTGAGGGATATTTAAAAAAGAGTCCTTTCACACAGGCATTCCTCCCAGTGGTCTCCGCTTTGCTCAGCGGGGGATTGATCTGCTGATCCCCACTGAGCAGGCAGATGACCGGTCCGTCTCCACTCGCTGTGCTGAGACAGCTCTGTCAGAGCCCCGCTCTCCTCTATGGGAGAATCGGATGAAAACGGAACGCCTGTGCGTTCTCATCTGATCCCATCTGCCAGATAATGGGAAATAGGGTTACCATACATCAGGATTTTACGGACCGGATCCGATCAGATAGCAGCGGGTGTCAGAGGACAGGTCACCGCTGACGTCCGCTGCCCAATAGAGGTTCATGGAGTGTCCCATCAGGCCTGCCTGAAAAACTGACATGTGGACCTGATCAGAAAGCCCGTGTGAAAGGGTCCTAAAACTCGTGCACACAGAATCTGGTGCAGCTGTGCATAGTAACCAAATCTGCTTTAAACTTCAGCTTGTTCATTTATGCTTTAATAATAAATCCTAGACGCTGATTGGTCAACTATGCAGAGCTGTACCAGATTCGGTGTTCTCCCCACAAAAGATAGCTATGTACTTGTACCAATGTGGTTATTTTAGGACCGATATTTTCATCCAACCCAAACTATATCTATTCAGATAATAGAAAGAGTTTGGTAATGGCCATTTTGTTCACAATGGATCTTTCATTAACAATGTGCAACCTTAGAAATGGGGGGGGGGGGGGTAAACACATTTTCCCTAAGTCCTAGATCACACTAATCTGCACAGGAATTGCACCACAATCCGGTGCAAATCACATACGATTTGGTGCGGTATGATTTGAGCCCATTGATTTTGAGTGGCTCAAATTGCACCATATCAAACATGAAAAATGTGTGGGCATGCCCATACCCATGCGATCTGGTTGAGGAAAATGTAATGGGTGTCATTAACTTTTAATTGACGACCGTACCAGATCGCAGGAACACAATGCGATTGCTATGCGGTGCGGGAGGTGCGGGAACCGCACAGGCATCACTGTGAATCGGGGCTTAGAATTATAGACAGGGTAATTGCAAAGTAATTAACCTCTTCAGCCCGGAAGGTTTACCCCCTCCTTCATGACCAGGCTTTTTTTTTGCAATTTGGCAGTGCGTTACATAGACAATTGAGTTGTTGTGTACCCAAATAAAATCAATGTCCTTATTTTTCCACAAATAGAGCTTTCTTTTTGTGGTATTTGATCACCTCTGCAGTTTTCTTTTTTGTGCTATAGACAAAAAAGATTGAAAATTTAAAAAAAAAATAAATAAATAAAATAAATGTATTTAATTTATGCTATAAAACACACCCAAAAAAATAATAAATGAAAAAAAAAAAAAGAATTCCTGCATCAGTTTAGGCCAATATGTATTCTGCTACATATTTTTGTTAGAAAAAGTAATGGCGGTGCACAGCGATTTTTAGGGGGACTGCAACATTGCAGCAGACAAATCTGACACTAAGTGAAACTTTTTGGGGACCAGTGAAACAATATAGTGATTAGTGCTAAAAAAAGATGCAGTCACTGTACTAATGACATTGGCAGGGAAGGGGGGGAGTGCTTTCTGGGTGGGGGGGGGGGGGATGCTTTGACGGGGGGAATACAGAGATCCGTGTTCCTGCTTAGAAGGAACACATGATCTCCACCTTCCCCTTTCACAGAAGGGCGGTCTGCCTTCATTACGTAGGCAGACTGCCGTACTGCCTCTAAGAACGATCGCCGCGTGCTGGCGAACATCGGGTCCGCCGGATTCGTTGATTGGCTTCCACTGTGTCTGATCAGGGGGACCTCCTTGCCACAATATATCTACGTGGGGTGGTCCGGAAGGTGTTAAAGTGCATAAATCAATCAGAAATCACCACAATGTTCTAACAACAAACTAAATCTGGCTGATTGCTATGGGTTACTGTGCATTACATTTGCTGAATGCTTTGACTTATTGATTTTAATAAATCTCTAAACTATACCCCGGAAAGACAGGCTGAAAATTGTATAACACAGCTATATCCTTAAAGAGGATCTACAGTACTGTATCTGAACCCCAAAATAATACAATTTCATTAATTTTTATTTTTCAAAACAAACTCTCCTATCCATCTAGGTCTCCATGCTTTATTTTGCTAAGAAATCACTTTTCAAAACACTCCCTGGCATTTCTGGCCATGGCCATGGACATGTTGAGTAAGGGCAGACTATTCATGTAGCATTCACTTCCTGGAATCCATCTGCCCTTAGCTCAGGTGCTGAGAAAGCCCCTTCACCCCCCCCCCCCCCTGAAGACTCCTGGGATCTATGACACGGTTTGCCTAGGCATAGAAACCAGAAAGTAACTGAATAAAAAAGGTTTTTAAACACGTAAATATAATATACCTTCCTATCTTTTTACGAATGCTGGCAGCATAATGATTAAAAAGAGTCAATGTTGATTGAGAAAGTGAAGTTCCACTTTAACCTGCGCTAAGGGATTTCATAGCCTGCCATTATATTATCCTGTACTGGGATACATACTAGTCAGTCATTCCAAACCTTGCTTTTTAAAAATGCTACTTGTCTGGCTGTAATGTTGATCACATAGCTTTAATACTTTAGTACAGAAGCCAGAGGCAGCCAGAAACGAACATTCTCAGAAGAGCAGCAGCAATGACTGCCTACATAGTTCTTCTAGTGAAGGCTCTCTTTAAAGATGTAGTGAAGTAGAAAACACATAAACATGAATAAACATGAATAATAGTGAACTAACAAGGCTCACTACAGGAATGTGATCATATATGTATTTATGATTATATAATATATATATATATATATATATATATATATATATATATATATACATATATACATATATACATATACACACACACACACTATATATATTCACACATACACACACATACATACACTTTTCATTTTTTCCCCCCCACATGACATACATGTTATATGTGTTGCTGGAAAGGGCAGAGGTACAAACACAACTGACTTTATTCTGTCAAGGATAAGGGACAAAGTGCTAGGAAACCAGGATGCACTACCAAACTCACCTGGCACAGATGTACAATCATTTTCTAGGAGAAGCATGCATGAAAATAGAACTGTCAACTGAGTTATTTTACTTTTTTAGGTTTCCTTAATCTCGGTAATCTAAGCAGAGATAGACTATATAGGTTTTCTTTACCTCTCGTTTTGCTAGGAGCACATTTGGGACGATATGAGGAAGACAGCGGCCTAACATCAGCATGACTCCATTCTCACTGTCAGCAATGCGGGATACCTGCAATACATAAACGTGGTTACTGTGATCGAGTATTAAATGAGACCTGCAATCGCACACAAAACACTTTTACCAAGTAGCATGTGGCTAAACAAACATACAACAGTTAGTAGACATAGGAACAGAGAGCCTTATATGTTGGCATCAGTAAATTACTTTTAAAATGGTATAATATGCATTGCATGACAAAAAGTTGCAAGATCTAAGAAAAAAAAAAAAAAACAAATAAAAAAAAAAAACTATCTTGCCTTCTGTATTAATAAAAAAATCCGACATGCACATTTTTCCCCTTGCAATCATGGTGGACAAGGAAAAGCAGAGGCGAGAGGGAGAGCAATGGTCTATCAAAACCATATTTTAGTCAAAGCTAAACTCCAGGCAAATATAAAATACATTATTTACAGTGATTCTAAAGGTTG
This sequence comes from Pelophylax lessonae, assembly GCF_965119305.1. Classification (NCBI taxonomy): domain Eukaryota; kingdom Metazoa; phylum Chordata; class Amphibia; order Anura; family Ranidae; genus Pelophylax; species Pelophylax lessonae. The sequence goes on along the minus strand of NC_138772.1, from coordinate 313,880,933 downwards.
TAATATACGTACAAGCATACTGGCCTGTTCTGTGCAATGGGCCCAGCTCCTCTTCTTTTTGGGTCGCCCCCACTGGGGGTCCTGGCTCCTCCCCTCTGCCAAGTGCCCCCAATGAGAAGTCTCTTGCTATGGGAGCACTTGAGCAGGCTGGCTCCCGAGCTGGACATTGTCCATTCACAAACCGAGCGTGGCTCGGCCCTGCCCCCTGCTCTCTCCCCATTGGTTCACTGGCTGCGATCGACAGTAACAGGAGCCCATGGCTGTGTGAGCCAAAGAGGAGGAAGCTATTGTGTGACCCAATGAGAAGGGAGAAACCTGGGAGAGCCACCACTGCTGTCATGCACATCTCTTGAATCGAGATGGTATAAGTATAAAGGGGGATTGGGGGCGGGAGCTTCACCCAGAAGGTCTTTTACCTGAATGGATAGAATGCACTAAGGTAAAAAACCTTCTACATTTAAAAACCACTTTAATGTATTTTAAGCTGCAAACAGTGTAAATAACAGAATTTAACTTGAAATCAGCCTCTTGCAATCCTCTTTACAGCAACACAGGGAGAGAGGGGCAGTACTAGGAGCTGATCGGATATGAAGCATGCAAATTACTTGACAAGAAATATGCTGAGAGAAAGAAAAAACAGGGTGAGCAGAAAGGTGACCTCATCGATCTGCTGATGCTCTTTCACTGACCAGTTAACAGGCTAGAGGCAGAAAGAGAACACCACTGTATTCCTGCTACAATCAAAACGGTAACTGTAACCTTCTACAGTCAAAACTGTAACAAAGTCCTTCATCTGAAGGTGTGAACTGGAAATCCCAGGACTCCATGGACAGAAATTCTAATCTCTTGGCAGGAATACAACCTTCCTTTTACCTTATGTATTTTAGCTATTTGACTAGAGTTCATCTTTAATTTAATTGTGACCATTTTGTGGAAAACTACAGTTCATTCACGGTTATTTTTTTTCTATGAATCTTCTATGATGGCGCACTCATAAAATGTCCCCATCTACAAGAAGGAGCATGAAGTAGAGACTTTAAAAAGACCCTGTTAGCCATGTCTCCTCCGTTTTTTGCAAATTAAAAACAGTATAAAAATCATAAAGTCACCAAATTTGTATCAGGGAGTAAATTGCTTGGGTACTGTTGTAGAATATTTCCCAGAAATGAACTAGAAGCGTAATTCTAGATTTTTCTGTTTACCCAGTACAATAAATTATTATATTTACCAGTTAAAGCCTATGTGTGTATAAACATTATTTTCTAGTTTTTTACAGCAGCTACTCGGATTATCTAGGGTGTGGTACTATAAAAAACTCTGAGAAAAACTGCACCGTGACACAAGCAAAAAAAAGTCTGAAAAAAGCTGTAGCTGAGAACACCACTTATCACAGCCAGACAATGGAGGGAAATCTCCTTGGGACTTTGGGGAACATGGGATAGAAGAACAATGCCCTGTTTGAGGTGGAAAGAAGAAACAAGGCCTTAGGCCCCAAAGCAACCCTCTCTCATTGTAGCACAAGAAAGGGTTCCTTACAGATTAAGGCTGTCAACTCAAAAACTCAACTCTTAGAGGTGATGGCAGTGAGGATATAACTTTAAGAGGGGAACTAGAGAAGCGAACATCCTCGATAAATTCAAAGGAGCAGCTTCCGGAAAATCTATAGGATCAGCCTGAGATCCCATGGAGCCACAGGTAAATGAACAGTAGGAGCAATATGAGCGACACCTTGAACAAAGGCATTCATCAAGGAGTGAGACACAAGTGATCTCTGAAAAAAGGAAAGGTTTCCCAGATACAGACTTAGGCATTTTTTGGGGGGTAAAAGGGAGCTCTTTCCCCTGGTGATGTAGTAAAGTAGTCTGGAGACTCAACAAAGAGGCATTCTCCATCAAAGGGCAGGCACAATTGGCACTTTTTGCACTGCTATTCCACGGGCAAGCATTTGAGCCAAAAAGGTCTTCCACATGTGTACCGAAAAAGAGACTCACTCTTGATATTAGGCAAATAAAATCCAGCAGCCCATCAACATAGTACAGCAAAACAAAAACCATGAACTTCAGCTGTTGAGGGGGGAAGAGGAATCCATTAGGATAGATCCAGGACCTTGAGACATATTCTTGGACCAAAAGTCTGACCGAGGGACTTTGGAGATCCAGTGGTCAAAAGGCTTTCTAGAAACCCTTTCCAAGGCTTGATTGCTACAAACACTGGAATGTCCTCAAATAGGACAGAGTATTGTTAAAACAAGAAATGGGCAGATCCACTATAGGAGCTGCCCAATTTTTAGAGGAACCCCTCCTCAATAGTATATTGCTAGGTAAAATGCTTTAGAGGAGTAAAGACTAATTCCAGCTTAGGCCAAGCACTATAACAAAACAGGTTGCAATAGTGAGTGAACAGCAAAGGTTTTAACAGGCTAATATCCGACAGCCATTACCTAATTTGTGGCCAATCCTTAAAAAGATTGCTTTATAAAAACAGTAACAAGAATGTACTTTGAAAAAAATATTTTTTAGTATTGAAATGATGCGTTCTGGTAAATGTGCTAATGATTTGAAACCATCTTTTTTGTATAACACAATGGACGAACATATAAAAGAATTGTTTGGCCAATGAAAGGTGGCTCAAAGTTTCCATGTCTATAGCTATATCAATTTGTTCTAGAGATGCTTATAAATGATCTAAGGTGCCCTTAAAATTTAGATGGTGACCAACCTGCATGCATAATTCTGCAATCTAATAAAATGTTGGCCACACATGAAAGTTTAGGGGATTCTGAAAACTGTGGAGAAGGGAGCTCTACAGAAACCAGTAAGAGAAGAAAAAAAAAAAACAACTTTCCATGAACAGAATCTAATCCAGCTGATGCATTGTTTCCCAACAAGTCCCTAGCAGAGAGGCATTAGGAAAGCCACGTCATGCAAACATTTTCTTGGGTATGTTTGGATAAACATTTTTCTTCAGACTCATTTAGCTAACTTATCAAAAGCTTTAGATCAGGCATGTCCAACATGCGGCCCGGAGCCGCAGGCAATGCGGCCCACTGACCCCTGACATTTTTTTTTTTTGCTGGGGAGGAAGGAAATTGGGTTGGGGGCACGGCCACAGCAGCTTCCAACTGTAGGCAGAAGAGGCTGCCTCGGAGAGAAGGGGAGGAAGGCGAGCATGTGCCATGTTTCTGACTCCTACCTCCATGACCACTTCAAATCACTGAAGTGGTCATGGTGGTTAGAGTGTTCCTTTAATATCTCTCAGAAGACGTAAACCTCTGTATACTGATTCCATTTCATTTGATCATCCTCTAGTTGTGCTAAATTAGTGCGGGGTGCGTGGCGGCGTGTGAAGGGCGCGGCGGCATTTTATTAATTATATACCTTTAACTATAGTATATATTTTATATGCGGCCCCAGAAAATTTCTCTACACTCATTGTGGCCCAGAGAAGCCAAAAGGTTGGACACCCATGCTTTAGATGTATTGCCATAGCCAGATTTACCAGGTCTCTCCAAACTGGTCTGTAACATTGTAACTTGTGCATCAACAATATTTGTTATTCAGAATTTCCAACCTTTTTAGGGATAGTGATGCAGATACTATACACTAGTGGGGTGATGAAACCCGAATAAAGGTGTCTTACATTACACATACCATACAGGGAACATAAGATCAAAATATGAAGCCTTGCAGAACCCAACACAATACCTATCTGTTGTACATGTTTCTGGGCGATTGCATGCTTTCAAGGGCTTTAGGAATGCACCTTGTTTGAATCTGGATGGATCAAAGTTACACATCAAGTTCATGGTCAATTCCTTCTAGGCCAATAAGATCTTGTAATCTGTGTCAATCCCTTGGAATGGCAAAACATTGAGATGTGGTCCTAAGATCTACTTCCTGTCCCAGTTGGCAAAAAGGAGATGAAGTTTCAATGTGAAGCCATCTTGTAAGATGAAAAGACTCTTAAAAAGTTACATGCTTTTGTTTTAACCAATTGTTTAGGCATCTTTATGTTACCTCTGAACCCAAACGACTGTCTGCTGACATTCGGCAAAAAGATAGTAGTGCTTGATGAAAAGCCGGGGACAGTTTTCTGTGGAAAAAAAATAAATAAAAAATTAGATACATGGGACATTAAGAGCCGGTTCACATTAGTGCGACTTGTCAGGCACTTGTCAGCCTGACAAGTCGCGCTCCCTCGCGGTCCATTGACCGCTACAGGACCCGTTCTAATAGGAGTGACACAAGTCGCTCCGACTTAGAAAAAGGGTCCTGTACTATTTCGGGGCGACCTCGGAGCGACTTGCATAGACTTCCATTATGTGAAGTCCCTGCAAGTCGCTCCGAAGTCGTGGTGCAATATAACGCACAAGTCACCCCCGAAGTAGTAAGGAGTCGTGTCGCGCTAATGTGAACCGGCTCTAAGTCAGCATTTATGCATAAAATAAATGGGGGAGATAAAAATAACTATTCATTTTATAAAAAAAAAAAAAAAAAAAAAAACACACCAGATAATCTTTGCACTACTTACCTGTTAGGTTGGTCAAACTGGATGCCATCTTTAAGAGGCGGAGTAGTAAGAAGAACCCTTTTGGTAATATTTGACAGGTCAGGAATGGGTGGAATATCCTCAGCCAGATGGAAGTCGGTTTCTGATAACTCCATAATTTGGCTTTCCTCAGTCCGGTCACATTTGCTGTCACTGTCTGACATTCTTATTTCCATGTATGGATCACTTTCCACTGATGGTTGACTCTGCAGCTTGTCAGACAACCTTGGCTTTTCAGGACAAACATCTGTCACAGGCTTTGTCTTTAGCACTTCAAGTTCCCTAAAACCAAAGCATGCTTACATTGACTTCAAATGGTAAGGTTAAAAGCTCTAGTTTTTTTTGCTTTTAGGAATTCCCTATATGGCCAAAGGTGTGTAAACATCTGATCATCATACCTATCAATATGGTGAAATGTATGGTGATACTTGTTCAAATTACGGAGTTGAGTCATTTCCAGTGAAAGGCACTGTTAATGCTGCAGAATTCAAAGATAAGTTCGACAACTGGGCACTTTCAACCTTCTGGCAACAGTTTTGTGTAGGGCCATTTATGTTCCAACAAAGCCAGATCCATAAAGACATGCTATGACAAGTTTAGGGTGGGGGGAACTTGAATAGCTAACACAGAGCTCCGAGCTCTTTTGAAAACTTTTATTGTGATCAAAGTCTTCTAGTCTAAAAATCACCTAACATCACAAATGCTCTGGCTGCTTGGGCACAAATTCCCATAGACATACTTCAATATCTTGTGGAAAGTGGTTGTAAACCATTACATATACCCAGTGAAGTGATTGGGCTCAGGTGATACACAGAGATAAAACAAATCCTCCCACATAAGCTGTACCTGTTTATCTGCAGTCTTCCCTTCTTCTACAGCCATTGAAAGTGCTGAATGTTTAAAGCTCGTCTAAGCTGCCAGAAAACACGGGGCGGAGAACTGAAATTACACACTGCAGAGCTCAAGTGAGGAGAGCTCAGAGCTGATTTGGGGGGATTGACACACCCCCTTCACCTAGCACACAGGAACAGAGCTGAGGCTGTCAATCAGCTGGTGGTTCCTCCCCCCCCCCCGTCACCATTTTTCTCTTGGTGTCAGGAAAACCTGTCAGAATTGTTTCATACTGATAGAGGAATGAAGCAGCAGACAGAAATTACACTTCCTGCTCTTAATTGAGACAAGTACACACCATAGAGGGAAATTCTTTGTTCATATTTCATGTCTGAGGAGGCTGTTCTAGCTACAAAGGCGGGGGAGGGAAGTAATTATTACTCATGATTTTGCAATCTGGTGTCCAACAATCTTATATTGGTGTGATGAGAGATGATCAACAAACTTTTTGCCATGTAATAAAAAATACAAGTCAGCTTTTTTTCTGAAAGGCTAATAATATAAATGATTGCCATTATAATTTAAACAAGCCACTAAGCAGTACAAATAAAATATATTATTAATATTAATTAAATAATATGAAATATATTATATTGCAAATTACATTAGATCATGTTGTGAATTTACGATTGGCTGTAAGAGGTCATCATATTGTGCAATGACCAGAGATTACTTATTATAATGTCCTAATTTGTTGGTACAGCCATTTATAACAACCTTTGCCCATTCTTAAATTATTGGCTACATCAATGTTTCTGTAGCTCATTCTTTCATTAGTCTCCTGACCACATCCTTGTTACGTGGTAGGTCAACTTTCCCCTCTTCTATCAAAGCCTTCATGCAATGCACCCGAAGAGAAGGATTTTGAACTTGGCATTTTAGTATGCCCCTGTGCATGAATTCAGAAAGGAAGCACTGTCCCACTGTCTTATGGTGTATAAGAAGATAGATAGATGCATGAAGATAGATCTATGCAGGGCTTTTTTTTCCTCAGAAATTAGGTGCAAGAACTCCCCCCTACTGAGTCACCCTTCGTCTCTGCACTGCTACCCACTTCTGAGCATGGTCCCTAGGTTCCACCCCCTACCCACCTCCCTGTACCACCCCTTTTAGAGAATACAGAACCATGTATCATTTTGCGCTACTATGTATTTGTATGGAATTTAATATACTCCACCCTAGCAACAGTAGACTCCCTCTAGCAACAATAGACCCAGTCACAAAACAATAGAACCCCCGCAACAAAATACGACCCCAGCAACAATAGACCCTCAGCAGCAAAAACAGATCTCCCAGCAGCCAGAATCAATAGACCCTCCAACAGCCAGCAACAAACCTCTCCCTCAACAGTAGATACCTCCCAGCAACCATTTACCCCCCCGCAACATAGGACCCCCTACCAGCAACAATAGATATACCTTGCAATAATAGACCCCCACACAAAAATAGATCCCCACCAGCGACAATAGATCTACCAGCAGCCAGCATCAATAGACCTTCCAGCATACCCCAGCACTCCTTGACATAAAATACATTCAGTGTTGGAGGTGCCGGAACTGCGTTCCCCCGCGCTCCTGCTGAAAAAAAAAAGCCCTGGATCTTTGCATTACCTTGAAAAAAGAAAACCAAAGATCTATAATGTATTGGTTTCAGATTTATTTTATTTGTGACATGCACACAGTTATGCAAGGCCTATCCTTATGAAATAACATTCTTCATCGTTACTCTGTAATAAACTACAGTTTCTGCTATAGGACAACATAGATATACAGTATATCCGAATAACAGTACTACATACCTCTGGAGAGTCGTAATTTGTTCCAGTAAAGCCACCTTTTCTTCATTGCACTGACTGATTTTATTCTCTAGTTCTTGAACTACTGCAGATGACTAAAGAAAAATTGTGAAAGTTATGTATTTTGCACTGAAGCAACAAATAGACATTCATTCCCTGGTAGTCCCTGTGATTCGGGGCTTGACGCAAACATATGGTCATTTCCTTAAAAAGTAACCGCTGCCAAGTCTGACATTTCCCTTTTATCCATGTATAGCTAGTGATAGTTATGTTCAACTGTTCTAAAAGGCTGAGGACATTTTGCTGCTTATCCTAGCATCTTCAGTAATGTTTAAAACGGAGCAGAGTACCAGCATGACGTAACTCAAATGCAACAGTGGATGTCAGTAGTCATAGATAGAGTGACAAAAGGGAGACACAAATGTTGCATTGCTTAAAGCGGAGTTCCAACCAAAATTGGAACTTCCGCTTTAGGGAGTCCTGACCCCTTGTCATTTTTTTTGGGGGGGGGGGGGGGGGGGGGAACGGGTACCTAGTCTTGACAGGTACCCGCTCCCACTTCCGCTCGGAGCGCCGCAGCGCCCTGAACGGAAGTTCTCCTCTACCCCTCCCTCCCTGCAATCTTCTGGGACACGTCAGAGGTCCCAGAAGATTGCCGGCCAATCAAGATGCGCAGCGCGACTCGCTCATGCACAGTGGGTACCCGGCTGTGAAGCCGCAAACTGTCACAGCCGGGTGCCCACAGCAGTGATGCCGACGCCGAGGGAGAGGATCGAGGCTTCGGGCGGCCGCATCGCTGGACCGTTGGACAGGTGAGTGAATGGCTGGAACTCCGCTTTAAAGTGTAAGCCCACCCTAACACTAAAATCCCTGCATCTATAGACCTCCACAATCTAACACTAACCTATCTAGCCCTGTAAAGAAAAAAAATCAGTATACATACTTACTATCAAAGGGGATCCGACCCGATCCCGCGCCGAGTTGTCAGCCGTGGCTTCTCTGTGGAGGCAGGTGAAGGACACATCGGACAATGGAAGCCCCATAATAAGTCTATGGGTGACGTCAATACCTATTCATTTCCCAGCCGTGTCCTCTACAGAGCTTCCACTGCTGGGAGACCGGATCGGATCGGCTTCAAAAAAGGTATGTATACTGATTTCTTCTTTACAGGGCTAGATAGGTTAGTATTAGATTGTGAAGGTCTATAGAACCAGGGATTTTAGATTTAGGGTGGACTTACACTTTAATGAAAAGCAGATTAGCAGACAAGTGTGCCATATTATTTCAGGATCCCTCCCACCCTACAATTGCTAAAGTTCCACATATACGCTCCATTCCGCCCAGCCGCGTTATTCATTCACAGTATTCTGAGTTATTGAGAAGTCTAGTAGTTCAGTGAGTCTTCCTGTCATTAACCGACTGCTCGTATGAGGTATGAGCAGACAGCTTACACAGACTGTCTACAAGAACCCTGCATTTCACCCGCAAATTCCTAATCACGAATGCAATGCTTTTCAGGCGCAAAGTAAAAAAAAAAAAATAAATAAATACACCTTTTTACCTGCAAAAAGATGTGCATTGTTTTTTTTTTTTTTTTTTTTTTACACAAAAAGTGAACTTATCCTTTAAAGCAATCGGTGGGAGGAGCCAGTGACGTTCCGTCAGCTGAATACTTACTGGGCATACATAGCAGGCTTGCTAACGTGACCGAACACCTGCAGTCAGAAGGTGGACAGACATGTTACTACACACAGTCTTTTTTTGCAGTAAACTGAGCGGATATAAAAAAATATAGTATATTGATATCTGTGATGCGGTTTTGAATTTTACATTTTAAAAAGAAGCTGGATGTCAGCAGTAGGAAAGTGGCGGAGGCCATCTTGGTACACCCCACACTGTTCAGCACTAAATCTTTAGGATTTGAAAATGTAACATGAAAACAACATGACAGATCTCATTATACTATATTGATCTATATATGCTCACTTTATTCGTTAAAGCAGTGTTTCTCAACTCCGGTCCTCGGGGCCCACTAACAGGCAAGGTTTGCAAGATAACTAAATTACATCCCAGGTGATCTCATTTGCTGCTCAGTGATTGCAGTATTCTAGTCTGCATCTCCCCAAGGTAATCTGGCCTGTTAGTGGGCCCCGAGGACTGGAGTTGAGGACCACTGCGTTAAAGGACTGTGAAATTCAAGACGTAGATGGGTGTAGTAAGATGTCCACTGGCACCTTATTAGTATACAGCTGACTGAACATCACTTCCGTTACCTAATCTGATGGGTCGCCTATTCTGACAGAACACCGACATCCCTGAGTGCAACAAGGTAAAAGTGGACTGCAGTGAGCAGCATTAGGTCTCAAGCACACTGGGCGTTCTAAAAACGCCAGCAACTTCAGCTATAGAATGCTGCTTTAAGTGTTTTTTGCATTAACGTTTTTTTTTTCTATCAAAACTATACTCCTACAAAAGATGGCTCAAAAACACTCAAACGCTGAATAGCTGCATTTTTTAGCATTCTTCAGTGTTAACCACTTTAGCCCCAGCCCTATTTCGGACACTTTTTGTTCACAAGTTAAAACCAGTATTTTTTCCTAGAAAACTACTTAGAACCCCCAAACATTATATATATTTTTTTAGCAAAGACTCTGGAGAATAAAATGTCGGTCATTGCAAAATTTTTTGTCACGCGGTATTTGCGCAGCGGTCTTTAAAACGCCATTTTTTTGGAAAAAAATTGAAAAATCACATTTCACTGCATTTAAAAAATACTAAACAGTAAAGTTAGCCCATTTTTTTTGTATATTGTGAAAGATGATGTCACGCCGAGTAAATAGATACCAAACATGTTACGGTTTAAAATTGCGCCCCCCCGTGGGATGGCGACAAACTACGGTCAATAGAGATCTCAATCTGCGACGCTTTAAATTTATTTAACGGTTACCAGTTTAGAGTTAGTGTGTAGCTCTTTTTTTTTAATTATTGCCCACGCTCTGGCGATCGCGGCGATACCTCACATGTGTGGTTTGAACAGCGATTTCATTTGCGGCTCGACTTGCGTATACGTTTTTTTTTGTGCGCGAGCTAACGGTGACGGCTAAATTTTTTTTTTTTTTTTTCCTATTTATTTTTTCTTTTTTTTTAAACTTTATTACAGGTTTTTTAAAAAAAAAAAAATCTGATCACTTTTATTGCTGTCACAAGCAATGTAAACATCCCTGGTGACAGCAATATGTCGTGACAGGTACACTTTATGGAGGGATCGAGGGTCTAAAAGACCCTAGACCCCTCCACTACACTTCCCTGTATGCAAAACGCCAAAAACGGCATTTTTGCATACAGCCGTTTTTTAAATCTGCCGCCTTTTGCGGCACGGTAACCCGGATGTGACGTCATGGACGCCGCCTCCGGGTTACGTCATCGGAGACCCGATCGATGCCGTTTCCGGCATTCATCGGGACTCCATCCAGCCGGCGGACGTGCCGGCTGGGTGCTCGGGGCTCCCGGTGGGACGGTAGCCCCGAGCAAAGCCGCGGAAGGCGGCGGGAGGGGGGGGACGTCCCCTCCCGCCCCCCCGGGTAACGATCGAGCGGCTCCCGAGCCGCATCGATCGTTACCGACGGAAAGCCGACCGTCGGCTTCAAACAACGGTACCGGGATGATGCCTCTAGCTAGAGGCATCATCCCGGTATAACCACTCAAAGTCAGCCGACGTAGAGGTTACGTGACTGGTAGTAAAGTGGTTAAAGCGTTTTTACAGCTGAAAACTCCTCTTCCAACCCACTAGTTCTGTTTTTTCCAGCCAGAAAACGCCCCTGCAAAAAATGCTGATAAAAGCCTACGTGTGCATGGACACATAGGATAACATGCTGGGGAGTTTACTGGCTGAAGAAAAAAAAATGCCTGAAGCCAAAAACAGCAGCTGTAAAAACTTCCAGTTTGCATGAGGCCTTGGCATGCTGTTGTCAGCAGGGTTAGCTATGAACCACTAAGGGGAGTAGAACAGACCAGTCACCCAGCCAATAAGTTGCAGGCTGAGGTGAACGGTCCTCATGACAGGTTGTAGATTCCTTTGGATTGAGGTAAGGCAACCTACGAACACCTATTGGACTCAGGAACAAGCTATAGAAAAACTGAAGAGCAAAACCAAAAAAAGGAATACAAAAATATATGTTGCGTGCTTGGGGTTCAACTTTAATAAAAAACGAATCTCACCTGGACAGGCTGGGGTTCCACTATGGATATCTGTGCACTAGAAAGGGGCTCAAGGTCCTCTTCTTTTACAGCAACTGCAACATCTGCAGTGTCTTTTACTATGGCCTGGTGGCTTCCAAAGTTACGATAAAGTTGCAAAAGGTCTGGAGGTTTTGGAATATTTAATCCTACATCATCCCACAATTCAAAGTCCTGAAGAGAAAGTACAAAGGGTCAGGATTCCAATTACCTGGCTTAAAAAGGATTACTAGGTACAAAGAAAACAACCTCTCTGTCTTCTTTGCACTCATTTTTATTGTTTGAATACAGCAATCCACAAAGCAACACATTACATATATACTTGCACGTATTACATTTCACAACCAGGTTTCTTGAGTCAAAAACGCACACCAAGTCCCAGGATCATAGCAGTTTTTAGAAAGCATTTCTCGTAATAAAACAAAAAGGAACCATTATATTAAAAGGATTTGTATATAATGGTAACAGAACTGGAATCATTTTTAGATTATATATAATTAATTAGACCAGGGGTGTCCAACCTTTTGAACTTTCTGGGCCATATTGGAAGAAGAGGAATTGTCTGGCTACACATAAAATGCACTAACAATAAGGATAAAGAGTAAATTTGTATTGCAATTCATTTTTTGTTTCAACTATTCTGCAGTTATCCTCTTGAGCATCTACATGTATCCCTGAAGTAGCGCTTCGCACCACGAAACATGTAGGGTAGTGGGTAGTGGTGCATTTAAGGAAATACACGATTGGTACCGGATTAGTCTGGCCCAGCAGTACTTCCCAGTGATTCCACTAGTAATACATGAGGATTACGATTTTGCTTGATATTTTTATATCTAGTGGTTTTTGTATATTATTTGTTCTCCTGTCTTTGTCTTATTTTCCTTTTGGATATATTTATGTGTAATAAATAAATGTTTTTAATACAATCCATTGGATCAGTGGTATACCACCATTATTGGTCCTAGATGGTACCCTAAAAGTCCCGACTTATGCCCCACAATACTCCATTATTTTCTGAATTAATTGGGATGTGGTACCTCAAACTACTCACTACTATGTTTTTTTTTCTTACAATGAGCAATTGAGATAGATCTATATATATATATTATATATATATATATATATATATATATATATATATATATATATATATATATACACACACACACACACACACACACACACACACACACACACACACACACACACACACACACACACACACACACACATAATAAGGATAGCACGAGCAGAAAAAAAGTTGGGCAGATCACAAAGTAACAATTACTGAAATAGATATTGTACCTGAGTAATAAAAATTCATTCTTTTTTGTAATATTTTTTATTATAAAAGTTAAAGCGGGCAACATAAAACAAGTGCGATATTGGACACGGTTTTTGATAAACTAACACATGAACATCATGGATATAGTAGGGATTCTCAATGAATTCTCAAGGTGCTCATAAGATATTTTGGTTCTAATTTTGCCCTTCATGTGCTTCATCCTTGAAAATAGTTGCTGCCAAAAATGGATGGCATGAATAAGGAGGGGATTGTGAAAAGTGGGATATTTTACTTTGGGAAGATCAAACTTATATAAAAGACCAATAAAGAGACACGGTCAAATTTTTCTTCAGCCGCAAATGTAGATGCATTTAAAAAAAAAAAAAAAAACCTGGATTTTACCGTAAAATCCTTTTCTCTGATGTTCATTGACGGACACAGCTTCATATCTTCTTTGACCGATGGGTTATGCTGCTCTCCTTAGGAGTAGGACACTAGGCAGAAACAAAAAAAACTAGTGTCCTACTCCAAAGGAGAGCAGCATAACCCATCGGTCAAAAAAGGTATGAAGCTGTGTCCGTCAATGAACGAAAAAGAGAAAAAAAAATTAACATTTTCAAGTAAGATTAGGATTTTGTGTTGGGCTGCATTCATAGCCAATCTTGGCCCACAGGTTGGACACCCCTGGGGGGGAAGGGGAAGAAGAAAGAAGAAAGAAGAAAGAAGAAATGTGCCCCATCTCTTCATCCATCCCATGAGTTCAGCTAACCATGCATTCAATTGTTCTCCTGAAATTTATAGTAACCATGGGTGCCATATTTTTTTTTCAAATAAAGGAAATTTGTCATTCAATGTGAACAACCTCTTTGTTTCAACAAACACTAACCAAATTCACAACACAAGAAGCCCTGGTTCACACTGGTGGGTTTTGTCATGTGATGACAGTTCATCACATTACAAGTCGCACCCCTTTGGAATGGAATCGTTCAAATTGTTACGACTAAAGCTGCAGCGACTTTGAAAAAAAAAAAAAAGGTTCCTGCTCTACTTTTTAAGGATTTCATTGCAATTTGCATAGACTTGTGTTAAATGAAGTCACCAGCCGCAATGAAATCAGAGTTGCAAATTACACTAATCTGTGGCTTTGAAATCGCGCTTAAGTAGCTAGATTTCAAAGCAGCACTGGTGTGAACCAGTGTTAAAAAGGATACATTTGGTAATTGCTAAATCCACTACTTTGCAGCCTAAACCACCTTAGATCATGAGCTTATAGAGGACTTCAACTTCTTTACTCATTTAATTCACTGCCTTTAACTATTAAATAGTCCATTGTGGGAATCTCAAAACGCCAACACTTCTCACACTAGACGGACTACTAATTGTCAGGTATGGGGCTTAATTAGGAGTCAGGCAGAAGGAATTCCCTCTATGTGCTCTGAATACATAGTTACATAGTCCGTAAGGTTGAGAAAAAGACACCAGTTCAACCTGTGGTGTGCACGCACACATGTTTATGTCAATAGTACATTGTACAGTCCGGTCCATAAATAGTGGGACATCAACACAATTCAAATCTTTTTGGCTCTATACATCACCACAATGGATTTGAAATGAAACAAACAAGATGTGCTTTAACTGCAGACTTTCACCTTGATTTGATTTGGTATTTACATCCAAATCAGGTGAACGGTGTAGAAATTACAACAGTTTGTATATGTGCCTCCCACTTTTTAAGGGACCAAAAGTAATGGGACAGATTAACAATCATAAATCAAACTTTCCCTTTTTAATACTTGGTTGCAAATCCTTTGCAGTCAATTACAGCCTGAGGTCTGGAACGCATAGACATCATCAGATGCTGGGTTTCATCCCTGGTGATGCTCTGCCAGGCCTCTACTGCAACGGTCTTCAGTTCCTGCTTGTTCTTGGGGCATTTTCCCTTCCTTTTGTCCTCAGCAAGTGAAATGCATGCTCAATCGGATTCAGGTCAGATGACTGACTTGGCCATTGCATAACATTTCACTTCTTTCCCTTAAAAAACTCTTTGGTTGCTTTCGCAGTATGCTTCGGGTCATTGTCCATCTGCACTGTGAAGCGCCGTCCAATGAGTTCTGAAGCATTTGGCTGAATATGAGCAGATAATATTGCCCCAAACACTTCAGAATTCATCCTGCTGCTTTTGTCAGCAGTCACATCATCAATAAATACAAGAAAACAAGTTCCATTGGCAGCCATACATGCCCACGCCATGACACTACCACCACCATGCTTCACTGATGAGGTGGTATGCTTTGGATCATGAGCCGTTCCTTTCCTTCTCCATACTCTTCTCTTCCCATCACTCTGGTACAAGTTGATCTAGGTCTAATCTGTCCATAGGATGTTGTTCCAGAACTGTGAAGGCTTTTTTAGATGTTGTTTGGCAAACTCTAATCTGGTGTTCCTGTTTTTCAGGCTCACCAATGGTTTACATCTTGTTGTGAACCCTCTGTATTCACTCGGGTGAAGTCTTCTCTTGATTGTTGATTTTGACACACATACACCTACCTCCTGGAGAATGTTCTTGATCTGACCAACTGTTGTGAAGGGTGTTTTCTTCACCAGGGAAAGAATTCTTCGGTCATCCACCACAGTTGTTTTCTGTGGTCTTTCGGGTCTTTTGATGTTGCTGAGCTCTTTTTTAAAGGATGTTCCAAACAGTTGATTTGGCCACACCAAATGTTTTTGCTATCTCTCTAATGGGTTTTGTTTTTTCAGCCTAATGATGGCTTGCTTCACTGATAGTGACAGCTCTTTGGATCTCATATTGAGAGTTGACAGCAACAGATTCCAAATGCAAATAGCACACTTGAAATTAACTCTGGACCTTTTATCTGCTACTTGTAAATGGGATAATGAGGGAATAAACTCACACCTGGCCATGGAACAGCTGAGCAGCCAATTGTCCTATTACTTTTGGTCCCTTAAAAAGTGGGAGGCACATATACAAACTGTTGTAATTCCTACACCTTTCACCTGATTTGGATGTAAATACCCTCAAATTAAAGCTGAAAGTCTGCAGTTAAAGCACATCTTGTTTGTTTTATTTCAAATCCATTGTGGTGGTGTATAGAGACAAAAAGATTCGAATTGTGTAGATGTCCCAATATTTATGGACCTGACTGTATATCCCTGTATGTTGTGGTCGTTGAGGTGCCCATCTAATAGCTTTTTTAAGCTATCTATGCTCCCTGCTGATACCAGCTTGTGGAAGCGAGTTCAACATCCTTACCACTCAGAGTAAAGAACCCTCTACACAGTTTTAAGGTTAAACAGATTCTCTTCAAATTTCAGTGAATGGTCAGGTGTCTTTTTAACAACTTCAGGACCGCCCACCGTGTATTTACGTCGCTACTTTGAGATAGCTGCCATAACCCCAGTATTTTCTTACACAGTGGGTGCTCCACTTTAACATAAAAGTGGTCCCAATGGCAGATTCGCCACAGGTTCCCTTTTATGGGTGGCGGGAGAGGTGCCCATCCCTTTCCCGCCACTTCCCAGTCGTTTTTGCTGCTTACCAGAGCCATCGCTAGCAGGGAAAATCATCTGATCAGCTTGCCTGATGGGCAGGAAGTCAAGTGAGGGCAAGATGGCCCCCACTCAACTCTATGCTCTTTGAGGACCAGAGTCACTTCCGCCCAACGGCCTTGCTTAAGTGTAAATGTGAGATCTGAGGGCTTTTTGACCCCAATTTTCACATTAAGGAGAACCTGTCCTGTTTATTTTGCTTACAAGGGATGTTTTTATTCCTTGTAATAGGAGTAAAAGTGATCAAAAACTTTTTTGTTTTTTTTAAAAAGGGACAGTGTAAAAATAAAAAAAAGGAAAAAATAAAAAATGTAAGCTCCCCCATCCCTCCGAGCTCATGCGCAGAAGCAAACGCAAGTCGCGCCCACATAAGTCTGGAGAAGCCCGCTCTTGACTTGCCAGACCAAGTTCGCTTGGATTCTCAGGAGGAGGCCCCTATGGGCTCCGATCCCTTGTTAGTCGACCCTGATGGACGAAAAAACTTATGAGCCGAGAAGGAAGGCCCACGTCTACCACGAGGGTCCTTGCCTTTAGTAGCCTGCAGAAGAAAGGTACTCTACTCCCCTGTGAGACCTTTAATGATGTCATCCAGGGTAGCACCAAACAGGAGATCTCCTTGAAAGGGAAGATCAGTCAATCCCTTTTTAGAAGTCTGGTCTGCAGACCAGCATTTGAGCCTAAAGACACGCCGAAGAACCCCTGCCGAAACAGAGAGCCGAGCCACTAGGGGAGCCGCATACAAAGAGACATCACAGATAAAACTGCAGCCCCTGGACCAGCTGGTCCACCAGCTCAGTAAAGGCGAGGGGGGGGGGGGGGAAGCTACTCTTTCAGGTCATGGCGCAAAAGCCTAAAAGTGGAGGAATCCTGCTTACTATCTGAGAATCCAGGGCACGTGGTCGTAGACCCCTGCAGGGTGACCCACGTCCGCGGTGGCCAGATCAGATTCAGGATCTGAGGCAGGGGGTGTTTTTTGCCAGCCCGTCGCCCAAAAGCAACCTCCACCTGAGACACCAAGGACTTCAAGATCGCCATCAGGGCATCGATGGATGGATGGGACCCGAAGGGCCCTGCAGGGAAGGGATCAGGTGGGGAGATATGCTCCAGAGACTTGATAAGTCACCAGGGGGACCCCACGAAAAAGTGTAAAACACTGCTAAGAGACAATCAGCACCACTGGCAGCCCACAGAGCACCAATTTATCCTCAGTAGAGGGGGAGAAGACCCCATCAGACTCACCACCCCACAGAACCAGGCACCGCAGCTACCGGGAGAATCTGCACTGCACGAACGGCAATCAGGAAACAAAAAGATCCAGGAGTCAGCACTAGGGAATGAGGAGGGGCCCCCAATGCGGAAATCGGCGCCCAGAGGGCTCCACTGTCATGGCTGCCGCTATTTTCAAAGGAGAACCACTGAAAAATGGCCGCCGGACTACACAAACATGGTCACTGTGTATTAAGCACACAGGCTACAAGAAAATGGCGACCCCACAAGGCTCCCAGGGACCCAGGCGGGATCCTTAGGCCTCAGAAAACGATGCAGACAGGAAGGGGGGGCCCTGGCAGGAGCCCCTACCAGATACATACCCCCCCCCACAGCCGATCGCCCAATCCCTGGTGGCGCACCCCCCCGTCCCCTTCGCCAGCACAGCACTTTGCCCCCACCCTAGGCTGTGAACCAGGCCATCCCACAGCCCCGGGGTCAGTGAAGAAAAGTGGGGGGTTAGATGTCCCACAGGGAAGGGGGGGAACCCAGGGGTCTGACCGCCCCATGGAGGGACCTACGTTCACCCCAAAACCCTGCAGGGGGAGAGAGGGGACAGCTACTTACCATACCAGGAACCAGACGGGCACTGCTCCAGATAGAACCCCCTCTCCATTGAAATGGGGGGGCTGTCGGCCAGGAGGAACACTATGACTCGGGTCGAGACACAGTTGTAAGCGACTTAACGAGACGTTTAACTCGAAGGCCAGCCCCCGTTCGGTGGGACTATGTCCCGGCCTACCTAGCGTTGAGCTGAGGTCTGCACGCACTCGCTAGCCAGGCTGGGGTGACCACTGGATTTAGATTATCCAGCCCGTCGCCCAGTCTGGCAGTTGATTGTACATCTCACAGGAGAAAAAAATATCTAAAAAGAAAAAAAATAATTGCCAGGACCAGAGACCCCAGGAAGGAACTAGGTCCTTACTCCTGACTAGGCAGAAAAAAACTGAGTACCTATTGCAGAGAGAGGAAGTATACCCCCTTGGACTGCCCATAGGCATAGCCAGACTTTATTCCACCTAGTGTTCTACTCCTGTAGGGGGCAGTATAACCCATTGGTTAAGAAGATCAGGAGCTGTGTCTTTCAATGCACGAAAGAGAAAATATCGAATTTACCTTGTAAACATGTGTCAGAATTAGGCCTGGTCCTTAAGTGGTTAAACTTCCTTTCATAGAAATGTTTTTTCCCTATGCTAGGGTCACCAGTAAGGTATTTGTATATAGCGATTATAGCCCCTCCTAAAGTGATTGTAAAGTGTTTTTTTTTTTTAAATAAACACACGTTATACTTGCCTCCTCTGTGCAGTTGGTTTTGCACAGAGCAAACCCGGATCCTCTTTTTCTCGGGTCCCTCGTTCCTGCTCCGGGCCCCTCCCTTCTTTCGAGAGCCCCCACAGCAAGCCGCTTGCTATGGGGGTACCCGAGCAGAGCTGCAACTCTGTATGTCCATTCAGACACAGAGCTGCAGTTCAGACCCCACCCCCCCTCTCTCTCTCCTTATTGGCTCACTGACTGACTAACAGCCGCAGGAGCCAATGTCGCAGCTGCTGTATCTCAGCCAATAAGGAAGGAGAGTTCCAGGACGGCCAAGGGACTCGGACATCGCTGGACAGAAAGGGGGCACATGTAAGTATAAGAGGTGCTTGGGGGGGGGGGGGGCTGCTACACACAGAAGGCTTTTTATCTTAATGCATAGAATGCATTAAGATAAAAACCTTCCTGACTTTACAACCCCTTTAAGCGTCTCCTCTCCAGAGAGAATAAGTTCAATGCTTGTAGTCTTTCCCAAAAGCAGGGATCCTCTAGTCTCTTTATTAGCTTTGTTGCCTGTCTCTGAACGCTTTCAAGTTCCAGTGTATTCTAACTAGTAAGAAGGAAAAACAGATACTGCTCCATAAAAAAAAAAAAAAAAAAAATATTACATAAACTATATTACATAGTAATCATTATAATACATAAATTATCTTTCTAGTAATTTAAGGAATCAACACATACCACTAAAGCTAGAAAAAAGGTTCCATACAGTAAAAGTGTTCGTACTGCCTGTATTTCATAACTGCACACCTATATAGAAAGTTACGTATCAGTCATCTAATGATGGTGTGTTGCTCGCTGCTTTTTGCTAGCACAATAGCTAGGCAAAGGACTACAAAAAAAAAAAAAAAAAAAAAAGTTGATCATTTTCGTCTAAGGGTTTATTGAACAAGAGGTTTAAATGTCACCACATCCTTTTAAAAAAATTCTGTTCCACATCTGAAACCATGACAGAGTATATAGCCATGAAAATGATTGAACGCAATTTTAAGCCTGACTCGGATTGTGGACTAGCATGGGCAAAACACCATGTTTAATAAGAGTGGGTGAGTATTTTAATAGCTCTATATTCTACATAAGTGCTTTGAAAATCAACAAGTTTATATTAATTCATGGTAGGTCACAGCATCTGCAGCCAGATCATATTTGGCATTGAATAGAAAACTATGGAAGGAAATTCCAAGAACAATATAAGCCATTTAGAAGGATATCCTTTTGCCTTGCTAGGATATTCCTCCATATTATATTGTTCTAAAATGTCCCTTTCCTGAGAAAAACGTCCCAGAACATTACTGTTTTTATACTCAGTCTTTCTACCTGATTACGCACCTTCTAGAGTTTCTATGCAACCAAGAATATACATATTATACTTAAAATGTAATAAGCACATTACCTGGTCATCATTTTCATCGGAAAAGGTTATAGAAGTAAGCTTGTGGTTATTTTTCAATAAATACTCGTTCACAAGGAAATTTAGTGCTCTTTTTTCAAGAGGTTTAATAGGTTCCTAGAATAAAACCAAGCAAAGAAGTTAGGAAAGCTATAACATATTTGTGTTCTTACCAACAGGTGAAGCCTTAAGAAAAACGCCACCAACCAGGTAAGAAAAATGTTGCCAATACCCACAATACAATTTGCCTATATAAGCCCCCCCCCCCCCCCCACCTTTACTAGTATATGGCACCTCTAGAGCTGTCCTTGAGAATGAAAAAGGAATGTATCTGGATGACTAATGACTGTGAGGTACTACGTTATGAAAACTAGGACAGTTTGTTCATTTCATAACACTTCCATAAAACCACTACTATTGTTATTATGAAATGACTGTATTGTATATTAGGCAAGCCTCCAATTCCTATCTTAAAATAGTCTTTGGCAGGGCAAAGACTATGGACCTCAGGGATAAAGGGAATCCTAAACTACTCAAGGAAGGGATGGTTTTAAATTGGAAAGAGTCAATCATACGCACAATGGTGGCAATGACTTTTAGGACGGCTTAAAATTAAATAATGACAAACAAAAGGGTTATGTTCTCCAAAACTGACAGTGTTAAAGTGATTGTAAAGTCACATTTCGTTTTTCTATTAAAATAATAAACATGTCATACCTGCACCTGTGCAGTGGTTTTGCACAGAGCAGCCCACATCCTCCTCTTCTCGGGTCCATGGCTGGAGCTCCTGGCCCCTCCCTTCTTTTGAGTGGCCCCACAGCAAGCAGCTTGCTATGGGGGCACCCGAGACGAGCTGCAGCTCCGTGTATCCATTCAGACACGGAGCTGCTGTTCAGCACCACCCCCTCTCTCCTGATTGGCTAACTGAGTTTGATTGACAGCTAGGGGAGTCAATGGCGCTGCTGCTGTGTTTTAGCCAATCAGGAGATTTGAGTCCTGGATGGCTGAGTCATTCGTGGACATCGATAGAGATGGGGCTCAGGTAAGTATTGGGGGGACTGCTGTACACAGAAGATAAAAAAACCTTCTGACCTTACAACACATTTAAATTAATGGTTTCTAATGATAGGTTAGGATTACAGTGGTGAGATACAGGGGTTGGACACAAATATGGAAGCACCAGGTAAAATAAATTGTTACCCATTATAGAATTGGACCGCCTTTGGCATCCAAGACCGCCTGAATTCTTTATTGGAATTGACAAACATAAATAGAACTCTTGGATGGTGGATAATGGAAACGGATACCAGTTGACCATGTCAGCTGCACTTCTGGTTATCAGACGACATTGCCCCGGAAACTGTACATGCCATTATAACCTTGGATACTATACATCACAACACCGCAAATAAATAGGCAACTTTAGTCACAGAGGCACCAGCTAAGTGGGCACCAACAATTTGGCCTCTTTGAAACTCAGTAAGCTCAGACATGACTATTACTAGCAGCGCATGCTGTAAATGACAAAAGTGAGGCTTGCCACCTGTTAGCTAGGGGTCTCAACACACAGGGGAAAAAAAAAAAAAAAAGAAGAATGTGAGAAAAGTAGGGATAGCCTGTTCTACGGCTCCCCCTTTGCCTCATGAGATGGTAGCAGTATGAGGTTCAAGCCCCCCCCCCCCCCCCCCATTGAGTTTTTGGTTTTGATAGGTTGAAAAAAAGTCAGCGGATTGGGAATGTTCTGGAAGTTCTGGGGGGGTCCTCTAGGATAGGCCACTTAAGGTTACTTGACTCCCCCACAGCACTCCAGAAATTCACAGGACCCCTATTTAAGCAGGAGGCTGAGGGGGCCTTTGCCAGTCACCACAGGGATATTTAAAGAGCACCCAACTGATGTTGGCTGCTTTTGTTTACGGTTTTAAAGTATTCATTGATTAAGAGCCGGTTCACTTGAAGAGACTTGTTAAGAGACTTGTTAAGAGACTTGTTAAGAGACTTGTTAAGAGACTTGTTAAGAGACTTGGAAGAGACTTGTGCACTACTTTGAAGAGACAGGCGACTTTGTCTGTGGGGAATGCCTGGCTAATCTCTTTCTTCTTCCTGGAAAGTCTGATAACAAGTCGCTTCAATTAAGATAAGGAGGCGACTCCCATTGAAGTATATGGGACAAGTCGGATCACAGGTCGCCTCAAAGTAGTACAGGACCCTTTTCTGAAGTCGGAGCAACTTCAGTAGTGCCAATTAAGACGGCACTGATTGATTAACATTGCTTTTGTTATGTCAAGCGACCTGGGGCTACACAAGTCGCCTCACAAGTCGTGCTAGTGTGAATGGGCTCTTAAAGTTATGGCGAATTTTTAATTGTTTATATGTGTAAAAAAATAATAAACAAGGCCACGGCCGTTATTGTTTGGTGTGTCTAGTGTTCTTTTTAGGTTTGGAGTTTATGCTGTCCATCATTCCATGTTACTTCACTTCTGCTTTAAAGACGAAACAGGTCGCCACTGTCACACCTGCAAATCATGTAGGGTTTCTATATTTTTGTTCAACCCCTGTACATGTGGTACATTTAAATTGGGGCCTTGCTCTCCTCATCTTAATGTAATATACTGTATGTCCATTGTTGTATTTTTACATACAAGTTTTAGAAAGAAAATGTTAGGATACAGCAGCAGGTATATTACAGAATCTCCTTATGTGAGAAAGCAGCTCTGTTAAGTAGGCTAGCAAAGATTGGATCTATATTGTATAAAAACTAAAAATTAGGAGGGAAAAAAAAAAAAAAAAAAGGTAGCATAAAATATGTAGGCTGCTATAGTTGATCTCTCCTTCTGAAGAAGCCAGTTTCCTGGTTGTTTTGCTTTTGTATTAACATTAGCACTTGTACAGTCACCACCCTGAAAGTAGTATAGAGAATTTAGAATTTTTCTCCTGTTTTATTTAGTGGTTTCCAATGTGCTTTCACAGTTACTTGCAGTAACTTTAAGTCTTCTTCAAAAGTTTATTTAAATATTCAAGTATAAAAATCAAGGTAATCCGTAATAGTACAGGCTAGGGCTGAACGATAGTCAATGTGATATCGACTATCGTGCTGCGAGCATAGGCGATAGTCACATCGCCGAACATACGATAGTCGGGACTCACAGTGGTTGTAGAAGGTAGCAGAACACAGCTCGACATCCGTCCCACACGTTCAGTCTGCCTGCCTGCATTTAGTTCTCCTGACTGAGCGGTGAGCAGCGCGCCGTGAGCAGCTGCACAGCTAACCAATCACGCGTGCCTGCACACCTGATTCTTTCGTTGTGCCGCTACTCACGAAAAAAAAAAAAAAAAAATATTGCAATGTACTTTTTGTTTCCAATATCGTGCAGCCCTAGTACAGGCCATTGGTGAGACGGTTACAGGGAGAGCTACAGGGTATGGTCCCATAGTGCAACAATATTGGATTTCAATTATATTTCCCTTACCTTCCTACCCTGCAGACCAGTTTACCTTAAGTGGAAATTTCATTTACATCATTTCATTTAAAGGAACAACACTAATATAAGATTATGCACTCTTAATTGCTAGCAAGGGTTTACTATTAATTCACCTAGGGACCAATTAATACAAATACATGAGAATGATGGAATGAATATACAGTAAGCAAACTGCATACACACAAGCATTAAATATATTTATTAAACACACACACTTACAACACACTCACATTCACACCACTAAGCATTTGAAGTGTTATGGTGGCCTATACACGCTTTAATAAATTATCAACTGTGTTTTAGATATGCAATTCATTGATAGTTTATGGAGGATGGCCCAAACATCATATTAAATGGAATACAGATGGCCCTTGCAACTCATCTTTTAGAGTTCTACCATATTCTTTTCCAGAATGCAATTTCTGGCTATTGTAAATGTGGAAAATACTCTGGTTTTCCTTCACCCGTTGTGAAGTTTTTTTATTAATTATTATACATATTATATTCCATATAATATATTTATTATTTCTAAAACATTGTCATATTATTATAATATTAATACAATTTATTATATATATTCGTTTTTGGTTTTTTTTACAGATATTGGAGTAGTTTCTGGACTTGCAAGGTACCCAGTATGGCTAAATCACTAAAGGAGTAGAGTAGTTACAAAGTAAATTGGGTTGGGCCCATTTATGGCTAGGGTTATCATCGTAATTATTTAAGTGTAAAGTGGGACAAAGGATTAGATAAAAAAAAAAAAAAACAGCATTAAAAAAAACTGTGGGTCTTCAGTTACTCAAACTATCTATATGATAAATCACTGCCTAGAAAAGTTTGTTTAAGGTTTTGGTTTTATACAATAACTGAAATCTGAAAAACTGCCACTAGGTGGCACACAAAAGATGTAAAAGTGTAACTCTAGGAAGAAAAGTGGCAACCTACAAATTGCTTACTATAAATCAAACACAACAAAGCTGTAATATATTCAAATTCAGATTATTAACCACCATGAAGGTCTATTCTTGAACCTTAAAACAATGTTTCTGAATGGCTTCAGATTTGCTTCAAGATTTAAGATAAAGGAAAACCACTCCAGTTCTGAACACAATAGAGCTGCAGGAGACATCTGGAGTTTTATTTTTTCCTTCAATCCACTGGTTAAACAAGATATAAAAAAAAAAAAAAAAAACACAAAAAATAAAGCCTCTGTGTATACCCAGCTTTAGTTTCAGTGTTCTCCAGCAGCGGCATTATACTGTGGCTGCCAGAGTGCATTGTGAAGGGAGTCGTGCCGTTGCATTGTTATGACGCATCTCACTGTTTAACGTTTTTTCAACTGCATTGAAATGGCGCAAAAATCCCATTTCATTCACTTCAGCAAGTTATAATGTGGTATAGAGCGTGGCAATACACTGTTCTGGAAATAACAGAACATATCCCTTTTATTTTATTGTACACAACTGCAGCACTGTGGTGGGGAGAGGAGAGAGGAGCGGGGGGAGGGAGGAGAGGAGAGAGAGCGGGGGGGGGGGGGGGGAGGAGAGGAGAGAGCGGGGGGGGGAGGGGAGGAGAGGAGAGAGCGGGGGGGGAGGGGAGGAGAGGAGAGAGCGGGGGGGAGGGGAGGAGAGAGCGGGGGGGAGGGGAGGAGAGGAGAGAGCGGGGGGGAGGGGAGGAGAGGAGAGAGCGGGGGGGGAGGGGAGGAGAGAGCGGGGGGGAGGGGAGGAGAGGAGAGAGCGGGGGGGAGGGGAGGAGAGGAGAGAGCGGGGGGGAGGGGAGGAGAGGAGAGAGCGGGGGGGAGGGGAGGAGAGGAGAGAGCGGGGGGGAGGGGAGGAGAGGAGAGAGCGAGGGGAGGAGAGGAGAGAGCGGGGGGAGGGAGAGAGGAGAGAGCCTCTGCCCCCAGCTCTTATGCAGCTGAGAACAGAAGATATGTGATCACTTAAAGGGGGGGGGGGGGGGGGGAGTGTTTGTTTTCTTACATCTGTACACAAATGTTTTGCCTTTCATTTCTATTTTAAACTAAATGGTTTGGTTTTACATGTTTTAAATTTATAGCCAGTACTTTATTAAAAGCCAAGTTCACCTTCTAGAAAAATAAAATTGCACATACTTGACATTTGCAGGAAAAAAAAAGTGCATTTATTTATTTTTTTGCACAGGAGCCTGCCAAGCACTGCAGCTGTGACCAGTGAATCAACATCATGTTTCTCCAGCTCTCTTTCAGTTGCTGGAGGAAGTGTTGCTGGACTATGGGTGCAGTGATTGCAGCACTCTTGTTCCATGAATGAAGTACAAGTCTACCTGCCCCAGTGACAGACAGGACTTGTAGTTCTTTCATTGACAGTGGGTATCTATAAATGAATGACCTGAACAGTGAGGGGGGGTCCATTTCCCTAAATATGGTGCAAAAAAGGCAAGTTAGCCTTAAACTCTTTTCCTGCCTTCTGCAATGGATCTGCCAACACCCAGCCTGGACTGGCAGCTCCAAAAATATCTTACAACCATCACTCACCAGAGATTAACAAAACTCAAAAATATTAGGGTGCCCAGAGTATCCAACACAGGGCTTTGGTAAAGGAAAATCATATCTTATTTTGTGGTTAATAACCTTTGTTTACCCAACATGAAACGAACGTTCTCTTTGGGGTTTTTTTTTTTTAAAGTCCTAGGGTGTTGTCCAAAATGCTGTCACTTTCTGAAGACTAAGTTAAGGTATTACAATAATGCGTGGCTAAAATAGGTTTTAGAGTTAATATGTTTACAGTGAATTCTCTAACTAGCAGTGGATTAGAAGGACGCTCTGCTTGACGTTATCTAAACAGCATGATGGTGGGGAGTTTGTACAGCACACAGCAATCAAAAGGAAGCAATATTACTAATAGGAAACTAAGCGTTTCCTTAGACAGAACAGTTTAAGATATCAATGTCAGTTCTGGTCTCTACTACAAGACCAAAGTCTGGATATACCGTTTTGACTTATCACATATGTATATCCTTCCACTACTCTGGCCCTTTGACATATACACATCAAATGATGACCACTCACCAGCAAAATCTCAACTGTTAAGCGCATATCAAAACCACATACTTTATATATTACCCTATTATTGTGTTAAAAAAATATTGTTCATAATTACCATTGCTCCGCAGCCAGATCATTTCTTAGGAGCAGAATGACATGTTTTTTGCCCCATTGACTTTAAATGCAAAGTCCACCTTTCCCAAAAACAGGGGCAATGTTAGCAGGCTCCTGCACAACCTTCTAAAAACAGTGGTCTCCAAACTGCAGCCCTTTGCTTTCTTTTATATGGTCCTTGGGGAACTATTCCTTCCCGACCACCAATGATGGGGCATAATTCTTCCCACTAACACCAACAATGGGGCATAATTCCTTCCACTGTTCCAACAAACAGGTGCAATAGTTCCCAATGACATCAAAGATGGGGCACAATTCCTCCCACTAACGCCAACGATGGAGCACTATTCCTCAGAAGGACACTAATAATGGGAAACTTTTTCTCCCAATGACACCAACAATGGGGAATTATTCCTCCCACTGACATAGATGATGGGCACTATTCCTCACAATGACACCAATAATGTGAAACTTTTTCTCCCAATGACACCAACAATGGGGTATTATTCCTCCCATTGGCATTGTTTGCTCCCACTGACCGCAGACTGAACCCCTTAAAGCTTGAAAGGCAGTAAACTGACCCTTGGATTAGAAAGTTTTGAGTCCCCTAGTCTTTACAAATTTACAGGCTTTCGGTAACGGAGCTAGAGAAATCACCACTGTACTACAAGTGCTATGATCACCACACTTGCTCCACCGATAGCGAAGAGTTCTTGTAATGGTGGAGCTATGCAGCCGGAGCCACACACAGCCATGCAAAATTCACAAAGTTACAGCCGCCACCCTAAATATGGGTGCAATGTGTAACTTGGTATAAAAGGTGGACTAAGCACCTGAAAAAAAAAAAAAAAAAAAAAAAAAAACACATGAAAAATGCGTGTTTCCACTTATTTTTCAAAAGCTTCCATTTCAAAGTCTATGGGGTCAAAAATTGCACAATTCTTCTCCTGTACTACAAGTTAGTTAAAAACTCAAGGATGAAATGATGAAACGATGAAAAGATACTGAGAGATATAAAGAACTTGCTTTACGTAATAAATCTATTAAAATAGTTGATGGGGGAGCAAAAGTCGAAGAAAATGAATCAACGATTCAACGGGCTCTATATATGGAGAAATCCTTAACAGCACAGGAAAAAGCTATGTTATCAACTAATTGGATGCTTACAAGCTGTAAAACTAGAATTCAAGGGATGAACATATAGATTTTTTTTTCCTTTTATTTTTAATCTGTTACAATTTTTAGATTTCACATCCAAGACTCTAGATTTCAATCTATTGGTGAAAAATGTTTATATACTAAAGGCCCCTTTCATGTGGGGTAGAATTCATCCAAACAGATCCGCCTGCACAGTGGAGGATCCCTCCGCTGATCCCCGCTGAGCAGGTGGATGACAGGTCTGTGTTCGTTAAACTATGCAGAGTGGACACAGCCCATTGCTCTCTATGGGGTGGTCAGATGGAAACAGACTGCATGTCCGTTTCCATCCGAGCCGATCCACCGGACGGCAAACGTATCCCCATCTGTCTGTTTTTAGAGGAATTTATTGGAAAGGATGCCAGCAGGTGTCAGCGGACACACATCCACTGCCCCATAAAGAACAATGGGTGGTCCAATTGAGTCCGCCTGAGAAAACGGACTGGCGGACCTGATCGGTCTGTGGTGTGAAAAAGGCCCATGAAAGTGGCGGAGGCAAGAAACTAACAATGAATGAAGTATATTTTTTAGAGGAATTCATTGGAAAGGATGCCATCGGGTGTCAGCGGACACACATAAACTGCCCCATAAAGAACAATGGGTGGTCCAATCGAGTCCGCCTGAGAAAACGGACTGGCGGACCTGATCGGTCTGTGGTGTGAAAAAGGCCCATGAAAGTGGCGGAGGCAAGAAACTAACAATGAATGAAGTATATTTTTTAGAGGAATTTATTGGAAAGGATGCCATCGGGTGTCAGCGGACACACATCCACTGCCCCATAAAGAACAATAGGTGGTCCAATCGAGTCCGCCTGAGAAAACGGACTGGCGGACCTGATCGGTCTGTGGTGTGAAAAAAGTCCCATGAGAGTGGCGGAGGCAAGAAACTAACATGAATGAAGTATATAGGAACTTAGTGGTCAGCGTTGGTTTGGTGATAGGTATTAGAGAGAAGAAATAAGGAAAAGATTGGGATAATTTATATTAATAAATATTGGACTCCCTTTTTTTTTTGTTTTGTGTAATTTGTTGGTTTTTGTAAAGAAAAATGTCTGCATAATTAATAAAATGTATTGAAAAAAAAAAACACCTCTAAATCAACCGGCTGTGCTCACACCAAATATGAATGGGGCCAACATTCCTGGCTACTCAAGGACAGAACAATGAACAATTTAGTAGCTTACTGAAAACAAAACAAAAGCATAAACTCTAGAATAAAAGAGCTTTTTAAATATCTTCCAAAACAAAATGCATACAATCCATCATACCTGAATTTCAGGACTCGATGTATAATTCTTTCGTTCCTGCAAAGGAACTTCGTTTTCTGCAATACAGAAATAAAACAAATGAATCTACTTAGAGCGAAAATCATACCGCTTATCAAATGATTAACCAGAATTTATTAAAGAAACTAGGAAGAAAGAAAAATTGTATGTACGCCACCTGCAGCCAGTGTCAAGTTGACCCTGAGGGCCTGAATGGTCTCCTTGGCTTTCCGTAGCTCAAACTCCAGGACTGGACAGGGTTTTGGATTAAACACACACAGGCATCCAACCAAGAAAAGGGAAACAAAAATAAAAATAAAAAGCAAGGATGGGTGTGGAAAAATCTCTATACAGTTTGTACTGGAACAGAAAGCATGCAGTCTAATGGAATTTATGAAAGCATGCAGCAGAGTTGGCTTAGCAAACTAATGAATGTCGTCTTGTGCTATGGAGATGAATCTAATCAAACCAAATTCAGTTCAAGCTGTCTGACAAGGAGCTTAAGCGGCAGGAGAAGAAATCATATGAGCACTTGAACTTGAAATTGTTCTCATCTCAGTAAAAGATTAGTATTTTCCTTTTCTAGATGGGAACAACCAAGCTGGAGACCACATTTTAACGACCTCCCTTTAAAAAAGCAGAGAAGATCCTAGCTTTTCAAGTTGCAAAATCGTGTTTAAGAAGAAGATACTGGCCCAATAGGTTTTGTTTTGCAAACCCTATCTTATGCTTAAATTAATAAAAAGAATTTACAAAAAAAGGTAACTCCTGTATAGTCAGTATTTTTTCTTTTTCCAATTTCCTATAGGGCAGAATTGGCATTGGCACGAAGTACTAGTGGCAAGTTTAGGTCTTACTTTGAACAAGCGTTGTAGCTGTGGGGCTTATTTGGTCCTAAATTACATTTGCTGATCCACTAAGGCTTCC
Source organism: Pelophylax lessonae (assembly GCF_965119305.1). Lineage (NCBI taxonomy): Eukaryota > Metazoa > Chordata > Amphibia > Anura > Ranidae > Pelophylax > Pelophylax lessonae. The sequence continues at coordinate 313,850,638 of NC_138772.1, read as the reverse complement.
ATTACAAGGGCGCATTTGCCTATCAGGTATATTCCAGCACCCAGGGCATACAACCCGCTAAAAGGAATGGCAGGGTGAAATATGTTTTGGCTGTATGTACATCCAAGCTTGTACTCACACATACCACCTTTATGCGTTCTGGGTATACATCCTTGTATGCATGCCAGTACCATTCCAATGTGCGTACAGCTGCAGGGTATTTTAGCCTGTCATTTATTTTGGCATGTTGCAGACTATATTCTAACTTGCCTAGACTCCTTTCTTCCCAGCAGAAAAAATGCTTAAAAATGTAAACTCGTGTAACGCATTTAGGCGCATCAAATCCTAGGGCGTTAATCTTTTGAAGTATAACTAAAAGGCCAAACATTTTTTTTTTTTTTGGACAGAGTGGAGGGGGATTAGAATGCCTATCAGTTTATTTTGCTGTCTGTGCCCCCTTTAGGGAGATTCACCCTATTTTCCCTTGTTTACCATTATCAACTGAAAGTGAAAGTAAAAGAAAATCCCACATTTTGGATTGTCCCCAGAAAAGTAAGAGGGGAAATCTTCTAATGGGGACACTAGTTCTGGTGATCTGGGGTCCACAAGAATTTCCTTTAATGTGCAGAATTTCCTCTCACTTCCTGTTTGGCTATGGGACAGGAAGTGAAGGGAAGGGAAATCTCCGCAATGGGACACCGATTGCAAAAAAAAAGTAAATAAAAAGATCAAACAACCAAAAAAGACAGGGGTTTTAACTAGTGATCGACTGATATAGTTTTATTAATGCCGATATTTTGGTCATCGAATATCGGTATCGGCCGATATTTTCGGTCTATTAAAAAAAAAAAAAATGTTTTTTTTTTTTTTTTTTACAAAAAGGTACTCCTCGTGGAGGGATCTGGGGATCTAAAATACCCCAAACCCCTCCTCGGCACTGAAAAGCATTCAAAACGCCAAGTTTTGCTGTTTTGAATGTTGCCAGTTTTTTTAATTCGGCGCAGAGTACCCAGAAGTGATGTCATGACATCACTTCCGGGTTTTTTACATGGAGACCCGATCAAAGCCACATTCGGCTCTGATCTTTAGGCAGCGGCGGTGGAGGTAGGATGCCTGGGTCTCCCGGTGGGACAAGAGACCCGGGCGAGCCGCGGAAGGCAGTGGGAGGGGACGTCCCCGCCCGCTCCTTGTAACGACAGCCGAGCGGCTTCTCAACCGCATTGGTTGTCATTACAAGTCAGCCAACCGTCGGCTATGGACACCGGTACCGGGGGTGATGCCTCTAGCTGCAGGCATCACTCCGGTACAGCACTTTCCCGAAATATCAGCAATATGGGTAACCTCCGGGGCCAATTCCGATATATCGGGGAAAGTGCATATCGGCCCCCGATATATCAGTGTTGCCGATAATCGGTCAATCCCTAGTTATAACCCTCCCTTCTTTTTGGCTTATTGGCCAGAATAATAATTTATGGGGCTCAGGTATTAGGGGTGGCTGCAGGGGAAACTGCATGCAGAAGGTTTTTTACTTTACTGCATAGAATGCAGTAAGGTTAAAAAATAAAAAAAAAATGTTGCCTTTAAAAACACTTCAACAATCTAATGCACCTGCTAATTATGTGCATTAGGCACATCAAGCTTTTTTTTCTGCCAAAACTCTGGTGTACGCACTTTTTTTTCCTGCCTCTCAACACCTCCAAATTCCTCTAAATGCCGTTAGTAGGGGCGTTTAGAGGCAGGGAAAAAAAAAAAAAACAGAATCGTATATCTTTTTTAAGATTTGATTTTTGCCTTGGAGTTTACCTTTAAGGCTGGGTTTACACTGATGTGGTATACCGCATCGCACTGAATTCCTGTACAAATGACATGCGAATTCAGTGCATTGCAAATTGCGCCATACATTATGTATGGCTCAATTCGCAGTGGACCGGCAGCAAAATTGTGCAGGATCCTCTTTTTGTCAGCACTGGAGTCAGATTGTGTTCAGATCCATGCGATCCGATTCCACAGTTCGCACTGCATTCTACAAACCGATTTGGGGGTTTCATTAACATTATATTGACACCCCCATCGGTTCACAGAGCACAGTGTAACCTGCCTGCGATCCCGACGCGGTGCAGGAACCCGCAAAGGAATCGCTGGGGTTCCCATACCACATCAGTGTGAACCCAGCCTAAAACACAGCAAATACTATTAATAAAATAAAAATTGTATATGGTTACTCTGAAAAGTACTGCTGTATATCCTGTTAGAATTTGTGATAGTAATTGTACTAAATATAACAATAAGAAATTGTATTGAGGTCTATAGCTCTACACTGACGCACACAGTGCATCATAGGTATATCGTATTCCCATACACAGTCATAGGTGTGTAGGGCTGGGTTATCCTAAGTTGTTACAATGAGAACTTTACTGCCTCTAGTACAGGGCTTGACAAATTTTCCTGAAATCTAGGAGCCAGCTAAAAAAGTTAGGAGCCAGTTTTTTTTTTTTTTTAAACTAACAACCAAGTTTTATTTAATAAAACGGATACTAAATTTACACATAAATACGACTAGAACCCCACTCTCCTCTAGCACAATTGGATGAAAACAGACTGTCTGTCTCTTTCCATCCGATGCCATCTGATCCGATCCATCCGTCTGCTTTTGGTGGACAGGATCAGATGGCGGCAGATTACTGCTCCATAGAGGAGAATCAAGGGTCCGATCAGGTCTGCCTGAAAAACTGACAGGCGGACCTGATCAGACAGCCTGTGTGAAAGGGGCCTTCGGCTGTGGTATGGCGACGAGAAAAAAAAAAAAAGGAGATATATATATATATATATATATATATATATATAGAGAGAGAGATATATATAGATATATATTTATATATATATATATATATATATATATAGATAGATATATATTTATATAGATATATATTTATATATATATTTTTTTTTTTAATAATTGGAAAAAAAAGAATTTTTTTTTATTTTTTTAATAATTAAAAAAAAAAGAAAAAAATATATTTTTTTTTTTTTACATTTAAAAAATAAATTAAATAATAATAACCACACTCCCTGTCAAAGGTAACTAACTGGACAGGGAGATGGTAATGAATGAATTGAGAACAAAAAGGCAGTGGAAACAGTCATTACTCCCGGCCTCCACAAGAGGGCGCCAGTTCCCCACTGGAAGCCTGTCATCTCAAGTAGGCCGAAAAGCCGGGGCCTCGATTTTCGGACGGCCCGGAAGTCCGTGCACTCTGTGCGCGGAAGTCCGGGCAAAAATGACAGGACACCTTCTGCAGGGCACCCCCAGGCGCCAGGTCGCTAATTCTAGTCGCAAATGCGACCTGGCGCCCGGGGATTGTCGAGCCCTGCTCTAGTATAATGTTTGACAGTTAAGTGTTACTATGTGTGTTTTTTGAGTAATAGCCAAAGACTCTTAATTACAACACAACTCTTCTGCAAATTAGGTACAGAAGTACATGACAGTGGGAACATTTATGTAAACTAGAGCAAATGGAAATAACATTGCTTGTAGGTCACCTACATAGTAACCAATAATTTTAAAAAATAAATACAAAAAATAGACACTTTCCTTTGCGCTAGTTTTTTATAAATGAACTCCTATATATATGCTGAATGCTACGGATGAAAAAACAATGATCAACACAAAATAGGTAGTAAACAAAGAAAACCATAAAATGTTGCAAATAATATAAAAGGCAACACAACAAAACAGAAAACCTATGTCAGACTGCAAGAAGCCAATGGCAGATGGAGCACATCACGTTTGGGAGGAAAGGCCAACGGTAACAAACACTCTGCTGCATGTTTCGTTCTTACAGGAGGATCTTATGTGATATTTTTTGGTTACTTTTTTTTTTTTTTTTTGCAAATACTCATTTCATATCACTTCCATCATTTCTAAAACAGCAAGTAATATAGTATAAGAACATGCACAAAAGTATGACAGCTAGAACAAACTATGAAATACAGAAAACAGGTTTTAAAGAAGAACGTTCATACATTTAACCCTAATGATGTATAAAAGGTGCTTTATTCAGCAAGATGGGGTAATGAACAAAGATGCTGGTCCCCAAAGCAAGCAGATTTTTTCCACACTTGTGTGTCATCAGGCTAATCTTTTTATTTTATTTTTTTAATAAGAAACCAGTGAAACATACAATTTACATATTTTTAACAAAATAAGGCTATTTTTCTGCAGAAGATTCAGAAAGCCTAGTTCAGTGCAGGTTATTTATAGCGCAAGGTTTAGAATGCCTATTCCAGTGCAGGTCATTGAGAGCACAAGGTTCAGAAAGCCTAGTCCAGTGCAGGTCATTGCGAGCACAAGGTTCAGAAAGCCTAGTCCAGTGCAGTTCATTGAGAGCACAAGGTTCAGAAAGCCTAGTCCAGTGCAAGTCATTGAGAGCACAAGGTTCAGAATGTCTGGTCCAGTGCAGGTTATCATTGGTGCAAGAATCAGAAAGCCTAGTCCAGTGCAGGTCATTGCGAGCACAAGGTTCAGAAAGCCTAGTCCACTGCAGGTCATTGCGAGCACAAGGTTCAGAAAGCCTAGTCCACTGCAGGTCATTGAGAGCACAAGGTTCAGAAAGCCTAGTCCAGTGCAGTTCATTGAGAGCACAAGCTTCTGAATGCCTAGTCCAGTGCAGGTCATTGAGAGCACAAGCTTCTGAATGCCTAGTCCAGTGCAAGTCATTGAGAGCACAAGGTTCTGAATGTCTGGTCCAGTGCAGGTTATCATTGGTGCAAGAATAAGAAAGCCTAGTCCAGTGCAGGTCATTATTAGCACAAGGTTCAGAATGCCTAGTCCAGTGCAGGTCATTGAGAGCACAAGGATCAGAAAGCCTAGTCCAGTGTAGGTCATTGAGAGCACAAGGTTCTGAATGCCTAGTCCAGTGCAGGTCATTGAGAGCACAAGGTTCTGAATGCCTAGTCTAGTGCAGGTCATTGAGAGCACAAGGTTCAGAATGTCTGGTCCAGTGCAGTTTATCATTGGTGCAAGAATAAGAAAGCCTGGTCCAGTGCAGGTCCCTATTAGCACATGGTTCAGAATGCATAGTCCAGTGCAGGTTATCATTGGTACAAGAGTCAGAAAGCCTAGTCCAGAGCAGGTCATTGAGAGCACAAGGTTCTGAATGCCTAGTCCAGTGCAGGTCATTGAGAGCACAAGGTTCTGAATGCCTAGTCCAGTGCAGGTTCATTGAGAGCACAAGGTTCTGAATGCCTAGTCCAGTGCAGGTCATTGAGAGCACAAGGTTCTGAATGCCTAGTCCAGTGCAAGTCATTGAGAGCACAAGGTTCAGAATGTCTGGTCCAGTGCAGGTCATTGAGAGCACAAGGTTCTGAATGCCTAGTCCAGTGCAAGTCATTGAGAGCACAAGGTTCAGAATGTCTGGTCCAGTGCAGGTTATCATTGGTGCAAGAATCAGAAAGCCTAGTCCAGTGCAGGTCATTATTAGCACAAGGTTCAGAATGCCTAGTCCAGTGCAGGATATCATTTGTACAAGAGTCAAAAGCCTAGTCCAGTGCAGGTTATCATTGGTACTAGAGTCAAAAGCCTAGTCCAGTGCAGGTTATCATTGGTACTAGAGTCAAAAGCCTAGTCCAGTGCAGGTCATTATTAGCACAAGGTTCAGAATACCTAGTCCAGTGCAGGTTATAGGTACAAGAGTCAGAAAGCTTTTTTCAGTGATGGTTATTATCGGTACAAGAGTCAGAAAGCCTAGTCCAGTAAAGGATATTATTAGTACGAGAGTCAGAAAGCCTAGTCCAGCGTCTTAAATGCTAGGAATACACTCACCAGAATTCCTTTTCTGGTAATCCTCCAGGAACAAGCCACCTTGAAAAACTGTTTCAGCCAATTAACAGTTTAAAATACCATGCCCTATGAAAACTCCTGTTTTATGCAGAGCAAAGCACAGATCTAAAGTCATTAAAAATGTATTAAAAAGGTAGAAACTCATTAAGATATTACTACATTCAAGTATAATTCCAGATTTCTATATTTACCTTCCACAACAGCACCACTTTCATGAATTTTTATATAAAAACCTGGATAGAAATATACCTTCTCCATCTACAGAAAATGTAAAAGCTGTAAGGAAGATTATCTATGGAAAGGTGGTAACTTCATCTCAGCATTTATTTAGCGGAGTAGGAGATGGTACTGATAAACACTATAGATGTGGACTTCATGTAAAGGCGCTCACAGAGTGTTCCAATCTTGGTCAGTTAAAGAGGAAGTAAACCCTCCTCTGCAACTTTTACCTATAGGTAAGCCTATGATAAGGCTTACCTATAGGTACTGTAAATATCTCCTAAACATGTACCATTTAGGAGATATTTACCTTACATGCAGCCAGTGACATCACTGGCGCATGCGCTCTAAAGGAACGGCCGCTGGTGCTGTTCCTTCAGAGCCCCGTGCCGTGACCATCGGCTCCCGCACGCGTGCACGGAAGTGACGTCACCGCGGCTCCGGCCAATCAGATGGCCGGATGCTGCGATCCCGGAAGACGGACGACTGAACATGTCGCCCGTCATACAGCTAAGCGGGCGGCACGGCAGGGGCTCGTTCTAAGGTAAGTATTTCATAATGAGCTAGTATGCGATGCATACTAGCTCATTATGGGTTTCTCTTTCAGGTTGAAAAAAAAAATATATATATATTTTTATGGGTTTACAACCTCTTTAAGCAGGAACCGGCTGAGATTTGAACTATATATGGCAGGCTGAATGTACCCAAGTTGATTGATAGATCAACTTGGGTAAAACCAACCTGATGAATTTTACATCTGATTATTGTTAGCAGGAGGTATGTTACTGGCCAGATCACCAGGTGAAAACAGAAGGAAAAGGCCAAAAAAAGAAAAAACGAAAGCCGACACCACATCTAATGATTGGCAAGCCGCAAAAGATTATACTTCAGATTTTGGATTTAATACCACTTAAGGCTAAAGCAGTAATAAACCCAAAAGCAAACAATTATATTGCAGCATACCAATTCTTAGACGCGATGACTGAATTTGTTTTGCTTGTTAGGCTTGCTTTCTTCCATTTCCATCTGGTGATCCAGCCAGCAAGTCTGATTTTCACAAGCACTCCAGCAGAATGTATTAGTTTATATAGATGAGACACACTGCCTAACACAGGCAGGGATGATGATCAGCTTTTATTTATGTAAAACACTTATCTCAAAAAGGAAAAAAAAATGTTTGCTGTAATTGATTAAAAAGAGTGAGTTGGAGTTTAGCTTAAATTTTTAGTCTCCAAGGGTCCATGCACACTGGCTTAAAATTGCTGCTTCTACAGGAGTTTTGTATTTTTCCTGTGGGAGCAGCTCAATGTTATCCTATGTGTCCATGTACATTAGTACATTCAGGTGAGCGTTTCCACTGCATGATGGTCCACCAGGGGTCATGCAAGGTTCACACCAAACGTGGTGTTTGTTTTGTGCTTTCGTTTGATGTGAGCATTGACATTTTCCTGTCCTCCAATCAGTGGAATGTATCGTGTGACGCCAGTAGCTCCGCCCTAACCGTACCGTACCATTTCCTATGGCCCTACATCCGAAGGAGGACCAGGAATGGTGCGGTTTGGTTCGGTTGTATGGGCCACTTTCATAATGGAAACACTCAAAAATAGCGTACCGTACCAAACTGACCCAAACCGATCCGCTCAGTGGAAACGAGGCATTAGAGGCACATTTTAAGCTCAGTTTTTAGAGACAGTAAAAACCCTTTTAGCTTGCCTTTTTCATTTGAGCTTGACAGGAGAAAAAATGCTAAACACTCCTAAACGCACCTTAACATGTACAAAAATGCTTCTAATGATTGGTAATCTGCAATGTAGCAATATAGTATATTATTGATTCTGAGTTTCAAGTAATACTAAAGTCTAGGGGGGGGGGGGGGTTGTTAATAAACAAACATGCTATACTTACCTGCTCTGTGCAGCTAGTTTGGCACAGAGCAGACCAGATCCTCCCCTTCTCGGGTCCCTCTTCGGCTTGCGTGGCCCTTCCCCCCTGTTGAGTGCCCCCACTGCAAGCAGCTTGCTATAAGGTCTATTTAGATGCGGAGCCGCTGCCCTGCCCAGCCCTGCCCCCTCTTTGCCTACTGGCTCACTGACTGGATCGACAGCAGCGGGAGACAATGGCACCGCGCTGCTGTCTCAGCCAATTAGAAGGGGAGTCCCAGACAGTCAGGTCTCTCATGCAACATCACTGGATCTAGATGGGGCTCAGGTGAGAATTAGGGGATCTTCATGTATAGAAATCATTAAGATAAAAAAAACTTCTGCCTTTACAACCACTTTAATATGGCTTTAACTAAGAAGTAATAGAATTTTTGTACTTACCGTAAAATCCATTTCTCTGAGTTAATTGATGGACACAGAGCTTCATAAATCATAACTACTGGGTTATATTGCCTCCTCGAGGAGTAGGATTAGGCAGAACAAAAAAACACCCGTGTACGCCCATGGGCTGTCCTCCGCTTGGTATATAACCCCTCTCTCTGTTCTAGGTAATCAGTTTAGTAGCAAGCAGTATTAGAAGTATCAGGACTCCATAGAGGTGTGGGTGCTGTGTCCATCAATGAATTCAGAAAAATGGATTTTAGGGTAAGAAAAAAAACAAATATGGGATATTTGACTTACCGTAAAATTCATTTCTCCGATATTCATTGACGGACACAGCTCCTGATCTTCTTAACCATTGCGTTATACTGCCCCCTACAGGAGTAGGACACTAGGCAGAAAAAAAAAAAGTCTGGCTACGCCTATAGGCAGTCCCAGGGGTATACTCCCTCTCTCATAGTGCTATAGGTACTCAGTTTTATTACAAGCAGTGTCAGAAGAATTACAACTTAAGAGGGGAGGGAGCTGTGTCAATGAACATCTGAGAAATGGATTTTACGGTAAGTCAAAAATCCCATTTTCTCTTTTGTTCATTGACAGACAGCTCCTGATCTTTTTAACCAGTGGGACTTCCCAAAGCAGTGTTAATCAAGATTGGTGGGAACAGCGAAAAATAAATTCCCAAAGCTAACTATAGCCAACCAGGTGAACGGGAGCTCAATCAAAACTGGAGCTCACCTGAAAATACACCCTCAAGAGGATCAGGTCCTCTTAAACAGTAGCCTGCAAAACCTTGCAGCCAAAGAAAGCATCCGCAAATGCCAACACATCCACTTTATAGAACTTTGTGAAAGTGTGCATCGACGACCAGATGGCCGCCTTGCAAACCTGCATCACTGAGGCCTGATGACGGAAGGCCCAGGAGGCACTGATCGCCCCAGTAGAGTGCGCCTTGACAGGGAAAGGGGGAACCTGACCCTTGATGGAATAGGCCTGAATCACCGTCAGTCTGAGACATCTGGAAATGGTTGCAGAGGAAAAACAGACAACCCTTTCGGAGGCCAATCCGTAAGCACGAATAGCGAGTCTGATCTTCTAAAAGACTCCGTAGCTGCCAGGTACACCCTAATCACCCGGACCACATCCAAGGCATACAAAGCAATTTCCTTCAGATGTTTTGACAGGGGCGAAGAACCACCCATCACTGTGAACCACCAAGTAAGGTGAACGACAGGCTGTCACCAATTCTGACACCCTGCGCGCTGAGGTGAAAGCCCCCATAAAAGCCACCTTTTCAGACAGCGCAAGCCTCAAAAGGAGGCTTCTGGAGGACAGAGCAACAAATTGAGGTCCCAAGGCGGCAATAGAGACCGCAATGGAGAAGTCAAGTGCTTAACTCCCTGAAGAAAGGTATGCCCCAAGGAGGAGTATGTGGCCATGGGTTGTTAGAAGATCGCTAAGGCCGACACCTGACCCTCGATAGCACTCAAGGCCAGTTTCTGCTCAATCCCCTGTTGAAGGAAGGTCAAGATCCGAGCCACCGAAAAAGAGCAAGGATTAACCCCAAGAGACTCACACCACCCAATATACATCTTCCACATACGATGGTAAATCTTCCTAGAAGTAGATTTCCTAGCTTTTAACAGCGTTGGAATTACCGACTCAGACAAACGTCTATCCATCAGCACATGGCTTTCACCAGCCAAGCCATCAAAGCCAGCGACTGAAGCTGGATGAAGATTGGTCGTTAGGACCGCAGATCCTCCCTGATGGGAAGCTTCCAAGGAACGTCGGCGACCAGCCACAGCAGATCGGCCTACTGAAATAAATGTGGGGTGGTTTTGTACCTCCCCTATTTATTATAAACATGTATTCTCTTGTCGATTCCTATAATAGTCTATCAAAGCTCTAATAAGATGAATGGAGGGTACAATGACAATGCTAGCTGTAAAAATAAACACACTGCTTAAATAAGCAAGAATCTAATTTATTATAAAGAAAGTAGAAATGCCAATAAAAAAAAAAAAAAAAAAAAAAAGGAGTATTACAGAGCATATAATACAAAACAATCACAGATAATCCTTTACATATCCGCCCTCGGGGTTCGATATCTTTCAGTTGGTCTCAGGCGAACAAAAAGAACAAAAAAGGGCAGCACAAGAGCCCTGGGAGCCAACAGCCCAGAGAGAGAATTCTATCTGGTGATTCCTTTCAAAAGTCCACTCAGACACCACCCACATAAACACCCACTGTCTGCTTGTCCAATGACTGCTCATAAGATGCCACCCTTCCTACTCAACAGGAAATATCTAATTTTTCCCAAAAGGCAAGTTATATTCTTCCACTAAGGGCGCCATCCGTTCACGAATCACCGTTTTTGACCTAGGTCATCTTCCAGTAACAGCTGGCTTTTGACGTTGGTATAACCTCCCCAGGAGGTCTTATCTGAGGCTCCTCTATCCCCATACCTCACAACAAGAGGCCTATGCGAGAACATCCTGTGAGGGTATGAATTCCCATTTATGACTCCTTGTCAAGAATATCCTGCTGGGTAACCTTGCACTGCTGGCATTCCAGGCCAGGTGTAATCAGTTTTCAACCATCCAAAAACATCTTTTATTAGAACACGTAAAACTACATGCTGCCTCCAACACGTACCAAGCCCAGCGAAACCAATCTGGGGCCACAAAGATGACGGGAATTCCTTTGCTTCGATTCTGCGTAGAAGTCTTCGCAGAAGCTTTATAGGAGGAAGGCGTAAATCAGACGATACTGACCCCACGGGGCCACCAGCGCATCTGTGGCATCCGCCAGAGGATCCCCTGACGGAGCCACAAACTTCTGCCCCTTTCTGTTGAGCCAAGCTGCCAACAGATCCACCTCAGGGATGCCCCACCAGAGACACAACTGATGAAACACCTCCAGATGAAGGGACCGCTCCCCTTGGTCCAACGCTTGCCTACTGAGGAAAACCGCCTACCAGATTTCCAACACGGGAATGTGTGCGGCAGAGAGGGCTGTAACAAACTGTTCTGCCCACCAGAGAATGCCGGCTACCTCCAGAGCCGCCAGGACACTTCTTGTGCCCCCCTGGTGATTGCCATAAGCCACGGCATTGTCCGACTGAATACGCACTGGACATCCCTGAAGATGGTCGATCCAATGTTCCAGGCTCTGATTTCATTGATCGATAGTCTGGACTCAAATTTTGTTGAGGACGCCTCCCCACCTGGGCAGGCTGGCATCCGTGATAAGCACTGTCCAATACAAGGAGAGGAAGGATTTGCCCAGCCGAAGAACAAAGCAACCATATCAGATCCTCGGCTCAGCCAGATCGGATTGTCCAGAGACTGCGGATTCTTGTCCCACTGCAGATTCTTATCCCATTTGACCAGAATCTCCCTTGCAGGGACCTCGTATGGAACTGTTCAAAAGGAAGGTAGACACCATCAGGCCCAACACCCACATGCAAGGCCAGAGGGATTACTTTCTGCTGGACAGCAGAAACTATTTATAGCCTGCAGTTTCTGGAGTTTGTCCAGAGGAAGGAGCACTCTGGCTAAGGCCGAGTTCAGAGTCAGACCCAGATAGTCCAACTTTGTGGACGGAACCAAAGCAGACTTCTGAAAATTCCGAATACAGCCAGACACCCTTAAGCTCGTATGGGGATTTCCAGGCTTTCCACCAGAGCAGTAGGAGACCAAAAGGGTAATGCCACAAACTGATAATGCTCCTCTCCCATGGTAAAGCAGAGAAAGCGCCGGAGACGGACACATATTGGTATGTGAAGTTATGCGTCCTTGACGTCTATGGGAGGCAAGAAAAATCCCCCTGCATTTTCCTTGCCTCCATCGACATCGAGGACGCTTACCTTCACGGAAGCCACCACCGTGCGGATGAACTCCATTCTGAACTTCTGAACCCGCACAAAGCAGTTCAGTGCCTTGAGGGTCAGAATTTAACGCACCTTGCCTTCCTTCCTGGGGACTGTAAACAGGTTTGAGTAAAAGCCCCAGAAAACGTTCCGAAGTCGAATCCGGGACCATCACCCTTTTAAAGTAAAAGGTCTTGCACCACCCCAAAAAGAGAAAGAACCTCCTTACCGGAAGGCAAGAATGAAACTCAATCTTGTAGCCAGACCGAATGACCCCGTGGACCCACCTGACTTGCACCACGGCAGTCCACTGGTCCCGGAACCAGCAGATTCGGGTGAGGTTGACCTTCATGCTGAAAGGGCCAATCCGCGGGTCTGGAGAACCCTGCTCTTGACTTGCCAGACCAAATTCGATTGGATTCTCAAGGAGGCCCCCGAAGGGCTCCGATCCCTTGTCAGTCGACCCTGAAGTATGAAAAAACTTCTTATGAGCAGAGCACTCCCCTGTGAGACCTTTATTGATGTCATCCAGGGTAGCAGCAAAAAGGTGATCTCCTTGAAAGAGAAGATCAGTCAACGCCTTTTTAAGAGTCTGGTCCACAGACAAGCATTTGAGCCAAAAGACACACTTAAGGACCACTGCCAAAACAGAGAGCCGAGCCACCAGGGGAGCCACATCCAAAGAGACATCACAGATAAACTGCAGCCCCTGGACTAGCTGGTCTGCCAGCTCAGCAAAGGAAGAGGGGAGAGCTACTCCCCTTCAGGTCACGGCGCAAAAGCCTAGCCCATTCGGTCAGAGTCTGCAACACCAGGGTAATAGTGAATATCAGCCTCTGTGCCAAACCAGCCAGTGTGGACATATTGAGGGCCACAGCCTCCGGCTTCCTGTCAGCCGGGTCTCTCCAACTGGAATCATGGTTGCCTTGTGGAATCTGGAAACTGGAGGGTCCACCACCAGGGGAACAGTCCACTTCTTAAAAAAGGGACTCCTCATAGGGGTATCGCCTGGCAAAATCGCTTGGGGACCCCAAGGGGATACTTTGGTCGTCCCCACAATTTAGGAACAATTCTGTCAAAATAGGAGGGCAAAAGGGAACACCTTTTGCACTCTGGATGGCTTGTGAATGCCAAAGGGAACCTGCACCTCTGCCGCAGCTGTGTCCTCCATCTAAGGTCTCGCGCACAGCTACAATCAGTGCGTCCACCAGCACCTTTTTGTACGCGGTTGCAGAAGATGAGGAATCCTCCCCACTACCTGAGGACTCAGGACGCGTGGTCGAAGACCCAGCAGGGCGACCCACATCCGCCGCAACCAAATCGGATTCAGGATTTGACGAGACAGAGGCGGCAGGGAAAAGCCGGGGGCTCTTTTGCAAGCCTGTCGTCAAAAAGCCACCTCCACCGGGACACCAAGAACTGCAGGACCGCTGTCAGTGCATCGATAGATGGATGAGACATGGAGGGCCTCGCAGACTCAGAGGGGATCAGGTGGGGTGATGTGCTACAAGACTCCATGAGTCACCAGGGGAACCCACAAAAAGTGTAAAACACTGCTAAGGGACAACCCCCATCGCTCTGGCAGCCCACCCGGTTGCCAGCCACAGAACACCAATCGATCCTCCAGTAAAGAGGGAGAGGACCACACCAGACTCCCCTCCCCGCAGAAACCAGGCACCGCAGCTACCAAGAGAATCTGCACTGCACAAACGGCGATCAGGAAATGAAAACAACAAAGAGTCAGCACCAGGGGATGAGGAGGAGCTTCCACTGCCGAAATCACTGCCCAGGGGGCTTCACTGTCATGGCCATCGCTGTTTTCAATGTCAAACCGACCACCGGACTACACAAAACATAGCCGCTGTGCATTAAGCACACAGGCTACAAGAAAATGGCGAACCTGCATGGCACCACGAGGACCCAGGAGGGATCCCGAGGCCTCAGAAAATGGCACAGGCAGGAAGGGGGGCCCTGCCAAGAGCCCTCACCAGGTACAGCCCCCACCAGGTACAGCTCCCACCCACAGTCGGTCGCCTGGTCACCAGCGGCGCACCCCCTGCCTTCATCCGTAGCAAAGCACCGTGCCCCCACCCTAGGCGGTGGACCAGGCCACCCCACAGCCCCAGCATCAATTGAGGGGGGGTTGGATGGGTGGGCAAGATGGCCCACTGGGATCACCAGACCAATGAGGGGGGTGCCTAACAGGAAGGAGCGGAAGCCAGAGGTCCGACCGTCCCATGGAGGGGCCCACGTCCACCCCAAAACACTCCAGGGGGAGAGGGGGGGCAGTTACTTACCATACCAGGAACCCGGTGGGCACCACTCCAGACAGAACCTCCTTGTTACGAACCTCAGCGTAAAAAGGAATGAAACCGCCGTTTAGTGGATGTACCACCTTTGCAGCATGTACTTATTACCCCTGTAGCACGCCAGCATACGAATAATCATCCAAAGAGAGCCCCAAACAATCGAACGGCTTTCTGTATAATAAATCCCCCTCCAAAAACGAGACAAAGCTCCGAGTTGAGGGTAAGACAGGAGCTCTTCATTACATTCCAAGACATACAGTTACACACAGCTAAGGGGCACTCCCCTTAGCCTTGCAGGGGGGGGGGATGAGACAAGGACCAACCAATGAGAACTGAACATTTGTACATTTGAAACAGGCAGTCTTAATACACACCCCCTGCGGAGAGATGTCTCCAGCCCAGCTCAGGCTATCATGAATCCACACACTTAGACACAGGAACAGGAGGAGGGGGGTGGGCTGTAACATTACATTACATTAACTCAATGCCATGAGTCCTGCCATCTTCCTTTGCTCAGAGGATGAATAAAGAGGAAATAAAATGCAATAAAAGTGCAATGTCCCAAACTCATAGGAAAATGACACAAAGGGGTTTACAATCCAGGGACAGGGTGATCTGTCACACATAGTGACGGTTAGTACCGTCACATCTCTTCCCCCCAAAGGTAGACTAATTCCAGGTACCAGACCTCCAACTGATCTGTGCCTGAATTAGTCGGGTAACAAGTCCCAAAGAGTTAATCCAGGGAGTTCCAAGTAAATCTGCCATGGCCCTCCCCTCCCAAACCAAAACCTATCCCATATGACCGCACTCCATCCAAACATTCAAGCATCTGGACCTCAGAATGTAAGTAGGTGTCCGTGATGTGGGCCCGGGATCTGGACCGGCAGGAACGCTGAGGTCAAGTGGCCTAGATCGTTCCCCAGTAAGACATCGGTGGGGAGCTCCTGTATCAACCCCACATCAGACCTGACCCAGCACCCCAATTCAAGTGGACCCTCGCAGTGGGTATCTGGTGCACCCCTCCCCCTGCTACCCGTACCACTACTGAACCTCCAGTTCGGGCGGCATCTGGGACCAAATGTCGCTTGACCAAAGTGAGAGTGGCTCCCGTGTCTCGGAAACCTCGGACAGGCTTTCCGTTTAACTGGACAGATTGGCAATGGTGCTGGCGGTTCTCTGTAGCGGCTTTCACTGGGTCAGCTTCGTGAAGCGTACCCAATTGCACCTCGGTGGGTTTGAATATTGGTATGACTGGGGGAGCCTCTGCGTGATAGTAGGGGACCGTTGTCTTTACTGGAGGGGGTGACCCTGGTCAGATCCATGCAGCTTGGTCCCTGCTCTGGGTACAGTCTCGTTGGTAGTGCCCAACCTGCTTGTACCTGTAGCACTGTACCCCACTGCGGGATTGGTATCTGCGTGCCTGCGAGTTGGAGGAGTCCCCCCCTCTCTGTGGTAGGGGTGGTCCAAGATTGGTAATCCGGGGCTTGAGCATTGGTCTGAGGCTAGGTTGTTGCTGCCTGTGGCCATGGTAGTAGTGGACGGCTTGGACCGGGTCTGCTTCATGGAGGACGCCCCAACATTCCTCCTGCTCAATGCAGTGAGCAGCAGGCTGGTAGTTGCGTGGATTTCTGCCGGCTGGCCGTCTCCATGACTGCGCCTGGTTGGCTGTGTTCAACGGGCACTCCGGCCTTTTGTGCCCAAGCTGTTTGCATCCAAAGCATCGGTAGCTGTTCTGGGCGGTGGGACTCATCCCGTCGCTTGCCACGAATTGTTACGAACCTCAGCGTAAAAAGGAATGAAACCGCCGTTTAGTGGATGTACCACATTTGCAGCATGTACGAATTACCCCTGTAGCACGCCAGCATACGAATAATCATCCAAAGAGAGCCCCAAACAATCGAACGGCTTTCTGTATAATAAATCCCCCTCCAAAAACGAGACAAAGCTCCGAGTTGAGGGTAAGACAGGAGCTCTTCATTACATTCCAAGACATACAGTTACACACAGCTAAAGGGCACTCCCCTTAGCCTTGCAGGGGGGGGGGGGGGGGTGAGACAAGGACCAACCAATGAGAACTGAACATTTGTACATTTGAAACAGGCAGTCTTAATACACACCCCCTGCGGAGAGATGTCTCCAGCCCAGCTCAGGCTATCATGAATCCACACACTTAGACACAGGAGGGGGGGTGGGCTGTAACATTACATTACATTAACTCAATGCCATGAGTCCTGCCATCTTCCTTTGTTCAGAGGATGAATAAAGAGGAAATAAAATGCAATAAAAGTGCAATGTCCCAAACTCATAGGAAAATGACACAAAGGGGTTTACAATCCAGGGACAGGGTGATCTGTCACACATAGTGACGGTTAGTACCGTCACACTCCTCTTTATCAAAATGGGGGGCTGTCAACCAGCAGGAACACTGCCATCGCGGCCGACCTAGCGGGGAGCTGAGGTCCATGCGCCCGCTCGCTGGCCAGACTAGGGTGACCACTGGGTATAGATTATCCAGCCCAAGTTTAAAGAAAAAACACCCCTCAAGAGGTAACAGCCCCTCTTAAACAGCAGCCTGCAAAACTTTGCGACCAAAAGAAGCATCTGCAGATGCCAAAGGATCTACCTTATAGAATTTTGTGAAGGTATGCACCGATGACCAAGTGGCCGCCCTGCAAACTTGCGATATTGATGCCTGATGACGGAAGGTCCAAGAAGCACTCAGCAACCGAGTAGAATGCGCCATGACAGGGAAAGATGGAACCACCTGACCTTTAATGGAATAGGCCTGAGTCACTGTCTGTCTGATAGATCAAGAGATGGCAGCCGAAGAAGCGGCCAGCCCTTTTCTTGGTCCGTCCATAACCACAAAAAGCAAGTCTGACCTCCGAAAGGACTCAGTAGCTGCCAGAACCACATCCAAGGTATGCAAAGCAAATTCCTTGGGATGAGCCAGCTTAGGACACAAGGAAGGCAACACAATGTCCTCATTCAAATGGCAGTCAGAGACAACTTTAGGCAGAAATGATGGACAGAGACGAAGAACCACTTTATCCCTATGGACCACAAAATAGGGACTGCGACAGGATGCCCCTAATTCTGAAACCCTGCAGGCCGAGGTAATATCCACCAAGAATGTCACTTTCTGGGATAACCTAGGCAAGGCAATCCCCCAAATATTCTCAAATGGAGGTTTCTGGAGAACCGAAAGTACTACATTTAAATCCCATGGTGGCAAGAGAGTGTACAGGTGTAGCCACATGTCAAACGCAGATGAAGGTGAGAACTAAAAAGAGTGCGTGGCTAGGAGTCGCTGAAAGAAGATTGCCAGGGCAGACACCTGGCCCTTGATGGTACTTAAGGCCACCTTCTGATCAACGCCCTGTTGAAGAAAGGTTAGGATCTGAGCCACAGAAAAGGATCGAGGATTAGCGCCAATCGACTCGCACCGAGAAATATACGCTTTCCACGTACGATGGTATATCTTGCTGGAAGACTACTTCCTCGCCTTCACCATCATAGGGTTTACTGATCCAGACAAACCTCTATCCCTCAGTACCTGGCTTTCAAAAGGCTAAGCCATTAAAACCAGTGCCTGTAAAGCAGGATGGTAGATAAAACCTTGGGACTAATCTTCTCTGAGAGGAAGGCCTCAAGAGACGTTTACGGCCACCAGGATGATTGAAAGATCCTCGCCTTTGATTCCTCACAGAAAATGCGGAAGAAGCCTGAGCCAAGGATGATGGCCTTACCGTGGCCCTTGGATGCCTGCAGCGTCTGCCAGACGAACCCGTGATCTCGCCACGAACCTCGGTATCCTCCTGTGGAGCCGCACCTGCTAAAGGAGCTGCATGTAGGACTGTGCAAACAGAACTGTCTTTAAGGTGGATACCCCAAGACTCAAATCCTGTATGCAAAATGGGAGAGAGAATTATCTGAATGACAGCAGCCGGTGAATCATGGCCTGTGGTTTTTGAAGCTTGTCCAGAGGAAGGACCACTCTGGTCATAATTAGAATTAGACCAAGGTAAATCAATTCCCTGGACAGGGGAGACATTAGGTAGTTCACACAACACCTGAACCTTTGCAGGAATTAAATCCACACAAGGAGACTCTGGACAAGCTTTGTCCCCCTTTCTGGGTACCCCCAAAAAAATAATTTTGTGGATCCCCGTGACGCCCATGAAGGAGGTCCATGAGGCTGGAAACCAGCGAAGATGTCCCCCCTCCCCAATAAAGGGTGAGGGCAGGCCTCACTGACCGCAATGTCAAACCAGCAATAGTAAACATGCTGCGTTCCACAGCCTCCCCTTTCCTGTCAGCCAGGTGCTTAAAGGACGGGGGTTCTTCTACTGGGATCATGGTTGCTTTGTTTAACCTGGAAACAGGAGGGTCCACCACTGGACTAGTCTCCTTTTTAAAAGCGACTCTTCAAAAGGGTAACGTACAGCAGAACGTTTGGGGACCACAAAGTAACATAGTAACAAAGTAACATAGTAGTTGAGGTTGAATAAAGACAATAGTCCATCCAGTTCAACCTGTGTCAGTGTGAATCATTTCCCATACCCCTTAATGTTAATGTTCTTGATATGTATGTCCAAGAGTCTTTTAAAAGTAGCCATACTTCCCACAGTTACTACCATTTATGGCAGAGAATTCCACAGTCTTTTAGCCCTTACTGTAAAGAATCTCCTCCATAGCCTGAGGTTAAACGCTTCTCCTCCAATCGCATTGTATGGCCTCGTGTCCTCATGCATTCCTTGCGACTAAAAATGGATTTTTGTAAAATCTTACCGTAAAATCCTTTTCTCTTAGCTCATTGACAGACGTAGTCCTCGGTGATACACCACCTTCGGGTTATGTTGCCTCCACAGGAGCAGGACTAGACAGGAAATTAAAAAGCTCTGGCCACACCCTAGGGGCAGTCCCAGAGGGTATATCCTCTCTCTCTCTGCCTCAGCAAATCAGTTATGTGAAAAAGCAGTCTTTAGAGATTTAACCCAACCCAACTCAAAAAACAGAGGGGCGGGGACTACGTCTGTCAATGAGCTAAGAGAAAAGGATTTTACGGTAAGATTTTACAAAAATCCATTTTTCTCTAGCGCTCATTGACAGACGTAGTCCTCGGTGATACACCACCTTCGGGACGTCCCAGAGCAGTATCACAAATGAGGGGTGGGAAAATGAAATCAAATCCTAATCCAGAAGGCCCAACCGGTGCCAACTAGAAGTTTACAATGCTCATCCTTAATGATGAGACTCAACAAAAAGAGAAAAAAATTTTTTTTTTTTTTTTTTCAAACAGAAAAAAAAACCCTCGAGGTAGACCACCGGTCTCCTCAAATTGCGGCCTGCAAAACCTTGCGGCCAAATGAGGCATCCGCCGATGCCGTCACATCAATTTTATAGAATTTTGTAAAGGTATGTACCGACGACCAGGTGGCCGCCTTACATACCTGGACCACTGACGCCTGATGGCGAAAGGCCCAGGAAGTACTGAGCGCTCGTGTGAAGTGCGCCCTAACAGGGAACGGAGGACTCTGACCCTTAATAGAATAAGCCTGTACCACCGTTTGTCTAATCCATTTGGCAATGGTCGCGGCAGATGCAGGCAAACCCTTTCTGGGGCCATCCGTCTTACGGAATGATTCCGTAGCTTTCAGGTATACCCTGATTGCCCGAACCACATCTAAGGAATGCAACGCATGTTCCCGATGATGCTTGGGCTGAGGACACAAGGAAGGTAGTACAATATCTTCATTCAGATGAAAATCTGAAACCACCTTAGGAAGAAAGGATGGCTTAGGATGAAGTACTACCTTATCCCTATGAATCACTAGGTATGGGGACTGGCATGATAATGCAGCCAGTTCTGACACCCTGCGAGCAGAAGTAATAGCCACCAGGAAGGCCACCTTCTGGGATAAAGTAAGCAAGGGAATCTCCCTGATGTTTTCAAAGGGAGGTTTCTGTAGAACCGACAAAACCAAATTAAGATCCCAGGGCGGTAAGGGCGCGCGGACTGGAGGAGCCAGGTGCCGCACCCCCTGGATGAAATTCCGCACCAAGGACTTGGTAGCTAAAGGTTTCTGAAAGAAGATTGCTAATGCTGAAACTTGACCCTTGATGGTGCTCAAGGCTAGCTTCTGCTCAACCCCTTGTTGCAAAAAGGCCAATATTCGAGTCACCGAATAGGTACGTGGAGGAAATCCTAAAGATTCGCACCACGCAATATAAGTCTTCCATGTGTGATAATAGACCTTGCTGGAAGTCGCTTTCCTTGCTTTAATAAGGGTAGGAATGACTGAAGCTGACAAACCTTTGTCCTTCAGTACTTGGGTCTCAATGGCCAGGCCATTAAACCCAGCGACTGTAAAGCATGATGGTAAATTGGTCCTTGAGACCACAGACACTCCCTGAGACGAAGTTCCCACGGAACGTCTGCGACTAGCATGTTCAAGTCGGCCAGGCCGGCTTGAGGAGGCCAGCCTAGAATTTCTAGGACCACTGGCGCTGATAGAATCTGAACCAGGCGTCCCTAGAGGTATCTGGCCCCGACCATCCGAGAAAGTCTGGTCGTTTTCTGTTCCCACACATTTATCAGATACTTGATTGTTATCAGGAAGGGTGATCTTTTCTGGTTGAACCTCAGGGACCGAAGTCACCCGACTAGAGGCTACTTGGCCTATCTGGTCAACCAGATCCGATTCCTGTGAGGTATAGGGACTAATCTTAGGAAAAGGTAAAGGAAAAGATCTATTCAGGGAACGGTAACTACCGCTTCCTGTAGTACTTAAATGTTGGAAGGGAAGAATCGCACCGGTAGTAGTGGTTGATGCTCGATCTAATGTCCTGAATACCGGTGAAAACGTCCCCCCACCCTGAAACCGGGTGGGGGCGCACCTTCAGGCTGTGTACTTTGCTTCGGGTTTGGCTGGGTTGGTCCTCTGCTTGTCCGACCAGCCCTTCTTGAACCCTCCTGGAGGAGTCTTGCCTTTCCCGCTAGTACCAGCCGGGCGCCCTTTATGGGCGGTAAAGAAAGGTCCTCGCTTGTTGCGAGGTCCCTTAGCTTTAGCAGCCTGTGACAAAGTGCTCTTGCCCCCAGTGGCATCCTTAATGATTTCATCTAGGTTGGCCCCAAATAGACGATTCCCCTGAAAAGGGAGATTTGTCAAGGTCTTCTTGGAACCTAGGTCAGCTGACCAGCATTTTAACCACAGCACACGTCTGAGGATCACCGCTGACATAGATGCATGCCCTAATAAGGGAGTAGTGTCCAAGGCTGCGTCACAGATAAACTGTAGCCCTTGTATAATCTGTTCCATCAAATCAGATGTCTCCTGGGGAATATCTTTTCCCCTAAGGTCTTGGCGTACCATTTTCGCCCATTCCGTAAGTGTCTGGGAAACTAGACCAATAATTACTGGTCTAAATGCTGACCCTATCAGAGAGAAGATGGTGCGGGACTCTGCTTCCATCTTTCGATCCACCGGATCCTTAAAGGACGAAGTGTCCTCCACTGGGATAACCGTGGCTTTATTCAGCCTGGAAATAGGTGGATCCACCACTGGTGGTACCGTCCATTTCTTAATGATGGATTCCTCAAACGGATAGCGTCTAGCAATACGCTTGGAAATAGTAAAGGTACGTTTAGAATGCTCCCATTCTCCTTTAATCTGATTACCGAAACATTTGGGTACAGGAAAAACCTTCACCGTTTTGATGGGCTTATTAGTACCAAAAGGAATCTCTGTTTCAGTTGCCTCTGCCGGTAAAGCCTCAAGTTTTAAGGTTTCCTGCACTGCCACAACTAGTGCGTCCACCAATGCTTCTTCCTGAATTATAGCAGGAGAAGAAGCGTCCTCCTCACTGTCTGAGGGGGCTTTACCTGGGATAACAGCCCTTGCAGAGGAACCTGCAACTGCAGTGACCATCTCTGAATCTGAGTCAGAGGTGTCAGATAGTATAGGGGTAGGCGGGGGTCGCTTCCTTGACCCCCGTCCCTGACAGGCCGCCTCCACCCGAGCCACCATAGACTCCAAAATTGCTGTAAATGACTCTACACTCTGTGCACCGGCGGGTCCCGTGGCCCCCTCGAGGGAAACAGGTGGGGGAATATGTGTGGCAGGGTCCATGATAATTCCAGTCACTTTCTGGATAATATAAAAATATATATATTTTTTTTTTTTTTCAGACCCCCAGCGCCACAAAAAGCCCCTTAGTGTTACCTGCTAGGGATCCCTATCGATCGAGAGAGAGATAGACCCCCAGGCTCACCACTTGATGCTCAGAGTTTAACTGCAACAGGTTACAGCGCTGTCTTGACAAACAGGAAGTCTTTTGGCTGGCTGCCCAGGAAGAAAGGAGGCGGCTCCGCCCCTCTGCACGCCTTCCGGCGCCTCCCCAAGCTCCACGAGGTGTTTGGATCACCTCAAACATGGCCGCCCCCATGCTGGAGACACGAGGCTATGCCAAAATGGCGGCTCGTGCGATCCAGCAAAAAAAAATGGCGGCGGCCTGTACTGAATAGCGGTGTGCTGCAGGGCACACAACACTCTCTCTGCATGGGGATTTGGCGTGGTTGGCGGTACCGGCCCTGGCGGACCGCATGGCCATTCGGGAGGCCTGCTAATAGCTGGAGATCTGATTAGGAAGGCAGTCTACATGTCCATGGCTTCTGACTGGTAGGTAGCTTATTCTTATCACCGTAAGATTCCCAGAATGCCACAGATTACAATCTTTTTAACATGTATACAATTAGATTGTTAGCTCCCAAACCAAGCCTCCTGGCTTTTTGCACATAAAATCACACTCAAAGTAGGAGGATCTGTGTCATTTATAGGATAGAGAGGGACTCTATCTTACCATACAGAGGGGCCCGCGTTCACCACAAGACCCGTCAGGGGAAAAGGGGGAACATACTACTCACCATACCGGAACCAGGCGGGCACCAACTCCTGACAGTACCCCTCTCCACCGGGGCGGGAGGGCTGTCGACCGATATGGATGCCGTGACTCATGGTCTTTGGCGTTTCAGCGAGACGTTTAACTCGCGGTGTCAGTCCTTTAATGGGACTTTGTCGCGGCCGACCCAGCGCGGAGCTATGGCCTGCACGCGCTCGTAGGCTGAACTGGGGTGACCACCGGATCTCAACATCCAGCCCGTCGCCCAGTTCAGCTTTCTTGCTTTAAAATCTCACAGGAACACTGGAGAAAAAAAGCTGTCTAAAAAATCCTTTAAGAAAAAATTCTTGCCAGGACCTAAGATCCCAGCAAGGTATCTAGGTCCTTACTCCTAACTAGACAGAAAATAACTGATTTGCTGAGGCAGAGAGAGAGAGGATATACCCTCTGGGACTGCCCCTAGGGTGTGGCCAGAGCTTTTTAATTTCCTGTCTAGTCCTGCTCCTGTGGAGGCAACATAACCCGAAGGTGGTGTATCACCGAGGACTACGTCTGTCAATGAGCGCTAGAGAAATAGTTTTTTTTCTATGCTCTGATCACCGTTGAGGTATTTGTAAATTGCCATCGTGTCCTCTCTCAGGCGTCTCTTCTCCAGGGAGAATAAATAAAGCACCTCCAAAGTGTTATTTTGGTTGTTCCCATTCCTTACAGGAAAACCTGTCAAAATAAGGCACATAAGGAAACACCTTTGGAGTGCAAGGTGACTTATGCATACCAAACGACACAGCCTCATCCATGGCTACATTAGCCCCATCCTCCATTTTTTAAGTCTAACGCACTGCAGTGATAAGTGCGTTTACCATTTTTAATTCGCTGGTGCGCGAACATGGAGGAATCATCCATACGATCAGGTGAATCTGGGGGTGGGATATTAGGCCCCCTTGGACAGGCCACGTCCACGGCGGCATCAGGCTCAGAATCAGATGAGACAGACTGAGCAGGGAAAGACGGGGGACGCTTCCTCCTGTGCCTTTGCCCACACGCCACTTCCACCTGGGACACTAAGGACTGCAGGACCACCGTCAGTGCAACCAAGGAAAGCTGGGGTTCCGAGGGACATGCCACATCCATAAGGGGGTCAATGGGGGATATGTGACCCTGAGGCTCCATAAGGAACATTAGCAGAGTTATTAGCAGAGAGAAAGATAACAGGGACCCCCAAGGACTCACACTAATGATCAGAGGAGCGCAGAGAATTCGGAACCAGCATCATCATGGACGCCATCCCTGTTTATATGTCCTGGTCACAAAAAGAGGAAACTGAGGAGAAGAGGAGGAGCTTTGGCATCCCCACAAGGCTGCGGTCATCTCCAGTGTCTCCCGGACTAAGAGAAAATGGCCCCTGTGACATCAGGCTACACCAGGGCTCGACAATCCCCGGGCGCCAGGTCGCATTTGCGACTAGAATTAGCGACCTGGCGCCTGGGGGTGCCCTGCAGAAGGTGTCCTGTCATTTTTGCCCGGACTTCCGCGCACAGAGTGCACGGACTTCCGGGCCGTCCGAAAATCGAGGCCCCGGCTTTTCGGCCTACTTGAGATGACAGGCTTCCAGTGGGGAACTGGCGCCCTCTTGTGGAGGCCGGGAGTAATGACTGTTTCCACTGCCTTTTTGTTCTCAATTCATTCATTACCATCTCCCTGTCCAGTTAGTTACCTTTGACAGGGAGTGTGGTTATTATTATTTAATTTATTTTTTAAATGTAAAAAAAAAAAAAATATATTTTTTTCTTTTTTTTTTAATTATTAAAAAAATAAAAAAAAATTCTTTTTTTTCCAATTATTAAAAAAAAAAATATATATATAAATATATATCTATATAAATATATATATATATATATATATATAAATATATATCTATATATATATCTCTCTCTATATATATATATATATATATATATATATCTCCTTTTTTTTTTTTTCTCGTCGCCATACCACAGCCGAAGGCCCCTTTCACACAGGCTGTCTGATCAGGTCCGCCTGTCAGTTTTTCAGGCAGACCTGATCGGACCCTTGATTCTCCTCTATGGAGCAGTAATCTGCCGCCATCTGATCCTGTCCACCAAAAGCAGACGGATGGATCGGATCAGATGGCATCGGATGGAAAGAGACAGACAGTCTGTTTTCATCCAATTGTGCTAGAGGAGAGTGGGGTTCTAGTCGTATTTATGTGTAAATTTAGTATCCGTTTTATTAAATAAAACTTGGTTGTTAGTTTAAAAAAAAAAAAAAACTGGCTCCTAACTTTTTTAGCTGGCTCCTAGATTTCAGGAAAATTTGTCAAGCCCTGGGCTACACAAATATGGCTGTCAACCGGAGACCAGCCAGTCTATAGAAAAATATCCATCATTAGCTACAGCATGCTGCTAGGATCTTCCCATACACTTTGCACCAGGACCCCCTGCACTATATCCACACTGCAAACAGTGTGCAAACAACCTAGGTGTCTACTACACAAGACCCCTCCAGACTACCAGGGCAGAACACACTATCCCAGGACCCTTACATAGTGGGGATAACGGGGGGGGGGGGTTCTCCACTGCATCCTCTGCCCTGGGAACCCCACCAGACCCCAGGTCCAGACAGCGGGTAAAGGGAGTGGGGGAAGTTTAGCTCACTGAGGGATTTTTAAGGATGGGAGGAGGAAACCTTCAGACAAGTCCGACCGTTCCTGGAGGTTACCCGCGTCCTGCACAGAAAAACACCAAAAAAAGGGGGGGGGACTGTACTTACCTTTTCCTGGTGCGGGTAACGCTCCAGACAGAACCCTCGCCACAGATGTAGGGGAACTGTCGGTCAAGGGACCACTGCAATTAAGACCCAAGCCCGGTAGTATGCGACCCTGCAAGACGTTTAACTATCAGGCCAGCCTCTGTCCATGAGGCTAGATCACGGCCGACTTAGCGCGCAGCTGCGTTCTGCACATGCTCACTGGCTAGGCGGACCACTGAATCTAGATTATCCAGCCCGTCGCCCAGCCTGGCAGTTGACTGTAGATCTCCCGAGAGAAAAAAAAACACAGAAAAGTTGAAAGGAAGGGGAAAAAAATAAATAAATTGCTAAGACCAGAGATCCCACCCGGGAGCCTAGGTCCTTACTCCTGACTGGCAAGATTAAAACTGATTGACTAAAGCAGAGAGGGGGGGGTGTTAAATACCAAGCTGAGGACAGCATGGGCATAGCCAGGTGTTTTTTGTTCTGCTTAGTCCTACTCCTGGAGGAGGCAATATAATCCAGTAGTAATGATTTATGGAGCACTGTGTTGGTTGATGAACGAAAGAGAAAAGTGGATTGCACTTTTTGATGATTATTATTCACTATAATAATGTTATAGGCCTTTAGGTGTCATCCTTTGGGCTTTTGCTATTGGAATTTTGAAATGGATTGTGCGGATATGAATGGTCACTATTAAAGGTCTCATTTTACCGTATATATTTTTGTGGATTGTGTACTGGAAGTTATGTACTTTTGAATATATACTGTATGCCAAATTAATGAAGGAAAGCTTATTTTGAACAGTTAGAATGCATGTAGTCTGCATTGCAGGAGCACTACAAATTAAAAGGCCTTGAATTTTATATGTATCGAGTTTCCTCACTTGATGGTTTCACTGTAGAAGCTAATAGACAGATTAGGAGTGCGGAAATTGTTACTTTTTATTCATTATAGATAAAGAGTCAGCAAATTGGTATAGAAGATACAGCTGTCCAAATATGCACAAGAATGAAAGCGTATGATAACTAATTTTTGTTTCAAATTAGAACAATGGCTCCAAATGTGTACTGCTAGAACAAGCATTATAGTTTCCTTTTAATCAACAGAGAAAAACAATATCCAAGCCCAAAGCCCATAAATACTTTCCTTAATCTACAAGAGGAAAGTGTTTAATTGGGTAACCAGGGCAGGAAAAAAAATAAAAAAATAGTTGTCCTACATGTTCACAAGGGCGGGAAGGGGTATATAGCTTGCTGGGTTCAAAGGCGGCTAAACAGTTTCTGGATGCAGCACCATTGTGATATGGCCACATACAAACTAACCAACTAGCTGTAGCTATTTTGTGCGTGGCCGCAACCCAGCATGGAAATGCTGAACCTGGATCACACCATTTGTATCCAGGGTCAGTCCGAGGCTCTATTCGCTTATCTGAGCGGGGTTATTTGCGAACAGTGGTGGTGCTGGCCATTGATTTGAAAAAAGTACAAATCCGACAGCTGCTGCTGTTCTCACACAGGCAGTTTAGAACTATCGAGAACGAGAATCTATTGACTTTCCCCTGGCGTCTGCCCCTCTACAACAATGTTAATTTAGGCTTATCAGATGATCACTCATCTACTGTTCATTATGCTAACCATATCAAGGAGTGGGAAACATTTACTTTGTCATGATCAGAGGGCCATAGAGCTCTTAACTTAGAACACATATGTCAAATGCAAAGCCCGCGGGCTAAATCCAGGCCTTGTTATGTGGTCCTCACATGCAGGTTTGCAGCCCAACTCCATTCCGTCACCTCTGGCTCTTGCACTCCCCTTCCCTGGTGTCACTTGAAAACACAGAAGCCTTCTGGGTTTACAAGGGAGTGATTTTCTCTCAGTGGCTCCCGAAATTAACAGATTCCTGCACGCACTCACGGCGGGTACAGATCTCCAGAATCTGGAAAAGAGAAAACAATCTTCCTGCCAGGCGAGGCAAAAATCGACTACACATGGAGGTGCTAGAGCCAGGCCGGCCAGGTAGGAGAGAGATGCGAGAAAGCGCACACCTAAACCCTGCACTCTGTACGTAATGCACTTCTGGATCCTGCACTATGTACATAGTACACCCCTGAAACCTGCACTCTATACAGAACAAACTTCAGAAATCTGCACTTAGTACGTAGCACACTCCTGAACTCTGCACTCTGTGCGCAGCGCACCCCAGATACACCCGATCCTTTGAGAGCATACTGCTGATGCGGCCTATGATGAAAACTCCTGACTATAAAGACGGGTGTCCATAAATTTTCCAATGATGACACGTGATATCTGTACTGTGGGGGGCCACAGTACAGATAACATTTACATGGTATTTTGAATTCCCAGTTTTTCTTGGATCCTGCAGGAAGGTTGAAAGCCATCACTCTCGCATAGGTGAATGCACCAGAATCTGGGTGTAAGGTATTTTTTCCTCCCCAATTTTGTTTTAGGGTTACTTTAGCAGGTTTTTCCTTTATTTTTATTTTTTTTCTTGGGGGGGAGGGTTTCAATGCAAGGTATACTTAAACCTACATTCACACTAGAATGTGGTGCGGGAAACCATGCGCGTTTCCCACACCACATTCAATTCGCATTGCCCTTGTGATCTGCAGTGGGTGGCAGTGCAATCTTAATGACATCCCCAAACACAGGTCACAAATGCAGTGGGTTTGCCTGCACTGGATCACATGGTACAAAATAACTATGCTATCCAGTTTCAGTGCAGTTCCAAAATGGGTGCATGCACGACATTACAAACGAACGAATGGGCTCAAATCACACCGCACCGAATTCCATGTGAATTGAACAGGAATGGGGTACCGTTTCTGTGTGATTGATATGCGATTTATAGGGTTAACAAGGCTCAGAGTGGCTCTAAAACCTCAATGCACATCATGTCCTTTGAACAGTCATTACTGTTTAGTGGTCACCTATGGTTAAAAGTTTACAGATACTCCTCTACCACTGCCCTGACTGTATTGTTTGGCATGGTTGTGTAAACTGTGGTATTGGATGGACCGAGTTACAAATCCTTTAAGCAGGTAAAAATGCTCTTATATACGTGTACCTCAACTGTGTTCAGCTTTAATGTCTGGAAAGGAAGCCTGGTTAGGGTTAATAAAACATGGGCTTTTACATTATTATGGTATTCGGGATTTACGTGTTGCTGCCATCACTTCAGTTACAACACACTAAAATCAATAAAATCACTTGGTGATATGAAATGTCCCATGTAGTTTAACCTTCAGTCATAACAGGTGTAACTTTTAGAGCTTGTTAAACATGGGCTGGAATTCCACAGTATTCTGGTTAAGCTTTCTTTGTAACAGTCCAAGCTATTTATGGAGGGTGGTAACAGCAGTGCTAAGCCTGCAATCTGACTACTTGAGCAGGACTCTCTAATTAGGTCTATTTGAATAAGTAGTGAGTCACCTAAGATGCCATCATCCACAATCTGTTGTCCTTAAGGCACTGTTCATTTTTGTACGATGCAAGAACACAAGCAAAATCGCACTTGCCCCCCACAGCGCACAAAAAACCCAATTCCTTTATGAATTCTTAATGACCGCCAATGCAAAATGCCCGAGAAATTGTGCATCAAAAATCAGTTTTTGGGATTGCACTTGTTTCGTGTGATTTACAAGTGTAGAACAGCCCACTGAAACATATGGGCTGCCCAAAATGTGATGTATCAAATAATTGTTTTTTTTGTGTCTATCGACTACTGGAGACATTCCCATCCACTTTCTGTCCAAGAGACAACAGTACATCAGAGGGATGCCCTAAAATTATTGCCCTCTTAGAAGGGTACCCCCATTGGAACATTTCCCTTGAACTCTTATTTTGGGGACAATTTTGGATATTCCCTCACTCTCTCTTTCTTGGTGGCAATGGTCACTAGAACAAATAGAGGGGTGAATCTCCTTCATTGAGAACGGTTAGCAATAAAAACTAAAAGAGGGTCCAAACCTCCCCATCCTATCCAAAACTAGACTTAGATTTAATTATTTTTCATGGGTACTGCTGGAGATGCAGAATAAATTCCAACAAGGCCTCTATATAAAAAGAGACAGGCACATGCTCTTTGGGTCTGGCTGACCGTACAGCTACAAGCTGCTCTTATTTTAAAATTTTTACTCGAGAGATGTCTGGTAGTCTCATACTGGACACCAGAGGCCACTTTCTTGACATGAGATACCAAACAAGAAAATTGCATTTCAATGAAACATAAATTATTTAACTGCAAACATCTCATACTGGCAAGATAAACATGTGCTGGTTTGGTCCCAGACGAATTAATTGTTCATCAATGCATTCCCAGGACAATCCCCTCAAACACATTTGAGATTTTGAATCCACTCCATGCTGACAGCAAACGCATGGTACGCCATATGGAACTACCAAACATAAGATCAGTCCAGTAATTCACAAACATCCAGAATACTGACACCATACCATCTGTCTTGTGGCAGGAAAAACAGAGGTGGTGGGACAAGGAAGGGAATTTTACACTATATATTCTGTTGGTGGGGACAATAACGACAGTGTGAGGGCTAAACAAGAACATAGAAAATATTTAGGTGCCTAGCATCTTGGAATTCTTTCTAATAAAGCAAATCAGGAAGTCGATACTGGAAGATGTCATAATTAGCAACACCCTGCTCTTATAAAAGGTCCAAATTGGGGAGAAGGAGATTTTATTTATCTATATACAGTATAGGTAGAGAGACACTAACTCCCCCGCCTCATCTCTACACTCCGCGCTCTCTGGCCTCACTGCCTCCTCTCTACCTTCCCCTACTTCATTTACAATCCTATTCAGTAGACTGAAAGCCAATTTTTCACTTAAAGGCGATGCCCAGGTATGATTATAGGTTACCCTTGCAGTGTAGCTACCCCCTCACTAAGGTTAATGGGCAATTAACCTTAGTGAGGGGGTAGCTACACTGCAAGGGTAACCTATAATCATACCTGGGCGTCGGCTTTAAGTGAAAAATTGGCTTTCAGTCTACTGAATAGGATTGTAAAAACAAGCAGTTTACATGCCTTCTTCTGTAGACTTCCTCCCAGCTGCATGACCAGCCTCCCAAAGCCACTAGTCTTGGCTGCTCTGTAGGTTGCCGGCAGCCAGACCTCACGTTCAATTCAGAAACCAGTAGTCCCGCATTGTAAGTGAAGATGCCCCAGACTCACTAACACAACCTGGAGCTTCAGAAAGAAGGGGTGAGTGCCAGAAGGAAGCCAGGGGAGCATAGGGTAATTTGAGCCAAACTGCAGTTAATGCTCCCTCTAGATTAAAATGAACATCTAACCCTAATGACATGAGGAGAGCCTCACTTCAAGGGTAACGTTTACTATTAGCCGGGCGGCACAGTGGTGTAGTGGTTAGCACTTTCGCCTAGCAGCAAGAGGGTCGCTGGTTCGAATCCCAACCACGACACTACCTGCCTGGAGTTTGCATGTTCTCCCTGTGCCTGCGTGGGTTTCCTCCGGGTACTCTGGTTTCCTCCCACACTCCAAAGACATGCTGGTAGGTTAATTGGATCCTGTATAAAAAAATTGGCCCTACTATGTATGTATGAATGCGAGTTAGGGACCTTCGATTGTATGATCCTTGAGGGCAGGGACTGATGTGAATGTGCAATGTATATGTAAAGCGCTGCGTAAAATGACAACGGTATACAAGTACCTGAAATAATAATAATAATAATAATAATAATAATAATAATAATTAGCTGGAGTTCAGCATTAAAGTCAATTTTAGTGCAATAAATGTAGCCATTTTTAACATTTTAAATTAACACCCCATTTACATATTCCTCTCCTATTCTGTACAGGTGCTTCCCTTAGAGAAAGACATGCTTTGCATGGTTTTTATCTTATTTTATTTTTTTTACCTGGGTAAGTCTATCTTTACAGATCATCAGCAAACCTATTCAGTCCATAAAATGTGTCATTTACAATCCTCTTTCTTTTGCATACACAACATGTGAAAAAGGTGTGTCACAACACAAACCACGTCTTTCAAACCTTCCACTTCCAGGCCCCTGTCCGGTCCATTTTGTTTTACCTCAGGTTGCCAGACCATTTATGAAATTTTCATTTTTTTTTTTTAAATCATTTTGCACTTACAGCTTTCAGACTTTGAAAAAGACCCCCAAACTATACATTTCCTAAAAGCACAGGACCCTTAGATGCTATTATTGTGAAATAATTGTGAAAATGTTTATTAAAGTGAAGTTTGATAAAAAATACACTACAATAATGTATTACTAAATTCCTACTAAAGCTTATAACTTAAAAAAATCCAACTATATCCAAAAGCATACAACTTTGAATTAATAAAATATTTCAAAATTTTAAATTGTGCCTTTTTGTGAAGCTTTGAAAATCTAAAAAAACTGTATGCATGTGTGCCTAATTTAAATGTGTGCTTGTATTTTCGGGGGCAAATGTATTTTTTTTGTTTTTCAAGACATGTTTTATTTATTTACTTATTTTTTCCCTTTTACTTAAGTGCTGTCACAAAAAGATGGTAATGGTCAGGTAAATTGTATCTGTACAATGCAGCAGATAAACTTTACTTCCGTTGGTATTCACCTGCCACACGCTCGTCAACTTCCCGGTTGCCATCATCAGAGTAGCGAGCAAAGTCCAGTGAATCAAGGGTGCTTATGCTACCAGCTCGATCTGAAAAGAATAAGGATCATTCAGTCAGAAGTACGTCACAAATTTTAGAATTTCAAAGAACAAGGAAAAAATACCACAAGTTAAATACACACAAAGTAATATTCCAGTGTAAACAATTTTACAGACCGATCGAGCACAATTTAAAAAAAGATACACACGAAAATTCTCTTAGCCCACCATTAAATATTATGCCACTATTAAATCAAATCTGTCCCCCATTAAAAAAATTTACAGCTGAAATGATGAAAAGAAAGTACAGCTTCCATTGAAGCATAATAATAGCTCAGGCTTGATTTAGTGTGGTACAAATGTAGTGATGTTTTCTGTAGAAATTAAGGAAAAGTTTATATAAATATCAAAGAAAAATGAAAAAAACATACACCATTTAAAACCAGTGTAAATTTGGTCGACTAAAATATTTTTGAAGAGACAAGAACTCACTGCTCAAGGTGGTGCAATTGCCTGATGACTCACACTGGTGCATGCCCCGGCTAAAATATTTTTGTCGACTAAAATTAATACTGTTTTAGTCGACTAAAACAATCCAGATAACTAAAATATGACTAACCAAAATGACATTTTAGTCAATCTAAAACTAAACTGAATTTATATCACAACGGCTAAATCTGTGTCTGTAACCTTAATACCATAAATAATAAAAATGTTATTACATTTTTATTCCAGGAGCATATAATGTTTGGCAGTTCTAAAGAAATAATATATTAAAAATGTAACTAAACCCATTCGATTTTAGTTGACTAAAATGTACTGGAGATTTTAGTTGACTAAAATACGACTAAAAACAACTCCAATGCGACAAACTAAAAAATGGCATTTCAGTCAAAAGACTAACAAACTAAATCGAAATTTGATGTAAAAATTAACACGGTTTAAAACTCTCTAAGACTAGATACACACATATGCGGGTTACAAATCGTCGCATAAATCGCACTGGTTCCAAGCATGCAAAAAACAAAATCGTGCTTTTCTAGCAGACATGCACGGGTGCCAATTCTGAATGGCATCCTCATGCATCATAACACACAACGCTTCTCGGGTGTGGGAAAGAGCATGGTGCCTGGGTTCTGTGTGGCTGCCCTGCGGATACATTTTGTAAATAAGTGTAGGGACTTTTTCCCCGTCACCTGCAGGTACAGCAACCAATTCAAATGAATGGGCTCCTGTTGCTAAATGTGTTTCAGCACTACCTCCACTCTCAAACTCATTTAAACCCTAAAATAATCATGCAAATGCAATATAAATCAATATAGTAAAAAAATCATACCAAATAATCCCCACCAGGCTTATTGCAAACGCTCTACTTCGTCTCCAACCACTTAAGCTCCAGAGGTTGTAACCCCCTTTAAGACCAGAGAGCTACTTTAACTGGCAATTACGCGGTCATGCAACACTGTACGCAAATTAAATTAATTCTATTTTTTTTTTCACACAAATAGAAATTTCTTTTTGCTCACCACTGGGACATATATATTATATATATATATATTTTTAGTACTACTACTAATGACAGCGATCAGCGACTTACAGTGGGACTGTGATAGTGCGGCAGGCAATCTGACACTGGGTGGGATTTGACTGACACTAACATCAACAGTGACACTAATGCAGTGATCAGTGCTAATACTATACACAGTCACTGTACTAATGGCACTGGCTGGGAAGGAGTTAACATCTAGGGGCAATCAAGGGATTACCTACGTGCCCAACAATGTGCAACTTGTGCTGCTTTTACTAATCGATGTGGCAGATTTTTTTTTAAAAAAAGCAACTTTGCTGCTCCATTTATAGAGCCCTGTG
This sequence comes from Pelophylax lessonae, assembly GCF_965119305.1. NCBI lineage: Eukaryota > Metazoa > Chordata > Amphibia > Anura > Ranidae > Pelophylax > Pelophylax lessonae. Next base: position 313,815,896 of record NC_138772.1, on the reverse strand, counting down.
TTAGTCAACACAGCGCTCTGCTGTGATTTGCTAAGCCGATCAGCAAGTCCTACCCATAAATCATTGGCCAGGAACTGCTGACCATCTGGAAGTGCGGTATCACGTACACATACATAATCTGGTGCAGAGGGGCCGTCCCAATGCTTTATATGTGCATAGGGCGGTCCACAAGGGGTTAAAATCCTTATTATCCAGCTATACTTTAACAATCTTTGTTTTATGTACCATTTTAAATAAAGTGCTTTTTGCTTTTTTGGTTTTAACTGTATTATACTATGGAGGTGTTCTTTGGTTTGAGTTGAAGGAATAGCACACTCAAAGCTTGTTTGGCTGTACTTCTACTGTGAATCACAGGAGTGCAGTTCATTTTGCACTCTTGTAACCCGTTTCCAGCACACAACTGGCTGAAATCCGCTCTCTGCTGATGTCACAGAGCCGGTTCAGGCTTGGGCAAGATCGCGACCATGAAGTCACATTCCCACCAGGCCTCAATGAGGCCATCAACTATAGACCCTTTTTATAAGGGTTTAAATCAGGTGGCATAGAAATCGGACTTCCACATCGATTGAACATCCTTCCCATAGTCCACCATTTCCCCTTTATTTTCATTTTTATTCATTCATTTATCTATATTTAATTTTATTCTACCCACATTTCCCATACCAACACCCCCTGCCTCCCCCCTTTTTTCTTCTTCTTCCCCTCTTTCTCCATCATTCCATCTTTCATATTCTTGGCTTTTTTCATTTTTTTATTTTGATCCACATTTTCTTATGCTGGCCATACACTATACGAAAAATCATTGGGCCCAATTTGGACATTTTCGCTTAGGGATGTACTCACTTTTGCTGCCGGCGGTGTAGACATTAATGGCTATGTGCTGAGTTATTTTGAGGGGACAGCAAATTTACACTAAGTGCCGGTTCACACTAGGTCGCTCTGACTTAAGGGGGGACCTGTGAAGTCGCGTGCAGCGCGACTTCCACAGACTTCATAAAATGAATGTCTATGCAAGTCGCCTCCAGGTCGCCCCGAAGAAGTACAGGACCCTTTTTCTAAGTCGGAGCGACTTGTGTCGCCCCTATTAGAACCGGTCCTGTACTACTCAATGACCGAGACGGTGCACGACTTGCCAGGCTGACCAAGTCGCCTGACAAGTCGTATTAGTGTGAACCGGCACTAATACACTATACAAGCTGTACACTCACTACTCTACATTGTAGCAAAGTGTCATTTCTTCAGTGTTGTCACATGAAAAGATATAAATACAATATTTACAAAAATGTGAGGGGTGTACTCACTTTTGTGAGATACTATATATATATATATTTTGTGTATATCACAAAAGTGAATATACACACACACACACACACACACACACACACACACACACACACACACACACACCTATATATACATACATACAGCGGCTAATAGGGCAGTACAACCGGTCCTGTTGTACCAGGCCTGGGCCCCATCAGCTTAACAGGGGGCCCGGGCAAAAATTTCGGTCTAAACAAATGCAAAGGATTTTGCTAAACTTAAATCACTTTCTAACTCCTTGCTTACCAGGGAATTAATTCATTTTCCCTGGGCCCCATGAGGTCAACAGAAGGGCCCAGAGGCGACAGCAGAGAAGGGACTTTTTTCCCTGTTTCAGGGCCCAGGCATAGAAGCCCGCGCCACATAATGTGCTGCCCCTGTCAGAGTTCCGGCTGTGGTGCCCGCTGCTTAGGCCTTCTCTGGCAGAGCTATTGTGTTGTACACCGCTCCCTCAGTAAAGGCCCGTACACACGTAGCAATTGTCGGCCGTAAATATTCGGCCACCGACCAATCGGCCGATTGTCGGCTTGTTAGTATGATGCTTCCGACAACCGACTGCGACTTTTCGGCCGAATAGAATCTGGTGTGCAGGCATTAAAATTTTTGTTGGCCAACACCAGAACGGCTGATTGTTCGCCAGTCAGTACAGAATTCGGCCGACAAACAGCAGATGAGCAAGACTGGGCATGCTCAGAGAAGAAAAAACACACGGAAAGTTAACCATCACATGACATCACTTCTGCAGTCGGCTGTTGTTGGCCGACAAAATTCGTGTGCAGTCTTTTGCACTTTTCAACTGACAAGACAGCCCTGGACAAAAGACGGCCGATCATTCAGCCGACATTCGGTACGTGTGTACGGGGCTTAAGTCCTGCGGCCTGGGGGGAGACTGATGTGAGGCTGAGAGGGCACAGCAAGCCTAATCCGGTGGCGGGTGGCAATGCACAGCTTCAAGCAAGCAGCGGCACACAGACACTGACTGCTGTGGAAGGAAGGTACAGTCCCCAGGCTCCCCACTGTGTGCCTATAATCATCATTATGATCGCAGCACAGCAGGTGCACTTTGTCACAGTGTCACAAGGGACCAGCAAGTCTGCAGTCCTCTTGTCTCCATAAAAAGTACAGCGAGTAGAAAAACACCCCCTTCACACCTATGCCATGTCCCTGTTGCCCATGATTGATACAGCTCAATTTGATCATCACCGTTATCTTAAAAAAAAAAAAAAACACACAATACAGTTGCATTGAACCACAGCACCTGTATTGTGCGATTATCATGATGATAATGATAATAAAAAGGACTGAAATCCATCTTTTTACCTAATTTAGGGCTTATTCCCAAATGATACTGCAGATATGCATCTCCTGTGCAGGGCTGTCTTTTACCAGCATGGAAATGCACAAAGTGTTGCATGCTCTCCATGCCAGTTTCCCCATTCCTTTCCTTTGGAACACAGCCACTGTATCCCAATGTGTAATGTGGGTGTGCCTGGGTCACTGAATGCATAAGAGACCGGGGGTGTGGACAGGGGCATGGTCAGTGGTGGGGGCGGGGTTAATGGAGCCCCATCAGATAGAAATCACAAGGCCCCCTACAGCCTAGCAACGGCCCTACACATAAACATACACACACACGAGCAGTGGGGGGAACCCCATGCGATGCAGACAGGAATCGCCCTGCATTCCTGTTCAAATTGCAAGCAATTCTTTGCAGTGCGATTTGCGCCAAGTTTTTTTTTTTTTTGTATAGACGCAAATTGCACCGCAAAGTATCAGTACTCATACTCGCCGATAAAAAAAGAGTATCAGTTCAACCCTAATCACATGTGCTTTTTTTTTTGAGGGGTTATACAGTACAAGTTTGAGATAAAATGGAAAAACACATTTAAATCTTAAAGCGGAGTTCCAACCAAAAGTGGAACTTCCGCTCTTTTGCTTCCTCCCCCCCCCCCCTCCAGTGCCAAATTTGGCACCTTTCAGGGGGGGGGGGGGGGGTACCTGTTTTTGACAGGTACCCTTCCCCACTTCCGGGAGAGGGCACCGAGGCACTGTCCCTCAGAAGTTTGGCCCCCTACTCTTTTCCCCGCCGCCGAGCCAATCCGAATGCGCAGCGCGCTTTCGTGCATTCGCATTACGGACCCGCCCATGAAGCCGTACCGGCAATGGTGGCGGCAGCACCTGACAGCCGATGGAAACATCGGCTGTGGTGCCGACATCGCTGGACTCCAGGACAGGTAAGTGTCCTAATATTAAAAGTCAGCAGCTACAGCATGTGTAGCTGCTGACTTCATTTTTGGAGGGGGAGGCTGGAACACCGCTTTAACTCCACTTATGTTGAGGAAAAAAAAAAAAAATTCCCCTCTGGGTGATCTGTGTACATTGCAGTGATTTTACCAAACTTTGTTGCAGATTCCTACCTTTTGTTATTCTGAAGAAATCCCTGTTTGTGCCCCTGTGGGTCTAATGGGAGTGGTTTCATAATTATCATTCAGCTGTGGCAGCTGCAGGGCTCTAATGAGGAAATCTGCTGGGCCTGCATCCCTTTGGCTGGCCATATATTATACAATTGTCTTTAGATTTACCTTCAACTACGTAGTACAAAGGCCTGTCTAACTGGATACAATTGAAAGTGTTGTTTAGCTTTGACCTCATATTATATGGTTTTTGGTAAATTTAAACAGAAAATTGTACAAGAATATTGAACATGTATGCCCGGCCTAGTTGTGTTCATATTGGGAGTATCTCACCAAAAATGACATTTTTGTTGCAGGGATGCCAGAAATCTGACTTTTATCTTAGGCAGACTTCTGGGAAAATTAGTGAGCCAATCACACAAGCAGGAAATGTTTCTGGGGTGTGGTCAGTACACATTCTGTGTACAGAACATCTTCAGGTAGCCATATTGCATTACATTTTCAGAACATTACAACAGCTGCAGATTGAAAAGGAAAGGTCATTTTTAATAACATTCAATTACAATATAATTTGTGTAGCCATTGTATACGCTATATTGTTTCTTTATTTGCCATTCTTTTTCCCCATGAAAGTGAAGTTACCCTTAAACAAGGTTGGAGGACACTAGGGGATGGGAGGGTTTTTTATTTGCATAACACAGGGTTTATAACATTTTTAATGGGCTGCTGTGCCCATACGCCTGCACAAAATGCAGACGTGAACCTAGCCTTAGTGCTCGTTTTCACTTGTTATGTCCTCTGATCACTCATTGGAAGGCGTTTGACAGGTGGTGGAGCCAGCGTTATTTGCCCTTCACAACATTGTACATTACCACCAGGATCCCTGCAGAGCCTGGACTGGCTCTTTGATGTCAGCTGACAGTGGAGTTTAACTCGCTGTCAGCTGAATCTGGGTCACAGGAGTGCAAAACTAAGCACACTTCTCTGACCCAGATGAGAAGTATGGCCGACAGAGCTTTGCCCATACTTCTCCTCTAAAGGATAGAAACATGATGACACACGAGCGCTGAATACACATCCGTATTCAAATTCTACTCGCTACGGTTTTCGAATTGCGGGAAACAAATGTCGTCTTCACATGTGCATAAATACTAAAACATGTAAACAATAGTATTTCATTACAAAACATTACATTAAAAATCCAAGCTCAATATGGGAGTAAAGAAAACTCCAATAAAGACACCCACAGGATATGCTCAACATTAAAGTACTCTCGTTCCTGACTGTCAGTTTCCATAGAAACAAACATTTGTCAGTTCACTCCTCTACTTATCCCTGGAAGCAGCGTGTGTTATGTATAGCCTTCATAAATTAGATTACAGTGCCTTAAAAAGTATTCAGACCCCTTGAAATTTTCCACATTTTGTCATGTTAAAACCAAAAACTTAAAGCGGAGTTCCACCCTGGTTATACATTTTTTTACAAAAATACCCCCGGGACAGTCAGGGCTAGCACATTCCACAATGGCTAGCCTCTGATCTGTCCCGGGTTGCACTTACCTTTCAGGAGAAATACTTACCTTGAAATTGTCTTCTCCAGCGCTGCCATCTCAGGTGTGGGCAGCTTGAAGCCAGCACGATCCTCTTCCGCGTCCTCTTCGGTCCTCTTCCTCCTTCTTCGGTCCCACGATGCACTGCACCGGCCCCGACGTCACTTCCGGGTCGCGCGCGTCATCCCTCCACAGCTTCTGGGCATGCCCAGAAGCTGTTTAGAAGGGAATGACGCGCGCGCCCCGGAACTGACGTCGGGGGCCGGTGCAGGCGCAATGATTCCTGGGAGCGATGACGTTCAGCTCCCAAGAATCATTGCAAAAGCCAGGAAGTGACGAATCGCCGTGGCCGCTGAGGGGAGGAAGAAGGAAGTAAGATGAGTATATTTTCTCTAAAAGGTAAGTGAAAAAAAAAAAAAATTGCGATTATACATTTGTTTTTCAGGTGACCGGGAGCGAGAAGATGGAGGTAAGTATAAATTTCGGGTGGAACTCCGCTTTAAATGTATTTTATTGGGATTTTATGCGATAGACCAACACAAAGCCTCACATAATTGTGAAGTGAAGGGAAAATGATAAATGGTTTTCAAATATTTTTACAAATAAAATATCTAAAAAGTGTGGCATGCATTTGTATTCAGCCCCCTTTACTACGATACCTCTAACTAAAATCGAATGGAACCAATTTACTTCACAAGTCACCTAATTAGTAAATCGAGTTCACCTGTGTGTAGTTTAATCTCAGTTTAAAATTAGAGCCGCACGATTCTGGATAAAATGAGAATCAAGATTTTTTTTGGGCTTAGAATAAAGATCACGATTCTCACATCTTTTACATTATACAAAAAAATTGGGCTAACTACTGTTCAGCTTTTTTTTTTTTTTTTTTAATTCATTAAAGTGTATTTTTCCCCAAAAAACTGCATTTGAAAGACTTCTACGCAAATAAAGTGTAACATAAAAGATTGCAACAATCCCCATTTTATTCTCTAGGGTCCTTGCTAAATATAATAATAAAAAAAAAAAAATATATATATATATATATATATATATATATATATATATATATATATATATATATTAGTGTGACAGGAAGTCAGGTAAATCTGTGGATGTAGTCACAGACAGGAGATACATTTCCACCTGGTTTAGAAAATTCACCAATTACTATAGGGTGTCAGCTGAAAAGGTAGCCAGGACAGCTTAAGGAAGTTGAAAGGCCTTCAGCTGTTCGGAATGAGGAAGTTAAGGCCTCTATAATTTGTCCAAAGGAAGTCTAAGGATTGCTGCCTCCTGACGCTGTGTGAGCTGGGGAGAGGAGGACAGTCAGATGTGTGCCTCCCGACGCCGTGTGGGCATGGGATTGCTGCCTCCTGACGCCGTGTGGGTAGAGGAGGACAGTCAGATGTGTGCCCCCTGAAGCTGTGTGAGCATGGGGAAGACCTCCTGAAGCGATGTGCGCTGAGGAGGGTAACAAGTGTGAAGACTACTCAAGGATCGTTTCTATGTGAAAAGAAACCAATGGACATGTGTGAAGGGGAAATTAATTAAAACTGAAGACTACTCAAGGTGAGGTCTTGGACTATTTCTATGTGGAAAGAAATAAATGCACGGTTTGTGAAGAGACAAACAAAGGAATGTGTTCTATGTGAAGAGAAAAGGGACATGTTCAATGGACATTTGTTGTATGAAGAAAAAACATGGACTATTGAGTGTCTGCTGTAGGATCAGCAAAGTTTGCCCAACAGTAGGTTGGAGACAGACTCCGTAGGTAGGTTCCTGTGTGTGAGAAGGTAGCCGCCCACAGTGGCAAGGATTTATTTTGTGTTTTATTTTTATTTTGATGATGTTTTTGACGCTTGCACTTGTGTGAAGAAAATTGCATGAATAAACCAAACTGTTGTTTGCAACCACTTCTCGGCTATCTCCCTGTGTAAACGCACCCCCCCAAGGGGTCATCCATAACCGCCACCGAGCTAATCTCCCACAATATATATAATCTCTATCTATCTATCTATCTATATCTATATCTGGCGGTTCCAAGTAATTTCCTAGCAAAACATACTGATTTTTGACTTCTAAGCATTAGTCTTTAAGAAGTTAAACTGTGCTCACTTACACACAGAAGTTCATTCCTTTGATCTTCGGCTACGTTTACATGTTAGCGTAGCGGATCGCGAGCAGAACACCGCGATTCTGCCCGCGATCCGGAAATCATTGCAAATCGCGGGACGCCTGTGCGTTCCCGTTGATTTGCAATGGCACCCCAAACGATGTGCGATGTTGCCGCAATTTCCGCCTGCCGAATCGCGGTAACATTGCGCAAACAAAATCGCGGGTCGCATGACGCCCCAAAGAAGCTCTTGTACCTTTTTTGGGCGTCATGCGTCCCGTGATTTTTTTTGGAGCGATGTTACCGCGATTCGGCAGGCGAAAATTGCGGCAACATCGCACAGCGTTTGGGGTGCTATTGCAAATCACCGGCAACGCACAGGCCTCCCGCGATTTGCAATGATTTCCGGATTGCGGGCAGAATCGCGGTGATTCTGCCTGCGATCGCTACACCGACATGTGAACGTAGCCTAAGTCCCCATTCACACTAGCGCCTGACTTGGTCGCCTGAAAAGTCGCAGTGGGTCACTCGCCACTGAATAGTACAGGACCCGTTCTAATAGGAGCGTCACAAGTTGCTCCGACTTAGAAAAAGGGTCCTGTACTACTTTGGGGCGACCTGGAGGCGACTTGCATTGACTTCAATGATATGAAGTCCGTGCATGTCGCGCCGAGGTCGCGGTGCACGCTGTGCACCGTGACTTCACAGGTCGCCCCCCAGCAAGTCGCGTCGCCCCTGTCTGAACGGGGTCTTAAAGAACGAAAACATACATTGTAAAACATTGTGTTTATATTGTGTTTATAGTTATTTCATCAGTAGCCTTGTGAGGGGGGGGGGGGGGGGGGGGCGGCAAATCGAGATCGCAATTTTTTTAACGATTAATTGTGCAGCTCTAGTATAAATGCAAGCTTTGAACATCTCACGGAGCACTCTCCAATCCATCATCCAAAAATGGAAAGAGCATGGCACAACTGCAAACCAACCAAAACATGGCAGTCCACCTAAACTGACAAGCCGGGCAAGGAGAGCATTAATCAGAGAAGCCGCCAAGAGGCCCATGGTAACTCTGGAGGAGCTGCAGAGATCCACAGCTCAGGTGGGAGAATCTGTCCACGGGACAACTATTAGTCGTGAACTCCACAAATCTGCCCTTTATGGAAGAATGGAAAGAAGAAAGCCATTGTCGAAAGAAATCCATAAGGTCCTGTTTGCAGTTTGCGAGAAGCCATGTGGGGGACACAGCAAACATGTGGAAGGAGGTGCTCTGGTCAGATGAGACTGTAATTTAACTGTTTGGCCTAAAAGCAAATTACTATGTGCGACAGAAAATGCTGCACATCACCCTGAACACACCATCCTCACCGTGAAACATGGTGGTGGCAGCAGCGTGTTGTGGGGATGCTTTTCTTCAGCAGGGACAGGGAAGCTGGTCATTGTTGATGGGGAGATGGATGGAGCCAAATACAGGGCAATCTTAGAAGAAAACCTGTCTGGGTCTGCAAAATACTTAAAACTGGGGGGCAGAGGCTCACCTTGCAGCAGGACAAAGACCCTAAACCTACAGCCAGAGCTACAATGGAATGGTTTAAATTAAAGATGTGCAAAGCCGGTAGAGACGTACTCAAAAGACTTGCAGCTGTAATTGCTGCGGAAGGTGGCTCTACAAAGTATTGACTCAGGGGGGCTGAATACAAATGCACGCCACACTTTTCAGATATTTGTAAAAAAAAACAAAAACCATTTATCATTTTCCTTCCACTTCACAATTATGTGCCACTTTGTGTTGGTCTATCAGGTAAAATCTCAATAAAACATACAAAAAGGTTCCTGTACTACTTTGATCTGACTTGGGTGTGATTTCAGCATTACAGGCTCCTCAATAGCATCTAAAGTCAGAGACAACGGCAAAGTCGCAGCAGTGTGAACCGTGCCTAAATTGATGTAAAACATGCAGTGCAGAGGACTTTTTGTTGGTTATTTTATAAACCCGGAAACCAATAGAGCTATAATTTATCAACCAAGGCAGGCATAAAAGGACTTTGATCCCTGAACACTCCTTTCTTTGCTTTAATCAAAGTGTGTTGCAAAAAACAAGGCTGTTTTAAATATTGCAGCTCAAAAGGAGAAGAATAGCCAAAGCTTGTTTGCCTGTACTTCTCCTGTGGATCTCGGGAGTGTAGTTCGTTCTGCACTCCTGTGACCCATTTTCAACAGACAGGGGGCTGAAGGCCGCTGTCTGCTGATGACACAGTGGGGGTTGATGTAAGATGAAATACGCAGGGGGTTCTTCACTGTAAGAGCAGTAAGGATGTGGAATTCTCTTCCGCAAACAGTCGTATCTGCAGGGAGCATCGATAGTTTCAAAAAAACTATTATATGGGCACCTTAAAGACCACAACATACAGGGGTATACAATGTACAACATACAGGGGTATACAATGTACGGTTAACAGCAAACACGCACACACATCATAGGTTGAACTGGATGGACTGATGTATTTTTTCAACCTCACTAACTATGTAACACAGAGCCTGAGTTGGCCTCTCCCATCCCCTCTACAGCCCAACACGCCAGAGAGTGGACGGGGGGGGGGGGGGGGCGCAGGCAGAGCAGAGAGCAGTGACTGACCATCTGCTAAGGGTGAACTGAGAGCCAAGCGATCTGCGGTACTAGTTGACTGGTGGCACAATCATCTACTATCGATAGGCGTAAAATATACCTGTGAAGGAGGGGGAAAAGAAATGTCAACTAAACCACAACCCTTCATTCTGCCCTTGGCACCTAGGTTGGCATGAGGTCCTACTCATTCTGGCTAGATCCTGGGGACTACAGAGCAGCCAAAATCTTGCGAGAAGCCTCTTGTAAAAGGACCAGAGTGTCTTCTTGCAAGATTTTGCCTACTTTACATTCCCCAGGAATTTTTTTTTTTTATTATAAGTATATTTAAATAACATTTCTTTAGTATAAGGTAACAAGATATTTATATATTTTATGCCACCCTTCAATGTGATCATTAGGATACACCTGTCGCAGTAGGTATCAATGTGCACAATGAATGATATACACGGGCAACCAATCACAAAACTGGTAATTAAGGCATTTACATGCATAAAAACGTACCAACCTTTCCATTGAGGCCCCTGGTTCTACAACTTTGACATTTGTAAACTAAACTATGCTTGAATATTAAATTGGCCAAATTTTTAATTCAGATCTTAATGAGGGATATCCATATACATTTTGGGGGTATGGGAACCAAACGATAGGGGTGTGAGAGGGCATCTCTGAATAATTTTAACAAAAATGGAACAGGATCCTCTGTATTACTGTAAAAGACACCACAGTGGAGAAATTAACTTGGTGTGTCACATGGTAACATTACCAGTGACAGAACATGGATTCCACGTTTTAATGACTCACAGCAACAGTCAAAATATTGCTATTTGTAAACAACTTAACCACTTAAGCCCCGGGAGATTTTACCCCCTTCCTGACCAGGGCCTATTTTGCGATTCGGCACTGCGTGACTTTTAACGGACAATTGCGCGGTCGTGCGACGCTGTACCTAAACTAATTTGATGTCCTTTTTTCCACACAAACAGAACTTTCTTTTGGTGGTATTTGATCACCTGTGCGATTTTTGATCATGCGCTATAAACAAAAAAGCGTAAATTTTGCAAAAACAACAATATTTTTCACATTTTTATATGAAATTCCCAAAAAAAAAAAAAAAAAACAATTTAGGCCAATTTGTTTTATGCTACATATGTTTGGGGAAAAAAAAAAAATAGCAAAAAAGCGTATTTTGATTGGTTTGTGCAAAAGTTATTGTGTTTACTAACTACGGGAAAGATTGTCATTTTTGTTGTTCTTGAGGTGTAAGAACAGAGATCAACGGTCCTACATAGCAGAACCGTATGATCTCCATTCTTACACAGGGAAGAATGACAGTCGGCTTTGTTTACATTAGCCTCCTGCCTTTTTTCCGTTGTAACGGACAATTGCGAGTGCCCGGCGGACATCGGGCACACGCACAGGGGGGTCCGTGAGAGTGACCCTAGAGCCTCACAGGCTAGCAACGTAGTCCTACGTCGCTTTGCCTGTGAGGGGCTGACCGCCGCAGTAAATAGTCGTGCGGCGGTCGGCAAGTAGTTAAAGTGATAATTTAACATTTACATTGTCCATTCCATTTCTGTATATGGATGATGGTACTGTAGTTATTTTATTTACATATTACACATATATATATATATATGTATGTCTGCAGGGAAACAAGCAGGAGGAGCTTCTAGCTTGGGGTCTTAATAAAATTAAATATGATAAAATCCTTAGGATTTGTTTTTAGCTGCTTTGTTCCTAGCTATTTATATGTAAAACAAGCAATTGGTATTTTTTAAAATGGTGGTGTAGCACCCTCTATTGTGTGCTACTAGAGTGAGTGTAGGAAAAAACTTTCCGACCAGGAATAACTTTAGTCTTTAAATTGGGTCAGGGTAACTAGAAGACCATAGAGCTGGATGACTCATCCTGGCAGCTCTCTGGTGCCTCCCCCTGGTGTCTGGAAGGTTGAAGAATCTTCTAGAATTGGAGGACGGGGAGGGGGGGGTAGAAAGAGCTGCCAGGAATATTTATGCCACCTCAGCCAATCCTCAGATGTGGGCTGGCAGGGGGCAGAGGTAACCCCATAAATACACATAGGCCATTCCAGCAAGGGAAGTCAGGTGGAAGATGGAGATGAAGAGCTGAGGAGAGAGTGTCGTGGCCCTTGAGGGAACCCCCTGCTGTCGAGAGGCAATACCTCAGGCTGAAGGCCCAGGAGAGCTGGCATAGAAGGATCCCACCACAGAAAGCAGTTGGAGAACTTTCTGGAGAAGCATCGGGACTGAGTAAAAACAGACATTAAGTAGAGATCAGCAAGTAGAGCTAGGGTCAGTGGCTACAAGGGAAGCAGAAGGATGGAAGGAAGGGATGGATGGCATCATGACTGTCAAACAGCAGCTACCCACGAACCCGAAAGGAAGACCAAGTGAAGATGGAAGCCCTGCTAGGGTGCTGCTGGAGAGCTTCATTTTCAGGTAAGTCGTTCATAATGTGCTAGTATGCAATGTGGCGAACTGTCAGTTTAAGTCATTCTGGCACCTAATAGGTCTAGTGATGAAGATTTTAACAGTCTGCTGAAGGCGTAGAAGGGCATAATATTCAATTCACTGGGGGTCTGTGAACACAAATATATTACAAATCCCTGACATAGATGATTATTCCTAAAATAAAAAGATATATATATATATATATAAATGGGAAGAAACTGGTTCTTATTTTCTCGCTGCTCTAGCGGCACTCCATACAGCCTCTGCCAAAATGTGACCATCACTCAAAAGCTACCAAATTGCCCATGCTAACTGAACTGTGATCATTTCCACTGGCAGAGACAAGGCAACCATTGCTACAGCATTAATCACACGTTCTATTGTCTGAGAAAGACAAAAGATGGCAATGTTGGAAACGTATCAATTTGTGAAGGAGATGGAAATGTGTCTAAATTTAAACTAGAAATCTACATGAAAAAAAAAAAAAACCAGGACATTTGTTCAGCTGAAACCTGGTGGAATTCCGCCATCTCCGGGACTGGCCCTATGCTCACAGTTCACCACTTTCACTGGTAAATCCAGAAGCCATGCTTCTATATTTACGATTGACTGCACCACTCAAGGTGTTTTCTGCAGAACCTTCCCTGCCCTAAGAGCTGGGGCAAGAGATGGACAGCTGACTGAGCATAGTGTATTCATTGGTGGGGGACGGGCGCCACCTGGTGAGGTGCACCGTGATCCCCATCTTTTGCCTAGTGGGGGAGGGACAGAGCTGCAAATGAATGCAAGGAAAGCTGCAGGAGGTATAGGAGCCGGGCTGGCTGTTGAGAGGTGCTTTTTACAAAGGTAAACATGTGGAAGATGGTGGAATCTTGAAGTGTGGGGCAAAGATGAAGGCAGTGATGATGGGGTTGTGCGTAGAGGTAAGGGCTGGGGGGGGAATTCAGAGGTTAGAGCTAAAGAGGGGTGCAGAAGTGAGCTGTGCATGGGGAATGAAGAGGTAAAAGCGGTGGAAGAGAGCTTAAAACCGCACAATTTACTCCTTAACCCTGCACCTTGTGCTAGGTGCATCCCTGCACATGGCACTCTTACACCACGTGAGCAGCACACTCCTGAACCCTGGCTTTCCCTGAGCAGCGCACTCCTGAACCCTGGCATCCCCTGAGCAGCGCACTCCTGAACCCTGGCATCCCCTGAGCAGCGCACTCCTGAACCCTGGCATCCCCTGAGCAGCGCACTCCTGAACCCTGCACACAGTGACCAGCGCACTCCTGAACCCTGGCATCCCCTGAGCAGCGCACTCCTGAACCCTGCACACAGTGACCAGCGCACTCCAGAACCCTGCACACAGTGACCAGCGCACTCCAGAACCCTGCACACAGTGACCAGCGCACTCCTGAACCCTGCACACAGTGACCAGCGCACTCCTGAACCCTGCACACAGTGACCAGCGCACTCCTGAACCCTGCACACACTGACCAGCGCACTCCTGAACCCCATACATAGTCCACTCCAGAACCATGAATGCTGTGTAGCTCACGCCTGAACTCTGCACCCCATGTAGAACTCTTTTCTGAACCCTGCACAGTAGGATAATGCACTCCTGGATTTAACAGTGCTCCTCACTCTGTTAGAGCAATTTGAAGTACAAAGTACCACACTACTACTATCCCTGTGGGTGGGTGGTGTGAGTTCGTGTGCCTATGCTTTTTTTAAAAATAGCCCTGAAGAAAATAACATAACCTAAAATGTTTTGGTGCCAAATGACAGGTGTGCTTGAAATGTATTACAGCTATACGAATTCTATTCGCATTCTTTACCAATTGAAATGTATTACAGCTATATGAATTCTATTCACATTCTTTACTAATTGCTGCAGCTTAGAGAAGTCCTTGTGCATCCCAGCAGTTCAGGCCCTTATAAGCATGGTCTGCTATGTCTACTTAAGACTACACTCTTATCTAGGATCCAAATGATATAAAAGAAAAAAAAGTAATTGTACCGTTTTAAATTTTTGGCACAAACATTTTCTCCTATAGAAATGGTGTTAGATACTGCTAATTAATCTTACGAGAACTGGGACTCTAAAAGACAATGTGGAGTATGAGATGCCATTTAGGGGGCCTACTGTGCCAGAGCATTTAGCCACCTCATTATTACTCCTGTTCTGGTATTTTGGAAAGGCATTTTAGGGGAAACCAGTTGGTGAGATAGCTATGTCAGCGAAAACCCTGCCAGTTCGATTAAGTCTAGAAACACATTTATGTTAGGAAATTAGTTTATTTACTTTCTTCCCACTGTTCTGTGGAACATACCGATTCATGGCTGCTTTTATTCCAATAGGGTTTATACACAGAAGGGCATGCTGTGCCATTAAAGGCTTTCGGGCTGTGTTCCGACCCATCTTAAAATACTCCCATAGCAGGGGGTCCCTCAGGCAGGCAATGTAAATTAATTGGTATGCAGGTTTAAGTACAGTCTCAACTTTAAATGTCCTGTTCTTTTTCGCTTACCACAAAGCCAAGGGTTTTTTTTTTTTTTTTTTTTTTTTGGGGGGGGGGGGTTATTTTTATTTTTAAATCCAGCTTGTTTTTCTTTTTTAGCTTTCCAGATTAAGTGGCGGTTCACATTTGTGCGATCACAAAGATCGCATGTAATTTTTTGGAGCAGTGTGCTCCGAATTACATGCGATCTCTGTGCGGTGCAAAAGATTGCACCGCAATCGCACCCAACACGCACAGGACCCTTTTTTTGGTCCGCAGCAGAATCGGATCGCATGGTGGTTCACACTAGTGCAATCCTATTCTGTGCGAACTTTCAGATCGCACTGCGATATGCGATCTGAGCTGGGGGTGTCGTTAACTTTTAATTGACACCCCCAGCGTATCGCATATGGCAGTGTGAACTGCCAGGGGTGCGGATGCGATGTGGGAACACGTTGTATATTCGCAGCGTTCCCGCATCGCACAAATGTAAACCGGGACTAAAAAGGTACATGGGCTTCAGAAGCCTGAAATTTGCCATCAAGGGAATGTATTGTGGTTTTGAATATATTTTCTTTATTATTTTTTCTGGTCAGTATTATACATTTAAAATAAAAGAACAAAAATGAAAATAGTAATTTTGTATTAATGCGCTCCAACCTCGTTTTACGTTTTTTTAAGCTATTCGTATCTCATATTTTGTAAAAGCCTGCTCAACAGCTAAAGTGAAAATTTACACAAAACTGAATATGTCAGGGCATTATCTTATTTCACTTCCTTCTATCTTTAGAGTTCTCACATAAAAAGTTTTAGTCCAAGAATGGATCCTGAAGACAAAAAGCTTCTGCTATGCTCTCCCTTTAGAGAACATATACTTCACTGTGAATCCTGTATCTTCTGTGCACACTATTAACCACTTTCCGCACGTCCTATAGGCAAAAGACGGCGGGAAGGTGGTTGCATTATCCTGACCGGACGTCATAGCTGCGATCAGTGATGCGGCGTGTCCATCTGACGTAGGCTCTTTACCATGTGACCAGCTGTGTCCAATCATAGCTGGCCACATAGGACACAGGAAGAGCCGTTGATAGGCTTCCTTTAGTTTGTGCCTGACAGGCACGAGTAGAGGAGAGCCGACCTGCGGCTCTCCTGACAGGGGGGGGGGGGGGTCTGCATTGGTAATTAGAGCATTGATTGCCAGTGCAGACCCTTGGGGGGTGCCACTAGAGCTACCAGGGAAACCCACCCATGACCCCAGGGATGCCCACCATGGCCACCAGGGATGGCAATCAGTGCTGCCCGCCAGTGCCCATCATTGCCATCTATCAGTGCCGCCCATCAATGCCCAGCAGTGCCGCCTCTGAGAGCAGCATATTAGTGCCACCCCATCAGTGCCTCCTTATCAGTGCAACCTCATCAGTGCAGGAAAAAACGTATTTACAAAATTGTAAAACAAAAAAAAAATTTTTTAATTTTTTAACTTTTCGGCCTTTTTTTTTTATTTGTTTAGCAAAAAAGAAAGAAAAAAAAAAAAAAAAAAAAACTTGCAGTGATCAAATACCACCAAAAGAAAGCTCTATTTATGGGGGAAGAAATTACATAAATTTGGTTTAGGTACAGTTAGGTGCAATTTCTAATTTACTAAAATAATTGCACTTTCATGTTCTGTGTACTGTGGGAGACCAGATATAGTGAATGCAGAGTCCTGGGTTTACGAACACTTTAAGGGAATACATTGTCTGCCCCCCCCCGGTAACCCAAACTTTTGCCCCTATTGCAAGATTTCCACTCTGCTACTCTTCTGGGGACAACCCAAAATGTAGGATTTTTTCTACTTTCACTCTTAATGAGAACAGCAAACTGGACAAATAGACGGTGAATCTCTCCAACTGGGGTAGAGGTAGCAAAAACAACCTCTAGTTCTAATCCCTCACAACTCTGCCTTAAATTAAGAGTTTTGCCTTTAGTCATACTTTAAGCTCCATTCGCTCATAGACAATTTGAATGGCGGAAGGAATCGTGACAAAACACTAGATGCATTTGTGATGCCATTATTTCTCAATGGCTGTGGATTGGCCAAAAAGAAGTTCCGGAACTTTTTAGGCGACACAGACGGCAAAAATCGCACCGTGTTTAGGGTGCCATTGAGTATAATGGCATTGCAAACCTGTCCCTCGTTTGCTGCGATTCCGTTCGCGATTTAAATCGCCTATGTGTGAATGGAGCTTTAAATTGGGACCTGTGACATGTCCCAGAAGATTGCAGGTAGGTAGGGGGGGGGGTGGGGGGGGGGAGAACTTCCACCCGAGCCACCTAGGTAGTCCGAGCAGAAGTGGGAGTGGGTAACTGAAATCTAGGTACCCGCTCCCCCTAAAAAAAAAAAAAAAAAAAAAAGAAGACATGCCAAATGGCATGTCAGGGGGTCGGGACCACTTAAAGCGAAGTTCCACTTTTAAGTGGAACTCGCTTTAACTGGGTCTTCAGCAAGCATCAATGCACTAAAAAACCCTTTTGATCACATGTCCCCCTCCCCTCAGCAAATGGGTTTTAAATGATGTTCTGTGGTGCCTAATGGGTCATGGTTTACTGCATGAATGTGCACTATGGGCCCATTAGAAATGAACAGGTACACCCCCAAAAATATATGCATATTACCATGCGTGTTCATGCGCATAGAGTAGGGATAAAGCCAAACTGAAATCATTTTTGGGAACACAAACAAATTTGTATGTATGGCCTTCTTCAAAGGACACTGAAAATAAAAAGTCGACTATGAAAAGATCTGAAATCACAACTCCCAGTAAATGGTTAGGAAAGTGCCTAATGGAAGATTGCCTTTCAGAGAAAATTATTCATTAAATTGAAACATAAGCAAATTAAGATCAGAAATCCTCCTCGGGGGCTTTTTAATGCATCATCCACAAAGGTTCTGGGATGCAGCGCGGCAGACATTAAAAGGCCAGACCACAATAATATTACAGTATACGGAGAATGACATCTCAGCTTTTCTGCAGCACTTCTCTAGATTTCCATGTATTGATATTGCCATCATGAAAGAAGGGGTTATCAAGCAAAGTGATCAGCAATTTACTTGATATTTTATTAACCGCTTAGTGCCGGAGGGTAAAACAAATCCTAAAATGCCTAAACACAATTTTGCAACTTTGACATGCATTGGTAAAACTGTACATATCACTGCAACTATACAACGTATCCAGGGGGATTCTACAGCTTTTTTTTTGGGACAAATTAAGCTTTCTTTCGGTGGTTAATGGATATCACCTAATTTTTTTTGTTACTTTTTAAAAGGGCACCCAATAGAGGTAAAGGAAAATGATATTAGTATTTATACAAGACGGGAGGGAAATGTATAGAAATACAGAATGACTAGACTGTATAGACCCCACTGAAGAAGTTTGTTTGAGAAGGCAACATGTCTGGAGGCTGGAGCTGACATTTGGCTATACCCACGACCATTACAAATTTTTACGGTTGAAAGCCGGTGGATGTATGTTAGGAGCATATTACAGCTGGCACAGCTTAGTGCTACATTATGTGATAAAAGATTTTACAAAGAGCACTAGATATATTGCTTTTTGTTCCCTATGGTGGACCATTATATATATACATACATACATATACACACACACACTAGGATCCGAATACATCCATCCATTCAGAGTTTGACCATCCCTAATGGGGGGGGGGGGGGAACAGCGTTCTTTGGCTCTCTGGTGGAACAAGAGTTCGAGCTGGAGGAAAAGCTGTGATCCCGATACATCCAGACGACTTCCACCCATTCAGAGTTTGACCATCCCTAATAGGGGAACAGCGTTCTTTGACTCTCTGGTGGAACAAGAGTCAAAACTGGAGGAAAAACTGGTATCCCGATACATCCATCCAGGATTTGACCATCCCTAATGGGGGAACAGCGTTCTTTTGCTCTCTGGTGGAACAGGAGTCAAAGCTGGAGGAAAAACTGCGATCCCGATACATCCATCCAGAATTTGACCATCCCTAATGGGGGGAACAGCATTCTTTGGCTCTCTGGTGGAACAAGAGTTAGAGCTGGAGGAAAAGCTGTGATCCCGATACATCCAGAGGACTTCCACCCATTCAGAGTTTGACCATCCCTAATGTCAAAACAGCGTTCTGTGACTCTCTGGTGGAACAGGAGTCAAAGCTGGAGTAAAAACTGGGATCCCGATACATCCATCCAGAATTTGACCTTCCCTAATGGGGGGGGGGAACAACGTTTTTGGCTCTGGTGGAACAAGAGTCAAAACTGGAGGAAAAACTGGTATCCCGATACATCCATCCAGAATTTGACCATCCCTAATGGGGAAACAGCGTTCTTTGACTCTCTGGTGGAACAAGAGTCAGAGCTGGAGGTGAGCTGCTAGGAATCACTGGTGGTGGAGTCTTTTTGAGCACCTATTTTTGAGTTGATTATCTCACACGGGTAGTAGGATTAACTGTGGATCTTTTGGACTAATCAGGTTTATGATCCCTCACAGGAGGTGGCAGGATTCATGTATTTATTGTTTGGATTAACTGAATATCACTGAAGACTTTTTTTTCTTTGAATCAGGTTGTAAAAGATACATTGTTTATTTCACGTGGGGTTTTTTTGTATTTAGTCAGTCACTTTGTATGGATCCTTACTTGCGATACTAATAGATCATTTTACGTAGAAACAATGTTGATTATACACAGATAAATTGAGATTGGGCTCCATTTTCATTACAGTTATGTATACATGGTTAGGTTTATGGTAAAATAGGGATGCTGAAGGATTTTTGTATTCTCTGCTTTTATACTTTTTTCTCTTGTCAATGAAAATTTTATAAAAATAAAATGGAGCAAAAAAAAAAAAAAGAAAATTATATATTAAAAATAAAACTGGCCCAAAATATTAAAACATTTTTATTGAGCTGTATATTTCTTGCTATTACAGCAACCTAACACCAAAGAACCACCCAATTTAAACTATCTTTCTCCGGGACGATCACAGCCATATCACATGTGCAGTGTTAATTTTGTTGACAAAAGTATTTAACATATTTTTCATCAGTTCCATGTTTTCAGTGGCAAAAACAAAATTAAAATAAAAAATTGCCGAAAACTATGGAGAAAATCAATTCCAAATTTTAGTCAAGGAACGAAAATGTGAGGGAGGGATGTTCACCCACGTGAACTTCAGCTTTCCTCAGAGCTCCGCCTATCTGTTAAAGCCCCAGCCCCCTGAATTTATCAGCAAGCTGTATTGGCGCAGGCTCCCGTGTCAATCATTTCTCTTTCCTATGCAGTTTCACACATTAAACGTATTCACACTCTTTAGCGCCTTCTGCTTGCCTTTTCTAAATCGGCAACAAAAGTCCATTCCCAGCCCATAATAAAAGCACATTAAAGTTTAACCACTTCTGGACCAGAAGGTTTTACCCCCTTAATGACCAGGCCATTTTTTGTGATACAGACTGCTATACTTTAACTGACAATTGTGCGGTTGTGTGACGCAGTACCCAAATAAAATGTATGTCCTTTTTTTTCCCACAAATAGAGCTTTCTTCTGGTGATAAAAATCCCATTAAGTGTACATTGATTGGTTTGTGCAAAAGTCATTGCGTCTACAAACTAGGGGAAAGATTTATGTCATTTTTCTTTATTTTTTTTTTACTAGTAATGGCAGCGATCAGTGATTTTTAGCGGGAATGCGACACTGAGGCGGACTGATCGGACACCTGACACTTTAAGGGGACCAGTGACATTACTACAGTAATCAGTGCATATGCACTGTTACTGTAGTAAGGACACTGGCAAGGAAAGCGTAAATACCAGGGGCGATCAAAGGATTAAATGTGTGCCATGGGGATGCTTTCGGTGTGAGGAATGTACCTACTGGATAAAACACAGAGACCCGTGTTCCTAAATAGGAGGAACACAGGATCCCTGTGTTCATCACTGACAGAACAGCGGTCTGCCGGATTTACTTTGGCAGACCGCTGTTCAGACTCCATGGGGAGCAATCGCGGGTGGCTGGAAGAAATCGCATCTACCGGACCCGCTGATTGGCTCCCCCTCTAGCCATTCAGCGTGTGCCCCTATAGCAAGCTGAGGTTAGAAGCTGATTTCTAATCTGCAGTGAGCCTAAATTTTGCACTCTCCAGCTTTAGTAAATAAACACCCAACTGACACTGATAGCAATTGAAAAAAAAAAAATAAAAATAAAAAAACCCTACCGGAAATATACTGACCATGACCCGAACACACACACACACACACACACTGACCTAAATCAAATCTAGCGATTTTTTTTTTTTTTATGCACACACACTTTTGTTTGTTTATATCTTCCTCTCCATTCAGAAGAGAAAGAGAACCTATTGGAGGGCTGCATAGTGCCAATCACTGATCAGAGGCGATTATGTACCGGGAACCGGGAGTCCCGGGTCCAGATCGTGTTCCCAGCACAAACACAGGTATGCATACATGCAGCCTCACACCCCTTTCGTGAAGTTGCATGTATGCATACTATCGACAGGAAGGGGTTAATATGTACCAAAAGTATTAAACCCCAAAACATATTATACTGTAGTTTACCATTTCCCATGGTGGCCAAACAAGCTTCAATAATAGATCAATTTATTTTCTCATCAATCTCTTCTGATGGGAATAATCAGAACTTGGGATGCACGGACACCATTTTTGTATCAGGAGGTACGAGTACCGATACCTTCGGTACATAGTCTAAACAATGTATTGAGGTCAGCTTGCAAGCTGGAGACATCCTGTTATTCCACTGCTTTGCTTGGTGTCATCTGCAAAGACTATGAATACTCTCACCAGGCCACTTTATTAGGTACACCTTGCTAGTACCGGGTTGGACCCCCTTTTTCCTTCAGAACTGCCCTAATTCTTTGTGGCATAGATTCAACAAGGTATCGGAAGCCTTCAAGAGATTTTAATGGTCCATATTGACATAATCGCATCACGCAGTTGCTGCAGATTTGTCAGCTGCACATCCATGATGCAAATCTCCCATTCCATCACATCCTAAAGGTGCTCTATTGAATCGAGATCTGGTAACTGGAGGTCATTGGAGTACAGTTTATTCATTGTCATGTTCAAAAAACCAGGGCGAGTTGATTTGAGCCTTGTCACATAGTAAAGTATCCCGCTGGAAGGATCCATCAGAAGATGAGTACACTGTCGTAATAAAGGGATGGTCATGAGTAACAATACCCAGGTAGGCTGCTCAATTGGTAAGAAGGGGCCCAAAGCGTGCCAAGAAAATATCCCCCACACCATTACACCACCACCAGCCTAAACCATTAATACAAGGCAGGATGGAGCCATGCTTTCATGTTGTTTACACCAAACTGACCCAACTATCGGAATGTCGCAGCTAAAAAAGACTCAGATAAGGCAATGTTTTTTTCAATCTTTTACAGTCCGATTTTGGTGAGCCTGTGCGAATGGTAGCCTCAGTTTCCTTTTCTTATGGGATAGGAGAGGCACCCAGTGTGGTCTTCTGCTGCTGTAAAACATCTGCTTTAATGTTCAATGTGTTGTGCATTCAGAGATGGTTTTCTGCCTACCTTGGTTGTAACGAGTGGTTATTTGAGTTACCGTTGCCTTTATCATCTCAAACCACTCTGCCCATTCTGCTCTGACATCAACAAGGCATTTTCGTCTACACAACTGCTGCTCACTGGATATTTTCTCTTTTTCAGACCATTCTCTATAAACCCTTGCGCGTGAAAATTCCAGTAGATCAGCAGTTTTTGAAATACTCAGACCAGCCCTTCTGGCACCAACAATCATGGCACGTTCTAAGTCACTTAAATCCCATTTCTTCTCCAATCTGATGCTCAGTATGAACTTCAGCAAGTCATCTTCACCACGTCTAGATCAGATGTAAATCTAGAATGCATTGAGTTGCTGCCATGTGATTGGCTGATTAGCAATTTGGGTTACCAAGCAATTGAACAGGTGTACTTAATAAAGTGGCCGGTGAGTGTATATTAAAAAAGTAAGGGTCCCAGCACTGAACTTTGGGGTACACCACTGATAACCTTAGACCATTCAGAGAAAGAATCATTAGCCACTACTCTCTGAATTATATCTTTAAGCCAGTTTTCTATTCAATTACAAACTGATCTTTCTAAGCCTGTAGACTTTACCTTACACATTAGTGTCAAACGCTTTTGTAAAATCTTCATAAAAAAAGAAAAATCAGATTTAATCGGACAACTTCGCTCTTTCGCGAATCCATGCTGACTATTGCTTAAAATTGTTTTCTAGCAAAAAAATATTCTGCGTGATCTTTTTTTTTTTTGGTGGAGGATGCGGGCATTGATCCCGCTACTCTGTGTGATCTTTTATCGAACTCTTGGGGGTTTAATAACTGCTTTAATCATTTCTCAACCTACATTTACTAAATTGTTAGGCTTTCTTTCAAGATCGACTTCAAGATGAAACAGACCTTAAATAAAAACGGGAACTAAAATTAGTCATTGCTGATTCAGCTTTTGAAGTTGTAGAGTCTCAAAGCTGTCAATCAGATCTTTATCTCACTACCTACTGAGTCACGGATCAGGAGGAACAGGCATGCCTCTAGAGAAGTCTTTTTTGAAAAAAAAAAAAAAGTCTAAAAACGTTCATGCTACATGCTTGTTCCAGATCGAGTCACGGGATGGAGTAGTCAGGATTACAATGACAGTCAAGCTGACAATCCCAGAGCGAGAATTTGCATTGACCATACAAAACAACTGCATTAAAGCCCCTTCAAGAATACATTGTATGTATGTGGCAAAAAGCAAAGGGGCCCCAAAAAGGAAAAAAAAAAAAAAAAACAACACCACAAGAGCGCTGCTCTAAATGCTAGCACAAAGTTACCCAGTGACTACAATGCTGTCGGGTGCTAGCTTGCCTGGCCCACTGAAGAAAACTGCCAGGAGATGTAGGAAGCCACACACCGGTGATCAGCCCAGTCACAGTATGGAAAGAAAAAAAGAGAGAAGGATGGCTTCAGCTCTTCTGAAAGCCACACTGACACGTTTCACCCTCCCACGGGTTTAGTCATAGAAGTTAGTAAATATCCTCCATTCAAATGTTGTGCAAAAACAAAAAAGACGATGGCTAAATTGTTGCCATCTGAAGTCTTGCTGCCCTCTTAGGATGATGGGTATCCACATACACTGAAAACATAAAAGAAGGCTCTGAGGAAGAGGGTTCTCCCTCGAAACGTGTTAGCCCTATCTATATGGATGCCTTCAAGTTTGCTTGTCTTAATTAAAGATTTTGGTCCTGCGGTCTCTGGATAGCCAAAGGAACCCTTTGGTTTTACGCTTTTACAGACCATACTCTTATAAGTATAATGTATGACGTGGTTTTAACGATTTTCCAATAAATGGTTTACGATATTGCACTAGGTTGGTGTGCCCTTCTTTAGAGGTCCTCTATGACTAAGCCCATAGGAGGGTGGGGACCTCTATAACTAAACCCGTGGAAGGGTAAAACGCGTAAGTGGGACATGGTTTCTGGAGGAGTCAAGCTGAAGCAGTCTTCTTTCATATTGTGACCTTGTAATCAATGTGAGTCTTCCTACATCTCCAGTCAAAAAGCTAAGGGGGGGGGGGGGGGGGGGTTACAGCATGCAATAGCGAAGGCTGAGAGCTGAACTTGGAAGGTGGTTCAGCTACAGCACAATTCCACCCTTCCTCC
The DNA here is from genome assembly GCF_965119305.1 of Pelophylax lessonae. Taxonomy (NCBI): domain Eukaryota; kingdom Metazoa; phylum Chordata; class Amphibia; order Anura; family Ranidae; genus Pelophylax; species Pelophylax lessonae. Next base: position 313,791,200 of record NC_138772.1, on the reverse strand, counting down.
TCATTCTTAGACTGCGGTACTGCCTACTACAGTGAAATAACCCCCTTAACATATACAGTGTACAGAACAAAATCAGTTGCAACATTATAACCACATAAACACAATCACAAGCAGAAACATGTACACAGAAACATAATTAAATGGACTGACGCAACCACAAATATGTCCACAGAACATAATTAGCACTGTGCTGGCTATAGAAGACAAAATCAGTACTGTACAGACACAACCAGAAACCTATCCATAGGGACACCTTTAGTATCATACTGAAAAGAAACAATGATATAAAATGCAATAACCCTTGTTTCATATTTAAAGTTTTTTTTTTAAATCTAGTTCTTTTATTAAATGATGTATATTAAAATTAGATACAGTATATGCATTATATCCCCCTTTTTTATTTTTACTGTGACAGATCTCAGTCAGGTGGCCTCTGTTCCTTAATTCTAACTTGTGGAGCAGCCAGCAGGTTTGAAATGACAAATCTGTGTCATGAAGATACCTGGTGCCTGCACAGTAATTATCTCCCACCCGCGGCACAGCATAGCTCATCACTGAATGCCAGGAAAAGTGACAGCCGCGTTGGAGCTGAGTAGAGGAGACGGTTCTGTAACTGACAGCTTAGTGGGCTCTTTTTTACAAGCAGTGTGTCTCAGGGTGACTACAGCTGTAGGTTAGTACTTCTATGTCTGGATTTCGCCCTCACTCCCCAGAAACTGCTCTCCTAAAACTCACAAATGACTAACAGCAAAAACCAATGGATACTATTCTGTACTTCTACTTGTGGACCTTTCGGCTGCCTTTGATACAGTTGACCACCCCCTCCTCCTCAAAAACACTTTACTCCTTTGAGCCATGTGACTGTGCTCTTCATTGGCGCTCATCCTACCTATCCCACCACACTTTCAGTGTCCCTTACAATTCTACTGCCTCCTTTCCTCTTCCTTTCGCCATCGGGGTCACCCAATGTTCTGTTCTTGAACCTCTCCTATTCTCAATTAGCACGTCCTGTTGGTCAGTTGATAGCCTCCCATGGCTTTCAAGATAATTACTACGCTAGAGGCACCCAAACTGATCTCTCTACCCTCACTTAACAACATCAGTCTCCTCACGCATCACTAATTTACTAACAAGACATATCAGTCTGGATGTCACATGACTTCCTCAAACTCAACCTGTCCAAAACCAAACTCATAATATGTCCAACCCCACGTGGCCAGGGTGACTTCAATATCAATAGCACAACTATCAACCCATCCCCGCATGCCAGGGTGCTAGGTATAATTTTGGACTCTTATACCCGGTTCACACTAGCGTGACTTGTCAGGCGACTTGGTCGCCTGACAAGTCGCGGTGGGTCGCCTGCCATAGATTAGCACAGGACCCGTTCTAATAGGAGCGACACAAGTCGCTCCGACTTAGAAAAAGGGTCCTGTACTACTTTGGGGCGACCTGGAGGCAACCTGCATTGACTTCAATGATATGTGCACTGTGACTTCACAGGTCGCCCCAGCAAGTAGAGTCGCCCCTATGTGAACGGGGTCTTAAACTCTTTTGGCCTCACATCCAATTACTTTCCAAAGCTTGTTGCTTCAACCTCTGCAACATATTCAAAATACGCCCCTTTCTAACCAATGACACCACAAAGCTTTGAATCCACTACCTGGTTATCTCTCACCTCGACTACTGCAACTCAGTCCATGAATGCTGTTTCCAGTTCATCCACCTAACCAATCGTTCAACGTCTGCTACTCCTCCCTGCCAATCCCTCCATTGATTACCACTCACCCAACAAATTAAATTCAAAACACGAACAATAACTTTCAAAGCCATCCACAACTCTGCCTCCAGGTAGATCACAAAAGGCTTGTTCACACTTGACAAAATTTCCAACGCATAACAAAAGCTCCTATGGCATTAGACTTGTGTTAATGAGCTTTAGTATGGACATTAGACTGGCGTTTTCCAAGCACTAATGACAAGTAAGTTAAAAATGCTCCCCAAACTCTGAGCTTCTGGCCTGCGGCTCAGCTCCACCACTTCCTTCTATCTCTGCAAGCCCCGGACCTCTTTAACCGGGAATTGACCCCTTATGAGGTTCTATGTGAAGGTGACGGGAACTGCCACACGCTATCTCAGACCTACCGCCTCCTGGCATCCCTGGAAGAGGACTTTACCCCTCCTTTTCTTTCCAGATGGGAACAGGATCTTCAACTTTCCTTCACCCCGACGCAGAAGTTGAACATCTGCACTACTGCACTGAAAACACCAACCTATACCAAACTACAGGAATCTAAGTATAAACTTCTCACGAGATGGTACCGGCTACCGTCCCGTTTGAGCATGATGTTTCCAGGGGACCTCGGACGCCTGCTGGCGCTGTCAGGAAGAGAGGGGTACCCTCCTCCACATATTCTGGTCATGCCCTAAGATCCGGGACTTCTGGTCAGCCGTAGGCTCCCTGTTACGGGATCTCACTGACCACACTATTCCTGACTCACCAGCGTTCTTTCTCAGGCAACTGTCCAGCATACCGCTGAAAAAATACAAAAAAATTGGTTGTCCCACACGTCCTATGCGCGGCGAAGTCCTGCATTCCATTGTATTGGGAAACTTCCCGGTCACCCACCATCAGGGACTGCATGCAAAGACTAGTTGAGATAAACAAAATGGAAGACCTGACTCTCACAGCACTCCACAGACGTGATAAATACGAGAAGGTCTGGGGATACTGGAAGGTTTTCGTCCTCTCTGATAAAGGGAAGTCCCTGCTGTGTTCCTAAACCCAGACAGGATGCCCGCTTGGGAGGGGCGTGGGGCCCGGTACGGAGCTGTTCCCTCACCCCTTCTGCCTACCCTTTTCTGCCCGTTCCTTTCTCCTCTCTTTTTTACTCTCTCTACTCCAGTTGCGCCATATGCGCTTACAATTATGGGTTTATTGCGAAGAAACTAAGGTTATCCTAAATGGTGCCTCTATCCTAGTGTTTACATACGCACCTTCGAGTGCCCCAGATACGGCCTAGTGCCTTTGACACTTGCACTGTGTTTGCTGACATTTCCATGAGGTTTCTGATGCTACAGTTTTTATTATACTTTCTGTATTAGCCTTCTTCCTACATAAGATTGTAGTTTATTTCATTGTGGATTACCTTTGTGATCTGCCCGTCTTGATTACCCTGTACTATACTTGCCTTTGGTTCAACTTTTAAAATAAAATATTTGAAAAAAAAAAATGCTCCCCAAATGCCCGATGGACATTTTTAAAGCATTTGATGAGCGTTACAACAACTCCAGAAATACCTATTCCATTACAGTAAATGAACTAATCGTAACGCCCCACAACCGCAACTGCCTGCCAGAGTATTTGTGTAGCATTACCATAGACTTGAATTGGAGGCTTTGAAAGGCTTCAAAACGCCTGACTGAACATGAGGCTTCGATTTTGAAGCAACGCGACACTACCACTTCATGTTTTCAGAGTTTAAACAGCATTGTGTGCTGTCTATTGGATCTTTTGCATAGGCGTTTAATGCCTCTCAAATGCCAGTGTGAACTTAGCCTAACCTAGTCTCAAAATATCAAACAAATCAATCTTTCTTCCTCCCAAGACCTCCTGCTCTCTAGCTCCTTTGTCACCTCCTCTAATGCTCACCTCCAGGGCTTTTCCCAAGCCTCTCTTATGGAACTCCCTATCCCAATCTGTCCGACTGTCTCCTCTCTGTCCACTTTTAGGTGATTCCTGAAAACTCTCCTCTTTAGAGAAGCCTATTCTACCCCCACCTAACAACTGTACTTTTATTTTTTTCCATCAGCTCATTCCCCCACAGTTACTACCTTTTGTATCACTTGACCCTCCCTTCTAGATTGTAAGCTCTAATGAGCAGGGCCCTCTGATTCCTCCTATATTGAATTGTATTGTAACTGTACTGTCTGTCCTCGTGTTGTAAAGAGCTGTGCAAACTGTTGGCACTATAAATATCTTGTATAAGAATAATATGGGACAGTGGTCCACCAGAGTGTTGGAAGTCTGTGCCTGCCCAGAAGAGGTTATGTGAATTGACTTTCAGAAAGTCAGTACAGTAAAACCTTGGATTGCGAGCATAATTCGTTCCGGAAGCATGCTTGTAATCCAAAGCACTCTTATATCAAAGCAAATTTCCCCATAAGAAATAATGGAAACTCAGATGATTCGTTCCACAACCATTTATTCATAAGTCCTTCAGTTTATAGTCCATATAAAAAGATTATAGCATTGCGATAGGTTATATAACCATAAAATGTCCATCCACAAATAGCCGCTTCCACAAGGGGATAAGAAGCAAAATCCAGTAGGAGCTACAGAGTATCAAAGAGAAGAAAGGCGCCTCTAAGTGTAGCAATATGGTTCCATTTAATGAAGGTACAACATTTAGCAACTCGCATGGTTGATGAATAAAACAGGCACATCTAAGTATGCAGGCATCCGGGGTAAAGCTGTCCACATGGACTATCTTCTGCACCGCCGGCTGCCAGTCTGTAATCCTGACCGGGAAGACCACCCTGCAGTAAAGGGATCTAAAAGCGAGGGGCAGCATGGAAGGGATGACGTAGATGGCGGTGCAGAGGATGGTCTATGTGGACAGCTTTAGCCTGGATGCCTGCATACTTAGATGTGCCTGTTCCAATCATCAACCATGGGAGTTGCTAAATGTTGTACCTTCATTAAATGTAACCATATTGCTACACTTAGAGGCGCCTCTCTTCTCTTTTATACTCAGCTGTGACTTGAAGCTACTTGTATATCAAGACATCGCTTGTAAACCAAGTCAAAATTTATTTGAAAATTTTGCTTGTCTTGCAAAGCGCTCTTAAACCAAGTTACTCTCAAACCAAGGTTTTACTGTATTTACAAATGGAGAAGCCACACTTCCATGTGACAGCTCTCTGCCATCCTAAAAACTTAACACTAGATTGCACAAGGGGAGCCTTAAGCCCCGTACACACGCAACGATTATCGGCCGACCGATCGTCCGTCTTTTGTCCAGAGTTGTGTTTTGTTGGTTGGAATGTGCCTAGACTGCACACTAATTTTCTCGCCCAACAAAAATCTGCTTCTGAAGTGTTGTCATGTGTTGGTTTGCTTTCTTTGTGTTCTTTCTTATCTGAGCATGCCCAGTCTTGCTCATAAGATTTTTCCCTGTCGAAATCTGTACTGACTGCACGAAAAATCGGCCGTGTTTTGACGGCCAACAAAAATTTTATAGCCTGCACACCAGATTTTTTTCTGGCCGAAAAGTCGGAGTCGGTCGTCGGAAGCATCATACTAACAAGCCGAAAATCGGACGTTGGACGAAAATTCCCTGCCAATTTTCGATGCATGTGTACGGGGCTTTAGGAACCTCTGTGTGACAGCACTCTGGCCATAGACACTGAGTGTAATGATGCAGGGTGTCCCTTCTTTCACAACCTCGAAATAGATTATAGGTTTCAGCAGCACCAAGCAGTTTACGGCATAGATTTAAACCTAAAAAATTGTGGACAAACATCTCTGATGTTTAGTATACCTTGGTCACAAAATAAAGCCAATTTTGCTCACAGAAGAAAAATGGTAAATTGCGCATTAGCCTGATATTAGCCCCTTGCCTAATTTTTTACTAGGGCTCTGTAACTGTGGAAACTGACAACAAGAGGTTAATCTCAAGATACTGAGAAAAAGAAAAAAAAAAAAAAAATATGTGCACAGTTCAGCATTTATTTTTTTTCTGCTTTCCAACATCAGATTCAATCGTTATATATCAACTGCTGTAAAATGCTGATGGTGGAAAATTAGAACGTTGTTTCTCAACCTTTAAGTCAAGGCACCCAGTTCTTAAATGTAAAAATTAAACTAATAGTTTTACGTAACGCAGCAACATACACACACATAGGACACCCAACATTAGAGGGGATTTATTCTTTCAAAGAAAACAAACTAGTACTGACTAGTAAGCCAGAGTTTCTCTTTTCCCTCAGTTTTTTCCCCTCACTCAGCTAATGTGACCCCAGTGATGACGGAGAGGGGTGGTGGGGGTCAAACAAGGATGCTATGCAAGTCCTCCTTATTACTGATGACATATTTGGATGTCCGGACGCCGGCCTCCGGGAAGGTTTAATGGTGCAAAATGAAAACCGGTGGCTTTGCATAACTAAAAGGCAGGCTTGATCCATCAATTGGTTTGCATACAATTTTTGGGCAATTATTAGGCATTTTGCCAAGGCATACCTGAAGGCACCTGGGTTTAAAAAAAATGCTGTTCTAGAAGACATCAAAACAATCAGGGCCAGAATCTGGAATGGAGAAATAAAAACTCTGAAAGCAGATCCCATTGGGATTATTTAATCTAAAAAAAGTAGAGGTTATTTAAATTGCAAAGAGAAAAAGGCCTGGTATACACTAATGCGATTTCAGATGCAACTTAGGTCACATGACAAGGGAAATACCATTGCTCCAATTGTGCCTGTTCACAATGCAGCACTGCTGTGATGCAACTCCCCAAATTGGTCCCCAAATATGCAAACCACATCCAAAATGCAACCAATGTGAACACAGCTTCATCTTATGGTCTTTGCTCTGGACGAGTTGCAGCTCCGTGATGTCATCCTATGCAATAAAGGACCACAGGAGCCTCCATGCATTGTATGTGAGGTCACAGAGGACCAGCCCATAACTCAGGGTGTCAGACAGTGCAGATACTTGCCAGCCTACCATAGATCTCTAAGTTGTCCAAACAGCTTTATTGATGTATGAGCAAATATCAGGAGAGTGCAACCAGGCCCTGACTGGAACAAAAAAATAGGCCCAATGGGGGGAGGGGCAAGCGCTCGCGAGGAACATTGGTGATGGGATTTGGAGTCCCAGGATGTGTGGATTCGGTTACGGTACCTTCTTTAGTGTAATGTGACAGATTGGAGCCAAAGCCAGATATAACAGAATACTCAAAAAGCCAGTTATTAAAAAAAATAAATAAATTAACTCCTTTATAACTGGCTCTGTAATACTTTGTTACAACTGCAATGCCAGTTATTAAGGAGTATTACTTTATAGTTGGCTTAATGCGCATTACTTTTAGTAGTGCTTACAAAAGCATGTTAAATATTTCATCCACAGTCAACTTTTCTAGGTAGAACCACCCCTGGGCCAGGCACACCACTGCTGAGGGAGAGGAGTGCCCAGAGACCGTGGCATAGCAAGGGTTGTCAGCCCCCGGGGCAAGGCAGGTAATTTGCACCCCATAATCAATGGGCTAACCTATTCTTCGCTCCCTCCAGTCTGGTCACATGATCCTCTGTATTAGTCAGTGGTGGCTACAGGGAAGAGGAGAGAGCTCTTGACAATGGCCGGTAAAGCCTGAAGCGGTGACATCACCCATAGGTTCCCATGTCCCATCTGTTGTTGATGCTCCCTCCTCTCCCCTGCATACACCACTGGCTCACACAGGAGATAATGTGACCATACCGGAGCAGCCTGAAAATAGGCGTAAACATCTTTTTTTACACAGGTTAGCCAGCATTGGTGTTAGAAGGGGTGGTTGGGAGAATTTAAAAGGCTGCTTCGGTTTTAACTTGAAATTCTCTTTGAATCCCTCCCCATTGGTGGACATTAGCAGAGTTTATTAAACCTTTTGTGCTGCATTAGTGGCCACTGGCAGTGTTTTTTAACCTCTCCATAAAAGGAGTTAAATAGCTGTTACTGGTCACTAATGCACCAGTGACAGAACAGTAACACCTTCTTGCTGGACTTGACTGACTAACGACATTGGGGACTGAGGGAGAGTGGGGAGTGATAGAGAGGTGGGGGAATGACAGAGAGGTGGGGCGAGGGGGGAGATTTAAGAGACCCCTAGCCCTATCTGCAGTCCCTTCTCGGCCCCCTATCCCAGTCTGGGTTTGCTTTGCTCCTTTCAGCGGCTCCCTGGCAACCTGCACCTCCCGCCCATCCTCATCGTATAGGTTTGACCAGAGAGGAGGTTGAAGGAGACGGAGTCCAGGCTTTGGGAGGCGACGGGATGCTGCACCTTTTCGGGGGTCAAGAAGGCTGTGAAGCTCTCCTCCCTCCTAGGCTCCCAGGCCCAGTGTTCACCTTCTAAGCAGCCTCCATCTGTGGGCTGTACACTTGCTGTGTGGAGATAGATATCCGCACCTGCAGGATGCCGCTGCGCTACGCTCCCGCCACCACAGAACCTGACATAACATTAAGGGCAGCACAATCGGGACAGCGCCTCTCTAAATTTTTTGTGCCTGGGGCTATACCCTGGCTGCCTCCCCATGCTGCGCCACTGCCCAGACAGCAGGTGCAGATTGATTAGAAAAGCCTGGCCATGAGCCGGCCAATTAGAAGTCTGCTGTCACAAAAGAAAAAAAAAAAAAAAAGTATAATTGCCATTATCAAAGGAGCACTCTCTGGCCCTGGAGCATCAGGTCCAAACCCCTTCAACAGAAAAAGAAGTGGGCGGGAAGAAAGGTGGGTGTACACCAGCCGCACTGCTTTCCCTAAAAGCGGCTGCAGCACCTCGCCGTCTTTCATATGCAGGAGACAGGACTGAGCTCCGCCTCCCGCACATGAAAGCCAGCAAGGTCCTGCAGCTGCAGATACAGAAGGTGGTGGTGCCAAAGGCCTCAACCTTTCGGCCCCTCCTTCTCTCCTGGTTGCCAGGTGATCGGTGGATGTGAGGTGCATGGGCGAACTGGGTCCTTCGATCCAGCGGGGGCATTGGTTGCCATGGAGCGGCTTGGCGGGTGGTGGAATGGAGAGACTATTTCCACTCCTCCCGCATTTGCAGCACATCCACCTGCAGCCGGCCCTGCATCCCACACATCCACCTGCATGGTACAGCCAACTCTTCCAAAGACATGCAGACCCAGCCCACTCGGCAAATGCCTTGTGTGCCCTACGGCCAGTCCAGGCCTGACTGCAACGTTTTAGAGTCACGCAGGACCCCTTTGTCAGGCATGTGATAATCATCACAAGCCTGATGAAGAGGTCCTGCGTGATTTCAAAAAGTTGCATATTCCGTATATGTGCCTGCTGTACCATGTACTTGTCTGTGAAAAGTATCCTGTTCACTTTGCATTGCTTCCTTTATGTAAAATCCCTGGTGATCCTTTCAGTCCCCTTGCTATCCTATTAGAAACTGACCACACTATGCAGGAGAACACAGTGGTCAGTTCTCGAGCTATGCTGGGAACTCCGTGTGCTTCCCTCCAATGAATAGAGACTTGTCCTGACATGCCCCCGCTGCACAACCATTCCCTGGGAAGATCAGTTTGCTGCTACTTGTCTTCCCCCAGCTCTTAGGCAGCTGAAAACCGATGAAATGTGATCACGTATTAAAAAAAAAAAAAAAAGTAAATTATTTTTTTTTATATCTTTACAATAGTGTTTTACCTTTAATTTAAACTAAATGGTTTGTTTTACATGGTGATCGTATACAATTACTTTAAAGATCTGTGGTGTGCTGGCAAAGATCTACACTGTGTCATGTAAAATCAGTCTCCTGCTGGCGATTGCTGCAGCACCCAGTATCCTAGAGCCTTCTCCAGGGACCTGTGCAATGGGAATATGGATGGTTAGACAGTGGGAGAGACCATCAGCTGCCAGGGGAGCAAGGAATATGTATGTATATTACCTTATCCATCATTCCCAGACCCTGGTGTCCAACATGCCGCCTACAAGCTGTTGGGCACCAGTTCGGCAGCAGAGCTATCTCAACCCACAGTGCAAACATCAGGTAAGTGACCTTCCGTGGGGAAAGGGGGGGGGGGGTGAAGGACACACACACTGGTGGCCACGACACCGAATGTTAACTCCCCATGTTGGGTGGGGGGGGGGGTTAACTTTTGCTGAAATGACCACAAAATGTAGGCAGAAGGAGATGATGGTAAACTTTTACTGCCATTGAGCACCAATGCAGGAGGGGTGGGGGGTAAATTTCACTGCCTTAACTATCAATGCAGGTGGGATGGGGGGGGGGGGTATGATAGTGTACTAAGGGAGCTGAAGGAAGAGGAGCCTGGCTTTAAATCTGCAATTTACTGAAAGCAGTTGCAATGCTTTGCAAGCTCATTTTTAAAGAAAAAAAAAAAAAAAAAAACGTAAAAGCACTTTTTTTTTCTTGCAAATACAGTATATGTACAGAAAAACCTTGGATTGAGAGTAACTTGGTTTGAGAGTGTTTTCCAATACAAGAAACATTTTTTAATACATTTTGACTTGATAAGCAAGCAATATCTTGATATACAAGTAGCGTCATGTCACAACAAAGTATAAAAGAGAAGAGGGGTGCCTCTAAGTGTAGCAATATGGTTACATTGAGAGCCCATTCAGACTAGCGCGACTTGTCAGCCTGACAAGTCGCGGTAGGTCGCGGTCCATTGAGTAGTACAGGACCCGTTCTAATAGGAGCGACACAAATCGCTCCGACTTAGAAAAAGGGTCCTATACTACTTTGGAGCGACCTGGGAGCGACTTGCATAGACTTCCATTATGTGAAGTCCCTGCAAGTCGCAAGGCACGCGAATTCACAGGTCGCCCCCCCCCGAAGTCGGATCGCCTCAGTGTGAACTGGATCTGAATGAAAAGTACAATTAGCAACTCTCATGGTTGAGGATTAAAACAGGCACATCCAAGTAAGCAGGCATTCAAGGTAAAGCTGTCCACATAGAACCGTCCTCCGCACCGCCATTGATGTCATCCCTTCCACGCTGCCCTCCACAAGCATTCGAAGCCTTGCCTTTAGATCACCCTACTGTAGGGTAGTCACAATTGCAGACTGACAGCAGTGAGAGCCAGCGGTGAGGAGGATGGTCTACTACAGTATGTGGACAGCTTTATCCCAGGTGCCGCCATACTTAAACTGAATCATATTGCTACACTTAGAGATGCCCCTCTTCTCTTTTATACTCTGTAGCTCCTGTTGGATTTTGCTTCTAACCCTTGTGGAGACGCCATTTGTGGATAGACATTTCATGGTTACAAAACCTATCACATTGCCATAATCTTTTATATGGACTAAAAACTGAAAGACAATTAATGGTTGTGGAAGGAATCATGAGTTTCCATTATTTCTTATGGGGAAATTCGCTTTTATATACAAGAGTTTTGGATTACAAGCATGTTTCTGGAATGAATTGTGCTCGCAATCCAAGGTTTTACTGTACTTTTTTTTTTTTGGGAAGAAGTGGACTTTGAAGCATAGTATACACCGGCTGAACGCCGGAGGAAATTCAGCCCATGTGTACTGCAGCCGGTCTGACAGGGGAGAACTATCCAACGTAAGTACATTGGCTTCTCCTGAGATGTCAGTTTTTATTTTTAGTTTAACCTGCTGGCTTGAACGATAAAAAAAAAAAAAAAAAATGAGAATAGTGTGCTAGGCTTTAGACAGATTTTATATTACTAAAAATTTAAAACCGGGAGAAGAGTCTGTTTGATGACTTAGTTACAATTACAATGGGTTCACAGGCTACATAATGATGACAAACTGAAGGAATGTCTAGTCAAGATCATATGACCGTCATAGGACAGTAATGTCCACTGAATAAAATACAAAACAAAAAAAATGCAACAAAGACTCATGAATGCAAGCGGTTTTCTGCATACTTCTCTAAAAACAGGATAAAGTACTTGATACGCACAAATGGAATGTTAGCCACACAAACAGGGCATGGTATTGTATCATTAATGCCGACCTACTGTACATTCACATGATACTTAACATTCTGGATTCCTTCACAATGATAAAAAGCCAATTCTCCCCCAGTGCATTAGGATTACGTGTCAGTAAATCTCCTGTCCGAATCAGCTCATGGGTTGCAGTGCTGGAGCAGTCGCCCTCCCCTAGCTGCCAGGGGAGCAACGGCACCGGGTTAGGAGGGGGGCAGACACTCAGGAAAGGTTAGACACGTAGTGGTATTAGGGGACTCAATTATTAAGAGGACAGAGAAGGCTCTCTGTTAAAACAACCGTGAGCACCGAACAGTATGTTGTTTACCGGAAACTCGGGTTCCGGTAGACAGATTGTTGAGCGGGACTAGGGAAGACCCAGCAGTCATGGTGCATGTAGGCACTAATGACAAAGTAAGAGGAAGTGGAGGATCCTAAAAAATTATTTCTGCAAATATAGTATATGTACAGTAAAACCTTGGATTGAGAACACAAACACAGCTGTTATCTGGGCACATTAAAGGGGACCTCTGACCACACTATTAAAGGGGACCTCTGACCACACATGTTCTAGCGCCCGTTAATTTAACGGGCTTAATGTCTAGTGAACTATAAATGAAATAAACATATATGAGAAACAAAATGTAACAATTTAAAATGAATAACATCCATTGATACTAAGATAAATGAGTCAGTGCACAGGCTCTTAAGATGGTGTCATACCTGCAGATGAGATCCTGAAGGTTATGGTAAGTGTGTAATGATCCAAAGGACCACACCCGCTGATAGAGGCCGCAGGCCTGAAGGTGAGGGTCCCCACCCAAAATGGATCTCCCACAGAGGGAATATAGGAGCTCTTAGTAAAACTAATCATAAAGAGGGAACGCATTATATATCGATACTTGAATATAGAGAGTGTGAATAACACTCATAATTTTATATGTACATCAAAAAACTTGTTAACAACAAATATATATTTGTTGTTAACAAGTTTTTTGATGTACATAAAAATTATGAGTGTTATTCACACTCTCTATATTCAAGGATAGATAGATAGAAATATTCCCTCTTTTTGATTAGTTATATTAAGAGCTCCTATATTCCCTCTGTGGGAGATCCATTTTGGGTGGGGACCCTCACCTTCAGGCCTGCGGCCTCTATCAGCGGGTGTGGTCCTTTGGATCATTACACACTTACCATAACCTTCAGGATCTCATCTGCAGGTATGGCACCATCTTTAAGCCTCGTACACACACACGTCAAAATTCGGCAGGGAATTTTCGTCCGACGACCGATCTGCCGTTTTTCGGCTTGTTAGTATGATGCTTCCGACAACCGACTTTTCGGCCAAAAAAAATCTGGTGTGCAGGCCATAAAATTTTTGTCCGCCGTCAAAACATGGCTGATTTTTGTGTAGTCAGTGCAGATTTATACAGGGAAAAATCTAATGAGCAAGTCTGGGCATGCTCAGAGAAGAAAGAACACAAAGAAAGCAAACCAACACATGACATCACTTCTGAAGTAGAATTTTGTCGGGCGAGAAAATTTGTGTGCAGTCTAGGCACATTCCAACCAACAAAACACCACTCTGGACAAAAGACGGACGATCGGTCAGCCGATAATCGTTGCGTGTGTACGGGGCTTTAGAGCCTGTGCACTGACTCATTTATCTCAATATCAAAAGGAATCAATGGATGTTATTCATTTAAATGTTATATTTCGTTTCGCATATGTTTATTTAATTTATAGTTCATATCCCAGTGGTTCTTAACCTGGGTTCGATCGAACCCCAGGGGTTCGGTGAGTCAGTTTCATGGGTTCGGCGGGGGGGGCAACAGGGCAATTGCTCCCCCCGAGAAAATATTACTGATTTTGAGGCCAACCCCCCCCCCCCCCGAAAAAACAGAGCTGCGGTCGGGACGACTCACAGCCATTACACATAGACACTTAACGGTCTGCCCCCTGTACCTCCCGCCTGGAAGAGGGAAGTGTGAGCAGCTGAACAGAGGGAGCCGAGTGAATGTTCCTGGAGGTAGGCTCAGCTTGCTGTACATGGTGGATTAGTTTGCAAGCACCTCTATACTAAGTCTGCTGAGTTACTGCAGCTTAGCATAGAGGTGCTATTAGCTGACAAATGGAATTGCATGTCCTTTTCATTTAGCTCAATAAGCATTGTGAATGCCCCCTGGTATGTGCCCTCCTGATGCCCCATGGTATTCCCTCCCAACACCTCCCCACCAGTGTGTGTCCTCCTGACACCCCATGGTATGCCCTCCCAACCCCCACCCCAGAGTGTGCCCCCCTGACACCCCATGGTATGCCCTCCCAACCCCCCCCCCCCAGTGTGTGCCCCCCTGACACCCCATGGTATGCCCTCCCAACACCTCCCCCCAGTGTGTTCCCTCTTGACACCCCATGGTATGTCCTCCCAAACCCCCACCCCAGTGTGTGCCCTCCTGACACCCCATGGTATGCCCTCCCAATCCCCCCAAGTGTGTGCCCTCCTGACACACCCCATGGTATGCCCTCCCAACCCCCCACCCCAGTGTGTGCCCTCCTGACACCCCATGGTATGCCCTCCCAATCCCCCCCAAGTGTGTGCCCTCCTGACACACCCCATGGTATGCCCTCCCACCCCACCCCAGTGTGTGCCCTCCTGATACCCCATGGTATGCCTTCCTAACCCCCCCCCCCCCCAGTGTGTGCCCTCCTGGCTCCCCCAGTGTGTGCTCTCCCAACCACTGATGTGTGCTCTCCTGACACCCAGTGTGTGGCCTCCTGACTCTCCACTGGTGTGTGCCCTCACTACCCTCCCCCCAGTGTGTGCCCCCCTAACACCCCATGGTATGCCCTCCCAACCCCCCCCCCCCAGTGTGTGCCCCCCTGACACCCCATGGTATGCCCTCCCAACACCTCCCCCCCCAGTGTGTTCCCTCTTGACACCCCATGGTATGTCCTCCCAACCCCCCCAGTGTGTGCCCTCCTGATACCCCAAGGTATGCCCTCCCAACACCTCCCCCCTGTGTGTGCCCTCCTGACACCTCATGGTATGCCCTCCCAACCCCCCACCCCAGTGTGTGCCCTCCTGACACCCCATGGTATGCCCTCCCAATCCCCCCAAGTGTGTGCCCTCCTGACACCCCATGGTATGCCCACCCACCCCACCCCAGTGTGTGCCCTCCTGATACCCCATGGTATGCCTTCCTACCCCCCCCCCCCCAGTGTGTGCCCTCCTGGCTCCCCCAGTGTGTGCTCTCCCAACCACTGATGTGTGCCCTCCTGACACCCAGTGTGTGGCCTCCTGACTCTCCACTGGTGTGTGCCCTCACTACCCTCCCCCACATTGTGTGTCCTCCTGACCCTCCCTCCAGTGTATGCCCTTCCAACCCCCTGGTGTGTGCCCTCATAACCCCCCGGTGTGTGCCCTCCTGACCCCCCCCCCCCAGTGTGTGCCCTCCTGACCCTCCCCCCCAGTGTGTGCCCTCTCAGCCCCCTGGTGTGTGGCTTTACTGATCCCTGTACACTGTCCTATCCTCTGTCCTGTCACCTCCTGTCCTCTGCCCTATTCTCTGTACACCTTCCTACAGCCTACTGACCACTCTATCCTTCCCTACAATCAACTGACCCGTATACACTGCCCTACATGCTACTGGCCTCTGTACACTGCCCTACATCCTACTGACCTTTCTACACCGCCCTAAAAACTACTGACCCCATATACACTGCCCTACATGCTACTGACCTCGCTACACTGCCCTACAAACTACTAAGCACTGTACACTACCCTACAAACTACTGAGCACTGTACACTACCCTACAAACTACTGACCACTCACACTGCCCTACAGCCTACTGACCTCTGTACGCTGCCCTACATACTACTGACTTCTGTACATTTTACTTTGTATGATACATTTAATTCAGTTCTGTAAACAACACCTTATTTTCTGGCAGTGCCCCTCCCGAGACTAGACTCATAAAATCATATTTTATTTTTCCAATTAAGAAGGGTTCGGTGAATGCGCATATGAAGCTGGTGGGGTTCAGTACCTCCAACAAGGTTAAGAACCACTGTCATATCCAAATCCCTGAAGAAGCCAACCCGGCGAAAAGGGTCAGATTTGGAAATATTTCATTCATGTATGACTTCATGGATGTTAGGTTTTTAACTTTATTCAGTCACATGTTTGTATGTACTAATAAAAAATTAATAATTTTACATTTATATAAGCGTTCTTTCCTTTCTTTCTAAGGATATGGCTTGTCATTCATATTATATTAGCGAGTACCTTAAAAGTCCCATACCCTAGAATTTTCAAAACTTTTTGCATTTTTCAGGGATGTTGGTACTCCATTTACTTATAGCCCCTCCCACTTTCTTTCAGGGTATACACAAATGCCAGGAACCTAGCAAATAAAATGGAGGAATTGTAACGGTTATTACGAGGAGGACATAGACCTGGAAGGAATAACCGAAACTTGGTTTGACCCGTCACACGACTGGCAGGCAAATATTGAAGGGTATTCTGTGTATAGAAAGGACAGGGAAGGCAAAAGAGGGGGAGGGGGTAGGTCAATAACGTAAGGGTGGAAGAGAGGAGTGACATTATGGAAGGGATGAGGGCGGAGGTGGAATCCGTGTGGGTAGAAATCTATAAGGAAGAAGGAGGGAAAGTAATAGTGGGGGTATGTTCTAAGACCAGTGGTCCTCAACTCCGGTCCTCGGGGCCCACTAACAGGCCAGGTTTGCAAAATAACTAAATTACATCACAGGTGATCTCATTTGCTACTCCGATTGCAGTATTCTAGTCTGCATCTCCCCAAGGTAATACTTAAAATCTGGCCTGTTAGTGGGCCCCGAGGACCGGAGTTGAGGACCACTGTTCTAGGTTGCCCAACCAAAGCGAGGAAGTAGAGCTGGAATTTCTTTCACAGTTGGAAATAGCGGCTAAGCAGGGACAAGTCATTGTAATGGGGGACTTCAATTATCCCGACATTGAATGGGAAGAGGGGACAACTCACTCAGTAAAGGCACCTCATTTCATGAATGTCTTACAGGACAACTACATGTCACAGATGGTAGATTCTCCTACTAGAAAAGAAGCATTGCTAGATCTATTAATTACGAACAATTCAGGCCTAACCTGAGATGTAGAAGTACTGGACATCTTGGGCTCTAGTGATCACAGGATGATTACATTTAAAGTAAATCATAGGACAACAAGAAACGAGGGGAATATAAGGACTCTAAAACTTCAGAAAGGCAAACTTTCCTAAAATGTGCTCAATAGAGAACATAGACTGGGACCTAACCCTAGGAACATTGAACACTGAGGAAAAATGGGAATTTTTTTTAGGAAAATACTATTATCGCACAGTGCACTCCTATGGGAAATAAATTTAGAAGAGCCTAAGTCAAACCAGGGTGGCTAAACTGTAATGTAAAAATGCTTATTAGAGCGAAAAAAAATAGCCTTCAAGAAATACAAATCGGAGGGGACATTATCAGCTTTTCACCAATACAAGGAATCTAACAAGAAATGTAAAAACTGAATCAGGACGGCTAAAAATGACTTTGAGAGACACAAGAGGAGAGTAAAAAAAAAAAAAAAAAAAACCCCTAATAAATTCTTTAAATACATTGATAGCAAAAAAGCGAGGTCAGAGCATGTTGCACACATAATTAACAATGATGGGGGGATGGTTACAGAGAACACAGAGAAGGCCACTGTGCTAAATACTTTCTTCTCCTCAGTTTTTACACACGAAAAGGAGGAGTATACAAACTAGGACTGTCTGGTTAGCACAACACCACAAGACTTGCTGCAGTGGCTATCAGAGAGCAAAATCAAGGAAAGACTTGATAACATTACCACTAATAAATCACCAGGACCGGATGGCTTGCACCCGAGAGTACTCAAGGAACTCAGTAGGGTTATATCTAGACAGTTGTTCCGAAACTTCATGGACAGTATATGAACAGAACTGTACCAAGTGACTGGAGGAAAGCTAATGCAATACCAATATTCAAAAAGGTAGGGATATTCCGGGAAACTATAGACCGGTCAGCCTGATATCTAGTGTATGTCAATTATTGGAAGGGTTGATAAGGCACTATATCCAAGAAAGGCACTATATCCAAGAATTTGCTAAGGACAACAGTATCATCAGCAGTAATCAGCACGGGTTGACAAAAGGACGTTCTTGCCAAACCAATCTGTTAACATTTTACGAGGAGGTGAGCTGTGAGCTAGATAGGTGGAGTCCTGTGGATATGGTGAATCTGGATTTTGCTAAGGCATTACACACAGTTCCCCACAAATGCTTAATCTACAAACTAAGGTCTGCAGGCATTGACCTCAAGGTTTGTTCTTGGATAGAAAACTGGTTACATGGGTGTGTCCAAAGGGTGGTGATAATGCGTACTCAGACTAGTCTGGAGTGGTAAGTGGGGTACCCCAGGACTCAGTGCTGGGACCAATTTTGTTCAATTTATTCATCAATAACAGGACGGAATCAGTAGCTCAATCTCAGTTTTCTCAGACTAATAGCATAGTTACATACAGTCAGGTCCATAAATATTGGGCTATCAACATAATTCTAATCTTTTTGGCTCTATATACCACCACAATGGATTTGAAATTAAACAAACAAGATGGGCTTTAACTGCAGACTTTCAGCTTTAATTTGAGGGTATTTAAATCCAAATCAGGTGAACTGTGTAGGAATTACAACAGTTTGTATATGTGCCTCCCACTTTTTAAGGGATCAAAAGTAAATGGGACAGATTAACAATTATAAATCAAAATTTCACTTTTAAAAAAATTGGTTGCAGATCCTTTGCAGTCAATTACAGCCTGAAGTCTGGAACGCATAGATATCACCAGACGCTGGGTTTCATCCCTGGTGATGCTCTGCCAGGCCACTACTGCAACTGTCTTCAGTTCCTGCTTGTTCTTGGGGCATTTTCCCTTCAGTTTTGTCTTCAGCAAGTGAAATGCATGCTCAATCGGATTCAGGTCAGGTGATTGACTTGGCCATTGCATAACATTCCACTTCTTTCCCTTAAAAAACTCTTTGGTTGCTTTCGCAGTATGCTTAGGGTCATTGTCCATCTGCACTGTGAAGCACCGTCCAATGGGTTCTGAAGCATTTGGCTGAATAGGAGCAGATAATATTGCCCAAAACACTTCAGAATTCATCCTGCTGCATTTGTCAGCAGTCACATCAATAAATACAAGAGAACCAGTTCCATTGGCAGCCATACATGCCCACGCCATGACACTACCACCACCATGCTTCACTGATGATGTGGTATGCTTTGGATTATGAGCAGTTCCTTTCCTTCTCCATATGCTTCTCTTCCCATCACTCTGGTACAAGTTGATCTTGGTCTCATCTGTCCATAGGATGTTTTTCCAGAACTGTGAAGGCTTTTTTAGATGATGTTTGGCAAACTCTAATCTGGCCTTCCTGTTTTTGAGGCTCACCAATAGTTTACATCTGCTGGTGAACCCTCTGCATTCACTCTGGTGAAATCTTCTCTTGATTATTGACTTTGGCACACATACACCTACCTCCTGGAGAGTGTTCTTGATCTGGCCAACTGTTGTGAAGGGTGTTTTCTTCACCAGGGAAATAATTCTTCGGTCATCTACCACAGTTGTTTCCGTGGTCTTCCGGGTCTTTTGGTGTTGCTGAGCTCACCGGTGCATTCTTTCTTTTTAAGGATGTTCCAAACAGTTGATTTGGCCACATCTAATGTTTTTGATATCTCTCCAAGTGGGTTTGTTTTGTTTTTTCAGCCTAATGATGCTTGCTTCACTGATAGTGACAGCTCTTTGGATCTCATATTGAGAGTTGACAGCAACAGATTCCAAATGCAAATAGCACACTTGAAATGAACTCTAGCACACATACAAACTGTTGTAATTCAAACACCTTTCACCTGAATTGGATGTAAATACCCTCAAATTAAAGCACATCTTGTTTGTTTGTTTCATTTCAAATCTATTATAGAGCCAAAAAGATTAGAATTGTGCCGATGTCCCAATATTTATGGACCTGACTGTAGTTAGTCAGGTTGAAAAAAAGTCCATCTGGGTCAACCAAATACCAAAAAAAACTGTTAAGAAAACCCAACCATACAATCCCATATACTCAATACTATACCCGCAGTTGAGCCAGAGGAAGGCGAAAAAAACCCAGCAAAGCATGATTCAATTTGCTACAGCAGGGCAAAAAAAGAAAGAAATTCCTTGCTGATCCGAGAGGCAATCGGATATTCCATGGATCAACTTTACCTATAAATATTAGTACCCATTAATATTATGTACACCCAGGAAAGAATCCAGGCCTTTTTTAAAGCAATCTAGTAGGAATAGACTGATTATCGGCAAGGCCGATATATCGGTATTAGCCCTGGAACTGGCCAATATTTTTCTTCTTATGCCGCCTCCCTCGCCTTGGACAGCCTCATCTGGAGTCGGGACTAGTCTCGCGGGAGTGTATCACAGCCATACACCCACCCACAGCAGCCCTGGACCAGCTAGCCAGCCACAGGCACTTTACCAGCGAGCCAGACACCCACCCACAGCCCCTGTGCCAGACAGCCATCCACCACAGGGGGCCGGCCAGCCACCCACCACCAGGGGGCCGGCCAGCCAGCCACCCACCACCGGGGGGCCGGCCAGCCAGCCACCCACCACCGGGGGGCCGGCCAGCCAGCCACCCACCACAGGGGGGCCATCCAGCCAGCCATCCACCACAGGGGGGCCATCCAGCCAGCCATCCACCACAGGGGGGCCATCCAGCCACCACAGGGGGGGCCAGCCAGCCATCCACCACAGGGGGGCCATCCAGCCAGCCACCCACCCACCACAAGGGGCCAGCAAGCCACCCACCCATCCACCACAGGGTGCCAGCAAGCCAGCCATTAACCACTTCAATACAGGGCACTTTCACCCCCTTCCTTCAGCTTCAGTGCAGCCGTGGTCTGCATTGGGAAAAGGTCCTGTGCGTGTTTGGCTCCATTTCAGGTGCAAATTCAAGCAACACTTTGGACCCGATTTGCACCTGAATCTGTAAACAGGGACGCACCGAACCTCTCCTGTGACCCTCAACCACATTAGTGTGAACCCAGCCTAAAACAAAGAAAAAGAATGCAAAAATAAAACCAATGCAGCCACAACATCTAAGGACTAGTACGCTGCACTACTACAATTATTTTTTTTAGAGAATGCTTTAAAAAAAAAAAAGAAGGATTTGCAATTTTAAAGCCTGTGCCTAGTAAAGGTTACACTGTAATGTCCCATTTACACCAACAGCATACAGATTAGAACGCCGCTGGTGTGTGTTGCAAAAAGAGGTTGTCAAACTGCATCACACTTTTTTTTTACTTTATTTAAATGTCACAAAATGAGATTTTATTAATCTTCATGCACCCTAGTGATGCGTCACAACATGCTGTACAAAAAGGCAGCACATTCCACTATTTTTAGCACACACCTATAACAAAGTGCTGTGAACTGCACTAATAGACAAGGCAATTTACTTTATATCCTTTGCATTAGCAAAGGTTACCCAAAGCATAAGGTGTGAATAGGCCCCAGCACTACAACGGTTTATGGCATGCAGCTTGCCCAGGCTTATGTATTATGTTTTTTTCTCTATTGGCTTGTTCCTTTGCTTCCTTGTTTCTGTAGATCCTGTCCGTCAAAGCTTTATCTGAAGTAGAGTGACAACACTTATCCACCACCTGTGATCTCGCACTAGTGTTGTCAGTCTGACTTGCGTTCTTATAGAGATGGATTACAGACCGCTTACGCTAAACACACAGAATGCCCGTAGTGTCCCCACTGCCAGCATATATCAAGCTGCCAATCAATACTCGTCATTCCCTCTCTCTACAATGTCCTGCCAAATTGATTGACATAGGCTGGAAATGTATTGCATCTAGTAATTGGTTCTGGGACTGGAAGTCCCTGGCAGAACTGTGATGCCACAGAGTAATGCGGCAGCTTGAGACCACCTGACAGGTCTGGCTGAGTACAGCGGGGAAAGCCCGCCAGCAATCACATGGGTTCAGAAAAAAAAGATGATAATAAAATTTGCATGTAGGTTACCCACTGTAGAGATACTGTATTTGTCAGTTGTTAAAGGTGTATATATATATATATATATATAAACTAAAAAATAAATAAATTAAACACACGCACACATACATACATACACACACACTTTAAGAAGGTGAATAGGAAGGTGCAAATAAATAATAAAAATATTGTTATTATTAATCTCACCATTATAAACCAGTAAGATTAAGTGACATTTCATAGCACTTTGCACTTCCTTTCTTTTCGGTCTTCCCATGTTTAAATGACTATATGGGACACATCAGAATCATCATGTTTTTGTGACATTGCATGTCAGCTCTAATTCAGGCCTGCCTGTGTGTCTGCACCCGTAGGTGATTTACAGCTTCATGTGCAGATTTGCTGTAAGATGGATATACAGTATACAGCAGACATCAGCACTAAGCCCAAAGTAGACGGCTATATAAAAACAACTACAGACATGCCTGTCAAAGGGATCAAAGCCCATAAGACACCCTGTGTAGGTATACAGGTAGAGCTAGGGTACCCTTGGTCAGTAATATACGGTCCTTGGGCTGCAAATAATATATAACTCTGTGTCTAGGTTATTGATAGATAAGGGATCATAAGGCCTGTATTTTTTTTTTTTTTTTTTTTTTTACAATGAAACTGTACCCACCTTTTGTATAGCCAATGGAAATACAAATAAACTGTAAGCATGCAGCGTGGAGGTAAATGAGCACCATGCCATCAGCACTGCTACATTAGCAGGATAAGGAACAGAATGCTGCAAACAAGCAATCCAAATAACAGCTACTGTGCACCACAACTACTGTGGGATTTGTCACATTATCACCAAATAACACAGGGGTATAGCTAATAAATAAACGGACACTCAGGCAGGCCAGCAATGACTCCCACCACGAAAGCAGGTCAGCCTCCCCCAGTACAAGCAAACAAGAAATGTCCACCCCCCACTTCTAAATCCAAGCAGGTCAGCCATGATCCCCCTCCATACAAGTAGCTCAGCAATAACCCCCCACCATAGAAGCAGTTCAGCAATATCCCCCTCCACCCATAGAAGCAGGTCAGCAATGATCCCAATAGAAGGTCAGAATTTATTCCCCCCCCCCTCCCCATAGAAGCAGGTCAGAAATTACCCCCCCCCCCTCCCCCATAGAAGCAGGTCAGAAATGATTCCCCCCCCCCCCCATAGAAGCAGGTCAGAAATTATTCACCCCCCCCCCATAGAAGCAGGTCAGAAATGATTCCCCCCCCCCCCCATAGAAGCAGGTCAGAAATGATTCCCCCCCCCCCATAGAAGCAGGTCAGAAATGATCCCCCCCCCCATAGAAGCAGGTCAGAAATGATCCCCCCCCCCCATAGAAGCAGGTCAGAAATGATTCCCCCCCCCCCATAGAAGCAGGTCAGAAATGATTCCCCCCCCCCCATAGAAGCAGATCAGAAATGATTCCCCCCCACATAGAAGCAGATCAGAAATGATTCCCCCCCCCCCCCCCCCCACACATAGAAGCAGATCAGAAATGATTCCCCCCCCCCCCCCCCCAAATAGAAGCAGGACAGAATTGATCCCCTCCCCGTAGAAGCAGGTCAGAATTGATCCCCTCCCCATAGAAGCAGGTCAGAATTGTTTCCCCCCCCCTCCCCATTGAAGCAGCTCAGCACTGTTTGCCCCATACAAATAAGGATTCCCCCCTGCTCCATACAAGCAGACCAGCAATGATCCATGTTACCTCCATATAATCTGGCCAGTAAGGATTCGCCCCCCTCCATACAAGCAGGCCAGTAAGGATTCGCCCCTCCACCCATAACATGAAGGCCAGCAATGGTCCCCCACATACAAGGCAGACAGTAATTATCCCCCAATACACGCAGGCCAGCATAGACACTACCACTCCCCCACAAGCAGACCAGCAATGACCCCCCCATACAAGCAGGCCAGCACTGATGCCCCCCCCCCTTCCATACAAGCAGGCCAGCACTGATGCCCCCCCCCTTCCATACAAGCAGGCCAGCACTGATGCCCCCCCCCTTCCATACAAGCAGGCCAGCACTGATGCCCCCCCCCCTTCCATACAAGCAGGCCAGCACTGATGCCCCCCCCCCCTTCCATACAAGCAGGCCAGCACTGATGCCCCCCCCCCTTCCATACAAGCAGGCCAGCACTGATGCCCCCCCCTTCCATACAAGCAGGCCAGCACTGATGCCCCCCCCTTCCATACAAGCAGGCCAGCACTGATGCCCCCCCCCTTCCATACAAGCAGGCCAGCACTGATGCCCCCCCCCTTCCATACAAGCAGGCCAGCACTGATGCCCCCCCCCCTTCCATACAAGCAGGCCAGCACTGATGCCCCCCCCCCCTTCCATACAAGCAGGCCAGCACTGATGTGATGCCCCCCCCCCCTTCCATACAAGCAGGCCAGCACTGATGCCCCCCCCCTTCCATACAAGCAGGCCAGCACTGATGCCCCCCCCTTCCATACAAGCAGGCCAGCACTGATGCCCCCCCCTTCCATACAAGCAGGCCAGCACTGATGCCCCCCCCCCTTCCATACAAGCAGGCCAGCACTGATGCCCCCCCCCTTCCATACAAGCAGGCCAGCACTGATGCCCCCCTCCATACATGCAGGCCAGCACTGATGCCCCCCCCCCCTTCCATACAAGCAGGCCAGCAATGATCCCCCTCATACAAGCAGCCCAGCAATGATCCCCCTCATACAAGCAGGCCAGCAATGATCCCCCCTCATACAAGCAGCCCAGCAATGATCCCCCCTCATACAAGCAGCCCAGCAATGATCCCCCCTCATACAAGCAGCCCAGCAATGATCCCCCCTCATACAAGCAGCCCAGCAATGATCCCCCCCTCATACAAGCAGCCCAGCAATGATCCCCCCTCATACAAGCAGCCAAGCAGTGATCCCCCCTCATACAAGCAGCCAAGCAGTGATCCCCCCTCATACAAGCAGCCAAGCAGTGATCCCCCCTCATACAAGCAGCCAAGCAGTGATCCCCCCTCATACAAGCAGCCAAGCAGTGATCCCCCCTCATACAAGCAGCCCAGCAATGATCCCCCCTCATACAAGCAGCCCAGCAATGATCCCTCCTCATACAAGCAGCCCAGCAATGATCCCTCCTAATACAAGCAGCCCAGCAATGATTCCCCCCTCATACAAGCAGGCCAGCAATGATCCCCCCTCATACAAGCAGGCCAGCAATGATCCCCCCTCATACAAGCAGGCCAGCAATGATCCCCCCTCATACAAGCAGGCCAGCAATGATCCCCCCTCATACAAGCAGGCCAGCAATGATCCCCCCTCATACAAGCAGGCCAGCAATGATCCCCCCTCATACAAGCAGGCCAGCAATGATCCCCCCTCATACAAGCAGGCCAGCAATGATCCCCCCTCATACAAGCAGGCCAGCAATGATCCCCCCTCATACAAGCAGGCCAGCAATGATCCCCCCTCATACAAGCAGGCCAGCAATGATCCCCCCTCATACAAGCAGGCCAGCAATGATCCCCCCTCATACAAGCAGGCCAGCAATGATCCCTCCTCATACAAGCAGGCCAGCAATGATCCCTCCTCATACAAGCAGGCCAGCAATGATCCCCCCTCATACAAGCAGGCCAGCAATGATCCCCCCTCATACAAGCAGGCCAGCAATGATCCCCCCTCATACAAGCAGGCCAGCAATGATCCCTCCTCATACAAGCAGGCCAGCAATGATCCCCCCTCATACAAGCAGGCCAGCAATGATCCCCCCTCATACAAGCAGGCCAGCAATGATCCCCCCTCATACAAGCAGGCCAGCAATGATCCCTCCTCATACAAGCAGGCCAGCAATGATCCCCCCTCATACAAGCAGCCCAGCAATGATCCCCTCATACAAGCAGGCAGGCTAGCAATGCTTCCTGTAAGTGGTTGACATGACAGCCCGCAGGCAGCAGCCCCGCCCCCCTGTCACACTCACTCAGCTGTCCCCCGGTGTTGGGGTTGTTGATGCCGGTGGAGGGTGGAGCCCCCGCAGTTGTCGGTCTCTCGAAGTTGCCGGGATTGGAGAAGTAATCCCGGAGCCGGGGCAGCTCTCGGCCGGTCTCCAGCAGCTCGGTGTGTAGTTCCAGGGCTGTGAGCACCAGCTGATCCCTCAGCAGCTGAGCCGCCACCGCATCCAGGGGTACCCGGCCGGGCTCAGAGGACAGCAGGGCGATCCGGGGCCCCCCGAGCAGCTGCAGGGAAGGGGGGTCGCTGTCATCCCCGGGATAGCGGCCGGCGTTTGGGATTCCCGGGCGGGTTTCCAATGGAGACACATCTTCCTCTTCATTATCCTCGTCGTCCTCCTCCTCTTCTTCTTCTTCTTCTTCCTCCTCCTCGGAATCGCTCAGGAACGGGTTCACACTGCTACTACTGACACTGGGACCTAACGGGCCGGCGGGGACACCCGAGGAGCCGCCCGGGCCTGAGCCTGATGCAGGGGCCGCCATCTTGTATTGAGGCGGAGATGGGGGGAGGAGACGAGAAGCTGCATAAGGACAATATACTACATGAGGGGAGGGAGGGGGGACGGCTCCTGTCACTGGAGACAACCGTACACCTCCCTGATGATGGAGAATGCCTCAGAAATATAATATACTCCACACAGCACACCTACACTATATATATATATATGGAGGACAACCTCTTCCCTCAGAATATATATATATATAGAGGACAACCACTTCCCTCAGAATACACTCCACACAGCACACCTACACTATATATATACTGTATATATATATATATATATGGAGGACAACCTCTTCCCTCAGAATATACTCCACACAGCACACCTACACTATATATATATATATATATATATGGAGGACAACCTCTTCCCTCAAAAAAAAAAAAAAAAAAATATATATATATATATATATATATATAGAGGACAACCACTTCCCTCAGAATACACTCCACACAGCACACCTACACTATATATATATATGGACAACCTCTTCCCTCAGAATACACTCCACACAGCACACCTACACTATATATATATATGGAGGACAACCTCTTCCCTCAGAACTGGAGGGGTCACCACACAGGCTGCATCCTCCATATGCTGACACACCAAGGAACTGACTGCTTCTATTGGGACATTCTATCAGTTCCATACACCAGGGAAAACACCTGCAGGATTAGGGCTGGAGTCACGTGCTACAGTACACATGTGCACTAATACATGTGTACTAACATGTTGGTTCATGCAGAGGCGTAACTAAAACCTTCAGGGCCGCGGTGCAAGAAACCATGAAGTGCCCCACTTCCATCCGAGCCCCAGGTTTCCAGTTCTGGGAGGGCGTCCATGGACACAGGTGATCACAGATCATGGTAAAGGGCCAATCACAGTGGCCCTTTACCTTGTGATCAGCTGATCACATGTAAACAGACTTGCCGGTTATCAGCAGCCCTTTCCTCCTACAGCTGTGTCTGTGTGAGGAAAGGAGAGCCGTTAATCGGCAAGACTGTCAGGACATTCTTTACACTGATATTCAGGGCATATCAAGGCCGCCTATCAGTGCTGCCTATCAGTGCCACCTATCAATGCAGCCCATCAGTGCCACCTATCAATGCAGCCCATCAATTCCACCTATCATGCTGCCGATCAGCGCTCATCAATTCCGCCTATCAGTGCTCATCAATGCCGCCTATCAGCGCCATCTATCAAAGCAGCCTATCAGTGCCACCTATCAATACTGCCCATCAGTGCCACCTATCAGCGCTGCTTATCAGTGCTGCCTATCAATACCGCTTATCAGTGCCATCTATTAATGTCACCTATCAATGCCGCCTATAAGTGCTGCCTATCAGTGCTTATCAATGCCGCTCATCAGTGCTGCCAATCAATGCCGCCTATCAGTGCCCATTAGTGCGGCCTATCAGTGCCCCCTATTAATGCTGCCCTTCAGTGCTGTCTATCAGTGCCACCTATCATTGCCCATCAGTGCCACCTATCAATGCCACATGTCAGTGTCCAGCATTACCACCTATCAATGCCGCCTATCAGTGCCAACTATCAATGCCGCCCATAAGTGCCACCTATCATTGCCCATCAGTGTCACCTATCAATGCTGCATATCAGTGCCCAGCATTACCACCTATTAGTGCCAACTATCAATGCCACCCATAAGTGCCACCTATCAGTGCTGCCTATTAGGGCTCATCAATGCTGCCTAAAAGTGCCCATCAGTGCTGCCTATTAGTGCCACCTACCAGTGCCCATCAGTGCCACCTATCAGTGCCCATCAGTTTGTGCCAGAACTCTTAAACATTGTGAAAGTTTGGAGCCGAATAACGAATCCCATTGAAGTTTGTGGCACCTGATTTGGAAAAATCTAAAGTGCCCATTTAGAGGGTTTAAATGCACGTTTTTGGGCATACAATGGTTATGGGGGTCTGGGTACTGCCCTGGGGGCCATTTATCAATAAAAAAAAGTTTGTAAAAAACATAATTTTTCAATGAGCAGTGATTTTCTGATGCTAAAAGTGAAAGCATCAAAATGAGAAATAAAAATGAAAAATTCCTTTAAATATAGTGCCTTGGGGGTCCCCTTAGTCTGCCTGTAAAGTGGCACATGTGTATCATGTATAGAAGCTGCTGCAGCAATAATGACATTTATAAAAGCCAAAAAAATGAAATTTTCCCTGCAAGCTTTATTTTGGAAATAACAGCTTGGGGAGCCAGGCTGTATGATGAGGCCGCAATGTAGTGCACTCACAACAAGATTAGAGATTTTTTGGATACATTTTGGTGTCTCTTTCACAGATTTTGGATAGAAGAAATGGCCTTCACGCCATAACCCTATAGAGGTACTCGTGATGAATGAAGTATTGCCTGTGCTTCGTCAAGGAGCAAGTGGCTGACACTGTGTTCAAATAACTCAGCTGACCCCATGCATGATGCTGGGGCTATGGCAGGAGTAGCTGTGGACAAGGAGGCAGAATAAGCCAAAAAAGATGACTTCAAAACCCTTGCCGACAATGGAATCTGTCACCTTTTCCCCTCTTGCGTGGCTATCTATAGCATAAAGTGCTAGGAGGAAGTGTCACTTTAGAGCAGCGGTCCCAAACCTTTTTGGCATGGGGGACCGGTTCCATAGAATAACATTTTGGCAAGGACTGCGGAAGGGGGGGGGTGTAGTTTCAAGGTTGACGGGGAATTCAGAGGCTGTGATTTGTCGGGTGAATGGCTGGTATTAGCACTTAAATCATCCAGACACCATGCTTGATATGGTGTCAGGATAATGAAAGCGCATTATTTCTATTTTTACATTGTAATGTACAATAAAATAGTTCAACTCACCATAATGCAGAATCAGCGAGAACCCTGAGCTTGTCACATGCCACCAGATGCAGCGTGCCACTGTAACCTGCCACTACATGCAGCTTGTCCCTTTGCCACTGTTGCCTACCACCAGATGCAGCGTGCCACAGTCGCCTTTCACCAGATGCAGCTTGTGATTTCCCACTGCCACCAGTTACAGCATGCCACTGTCACCTGCCACCAGATGCAGCATGTCACTTGCCACCATTGCCTGCCACCAAATGCAGCGTGTCGCTTGCCACTGCTGCCAGATGCAGTGTGTCACTTGCCACCTGCAGCTGGCCATCAGATGCAGCGTTTCACTTGCCACCCGCAGTCTGCCACCAGATGCAGGGTGTCACTTGCCACTGTCGCCTGCCACCAGATGCAGCGTGCCACTTGTCACCTGCAGCCTGCCACTAGATGCAGCGTGTCACTTGCCACCGTTGCCTTTCACCAGATGCAGCGTATCACTTGCCACCAGCAGCTGGCCACCAGATGCACCGTGTCACTTTCCATCCACAGCCTGCCACCAGATGCAGCGTGTCCTTTGCCATCCGTAGCCTGCCACCAGATGCAGCGTGTCACTTGCCACTGTCGCCTGCCACCAGATGCAGCGTGTCACTTGCCACTGTCGCCTGCCACAAGATGCAGTGTGCCACTTTCCATTCGCAGCCTGCCACCAGATGTAGTGTGTCACTTGCAACCAGATGCAGCGTGTCACTTGCCTTCATCGCCTGCCACCAGTTGCAGCATGTCCCTTGCCATCTGCAGCCGGCCACCAGATGCAGCATGTCACTTGTCACCTGCAGTCGGCCAACAGATGCAGCATGTCACTTGCCACCTGCAGCCTGCCACCAGATGCAGCATGTCACTTGCCACTGTCGCCTGCCATCAGATGCAGTGTGCCACTTGCCACCCGCAGCCTGCCACCAGATTCAGTGTGTCACTTGCCACCCTTGCCTGTTGCCAGATGCAGCGTGTCTCTTGACACATGCAGCCGGCCTCCAGATGCAGTGTGTCACTTGCCACCTGCAGCCTGTCATTTGCCACACGCAGTCTGACACCAGATGCAGTGTGCCACTTGCCACCCATAGCCTGCAGTGTGCTGCTTTCCACCCTCTCTGTCCCTTCTCTGCAGCTGGGCATGCTGGAAGCTGCATTTTCCCCAAGTCCTTGGGACTACATGTCCCACGATCCTCTCTGCTTCATTTTTATTTTTTTCCCCTGGCCATTAGGAGAGGAAAGAGAGGGAAGACAGATAGTGGGTGGCTGTCCTGGCAAGAGCTGCTCCCGAGAACACAGCAGCACGAGGAGGAGGAGGGAGGGGAGCTCGCAGCTGATCTCTTCACAGTGTAAGACAAAGCCGCTTCGATCTCCTGTATTCTCCCCGCTGCGACAGAAGGAGTGAGAGCAGGCAGGAAACAGAGAGCCCTCTTCTGACAGCGGCGGTTCAAGGGAGAGAGGGGCGGAGGAGGGGGTAGCATAGTTTCTTCTTGCCAGCGGGGAAAGCAAGCAGGTGGGGGACCCATGGCACCCACAAATTAGTGAGCCACCTCTGCCCATAGAAACACCACTGAACACCGCCCCTGACTGATGTGCGCTCTAGGCCAGTGCCTACCTTGCCTATCGGTAGCGGCGGCCCTGGTGCTGCCCATTAGGGCCGCGTATTAGTGCAGGACTTGTGACCAGACTTTGGCATTCCGCCACTGTCGGAGGGCCCCAGCATCTCTCTCATACAGCCCAGGACCTGCACTGACAGTTCCCCCTCCCTCCTCTCTCCTCCCTCACACGGATCGGAGAAGAGAGAGCCGATCTGTTCCTTCTCCTGCTGTGTGTGTACCACCTATACTGTCAGGATAGGCTCTGGGCTGTATGAAAGAGACACTTTCAGATCAGAGCCCTGCAGCCAGCGACCCTGCTAGGGCCCCCCCAACAGTGACGGAAGACCAGGGCCGGTCGCAAGTGTGACCTTTGCAACAATGGTAGTTATGCCACTGGGTTCACGGCTTTAAAGCGGATCTTCACCCTCTGACTTAACATCCCTCCAATCCATTTCTTCGCTACATGAATAGTGTAGTCTTTTTTTTGATAATTTATTTTTAAAAAGTGCGTCCCCACACCCCATGCACATCAATCTCCTAGGTGAATGACTACTAAGTGCTGGCTGTGCCTCCTGGGATGTGCACCTCACATATCCTAGGAGACGTAGCCCTTCATTCAGTAAGGAGGAGGGAGCGTGCCTAGTGAGCGTCATACGGAGGTGCTGCTTGTTCTTCCAGGTTCAGCCGGCAGGCCTCTCTATTATGTCACAAGCAGCATAGCCACACGGGACCAAGCAGTGGCAGAAGAAAAGAGTATCTCAGCAGGACAACGAGGATCCTCTGGGTGGCTGAGTATCTAAAATATGAACAGCACACCACCAAGTAAACACTCAGAGTCGGGTTGCAAAGAACAGAACTTGTATTCCAATAATTCACAACAAACCTGATGGGAAGGCACTCGCTTGGGAACGTTCACAGTTTACAACAGCAGTGTGTAGCGGAGCAGGTCTCAGATTTGCTGACAGCATATGTCTCAATGGGCAGAATGTGGTCTAGCTGCTCCGTACCCAAAAGAA
Source organism: Pelophylax lessonae (assembly GCF_965119305.1). Lineage (NCBI taxonomy): Eukaryota > Metazoa > Chordata > Amphibia > Anura > Ranidae > Pelophylax > Pelophylax lessonae. Next base: position 313,759,441 of record NC_138772.1, on the reverse strand, counting down.
GAGGTTTTCAGGAAGGATGGGGTGTCCCTGTTCTTTCCCTACTCATTAGGAACCTCTCCTTGCCGCTAATCACTGTCCCTGTCAGATGGGAAACCTGCCCCTACACTATCCCAATGAAAAATTCACACCAAGCCGGGGAAACAGGGTCTTAAATAGACTCTACCTGACACAAGATGGCGGCCAGAGTTACATGGGGTGGCATCATCCAACTTGATTGCTCCCCCCAGTGGCCCAGAAAACCATATTTCTCTTGACTTCCTCTCGCCCTGCAATGCCGAAGCCGTTGAGTGCCACCTGCAGTAGAGAAAGTAGAAAGGGAACAGGCTGCCAAAGCACACCAAGATAAATAGATGCATGAGCATTCTTTGTAGGGCAGCAGACCATAATGCAAGGTAGTGTGTGACTGCATGTCTTTTGGTAAGGTGCAATTGTCCAAAATGGCCATTAACCCCTTTGGGCCTAAAGGTCTAAATGCCTAAGCACAGTTTTACAGCTTTCACATGCTCGTAAAACTGTACATATCATCACAACAACTTTGTGTATCCAGGTGGATTATGCCTTAGGACAAATTGCGCTTTCTTCTGGTGGTAAATGGTAATGAATATCCCCTGATTTTTTTATTATCAAAGAAAAACTGGCCCAAAATAGAAAAAATATATAGTTTTTTAAATAATGTAGCTATATATTTCTTGCTACTACCATAACCTTCCACTCAAGAAAAACCCAAATTCAATTCTCCTGCTCCTTAGTTGTTGTTTGTACCTGTAGTACAGCCCAAAAACAATAGTGCCCATTTTGCTTCTTTTTATCCTACCTAAAACACACTAACACTGATCTTAAATAAATAAAAATACTGACCTTGACCCAAACACTGACCCTAGCACTGACCTAGATCAAACCTTGATCTTGATATTTTTTTAATTATTATTATTTGTTTATTTATTTATTTTAGCACCCTCCTAGGTAGGTGCTAGTGAGAGAGTATAGTTTTTGGCTCTGTCTGCCTATCAGAGGAGCAGCAGGCAAATCTATATTGCTTTCTGTCTACCAGAGAGCAGGGTCTGTGAGTTAGGTCTGCTCAGTGTGTAAATTCATTGAGTCTAGATAGTGTTTTCATACTGGTCCAATAGGGAGGCATGTTTGACAGTGGGAGGAAACCTGACCAATGGGTACATAGGCTTTGATACAGTCCCGGTGATTGGTAGAGACAGGCTGTCTCGGTGCACTCTGGGATACTGTATAAAAACCAGGAGCACATGTGCTGCGGGGTCTTTGGCTGATGAGCCTACCCAGGGGGAAGGGTAGAGGCTGCTTCATCCTCTGTAGCAGTGGCACGTGGCATCAGGAGATCGTCCTGAAGGCCAGAAGATTGAGCTAAACCCAGAGGTCCAGGAGAGCTTACTAAGGGGTAGACACTGGAGACTCTAGAAAAAAAGTATCATGAGTACAGGGGATCGTGTCTAGGGGCCTGACCTGAGGGGGCCACCCCAGAGTAGGATAGTCAGAGGACGGGTGTCAGTGGTCTAGAAAGAAGATGCTAGGAGAGTGTCCTGAAGAGAATTTAGTTCTTCAAGTTATCTGGATAGAGACTTAACCCCAAATTCACTTGAGTGGCAGGGTGAATCAATAGCCTGGCTGTATCGAGAATTAGAAGTCCTCCATCTCGTGAATAGTCAATTTGGAGTATCCCACTCTTCCCTTCTCCCATCCCTATTTAAAATAAAACACCAAAAACAACTACATACCCCTGGATCATTGACTGAGCCTAGAAGTAAAGTGTTAGGTTGTGAATGCCAGTGTTACTAACGGTAACCCAGGGGAACCCAAAAGTGTAATATCTAGCAGTCCGCAGGGGGGCAGTGCTATATTTTTTTTGCACTTTTTTTTTCCCATACTAATGCTGGCCATACACTAGCCGAAAAATCATTTGAAAATCTATAATTTGGTCCGTTCGTTTGTTTTATATCCAGTTCATGGACACAAATAGAAAATCAGTTTTAACTTTTCAGAGCTGAAAAATCGAAGGAACAGTTTGGAAAATTCTGCCAAACGAACGATAATTTAAAAGGGTAATGTGTTTCTTGCCCGAACTGTTTGCACTAGGCATATGTGACAAAATGAACAAAAAACTGATTAATTTATGTCCATTGAATGATTTATCAATCAAAATTCAGTCATTACATGATGGCACGATCGTCTGCTCTCACGGCCGAGTGTTCATTTTGCAAATATGAGTTTGAACGATTTTTCGTATAGTGTATGGCCAGCAAAAGTGTCTATCTCCTCCATTCATAGAGAAAAGAAAACACAGGGGTGGGCTTCACAGTGACTGATTACTGTGACAGCCAATCAGAGGCTATCACAGCGATCAGGTGATCCGGAATCAGGAGTTCCAGGTCCCAATCATTTGTACAATCTCCATGAGACCTCTCTGTGCTCATACGCATATATACGGCCTCATGAAAAAAAGCCCAGTCCAGTGGGGCCCCATATTTGTGTATGGTCGGCGTGAAGGGGTTAATGGGTGTTTTCACCTTTTCCACAAAAAAAAAAAAAAAACTGCCCATACAGATAAGCAAATAAAAACAAACTGTGCAGCTTTAACCATTTTACCACTGGTCATTGTGCTGCTACTGCGGCAGCCGGCAAAGTGGCTCGTTAAGGTCTGGAGACGTAGACCTACGTCACCAAACTCTCCCCTCTCTCGGCGGTGTGCCCACGCCACCAGAGGCTCGCTCCCACTGTATTCAGACATAGCGGGAGTCGGGCCAGGGGAGGAGAGGCGGTGATCACCGCCGCTCTTCCCCGATCGTCGGGGATCGAGTGAGGAAATCCGCCCTCTTGTGTAAACAAAGCGGGCGGATCTCCTCTGTGACATACAGTGACAGATCACAGGATTCAGCATAGCTGAACCTGCGATCTGTGTCTCTGTCACACAGTCCCCTCCCCCCACACACGTCAGTAAGCATGAGGCATACATTTAACCCCTTGATCACCAATAAAGTTAACCCCTTCCCTGCCAGTGTCATTATTACTGTAACAGTGCATATTTATAGCACTGATTACTGTAGTAATGTCAATAGTACCCCCAAAAGTGTCAAAAATGTCAGTTAGGGGTCCGATCTGTCCGCCGCAATGTCGCAGTCCCGCAAAAAAAAAAAAAAATCGCAGATCGCCGCCATTACTAGTAAAAAAAAATAAACAATACAAATGACAAATCTTTCCCGTAGTTAGTAAACGCAATAACTTTTGCGCAAACCAATCAAAATACGCTTATTGGGATTTTTTTTACCAAAAATATGTAGCAGAAAACAAATTGGCCTAAAATGTTAAAAAATTTTGATTTATGATGAATGTTATACTGTATATCAGAATGTAAAAAATATTGTTTTTTTTTTTCAAAATTGTCGCTCTTTAAAAATCGCACAGGTGATCAAATACCACCAAAAGAAAGCTCTATTTGTGGGGAAAAAAAAGACATAAATTTAATTTGGGTACAGCGTTGCACGACCGCGCAATTGTCTGTTAAAGTAACGCAGTGCCGAATTGCAAAATATGGCCTGGTCAGGAAGGGGGTAAAATCTTCCGGTCTTAATGTGGATAAAAATACGCTCATTGAGAATTTTTTTGTCAAAGACATGTAGCTAAATACATTTTGGCCTAAATATATGACATAAATTGAATATATTGGATATTTTTTAACTGTCAAAGTAGAAAAATATTGTTATTTTTTCAAAATTTACGCTTTTTTTTATTAACCACTTCAATACCGGGCACTTTCACCCCCTTCCTGACCAGGCCAATTTTCCCCTTTTAGCGCTGTTGCATTTTGAATGACAATTGCGCGGTCATGCAACACTGTACCTACACCAAATTTATGTCATTTTCCCCCCACAAATAGAGCTTTCTTTTGGTGGTATTTGATTACCTCTGGGTTTTTTCCTTTTTGCTAAACAAATAAAAAAAGACAGAAAAGTTTGAAATAAAAAAAAAAGTTTTTTTGTTTAGGTTATACAATTTTGTAAATAAATATGTTTTTTCCTGCACTGATGAGCACTGATGAGACTGCACTGACAGGCACTGATGAGGAGGCACTGATGGGGTGGCACTGATAGGCGGCACTGATAGGCGGCACTGATAGGTAGCACTGATATGCAGCATTGGTGGGCACTGATAGGCGGCACTGCTGGGCACTGATAGGCGGCATTGATGGGCACTGATAGGCGGCACTGATAGGTGGCACTGATGGGCACTAATGGGCACTGATAGGCGGCACTGGTGGGCACTGATAGGCGGCACTTATCGGCACTGACGGGTGGCACTGATGGGCACTAATGGGCACTGATAGGCGGCACTGGTGGGCAATAATGGGCACTGGTGGGCAACACTGATAGATGGCAATGATGGGCACTGGTGGGCAGCACTGATAGGGAGGGCACTGGCGGGCAGCACTGATGGGGAGGGCAATGGGGGGCTCCCTGAGCCCTGATTGCCATCCCTGGTGGCCATAGTGGGCATCCCTGGGGTCATGGGTGGGCATCCCTGGTGGTTCTAGTGGCACCCCCCGAGGGTCTGCACTGGTAATTAATGATCTGATTACCAGTGCCGACCCCCCCCCCGTCAGGGGAGCCGCCGATCGGCGCTCCTTTACTTGTGATTGGACACGGCTGGTCACATGGTAAAGAGCCTATGTCAGTAGGCTCTTTACCGAGATCGGAGATGCAGGGTGTCAGACTGACACCTCGCATCACCGGGGGGCGCGCAGAGCTGTATTATCCTGCCGCCGTCATATGACGTCCGGACGGGATAATACAACCACAATCCCGCCGTCATTTTGCTATAGGGCGGCCGGGATGTGGTTAATATCGCAACAAATGAAAAGCGCAGAGGTGATCAAATACCACCATAAGAAAGCTCTGTTTGTGGGAAAAAAAGGATGTAAATTTTGTTTGGGTACGGCGTTGCATGACTACGCAATTGTCAGTTAAAGTCGCACAGTGCCGAATCGCAAAAAGTGGCCTGGACGTAAAGCAGGAAAATACTCCGGTGGTAAAGTGGTTAAAGCTGAACTCAAAGAAATACAAAAGCTCCCCGTTGCAGTGTGGTTGCGTCTGCCTACAGGGGTTAACAGCTCCTTTTATTTAGGAGGACCAGGAACAGCAGTTTTTACTTACCTGATCCTCTATTCCTGTAAGCTGCCATACTGGTCCCTGCAGCCTTTCCTTCACTCTCTGGCGCTCTTCGGTCCTCTGACATTAGCAAGACCAGTGCATGGACCATAGCTGTGCATTGGATGGGAGGACACTGAGGAACAGTCCACTATGAGAGCGTACGGGAGCGCCATTTGCCAGGGGAGTGGAAAATCAGGCAAAAGTAAGGGCTTTTATCGTCCCCTATACAGAAACTAGCAATTAAAGCAGAGTTCCACACTAAAATATTGGATTGGTGGGTTTTTTTTTTGTAGCACCCTGCAGTTAGGTGCTAGGTAGATGTATAGTCGGTCTTGTCTGCCTAACAGCAGGGCTGTGATTTATTTGGTTATGGTTTCCAGATGTGTTTGCTGAGGGGGGAGTCTCCCCACTGGTTCCTGTGAGAGGCTTCTCATAGGGCAGAGGAGGAAGCCTCATCAGGGGACACATCCCAGCTTGTAACTACCCCAGAAGACAGATTAGACTGCAAGGGATTCTGGGAGTGGGTATAAGTTTGGAGGGAAGTGCGTGGCACGGTGTCTTTGGCGGGAGCAGAGTCCCAGGAGGGAGAGTACGGCTGTCTCTCCTCCTGTCTGAGGAAGCTGATATCTTGGGGTGTCGCTTGAGTATCCAGAGAGTGCTGAGGGGGTCCGGTGTGCCGAGAACCTGCGGAGAGCGAGAGGGGTCCAGTCCTAGGAAAGCCTACACAGGTCATGAGTACTGAGGATTGCCCCTTGGGGTCTGCCTAGAGTTAGAAGGGGACCACTCCGGAAGAGGTTCTAGGATCCAGAGTCAGCAAGTTACAAAGGGGGTACATAGTCAGTGGACCCTGAAGAGTTCAAGTTACAAAGGGGGCACCTGCAGCTGGGCCTCGGATTTGTAGAGTGTGTCAGTGCAAGGACAGCTATACAGAGTTCTACTTCATACTACCTCAAGCTGGCCAAAGCGGGGGACAGTATTCAGTGACTTATACAGCCCAACACTGTCAGGAGTTCTACAGTTTTCAGTCCTGAATCTTCTGGATTAAAAGTCGAGGATTCAGTACTTCTGTGTTCTACAAAGTTTCTCAGCGTTAGTGGGCGCCGGGTGGCGTCAAGGAAGCGCCAACGGGCATTTTCAGGAAGTAAAGGTCCTCCCAAGTGTAATTAGTTCAAGCCTCAAGGAGTATCCCACTCATTCCCTTCTCCCATCCCCTTTAATTCAAATAAAACCCACAAACAAAGATGCAGGATTTGTCGCTGCTTCAGTTATCACACCCAGGGTCGCAGCTCACATGGGCTGGGGAGACTACCGGTACTAATGGCAGATCCACATCAGGCCACAGGCCTGGAAACCTTGCTACATTTTATTATTATTGTTTTGTCCTTTTTTATGATGTTTTCCATCTTGACTAATGTTGTACCTCGCCGTGGCCATGTACATCATTTCCACGTTCGCATCATTTGTGGACCTCAAGAAATGAGACAGGCCATCAGTACGTCAGGATTTCAGGATTGATACATTTTTAGATATATACCATAGGTTGTGGAATCTATAACTTTCCTACGGACTAAATAATATACACTGATTTGGGTAATTTTATCCAAATAAATCCAGCAGACTACATTGTGGCTTACATTTATTAAGAAAAAATTTGTATTTTCAAAATGTTATAATAGAAACAAAGAAAAACGAATTTTTTTCAAAATTTTCGGTCTTTTTTTATTTATTTAGCAAAAAAGAAAAAAGCTAGAGGTGATTAAATACCGCCAAAAGAAAGCTCTATTTATGTGAAAAAAATTATAAAAATTATTTCATATGGCTACAGTATTGCATGACCGCGCAATTGTCATTCGAAGCATGACAGCGCAGAAAGCTGATAATAAGCCTGGGCAGGAAGGAAGTAAAAGTATTGAAGTGGTTAACTGCCCGACGTGTTTTTACTGTGGCAGTCTGGCTCTATTGCGCAAATCGACGTACCTATACATCATTTAGTTTGATAAGCACTAGATGGTGCAATAACGCTGCCAGTGGTGCTATAAAAATATTGCATCGTTTGTAGACGCTTTAACTTTTGCGCAAACCAAACAATATACACTTATTGAAATTATTTTTTTACCAAAAATATGTAGCAGAATATATATTGGCTTAAATTTATGAAAAAAATAGATTTTTTTTCATTTTTTTTATTGGCTGTGTTTTATAGCAGAAAGTAAAAAATATTGTTTTGTTTTTTGTTTTTTTCAAAATTGTCGCTTTTTTTGTTTATGGCGCAAAAAAAAAAAAAAAACCTCTGAGGTGATTAAATGCCACCTAAAGAAAGCTCTATTTGTGGGAAAAAGAGGACATACATTTTATTAGGGTACAGCGTCGCATGACTGCGCAATTGTCAGTTAAAGTAATGCAGTGCAGTATCGAAACAAAATGGGCTGGTGTCAAGGTCTTTCATTGTGTTCCTGTTGGCAGACATCTTGGACATGTGCAGACTGCTACCTCTTATAAACTCTGATTGCATCATCACTTGCTTGCAGCCTGGGCGTCGAACAGTAATGATGCTGCACACCTGACTGTATCAATCACCTGATGGACTGTAGTCCTTGCCCTTGTGTTTGGGCTTCAAGGTGCATCACTGCTAGCAGTTTTCTGTTCTCCGTGTTCCTCCGTGTATGACCTGGCTTGGCTGACGACACTCCTGGCCCTCAACCCAGCTTCGGCAGTGAACCCACTTCTGGACTCAACCCCGGCTTGGATGACTACCTGCTTCTGGACTTGATCTCAGCTTGTTCCTGCTCTCACTTCCTCACTCTTGTGAATTTATTGTTGTTTGCTCCAATAAACTGCTTTATTTTACCTGCATCCCAGTGTGGTCTTATTTCTTGGCACCCCGACACCTGGTCATTAAGGGGTAAAACTTTCCAGTCCAGAAGTGGTTAATGTCAACTTTTTTTAACTTTTCTAACTATATCTTCGAATTACAAGGTTTCAGAATCCAATGACCAAAATATAACATTAAACAGAATTATTTTTGATTTGATAGAGATCAAATATGATATAAATCCTATGCATATTTCACTCTGGAGATCTAATGTGGTTTACTTTTCTGTTTCTTTGAGCAATCAGTTAGGAGCCATTCTAGTTATAAGTAAATGAATTGTACTAGCGGAGCGCTTAGGAAAGTTTTCATGTAGGTAGGAAAAAGCCCCATCTCCATGGAAAACAGAACCACATAAGGAAAGTATGCCATGAGGGTAAATGAGTTCCATGTTATGGGTAGTTTCTAGTTAGTATCTATTAAAGCGTAACTCCACTTTTGTTAAGAAAAAAACATTCCCCTCTGGGTGATCAATGTACATTGCAAGGATTATAACAAACTTTGTTGCAGATTGCTACCTTTTGTTATTCAGAAGAAATCATTGTTTGTTCCTCTGTGCCTCTGTGCTGAGTGGGTCAAATAGGAGTGGTTTCATAATTATCTATCTGCTGTGGCAGCTGCAGAGCTCTAATGAGGAAAGCTGCTGGGCCTGCATTCCTTTAGATGTCTTTCTATTGGGAGTACCTCACCAAAAATGACATTTTTGTTGAAGGGGATGCCAGAAATCTGACTTGTATCTTAGGCAGACTTATGGGAAAATGTGAGAGCCAATCACGCAAGCAGGAACTGATGTTTCTGTGTACAGAACACCTCCAGGTAGCCATATTGCTTTACATTTCCAGAAAATTACAACAGCTGCAGATTGATAAGGAAAGGGAGCTTTTAATAACATTCAATTATAATATGATTTGTGTTGCAATTGTTAACTCTATATTGTTTTTTCTTTATTTGCTATTTTTTCGCCATGAAAGTGGAGTTACCCTTTAACCACTTAAGCCCCGGAGGATTTGGCTGCTAAAGGACCAGGGGTTTTTTTGCGATTTTTTACTGCGTGACTTTAACGGACAATTGCGCGGTCGTGCGACGCTGTACCTAAACGAATTTGACGTCCTTTTTTTCCCACAAACAGAGCTTTCTTTTGGTGGTATTTGATCACCTGTGCGATTTTTTGATCACGCGCTATAAACAAAAAAAGAGCGTAAATTTTGCAAAAATAACAATATTTTTCACATTTTTTTATATGAAATTCCCCAAAAAAAAAAGTAAAAATCAAAATTTTTTAACATTTTTCGGCCAATTTGTTTTATGCTACCTATGTTTGGTAAAAAAAATCGCAAAAAGCGTATTTTGATTGGTTTGCGCAAAAGTTATCGCGTTTACTAACAAAGAGAAAGATTTTTGTCATTTTTGGTGTTTTTTTTTTTAACGCATAATGGCGGCGATCTGCGATTTTTTTTTCGGTACTGCGACATTGCGGCGGACAGATCGGACCCTTGACTGACATTTTTGACACTTTTGGGGTTACCAGTGACATTACTGCAGTAATCAGTGCTATACATATGCACTGTTACTGCAAAAATGACACTGGCAGGGAAGGGGTTAACTTTATTGGACAGGGAGGGGTTAAGTGTGTCCTAGGGGCCTGCTTTCTACTGTGTAGGGACATGGCTATTGGTGTAAAAGCAAAGATCAACCGTTCTACATAGTAGAACGGTCAGATCTTCACTTTTACACAGGGAGAACTGACAAGCAGCTTGTTTACACAAGCTGCTCTGTCTTTCTCCCTTCACAGGAGCGATCGTAGTGTGGCCGGCGGACATCGAGTCCGCCGGTCACACGCACTGACTTGCCTGTGAACGAGCCGCGGCGGGCGCGCGCCTCGGCGGGCGCGCGCCCGCCCGCGATAGGCTCGCAAGTCAGTGACAGGCGAGTGACGTACCGATACGTCACTCTGCCTGGCCGGGGCTGACCGCCGCAGTATATAGTGGCGGTCGGCAACCGGTTAAACTGTAAGAAAACTGTTGAGTTTCGATTTATTGAGAAAAATATGTAATTTCTAAGAAATGAGAGTGTGATATCTACTAGTTTCATTCTTAGTACGTATGCAAACTTTTAAGCTCTGATTGCCTACTGCCTAAGCTATATAGGAAATATCTGTTATTTGTGGAAATATCTATTGCACAGAATAAACTTTTGCTATTGAGTTGATGCATCACACCGGTGTCTGGTGTCTTCACTCCCGAGCTCTCGTGGGGGAGTCCACAGAGCAGAAGGGAAACAAACAAATCAAAAAGTGCAGCGCTCATATATTAAACGCTTGCTGACCATATAACTTACATATACGGTGGCAAGGGGGCTCTGTTGCGCAGGATCACATACCGTATATACTCGAGTATAACTTACTTAAGTGTTTCAGCACCTTTTTTTGTGCTGAAAATGTCCCCCTCGGCTTATACTCGAGTCAACAAAAAAAAAAAATGTCCCCGGCCGGCCTGACGTGCTTTACATTTAAAAATGGCACCGCCCGGCGCCAACGTGTCACTGCGCATGCCCCGCCGCCACTCGGGACAGGCCGTACAGGTTCGGCTATTCCTGGGAATAGCCGGACGTATACGGGCTTTCCCGAGAGGCGGCGGCGCATGCGCAATGACGCGTCGGCACCGGGCGGCACCATTTTTAAATTTAAAGCGCTTCTAGAACAGGTAAGTGAAACACAGCCGCACTACCTGCCATTATGCGGGGCTGCGGGCATACTACAAGGGATGTAGTGCTGCGGGCATGGTACACCTGTAGTGCATTTGCAGTGCACTGGTAGTGCAGAGTGGATATGCCTTTAGTAAATCAACCCCTATGTGTGCATGGTCACATAGGATAACTTGCTGGGGAGTTTATTGTCTGAGAAAAAAACGTCTCAAGCCACAAACAGAAGCTGTAACACGAGGCCTTATACTGCGAGGGAGCGTGTAGGCAGAGCTTTGCTTTGCTCACTAAGAAAGCGGAAGTGCGCTTTGGCAGCACGTGCGCTAAGATAGTGCAATTAAAGGAAATTGATTTTGTGTCTTCTGCTGGATCGATTAAAGCAGAGTTGCAGTATTTTTTTGTTTATTAGAAGTCAGAAGCTACAAAAAGTGTAGCTGCTGACTTTTAACCACTTCTGGACCGGAAGATTTTCCCCCTTAATGACCAGGCCATATTTTGAAATTCTGCACTGTGTTTACTTTAACAGACAATAGCGCGGTCGTGTGACACTGTACCCAAATAAAATTGATGTCCTTTTAATCCCACAAATAGAGCTTTCTTTTGGTGGTATTTGATCACCTCTGCGATTTTTTTTTTTTGCGCTACAAACAAAAAAAGAGTGACAATTCTGAAAAAAAAAATATATTTTTCACTTTCCGCTTTATGACATTCTCAAAAAAAAAATGTAACAATCAAAATTTTTATCATTTTATTCCAATTTGTTTTCTGCTACATATTTTTGGTAAAAAAAATCGCAATAAGCGTATTTTTGTCTGCACAAAAGTTAACGCATCTACTAACTACGGGAAAGATTTATGTAATTTATATTTATTTTTTTTTTTTTACTAGTAATGGTGGCGATCTGGGATTTTTTTCAGGACTGCGACATTGCGGCAGACAGATCGGACCCCTAACTGACATTTTTGACACTTTCGGGGGGACCAGTGACATTACTACAGTAATCAGTGCTAAAAATATGCACTGTTACTGTAATAATGACACTGGCAGGGAAGGGGTTAACACTGTGGGTGATCAAGGGGTTAAATCTGAGCCTAGGGGGTGATTCTAACTGTGGGGGGGGCGTGGCTTGTGAAATGATCACAGAGCCCTGTGATCCTATATAGCAGGATCACATGGGCTCTGTGATCATTTTAGGGAGCAACAGCTGCCCGTCCTTCTCTCTCAGCGGGGAACGATTGCCGGTGTAAGGCAGCAATCGGAGCCTCCTGCCCCGTGCATCAGAGTCCCTGCTGCCGAGTGGGGGCAGGAGCGTGCAGGTGGTGGCGCGCGCTCACCCCATAGCTGCAGGCGCGTGGCAGTAAATCAGCGGCGGGCGGACGGGAACAGATTAATAAACAGCCTCTCACCTGTCCCATGATCCAGCGCTTTACTCACCCCAGCCGTGTTCGCCCTGTGTCCTCCCTCTGCGGTGCCGGCATCACTACTATGGATACCTGGCAGTGACAGCTTGCAGCTTTACACCTGGGTGACCACTGCGCATGAGTAAGCGGCACTGTACTGTGCTGCGTGACTGGTCCCAAAGTCTTGTAGGATCTGTCATGTGTCCCAGAATACTTTGGAAAGGAGAACTTCCACTTTTGATCGCCTAAGGCGACCTGAACGGAAGTGGGAGCAGGCACCACCTGTCAAAACAGGGTAACTGCTCCCCCCCCCCCCCCCATCCTCCCCAAAAGCTCTGTTTCACAAACAGGAGCTGGGGAGGAAGCCTTAAAGCGGAAGTTCCACTTTTGGGTTTAACTCCTCTTTAATTCATTTGTGATGATTATGTTGTTATTGTAAATTGTTTTGCTGATATTTTAACATTTGAAGGAAATGTCTACACTGTACCCGCATTTGTAATATAATGTGTGACAGTAAAGCCCCGTACACACGTACCGATCGTCGGCCGAAAAGCTTCGGCCGACGACCGATCTGCCGATTGTAGGCTTGTTAGTATGATGCCTCCGACAGCCGACAGCGCACATTCAGCCGAAAAGAATCTGTCGTGCAAGCATTAAAATTTTTGTATGCGGACACCAGAACGGCCGATTGTTCGCCAGTCAGTACAGATTTCGGCCGACAGACCGCAGATTTGCAAGACTGGGCATGCTCAGAAAAGGAAAAACACAAGGAAAGTTAACCATTACATGACATCACTTCTGCAGTCGGCTGTAGTCGGCGGACAAAATTCTTGTGCAGTCTTTTGCACTTTTCAACAGACACCGACAGCCCTGGACAAAAGACGTCTGGTCGTTCGCCAACGATCGGTACGTGTGTACGGAGCTTTAGACACTCTAAGCCTGGCTGCTGGTTAAAGCCATTGACCAGCTTGCGTTGAAAAGCCGGTTACTGTTGCATTGTCTGTTGAGTTGTTAATAAATCACTTGCAGCAGTGAGATTTGTTTGAACACAGAGGTATGAGTCAATCTCACAAGGGGGTTGAACTAGGTCACCCTGAATTATCTAGGAAGTAAAGTAAAAGTACATAAGTTTATCAGCCCCTTGAACCAGTTGATACTTCCTTCCATGTATTAATGTGCTTCGATTTTTGAAGGGGCCTATACCGAGGTTCTAACTTTTTCTTGGCTATTTACGTGTTGTTTACGTGATGCAGTTATAAGTCAAAGGAACAGGTAACCAATGTTCTGAATAGTAAGTTTAAGACTACTAACAAGGTCCCAAAGAAAGCCAATAATCAAAGCCGAATTCCAGTTTGCTGATAGTCTCTTCACTTAATTGCACATTCTCTGAAGGGAAAGGCATAAACCTGTAGTGTTACATGACCTCTTGTTTTATGACAGACATTGTGGACGATTTTCTTGCAGCAGTCAATTCCACTTCCTCCACAGATCCAGGATACATCTCATCTACACTTTACCAGGCCGCCATGATGCCAGGGTTCAGAGCAGTGTTCATTAAACAATATCTCCTTTCAAAGGACAGAAGGAAGGTATTAAGCTAGTTATTCAGGTATTATTGACAAAGGGCATCATTGAGCACACAGTATCACCCTATAAACCCACGACAGTAAAATCAGTGTGTATATGCAGTAAAGCATGCTTGTTGTACTCGCTGTGGAACCTAAGGGATTAATCCTCCGCATTGTGTAAAAAACGCTGTTTGATCCTGTCTTCTTTGTTCCTTCCCTTTTTCCACTGTCCCCAATCTATCTCCTGATAGAACAGAGGATAGGAGACAAGCTGCACATACTCAATTTGGTTGGTATTGCTATAGATTTTTTTTCTTTTCTTGGGAAAGTGCATGTGATCAGACGGGGCCAATTTAGCACTGTCCAGACAGAGGGTCAGGGGTCCTGCATCTTTGGACAGTAAGAGGAGAATGAAAACTATACTTTAAATTTAACCAGACACTGATAGAAGTCACAAGACTGCTGATGAGAAAAGGTATTTAGCAGTTTATATTTACTAAAATAATTGCATTTCCTTGTTCTGTACACTGTGGGAGATAAGATATACTGAATGCAGGGTCCTTGGTATAGTAACAGTTTAAGCCTAGAAAACAGTAGTAGATTTTTTTCGTTCAACCTGGAAGGGCTGAACAAAAAAACAAAAACGGGCAGCTCAGCAGGAGGCGCTGTACTATCTGACATTAGTACAGCGATCTCCCCTGCTGTGCTATTGTGTTCTGACAGGGGGATGGCCCTGCCAGAACACTCCGGTCAGCTAATCAGCAGACCTTTTTGGTCATGCCCCATCATCAGACTGTAGTACACACGGGCCGAATGTCGGACAGTTTTTATTGAACCGACCAACGCTGCCCAACATTCAGCTTTACAGAGGACTTGAGAATGGTGAATGCTCTTGTCCAACCACTTGCACCTGTTGTATCATATGTTCATGCCATGATCACACGCCCCTGATGACGTCAGACGTATGACGAAACCGGTCGGGCCATCGCGACATTGGACGTGACGAGACCACGCCCCCACCAGCCGGCTTCCTTGTTGAGACAGCGTGCTGAGAGACGCCGCTGTGCTCTTTATGATACACCTTAAGCGAACTGACTACTTTACAAATGTGAGTGCACTTGCAAACTTTTAATAAATAGAGTGTTTTTAAGCAGCATTACACTATGTCCCTGTCACCATTTTTTATATCATCGGTCATCATTTGATTTCTGAGCACCCAGCATACTACAGTGGATGAGGAGACATCTTGTGGAGCTTGCTAGTATTACATCTTGCCTGTTTGGTCTATCCATTCATTTGGTTGACCCACACAATCTGGTAAACTGCTGGTTTGCTTATTTGGTGTTTACTCTATTTTTCTTGGTGATTTTTTCTTCCTCTTCATCTATTTACCCTAGGATTTACCTGCTGAGAACTATCTGGTGTTTTCTCAGCTTTATTTTTGCACCCTTATGTTTTTTCTTACACATGTGGTGAATACTCCTTGAATATTGCTATATACAGTATTACACTATGTCCCCATTATCCTTCCTTCATTTTATGATACCGTCTGCTACTTGATCATTGAGCATATACCGTGTCTGATTGGAGGAGAGACATCTGGAGGAATCTTTCTCAATACAACAAAACGTTTCTAGGTCTATCCATTAACTTGGGTGACCCATACATTTGGGTAAGCCTCGAATCTGCTTATTTGATGAACCACTCTCTTCTGATGTGATTTCCTACTGTGTATCTTCCCATCTTTGATACAGAGACTCACCTGCCAGGATCTGTGTTTTTTCCTCCAATTTTTTTTTTTTTTTGGCATTACATATGTGTGGATTTCACATTCTTTTTGGACAATAATTTTTTGTCACTATTCACGTTGGACACTTACAATATACTGTATCTGTGTATCACTATTACTTATGCACTTTATAATATTTTGTTCAACATTCAGTGTTTATTGTTATCAACCTGTTTTGTTAGCGCTACACATATTCCTATTTCCATGTTCACATGTATACCACATGACTACTCCCACTTCACAGTAGTCAACCTCTGCAGTGTCTTCTTTACCGCCCCGGTAGACTCTGACACGAAGGCACTGTTTGTTTTCACGAATAACAGGGGTCACATACATGGAACAGAATGCCTAGGGTTATTGTGAATCCCCTACAGTCTACTTTGCTGTGATAAGGAAAACTCTGTAGTCGTGGGTTCCAGAGCATGGCTGCACCGTTCTGCAGTATGTGGATGGTCTCCTCCTCTACCGCCCCACTAAAGAGGCGTGTCACAAAGACTCAATTGCTCTCCTCAAGCACCTATTAGGCCAAGGTCACTCTAAAAAAGTTACAGTTTTGCAAGGTCACAAGTTCAAGTATCTGGGATTTGTTCTTACCCAAGGCCAATGGGTCCTGGCTCCAGACCGCCTTCAGGCTATCATGACTCTACCAAAGCCACAATGATGTCCTCTTTAGGAATGGTCACCTACTGCTGCCATCAAGCTTGTTCTTACTGGTAATGCGTATCAAGCTCTTAATTGGCCCTGTGCTCTCCTCTAGTACTGTTGCAAAGAGGGAGAGGCTATTGTTTCTGGGGTCCTGTCCCATGACCAGAGTGGTGGATAGAGGCCGGTAGCATTTTAATCAAAGCTTCTACCTACAGTATTTCAGGGCATTCCTGCCTGCTTAAGGGCAGTGACCACTTGTGCCATTGTGGTGGAGACCTGTCAAAATATTGCTCTCTCACACCCGTTGATACTACACACAACACATCAAGTCATTCTTGTACCTAATAACACCACTACACAAAATATATGACGAGTTAAAGGAGTGCACTCCTGTGTTCCATAGGGAAAGTATAGCCAAAATAGCTTTGAGCATACTTAAAGCAGCAAAGTCCGCTTTGTGATTTTTACATTACTTTATTATAAGCTTACCTGTATGTAAAATGAATATTTTCTAAATGTGCACCATTTAGGAGATATTTGCTCTTTTGGCAGCCGGTGATGTCACTTGGGCATGCGCTCTGAAGAAATGGCATACCTGTGCTGTTCCTTTCAGAGCGCTGTTTCGTGGCTGTGACTCTGCTCGGGAGTGACATCATCGCAGCTCAGCCATTCAAGCTGCCAAGGCCCGCAAACCCCGAAGGAAGACAGGGTAAAGATGGAAGCCCTGTCAGTGGTGAGAGCACACCGCTAAAAGTCTTTGTTCCATGGTAGGTATGTGATGCATACTAGCACATTATGCCATTGCCTTGCAGGGGATTTTTTTTTTTTTTTTAAATATATGGAACTGCTTTGTATTAATTGGAAGTTTCACATCCCTATCACCCATAATGTTCAGGGCAGGTAGAAAGACTCAACAGAACTAGTAAGAACAAATTGAAAAAGGGTACAGGGGGCACTAATTGGCCTGATCATTTACCTGCATGCTAGCTGAGATTAAAATGACACCTAATAGGGTTTACAACCTTAAGAGCAGTAGACTCTGACAGCTTGAGAATAATATAGGAAGAATATCTGATTAAATTGAGAAATATAATGGCTTCCACCTTCTAGGGTGATGTGTCTTTGTCTTTACCTTTACCTATAGGGGAGCCTACTTATCCTTTTAAGCCTGCTGATAACATCCCAGTAAAAAAGACTATTCAAGCACAAAACCATAGATCCTCTTTTTGGGGAACCAGAGACAGTGCAGTGACACTTGTCTTTACTGGACATTGAACCTGGATCCATGCTTGTAAGATAAAGAGGGCTCCTGCCCCGGGAGAAAAGACAAAGGCGCCAGAAGTACCAGAGACATTATGATCATTGATCAACTACCTACTCGAGGACTGATTGTCCTATCTGCAATAGCCATCATCATTTTTATAACTGTTTATACGTCAACAGTGTTTGTATATGAGGGGTGCGACTGTTTATGTAGACTTAGAAGTGGAGAATGTAATAGGTTTAAAACTCAAGGAAAGAGATCCCTCACTGATGATATGCTTTTCCTGCAATTCAAATATCAATATGCCCAAAAGTCTGGTCCCAAACAATGTTGGATTCGCAACAGACTCCATTCCAGCACTGTAGAGTAAATTTTCAGTGCATAATGCCACTCGTGTATTCAGGTCCACATTTTTTGAGGTAATAGCTACTTCTTTCATGGTGCATTTTTTTTTAAAGAATACATTTTAATTTATTTTTTCATGATGTATTTAACTGGATACCAATGTTCTTAATCAGAGGGATTGTGCTCTATCTTGATTTAATGCTACTTATATGGAAGTGCCACTGGATGGTACACCAGTTAATCCATGGAAAGTAAATGACCCAGTCCTGAAAGTTTTCCTGTTAAAACTGAGTTATAACAATGATTATTTTATTAATGTGTGCTGTTTGCATGTTAATCAAATGTATATACTGTATATGAAGCACTACCCT
Organism: Pelophylax lessonae; assembly: GCF_965119305.1. Classification (NCBI taxonomy): domain Eukaryota; kingdom Metazoa; phylum Chordata; class Amphibia; order Anura; family Ranidae; genus Pelophylax; species Pelophylax lessonae. The sequence goes on along the minus strand of NC_138772.1, from coordinate 313,741,319 downwards.
GTAGGAGTTGCCAATATCAGGGTTCCCCACTGCTGTACAGAAAGTCACACAGCATTTTCAACTTGCATCCAGACTCAGAAAACAGTCCTGGAGCTTTGTTTTTGTTGCTTTGAGAGGATACTAACTTGCATGGGGTAAGGGAGTATGGGATGCCCAACTTGACAGTAACAAAAACGAACCAGGGACAACTTACTTCCTCCCTATTTTCAGCTCCACTTGACCCTCCTGCACAGCTTGACTTGATCCTCTGTACAGCTCCTCTTGACTTACTCTGCCAAACTCCAATTTACCTATTCTTTGGAAACTAACAGTCTCTTGTTAGCTCAGCAAAAGCCCTTACAGGCTAGGAACTCTCAGTCCCTTAAAAAAGAAACACATGTGGAGTGAACTGCATCCTGGAACACCTCCAACTTCCCCGTAGACACTGGTCCTAGCTCTACTTCTTGCAGGAAATGCTAGCCTACCTGGCTGCCTCTTCATCAGCTCACCTGGCTGCTTCTTCTTCCTAGTCTACCTGACTAACACTCTGCACCAGTCCTCCTGACTGGAGATTCCCCAGGGCAAGGTTTGAGGAAGACTTAGCACAGCACCGTCTTTAAGAGAGTCCTGCTGCATGTGGCAGTCTCTCCCCTTGTCTGTCCCTGCACCATGCTGATCTACTCACTCTGCCACGCCAGTCACCTAAGCCCTGGTCCCAGGCAGAGTCCCTTCCCGGCAAGGGTCCCTCGAGGGAAACCGACATTATCCCTCAGCACTGCATCTCCATCTTCCACCTGACTCCCCCGCTGGTATGGTTAATCTCTGTTTATGGGCTCTCTTAGTCCCTTGCCAGGCCTGACTCCTGGGGATTGGCTAAGGGACCTACATTCCACCCACTTATTTCTAGAACATTCTCCAACGTTCTAGAACCAGGGGGACGCACCAGAGAGCTGCCTGGATGAGTCATCCAGCCCTGAACTCCAATGAACCCTGACCCAGATTCCATGGCTCAGGCTTAGCCCTGAGCCAAACTATATTTTATCTACACTACCACTAGTAGCACACGAAAGGGTGCTACATATAATATATATACATTTTATATATGGAACACAGATTACTGATGCCCAAGAATTTGTTATAGACAATAACGGTGGAGACTTTTTCCTCCTACTGTCCACTGCAATTGGGATATTTTTTCAACGGCGGACACCAGAGCCTTTTCTCCTCTCATCAACAATGGGGTATGTTTCCTCTCTCTAATACTGAGGCATTTTTTGTTATACTGTTCATTTGTAAGTGTAGGCAGGTGGAGATAGGCAGAGGTCCCTTTAAGGCCCTAGTGCTCAACCTGGGCCCAACACTGGGGCCACAAGCAGCCCTTTGGTGCTTTTTGTGAAGCCCTTGGGGTCCCTGCAGACACTAATCTGGGTTTCCCTATTGCCCAGTTACAGCACTGATATAGTTATACAGTTAAAGCACTATAACAGTCTCATGTAATAGGTTTCTAGTCAATGAGTGTCTCCTGAAGCATGTCCCCAGTTTCCAACAACTTTGATAACACATTCACAGTATCTGAAAGCCTTCTGCAGCATTTCCATAGTCTCTAACCATCTCTTGTATCATATCTGCAGTCTCTGACCATGTCTTGTATCATGTGTGAAATTTCAGATCATCTCTTATATCATATCTGCAACCTCTGGCCATCTCATGTATCATGTCTGCAGGCTCTGAACATATCTCTTATATCCAGTCTGTAACCATCCCTCCAGTCACCTGTCCTCCATCTATCTATAAATCAGAATACATGTGCTCCCACCGTGGAGTTCTCTAAAGGTAGACTGCAGATATCAGGGTGCCTTGCCGGGGCCTGCAGCTTAAGCATGTATTTGCAAATTTGTGCAGCTAAACCCCTGTTTTTAACGCATACTTTTAGACAGGTTAATTTGGTTGGTCGCAGGCTGGTTGGTAATTTGTGACTGGAAATTCTTTGGCTTTTTTGACTTGCATTATGTCCACAGTCTCTGACCATCTTTGTATCCTCTCTGCAGTCTCTGACCATCTCCTGTATCTTGCCATTAGTCTTTGACTATATCTTGTTGCGTGTTTTTTGTCTTTGTCTCTGACATTGAATATTCACTGAATTTTATGTGTGGTCTTTTGATGATGTCAAGAGCTTCACTTGAGGCCCACTATAACATGAAAGTTGACCACCACTACCTTAAGGGTTGCTCTTCCTACTGGTGGAGTGCTTTGTGCATATCCCTATTTAAGGTGGGTGGAGCTGGGGCTCTGAGCTTGTTCTAGATGGGACTGGGAGAGAGACAGAGATGGAAGGTCAGCTGGAGGTGGTCATGCTCTCTAATTCAGGGGAGCGTTTGGAGAAGGGGTTCAGCAGAGGAAGAGGAATAGAGCCTTGGTGGGTCCTTTGTTCCCCCCACCAAATGAACTGTCAGCTAATGAAGCTTGTAACCTTGGGAGGAAGAACAAGTAACATCTGCTAGAGTGCCAATACTTTTTAATCATTAGCCAGTATTTGGGGTGTAACTATGTCATATTGGACTGTTCTGTTTCGTCTTTTGATCAAGTGAGTAAAAGAAGTTGTTGTGAACTTCTTTTGTTAATGTGAATATTTTATGGGAGAAGTGCCTTGTACAGTCAATCCCTGGGAAGTGGAATAAGAGGTGTGCTTACTGGTGAAAATCTGGCCGTCTGAGCCATGAAAGCGGACATGTGGACCAGGTGTGTGACTACTCCCGACCAGTGCTGGAGTATCCCCGTTCTTACATTGACCATGAATGCCAGCAAATTTCCCCCCACTAACCACCAACACAGGGGAACTTTTTTCTGTCACTGACACTAATGCCAGAGCATTATTTTCACCCATTACCCACTGATGTCAGGGTATTTTTTTCTTCCTTTGACCACCAATGTCAAAGCAATATTTTCCTCTCATTATCCTCTGATGTCAGGGTTTTTGTTTTCCATTGACTACCAATGCCGTGTATGTTTTTCTTCCATTGACCACCAATGCCAAAGCATTATTTTCCTCTCATTATCCACTGATGTCAGGGTTTTTTTTTTTTTTTAATTGATCACCAATACTGGAGCATTATTTTCCTCCCATTAACCACTGATGTCACAGATTTTTCCATTAACCACCAATGCCAGAGCAATATTTTTCTCCTATTAACCACTGACGTCAGGGTGTTTTTTTTTCTCCCATTGGCCACTGATGCCAGAGCATTATTTTCCTCTCATTAACAAGTGATGTCAGAGTATTTTTTTTCTCCCATTGACAAGCGATTCTGTGGCATTGTTTTTCTCCCATTGATCGCTGATGCTGGGGCATTTTTTTTTCTTCCTGCTGTAGGTATGTTTTGATTAGTTTAGAGCTGTCATATTCCCTCTATGTACCTCAAAGCGATAAAACTACTGTTCAGAGACCTATAAGGAAATGTGTTTCCAGTGAGCTATGTTGTATGATTTTCTTGCACAATGCAAAATCTACCAAGCAAAATGTTCCTTTTCATAGTCTCACCTGTCAATTCTGCTGCCCAAGGGTGGTTGATTTTTGCATGTAAATGTAAGTGCTCTCTTATGTCTAGGTATTACCAGGGCAGAGGATTAGAGAGCAAGGTGCATAACAGCTTATCTACATAACCCGCAGTCCACCCAATGTGTACAACATGCTGTCAGTATATGAATTGTAGCTGTTTTCGTTATCAGTGTATTAGCTGTCTTTCCCTAAGTGTTGTCTATTGATCTCACGTACTAAACTATGCAATGTTGTGAAGGATGGTTTTATCTCAATGCATATACCAAAATATAAGATTTTACTGAAAGTGTGGCTAGCCCTAGGCTCATATAAAATGCTTATCTCTTGATTATAAATGCATTACTTTGCACAAAATATTATAACAAAAAACATTCACATGTGATTAGGCAGATAAAGTTCTACCGGATAAGCATTTAGGTAAATTTCTGTGTTTTCTTCTATAGTATCTAGATTGGTTTAAAATCCACATATGAAATAGATCTGGGGAGATGTCACACTTGATTTCACCTTAAAGTAGTGTAGCAGAATTCCCAGACATTTTTCTGAATGTGGGTCCGCCAGGGTTACCGCTAGCAACAACAGCACATTTAAGCATGTTCTCCAAGTGTGAGCACTGAGACAAGAAACAGTCCGGCATCTTTGGTTTTGTATTTATTTAGGAACTTGGATGGGAGAAGGGAATGAGTGGGATACTCCTCTGGCTCAACTATACACAATAGAATGGGACACTGAGAAAAAATGCCTCTTGACGGTGACTTGATGCTGGCTGAATGCCTATCAATGCCCGTTGGCGCTACGTAGCTCTAACTTGCTGTCTGTGAACTTGAACTGACTTCTGACCCTCTCCAGTGATACAAAAGTCCTTTGCACTGCTCCCTTTAGCCCTCCCGGCTGAGGTAGCATAACTGTGAATACTGCTGCAACTCTTAACTCTTCGGGGCCCACACTGGCACCCCTTTGCTCTTAAGGGCTTAAATTCTGGCACCCTTCTTAAATTTCTAACCTTCTACACATGCTAGCTGGCTTCTGGATTCCTTTGACCTTCCGGAGTGGTCCCCTATCCTAGGCAGACCCCGGAGCAGTTTACAGTACTCACAACACTGCTTTCTTGGAAACTGCAGCCCCCACAGCTCCGCTTGGTCCTCAGCACACTGGATCCCTCTCTGCAGCTCAGCTCAACCCTCTGTCCTCTTAGGCCAGCTGCCTAGGACACCCATTCCACGCTGACAGGAGGAGAGACAGTCGTGACCTCCCTCCTAGGACTCTGCTTCCCACCAAAGACGCTCTGTCATGTGCTCCCCTCAGACTTATACCCCATCCCAGGATGCATTGCAGGATATTCTGCCCTCTGGGATAGATACAAACCCTGGTGTGCTATTGGTCAGGTTTCCTCCAGCTCAACAGGCACACCTGGGAACACATAACAGCCTAGCTGGACAATCAAGGCCCATCTGATAAGCAGACAAGGCCCCCCTTTACAGTTTGCCTAGCACCTACTTGGGAGGGTGCTACAGAAGAATTCCAGAAAAAATAGTTTTTCCCACTCAATGGGCTGTGCCTGCATGGGTTTACTGCTCGTTTTTGTCTGGGGGGTGAGGAGAGTGGAGATATACTTAACAAATCCACCGATCCTCCGAGCGCAAGACCAGTCTCCTGCTCCCCCCCCCCCCCCCGCACACTAGTGGTCTTGGGCATGGACTGTTCCTGACATCATCAAGCTCATAGACTGGCTCTGGATGTGAGGACAGCAGGAACAGTCCACTGCTGGATGTGGAGTAGTGCTGTTTTTCTGAAGGATCGGGTAAGTATAGCCTTTCTGTGCGCCCCTGGACAAAATTAGTCCCACTGCATGGGGGAAAAAACTTTTCCTTCTGAGAAAAAACATATTATTACAAGGTTACATTCTTACAGCTTGGACCAATGTAACTATGCCTAAACCATACCTGTGGGATCATTGTGGAAGCTGGAAGTTACTGTTATCTACACTAGTTTCTAGATCCCATCCTGAGCAGCTGCCCTCCTGTCTACTGAATCCAGTAGGTCATCCAATGGCCATGTGCGCCATTCAGAGAACACTTTGCATTTTCTTGATGAATGCAAAGTGTTCTCTGATTGGGTGAGGTGGAGATTGTGGTGTCACCACCCTGCCTCCCTACCTTGTCCAGTCAGAGAACGCTTTGCATTCATTGAGAAAATGCAAAGCGAACTCCGAATGGGACCCCTGCCAAGAGGGTGACCCACTGTGTTCAGTAAGTAGCAGGACACAGCACCCGGAAGCTAGTGGAGATCACTGTAAAAAGTGGTGCCTACTACAAGGATTTCCAACGTCCAGGGAAATTGACCAGGTTGGATCTCTATAACAATGTAAAAATAATCATACCTGGGATTTATCAGCTCTGGCCTTTCCCTTCTTGCTATGAAATAAAATCATGCAGCTGTTTTATCAACTTTACATGCTATGGCTTTGTAATGACTGTGGGATTCTGGTAGATCTGGCTTATGAGGTGTAAAGATTTTTTGCTATAGGATCCATTGATTGACATTTATGGGTAATTCAAACTTTAGGAATGAACCCACAGTGAAATATAAGTTTTTGGTGGATTGACCCTTGAATTTCTATTACACTTTTCAGAATTTTCTACTGTCTTGTTGCTACAAGAATTGCTTACTAACCATGTCAACATCATGTGCATGTTTGGCTTTATGACAGGTCTGAGCAACTCACATGTCACTAGCAGGTGGGGCACTGGGTGTGTGTTTGAGCTCCAGGTTTTTCTAGTTTGCTCAAGTGAGTATCAAGAATTACATTTCCAACTCATAGATACACCTTTAATTGTGACAGTAAGGATTGCTGGTGGGTGAGAATTGTTTTGAATTACCTGAACTTTTCTCGGATTTAATCAGTAGTCTATTCATAATGCAAATAATTATCCTTCTTTCTTCATTTTAGAGTGAGATTAAACCCTTGGTTTTTAAAGCAGTTGTTCACTCTAGATAGAAAAAAATAAAAGTCAACAGCTACAAATCTTGTAGCTGCTGACCTTTAATAAAAGGACACTTACCTGTCCATGGGTCCCAGTGCTGTCTCCAACTAGGCTAGTTCTTCACTAGCCTTTAGGTTCCCTAACTGTGGGCAGCTGGCTTTGTTGCTTTTGGCTCGACACCCAGCTGCACAAAGTGTATGTGCGAACCACGCTGTGCTTTGTGAATGGTCCTGCAGTCTTCTGGGACCTGTGACATGTCCCAAGAAGACTGCGGGGATGGAGGAAACTTTGAGAGCTTATGCTTAAATTGCCTATCAAAACTAGGTAACCGCCCCCCCCCCCATATGGCAGAGCAGGGAAAGGATGACTTCAGTGGGGTGAATTTTCTCTTTAAGCACTTTCAGAAGCTGATTTATTTTCTTTTTAATAGGGATTAGCTCAGGCAGATTCAGGAGCAAGTCTGAACCCATCTGAGCTATCCAGCCAGGAAGCTGTCAAGAGGGACAGCCAATCATCGGTGGTGGAAGCATTCCCTGCCCTGCAGCCTCATGTATACGCCCCTTGTATGTTCCTGTGATTGGCTTTTTTCTTTGATGGCTTCCTGGCAGGATAGCTCAGGTGGGTTCAGACTTCCATCAAGATCGGCCTTAGCTCATCCGCACTTACTGAGTATACAGGATCTTCATCTTTTAATCCTTGCCAATGTTCCAGTTTCAGCTGGTGCCATGACAGCTGCCCCAGGTTTCCGGTCCCAGCTACAGATTGTCAGGAGGCTACGCCCAGGAAAAAGAGCCCCTGGATGTGTTCTTTTTAATAAATGGAGTCCCAGCCCAGTAATCTACTTGGCCTCTTTTTACATAATCCAAACCTCATGAGTAATTGGCATACCTGGGAATTTACCAGGAATAACCCGGCAATGCTGGATTTTTGGTTCAGTCACCAGCTCTCTGGTTCTCATAGTAAAATCCCCAGCGCCTGGCTCATGAACAATCTCCAGCCATGAGCGTCCCCTGTATTATGTCCCCTTCAGGGACAATCCTAGTGGACTCTGCCCTTATTTCCAAATGTTTGCCGATTATTATGCGAGCCTGTACAAATCGAAGGTTATCTACACTCAATCTGAGCTGTTCACATATCTTACAGAGATCGACTTTCTGGTGGTGACGGATGATTATAGAGCCAGATTAGACTCCCCAATAACCCTTAAGGAAGTCCAAATGGCTATTTCACCTTTACAACCTGGGAAGACCCCGGGACCGGATGGTTTTCCCGTGGAATTTTACAGGACTAATGCAGAAGAAGTAGCACCCTGTTTTCACACCATGCTTGTCAATCCGTTGAGAGAGAATGCCCTTCCCCTAACAATGTCTGAAGCGGTGATAGTGGTGATACCCAAGCCAGGAAAAGGTCATGCTCAATGTGCCTCTTATCATCCTATTTCACTACTGAATGTAGACGCTAAGTTGTTTATGAAGAATCTGGCCCGAAGACTAAACTCTGTAATTACTGCCTTGGTTCATCCAGACAAATCTGGCTTTATGCCAGGGAGAGCAACCGACCTGAATATCAGAAGGTTTTTTACCCACATAGCCACTTTAACTGAGGACTCTTCGGGACTGGTCGCATTGCTAGATGCTGAAAAAGCGTTTGACTCAGTCCAGTGGAGGTTCCTCTGGAAAGTGTTCGCACATTTTGGGCTTGGCCCCAAATTCATTAATTGGTTGCAGTTGCTTTCTCAAAGTCCTTTGGCCAGAGTAAGGGTTAATGGAGTGCTTTCTGCACCCTTCTACCTGACTAGGGGGAATGAAGGCAGAGATGCCAGCTTTTCCTGGGGTTGTTTGCCCTGGTGATCGAGCCCCTGGTGATCCTCCTCCATGGGGACCCCAGGTAAATGGAGTTCAGGTGGGGATCCCTATGTGAGAAACTTTCACTCTATGCAGACGATGTGTTGCTTTATCTCAAGGATGCAGATTCATCTTTATGCACTGTGCTCGACATTATAAATCAGTTTGGTCATTTCTCGGGGGTTCACATCATCTGGGGGAAATTGGTCCTCCTTTCCCTTCATCCCTCAGTTTCGGGTGGAGTGACACAAACGCCGTTACAATGGGTAGACAAGTTTACTTATTTAGGTATTCAGGGTTCAGACTCAACTGAACACGTACATTGGGGACAACCTGGCCCATCTCATCTCCCAATTTTCCTGTAAATGTTCACACCTATGCGATCCAAATTCTGCACCATTTCACAGTTCTGCGATCTGCGAACAAATCTGGGGGTGTCATTAACTTTACATTGACAACCCCAGCGATTCACAGATCTCAGTGTCAACCATTGTGCGACTCTGGTGCGATGCGAGAACTGGCACTGATTTGCAGGGTTTCTCGCATCGCACCGCACCAGTGTGAACTGGAACTAAAGGGATGAGGTAGCAACCCTACATGTGGTGTCCCGCACCGCACCAGTGTGAGCCCAAGCAAAACGGTGCGTTTTTGATCCAATAGACTTAGATGGGGAAGCTGCAGAAAAGCGTTTTTGCTGTGATTTGCATTTTGCGTTTTTTTTTTTTTTAATCCACCCAACAAGAAACTGGCAAAAAAAGCATAAAAAATGCAAAACGCATAGAAACCGCTTATGCAAAAACAGAAAAAGCACTGCAGCAATGGTTTAAAAGCAAATTGCATAGGTATGAACCAAGCCTAAGGCCTCTTACACATGATACTCCTGTTTGAGCATCTCCTTTTTCAGCCATAAATTTCAGGGGTATTTGTCTTATTGAAATTTGCGTGCATTTTTGCGCATATGCATTCGCGCAAATTTGCGCACAGTCGGGCAAATTCATGTCTTTTCGCGCAAATGTATTCTTGCGTTTATGTAAAATATGCACATTTGTATTTTACAGATCAACAGTATGTTGGTGTGCGTTCATTTGTTCGCAATTGCGCGTATTAGGCGTAAATTACTGTCTAAAAATGCAGATTCTTCTATTTTGTTCTTACTGAAGAATGCACGGCGCTCATTTACACACCTGTGTGCATAGGCACATTACAATGAATGGCTGTATTTTAGCTCAGAAAAATAAAAAATAAGCTGCACTGAGCTTTTTTAAGCTGCAGTGTGCAAGAAGCCTAAAGCGGTATTAGGTTTCAGCGTAATTCAGCATGAAATGACTGGGGAAGTAAAGAAACTACACATCCCAGCATGCTCCTGTCCTGTGTGACATCATCACCCAGCGACCAGGAAGTTGGAGAAAATGACAGGAGGGAGAAAGCTGCTTCTGTGTGTGTGAATGAGGGTAGGTGAATGCTTTGTGGACGGGGTGGCCGTAGGTGTTAGCTATGATATGTGTTAATAGAAGAGGAGCACATGACATGAGAATGAAGGAGAGGAAATGTAAAGAATTAAATCATTCTCTATTAGAAGAGGAATGTCAGTTAAACTAACAGGCTGCATCCTTGTTCTACTGTCACTATGAGTCCCTGCATTGTGCTCACACATACTGTATACTCTACATTGGTCTATCTATATTTATGTCTATGTACATTTAGTATGACATTTTTGTCAATAAACATTACTTGAAAATGTTGATATATATTACATGGCAAGATAGTAACTGAAAGGAAATGAATTCTACAAGCCTGGTGTCTAGGGAGGGCATGATGATGGCTACTTTTGTTAGTTTCACCTCCCTCTGGTGTCTTCTTTTCCCCTGTGAGGTGAACTGAGATTGGCATGTATGCCGAGGTGGCACCACTCAGCATCGGGAAGCATTTTAGTGGTTGTAAAGCTTCAAATTGAGGATGTGCCTAATAAAATGTGTTTTCTTATGCTGCTTATTTGTTGGGTGCTGCCATTGCAGATCGCTTTCAGAAAATGCTGGCTGCTTGGCATTTATAATGATTAATTGCTCTTAAACTGCTAGATTTTTTTTTTTTTGTACCCTGCAATATTAAGGCATAATGTGCTAGTATGCATAAAATACTAGCACATTATGTTAAACTTACTTTAAGTGTAGGTTCACACTGAGGCTGGTTTAAAGTTGTGCGAGTTCAGCTGAACTCGCACGATTTCAAACCAGCATTTGCAGTCCGACTGCGGGGGGCGATTTCACAGACATCTGGGCGGATTCCTGCATAGATGTCTATTGAAATCGCCCCCCGAAGTCGCCAAAAGTAGTGCAAAAAACTACTTTTGGGAAGCGGCGCCATTCCCGGCAATTGGCTCAGATTAGACATGTCAAATCGCATGTCAAAACGGACCAATGCAAACTTGGGCTAAAACAAAGCCCTTCCAGCAGCAAACTGCAACGGCTGCAGGCGCTCCTATCTTCACCTGTCTACCTTCCGGGTTTGCGGAGTCCGGCTGTGTGACTGTCCGGAGCCGCAATGACTTCACTCCCGCTCATTCGTGTGGGAGTCGCAGTTTACAGCACAGGGGTGGCCGTTTCTTCAAAGTGCATGCGACATTTCACATGTAGGAGATAGTTACACTACCTATAGGTACAAGTCAGAGATGGGAGTTTACTTCCAATTTAACCACTTAAGGACCAAGTCTATTTCTGACACTGTCGTTTACAAGGCAACCACTTGCCGACCAGCCGCCATAGTTTTACTGCGGCAGGTCGACTCTCTTTTGCGAAATTATGTACATGTACATCGCTTTGCTGGACCGCTAGCAGGGGTACACGCACCCATTCGCCACAGGGAGAGCTAATCAGCGGGTTCGGCAGCCGGGATCACTCCCTGTGGAGACAGTACAGCAGTCTGCAGTTGTAAACACGGCAGACCGCTGTTCTGTCAGTTATGAACACAGGGATCCTGTGTTCCTCTTATTTATTCCTCTGTGTTCATGCAGCAAGCAAATCCCCCCACAGTTAGAAAGCACCCCCTATGGATACATTTAACCCTTTGATCGCCCCTGGTGTTAACCCCTTTCCTGTCAGTGTCATTAGTACAGTAACAGTGCATATTTTTAGCACTAATTACTGTAGAAATGATTGCGAGTGCCCGGCAGCAATTGCGGCCACCGGTCCCGTGCATCGGCATCCCTGCTACCTAGTGGCGTGGGAGTACGCCACGAGCGGCACATGCTTGCCGCCCAGCACCACATGCAGGACTGACATACCCCTACGTCGTTTCGTGCAGCCGAGCCAGCTTGCTGAGTTAAAACTGCGGCAGGCGGTCAGCAAGTGGTTAACGGGGGGAATCCTTCAGGTCCAGAAATTGTTAAAATCAGTATTTTTTGCTAGAAAGTTATTTAGAACCCCAACCATTATATATATATATATATATATATATTTTTTAGCAAAGACTCTGGAGAATAAAACGGCGGTCGTTGCAATATTTTTTGTCATGTGGTATTTGCGCATTGGTCTTTGAAACGCAGATTTTTTGGAAAAAATACATTTCACTGCATTTAAAAAAAAAAAACTAAACAGTAAAGTTAGCCCAATTTTTTTGTATATTGTGAAAGATTATATCACGCCGAGTAAATAGATACCCAACATGTTACAGTTTAAAATTTGCTGAAGTTCATGGAATGGTGACAAACTATGGTATTTAAAAATCTCAATAGTTGAGGTTTTAAAAATTCTTAACAGTTATCAGTTTAGATTTAGAGGACTTTTTTTGCTAGAATTATTGCTCTCACTCTGGCGATCACAGCGATACCTCACGTGTAATTTGAACACATGACATTTGAGGGTGCGACTTACGTATGTGTTTTCTTTCGTGCGCAAGCTCATGGTGACGGGGGTTCTGTAAATTTTTTTTTTTTTCCTATTTATTTTATTTTTTATTTTTAACACTGTTTAAAAAAAAAAATCTGATCACTTTTATTGCTGTCACAAGGAATGTAAACATCCCTTGTGACAGTAATAGTCAGTGACAGGTGCTCTTTATGGAGGGATCTGGGGTCTAAAAGACCCCAGAACCCTTCACTGCACTTCAAAGTATTCAAAATCGTCATTTTTGAATACTGACACTTTTTTAAATTGGCCTCGTTAGCAGCCAAGTAAACCGAAAGTGACCTCGCTTCTGGGCTACATGAATCCGGCTTCGTTCGGGACTCTTAACAGATGTGCCGGCTGGTTGCTCGGGTCTTCTGGTGGGACAGGAGACCCGGGCAGAGCCGTGGAAGGCGGCAGGAGGGGGGGGTATGTCCCCTCCTGCTCGCTGGCATAACGGCCGAGCGGCTGCTGAGCTGCATCGGTTGTTCTCTCCAGAAAGCCAGCCGTCAGCTCTAGAAAATGGTACTAGGGTGATGCCTCTGGCTGCAGGCATCACCCCAGTACAACCACTTCTTCAAGTGGACTATAGGTACGTTGGTTTGCGGGAAGTGGTTAAAGTGATTGTAAAGCCCTTACATATACACAGTGAAGTGACCATCCTCAGGTGATACAGGGAGATGAAACAAATCCTCCTACATGAGTTATACCTGCTTATCTGCAGTCTTCTCTACTTCTCTACAAAGCGCAGAATTTATAAGGCTTGTCTGAGCTGTCAGAAAAAAGGGGTGGGGAGCTGAAGATACACTCTGCACAGCTCAGTGAGGAGAGCTCATGAGAGCTGATTGGAGGAAAGGGACTCACCCCTCTTCCACACAGCATACAGGAACAGAGCTGAGGCTATCAATCAGATGGAGATCCCTCCCCTGATAGCAGAGGAATGAAGCAGAAGACAGAAATGATACTTAAAGTCTTACTAAACCCAGGAGCTTGCATTCACTATATCTGGTCTCCCACAGTACACAGAACATGGAAATGCGATCATTTTAGTAAAAATAAAAATTGCTAAATATCTTTTTTTCATCAGCAGTTGTCCTATGAGGCTGCAGGACCCCTGACCCTCTGTCTGGACAGTGCTGATTGGCCCTGTGCTGATCACATGCACTTTCCCAAAAAAAAAAGAAAATTCTCTAGGAATACACACCAAACTGAGCATGTGCAGCTTGTCCCCTAGACTCTGTTCTATCAGGAGATGGTTTGGGGACAGTGGAAGAAGAGGAGGAACAGAGAAGACAGGATCAAACATACTTTTTACACAATGCAGAGGATTAACCCTTTGGGTTCCACAATGAGTATAACAAGCATGCTTTACTGCATATACAGACCGATTTTACAGTTTTGGGTTTAGTAACACTTTAAAGCAGAGCTCCACCCAAAAAGGAAAGTTCCACTTGTTTAACACCCCCCCCCCTTCTGCCACGTTTGGCACCTGTTTGGAGGAGATGGGGAGTGGGTACCTGGTTTTGACAGGTACCTGCTACCACTTCAGGCTCAGTTCGCCCTCCCCCCTCCTTCCCCCCCCAGCCGACCCATTCACAAAGCGCGGCACGCTTCGTGAATGCACAGGAGGACATTGGCTATGAAACTTCAAGGTTTCCCTTAGTCAAGATGGCAGTGCCCCGCCGAGCTGATTGAATCTCGAGTGGGAACACCTATAGATTCTTGGACAGGTGAGTACCCTGATATTAAAAGTCAGCAGCTACAGTATTTGTAGCTGCTGACTTTTATTTTTTTGGGGGGAGCCTGGAGCTCCACTTTATTGCTATCGATTAAGACAAGTACACACTATAGAGGGATATGGTTTATTCATTTTTCATATCTGAGGTTTACAATCACTTTAAAGCAAAAGTGAACCCTTACCTTGTTCACCTCCGTTTAAAATAGTAATGCAATGCAAAACGTTTGTGTGTGCTTTTTTGCTACTTTAAGGGCAAAACACCTTTAGGCTGGTGTCTTTTGTGTAGGGGTGATGCTTATATGCAAAAAGAGAGGATGCGGCATTTCCAAATGCAGGAAAATCGTGGAGTTTATTGCACATAAAATCATCCGACATAGACCATAGGACAACACACCATTCAGCAAACGCGTTTCACATGATAGTGCTTAATCATTGCTGAGGTGTGATGCTTTTCATTGTTAAAAAACAAAGCACTTTTTTTCTTTTTACTTTATTGAAATGTCACAAAATGACATTTTATTCAACTATATACCCAGTAGGGTGTTGTGAAGTGCGCACAACATTGCACATGTATTGTGTGAACAGGGCACATAGAAAAAACATTTTTTTCTATAGGGATGCTGCCGATACCGAAACCAGTGCTTTGCAGTGCGATTTGCGTCCATACAAAATGAATGGGCGCAAATCACACTGCAAAGAGTTGCATGCGATATGAACAGGAATGCAGTGCGATTCCTGTCTGAATCGCATGCTATTTCCCCCACCGCTCCTGTGTGTGTGTGTGTGTGTATAGAAAGGGAAAAGTGCCATCTAGTGGGCAGTTAGCTCAAAGTATAGTTCAAATGAAAAATGAGCATAGGTGTCCTGGTCCCGCCGATGGTAGAAAATCACGGCTGCTGGAGGAGATGTATAGGTGGTCTTCCCCCAATCTGACATCTGACACTTCCGCCCTATACCCACGAGGTCCCGGAAACTTCTCCTTCAGTCCTGTGAGCACCTCCAGCAGCCGTGATTTTCCATTATCATTGAGAATGAGACACCTATGCAAACTTTGCATTTGACCAGATATGTACAGTATTAATGGGAGTTCTAACATTTTTAAAAACTGCCCATTAGATGGCGCTTTCCTCTTTCTACACACACACAGGAGCAGTGGGGGAAATTGCATGCGATTTGAACAGGAATCGCACCGCATTCCTGTACATATCTCATGCGATTCTTTGCAGTTTGATTTGCACCCATTTATTTTGTATTGACGCAAATCGCACCGCAAAGTATCAGTTCTCGGTATCGGTAAGTACTTGACCGAAAGTATCGGTACTCATACTGATAAAAAAAGAGTATCAGTGCAACCCTAGTTTTCTATATTTTCTATAGTTCTATAGTTTTCTATAAGGCTTAGACATTTAGCTTGCTTTGCTCTATGCAGATCCTCTAACCTGGTGTGAACAAGCTGTAATACTATTATTATCATTATACGGGATAAATATAGTGCCGACAGTTTGCGCAGCGCTTTACAACATGAGGGTAGACAGTACAACTACAATACAATTTAATACAGTAGGAATCAGAGGTCCCTGCTCATTAGAGCTTAGGGCTCTTTCACACAGGTGGATCCGCCAAAAAAACAGACAGGCGGATCCGAATGGTCCCCCCATGCATCCCTATGGGGCTTCGGATGTCAGCGGAGACATGTCCGCTGACACCCGATCCGATCCGTCAAATCTGGACGGATGGAAACCCTATTTTCAATCCGTCCAGTGGATCAGATCGGATGAGAACGGACCGACGATCCGTTCCCATCCGATTTCCCCCATAGAGATGCATGGGGAACTGACAGCTGTGTCTCCACACAGAGACACAGCTGTCATCCTGCTCAGCGGGGGATCGGCGGATCGATCCCCCGCTGAGAAAAACGGAGTCCGTCCGATGGACGGAGTGTGTGAAAGGGGCCTTACAATCTAAGAGGGAGGGTCAAGAGACACAAGAGGTAATAGCTGTGGGGGGATGGGCTGATGGAGAAAATAAATCTGCAGTTGGTGGGGGCCAGATAGGCTTCTCTGAAGAGATGTTTTCAGGGATCATCTGAAAGTAGGAGACAGTCGGACAGATTGGGGTAGACTAATACTATGGATTTGATCTACTACAAATGCGCCAAAGAAGCTCCAGAATCTTTTTGTTTTTTTACCTGTTTTGTCACACAGCAAAATTGCACTGCGTTTGGGGCGCCATTATTAAATAATAACATCGCAAGCACAAAGTGTGTTTTGTCGCATTTCTGAAACACGCAATTTTGCCCTCATTTCACGCAGCTAAGTGAGATTGAGGTCTAAAGGTAAATAGACTGTTCACTATGTAAAGGGAAGTTTTCTAAGGTTATTATTATTATTTTTACATGATAGAAGCAAGTTTTGTTGATAACCCATTGTGTTTCTGGCACCCCAATGTACACTGCTAATGCATTTGTGTTTTAGCACACCACAACAGATGGCAATGTATTATGCAATGCGCTTTAAAAAAAAGAAAAAGTACATGCACATTGGTGTGATTTCGGTGTGTAGAACAGTCCATTCAGTTGGCTGCCCAACTCAGCGCATGTAAATTGTAATAGTATCCACATGGGCTTCCGCATGGCCTAGATGTGAACATAAATGAATACATCCCATTGCCCATAACCAAGAGCTAATGTTTTCAAGGGTTTGTATGTGTTTTTTTTTCTTTTTTGTCTTGAATGTGAAGCATTGATTTTTACTTTACTAGCAAATTTGCTGTTTTATTTATCTTTTTAATTGTATAAAGTGGTTGACGAACCTTTCTTTGGTCATATTGAGATCATTTTCTGTTCCCTGAAAAGTTTTACAATTGCAGGCAAAAGCAGATCAAATGCAGCCTGTGCTTGTACCTGAGCGCAGCAGGTGCTTAGGGGCATATTTATAAGCAGTGTTGGGGGTAACGAGTTACAAAGTAACTGATTACAGTAACTACATTACTTTTTTGGTAACTAAGTAATGTAACTAGTTACAATACTAATATTGGTAACTACACTACTTTACTAGGCTATAGGAGGTAACTACACTACTTTACTAGGCTATAGGAAGTAACTACACTACTTTACTAGGCTATAGGAACGCGCTTTCCTGCGTTACCCAAGCCGTGCAATAAAATCATTATTTCGAAGAATGGAGAGGGATGAAGTTTATGACTTTTTGTTGCACTTTATGTTTTATTCTGTTTTTTCAGGTTTTGTTCTCATGTTTCCCAAAGCCTGTGTTTATACAATAAACTCTATGCAGAAAGAGTGTCATGTATCTTCTTCTACACAGTCAATTAAGAAAGAGGAAAGTAAAGTAATAAGTGGTGAAGTTACTTTTCCAATGCAGTAACTAGTAAAGTAATCTCATTACAATTTAGAGAAGTAACTAGTTACATTTTTTGAGTAACTACCCCAACACTGTTTATAAAGCAGTGAATGTGACATTCACCAAACATTCATCTCCATGATTAAAGTGGTTGTTAAGCCACTTATATAAAATCATTTAATCCCCTCTGTAATTTAACAATAAGTGGCCCTGTGTCTGTGTTATATAAAAAATATGCCAATCTGTACCTATAACAGAGCGGCTCCCATCGATCACGTGGCCGCTCTGCTCTCTCTCTCCTCTCTTTCCTTCTGCCCAGCTGACAGCTCCAGTGGGTGGGGCCAAGCCCTGCCGCTGATGTCAGCCAGGGAGGAGGGGAATAGAGGTGAGAGAGGGCTGAGCGGTTACGTGATTGCCGAAAGCCGCATATTTTTCTATAATACAGACACAGGGGCACTTATTGTTCTATTACAGAGGGGACTAGATGATTTTAAATCAATATAAGAGCAGCAGGAGTGGAGGGGGTGGGCACTGACGAGCAGACAGGCAGGGAGGGAGGGGGGAGAGGAGGACAGAGCAGGGCTGCTGCTGACGGAGGCATGTAAACTGACCACGGTGTCAGAGCTCAGCAGCCATGATACACTGTGGTCAGTTTACAGGGGGGAGAGTAGAACCTGGCAGGATCAGCCAGGTTGTTTAGGTGTTACAAGGGGCCAAATTACACAGCAGAAGCGCTGTACTGTATAACATGCTTTAAGGGAACAGGATAATTTTTTTTTTTTTTTTTACGGTAACAAATGCTTTAAGCCCCAGGGGCAAGGCAAAACATGTTGGGGCGTGGCTTGGGTGAATCAAGCTGAGGCTGCCTTTACCTGCTAACCACTCGGGCAGGGCGAGGTGTGCACCAGCAGTACTCAGCAGCAGTACCAGCCAGTAGTACCTGGCAGCAGTACCCAACAGTACCAGCCAGCAGTAAGTCACAGTAGGGGTGCAACTAGCCCCTAGCACATAATTGTAAACATCCCAGCATTTGCAGTGTTTCTGACTCCCACCACCATGACAACTTCAAATCACTGAAGTGGGCATGGTGGTTAGAGTGTTCCTTTAATATCTCTCAGAAGAAGAGAAGAAGTAATCCTCTGTATACTGTTTGCATTTTATTTGATCATCCTCCAGGGGTCCAGGGGTGTTAAATTGGGGGGGGGGGGGGTCGCGGACCGCAGAGTTTCACCTCCCTGAAATTAGTTTTTGCAGTTTGGGATGTCTGCCATCTGGCCCCCCTGCCTGCAGCTGTGCGGACTAAGATGCTGCACCTGCTGGTAATTTAGGCCGCGGCTTTGTGGCCTGCTGGAGCGAGGCGCTTACTTCGGGGAACTGGCGTCCTCTTGTGGTGGCCGGAGCTGCAGCAAGTAGTCACTATTATTATTGGTATCATTTTTTTTTTTTTATGAAAATACATTTTTTATTTTTCATTCTCTCCCTGTAATGCCACACAGCCGAAGGACCCTTTCACAGGGGCTGCAGGATCAGGTCCGCCTGTCAGTTTTTTCGGGTGGACCTGATTGGACCCTTCAGTCTGCTCTATGGAGTGGGGGATGTCAGCTGACAACCCTCCCTCATCAAATTCTGTCTGCCAAAAACAGACGGCTGGTGGTCCTATTTTCCATCTGTCCGGTGGATAGAATCAGATGGCATCAGATTCCATCCGATTGCCCCAAAGAGGAGAGAGGGACTGTGTTAGTGTTCGCTTTATGGAGAGGACAGGACCTGTCATCCGTCTGCTCAGCTAGGATTAGCGGAGAAATCCCCGCTGAGCAAGCGGATTCCACTTAGTGGAGGGGCCGTATGAAAGAGGCCCCCACCCTGCTGCACTGTCCTTCCCTAGTGAGCCACTGCCTATCACACCATTAAGCCAAGTACACACGGCCCGAATGCCAGGCAACATCAGCCAGTTCAATAAAAACTGACCACCATTCAGCCTGCGTGTATGGCAGGCGGTCCGACAGAAGCATGCGCAAAAAAAACCTGGCTCCTAACTTTTTAAGCGGGCTCCTAGATGCCAAGCAAATCTGTCAAGCCGTGGGTTAAAGTATAACTAAAGGAAAAACATTTTTTTTTTATTGTTGGATCTAGTGGAGAGGGATTAGAACCCCTGTCAGTTTTTATTGCTGTCTGTGCCCCCGTTAGGAGATTCACCCTCTCTATTTGTCCTGTTTAACATTATCATAGAAAGTGAAAGTAACGTAAAATCCCAAATTTTGGGTTGTCTCCAGAAAAGAAATAGAAGTGGAATCTTCCGATGGGGACACTAGTTCTGATGACCTGGGGTTCCCCCAAGGAATTCCATTAACCACTTGCTGACCGCCGCACGACTATTTACTGCGGCGGTCAGCCCCTCACAGGCAAAGCAACGTAGGGCTACGTCGCTAGCCTGTGAGGCTCTAGGAAACGAGCAGGCGCCGCCGGACGCGTGCTCCCGCTCGGTCACGGACCCCTCCCCCCCGCGCGTGTGCCCGGCAGACCCCGATGTCCGCCGGGCACTTGCGATCGTCCGTTAAACCGGGAGAAAGGCAGGCGGCTAATGTAAACAAAGCCGCCTGTCATTCTTCCCTGTGTAAGAATGGAAATCATACGGTTCTACTATGTAGGACCGTTGATCTCTGTTCTTACACATCAAGCCACATCCAATCACAGTTAGAATCACACCCCTAGGGACACACCTGACCCCTCCCTCTCAAAAAAAGTTAACCCCTTCACTGCCAGTGTCATTTTTACAGTAACAGTGCATATGTATAGCACTGATTACTGTAGTAATGTCACTGGTAACCCCAAAAGTGTCAAAAATTTCAGTCAAGGGTCCGATCTGTCGCAGTCCCGAAAAAAAATCGCAGATCGCCGCCATTACTCGTTAAAAAAAACAACAAAAATTACAAAAATCATTCCCTTAGTTAAACGCAATAACTTTTGCGCAAACCAATCTAAATACGCTTTTTGCATATGTAGCATAAAACAAATTGGCCTAAAATGTTAAAAAATTTAGATTTTTACATTTTTTTCTGGGGAATTTCATATAAAAAATGTGAAAAATATTGTTATTTTTTCAAAATTGACACTCTTTTTTTTGTTTATAGCGCATGATCAAAAAATCGCACAGGTGATCAAATAACACCAAAAGAAAGCTCTGTTTGTGGGAAAAAAAGGACGTCAAATTCATTTAGGTACAGCGTCGCACGACCGTGCAATTGTCCGTTAAAGTCACGCAGTGCCGAATCGCAAAATAGGCCCTGGTCAGGAAGGGGGTAAAATCTTCCGGGGCTTAAGTGGTTAATTTGCAGGGATTTCCTCTCACTTCCTGTTGGGCTATGGGACAGGAAGTAAAGGGAAATCTCCCCAATATGACACAGATGGTGAAAAAAAACGTTTTTCTGGGGACAACCTAAAAAGTATTTTTTTTTTTTTTTTTTACTTTCACTTTCACTTTCCATGATAATGGTAAACAGGACAGATAGAGAGGGGGAATCTCACAAACCACAAAAAAACAAAAAAAAAACTTCCAGGTGTTTTGATCCCTCTTCACTCCATCCAAAACTAGAAAAATAAAAAAACAGTTTTGTCTATAGTTCTACTTTAATGATAATAAAGAGAAAACGAAACAGAGGATTTCAATGTATGTTGTATCTTTGTGTTATAGTGACACCTAGTGTTCAGTTTTGTACTTTACTTTAGTAGTACTTTAAAGAAAAAAAAAAAAAGAGAAACTACAGCAATGTAAACAGTTTTTTTATTTTTACATAGATATGTAATTTACTAGTAAAAAACTGTTGGTGCAATTCATTATATTTTTATGGTTTACATTTTATGTTAATTTAATATGTTTCCTAGCCAACAATAGTACTTATAACAACATGTATATTGCAAATAAATTTTAAAGATTATAGGATAGCAATGTATAAGTCATGCCATGCAAAATGGGAAAAACCATCGTTTTATACTAAGTATTTAGTATATGCGGAGACTTTAGACAAGTATATTATATTGACATACATATCCAAATCTACGTTGGTATATGTCTAAGGATGCCTTATAAACTAGATAAGATGAGCTACTTGTGTGAACTGTGCATTTTATGATCATGCCAGTCTTGATCCCTTCTTTGCAACATGTAGTATAAGATGGCCCCTCCTTCATAGAAAACTTTTTAGATACATTTTTACTGAAGATTTTTCACATTTTACATATAAACCAAACTAACATGGTCACCCTTTCTCTTCCTCCCAACACCAAAAAAGAGTAAAAAACAAAATTGCCTTTGTCTGTTACTTGTGTAATAAACACTGTGGATAGTTCGTATTGGCAATAGATGGCCTTGCAAGACTGCAAATGTGAAAAGAAACATAAAGAAATAATGTACTAGTGGGACATCCAATCTGAGTCGAAGTAATGAGAAAATATCCAGCTAGTGCAGACAACCCAAGGGGTGCCCAAGAGCAAAGAGCAAAGGAAGTGAATCTGGTTTAGGAAAGTAGCCTATTAGTTATTAATGAAATGCAGGCCAGTACACTAAGCCAATCTCCCCACAGTTTTCAAACTTAACGCGGCAATCTCTTCTTTTATTCATCAATTTCTCACAAGGACAACATATTGATAAGCACAGTAATCCAAGTGGCATGATCTGGTAGAACACAATCTGCCCACCTTGTGCTATGGACTTACAGGTCAGAAACAATATCCAGTATCTGCACCATGGGTGGAATCGCCTCATTATCTATTAAGCCAAGCAGACACAACTTAGGGTCTAAGGCTCCATTTAAATATAGGCGTTTCAGGTCGCGGGCAGAATTGCCGCGATTCTGCCCGGGATCCTGAACCACTGCAAGTCGCGGGACGCCCGTGCGATTCCCGTGACTTGCAATGGCACCCCAAACGTGGCACAATGTTGCCACGATAGTCGCCCGAGGAATCGCGGTAAAATCACACAAACAGAATCGCGGCACGCCTGTTGCCCAAAATAAGTTCTTGTACTTCTTTTGGGCGACAAGCGTCCCACGATTCTGTTTGATTAAGGGCTGCAAAAAAAAAAGGGTTGGAAAAAAAGTACATTGCAATATTTTTTTTCCCAACGATATATATTGCGATATTGAGAGAGCCATCAATCCAGGCTAAATACAGGGTTAATGTTACTGTAGGGATTTAGTGCAGCAGCCTTCTGATTGTACTACAGGGCAAGCCAGGGTTAATGTTACTGTAGTAGGATTTGGGAAGTAGTGCAGCAGCAGCCTTCTAAATGTCATTGCAGTTGCACCATACAGGGCAGACCAGGGTTAATGGTAATGTAGGGAACTGCAGGTTAATAAGATGATCATGACAGTGTGTGATTGTGCTGTGGAACTTAGGCATAAGCAGAGAAATCGGGACTCACAGTGGTGGTAGAAGGTAGAAGAATATAGCCCGACAATGTTGACATCCGTCCCGCATGTTAAGTCAGTCCTGCAGCTCTCCTGACCAAGCGCTGAGCGCGGCACAATGAACCAATCACGTCGTGAGTAGCGGCACAGCGAATCAATCAGGTGTGCAGGCACGCGTGATTGGTTCCCTGTGCCGCTGCTCACGGCGTGCTGCTCACCGCTCAGTCAGGAGAGCTGCAGGACGGACTTAACATGCGGGACGGTCGGGCTGTATTCTTCTACCTTCCTTCACTACTTTCCTTCACTGTGAGTCCCCAATATCGGCTTATCCGGCGATGTGACTATCACCCACTCCTGCAGCACGATATTCAATGTTACATCGAATATCGTTCAGCCCTAGTTTGATGTTACCCCTAGTAAATTGATCCCTAACATGGAACGCTCATGGAATGGCGACAAACTATGCTTCTTTTGATCACTTTTTTTCCTATTACAAGGAATGTAAACATCCATTGTAATAGAAATACCCATGACAGGTCCTCTTTAATGAGAGATATGGGGTCAAATAACCTCAGATCTCTCATATATACTTAAAAGCAAAAAAAAAAAAATGTAATTTCTCTTTCATTATTTGACAGACACAGATCCTGGTAATCATATCCATTGAGTTATACTGCCCCCAACAGGAGTAGGACACTAGGCAGAAAAAAATTCTGACTACACCCATGAGCAGTCCCAGGGGGTATACTCCCTCTCTCTGTTATAGCCACCCTCTCTCTGTTATAGCCACTCAGTTTTTTTTTTGCCTAGTCATAAGTAAGGACCTAGTTCCTTGCTGGGATCTTTGGTCCTGGCAAAATATGTTTTTTAGATATTTTTCCTCCTGGATCTGTCCTTTAAGATCTACAATCAATTGCTGGACTGGGCGACGGGCTGGATAACTAGATCCAGTGGTCATCCCAGTCTGGCCTGCGAGTACACGCAGACCTCAGCTCCGCGCTAGGTTGGCCGCGACATAGCCCCACTAGACAGGGGCTGGCCTGCGAGTTAAACGCCTTGCAAGGTCGCATAGGACCGGGTCTTGGCCAAGTTGCACCGTTCCTCCTGACTGACAGCCCCCCATATAGATGGAAATGGGTTATGTCTGGAGCAGTGCCCCCTGGTTCCTGGTTTGGCGAGTAGCTGCCCCCCCTCTCCCCCTGGAGGGTTTTGGGGTGGACGTGGGCCCCTCCTTGGGATGGTTGGACCCTCGGGTTCAAGTCTTTACCGCAGGCACCCCCCCTCGCCGAGTCCCTCATCCTATTAAAAAAGAATAGCGCACACATGCAAAAGAAATGACTATCAAATATGGAGACAATCAATGAATAAAAATGGGGATTTTGTCCCACCATATGGCCATATCGTGCTCAAGCCCACCACTACGTCAAAGTACCCCATTGCCAGTGGATCCTACATTATCCATAAAAAAGGGGTAACCCACTACAAAGGACTCCTCCTGTATCTACTTGATAGTGGACACTGATAGAGTACAGGTGTGTGTGGGGGGTGGGGTGCTCAACCTCAGAAGTCTGGTCAGACCGAATACATAATAAACCCTGGTGGACGTGGGCCCCTCCTTGGGATGGTTGGACCCTCGGGTTCAAGTCCTTACCGCAGGCACCCCCCCTCGCCGAGTCCCTCATCCTAGCCCCCTGCCACATACGCTGGGACTGTTTGAAGGATCTGGCCAGTTTCCTGGTTTCCTGGGGTAGGGGCAGTGCGCTGACTGGCAATGGGGGCGGGGGGGGGGGTGCGCCGCCGGCGACCAGACGATCGACTGTGCGGGGATGGGGGGCTGTACCTAGTGGGGAGCTCCTTCCAGGGCTCCCCGGCCTGCCTGCATCTGTCCTTAAGGCCTGGTCTTCCAATGCTGGGTCCCTGTATGCCTCGTGGGGCCGCCATTTTGTTGTAGTCTGTGTGTTCTATACACGGCGGCCATGTTTGTGTAGTCTGGCGTCCATTTTGCTGTGGTTTGCCTTTGAAAATTTACACTCTGACTGGTTTGGCAATGAGTCCGGTATTCACCATTGCCATAGTGTCGCAAACTCTAAGCTCTTATGCCGTGACCTGGAGGGGGAACAACTCCCCCCTGCCTTTGCTGAGCTGGTGGACCAGCAGGTCAAGGGGCTGCAGTTTATCTGTGATGCCTCTTTGGATGTGGCTCCCCTGATGGTTCGCCCCTCTGTTTTGACAGTGGTCTTTTGGCTCAAGTCTTTTGGCTCAAGTGCTGGTCTGCGGATCAGACTTCAAAAAAGGCATCTACTTATCTTCCTTTCCAAGGAGATCGCCTGCTGTGGAGCTACCCTGGATGACATCATTAAAGGTCTCACGGGGGGGAAAAGTACTTTTCTTCCGCAGGCTGCTAAGGGCAAGAAATCTCGTCGTAGACATGGTCCCCTCTTCTCATCTCATAAGAAGTTTTTTCATCCCTCAGGGTCAACTGACAAGGGCTCGAAGCCTTTCAGTGCCTCTTCAGAAGGATCAAAATGAACCTGGTCTGGCAAGCCAAGATCGGACTTCTCCAGACCTGTGGACAAGGCTCTTTCACCATGAAGGTGTGCCCTCACCTGTATCGGGGGTTGGGGGACGTCTTCGCTGGTTTCAGGACCCATGGATCTCCCTAGTATAAGACAAGTGGGTCCACTAAGTAATTCGGTCTGGCTACAAGATTGAGTTTCGTTCTTGTCCCCAGGCAAGGTTTTTTCCTTCCAACTTGCATCTGTCCCCAGACCGCTTACAGGCCCTGTTTGGGGCGGTACAAGACCTGTTCCTTCAAGGGGTGATTGTCCCGGTTCTGACCTTGGAACGTTTTCAGGGTTTTTACTCAAATCTGTTCACAGTCCCCAAGAAGGAAGGCAAAGTGTTTCCAATCCTGGACCTGAAGTCTCTAAACTGCTTTGTGCGGGTAAAAATGTTCAGAATGGAATCCATTCCAATGGTGGTGGCATCCCTGCATCAGGGTCTTCACAAAAGTGTTAGACCCGGTACTAGCCTTGTTACGCCAATGAGAGATCGTGGTACTGGGCTACTTGGACGATCTCTTTCTGTGAGCGGAGTCTCCCTCTGCTCTGGTGGACAACCTGGAGATCACAATACAAACTCGGGAGTTCAGCTGGATTCTGAACTTTGTTTTGCTTGCGTTTCTAGCAAGGGTTACTTTGCGGTACAACCAAGGAAACTTAGACCTTTGTGGTGTATAAATGTGCTTTTACTATGCAAAAACAATCTGTACATAGAAAACTATTACAATATTTAGGAGCATAATACAAGACTAGCAGATACAGATAAAGATAAAGCAAATATACTTAACTAAAAGAAGTTTGCAGCCATGGAGTCTCATTCCAAGCACATGGCACAGAGAAAAGTCAGCAGTCATCGCTTCATGGATGTTTCGTTTGAGACTCCAGACTTTCTTGCAGCTTTGGCCAGAAGTATTTAGAATATACCATCCCCCCCAAACCAACACCCTTTGTCCTGAGGACAAAAGGGCTGTTTATCCATTGTACAGTGACTTTGAAGGGGGGGGGGGGGTTAGGCTTGGCCAAACTTCCTTCCAAATCTTTACAAAAGAAAGGTATCATTAGTGAGCCACTGTTAAATATGCAATTTCCACAACACTCCACCCTTGGCTCACAAATGACATAATGCCTCCAACTTTACATAAAGACATCTAATAATTCTCCCACCCCCTGGTTTATCTTAAATAAAACACAATGGGGGAACTAACTAAAATACAACCCCCTCCTATAACTATGAAGGTATTTCAGTCTTTGGCTAAAAGTTCATTAGAAAAGTCCAATCTAACCTTCTTTAGAAAACAAGTCCAGGCTTGTAATACATCAAAATGCCTTGCTCTCCATAGCTCTTGTGGTCTTCCATCATTCTGTCCATCATGTAACCACTTTCTCTGGTCTTTCTATGGATCAAATCGGAGACAGCCTGTGGAGTGGAAAACAAAGCGGATTATCTGTTCCTTCTAATAATACATATACAGTAGACCCCGGCCCTTCAGCTACAATCTCTCCTATAACTGACTTCTTGCCTGGATCTCTGACCAACACTTTTCCACCTGCCTGTATCCACTTCTGACCCTCCCAAAGAACATCAATAGGGAGGAGAGGAAATATACTGATATTTCCTAGAAGATCACTGCTGTTTATTTTGGAAGGTTTGATATTATAGAGCCTCAGTTTCCACTCTTGCTGGGAAGTATCCACTAACCAATCAGAGTCCCAGCCACTGTCCTGAAGCTCATCTGCCAATGCAAATATAACTTCAAACCTTCCTGCCAGATTCCCTCTCATTCCTAGATAGGCTTCAGCTTCAGATACGTCACTCTTGGTTTCTATGTCATGGGAAGCAGTAACTTGGTATCTGTTAAACCCTGTTCTTTCAGGAACCTTGTGTAAATACTGAACTCTGCACTCTAGCTGTGGAATCTGCACCCCAGCCCCAACCATCCTTTCATATGGTGTGCTTTTGGCTAGTGGCCTAGAATTTAACAACATGACTGCCTGTGTGAGGACCCGATCCCACCCCCTTAGTGTACATGTGGGTGTAAGTTTGCGTATCTGGTCCTTCAATAGCCCATTGTATCTTTCAATCAAACCAGCTGCCTGTGGATGGTATGGGATGTGGCACAACCAGTACATTCCAGAATCTTTGGCCCATTGCTGTACTCTTGATCCGGTGAAGTGTGAGACATTATCACTTTGGACTTGTTTGGGACAGCCATACGCAACAACAATTTTCTGTAGCAGTTGAAGTTTTGCAGCTTGATCTGCATGTTTGCAAGGATGAACAAACAAAAGTCCTGAATAGGTGTCCACTGCAGTGCAACAATACCTCAGTCCATTGTTTCCCCGGGGCAGGGGACAGATGAAGTCAATCTGCCAAATCTCTGCAGGCCTCTCACCCCTCTTAATCGACCCGGTGGAGTACTTTTGCAATGGCCATTGTCGCACTTCTCCGCACACTGTACAGTTGCCTATTACAGTCCTTATCATGTCCATTGATATGGGCAATCCTCTTTGTTGTGCCCATTCATATGTGGCTTTCTGCCCCAAATGTCCAGATTGCTTGTGGGCCCAGTTGGCCAAGTTCATCAAGACAGGATCAATTGGCACAACTGCATTCACCTTGGCAATTTTGTCTGCCACTCTGTTATAGTTCTCAAAGTCTGGGACCAGGGGCACATGTGCATCAACATGCCCCACTTTTATGGTGCGGGAGTGAGCTTCCTTCCAGATGAAGTCCCAGACTTCCTTGCCTCCCCACACCACCTTTCCATGAATCAACCATTCATTTGACTTCCACGTGGGCATCCAAGTTGTCAGTCCTTTAAAGACCGCCCAGCTGTCAGTGTAGATGGTGACGTGGGAAGAAAAATCCTCCTGAAGAGTCATCACTACAGCTTTCAACTCTGCATACTGACTGGACCCTACAATTCCGGTCTCCTGCAGGACTGTGTCTCTACTGGGCTTGTAGGCTGCTGCTGTCCA
The DNA here is from genome assembly GCF_965119305.1 of Pelophylax lessonae. NCBI lineage: Eukaryota > Metazoa > Chordata > Amphibia > Anura > Ranidae > Pelophylax > Pelophylax lessonae. The sequence continues at coordinate 313,713,033 of NC_138772.1, read as the reverse complement.
TTTACGACCAGACGAGGTGACTTTGGCTGAACCATCAGTGAACCATGCTGACTCCTTCGTCTTATCTGACAGAGACTCAAAGGGTGGAGCCTCGTGAATGGGGGATGACTGCAGCACAGGAATTTCTTCTTCTGTATGGGTGCTGGTAAAAGTGACAAGCCCAGCCAACTGTTTTGAAATGTCTCTGACATCCCCAGCTGCAATACCCCCTCTTTCTTGAAGGTACCATTTCCATTTCATTAGTGTTTGGTTCTGGGCTACAGCTGCCCTAGTGGTCAGTCCATCATCTCTCACCCATCCTGCTATTGGCAATGCAGTATGGATGGTGACTGTGTCCTTTTCTGTAATGGTCTCTACGTGTTGAAGTGCTGTGTAGGCCCCAAACAGGTACTTCTCTAGGGGCGTGTATCTCTTCTGTGCCCCTGTAAGTTGTTTGGACCAAAATCCAATGGGTATTGCTCTCAGTCCCTTCTTTTCATTTGGCTGCCACAGACTCCAAGATATTGTACCATCCTGCTCAACTACATCCAGCTGAAAGGGTACTCCTTGTCTCACAGGTCCCAATCCTTGATGCTGCAAAATGGCTTCTTTAGCAGCCAGGAATGCGGTCCGCTGCTCTGAACCCCATGTGAACTCAGTCTTTTTTCTTGTGACATTGTATATAGGCCTCAGAATCAGTCCAAGATGTGGGATGAATGATCTCCAGAATCCCACAACTCCAATGAACTTCTGCGCCTCCTTTTTGGTAGTAGGTGGCAACAATGCCTGGATCGTTTGCACAACTGTCTCTGGAATTTTCCTCTGTGGCCCAGTCCACATCATTCCCAGGAATTTCACCTCTGTGGCAGGTCCTTGGACTTTGTCTCTGTTGATAGCCCACCCTCTGTTCTCCATGTGCTGTATCAGCAGGTGCAGTGCTTCAGTTACATCTTCCTTTGTTCCAGAGATCATGATGTCATCAATGTAGTGAAACACAGCGACTTTCAGATTTAGGGTGCTTAAATCTCGGGCAATCAGTCCATGACAAATCGTTGGAGAATGAAGGTATTCTTGAGGAAGGACCGTGAAAGTGTACTGGTGGCCATTCCACACAAAGGAAAACTGTTTCTGACACTCTGGGTCTATTGGAATCGAAAAGAAAGCATTAGCCAGGTCTATCACAGCATGATATTCTCCTGCCTCTTTAGCAATTTTCTCAATGATTGAGATCATATCCGGTACAGCTGACTTTAATGGAGGTGCCACTTTGTTTAGACCTCTGTAATCCACAGTCATTCTATATGTCCCATCAGGTTTCTTTACTGGGAACACCGGAGATGAGAATGGACTTAGAGCAGGTCTAAGGATCCCTACTCTTAACAGTTCATGACTAGTCTCCCCAATTTCTTTGTGGCCTCCAGGAAGTCTGTATTGCTTGAGACAGACTGGCTTCTCTGGTGGAGGAATAAAGACAGGGGTCCATTTTGCATGACCTCTGACCACAGCCTTCACCGCCCTGACCAGATACGTTTTATCAGGATACCCGAATGTGAATGTACCTTGTTCAGTCTGAATAGACTGACCTTGAAGTACATCCATCCCAAGAATATTTTCAGGTAATTCTGATACCAAAACATTTGTCCAAAATCCTGGTCCCTTGCCAATAGCCAATTTCACCCGTGTCCTAACTGCTGGTGTGGTTTGCCCTCCCAAACCTTCTACATAAATCACTTCTCCATTGTGATGGGAAGGATCTCCTTGCAAAAGTGTAACTTCAGCTCCAGTATCCACTAAAGCCATGACATGTGTAGGAGGAGACGACTTCCCCCACCATACAGTGACAGGTGCATATGGGCGTCGGTCTCCTGCTGTCACTTTTCTTATTGCTATTACAGGAGACCCACCTTCCCTTCATAAAGGATAAGGGACCTCCCAATCCCCTTTTCTAATTCTCTCTAACTCCTCCCCAGGATAAAGGGATTTGGGTTTGGGTTCATGTTCAGTTTTGGGAATGGGTTTGGGACTAACAGGAGGGGTCTGTTCTGTTGTCTCTAAATCTAGGCTGATGTTATCTTCACTAGGAGTAGTGTTTCTAACCCTGACAGTTTTCCCCACTAAATGTTTCCACCGCTTCAAAATTTCTGCAGTAGAGATCCCATCTATCTCACTTTTAGGTACTCATGCCTTTAATAGGTCTACCCACATTTGTTTCCTAGAGATAATTAGCCTGGTTTTCTCTTCACCTCCTGTCTTCTCTCCCACATTCCCTTTCTTCTTTTTAAAAGTCCTTTTCAGCCTGTTCTCTGCCTGTCTGACCTTATCTACTGCCCTAACAGGTTTTGTTTTAGTCTCCTCTAGCTCCCCCAACTGGCTTAAAAGGGTTGTTGCTTCATGAATTTTGCTGTTTAAACCCAGGCCTCCCAGTAAAGACAATAAAGGAGCCCTGAGATTAAATAGTGCAGACTTCATTAGCTTAGAGCGCAGAGCAGACGTGAAGGGTTCCATATCTGGACCCATCCATTCTGGAAATGTATTTATTCCGGTTATACAACCCATCTCACATAACCTGGAAATACCTTCTCCTAATGTTCTCCACGAGTAGGTATTTTCTAGGTCACTAGGATTAGCGTATACTCGGACTATACCATCTCTCACGAGGTCTAAGAGTGAAAAATTCACACTAAACTCTCGGGCTTTTCGCATGGCCTGACGCAATTGTGGATCATGGGTTAACACTCCCAAAGCCACTGCTTCCTTGCCTGACAAAACAACACTGTCTGCCCCTTCATCCCACAAACGTAAGAGCCAACTCAGTAGGGGTTGCCCGGACCTTTGTTTGTATTGTTTTGCCAGTTCATGGAGTTCAGTTTGTGTAAACTCCCTGACTTCTTCAAATTCAACATCTCTGGGGTTGCGATAATGCACCTCCCCATCTGCCATATCCTCTCTATCATGTTGCCTTTTCCTATGCTTAGTAATGAGAGGTCTGGCACACTTTTTCTTTCCCATTGGATGATCATCATCAGAAACATCAAATTCTATCTCCTCATCCTCACTATCATTTGAGGAGACATCCTCACAATCCCAGTTTTGGGATGTGACAATGGCACGTATCCTGGCTTTACTAACAGGTTTACGTCCCTTTCTTTTCCTTAAGGCATTAATTGATTTGGTCATGAGGGCTGCACACCGCTCTTGCAAATCATCAGCCCTACTAGCAGTTGAACGCACACACTCTGAAGCAACTGCTAGCTGGTCTTTCAATAACTTAACTTCTGCCTCTGCCTTCTCCCTTCTCTGTGATTCTGTATAGAGAGCATGAAGAAAATACCAGCCCACTGTGGAAACTGTCCTCTTCTCTGCTTTACTTAAATCCAACCCCTTAAGGCTAAAATCTACAAAATGATCTGAGATTTTATCACCCCAAGTCTTATTCAAAGGAGAAGCATACTTTGCAAATTCTTTAGCAAGAGACTCCCACTCATTGTCTCTGGCCCAGATAGGTAAACTGCACATTTACTTCTGGACACCAGAAACCTCTGCAGCCTTGCTTTTCCTAAACAGCTTACGTAGCATTTTTTACCTAGCACAAGCTACACAACACACCACAGAAAACAAACAGGTCTGTTTCAGTTGAATTTATAGCGCAATCCCCAAATGTTTTGCTTGCGTTTCTAGCAAGGGTTACTTTGCGGTACAACCAAGGAAACTTAGACCTTTGTGGTGTATAAATGTGCTTTTACTATGCAAAAACAATCTGTACATACAAAACTATTAAAATATTTAGGAGCATAATACAAGACTAGCAGATACAGATAAAGATAAAGCAAATATACTTAACTAAAAGAAGATTGCAGCCATGGAGTCCCGTTTGCTTTTCAAGCACATGGCACAGAGAAAAGTCAGCAGTCATCGCTTCATGGATGTTTCGTTTGAGACTCCAGACTTTCTTGCAGCTTTGGCCAGAAGTATTTAGAATATACCATCCCCCCAAACCAACACCCTTTGCCCTGAGGACAAAAGGGCTGTTTATCCATTGTACAGTGACTTTGAAGGGGGGGGGGGGGGGTTAGGCTTGGCCAAACTTCCTTCCAAATCTTTACAAAAGAAAGGTATCATTAGTGAGCCACTGTTAAATATGCAATTTCCACAACAAACTTTCAGAAGTCTGCTCTGGTTCCGTCCACGAAGCTGGACTATCTGGGCCTGACCCTGGACTTGGCCCTAGCCAGAGTGCTCCTTCCTCTGGACAAACTCCAAAAATTGCAGGCTGCAATTCGCTTCCTGCTGTCCAAGAGATGGTCGTCCCCCCGGATTTGCATGCGGGTGCTGGGCCTGATGGTGTCTACCTTCGAGGCGGTTCCGTTTGCACAGTTCCATACGAGGTACCTGCAAAGGGGGATTCTGTCCAAATGGGAGACTCTGGAAAATCAGATCCGACTGGGTTGGGGAACGAGGGAGTCCTTGATATGTTGGCTTCATTCTCTGGTGCTTCGGCTGGGAAAATCCTTTCTCCCCTTGTCTTGGACAGTGGTCACCACAGATGCCAGCCTGTCCGACTGGGGAGGTGTCCTTGGCAAGCATTCTGCTCAGGGGATCTGGACACTGGAAGGAAGAGTCCAGACTACTGATCAATGTTTTGGAACTTCCATCAGCTGTGTCTCTGGTGGGGCACCCCCGAGGTGGATCTGTTGGCATTGCGGCAACAGAAAGGTGTAGAGGTTTGTAGCATGGTCAAGGGATCCTCTGGCGGACGCCACAGACATGCTAGTGGTCCCGTGGGGTCAGTATCGGTTGATTTACGCCTTCCCTCCTCTCAAGCTTCTACGCAGACTTCTATGTAGGATCGAGGCAGAAGGGATTCTGGTCATCTTAGTGGCTCCGGACTTGGTACGCCGATCTGGTGCCGCTGGTCGCTGACCTTCCTTGGAAGCTTCCTCTCAGGGAGGATCTTCTGTCCCAAGGGCGTTCTTCCATCCTGTTTCACAGTCACTGGCTTTGACGGCTTGGCTGTTGAATGCCAGGTGCTGAAGGATAGGGGTTTATCCGAGTTGGTGATTCCTACCCTGTTGAAAGCTAGGAAATCTACTTCTAGGAAGATCTACCATCATACGTGGAAGACGTACATTGCGTGGTGTGAGTCTCTTAGGGTTCATCTTCACTCCTTCTCGGTGGCTTGGATCTTAACCTTCCTTCAACCGGGGGTTGAACAGAAATTGGCCTTAAGTACCATCAAGGGCCTGGTATCGACCTTGGCGGTCTTCTTCCAACGACCTTTGGCTACACACTCACTGGTGTGTATCTTTCTTCAGGGTGCTCAACATTTAGTTTCTCCAGTGCGGTCTCTGTTGCCATCTTGGGATCTTAATTTGGTGCTTTCAGCTCTGCAGAAGCCTACTTTTGAAAATTTTTTGGGGCGATTCCCCAGAAGGTGGACATTTTAGTGGCTTTCACTTCTGCGTGCAGGGTGTCGGAACTGGTGGCGTTATCCTGTCATTCACCTTACCTGGTGATTCACAGAGATAGGTTGGTTCTTCCCCCTGTCCATCGTTCCTTCCTAAGGTTGTCTCTCACTTTCATTTGAATGAAGACATGTTGCCTTCCCTGTGTCCCAGGCTTAAACATCCAAAGGAAATTGCCTTGCATGTCTTGGATGTGGTCTGGGCAAATAGGGTGTACCTGGCAGCTATGGAGTCTTTCAGGAACTCTATTTGTGCTCATGGATGGACCTCGAAAAGGGTTGTCTGCTTCCTCTGTGACCATTTCCAGATGGATCAGACAGACGGTGGTTCAGGCCTATTCCATCAGGAGTCAGGTTCCTTTTTTCCCTGTCAAGGCGCACTCTACCAGGGCGCTTAGTGCCTCCTGTGCCTTCCGTCATCAAGCGTCAGTGACGCAGGTTTGCAAGGCGGACACCTGGTCGTCGGTGCACACTTTTACAAAGTTTTATGAAGTGGATGTGTTGGCATCTGCGATGCTTCATTTGGCCGCAAGGTTTTGCAGGCTGCTGTTTAAGAGGACCTGATCCTCTTTGAGTGTATTGTTTTTTTTATGTGGGCTCCGGTTGTTTGGTTGAGCCTCTGTTGCCTGGTTGACTAATGTTTAGCTGTCGGAATTTTGTGGTTGTTCCCACGCCTCATATTTAACACTGCTTTGGGACATCCCAATGGTTATGAATACCAGGAGCTGTGTCCTTCAATGAATGAAAGAGAAAATGTGACTTTTGACTTACTGTAAAATCCATTTCTCTGATGTTCATTGACGGACACAGCACCCACTCCTCTGTGGAGTTATTATTCTCCTGACACTGCTTGTTACAAAACTGAGTGACTATAGCAGAGAGAGGGAGTATACCCCCTGGGACTGCCCATGGGTGCAGCCAGAATTTTTTTTGCTACCGACGGCTTCGGTAAGCAGGGAAAACGACCAGGAAGCAGCGGGAGGGGGCTTTGTAACTTCTCCCGTTGCCCATAAAAGTAATCCCGTGGCGAATATGTTGCTGGGGCCACTTTTATTAGATTCCTGATTGCCTGCTGTGTAAAAAAAAAATACCTGGGTTATGGCAGCTAGCTGCTGCTATAACCCCGGTATTTAACGTCAAAGTACCGACGTAAATACGCGGTGGGCAAATTCAGAAGTGGTTAAACGCTCATTAAATGTGTTCAACACGTGACCAGGGGCGTATCTACCGTGAGGCAAACAAGGCATTTGCCTTGGGTTACATTTTACAGGGGGGGGGGGAGCGCTGTTGTCCCCCAGGCAGAAGAGAAACTAGTGAGGATTGTAGAGAACGGGGCAGACTGGGCCACCGATCGAATGCCCTCAAAAAAGCCGCCGTAGACCGTGCCTACTTGATGTGTGTGTCATGAGTAGCCGAGCACTGCAGAGACCCATTCAAAGAGGTGGGGTTAAAGCTGGGACTTGTAGTCCTTTCACTTTTGGGGATGTGAACCCCCCCAAAAGTAGTGAAGGACTACAGGTCCCAGCATGAACCCCTCAGAGCTGAGGATGTGACCACCTCCCCAACTAGTGAAGGATTACATATCCCAGCATGAACCAGTGAGATCTAAGAGGTCACATCCTTAGATCTCAGGGGTTCATGCTGGGACTTGTAATCCTTCAATTTTGGAGGGAGTCACATCCTTAGATCTAAGGGGTTCATGCTGGGATTTGTAGTCCTTCAATTTTTTGGGGGGATGGTCACATCCTTGGATCTCATGGGTTAATGATGGGACTTCTAGTTCTTCAATTGTTTTTTGGGGGGATGGGTCACATCCTTAGTTCGCAGTGGTCCATGCTGGGACTTGTAGTAATTCATTTTTTTCTTTGAGGGGGGGGGTCACATCTTTGGATCTCAGGGGTTCATGCTGGGGCTTCTGGTCTTTCAATTCTGGGGGGGGGGGGGTGTCACATCTTTAGATCTGAGGGGTTCATGCTGGGAGTGTAGTCCTTTCGTTTTTTTTTTTTGGGGGGGGGTCACATCCTTAGATCTCAGGGGTTCATGCTGGGGCTCACCCAAAAGTGAAGGACTGCACTTGTTATCCCACTTAAATTTACAGAGAGGAAGAGGTGCACCTCTAATAGAAAGAGGTGGAGCCTAAATTGGAATGGGGAAGTTTACAGATGAAGCGGTGGATCTTAAACAGGAAGGGGCAGGGCACATTTAGGTGGGAGGGGTATCAAAATCTTAGGTCTACACAGTATACTGCTACGACATTCATTTACACTAAAGGGGTTTTTCCCTCTCCAATAGGTAAAGTATTTTTGGTCTGGTTGCTATACTTGTATTACATGCTGAACAAACTTTGTTCTCATTTATAGTTTCTGTGCTTGCAGTGTGCTGTGACCCATTCTGCTCTGATTGTACAGTGTTAGACTGCACCTCTGAGTATTGTATTATTATTCCCTTTTTTAAGATTTCTTGTCTTTTTGATGTACACAATAAAAATGTAACTTTAAAAAAAAAATAAAATTAAATGGGGAGGGGGCGCCTGATTTTAGACTTGCCAAGGGCAGCACAAAACCAAAATACACCACTGCATTTTTCCATTGGTGAAAAGGCTATGGGCATCACCATTGCATGTAGATAAGGTCCCCTGGCATCTGGCTACATCTTGCACAAGCTAGATCAGGCCTACCGCCATACTTGTATGATGACCTCTGCAGAGTATGATAGGTTCTATGCAAAGTATTCCCTTTATAGAGAACTTTACTTTCTCCCTACTGCCATGAGCACTGCTAGTCCTTACTAATTAACACAAAGTGTAAGATGGATGTAGTTAAAAGTTTTCATTCTCTCTTATTAAGAAGAGTTTTGATGTTTTGATTAAAAAAACATTTCTAAAAGCAGAAATCATTAAAAAATGTAATTTTGTTGTACATATGTTTTTAAAAGCTGGATGGTGCAAATAATTAATATCAAAACACTTTTTTGTACAGCATTCAGGATATCTCTCTTCTGGCTCACAAACTGGATTGCAGATAGTAATTGTTAACATTTAATAATCACCTTTTCTTATTGCTATTTTTTCAAACTTAACCTAGGTTCATACCTATACGTTTTTTAGTGCGTTTTGCAGTTTGCAGAAACGCACTACAGTCCATTTACCATGGTTTCCTATGGTACATGTTTACATCTATGCATTTTCCAGACTGCATTTTTGGAAAGGGTCAGGGAATTTTTTCTATGTTTTGCGTGTAATAGACTTCAATGGAATCGCACCAAAAATGCAAGTTTTGTTTGTGATGCGATTTTTAATGTGTTTTGCGTTTTTTTTTTTTTTTAAACACTGTATATAGCTGGTTGGTAAGGAGTGGGCTGGCAAGCCGGCCTCTGCGTCCTTAAAAAATGATGAGTCCTCAGCTGTCAGTGGGTTCCCCACTGGCAGCCTAACATAAAAAAACAATTGCCGGCAAAAAAAACGTGAGAAAAAAAACGGCGTGGGGTCCCCCCCAAGTCTAAAAAAGGCCCTTCGGTATGGTTCAGGAAAGGGTGGGTGCTCGCTCGCCCCCCCCTTTCCTGACCTGCCCGGCTGCATGCTCGGAGAAGGGTCTGGTATGGATTATGGTGGGCACCCAATGAGGAAGCGGGGCCTAGGGTGTTGGGGCTGAAGACCCTGAAAGAAGAGGATCAGGGCTGCTCAGTGCAAAACCTCTTGCACGGAGCAGGTAAGTATATCATGTTTGTTATTTTTATAAAAAAAAAATAAAAATGCTACTTTTTAATTTCATTGTGGCGATTGGGGTGACCGGGGTGTAATGGAGCCCCAGATAGCAGTAAGTCCCCGTTCACACTAAGGCGACCTGTGAGGCGACCTGGTCGCCTCACAGGTCGCCGTAGGTCGCCTTCAATAGGGAAGCTGCGGACCCGTTCTAATAGGAGCGACACAATTCGCTCCGACTTAGAAAAAGGGTCCGGAGCTTCTTTGGGGCGACCCGGAGGCGACCGCCATAGACTTCAATGTTATGAAGTCCGTGGCGGCCGCTCCGAGGTCGCGGCGCGCTGCTCGCACCGCGACCTCGGAGGTCGCCCCCCCCCCAAGCCGGATCGCGGCAATGTGAACGGGGCCTAAAAGTCTAACAGGGTTATAACCCTTTCTCACTCTATCCAAAGTAAAATAAAATGTTTTAGTAGTTGAACTTACTCTTCAAAGCTGATCTCCACCTTTAATGTCCCAAGCTGGCCCAAACAAACTATTTACTGCGCTAACTTGCTGGGCATACTGTATGAACTGTATGTTCCCTGAACTACATACAGTATAAAGGGCTGTGTTCTGACAGTGGGATAAGGACTTCCCTATCCATTCCTGAAACAAAATAGTCGGGTCAAGTGCTTCTCAGCCATTCACAGGAAGTTTTCTATGAATGAATACAAAGCTTCCTCTGATTACTGGGGCAGAGAGGCTGTGAATGATGCCATAATTTCTGACTCGGCCAGTCAGAGGAAGCTTTGTATTCTTTCATAGAATACAAAGCTTCCAGTGAATGGCTGAGCAGTGCTCAGTCTGACTCAATTTTGTTCCAGGAGTGAGATGGGAGTCTCGATCACACTGCCCAAACACGGTGCTGTATACTGTATGTAGCTGAGACTATACCTGTAAAGTAAATAGTTTGTTTGGGTTAGCATGGCCTAAACTAACTATTTCAAGGGACATTAAAATTGGTAATCAACTTTAGTTTTTTTAATTTCTTGCGTGATTTGTGATAATGGGTTTGAATATAGTAGTCCCTGCATATGAAAGTGTATGAAGAAAGTGCTGTTTGCTTTGCACAGGATCGTGTGTATGTTGGCTGTGGGGAGCATGCAGTTCTTCTGCAGACACTTTCATAACCTCATCTGAAATAAAATTCCATCTTTATTTTAACTCATTTTTAATTAAAGAAGAGTGTTTTGTATTGACTCCTGCTTTTTTTTTTAATCCTGTGTCTGTGTGATTGTCCTGTCGGTGCTCATCAGTGCCTCTTTGTGGCTGTTAATGTTTGTTCTCTGTAATCTAATTTGACAAGTAAGCCAAGCCTGATTTTGCAGGAAAAGTGGATAATTATGTCAACTTCAGCTGCATTTTTTTTTTATCATTCTTAAATTGCCTTATGTTGGTTACTTTTTATATATTTTTACTATACAATAATGAACTTGGTGGCTACAGCAGCTCTTCCACAAAGTTAAGATTTGCACATAATTTCATCTGCATGTATCTCTGGATCTGTTCATTTTTCAAATGCAGTTTTCTCTTACGTCCTCCGACAGTCGCCGCCTCTTCATATTCGTCACATATGGGGGTATTAGACTTTGCTCCGAAGGAGTAGCTAGGCAACAGAATATGTTAACAATAAAGCTTTAACATATCCCACCCTCAAGGGGTGGTCCCCTCAGTCAATACCCTCCTACTTCCTGCAACCATATCTCAGTTTTAATGTCTAGCTTGTCAGGAGTGGCTGGCTCTCTCTGTGCTGGGACTTTTTGTCCCAGACTCTTTCTTCTTTTTAATATTTTGTTTGAGTTTTCTCTCTACCTTTACTTAGCTGTTATTTTTGTCAGCATTAGTTAGTTCTTCGGATGAAGAGGATCATGCGGACTGGGTCTCGGGCTGATCCCCCTGATCGCAGGTCGTGGGTCAGTGGCTTCCCAGTCTGCCATCGAGCGTTCAGCCAGGTAACGATCCTGGCACAGTGAACGACCCATCCCTGTTTGGTGCAGGGATGATTGGTGAGGTGGCTACCTCACCGGACGCTGTGCGGTTTCTTAACCGCCATTGTGTGCGTCTTGAATTGCGACTCTCCCTGCCTCATGTGCAGCGGCTTGTTCGCCTGTGCGGGTTCCCCACGCCATGTGAGGTAAGTGTATCTATGTGGGGACCTGTCTGTCTGGGGGGGGTCTCAGTCTGGGACTGTGTAACCTGCCTTTAATCACACTGCTTGTCTCCCTATCTCTCGGCTGCATGCTGTGGGCTGCAAGGGGGGGGGGGGAGCTGTATGACACTGAGTATGTCAGGCTGGGCAGTGTGAAGAGCTGTGTGCTGTGGGGCATGTTTTAATGGCATGTTGGGGCATATACAGCGATCGCTGAGGCGATCTACCATGTATCCATATAATGGGATAAAATTGTGTGTGTTTTTATGCACTGTGGAGCGGCGATTTCGGCGCCAAACGACGCCATTTTACCGGCGCCCGCTCCGGCCGCATGGTTTACATGCACGGCGGCCATTTTCTTGTAGCCTCCATAGGCTTACATAGAGCGCCCTGGCAGCATCACTTCCTCTCTCCTGGAAGCACCGATCGAGGCAGCAGCAGCAGCGGAGTCTCCTCAGGTTTTATCCTTCTATTCCTGTGTTCCATTGCCTGTATTCAGTCGGTATATTCCCTGTGGGGGTCTCATTGTGCCTGAGTGTGTTGCGGTGGGCTGCGCTTGCCGCGCTTGCTGAAAGGGGGCAGTTAACCCTTGGTTGTCTGGCATACAGGGGCAATGGATTCTCAGGAGGGCAAGTTTCCCACAGTATTGGTGGAAAGCCAGGGGACCGCTGTTTCCCCCCCAGGGGGGGATTTAGCCACTATTGTGGCTGGCCTTGCTGCACAGGTGCAAATGCTGGTGGCTGCTCAATCTACTAAGCGGCCCAGAGTTACTCTGTCCTCTGATTCTGAGGGTGAAGGTGATGGGGCTGTTCTGGCAGGGACCCCCCTATCGGGGTCCCGCTCCTCTCTTGATCTAGTGGGGTCTGAGGTAGAGGCTGAAGTTGAGGGGGTTGATAATTCTCCCCCTGGCTCGCCTGAAGAGCTTGCAATCATGGATGAGTTGATTGCTTCCATTAAGCAGACGCTACGTTTGCAGGACGAGGTGTGTCCCCCAGCTGCCTTGGCGGCTTATGGGACGCAGAGAAAACGCAGGACGCCGCAGGTCTTTCCCTGCAATGCTGATTTTCAGCGCGCTGTTAAGGACCAATGGCGCGATTTGCGCAAGCCTTTTGCGGTACCAAGTAAATTTAAGCTGCGTTATCCTTTCTCGCCTGCCACTGATGAACGGTGGTGTGTGCCTCCGCCAGTGGATCATGCTATTGCGGTTTTGAACAAAGCCACTGCGATCCCTGCAGAGGGATCCCCTGTTTTCCGTGATGCCACGGATAGGAGACTGGAGTCTCTTGCCCGTCATACTTATTCTGTTACGGGTTCTATGCTTAAGGCTCTGTTTGCTTCTCTCATGGCGGCCCAGGCGATCGCAAGTTGGACGCAGATGCTTAGGCGCGTCCTAGTGGCCGATTCGGCCTCGGCGGCGACCCTGGATATGGTGGATCAGATCCACCAGGGTGTCATGTATCTGTGTGATGCGGACCTGGACCTGATTCCGTTGGCTGCACGTGTGCACAGCGTGGCGGTGTTGTCTCGCCGCCTGGTTTGGTTGAAATGTTGGTCGGTGGACCAATCTTCACGTAAAACCTTAGCCAATCTGCCTTATGATGGGTCTCGCCTTTTTGGGGAGTCCCTGGATGTGTTGATTAAGGGGATTACCGGGGGTAAGAGCACTCTCTTGCCCCATTTCCCCAAGGCTAAGGGGGCTTCTGGGAAGAAGCATGCTAATTTTCGGCCCCCTCAGGGGTCCTTTCGTGCCTTTCGGCCGCACTACAAGGGCAAACCGTTCAAGGGCCAAGGCTCTCAGAAGAAGCCCTGGTCTGGGAAACAGAAGTCCGGCCAATCCGGACCTGCGGCCCATAACAGTTCGGCCTGAAGGGGCGCCCTCACCCAGTTTTGGGGTGGGGGGACGCTTGCTCGGTTTTCTTCAGCCCTGGTTGGCCCGTGTGCGGGACAGATGGGTTCTGGAAATCGTTCGATCTGGTTACAAGATCGAGTTTCTCTCTCGGCCGGAGAGCAGATTTTTTCCCTCAAATCTACAACTGTCTCCAGAGCGCCTGCGGGATCTGCACCTGGCGGTGCGGGACCTGAGGGCTCAGGGAGTGGTGGTTCCGGTGCCTCATCGGGACAGATTTCGGGGGTTTTATTCAAATCTGTTCACCGTGCCCAGGAAGGAGGGCAAGGTTCGTCCGATTCTGGACTTGAAAGCTCTGAACCGCTCTGTGCGGGTTCGCAAGTTCCGCATGGAATCCCTGCGCTCGGTGGTGGCTGCCCTGGTTCCGGGGGAATTCATGGCCTCCATCGATTTGAAGGATGCGTACCTTCACATCCCCATATTCGAGGGTCATCAGAGATACCTTCGATTTGCCATTGCGGAGGATCACTACCAGTTCGTGGCGTTGCCCTTTGGGCTCGCCTCGGCTCCGCGGGTCTTCACCAAGGTGCTTGCACCGGTTCTGGCATTATTGAGGGCCCAGGGCATTTCTGTCCTGGGGTATCTGGACGACATTCTGATTCGGTCTGCGACCAGTCAGGGTCTGGAGAAGGACCTGTCTGTCACAATGCAAACTCTGCAGGAGTTCGGTTGGACGATAAATGTTCCAAAGTCGACACTGAGTCCGTCGGTTCGTCTTCCCTATCTGGGAATGATACTGGACTCGGTGCAGGCGAAGGTCTTCCTGCCGGAAGACAAACTCAGGACTCTTCAGGAGGAAGTCAGGTCCCTCAGGGACGTTCCGCACTCGTCTCTGCGGACGTGTATGAGATGTCTGGGGTTGATGGTCTCGGCCTTCGAGGCGATTCCTTTCGCGCAGTTTCACACGCGGGGTCTCCAGGCGGAGATCCTGTCCAAGTGGGACGGGCGACCTCAATCTCTGGATCTTCAGATCTCGTTGAGTCATCGCACCAGGGAAAACCTTCTGTGGTGGCTCCAGTCCCCGTTGGTGTCCGGGGGCAAGTCGTTTCGTCCGATCTCGTGGACGATAATCACCACGGATGCCAGCCTGTCGGGCTGGGGTGGTGTTCTGGGCGTTCTGTCCGCCCAGGGGACCTGGTCGGAGGGGGAGTCTTCCCTCCCGATCAACATTCTGGAATTGCGTGCGATAAGGCTCTGTCTTCATCGCTGGACGGACCGGCTGCAGGGCTGCCCGGTTCGGGTACAGACGGACAATGCCACGGCGGTGGCCTACATCAACCACCAAGGGGGCACCAGGAGTGCCCGAGCGGCTCGAGAAGTAGCCGACATTCTGTCTTGGGCCGAGACTCATGTCCCGGCGATAACGGCGGTTCACATTCCGGGAGTGGAGAACTGGCAGGCGGACTATCTGAGTCGCCAGACCCTGGATCAGGGGGAATGGTCTCTCCACTCGGCTGTCTTCCAGATGTTGTGCGCGAAGTGGGGTCTTCCAGATGTGGACCTGTTCGCGTCTCGCCTCAACTACAAGGTGAAGAGGTTCGTGGCAAGGACGCGCGACCCTCGGGCAGACGCGTCGGACGCGTTAGTGGCCCCGTGGCATCAGTACAGGCTGATGTACGCGTTTCCACCGATTCAGTTGCTGTCCAGGTTCCTTCGCAGGTTACACTCGGAACGCAGCACGGTGATTCTTGTGGCACCGGACTGGCCTCGCCGGTCCTGGTACGCAGACCTCGTGAATCTGGCGGTCGACGCCCCTTGGCGTCTACCTCTTCGAGACGATCTACTGTCTCAAGGACCGATTTACCATCCTGCTTTACAGTCGCTGGCTTTGACGGCCTGGCTGTTGAGACCGAGGTCCTGAAGGAGAAGGGTCTCTCTCCAGAGGTCGTTCATACCTTGATCAACGCGAGGAAGTCTTCCTCGGGAAAGGTTTATTACCGTACTTGGAAGGCCTATTTTGCCTGGTGTGAGTCCAGGGGGTTTTCACCCCGCACGTACTCGGTTTCCCGTGTGCTGTCTTTCCTTCAGACGGGTGTCGATCAGCGTTTGGCGCTGGCTACGATAAAGGGTCAGGTGTCTGCGCTGGCCGTTCTGTTTCAACGTCCCGTGGCTTCCAACTCCTTGGTTGGCACCTTTATTCAGGGTGTGCGGCATCTGGTTCCTCCTAGGAGGGATCCTTTGCCCCCTTGGGACTTGAATCTAGTCCTATCTGTGTTACAACGTGCTCCTTTTGAACGGATCAGGGAGATCTCGTTGTCTATGTTGTCCAAAAAGGTTGCCTTTTTGGTGGCGATCACTTCGGCTCGCAGAGTGTCGGAACTGGCGGCTTTGTCCTGCAAGTCTCCGTACCTGGTTGTTCATTTGGATAAGGTGGTCTTGCGACCTAATCCTTCTTTTCTGCCGAAACGAGTTTCGGAATTCCATCTTAACGAGGATATTGTTTTGCCTTCGTTGTGCACGAAGCCTAAACATCCAAAGGAGGTGAGATTGCACTCTCTGGATGTTGTTCGGGCGATAAGGGTTTACCTTAAATCGACTGAGTCTTTTCGTAAGACGGACTCCTTGTTTGTTCTTCCAGAGGGTCCTCGGAAGGGCATGGCGGCTTCGGCCTCTACCATCGCCAAATGGATCAGGCAGACCATTGAACAGGCCTACGCCTTGCAGGGGAAGGTTCCCCCTATGCCTGTGAAGGCGCACTCTACTAGATCTCTGAGTACGTCTTGGGCCTGCCGTCATGGGGCTTCTGTAGCCCAGGTGTGTAAGGCGGCGACCTGGTCGACCGTGCACACTTTCACAAAATTCTACAAAGTAGATGTTCAGGCATCGGCAGATGCTTCCTTTGGCCGCAAGGTTCTTAGTGCGGCTGTTCCGTAGGGTCCCTTGTTGGGGACTCCTGGCTGTTGGGATAGTTTTTTGTATCCCCTGGTTTTTTGTCTTTTCCTGGGTTGTTGCTCCTGTTGAGCACTTATTTTTGCTGTTGCCCAGCTGGTTTCCTTCCTTTGGTAAGGTTCCTTTCTTTGATGTGGAGACTGCGTTGCCTTTCGGCGCGGATGCGTTTCCCACCCCTCATGTTTGCACTGCTTTGGGACGTCCCCATATGTGACGAATATGAAGAGGCGGCGACTGTCGGAGGACGTAAGAGAAAACGGAATTTTTGTAAAATCTTACCTGTAAAATTCCTTTCTCTGAGTCCTCCGACAGTCGCCGCCCCCGCCCCTCTTTTGGGGTTTGAATGTATACTCTACTGCTATTCCACTAAAACTGAGATATGGTTGCAGGAAGTAGGAGGGTATTGACTGAGGGGACCACCCCTTGAGGGTGGGATATGTTAAAGCTTTATTGTTAACATATTCTGTTGCCTAGCTACTCCTTCGGAGCAAAGTCTAATACCCCCATATGTGACGAATATGAAGAGGCGGCGACTGTCGGAGGACTCAGAGAAAGGAATTTTACAGGTAAGATTTTACAAAAATTCCGTTTTTTCAGCTAATGCTTTTTTTTCATCATATGATCTTTTCACATTCAGCTCATTTTGTAACATGTTTCTCTAAGATGATTGTATAAAAACTGCCATTTTTATGTGATTAAAATTGCCACTAGGTGCCAGTACTGTGATGGCCTTTTCTATGGATTTAGGTTTCAAGCAACTAGGATACAGCACGTTGTTTGCATCTGTCATGTCCACTCCGTTTTAGTCCAAAATGTTCTACTGCTGTATTCTGAAGTTATCTGATGGTGTTCATAATAAGCTGTATCAGTATTTCTGCCAAACATCTAAAAACTGTATTTTAACGATTTTTCTTTTATCCACAATTTTTCTTGTTAAGTTATCACACTTCCTATTGTGAACTTTAAGATAAGGGATTTGAAAAGCCTGAACAAATGGAAAAATAAAATGGAGAAAGTTGACTTTTCTGTACATAAAATTGTATGCTTAAAGTAATGCTGTAGTAGGGTCTCGAAGAAAATTAAAATGCCAGTTTTTTGCTGTACAATAGGTTGTATACTCACCTTTCCAGTGGTCCATATCTCCTCTTTTCCATTGCTGCATCAGTCAGTCTCTTTGGTATTTGACACTTCTGGTATTGTCAGATGCCTGTGTCCTCCTACTGATTACTGGTTTCTTCTAAACTCTACAGGATACAATCCTCTTCAGGAGTCAGCCCTTCAGGGAGTGTCAGATATTAGGGTTAATTTCCAAAAACTGGAGAGTGCAAAATCTGGTGCAGCTCTGCATAGAAACCAATCAGCTTCTAACTTCAGCTTGTTCTATTAACCACTTTAGGACTGCTCACTGTGCTGCTACTGCGGCACAGTGGCAGTCCTGTGTGTACGTCGTTGGACTCCTAGCTGTCTTGGTGGCGCACGCTCGCCGCCGGAGGCTTGCTCCCGCTGTGTTTAGACACAGCGGGAGTCGGGCCGAAGGAGGAGAGGTGGCGATCACCACCTCTCTTCCCCGATCGTTGAGGAAAGTGTGAGAAGATCCGCCCGCTTGTGTAAACAAAAGCAGGTGGATCTTCTCTGTGGCAGACAGGGAGAGATCACAGGATTCAGCATAGCTGAACCTGCGATCTCTGTCTCTGTCACAGAACCCCCCACATACGTCAGTAAGCATGAGGCATACATTTAACCCCTTGATCACCAACAGTGTTAACCCCTTGCCTGCCAGTGTCATTATTACAGTAACGGTGAATATTTTTTAGCACGGATTACTTTAGTAATGTCACTGGTCCCCCCAAAAGTGTCAAAAATGTCAGTTAGGGGTCCAATCAGTCCCGCAAAAAAAATCGCAGATCGCTGCCATTAGTAAAAAAATATATGACAAATCTTTCCCGTAGTTAGTAAACGCAATAACTTTTGCGCAAACCAATCAAAATACGCTTATTGCGATTTTTTTTTTTTTTACCAAAAATATGTTGCAGAAAACAAATCGGCCTAAAATGTTAAAAAATTTTGATTTATACATTTTTTTGGGGAATCTTATATATCAGAATGTGAAAAATATTGTTTTTTTTTTTCAAAATTGTCACTCTTTTTTTCAAAAATTAAAAATCGCACAGGTGATCAAATACCACCAAAAGAAAGCTCTATTTGTTGGGAAAAAAAGGACATAAACTTAATTTGGGTACAGCGTCGCATGACCGCGCAATTGTCAGTTAAAGTAACGCAGTGCCGAATCGCAAAAAAATATGGCCTGGTCAGGAAGGGGGTAAAATCTTTCGGTCTTAAAGTGGATAAAAATACGCTCATTGAGAATTTTTTTGTCAAAGACATGTAGCTAAATACATTTTTGCCTAAATATATGACAAAAATTTAATATATTGGATATTTTTTAACTGTCAAAGTAGAAAATGTCAATGAGCAAATGCCAGCAAAAGAAAGCTCTGTTTGTGGGAAAAAAAAAAGACGTAAATTTTGTTTGGGTACAGCATTGCATGACTGTGCAATTGTCAGTTAAAATTGCGCAGGGCCAAGTTGAAAAAAAATGGCCTGGTCATTGAGCAGCCAAATCTTGTGGGGCTAAAGTGGTTAAGCTTGGACAAAAAAAAAAAAAACTGGAAGCTGATTGGTTTCTATGCAAAGCTGCACCAGATTTTGCACTCTCCACTATTTGTAAATCAACCCCAATATCTGACACTCCCTGAAGTGTGGAGTCCCAAAGAGGCACTGAACTTGACGGGAGGTAAACAACATGTATTAGCACAGAGGTGAGTACACAACCTCCTCAATTGCATGGAACAGGCATTTGAATTGTTTAGACACTTGGCAGAGTCTCTTTCAATACTGCTATTTGTTAGAGATTTACATGTTGTTCTTTACTCCTAGGACTTGGCAGTGCGTGTTTTTTTTAGAGGATGCTTCTTTTTTTTCTTGTTGGTTTGCTAGTCCACCTGGTGTTTTTTGGCTCAATTTTTGACATCTACTTCACATCACCGCTGGTCCATGGAATGACCCCAAAACACACGTTGCTGCCATCTCCAGCAAAACGTCTAGTGCTATTTGTGGCCGATGGCTTGCGAGCTGACACTTTTTTTCAGTTGGATGAAAATGGTATTTCTCGGGCTCCCTATCTCAGGTAGGATCAACACATTAGTGCTTAACAAAATGTTCAACTTACCTTCTTCAAAACTGTGAAAATGAGTGTGTTTTTTTAAAGAAATGTATAGTCTTTCAATTGATTTTTTTTTTTTATATAAACATGTAAAAATGATTAGCTTTGTGTAATAATCGTGACAATATTTGTTAATTTTTTAAATACTTGTTTCTATGAATAATTTTTTGTTATATGCACATGGAACAGCCATATTTGCCCATTACATAACAACTTGCCGACCAGTCACGTATCTGGTACGTCACTAGACATCAAGTGCTTATACCGAGCAGCTGCAGACATCATCCCAATACGTATTTTAAGAGTCAACTCTCTTGTAAAAGCAATCTTAGCGGCTAACTAGCTGGTAGATTGCTTTTACGAGCAGAAAGAGGCGCCGTTTTTAAAAATGAAAAGCATTTGAGAACACCGAACTTGGTGTTGACCCCACATCTCTTTGTAAAGAGTACTTGTCACATGTCTATTCCTGTCACAAGGGATGTTCACATTCCTTCTGACAGCAATAAAGGTGATAAAAAAAAAAGGAAAGAGACAGTGTAAAAATAAATAAATAATAATAAAAAAAAAAATGTAACCACTTTGCGAATCGCCCACCATAGATATACTGCGGCAGGGTGGGCGCTCTGCGCTAGATCAAATACCTAGTACGTGATCTGATACTTCTGGGTCTGGGGCCCGTACGTGCGCCGCCACTGGCCCGCTCCCTTGGTACAGAGGGAGAATGGCGATCTGCATATGTACTGAAATATAAGGAATCCGCGCTTAGGATAATTTTTAGCCTATGGTATGGTATTTGATACTGGCTGCAGCCCACCTATACACTATATTCCTAAAAATATAGTAGGAGTGAAGAATAAGAAAAAGGTTTGTGGCGCTGCCAGAATGTGCTAATGGTCTATATGTTTTTCAACGATGCTAAAGATAAATTAAATAAATATGTGTCTCCAATGTGAAATATGAAAATAAATTGAATAAATATGTGTCTCCAATGTGAAATAAAAACGTAATAAAGTGTCACGTGCATCATATATGTGACTGGTGAAAGGTGTATGTGGGTACAACAATAATTGGCGATCCAACCCTATAGGGGGTATATATAAGTGCTAAAACAACTTCAAATATGAATGAGATTAAATAGGTGATACAAGTGAATAAACCGTATAAAAAATGAGTGATATTAACCTAATAAATAGATAAAAATGATGATACTCAATTGGATCAACCTAAAATTAATACCACATGGGTGAATTGTGAGTATCCTAAAACCTTGTGACTAGACAATAAATAGCATCATATATAGACCTGGGATAATATAATACAAAAAACTGGTAAAACCACTCTAAAATATGACAGTCATAATCCAGTTACTAATAAGTCCGTGGTAACTGGAGGGCTTAGCAAAGAGAAGGATAGTCCCACAACGGAAAAAAGTGACTTGAGTGCAGGTGCTCTAACGGAGAACTTGGAAGGTGCTCGGATAACAGTGACCATTCAGTGCTCCCCGCACCCTTTGGACCGCACTCACCAGAGTTGATCACCCCTGCAGGGGTATCAGGCCTTGGATATTTAATCCTGGGGTCCCCTTCCCTGATTGTTGGGGTCACTGTATGGTTCGGTGTTCTGTCCGAGTCCTATGTATCAAGGTTCCTGGAATTGGGGTCCACCGGTGCACGAGTATGTATGGGGGAAGAAGGCTCACATAGAGTAGTACCACTTAAAAATGGCTTTATTAAATCAAAGAAAAGGGTACTCACAAACATAAAGGGAAAAACAGCATGTAAACAGTGCTGGTTGCTCACTTCCGGGACGCCGTGCGTTCCACGGACCGGATGTGCGTTCCACTTGGGCGGGTATGGCGCGATGACGCTCTACGTACGTTTCGTCGGAGTGACGTCTTCAGGAGTAGCGTCATCACGCCATCTCCGCCTATTTATAACAGTATGGTAAACGGGACTTGTTGCGAGCTCCAATCGGAAGGCCGCAACGAACGTCCAATAGAAAAAAACTTAGTCATCAGCTGTTGCCGGGTAGAAAATGTATCTCCTAGAACTCATGGATTTGCATACATACGACTGCATAGTTGAGCTTCCGGAGACCGGCAGATCTTAACTCAATGTTTAAGGAAGTAGTGTGCAGCGATGTATACCAAGCAAAAACTGAGAAATACAGGAAAAAAGGAAGGACAAGGAAAGAAATTAATCCCTTGTTCCAACTAAATATTATAATGCCAGATATGAAAAAGGTTTTATCGGGTCCCTGTACCATATTGTTGAAGATGCACATTCGGGCAAATGACAGGCTCATTAATACAATGGTATATGTATGACATATAGGGCCATACAAAAGACAATAATGGGTCATCCCGGATGCCAATAATATAATGTTACAATACATATAAAACAAAATGTGTAACACAAAATGTATAAAACAAAATGTATAAAAGTGTATATATAAAATATTACACCCAATTACGCGGTATAAATAGAGGGGATCTATTAGATAAATGTATGTCATTTAATTTAATATAACTTAATAAAGGATAAAAAATAATTAAAATAAAAATGTCCTCAGACATAAATGAATATTAAGCATACCTATTTTTGTGTGGACATGCTAAACAAGACAGTACTATATAATGTACCAGCACTGACTCCTAAATGGTCCTGACGGCTAATATATTGTTAGATGTAGGTCTTTTGTCCGATATATGGTACGGGCTGTTAAATTATTAACTGAGGAGCTATAATCGATAGGGAACTGGGGAAAGTGGGGGTTCCAGCAGTATATAATAAAATATATATATAAGTGGAATATTAAAATATAAACGATCGATTATAAAAATATGGAGTGTGTAGTAACTTATAAAAATAATTAGGGGGTAAGACAGACCATCCCATTGGGAGAAACCATCCCGTAAGGAAAAAATTAATTAATTATTATTATATCCTGGAGCAGATAGAGGAGGAATAGATCAATGGATGTATCAAAATACCGTTGAAAGTAATTATCCATAATAAAAATTTGAGTATTGGATAGGAGGAAGAAACCCATTAAAGAGTCTGGGAAAATGTTGATCCTTTCCAATGTATAAATCCAATTGGCGAAACCAGAGAAGTTCAGATCAAGATGGCCCATGAGGCTAAACCTGGTATTTAAAAAATATAAATGTATAAAAATATAAATATACTGAATGTTAAAATATTAAAAGTTAGAAATAAAACAATTCAAATCTATATCCAGGTTGAGTCCTTTGGGTTGAAGTGATTCGAGCAGATATATCCACTTGGTTTCATTCTGAGAGATTTTTCTCTTTTTGCTTTCGCCTCTCCAGTGTCCCTGAATCGAATCTATGCCATAGAAGATTAACCCTTCCGGATTTTTATTATGAACTTCTAGGTAATGTCTGGAGAGGCTGTGTTTCGGAAAGCCATTTTTAATGTTGGTTATGTGCTCTCTAATCCTGACATGAAGAGGTCTGGTAGTGCGTCCTACATATTGTAAATTGCAGGTGCATTCCACGACATACGTAACATGTGTGGTGTTACATGTGATGAGGTTGTTGATTTTATGTCTTTTGTGGTTCACCTTTGATTTGAATTCTAGCATTTTTCTCGGTTGGGTGGGGTTGTTCCTACAGGCCAGACATTTTCTACATCTGATGAACCCCTTCATGTCGGGAAAAAGTTTAACATTTTTTGGAGGGTCGATCACATTTTTTACCAATCGGTTTCTCAGGGTGGGTGCCCTGCGGTAGATAAATTTCGGTCTTTCTGGGAGTACTTTGGCAAGCGTTTTGTCACTTTTCAGCACTGGCCAGTATCTCCTGAATATCCTTTCTACCTCCTTATATTGTCTATGGTAGCCTGAAATAAAGGCACATTCGAATTGTCCCTTATTCTCCCTTGTTTTAGTTTCCAGCAGAGTCTCTCTGTTCATATTCCTCACTGTTTTTTTCCAAAAGATCCATTTGGTACCCTTTCGCCTCAAATCTTTGCATTAAAATAAGTGTTTGTTGGTCATAGTCTTCCAGTCTTCCACAATTCCTCCTCATCCTCATAAACTGTCCTTTCGGGATGTTGTTCTTCCATTTTGGATGGTGACAACTTGTTTTCGGAATATATCCGTTCTTATCTGTGGTCTTAAAAAATGTTTTTGTTTGCAGACGGCCCCCTTCTTTAAAAATTTGTAGGTCAAGATAGTCTATCTTCTCCAGATTCCAATGTCCAGTGAAGGTCAGTCCATATGGATTGGAATTGATTTCTTCCAGGAATTCTTGTAAAGACTCTCTTGACCCCTCCCAAATCATTATAATGTCATCTATATATCGTTTATAAAATTTAATTTCCGGTAAATTTTGGTTGTAAATATGTTGCTCCTCCCACATGTTCATAAAAACATTTGCCACACTGGGGGCATATCTTGCCCCCATGGCAACCCCTTTTGTTTGTACATAAAATAATTTCCCATACCAGAAATAATTGCTTTCCATGGCCAATTTGAGGCCTTCAAGTATATACTGTATCTGAGTTCTTTTCAAACTTTTGTTCTCATAAAGTGCTTTTTTTATTGCACTAAGCCCATCTTTTTGTTTGATGCTGGTATACAACGAATTAGCATCTATTGTAACCAGGAACTGAGATTCATCAATGTTTAAGTTCCTGATTTCTTTAAGCAATTGGGTGCTGTCCTTTAAATAGGACTTTCCTTTTGATACTAATGGTTGAAGGAATTTATCTAAATACTCCCCTAATCGGGAGAACAAAGAGTCCGCCCCACTAACTATGGGTCTCCCAGGGGGTTTTTCTAGACGTTTGTGAATTTTAGGAATGTGGTATATCACAGGTGTTCTGGAGGATGCAGGTATCAAATACTTTGCTTCCTTTTCTGTTAAAATGCCAATATCTTTACCTTTCTGTACATATTCTTTAAGTTTCCTGATGTATTCAGTCTTGGGGTCCTTTTTTAATTTCTTATATGTGTCTGGCACTTTCAGGAGGTTCTCCATTTCTTCCTCATAATCTTTTTTACTCAGAATGACAAGTCCTCCTCCCTTGTCTGCTGGTCTGATGACCACTTCCTTATTCTTTTCTAAGTTCCTGATTGCTTTCCAAATCCGTTTACTGTCTTTGCCATGGATTTGTAATTTCTTAATGTCCTCCTCCACCATTATTTTAAAAGCTTTGATGCAATCGTTGTTTGGTACTTTGGGATTAAAAACTGAATTATTCCTTAAAACCGTATGTTTAAAACGTGTAGATATGGGATTCTGATATTCGCCCTTAATCTGAAAGAATTTTTTGACATTCAATTTCCGAATAAATTTTTGGAGGTCTATGTAAGTTTCGAATTTGTCTATGTCCTTAGAAGGTGCGAACTTGAGGCCCAAATCTAAAATTGCCATTTCCTCTTTACTAAAAACTATATTGCTGAGGTTAAAAATGCCCGTACCTAAAATTCCCTTCTTCGCTTTCTTCCTGCCCCCACGTTTGCCTCTTGCCCGTTGCCTCTTGCCCCGTATCCGTTCCAATGGTTCCAGTTGTTCTGCTGGTAAGGTGCATAGTTCCTTCCTTCTTCTCTCTGTGGTGATATTCGATCCCTCCTGGGTCCTTGTCTTCCTCCATGATTGTTCATGTAATCTGGGAGTCCTCCTCGATAGTTGTGTCCTTGAGGGCCTCTCCCTCCTGGTCTTCTGTACTGATTCGGCCAGTTTTGTTGTCTTGGAGGTCTCCCATAGTTGTTTACGTGAAAAAAATCCCTTCCGTGCTGGTTATAGCCTCCTCTTCTATCGTTTCTAGGAGTATATGTTCTTTCCTCCCTCAAAGGGGAAAACCTATTGTACATGGGAATCCTATAACCTGGTGAGATAAATCTGGGTTCCTGCATGGCTCTCCCTCTTTGTTGTATGGGGGTTCTGTAGCCAGGTGAAGCAAATCTAGAATCCTGGGGTGCCCTTTCCCCATTATTCCCTGTGCTTCTAAATCTTGCGTCCCTGTATTGTCCAGTGTTCCTAGGGGTCTGCGGTTCTTCTTCCCTAATTCTTCTGTCAAAATTGTGCATATGTAAACAGGCAGATCACAGGAGGCATGGATCCTGTGTGTCCTCAAAGCAGGGGGACCTATATATACCTTCCCCTAGTACAAGCACCTCCCGCACAGTAAGAAAACACCACCTAAGCACACAGTTAACCCTTTGATCGCCCCTAATGTTAACCCCTTCTCAGCCAGTGTCATTTTTTTTTTTACTTTGGGTCCCTTAAAAAGTGGGAGGCACATATACAAACTGTTGTAATTCCTACACTGTTCACCTGATTTGGATGTAAATACTCTCAAATTAAAGCTGAAAGTATGCAGTTAAAGCACATCTTGTTTGTTTCATTTGAAATCCATTGTGGGGGTGTATAGAGCCAAAAATATTAGAATTGTGTTGATGTCCCAATATTTATGGACCTCACTGTATAATGTTTGAGTGTTCTAAGAAATTTTATAGCAAAAAATACTGATCTTTAGATGTAAACAAAAATAGGCCTAGTCTTCAAGTGGATATGCAGGTTTTGCTTTCTGCTTTGCAAAACTAGATAATGTTTATGCTTTTACTTGGTATAGTTATACCACTAATTTTCATTTAAAAAATAATAGGCCTTAAAACAATGTACTCCCTATGGGGTTTATTTACTAAAGCTAGAGAGGGCAAAATTAGTCACAATTCTGCAGAGAAACCAATCCGTTTCCAGGATTTATTGCTAAAGCTTAATTATACAAGCTGAGGTTAGAAGCTGATTGGGTTCTCTGACTAATTTTGCCCTCTCTAGCTTTAGTAAATAAACCCCATAGGGAGTACATTGTTTTTAGGCCTATTATTTTTTATATGACTTGTGGATTTGCGTTGTGAAAATCAGTGGTGTGACTGATATATATGTTTGAATTATTTTATTTTTTAAGACGGAAAATGTGTTACTTTTGCCCATTGTAGCCCTCTAAGATAACCCTGTAATTTATTTAATGTTGACTTTGAAAGGAAATCAAGCACTTATTGTGGGCAAGCATCATTTTTTTTCTCTCGCTCTCTGTTTTTATACATTTGTCACTATAGCACTAACAATTGCAGCATACTAATAGGGTTCATTTATTCACCAAGGCGTCTATTTATAAACTTCTATTTGCATAGCTATATGTTCAGAGAAACTGCATGTACATTTGTTCTATGCGAGGTAACCAGCTGTTGTGAGAATGGGGCAAAATAAAATGTTCTTAGGGTATTTTCTCTTCTGTGTAACAGAATGGCGCTATAGAATGATCTATCGGTTGCAACATGATGCTTTGTGATAATAAGCAATTTGTTCCCAGTGGTTTAACCCGTGTCTTTACTTGGCATGCAATCCAGTTGCAATAAATGAATGAACAGTGCCTGTGGGAATTATAGAAAGATAATGGCTGACATGACAAATAAATAAACAGTACCTGCAGGTGGGAAAGAGGTTTGCGAAGGATGATATCTGAACTTCAGTCGTAGCCTTGTTCAAAGCCAAGGCTGTCAGAATTACTTCTATATTAAGGCTGCTCCAATGGTTCAGTTACCCGGGGCACTGATGCAAGATCCATATTTTCTACAGTACCAAAACTGCTGGCTCTTTCCAGTTCTAAAAGTGCGTCTGCCATCTTCAGCTTTAGATGCCTCCCACAGGTATTGTTTGTTTTTATGTCACAATCAGT
The DNA here is from genome assembly GCF_965119305.1 of Pelophylax lessonae. Classification (NCBI taxonomy): domain Eukaryota; kingdom Metazoa; phylum Chordata; class Amphibia; order Anura; family Ranidae; genus Pelophylax; species Pelophylax lessonae. The sequence continues at coordinate 313,685,978 of NC_138772.1, read as the reverse complement.
CATTATCTTGGTCTAACTCCTGCCGACACTGTTCATTTTTTTTTTTTTTTGCTATCAGGGTTAAAGTGTTACTTAACCCAGAACCTGCATTCACTATATCTGGTCTCCCACAGTACACAGAACATGGAAATGCTATTATTTTAGTAAATATAAACTGCTAAATACCTTTTCTCATCAGCAGTATATACAGTCAGGTCCATAAATATTGGGACATCGACACAATTCTAATCTTTTTAGCTCTATACACCACCACAATGGATTTGAAATGAAACAAACAAGATGTGCTTTAACTGCAGACTTTCAGCTTTAATTTGAGGGTATTTACATCCAAATCAGGTGAACGGTGTAGGAATTACAACAGTTTGTGTATGTGCCTCCCACTTTTTAAGGGACCAAAAGTAATGGGACAGATTAACAATCATAAATCAAACTTTCACTTTTTAATACTTGGATGCAAATCCTTTGCAGTCAATTACAGCCTGAAGTCTGGAATGCATAGACATGAACAGACGCTGGGTTTCATCCCTGGTGATGCTCTACCAGGCCTCTACTGCAACTGTCTTCAGTTCCTGCTAGTTCTTGGGGCATTTTCCCTTCAGCTTTGTTTTGAGCATGCATTTCACTTGCTGAATCGGATTCAGGTCAGGTGATTGACTTGGCCATTGCATAACATTCCACTTCTTTCCCTTAAAAAACTCTTTGGTTGCTTTCGCAGTATGCTTCGGGTCATTGTCCATCTGCACTGTGAAGCGCCGTCCAATGAGTTCTGAAGCATTTGGCTGCATATGAGCAGATAATATTGCCCGAAACACTTAAGAATTCATCCTGCTGCTTTTGTCAGCAGTCACATCATCAATAAATACAAGAGAACCAGTTCCATTGGCAGCCATACATGCCCACGCCATGACACTACCACCACCATGCTTCACTGATGAGGTGGTATGCTTTGGATTATGAGCAGTTCCTTTCCTTCTCCATACTCTTCTCTTCCCATCACTCTGGTACAAGTTGATCTTGGTCTTATCTGTCCATAGGATATTGTTCCAGAACTGTGAAGGCTTTTTTCGATGTTGTTTGGCAAACTCTAATCTGGTCTTCCTGTTTTTGAGGCTCACCAATGGTTTACATCTTGTGGTGAACCCTCTGTATTCACTCTGGTGAAGTCTTCTCTTGATGGGTTGACTTTGACACACATACACCTACCTCCTGGAGAGTGTTCTTGAGCTGGCCAACTGTTGTGAATGGTGTTTTCTTCACCAGGGAAAGAATTCTTCGGTCATCCACCACAGTTGTTTTCCGTGGTCTTCTGGGTCTTTTGGTGTTGCTGAGCTCACCGTTGCGTTCTTTCTTTTTAAGGCTATTCTAAACAGTTGATTTGGCCACATCTAATGTTTTTGCTATCTCTCTGATGGGTTTGTTTTGTTTTTTCAGCCTAATGATGGATTGCTTCACTGATAGTGACGGCTCTTTGGATCCCCCATATTGAGAGCTGACAGCAACAGATTCCAAATGCAAATAGCACACTTGAAATGAACTCTGGACCTTTTATCTGCTCCTTGTAAATGGGATAATGAGGAAATAACACACACCTGGCCATAGAACAGCTGAGCAGCCATAACTTTTGGTCCCTTAAAAAGTGGGAGGCACATATAAAAACTGTTGTAATTCCTACACCGTTCACCTGATTTGGATGTAAATACCCTCAAATTAAAGCTGAAAGTCTGCAGTTAAAGCACATCTTGTTTCATTTCAAACTCATTGTGGGGGTGTATAGAGCCAAAAAAGTTTAGAATTGTGTCAATGTCCCAATATTTATGGACCTGACTGTAGCAGTCGTGTGACTCCTATGAGTGTCTGGTTAAAACTTGTAGGAGGAGTTTTCATTCTGCACTGATTGTTACTAACCTATTAGGCTGCAGGACCCATGACCCTCTGTCTGGACAGTGCTGATTGGCCCTGTGCTGATCACATGCACCCTCCCAAGAAAAAAAAAAATACAAAAAATACACATCAAACTGAGCATGTGAAGCCTGTCCCCTTCCTCTGTATTATCAGGAAATAGATTGGGGACAGTGTAAGTAGGAGAGGATCAGAAAAGACAGGATGAAACAGCCCATTTACACAATGCAGAGTATTAACCCCTTAGGTTCCACAGCGATTATAACAAGCATGCTTTACTGCACATACAGACTGATTTTACTATTGTTGGTTTAGTAACACTTTTTAAGCCATTGTGCATGGATTGCTTATTATTACAAAGTTTCAAGTTACACCTGACAGTGTTTCCTTTAAGGCCTCATTTACTTTTGCTTTTGTTGAGCAGTAAAAACATTAATTTTTACTGCCTCCCAGCCATTCCCCCTTAAAGTGTACGCTGATCCTACCCCCCCCCCCCCCCCCCGATGGGGAAATTTCATGTTTCTTTATTAAAGTTGTCTCACAATAATCTAAGAGCCTGCAAAGCCTGGTTACCTTAGCTGACTTCATACCAAAGGAATATCATTACGAACCAAACAAGTCCTTCAAAGGTCGTATTTCTTGCAAGAAGGGTTGTACCGATACTTTCCGTCAAATGCTCGCTGGTATCGAGTATCTTTGTAGTGTGATTTGAGCCCATACAAAATAAATCACATGCGATTTGAACATGAGTATGGTGCAATTCCTGTCCGAATCGCATGGGCTTTTCCTCACCGCTCTTGTGTGAACCCAGGCTGAAGTCACTATGATAAGCCTGGGTTCACCTAGAAGCGGTGGGGGAAACCGCATATGTTTCGGACAGGAAATGCACCGAATTCCTGTTCAAACCTCATGCGATTCTTTGCAGTGCAATTTGAGCCCATTAATTTTGTATGGGCTCAAATCACACTGCAAAGTTATCAGTTTCAGGTATCGGAGCATTTTCACATGTGCGAACACTCTATCGGCACTGATAGCTGTATCGGTTCCACCCTACTTGCGAGGAGGGTTGAATATTTCCTTACATGCAAGTCCTGTATATTCTACAGCTAAAACTTGGTATAATTAGTCTCTACAAGGGCGCACCTGGGTCTGATTATCTGCGCTACAACTTGAAAGTGGGCGGGACTCCATGGCGAAAAGGCATCTTTAGTTAGGTATTCTTCTTATTTTTTAATATTATTAGTTTATCTGCCATTACATAAATAGACAAGTGTTTGTGTGATCTCTCAAATAAAAACCCCAAAAAACATAAACTATCACGTATAGTGGTAAAACCGCCCCCTGCTCCTCTGCATATATTGCATTTTTTTTTTTCTGGGAGCTGGTACCTATTTCTGACAAATACGTACTCTGACCCGTGCTAGGCTCACCTAGGGGAGCAAAGCAGAAGGTCAGCCCATTTTCTCTCTGCCCACAACCTCCCGAGATACATCCCAGGACACTGCAAGACCATTCACAAAGCACAGAGTGTCTTGTAAATGTGCAGTGGGAAGCCGTTTGTTAAATACCTGGAAGTCCCACATCCAAGATGGCAGTGATGGAGACCCAAAGGCTGGCGAGAAACCGCCTGGATGAAAGCGGTGCTCAATCCCTGGGCTGGTAAGTGTCTGTTTTTTAGAAGCTGACTGGAACTTCTCTTTAAGCTGTAAAGGCAGTGGACAGGGGTGGGCATCTGCCATGCTCACAATGTTTTGCATTGTAAAAATGTATCATCACTATGCTTAGTGGGCAGTTTGGCCCATCAAGTGTGACCTGTTCAACTGAATTGGACTGCAGTGTAGTGGCATGGGCTTTTAGGGGTTCAAACAGGCATAGAGGAAGCAAAATAACACCTTCTCACTGCTTGTCAAACTCAAGGGCAACTGAAGTGTAAAAAAGCCCTTAGAGGTATAACTGTCAAGCACCTTTCTCTGTTACACAGAAGAGAAAATCATTCAAGAACACTCTATTTTGCCCCATTCTCATACCAGCTGGTTACTTGTACAGAATGATGGTACATGCAGTGTTGCTAGACAAATAGTTATGTGCTATGCACATTTTTTTTATAACCCGATCCCCTAAGTGTTTCCTGTATACTTTTATCATCACTTCAGTTTGGGGATTGTCAGAATTCCCAGGGTTCAGTTTAATTTTAAAGTAATTTAACTGTATACTCTTCTTTTTTTCTATGAGCATATATATTTTTTTTATAGTATTGTTAACTGTAATATTACAGTATATGCATCCATGATTTACCCTTGCATCATAAAAATCTATTAATCTAAAAATCTATTAAAGATATAAATTAATGTGGCTCTGTGTTCTGTAATGCATCGTTAACACATTTATTAATACATCATTTTAATTAGGGCTGCACGATATTGAAAAAAAATCACATTGCGATATTTTTTTTCCCAACGATATATATTGAGATATTTTTTTGCAGCGGATCCTCTTCGACGTGCATTTTTAGTAGTGCAGAGTTACTACAGCGTGCCCCCATTCAATGCAGAGTTAATGCAGCATGCCCCTATTCAATGCAGAGTTACTACAGCGTGCCCCCATTCAATGCAGAGTTACTACAGCGTGCCTTCATTCAATGCAGAGTTACTGCAGCATGCCCCTATTCAATTCAGAGTTACTACAGCATGCCCTCATTCAATGCAGAGTTACTACAACGTGCCCCCATTCAATGCAGAGTTACTAAAGCATGCCCCCATTCAATGCAGAGTTACTACAGCATGCCACCATTCAATGCAGAGTTACCACAGCATGCACCCATTCAATGCAGTGACCAGCGTGCCCCCCATCAATGCAGTGACCAGCGTGCCCCCCATCAATGCAGTGACCAGCGTGCCCCCCATCAATGTAGTGACCAGCATGCCGTGTCCCCTTCAGTGCAGAGAGACCTACCTAGAGGTAGAAGAACACAGCCTGACATCCGTCCCACATGTTCAGTCTGCCCTGCAGCTAGTTCTGACCGAGTGGTGAGCGCCGTGAGCACAGCGAACCAATCATGTCGTGAGTAGCGGCACAGCGAACCAATCAGGTATGCAGGCACGCGTGATTGGTTTGCTGTGCTGCTGCTCATGGCGCGCTGCTCACCGCTCAGTCAGGAGATCTAGCTGCAGGGCAGACTTAACATGTGGGACGGATGTCGGGCTATATTCTTCTACCTTCTACCACCACTGTGAGTCCCGACTTCTCTACCTTCAATATCGCATGATCCGGCGATGTGACTATCTCCCACTCTCGCAGCACGATATCAATGTTCACATCGACTATCGTTCAGCCCTAATTTTAATGCAAGCAGTGTAAGCACCTGTATTTCTCGAAGTATCTGCCCCTTGCGGTCCCTGTTACAGCAGAGTTTAGATTGAAAGAGGCAGAAACAGCCCAAGTCACCAATCGGTTGTGCTGCAGTGCTCATTTGCTAACAAGAAACTTGCTAATAGCAGGAGAAAGCAGAGTGAAAGAGAGATGAGCTTATCTGCCTGCTATTTCTACTTTTGGGCTAGGTTCAGAACTTGTGTGGCCATGTTTTGCTCTGGCACAGCATCCTTTTTATTTGAGTGGGCTGCTGAGCCTCCTGAAATGTAGGGAAATGGTCCCTGTACCATTTTTTGCCAGTGCAGAAAGCCGTGTTGCACTTTCCAGTGCTTAGGGGTGCCATTAGGATTAATGGCACCGCATACATCTTGCTGCTGTGGACCCACAGCGGCAATCACCTGCACAGATGTAAACCTAGCCTTACTGCCCAGTCATAGAGGGTTAAGAGGGCATAAATGCAAATCTTTTTGCAGGTAATATGTCTCCCTTATATGCATTTCATCTTTGTAGCTGATAACCTAGAGTTCAGTTTTGACCCCAGTTGTTAATAATTTTTTTGTTGGTAAATTCACCCAGAACAGAATAGTAAAGGCTCGTACACACTATAAGAAAATCGGGCGAACATTTTCATTAGGGATGCACCGATCCGATATTCGGATCGGATATCGGCGCCGATCTGGCCATTTTAGATGGATCCGGGGATCGGTAACATTGACCGATCCACCGGCCGATCCGGTTTTTGCTTGGTAACGCCTCAGCCATCCCTTACTTGGTGCAGTAGTAGTATGGGATGGGAGCCGCTACTTCCTGTATAGATCCGGCTCACAGGCGGAGTGATATCAGATGCACTCCGCCTGTGAATGGAGGAGCCGTACACATGAAGCAGTGGCTTTGCTCTGTATTGCAGCCGCTTGCTTTGTGTGTAGCTCCGGATCGGTTCCGGTATCGGCGATTTCACAACGCCAGATATCGGTATCGGGTCCAAAAAAGTCGGATCGGTGCATCCCTAATTTTCATCCAAAGAATTTTCGTACGATTTTTGTATAATGTGTACACAACTTTCTACAGACGATTCAGAACTTTCATACGCAAATTCTCGAAGGGACAAACTTCAAAATTTTTCTCGTACAGGAAAAAACAAAAGATTTTCATTTAATGTGTACCATTTTCGTACGATTTTTGTACAAGGAAATTCAGAAAAGAAAGACTGTGCATAATCAGAAACCATAAACTACAAAAAAAGTCTTTGTTGTACGAGAATTTTCATAAAAAAGAATGTTCGTTCATCGGTTCCGATTTGCTGTGAAACAATGAGGAAAATCGGACAATCGTTCGCCCAATTTTCTTGTAGTGTGTAGTCCCCTTAAGCAGTGGGAAGATTTTGATTGGTTTCATAGCATGGCAGTTGGTAATATGTTATTTGATCTCTTAAATCATTTTCTATCTTTGTAACTATGTATAAATGAGAAGGCTTGGAATCTTTATGATAGTATACACTATATGTGTAAGTGCAATACCAAAGTACAAAAATTCAGCCCAGCGCTCACTCCGAATGGGAAGACTGGCATGCTGCTCTCCTCAGGCAGGGAACTCCAATACGGGTACATAGAAAAGAAAGAAAGAGGAGGCGCAAACACCTAGTGCATTACCCGTGGTCAATTTGCAAATAGTTTAATAAAAAATGCCAAATGCATACTCACAGACGTAAAGATAAAAACATGTTACAAGAATCCACCATGTGTGAACTGGGACACGTCCTTCAGTCAGGACCGCTAACGCGTTTCGGGGGTCTGGCCCCCTTCCTCAGAGCTGGTCTTACCACATGCAGATCACAAATATATATGAGACAGCTCTAATTGCATCAGTTCGATCCCCCTCCCTCCCTCCTCCCCTCAGGGGAAAGAGGGCGGGACCATCCAGTGCTTCTAATATTGGCTCTCTCAGCCTAAAAAGAAAATTAACCCCTTGCTCATCTTGATCAAAAAGATCATGGTGTACCCATCAGGAACTCTGCACCCTGAAATGTGCCTATGTGGGCAGATTAGTCAAGAATGAAACCGTTAGGATGACTGTGGTTACTAGTGTGTGTGTGTTTTCAGAGTGGGCACTTGTCAGCAGTAAGCTGGATGGTTTACAACATTCAAGGGGATTGCATACATTTCGTACATACCCCGCTGTGATTGCTGACCCATGTCCTCCTGCTCCATGTTGCAGCGGCATCGGTATTGTAACTGTTTCCCCTTGTTGTGTCCATATGTCCACAGCTTCCTATTCGGGATCGCCGTTTGTTCCGGGTCTCAGGACGCTCACCCGCCATTCTGCGCCCTGGGACCCGTGTCACCACACTTCCGGGATTGTGTGCGATGTGGGGCCCGCCTCTGCTGGTTGCCGTGGGAACCTGAAAGCATTCTCTGCTCGTTTGGCATTTACTGCCGCCACCTAGCGGCTGCAGTGATGTACTACATCCTGAAGGTGTAATATAGTTTGGCTGTATTAGAATAATGTGTGTTTGCCTCCAGACAAAAGCAATAAACGTGGGGGTAGGAGGAAATAAACCCCTTTCCATCACTGTGCCCTCTGGCTGTGCAGGGGTAATGTCACGTCACATGAGTATAGAGGCCAATCCCAAGTTCTCACTTGCAATGCTCAAACCTCATGTATTCAAATGGTGTCAGTGTGACACCCACCTTTTACAGCCTCCAAATGGCTGGAGTGGCTGCACCCAAATATGGTGCCTGTGAGAAGCGCTAGTGTTGACCCTCACCCCAACTTATGAAGTGGGTGTAAGTTCAACACCTGGTGTCACTCTGACGAGTGTGCAGGTGGAACTCGACATCCAATGTCAATGAATAACCATGTCATCCATTCCAATCATAAATTGACCGTGTACATGAACTGCGTGCATATACCCATGTTTGTACATACACACACTCATATACACGTGTGGAGCACTGAATAGTCACGCCCCCTCCCCTCATAGCATATATCAAAAACAAGCATATTATAGCTGTCAAATGTATAAATATATAAAAAAAGAATTATGGAACTGAGGTTGGTTAAAAAACATTAGTTTGTATGTGTATCCAACCCGTATAAAGTCCATATCCGATGTGGATGCAACTGAATTCATATAAAACCATAAATTGATTAATCTGCTAAAGTACAATAGTGGTTAAAATTAAAATAATTTTCATATAAAATATATAGTTCGTTAGATTTAAAAATTTTTAAATCTAACGAACTATATATTTTATATTACACCATTTGAATACATGAGGTTTGAGCATTGCAAGTGAGAACTTGGGATTGGCCTCTATACTCTATGATGTGACATTACCCCTGCACAGCCAGCGGGCACAGTGATGGAAAGGGGTTTATTTCCTCCTACCCCCACGTTTATTGCTTTTGTCTGGAGGCAAACACACATTATTCTAATACAGCCAAACTATATTACACCTTCAGGATGTAGTACATCACTGCAGCCGCTAGGTGGCGGCAGTAAATGCCAAACGAGCAGAGAATGCTTTCAGGTTCCCACGGCAACCAGCAGAGGCGGGCCCCACATCGCACACAATCCCGGAAGTGTGGTGACACGGGTCCCAGGGCGCAGAATGGCGGGTGAGCGTCCTGAGACCCGGAAAACAAACGGCGATCCCGAATAGGAAGCTGTGGACATATGGACACAACAAGGGGAAACAGTTACAATACCTATGCCGCTGCAACATGGAGCAGGAGGACATGGGTCAGCAATCACAGCGGGGTATGTACGAAATGTATGCAATCCCCTTGAATGTTGTAAACCATCCAGCTTACTGCTGACAAGTGCCCCCTCTGAAAACACACACACACTAGTAACCACAGTCATCCTAACGGTTTCATTCTTGACTAATCTGCCCACCTAGGCACATTTCAGGGTGCAGAGTTCCTGATGGGTACACCATGATCTTTTTGATCAAGATGAGCAAGGGGTTAATTTTCTTTTTAGGCTGAGAGAGCCAATATTAGAAGCACTGGATGGTCCCGCCCTCTTTCCCCTGAGGGGAGGAGGGAGGGAGGGGGATCGAACTGATGCAATTAGAGCTGTCTCATATATATTTGTGATCTGCATGTGGTAAGACCAGCTCTGAGGAAGGGGGCCAGACCCCTGAAACGCGTTAGCGGTCCTGACTGAAGGACGTGTCCCAGTTCACACATGGTGGATTCTTGTAACATGTTTTTATCTTTACGTCTGTGAGTATGCATTTGGCATTTTTTATTAAACTATTTGCAAATTGACCACGGGTAATGCACTAGGTGTTTGCGCCTCCTCTTTCTTTCTTTTCTATGTACACTATATGTGTATCTGTTTTGTTTTGATTTATTATAAAATAACATGTATGTTTATAAGGCTGATGAATACACATTCTATTACTTCAATGTGTCTTCTTTTATTGTTTTTATTTTATTTGTTTTAGAGAAATAATCCAGACAAGGGGTAGCTGGGGTGTGTCTCACACTCGAGTTCCTACAGAGTCAAGACCTGGACATGTTGCCTTGATAGCAGGCTTCTATGAAGATGTCAGTGCAGTTGCAAAAGGTACCAGCATCTGTTTATTCCTATTATTGTTTTACAAAGAACGTCATAAAATCAGGTATGAAAGAAAATTTTATGTACTTGGGTTTTTTTTTTTTTTTTCAATTCAAGAGAAGCATGGGAATTTTTTTGTTAAATAATACTTATCTAGGTGGATGCTGCATCTGTCCCCCACCAGCTTTAAGACTGAGAACCAAGCGATCAAACACCACTGATTGCTCCATTCTCAAAACTCCCTGAGCAGTGGGCTGGTGACTGTCAGTCACCGTTGTCTGCTCTGTCCCCCCTGCGCTTACTGGAGTGCTGGACTGTGGAGTGGGTGGAAGATCAGGCTCTTAGCAGCTCACTCACAGTTGAATATAGTTTTCACAAATATTAGTGCCAAAAACAACTCTTAGAAGTGAGTAGATTTTTTTATTTAATTTTAGCTATAGTCTTATGACTAAAATTCCATTTTAGTTTTAGTCGTATTTTAGTCATCTGAATTGTTTTAGCTTTAGTCGTATTTTAGTCTACTAAAATTGTGTTAATTTAGTAGACGAAACCGTTTTAGTCGGTTTTAGTCGACGAAATTAACACTGCTTTAATGGAAATATGCTTTCTTTCCATTAGCAGTTTCTAGTGCTGTATGTTGGTCATATAAGGCTTTTGTCCCCTTTTATGGGCAGAAAACCTCTGTTTGGTCTTGCTGGTAACTTTCCAAGATTGTGATCCATTTTTACAAATAACCAATTCCTCCTTCAGGTTATCAAGGCAATGTCCCTTTAAGGCACTCTCCAGCTTTCTCCTGGGCTATTTATAAGGTGCTCAAATATACCACAATTTTCCAGCATATACATCAAACACGCTCCTTTAGCAGACGATGTGGTTCTCCAGTAAATTTTACCATCCCTTTACTACTTCCGAGCCTCGTGACATCATCCAGTAAACCCCACACTTTACGTGTTTCTTCCCTTGGGTCACTTGACTTCATCAGGGTGTTCCCAGGAGATAGGGTTTAGTATGAAAGCAATCTAATATACTGTATACTCTTGTTAACTGCCTATGTGTGAACGTTCTCATCATGTATTCATTATAAAATATAAAGTTGGCTGTTTTTTTTCCTTTCTCCCATAAAGGGGATGTCACAGGTTCAATATATGAGGTCAATTTATTTTTATTATTTCTCTGATATTAATAGTACTGCCAGAAACCAATTCAAATTTTTAAAGTGTTTTTCAGAATTATATAGTAAGGCCATGTATGCATGATTTACACGTGGTTTTAGGTGCTCTCCCATTGATTTCAATTAGACCATGTGTTTTCTGAAAGCACATCAAGGATGCACCATGCAGAACTTTGATTTGCTTTCATGAAAATGCACGGTCTAATAGAAGTCAATCGGAGCACATCTAAAACTGCGCATAAAATGTTCACACAATCGCGCTGATCTTATTTGTTAAAATGTACTAAAAGACTGAACAGACTACATCTGCTCTAAAAGTAGCTCACATACTATTCTATTCTACTATTCTTTTTGTTGTCTTCTTTTTTTCTGCAATTATTGTAATACAGTGTACCAGTGCTGATGGTAGGGATAACCAGATATAAGACTAATAACTGACAGTAGTGAATGACATCATCAGCCATAATGTTAATCCTTGACAATCCACTTACCATATTTTTATAGATTTTATGCAAGGGATTCTCTACCTTGCTGACAAAAATACCCCATCAATAGTCAGCCATTTATACAGTCTAATAAGGTTACCCATATTATACTCCCTCTCTAGGTTTAAAGTGGTATTAAAGGCTAAGTTTTGTTTTTAAAAAACAACAAATATGTCATACTTACCTGCTCTGTAATGGTTTTGAACAGAGCAGCCCGGATCCTCCTCGTTTCAGGTTCCCCGTTGACTCCCCTGCCCCCCCCCCCTCCGGCCGAGTGCCCCCAAAGCGAGCAGTTTGCTTTGGCGGCACCTAAACAGGCTCGCTCCCAAGCCGCTACTCTGTCTATTTAGACACAGATCCGTGGCTCGGCCCGCCCCCTCTGTCTCCTCATTGGCTCACTGACTTTGAAAGCAGCGGGAGCCAGTGGTGCCTGCCGCCGTTTCAGCCAATGAGGACAGAGAATCCCTGGAGAGCTGGGGCTCCCTGGCACATCGCTGGATCGGGATGGGGCTCAGGTAAGTATTAGTGGGGCTGCTGCACACAGAAGGTTTATTTTATCCTAATGCAAAGAAATGCATTAAGGTAAAAAACCTTGTGCATTAAGAACCACATTAAAGGCCTGTTGCAGCCAAAACTTTTTTTAAATGTGTATGAAATGGGGAAAGGTTGGATTGTATTTCTGTCTGTGACTCCATGAATAATAGAACTCTGTTCCTCAGATCCATCATGTGTCCCTAAGGCTTAGGCAGAAGACCACACAGGCTCTGGCTACAAGAATCATTGGGGAGATGTACTAAAACAGGTGCATGCAGAATCAGGTGCAGCTGTGCATAGTAACCAATCAGCTTCTAGGTTTTATTGTTAAGGCTCCATTCAAGCTTAGGCGTTTAAAATCATGGGCGAAATCGAGGGACACATTTGTGATACCATTATTTCTCAATGGCACCCTAAATGTGGTGCAATTTTGCCGCACAGTAAAATCGTTCAAACAAAATAGCAGGACACGTTTCGCCCAAAAGAAGTTACAGAATTTATTTTGGGCTAGATGCGTCCCGCGTTTGGGGTGCCATTGAGAAATAATGACATTGCAAACGCATCCCTTGTTTTGCTCTGATTGTATAATGGCCACAGCAACGTGTCGATTCTGCTCGCTATTTAAATCGCCTAGGTGTGAATGGAGCCTAAGGCCCCTTTAACACAGGCGGGCTGTTCAGATCCGCCTGTCCGTTTTTTTGCCGGATCTGAATGGATGCCTCATGTATCTCTATGGGGCATTGGATGTCAGCGGAGACATGTCCGCTGACATCCGATCCGTCAAATCTGGACGATGAAAACCCTATTTTCCATCTGTCCAGCGGATTGGATCGGATGGGATCGGATGAGAATGGACAGACGGTCCGTTCCTATCCGATTCCCCCATAGAAAACAGCAGGACCTGACAGCGTGGAGACAGAGCTGCCATCCGCCTGCTCAGCGGGGGATCGGCGGATCAATCCCCCGCTGAGAAAAACAGAGTCCGCAGACAGACTCCACAGTGTGAAAGGGGCCTAAAGCTTAATTGAACAAACTGAAGTTAGAAGCTGATTACTGCTACAGATTCTGTGTGCACCAGTTTTAGTAAATCTCCCTCAGTGCCGGTTCACATTTGTGCGATCACAGAGATCGCATGTAATTCGGAGCGCACTGCTCCTAAAATTACATGCGATCTCTGCGGTGCAAATTCAGCCATACAGTTTATATGGCTGAATTCGCACCACAATCACACTAAAACACGCACAGGACCCTTTTTTTGGTCCGCAGCAGAATTGGATCGCATGGTGGTTCACACTAGTGTGATCTGATTCTGTGCGAACTTTCAGATAGCACTGCGATATGCGATCTGATCTGGGGGTGTTGTTAACTTTTAAATGGCACCCCCAGCGTATCGCATATGGCAGTGTGAACTGCCAGGGGTGCTGATGCGATGCAGGAACACGCTGTATATTCGCAGCGTTCCCGCATCGCACAAATGTGAACCCGCACTCAATTTGTTTCTTGTCATTTACAAATTGCAGATAAGTATATTGTTTTCAATTAGGCAGACCATGTCTGGTAGATTTGCAATTGGTTAGATCATTGGCTAGGCACAACCAAAAACTGCCTGCATTTGTAAGAAAATAATTTAGCTGGTATACGTAACATAAAATAAACATGTTTGTAAATGGTAGGACTATCCCATATATAGCATTTATAGAAATATATAAAAATACTATAGTTCCCCTTTTACTCCACTGAAGAAATCAAAATCAGACAGCTAGAAAATACTGGATGAGGAAGAATGCCAGTTGAAAGTATAACTCAAATTATTACATAAATCCTCTTATGCTCAGTGGCCATAAAAACCTCAGCTTTACTTTCAATCCATTAAATACATCTGACAAGGGTAAAATCCATAGGTAGGGAAATATAATAGGGCCTAGATAAAGTGTTACCATATTGTGAAACAGCTGTAGATTTCTTTTCTGTTCCATTTATGCTGTCTGTTAAGTTATATATCTTTATATATGGGTTTTACGCCAGTCATTAGCTTTTAATGGAAAATAAATAAAGTTGACATTTTTACGGCTACTGAGTGAGTGTATATTCCTGTGAACATTTATATTAATGATATACCTATTGTATAATGGAAGGGAACTCTGTATTTACATATGCCGTTTCCTATGATTTTATAGTAGATTGTGTGTAAACAATCACCTTGTAAAACAACCCATTCAGTTTAAAATAGAACTGAAAGGCAAAACATTTTTGTATAGATAATAAAAAACATTATAATTACCTACCCCCCCCCTTTTTTTTTTTTTTTTTTTTTTTTTTTTTTTTTTTTTTTATAAGTGATCACATCCCCTCTGTTCTCAGCTGCATAAGAGCTGGGGGGAGGGAAGCAGCAGCACACTGAGTTTCCCAGTGAATGGCTGTGCAGTGGGGGACGTATCAGGACAAGTCTGATCATTGGAGGAGAGCAGGCTGAGTCCCTTGTGAAGTCCCTGTTTAGTGTATTAGAATAACACCATTTGCCGTTATATTTGAAAATAAGGCGGGCTTTAGGACCGAGCAGGTTCAGGCTCCTAGTCTACTTAAATCCCACATCCAAAATGGCACAATATCGGCCTGAGGAAGGAGCGCATGCTCTGAGAACGCGAAGCTGGCGCCATGACGTAATCACGCTTCCGGAAGTGACGACGGATCGGCATCTGAGTGTCTCCGGGACCAGGAAGAGCGGCTAGCTACTGCTTACAGCCTGTCTACCGTTACCGCTCCAGCCATCCTGATCCTTACCGGAGTGTTGTTATGAGCTTTGTATTTATCACCTTTGTGAGTACCCCTTTAGTACCCCTTTCCATTGATCTTATCTAATAAATCTCAAGTTACTGCCCTTTGAGTTCCAAGCATAGCAGAGTGGAGTAAGTTCCAGTGGTAGTGGAACTGACCACTGTGTGCTGTCCTTCTTAGTGTGGTCAGTGTTTGATAGCAAAGCAAGGGCACTAGCAGGAACACCAGGGATTTCACAAAAAGGAAGCAATACAAAGTTTTCTTCCGAACTTTCTGATACAAGTACATGGTACATCAGGCGCATATCAGGAATATAAAGTGTTGGGGTAACAACACGGTCATCCTGGAAGTGTGTCTTAAAGTGGATGTAAACCCCATTTATGAAATTTGACCTAGGCACATCTATCTGTAGTGTTTACTTATCTATCTTCAAAGCCCTAAGTCCCGCGGCTTTCTCCTGCTCCGTTCTGTTATCAACATGATACCTTCTGACAGGTTCTCCGTCAACTGAGATAAAAGCAGCCTGAATTTAGTGTGGGGGTGGGTGCTATAAATAGATTAGCAGAAAGCTGGTCTGTTCACAGCACAGCTTAAAACACCCCATCTCTTTATTTCCATATTTTGGAGAAGGCCTTTTATATAGTTCACAGAGGTGAACCTGGGCATAGCTGATAAAATTGCTTGGGATTTCAGTGCAGCACAGACAAAATGCACAGGAAGTTACAAGCTCGCTGGATTTTTGTCAGGGTCAACCAGGTATTTTTTGCACTTTTTGAACAAACATAACAAAATGCTTTCAATAGTAGACTCAACAGATTAAAAGGAATCAAATATGAGAATTTTGTTAGGATTTAAATTTATGTTAATTAAATCATCAGGCAATGAAAGACTGAAGCAGACACAGCAACATGTTACTAAGGCCGGCCATAGACAGAGCAAATTTCTTTCTTGCAACCATGGCTTCCAACCACTGACAGTGTTGACATGGGAATCCCTCCTGCCGAGCCATTGTGTTTTCCCAGGAGGAGAAGCTGGCGATTATTGCTAGCGGCTATGACAGCTGCTTCCACTAACCGCATGTAAAATTTGACAGGCTAATTTTACCCTAGTTGATCTATCTATAAAAAGTGTATTTTATGAGTGCACTAACCTGTGTGTTGGGGAGGCAGCACTTAAGCTCTAAGAACTAGAGAACGCAATAAATGGGAATAAAATAAGCTCTCCAGCAATTTGTGCAAGTGACAAAAAAAGAAAATGCTATATAAGATATAGGAAGGTGTAAACAAGTTAAATCCCCCAAAGACAAAACTACTATCACAAAAGCTGTGTTTGGTGACAATTAGTGTAACAACACCCCATAAAGTGTAGATATCCCACACTAAGAAGTAGGGGTGCACCGATCCGACTTTTTTTGTCCCGATACCGATATCTGGCATTGTGTATCTGCCGATACCGTTACCGATCCGGAACTGCACACATAAAGCATGCGGCTGCAGTACAGAGCAAAGCCGCTGCTTCATGTGTATGGCTCCTCCATTCACAGGCGGAGTGCATCTGATATCACTCTGCCTGTACAGGAAGTAGCGGCTCCCAACCCATACTACTACTACACCAAGTAAGGGATGGCTGAGCCAGGACTCAGCAAAACCGGATCGGCCCGCGGATCGGTTAATTTTACCGATCCCCCAATCCAGCTATTGTGGCAGTATCAGCACCGATATCCGATCCTAATATCGGATTGGTGCATCCCTACTAAGAAGAAACAAATGGCAAAAGCTTTCCACAAAGTTTGCACAAATAGGGAAAGAAAGTCCTTTCGGACACAAGTCCATTGGTTTCTTCAAATTAAGTTTCCCGTGAAGAGTGAATGTGTCCAAAACACTTGTATCTTCACCCAAGGACAGGTTGGGGCATGCACTGTGGATGGCTTCTTACCAAAAAGATAACAATAATTGGCAGTCATTCCCAGCGGAACCCCGTTCGGGGGAAATGCGTAGGACATAGGAGAGCCGCGCCGTCACTATTTCTGCACGGACCGCACTGCAGGCGGCCGTGTCGGCTTGAAAACGTGTCTGTTTATTCTTCATTATATGTAAGTGCAATTTTCAATAAATCCATGTTGTTTTAAAGATAATGCACTATTAGTCTGCTTCCTCTCTGTTTGACCCCCCCGTGAGGACCCAATTTCCATTGATTGGTATCGGTGGTGGAGCAAAGGAGAGGACTGACCTTCCATACTGCCCTTCTGGAGTTACTATGGGAACTACATCGCAGGCAACATATATGCACATGTTTCAAGTCTAATATATATGTCATTTCTGGTAAGGAGCCATTCACTATATTTTCTTCACAAGCACGAGGTGTATATGGAAAGGAGGGGACAATACACTGTGAGGATATAGGCCGTCGATTCATCTTGACTGTCAATTATTGTTATCTTTTTGGTAAGGAGCCATCCACAGTGCATGCCCCACCCTGTCCTTGGGTCAAGATACAAGTGTTTTGGACACATTCACTCTTCACGGGAAATTTAATTTGAAGAAACCAATGATCTATCTATAAACTTGGGTACATTCAGCCTGCCCATACATGATTCAAATATCGGCCGGTTCCTGATAAAACCGGCCATGATTCGAACCATCTGTGGCCCGGCTTTAGTGTTCATAACTGTCTCTCATGCTTTGCTCTAGAAATCCTTCATAATCGCTTTACAAGAAAAATCAGTTAGCTACTTTTCCAACACTCACGCTCATCTTTTTCCAAATTATCACAGAGAAAAGCATGACATAACGCTGACTCCTCATGCTGTTAGTTATCAGTAACAGGATATAAAAACGACCTCCTTGCTTTCCCTCCCTTGTTTATGTGTTAAACTGTACTTCTTGACAGTTTTGGCATTTCAGCTTAGGTGAGCTAAAATAACCTTTATCTGCTTATTACAATTATCACATTCACAAGATCACTTCTTGTAATACGCATATCAGACACAGTGGCACAACAGAGTGTACAGGACTCTGATCCTTCTGCACCTGACAAACTGTTCTCAAGGACCTTTACTCCATGCATTTCGAACAATTTCTGCTTACTAACTCAAGTATAATGGTCAATTCTAATCCAATCCAAGGTACTTGCAGAATCTCTCCATCTCACTGTCTTCCCTCAGCAAGTCCTGACAGAAATGGTGGCAAAGCTTATGCTGTGTTCTACTTATGTGTGTAATACACTTAACAGTCCCCAAGGTGAACAAAAAGACCTCAAACACACAGGGCACTTTGCCTTTCGTCCTGACAGCAGCGGTTTGACAGAAAGGAATTTATGCATGTAAACGCATCTAGACATGTTTAAGCACTTGGGTGGTAATTCATTTCATTGGCCAGAATAATAATTTTATCTAGTAAAATTAATTAACACTCAAGCACTTTTATGTGCCTAGTGTTAATGCACAATTAGATGAGTTTACACACTTGAAACGTTTTTTCTGTCAAAATGCTGTTGCTTCTGGATGTACTTGCAGGGGTTTTTACTCGGCATTTAAACACCCCTGCAGAAACAAAAAAACACCATATACCCGGTGTACATAAGGCCATATACATACCTCTTTCCAATGGTTGGCAAATCCTCAAGGGATTCCCTGAATGCCCCACTATTTCCAAGAGTCTTGGTGATACTTGACATGACAGTTCTCTTATGTTTCATTTGGGGTGTTACACCTCTTCTACATGCAGCAAGTACAACAAAGGATACTAAATAATTGAGCTTTGTCATTTCAAAGCCATTGTTTCCAATGTTTAGTGACTCTTTAATGACTGGCATACTACCACTGGATTGTTGTAAGGCCAATGTGGTGCCTATATTTAAAAAGTGGTTAAGAAGCAGTCTTCAGCATCTAACTATATTCATTTAACATCTATAGTTGGGAAGATACTGGAGAGTTTAATAAAAGACCACATAGATGTGTTTATTATATGAAAAAAAAAAAAACATTTTAAGAAAATGCCATCAAGGAATTAATGAAAGACAGAAGTTGTCAGACAAATATGATTTCTTTTAATGAGAAGATGAGCAAAGCCTTGGAAAGAGTGTTGGCTGTGAACGTGGTATACTTGTATTTTGCAAAAGCGTTTGACACAGTTCCACACACACACAGTTAAAGAGTAAGGAAAGTCTACAGACTTGCAAAAATCAGCTTGTAAATGGATTGAATACTGGCTAAAAGATAGAATTCAGAGAGTAGTGGTTAATGATTCATACTCTCAGTGGTCTAGGTTTGTTAGTGTTGTACCCCAAGGTTCAGTGTTGGGATCCTTGCTTTTTAACCACTTTACTACCAGTCACGTAACCTCTACGTCGGCTGACTTTGAGTGGTTATACCGGGATGATGCCTCTAGCTAGAGGCATCATCCCGGTACCGTTGTTTGAAGCCGACGGTCGGCTTTCCGTCGGTAACGATCGATGCGGCTCGGAAGCCGCTCGATCGTTACCCGGGGGGGCGGGAGGGGACGTCCCCCCCCCCCGCCGCCTTCCGCGGCTTTGCTCGGGGCTACCGTCCCACCGGGAGCCCCGAGCACCCAGCCGGCACGTCCGCCGGCTGGATGGAGTCCCGATGAATGCCGGAAACGGCATCGATCGGGTCTCCGATGACGTAACCCGGAGGCGGCGTCCATGACGTCACATCCGGGTTACCGTGCCGCAAAAGGCGGCAGATTTAAAAAACGGCTGTATGCAAAAATGCCGTTTTTGGCGTTTTGCATACAGGGAAGTGTAGTGGAGGGGTCTAGGGTCTTTTAGACCCTCGATCCCTCCATAAAGTGTACCTGTCACGACATATTGCTGTCACCAGGGATGTTTACATTGCTTGTGACAGCAATAAAAGTGATCAGATTTTTTTTTTTTTGAAAAAACCTGTAATAAAGTTTAAAAAAAAAGAAAAAATAAATAGGAAAAAAAAAAAAAAAAAAATTTAGCCGTCCCCGTCACCGTTAGCTCGCGCACAAAAAAAAACGTATACGCAAGTCGAGCCGCAAATGAAATCGCTGTTCAAACCACACATGTGAGGTATCGCCGCGATCGCCAGAGCGTGGGCAATAATTTAAAAAAAAGAGCTACACACTAACTCTAAACTGGTAACCGTTAAATAAATTTAAAGCGTCGCAGATTGAGATCTCTATTGACCGTAGTTTGTCGCCATCCCACGGGGGGGCGCAATTTTAAACCGTAACATGTTTGGTATCTATTTACTCGGCGTGACATCATCTTTCACAATATACAAAAAAAATGGGCTAACTTTACTGTTTAGTATTTTTTAAATGCAGTGAAATGTGATTTTTCAAATTTTTTCCAAAAAAATGGCGTTTTAAAGACCGCTGCGCAAATACCGCGTGACAAAAAATTTTGCAATGACCGACATTTTATTCTCCAGAGTCTTTGCTAAAAAAATATATATAATGTTTGTGGGTTCTAAGTAGTTTTCTAGGAAAAAATACTGGTTTTAACTTGTGAACAAAAAGTGTCCGAAATAGGGCTGGGGCTAAAGTGGTTAATATGCAGTATTTATAAAGGATATAGGATCTGGGAATAAATGTACCATTTTAGTCTTTGCAGATAACACCAAGCTATGCAAGTGGAATAACGTCCTTCCATGATGTCTACAACTTACAGGCCGACCTCAATGCACTGTTTATTTGTGCAACTGTGTTGCAAATTAGAGAGAAAGGTTAGTCCACAACAAAGCCCCCTATAGATAGGTGCCACATCCCGAGATTCAAGATACAAAAGAAAAGGATATCCCCTGAGGGGTTGAGACTTTTCAGGCACTCACAGCAGAGAAAAAAGTGTTGTAAAAAAATATTATTGTGAAAAAAATATTCAATAAATAGACATAAATAGCAAAATGAAGGATAAAGCAAACAGTTCCAACATAAAAAAGATGCAACGCAGATAAACAATTTACAGAAAGCAGCAGCAGAGTACCCTATTTCTGATTTTTTTTGAGTGCCTGAAAAGTCCCAACCCCTCAGGGTTATGCACTTGGGGGCTAAAAATATGCATGCATCATACATACTAGGAGGGGTACGACTGGGGGAATCGACTAGCCCCACCATCTCCAGGACCAGTAAAAGGGACCTATCGTCCCATTACATAAATGCCAAGCAAGTAGTGTCCAGGTTGAAAAAAAATAAGAAAGAATCTTGGGCTGCATAGATAATTTTCTTTCTCCAGTTCTACCTCGACTTTGACATACATTTATATTACTGAATCTGAACCATTAAAAAACAAAGCCAGGACATCTAAGGAATGGTAAGCTGCTCGTATTCCATTTTTGCTTTTGTGTATTTAGATACACCTAAATTACCGTGCAGAGCTACTAAGCAAGAACTACAACCTGCATGTTTCATAAACATAAGACAGTCATTCTCAGAGCTTTGTTATTATAAACTATGCATAGAAACAAGGCTTTTAAAACAATGGATTATCTTTAAATGAAGATGCATAATTAAAATTTACATTTTGGATGGATTGACTCTTAATCTAATGGTGATGAGAGAAAAAGTGTATTTTTCTGTCTTTTTTTGGATGCATTATACAGTATAACAATATTAAAAGTAAGCATATTGACAAATGTGTCATATCATGAACAGCGTTGAGAACCAGGCAGAGAAAAGGAATCGATAATGTTGGTTTTCAATGTGTTTCAGATAAGTTAAACAATGTAGAAGTAGCTATGAACATTTTTAATTTTATCATCAGGGATATAGTGGTGTGTAAAGAAAGGGAATAAGCAGGAATTTGACCATTTTTCTCAGTTGTCTTTATATAGTTTTCTCTTATTTCTCTCGACATAATATCAATATGCTTACCATATTGTGTCATGGGCAGTTATATACAGGTTGAAGCAATCTGAGGACTTCTGCTGAGTTTCCTGTCAGCATGGATCTATTTTTTTCTTCTGTATTTTTTTTTTGTACTCAGGTTTACATTTTAAAGTAAAATTAAACACAATCACTCGTTATAGATTGGTAACTGTGGAACTAATTGATGGCAGGTAGGCTTCTATTGCAGATTGCAGAAGAGCCTCAGTATGTCTCCTCTGCAATAGAAACTAATTTTCTGCCTTCCAGTAATGTTTCTCCTGTATGCACAGCTCATTTTACATTCTTGGCATTCTTTATGGCCCGGATGAATTAACTCCCGTGTGCATGACTAGTAGTTTCGCCATCCTGGGCCATCCAATCAAGATGGTTGAAGATGCCAAACCCAGGAAAAAGTCCAGGCGAAGATGTTAGCGTGCGAGCTTGTAAACATTGCATTGCTTGAGAATAGGTAAATAAAGTGGACGTTAGTCATGCTTTAACATGTTAATGTGTTTACAAAAGTTTTCAACCTTCCACTAAAATAGTACTTGGTAATCCTACCCTAAAAGGTTCTTGTTCAGGCACGTCCTGTTATGGGTTGACAGTTGCCTACCAGTTGCTCTTCTGTGTTGTCACCCTGTCACAAGTGCCCTTGTTTGAAACAACAGGTGGCTTGGCTGATGCACAATGCTCAGGCATGGTAAACCAGGCCAGATGTGCAGCTAAATGCTGGAGTAAGTGCATATAGACTGGAAGTGGCTAAAAAAAAGATCAGCAGCACTAAGTTGCAAAATAATGAAAGCCGATTTATTATTTTATTTTAAATTGTCCAGTATTTTTTTGAGGGAAACAGGAACGTTATTTCCATTCTGGAGTGGAACATTTATGCACTTAAACCTAGTGCACACGTGCCGACAGTCGGACGGCATCAGCCAATTCAATAGGAACCAGCCGTCTTTCAGCCCGTGTGTACTGCAGCCAGTTCAACAGAAGCCTGCTTCTGTTGAAGGGGCATGACCGAAAAGGGTCTGCCGATCGGCTCCCGATCAGCGCTCTCAGCCAATGGCTAAGAGCGCTGACTGGAGTGTTCTGGCGCAGGGGCAGTCCTCCCTGTCAGAACACAATAGCACAGCAGGGGGGATTCGCTGTAGTAATGTTGAATATTTATAACAGCGGCTCCTTTTCAACTGTCAGTTTTTTTTTTTCGTTTAACCTGCTGCGTTATGTGTATGAGGCTTTAGTGTGCCTTTTCAACAGCATGACAAGAAGAAACTATTGCTGGAGGGCTTGATGTTCCCTTAGATTATCAGCGGATAAACCTACTGCTGCCCTGCTGCACATGTTCTCTTAGTTGTTCATTCTTGCTGTTGGTCTGTTCTATCTGCTTGGATAGTTACAGTGCCTTGAAAAAGTATTCATACCCCTTGACATTTTGTCATGTTACAACCAAAAATGTAAATGTATTTTATTGGGATTTTATGTGATAGACCAACACATAGTGGCACATGTATAGAAATAATAGTAGCGCTGAAACAATCTAAAAAAGTTCCTAAATGCAATAAACCATGGATATCCCCTAAAGTGACAGTGCGGAAAGTGATTCAGTCCTCATAGTCATTAGTTGATTATTCACATAAGTCTATTGACCAATAAATCTGGACATCAATTCAAACACTTAAAGAGTCCCATATATTGCTAGCAAGAAGCATTGGATGTATACTGCAGAAACGCCAAAGCTCCGTGTCGTCTGGGAGGGTCACCACATATCCACCATCAAGTGCAGGGGGTCAGTAAGAAATGGCCACTCACCGGATATATATGCTCACTTACTCTCATAAATGAGCACACTTTGCATGTATGTAACAACTCCACATAGGAACAGTCAAACTGAGTCAGGGATGGTCCCAAATCCAGTGAGGTCGCCCTCTTGCACAGTTTCTCCCAAATATGTGGAAAACAAAAAGATATCCCCACTAGTGCAATATGTCTGAAATAATTTTATTTCCAATAAACCATCATACATTGCACTCACTTGTCATGGTGTAACAAAAAGCTAATTCTCATAAAAGGCAGTATCGGGGCCTCCACTCCTATTCCGATGTGGCTCCACGCCAGATCGGGTAGTCCCGGAAGTCCTTCGCTGCCGTCAATCACGATTGGGTGCGTCGTCTGGCCACACCCTGACGCGTTTCGTCACTTCCTGACTTCAACTGGGGGCGCGGCCAGAACAGCGCACCCGACCTCTTTATGCTCCGCATTGTAAGCGGCGCACCCAATCACATAACGAACAGGTCAACCGGAAGGACCTCTTTGTCAGCTTCCGCCAGAACGTAAACATATGCTAGAGGTTTCCCCCGGATGTTCCTCCCCTACCACCTTTGCGGACACCAAACCAAATAGAAATTACGCCCCTTGGTCTAATCCTCTAAGCCGTCCTATAGAGGCATGTAATCGGGTGGTCTGTTCGCTTGTGCTCGACCGGGCCTTACTGGTGGTAATGAGACCAACAGTTGATGCCTCGATCGGTAGTATACCATACACAGTGCGACTCGCTGCACTATAGGACATAGCCAACTGTATGATTAGAGATAATCATACAGTTTGGGCGGGAGACTGAGGATTATTTATTATACATAGTGGCACATAACTGTGAAGTAGAAAATGATAAATGGTTTTCAAAATTTTTTACAAGTAAATATCTGAAAAGTGTGGGGTGCATTTGTATTCAGCCCCCCTGAGTCAATACTTTGTAGAACCACCTTTTGCAGGAGTTAGAGCTGCAAGTTTTTTGGGATATGTCTCTTACAGCTTTGCACATCTAAAGGGTGACATTTTTGCCCATTCTTCTTTGCAAATAGCCCAAGCTCTGTCAGACTGGATGGAGAGCGGGATTAGATGAAAACGGACATGCTGTCCATTTTCATCCGATCTCCCAATAGAGAAGAGCGGGACTCTGACAGGTCCATCCCTGCACAGTGAGCAGAGATGGACCTATCATCCACCTACTCAGCGGGGATCGACAGAGTGATCCCCACTGAGCTAGCGAAGTACGCCGAGGGGATCTGCCCCGTAAGAAAAGGGGGCCTTAGGTTTGGACTTTGCATGCACCATTCTAACACATGAATATGCTTTGATTTAAAACATTACATTGTAGCTCTGGATGTATGTTTAGGGTCGTTGTCCTGCTGGAAGGTGAACCTCCACCCCAGTCTCAAGTCTTTTGCACATTTGGCAGGTTTTGGGACTTCATATGGCTTTCTTCTTGCCACTTTTCCATAAAGGCCAGATTTGTGGAATGCATGACTAATAGTTGTCCTGCGGACAACTCCCACCTTCTTAAACTCCTCCGGAGTTACCATGGGCCTCTTGGTTGCTTCTCCTTGCCCGGCCAGTCAGTTTAGGTGGACGGCCATGTCTTGGTAGGTTTGCAGTTGTGCCATGCTCTTTCCATTTTTGGATGATGGATTGAACAGTTCGCAGTGAGATGTTCAAAGCTTGGGATATTTTTTATAACAACCCTGCTTTAAACCACAACTTTATCCCTAACTTGTCTGGTGTTTTCCTTGGCCTTGGTGCTGTTTGTTCACTAAGGTTCTCTAAAAAACCTCTTCACAGAACAGCTGTATTTATACTGAGATCAAATTAAACACAGGTGGACTCTATTTACTAATTAGGTAACTTAAGGCAATTCATAAAAAGGAAAAGCTATAGATAAAAAGAAAAGAGCTTTTAAATAATATAACAGCGAAGGAACACTATCATTGTTTAATTGTTACAAAGAATATAACAGAATATGTAAAAAGGAAATCAAGGATGCAAAAATTCAAAATGAACGACAGATTGCAAAAGATAGTAGGACAAACCCCAAAAAATTCTTCAAATATATTAACAGAAAAAGGTTAGGTCTGAGCATGTAGACCCTTTACAAAATAATCAGGAGTGGGTGACTGGGGACAAAGAGAAGGCAAATTTATTAAATACTTTCTTCAGCTCTGTATATACAAAGGAGCATGGGGGAGCTCATGACCATAATGAGGATGGTATTGACACAGCCCCAAATGATCCACAATGGCTCAAAAGTGATATGGTCCAGAAATATTTAGACAGAATAAGGGTGGATAAAGCTACTAAATCGTAAAGAAAAGGTGACCGCACTTCGGTATAGTTGAAATAAAAAATTGGAGTATATTTATTCTTCATCACAGCCATCAATACAAGACTGGTAAGACATGGGGCAGGTAATAGGTTAGGTTCCTTATATTCTATATCAAGGGTGGATAAAGCGCCTGGACCAGATGGTATCCACCCACGCATCCTAAAATAATTGAGTGCTGTAATTTCAAAGCCTTTGTTTCTAATTTTTAGGGACTCGTTAAGGACTGGAAAAGTACCACTGGATTGGTGTAGGGCCAATGTGGTGCCTATATTTAAAAAGGGATCAAAGTAACTATAGACCTGTTAGTTTAACTTCTATAGTCGGGAAGATACTGCAGAGTTTAAGAAAAGACCACATAGATGAGTTTTTGCTGGAAAAAAATATTTTAAGCAACAGACAGCATGGATTCATGAAAGACAGAAATTGTCAATCAAACCTGATTACTTTTTATGAGGAGGTAAGTAAAACCTTGGACAGAGGAGTGGCTGTGGATGTAATATACTTGGATTTTGCAAAAGCGTTTGACACAGTTCCCCACACACGGCTAATGTGTAAGGTAAAGTCTACTGGCTTGGAAAGATCGGCTTGTAATTGGATAGAAAATTGGCTAAAAGATAGAATTCAGAGCGTAGTGGTTAATGATTCTTACTCTGAAGGTTTAAGGTTATCAGTGGTGTACCCCAAGGTTCAGTGTTGGGACCCTTACTTTTTAATATCTTTATAAAGGATATAGGGTCTGGGCTTAAAAATAGCATTTCAGTCTTTGCAGATGACACCAAGCTTTGCAGTGGAATAACTTCTTTACAGGATGTCGCCAACTTATAAGCTGATCTCAATGCACTGTTTCATTGGGCAACTATGTGGCAAATGAGGTTTAATGTTGATAAATGTAAAGATATGCTCTTTGGGGCTAAGAATATGCATGCATCATACATACTAGGTGGAGTAGAACTGAGGGATTCCATAGCGAAGAAGGATCTGGGTGTTCTGGTAGATCATAAGCTTAATAGCATGCAATGCCAAGCTGCAGTTTCCAAAGCAAGCAAAGTCCTTTCTTGTATTAACAGAGGCATGGACTCAAGAGTTCGAGATATCATATGCCCCTGTACAAATCATTAGTAAGACCTCATCTGGAATATGCAGTTCAGTTTTGGGCACCAGTTCTAAAAAAGGATATCGGGGAACTGGAGAAAGTGCAGAGAAGGTCAACCAAACTGATAAGAGGCATGGAGGAGCTCAGCTATGAGAAAAGATTAGAGGAACTGAATGTATTCTCTCTTGAGAAGAAGAGATTAAGGGGGGATATGATCAACATGTATAAATACATAAGGGATCCATATAGTGAACTTGGTGTTGAGTTGATTACTTTAAGGTCAACACGGAAGACAAGGGGGCACTCTTTACGTCTAGAGGAAATAGATTTCATCTCCAAGTACGAAAGGGTTTCTTCACCGTAAGAGCTGTGAAAATGTGGAATAGACTCCCTCCAGAGGTGGTTCTGGCTAGCTCAGTAGATTGTTTTAAAAAAGGTCTGGATTCTTTCCTGGGTGTACTTAAAGTGGAGTTCCACCCTATTTTTATACTTACCTCCATCTTCTCGCTCCGGGTCACCTGAAAAAGAAATGGATAATCACATATTTTTATTTTTTTTACTTACCTCGTAGCGAAGAAAAAATACTTACCTTACTTACTTCTTCCTCCTTCCTCGGCCGCGGCCCGTCGTCACTTCCTGGCTCTGCAATGATTCCTGGGAGCTGAACGTCATAGCTCCCAGGAATCATTGCGCCTGCACCGGCCCCGACGTCAGTTCCGGGTCGCGCGCGTCATCCCCTTCTAAACAGCTTCTGGGCATGCCCAGAAGCTGTAGAGGGATGACGCGCGCGACCCGGAAGTGACGTCGGGGCCGGCGCAGAGCATCGTGGGACCAAAGAAGGCGGAAGAAGACGCCGAAGGGGATCTCGCTGGCTTCAAGCTGCCCACATCTGAGATGGCAGCGCTGGACAAGACGTTTGCAAGGTAAGTATTTGTCCTAACAGGTAAGTGCAACCCGGGACAGATCAGAGGCTAGCCATTGTGGAATGTACTAGCCCTGACTGTCCCGGGGGTATTAAAAAAAAAAAAATCCAGGGTGGAACTCCGCTTTAATATACAGTAAGTGGGTAAAAATTTTTTTTTTTTTTTTTTTTTTAGGTAAAATTGATCCAGGGAATATCCGATTGCCTCCCAGGGGATCAGGAAGGAATTTTTTTCCCCTGCTGTAGCAAATCGAATCATGCTTTGCTGGGTTTTTTGCCTTCCCCTGGATCAACTGCGGGTATAGGATTGTGTATATGGGATTGTATGGTTGGGTTTTCAATACTGTTTTTTTTTTTTTGGTTGAACCAGATGGACTTGTGTCTTTTTTTAACCTTACTAGCTATGTAACTATGCAATTGGTTCCACTATCTTCTAGTTAGGGGTTCCGGAGTAACCCCTGAATACAATTGCACGCCATGCTTTTCAGATGTTTATTTGTAAAAAAGTTTTGAAAACCATTTATTATTTTCCTACTATTTCCCAATTATTTGCCACTTTGTGTTGGTCTCTGACATAAAATCCCAATAAAATACATTTATGTTTTTGGTTGCAACATGACAAAATGTGGAACATTTCAAGGAGTATGAATACTTTTTCAAGGCCCTGTATATTACTCCTCCTATTTGGGGTTGCTTTGTCTCACAGCTTCTGCTGGAGTAGACTCCATGTCCTTTGTGCTAAACATTCCCTTAGATTGTGATTCTTTTTCAGGTCTGAGCATAGGCTTGATCCTCTGTGCCTCCCCATGGTTGTTTTATAGTTCCCCTGGCCAGTTGGGAACTATACTTCTTCTGGCTCAGATCTGGGAAAAACCAGCCCCACCTTTATCCACTACACTCCTGGTACAGATACATAAAAAGTATACAAACACCGAAGTACAGCAATTGCTAATATTAAAAAGAGATCAATTAAAAGATTTATTGGAGCAAGAAACAAGACAGGTCTTCAATAGGGTAGGAAAAGAAATATATAGATGGGGAATAAACCAGGAAAATATTTGGCAAAAAGCTTAAACAAAAAAAATCACAAAATTATATAGAAACCATGAAAAATAATAAAGGAGAGATGGTATTTGTAACATCAGAAATTGCAAAAGTTTTTCGCAGTTATTATAGTGCCCTCTACTTGGTAAGGCAAAAGGAGACCGGGGAGGCAGAAATAAAAAGGAATAAAAAAATACAGGAATATCTAAGGGAAGCAAAATTACCAAAAGTAGCAATAGAAAAAAAAACTGCAAGCCCTGGATAACCCAAAAACACAAGAGGACATTAGAACGGCAATAAAAAGTATACCAACAGGAAAAAGCCCAGGACCTGATAGATTTACAATACGATATTATAAAAAATGTTTTGAACTCATTCCAAAAATGTGTGTTTACTTAAATAATATAGGAGAAGGGGAGGAAATGAGACAAGAGGCACTACTGGCACCTGTCACAGTAATCCAGAAAGAAGGGAAGGATAAAACGCTATGTTCTAGCTATAGACCAATAGCATTGTTAAATGTAGATACAAAAATGTATGCAAAAGTCTTAGCGACAAGATTAAAAGAGCTGGTGCTGGAGAGGATCTATGCAGACCAAACAGGTTTTTATACCAGGAAGGGAAGGTAAAGATAACGGAATAAGAACAGTATTATTGTTGCAAAAAGAGAAAAGTGGGAAAACCCCAGCCTTACTTGTGTCAATAGATGCGGAAAAGGCATTTCAACAGAGTGGACTGGGGATTTATAATGGAAACAATTGAAAACCTAGGAATAGGACCCAAAATGGCCCAATGGATCAAAAACCTATATAACCACCCCACAGCGTTGGTAAAGGTTAATGGAAGTCTGTCATCCCCTTTTGAAATATTCAGTGGAACAAAACAAGGATGTCCGCTGTCTCCCCTCCTATATGTACTCTCTTTGGAACCGCTATTGGCGACAAAACGAAATAGCGTAGATATAGAAAGGGGTGAAGATGGGAGAAGAGGAACATAAGGTGGCGGCATATGAGGATGATATCCTGTTCTATATATCTACCCAACAACACTTCCAAACTTACTAAAGGAACTAAAAATCTATGGGGAACTATCCAACCTTAAAATTACCCGGTAAAATCTGAAGTTTTAAAAATAAGCTTAAGCAAAAAAGATGAACTGACACTTCAAAAATAATTCTCATTTACTTGGGGGAAAAAAAGAATTAACATACCTAGGAATAAAGCTGACAGCCCCTCTGGGGAACTTGTATCAAGTTAATTAAATCCCCCTTCCGAATAAAATTAGAACAAAAATTAAGAAAATAGCAGCATGACCACTTTCTTGGATGGGGAGGATAAATATGGTAAAAAATGGTAATTCTCCAAAAAATAATATATACATTTCAAATTATGCCAATAGTCCTCCCCCAGGCATTTTTCTAAACAATAAAAACAATGATTCTTAGATTTATTAGGCAAAATTAGAGGCCAAGAGTACAGTTTGCGGTATTGAGCAGAGACAAAGCACATAGGGGTTTTTTAGCAGCATCAGAAATAAAAAGATACAACAATGCAGTTATTCTAACACATATGATAGAATGGACAAACACATAAATTGAAAAAATATGGGTTAAAATGGAGAACACAGTAAGTAAGGCACAATTAGACAAGAATATATGGATACCACAAAAAACAGGACGTTTGAATGAAGACATACACATTTTGACTAGAAATGTCTTTAACCACTTTACCACCGGAGGATTTTGCTGTCTTACGTCCAGGCCACTTTTTGTGCTTCGGCACTGTACGACTTTACCTGACAATTGTGCGGTCATGCAATGTGGTACCCAAACGAAATTTACGTCCTTTTTTCCCCACAAACAGAGCTTTCTTTTGGTGGTATTTGATCACCTCTGCGCTTTTTATTTTTTGCGATATTAATAAAAAAAAGAGCGAAAATTTTGCAAAAAAATGACATTTTCAACTTTGTCTTTTAAAAAATATCCAATATACTCAATTTATGTCATTTTTTTTGGCCAAAATATATTTAGCTACATGTCTTTGACAAAAAAAAATTCAATGAGCGTATTTTTATTGGTTTGCGCAAAAGTTATAGCGTCTACAAACTATGGTGTAAATACTGAAATTTTACGCAGCTTTAATTTCTGACTGACTATCTCAATTCATGAAGTGCTAAAATGGCAGGGCAGTACAAGACCCCCCCAAATTACCACTTTTTGGAAAGTAGACATCCTAAGGAATGTTCTGAGAGGCATGTTGAGCTCATTGAATATTTAATTTTTTTGTCACAGGTGTTTGAAAAATGACTAAAAAAAAAAAAAATTTTTTTTTAACACAAAGTTGTCACTAAAAGATACATTTCTCACACATGCCATGGGTATATGTGTAATTACACCCCATAATATATTCTGCTGCTTCTACAGGGATACCACATATGTGAGACTTTTTGGGAGCCTAGCTGTGTACAGGACCCCGAAAATCAATCTCCATCTTTAGGTTTTCTAATGGCGTAAATTTTTGATTTTACTCCTCACTACCCATCACAGTTTCGGAGGCCCTGAAATTTCAAGATAGCACAAAACCCCCCAAATGACCCCATTTTGCAAAGTAGACACCCCAAGCCATTTGCTGAGAGGCATGGTGAGTCCATGGAATATTTTATATTTTGCCACAAGTTTTGGGAAAATTACAATTTTTTTTTTTTTAACACAAAGTTGTCACTAAAAGATAAATTTCTCACACATGCCATGGGTATATGTGGAATGACACCCCAAAATACATTTTGCCCCTTCTCCTGAGTATGGGGATACCCCATGTGTGAGACTTTTTGGGAGCCTAGCTGTGTACGGGACCCCGAAAATCAATCTCCATCTTTAGGTTTTCTAATGGCGTAAATTGTTGATTTCACTCCTGACTACCCATCACACTTTCGGAGGCCCTGAAATTTCAAGATAGCACAAAACCCCCCCAAATGACCCCATTTTGCAAAGTAGACACCCCAAGCTATTTGCTGAGAGGCATGTTGAGTCCATGGAATATTTTATATTTTGCCATAAGTTCCGGGAAATATATTATTATTATTTCTTTTTTTGTTTTTTTACACAAAGTTGTCACTAAATGATATATTGCTCACACATGCCATGGGTATATGTGAAATGACACCCCAAAATACATTCTGCTGCTTCTCCTGAGTACAGGGATACCACATGTGTGAGACTTTTTTTCAGTCTAGCCGCGTACAGGCCACCGAAAATCAATCACCACTTTCAGGTTTTCCAAGGGCGTAAATTGTTGATTTCACTCCTGACTACCTATCACACTTTCGGAGGCCATGAAATGCCAAGACAGCACAACCCCCCCCCCCCCCCCAAAGTAGACACCCTAAGCTATTTGCAGAGAGGCATGTTGAGTGTTTTGCAGATCTCACTTTTTGTCACAAAGTTTTGGAAATTGAAAAAAGAGGAAAAAAAATGCATTTTCCTCTTTTTTCTTCATTTTCCAAAAAAAATGAGAGATGCAAAATACTCACCATGCCTCTCAGCTAATAGCTTGGAGTGTCTACTTTGCAAAATGGGGTCATTTGGGGGGGTTTTGTGCCATTTTGGCATTTTATGGCCTTCAAAAGTGTGATAGGCAGTCAGGAGTGAGATCAACAATTTATGCCCTTAGAAAGCCAGAAGGTGCGGATTGGTTTTCCGGGTCCTGTACGCGGCTAGACTGACAAAAAGTCTCACACATGGGGTATCCCTGTACTCAGGAGAAGCAGCAGAATGTATTTTGGGGTGTCATTTCACATATACCCATGGCATGTGTGAGTATTATATCATTTACTGACAACTTTGTGTAAAAAAAAAAATAAATAAATAATAATTTTCCTGAAACTTGTGGCAAAATATAAACTATTCCATGGACTCATCATGCCTCTCAGCTAATAGCTTGGAGTGTCTACTTTGCAAAATGGGATCATTTGGGGGGGTTTTGTGCCATTTTGGCATTTCATGGCCTTCAAAAGTGTGATAGGTAGTCAGGAGTGAAATCAACAATTTACGCCCTTAGAAAGCCAGAAGGTGCGGATTGGTTTTCCGGGTCCTGTACGCGGCTAGACTCCCAAAAAGTCTCACACATGGGGTATCCCTGTACTCGGGAGAAGCAGCAGAATGTATTTTGGGGTGTCATTTCACATATACCCATGGCATGCGTGAGCAATATATTATTTAGTGACAACTTTGTGTAAAAAAAAAAACAAAAAAAAAAACAAAAAAAAAAACATTGTCATTTTCCTGAAACTTAGGGCAAAATATAAAATACTCCATGGACTCAATATGCCTCTCAGCAAATAGCTTTGCGTGTCTACTTTCCAAAAAGGGGTCATTTGGGGGGTGTTTGAACAGTCCTGGCATTTTATGCTCAATTTTAGCAACACATCACCCACTCTTCTAACCACTTGAAAACCAAGCCTTTTCTGTGAGTTTTTGTTTACATGAAAAAATATTTTTTTTTCACAAGAAAATTACTTTGAACCCCCAAACATTATATATTTTTTTAAAGCAGAGGCCCTACAGAACAAAATGGTGGATGTTGCAATTTTTTTTGTCACACGGTATTTGCGCACACATTTTCCAAACGCAATTTTTGCGTAAAAAAACTTTTTTTATATTTAATGCAGAAATGCACTATATAATTCCAAATTGTTTGGTAAAATTTAAAAGATGATCTTATGCCGAGTTCATAGACACCTAACATGACATGCTTTAAAAATTGCGCACGCCCGTGCCGCGGCAACAAACTACGTACGGTTCTAAAAGCCTTTAAAAGTCTTTACAGGTTACCACTTTGGACTTACAGAGGGGGTCTACCACAAGAATTACTGCCCTCGACCTGGCGTTCGCGGCGATACCTCACATGCATGCTGCAATTGCGGTTTACATATGACACTAGACCAACGCTTGTGTGCGCATTTGCGCGCAAGCACGGGGGGACAGGGGGGCTTGATTTTTTTTTTTTTTAATTTGCTTTCTTATGTTATTTTGACACCTTTTCTTTCATTTTTTTTTTCTTTAATCATTTTTATTGTTATCACGGTGAATTTAAATTTCCCGTATGATAGCAATCTGTAGTGACAGGTACTCTTTTTAAAAAAAATTGGGGTCTTTTATACTCTAGATCTCTCCTCTGACCTTAACGCATCTGACCATACCAAAATTGGTGTGATAAAATACTTTCCCAATTTCCCAATGGCGCTGTTTATTTCTGGCGAAACAGAATTCATGAAATGCTCGTAGCCTCCGGCATCTTAGGCCATAGAGATGATTGGAGCCATTCTCATCTCCAATCAGCTCTATGGTTAGATAATTGAACCACCGGCTGCACTCTCAGGTTAACCGGTGGGACAGGAGAGCCCGAGAAAAACCGTGGAAGGCAGCGGAAGGCGGCAGGAGGGGGGGGGGAGTCCCCTCCCACTGCATGTAAAAGCAGTCTAGCGGCCAATTTTCCGCTAGGATTGCTTTTACATGTAAGCCGACCGCTGGCTGTAAAAAACGATACCAAGATGATGCCTAAATCTGCAGGCATCATCCTGGTATAACCACTCAAAGTCCAGCAACGTACCAGTACATTGCTGGTCCTTGTTTGGAATATAGTTTTTTTTTTTTTTTTCATGCAGCCTGTGGGCTGAACGAAAAAAAAGAGAACCTATCAGAAATCGGCACAGGAATAATGCGTAGTATTACTCATCATTAACCGCCACCCACTGAATTTAATGATGGGTATACACGACACTATCCACGTATACCAAAATAGGATTTTAACTGCAGTGCTGAAATCAGAAAATCACCACAGCTGCTATCAGCAAAGGTATCCATATATGCTGAGCGCAAACACTGTTTGTGTCAGAATATATAAAATCAATGCGTGGTAGCCGACGAGTACCTGCAAGAGAAACAGGTCACAAAAGAATGAAAAACATACAAAGGACATTAAAAGTACATAGGAAGTGTAAAAGAACATAAAAAAATGACTGAGACGACAACTATTTTTAGCTTCTTGTATTTTTTTTTTTTTCTTCAAACGTCGAGTTCCAGGTTCCAGGTTCGGGTCTCTCAAAATGACGATAGCCATCGAACATCTTTTGAGACCCTGTGTAAATGTGCCCTAAACTGTGCCGTGCTGTACCCTACGCTAAAAATCCACTAGTGTGTGGTAGCGACGGAAAAAGTCACCGTGGCAAAGACCAGGTTGGTCAGGACAGTCGGGACAATAATTCCGGGTGTCACGCCTAAATCCGCGCTTGCTGCAGACACGGCCTCTTTTTTGGGGGTATCGTTGGGAACGGGTACTCGGGAGGAATTCCGGAAAATGCCTCTCATGCAGCCGGCTCACTGCATCTGGTTGGTGAATTGGGGCAGGAGCACCAGCTGGATACAGAAGGGCTCTGATTATCTCTTCTTGGAATTGAAAGAAGGATAATGTTCCGGCAGACGCTTTGTATAAGACAAAAGCGTTATAAACAGCCAACTGAAATAGTTATACAGACACTTTTTTGTACCAGCGTCTGGCCTTACGGGCAATTAGGTACGGTCCCATCATCTGGTCGTTGAAGTCCACCCCTCCCATTTTACGGTTATAGTCGTGGACACAGAGGGGCTTCTCAACAACACCAGTGACCGTAGAAATTTGGACTGCCGTGTCTGGGTGAATGGAGGACAGCACGTAAACGTTTCGTTTGTCCCTCCACTTCACTGCAAGCAATTCCTCGCACCTCAAGCAGGCTCTCTCCCCCGAGCTCAGTGGGGCATTTACTAGCCGTTGGGGGAAGCCCCGGCGATTAGATCGCACGGTGCCACAAGCGCCAATTTGCAATTGAAAGAGGTGTCTAAAAAGTGGCACGCTTGAATAGAAATTGTCCACGTACAAGTGGTACCCCTTTCCGAATAAGGGTGACACCAAGTCCCAAACTATCTTGCCGCTGCTCCCTATGTAGCCTGGGCAGTCGGGGGGCTCCACAGTGCTGTCTTTTCCCTCGTAGACACGGAAATTAACTGTATAGCCTGTGGCCCTGTCACAAAGCTTATACAACTTGACCCCGTATCTGGCACGCTTGCTGGGGAGGTACTGTTTGATAGCAAGGCGGCCAGTAAACTTAATCAGGGACTCGTCAACGCAGACATCTTGTTGGGGGGTAAACAAGGCTGCGAACCGCTGATTGAAGTGGTCTACGAGGGGCCGAATTTTGTGGAGCCGATCATATGCAGGGTCTCCCCGAGGACGACAGAGTTCATTGTCGTTAAAATGCATGAACCGAAATATTTGTTCGTATCGTGCCCTGGACATAGCAGCAGAGAACACGTGCATTTGATGAATTGGGTCAGTGGACCAATATAACCGCAATTCATTCTTTCTTGTAATGCCCGTGTTGAAGGAAAGGCCCAGATAGGTTTTAAACTCCTGAATCGTAATAGGATTCCAGGCAAATGGTCTGGCAAGGGGTGAATTTGGGTTGGCGGCGATAAATTGTTGAGCATACAAATTTGATTGGTCCACAATAGATCTGTAAAGATCTTCAGTGAAAAACAGCTCAAAAAAGTTTATGGGATTAAAACCAGCTGTTTCCACTTGGATTCCGGGTTGGGCGGTGAATGGGGGAAGTACTGGCGCTGTGGAATCTGTGGGCTGCCAATTAGGATATGCCAGCGCTTCAGGGAGGACACTATGGGCTCTACGGGCCTGTCTTTGGATACGCGGTGGCTGCGGGCCACGACTCGTGCTAGCCACCGCACCAGCTTCAACTGCACTCAGGTGACTCGCCACGTCACCAGGTGATACTGCAGTGCTGGCTGAAGGTCCAGGGTGTACTAGGCCGCTCGTGCTTGCCAGATCACGAGAAGTGTGAGCGACACTAGTATTGGCACTCTGCTGCATACGAGAAACCCCTGGTTCCCTCAAGTCAGCAACTCCAGAATGGGGTCGGGTACGCCTGACCCTAGCAGGGACCCCTCTGTCGGAGCTATCTGTCAGGGAGCCGCTGCCTTCATCACGTTCGTATATTGACCCTGATTCTGCCAGTGAGGCTTCCCCATCGCTCTCACTTGACATGGTCATTATACTATATATAGCTTCATCACTGTACAAACTTTTGGACATTTTGGTAACTAAATTTACCTGTACAGTGATGCGACTACTAGGTAATAAAAGCACCTGGTTGTCGAGGACTATTTGGTCGCTACAAAAAAAAAACTGCTAGTGCTAACAGAGATCAGGCCTGACTCTGCTAACGCAGCGGTTTTGTGTGATTTGTGTTTTTTGGAAGTGTCAGTAATCTATTGATTACTACACTTGCCTGGGTAAGGTGGTCTGGGCAAGGGGGCTAAACGCAGGTGCTAGCAGGAATCAGTGCTGATTGTGCAAACACTGCGTTTTGGGAACACTAAATTATGAGGACGCTAGTATAGTTCTGATCAGATCAGATATTGATCTGTTCAAACACTATACTAGTAACTGTGGTGTGTGTGTGTTAGTGTACTTGACTCTAACTGACGCTAAGTAACGGTGGTGTAGTGGGACCCTGACGCTAACTAGCTAGCCTAAGTTGTGTCACCCGTGACGCTAATACAGTGATCGGTAATCACTGTATATAGTGAACACTGTGACAGGGAAGTGAAGGGGTTAAACTGGGGGAGATCAAGGGGTTAAACCTTTTATAGAGGATAGATGGCGGGTGGCCTAAACCTATTCGGGCCTAGCGCAAGCGCAAATTAGGGTCACAAGTGACACTAAATACAGTGATCAGTAGTTATCTGATATACTGTATATATTAGTTCACTGTGTGATAGGGAGTGAAGGGGTTAACTGCGGGAGATCAAGGGGTTAAACCTTTATAAGGGATAGATGGCGGGTAGCCTAAACCTATTCGGGCTTAGCGCTAGCGCAAATTAGGATCACAAGTGACACTAAATACAGTGATCAGTAGTTATCTGATATACTGTATATATTAGTGCACTGTGTTATAGAGAGTGAAGGGGTTAACTGGGGAAGATCAAGGGGTTAAAAGTTTATTACGGGATAGGTGGCGGGTGCCCTAACCCTATCTGGGCTTAGCGCAAGCGCAAATTAGGGTCACTAGTGACACTAAATACAGTGATCAGTATTTACCTATATACTGTATTTAGTGCACAGAGTAATAGGGTGTAAAAGGCTTAACTGTGGGTGATCAAGGGGTTAAAACTTTATTAGGGGATAGGTGGCGGGTGCCCTAACCCTATTTGGGCCTAGCGCAAGTGCAAACTACGCTCACAAGTGACACTTATACAGTGATCAGTAAAATATCTGTATACCACTGTATATAGTGTTCACTGTGAGGGGTTTTGGGGGTGATCAGAGGTGATGAAGGGGTTAAATGTGCCTATGTGAGTTGTGTCAGTGTGCTGCTTGGTGGAACTCACGTTTTTGATGTCTTTCTGTCTTCTTCTGGAACCGAAAGGACTCCAGGAGGGACAGTGACATCACTTCCCCTGCCTGTGTTTACATTACACAGACAGGGGACAGATTGTCATTGGCTTGGACCGATCGACAGACACTGACCAAAAATCATTGGTCAGTATCTGGTGACTGATCGGTTCCCAAACGAATCCGACCAGAATCGGCTCCCGCGGCGCGCGGGAGCGCTCTCTGGGAGCCGTGAACCCGCCCGACGTAGGTCTACGTCGCTGGACGGGATCGTGGCAAAGTGCCGCAGTAGCCTCCATGTGAGCGGAGATAAAGTGGTTAAAGTCTGGGATTTTATTTATAGACAATCAAAATGGGTAAACAATTCACCATTAATTTCATTAGTAGGGACAATTTTTTTTTCCCTCGAAAAGGCACATTGTTTGGTTAGGAAATACACAACCAAAAGATATTGTATTAAAAATGAAAATAAGCCCAGTTCAAGAGCTAAAACAGAGGTGAATTCACAAAATTAAGCTAATGGAGGTATTTGCAGCTGAATCACTTCGTGGTCGCCCTATCATAACCAGTTAGAACGGAAGAGAACTTAAATTCAAAAGAACGGTTATGTAATTCACAGTGAAACATGGAACATCTCAGGTCTATAGAGCACTCATGGAGTTGGAGGTGCTGGAAATGCCTACATTCATTAGAAAATGGGAAGAGGAGTGGATATAAGCTTAGAGGAACAACAAGTATCTAAAGTTTTGAGAGGGGCATGTGGTTACACAACTGAAATAAATACAAAAGAAATTAACTATAAGTGCCGGTTTACACATATACGATGCGGAAACCCTGCAAATCTACTGCGGGTTCCCGCATCGCACTCGACTCCCAGGCTGTTCACACTGCCATATGCGAATCACTGGGGGTGTCAATGCAAAGTTAACGACACCCCCAGAGCTTCTGCTCTCCACTCCACAGCACTCCACAGAACAACAGTCGAGTTCCTTCCATGTGTAAGATCTGTTAAAGGTGCTACTAGACTGGCAAAGTTGGGAATAAACCTCCTGTAATACCCCGCAATGCCAAGGAAGGAATGCACCTGTTTTTTTGTGAGTGGGCGGGGCCACTTCTGGATGGCCTCTACCTCGATAATTGAAAGCAGTACCAACGGACTATGAAAATGGGGTGTTAGCGTGGTTCTTTGACAGGTAGGGCAGGACTCACAGTAGTCCCTAATTTTCCGATATACCCCGGGCCAATAAAAACACTGTAAAACCCGTTCCTGAGTTTTAGCTGCACCAAGGTGACCCCCAAATACATGACTATGAGCTAAAAGTTTTGGGTACCACCAGTTGTTCCAACACTTTATCATTGACTTTGGTCACTTTGTACAACAAGTCATGATTCACAGCAAAATGGGGGAACTGTGTCTCTGCCCCAGGTTGCTGTGGCGCACCGTTCAATACCGTGTTATATGAATAAAGCCGGCACACGAAAAGTCTTCTTCCAAGTAAAATGCTTTATTCCAACATGGATAGCGGTGACAACATGACAAATGTTGACGCGTTTTGGCTTTACGCCTTCCTCGTAGCATGTACATGTACAATAAAATCAAACTTATATAATGTGAAAACTGCTCCTAAAACTAGGGGCGGTGCATACTTAATTGCAATTAACATCAATACATAACACCAGGGGAGGGGTGGTGTGTTCAAGTCGGTCAAGGAAGGTGTCCCATAGGAAAACAAACATTAAATGCCAGTCCACACTTATGCGATGACAGACACCGCATGCGACTCGGAGCGCACCGCTCCTACAATCACAGGCAAAGTCTATGCGACACAAACTCAGCCACACTGATTGCATGGGCGAATCAGAGTCGCACCGAACATGCACATGCCCTAATTTAGGTTTGCAGCAGAATTGGATTGCATGGTGGTTCACACCAGTGCGATCCGACTCGTGTGTGAACTGTCAGCTCGCACCATGACACGCGAGCTATCCCAGGGGCGTAGTAAATAAAGCATTGACACCCCTAGCGATTCGCATACGGAAGTGCGAATCACCATGAATCGCCATCAATGTGACGCAGGAACCCGCAGTATATTTGCAGGGCTCCCACATCGCACAAGTGTGGACCGGCACCAACCCTTAATAAACTTCACAATTATTTCAAGAAAAGGTTTATATCCATCCTATTGTTCATTCCACTAGGTGCTCTTGTATTTAGCTTATGTATCCACCACACCTCACGCTGTAGTAAAGTGCGGTGTATATCACCTCCTCTAACTGGTATTCCAACCTGTTCTAAACCAAAAAAGGAAAAAGAACTAAGGTTACCTCCATGGATTTCTCTGAAATGTTTAGACACACTAGAAATATTTTTGGCATTAATGTTTGATGCATCATTGAAATGTTCAGATATCCTTACCCTTAAATTCCGAATGGTGCATCCAACATACTGTAATTGACAAACCCTACATTCTATGATATAAATGACCATTTTAGAATTGCAGTTAATATAATGCCTAAGTGAATAAGACTCTCCTGTAGAAAAGGAGATCACGTTTTTACTTTTTTTATGTCTTACACATTGTTTACATGTGAGAAAGCCACATGGATATGAT
This sequence comes from Pelophylax lessonae, assembly GCF_965119305.1. NCBI lineage: Eukaryota > Metazoa > Chordata > Amphibia > Anura > Ranidae > Pelophylax > Pelophylax lessonae. The sequence goes on along the minus strand of NC_138772.1, from coordinate 313,645,060 downwards.
CCCACAATCTTCAACCATGAGATGTTCGAGGACTGTGGGAGCCAAAAAGTGAAGGTGATAACATAGTTCCCAAGGTGGGAGCTTTCCTGCTGGAAAAATGACAACCTTGCTGTAAAATGTTGTACAGTGCGTTATCTGTATATAGAATGGGAAGGCAACGTTTGACTATTTTCACTATCTGATCATATTGTGCTGAATATGATGTTACAAAATGTATGCCTTTTTTGTTTCGACGAGAACGTTTTCTGTCTTCAAGGACCGGGTTAATTAACATATTACGTTCTTTCTCATTGGATAATCGATTACCTCTATTTATCAACTCTTCACTATAATTACGTTCTTTTAATCTATCTGATATAATTCTGCATTCTTGTAGGTAATCTTTGTCCTGGGAACAATTTCTTTTAGCTCTGGTGAACTCTCCTATGGGTAATGCCCGCACAGTGTGTGGATGATGGCGGCTATTGGCCAGCAACAACGAGTTCCCAGCACTTTCTTTTCTGAACGTTTTGGTATTTACTGTGCCATCCTCCTTGTTACCTGTCAAAAGAACATCCAAATAAGCAATTTGGACTGGATGAAAGTTATGTGTGAATTCTAAATTTAGATGGTTAGAATTTAAGTAGCTCATAAACAAATCGATCATATCAATCGGGCCCCTCCACACAAGGATCAGGTCATCTATTAAATGTGAGTACCATTCAATATGATCCCTGTATGGATTGCTGTGAGAGAAAAGAACATTTCTCTGTCGCTCATTGACAGACATAGTCTTCTTGATTCACAAGAACTGGGTTATGTTGTCTCCGCAGGAGTAGGACTAGGCAGAAAAGAAAAAACGTTCTGGCTCCACCCTAGGGGCAGTCCCAGAGGGTATATCCTCCCTCTCTCTGCTACAAGGCATCAGTTTTTTTCTGTCTAGTCAGGAGTAAGGACCTAAGTTCCTTGCTGGGATCTCTGGTCCTGGCAAGATTTTTTTTTTTAGAAAAAATATTTTTTAGGTAGTTTTTTCTCCAGTGTTTTTTCCTGTGAGATCTTCAAGCAAATACGCCGGACTGGGCGACACCAGTGGTCACCCCAGCCGGCCTACGAGCGCGCGCAGACCATTGCATTGCGCTTGGTCGGCCGCGACACATTCAAGTAAGTATGCGGGGCCGGGCGACGGGCTGGATGTTGAGATCCAGTGGTCACCCCGGTTTCTGCCTACGAGCGCGTGCAGACCAGAGCTCCGCGCTGGGTCGGCCGCGACGGAGTCCCAGTGGAGGGACTGACCTTGCGAGTTAAAAGTCTCGCTTGGACGCCAGGAACCAGAGAGTCGAGGCGTCCGGAGTGGTCCACAACCCCCCACCCCGGTGGAGAGGGTATTGTGAAGAGAGGGTGCCTGTCGGTTCGGTATGGTGAGTAAACGTTCCCTTTTTTCCTCGTTATGAGGCAGTATGAATTATGGGCCCCTCCATACATGGTCAGTATCTGTCTGACACTAAAAGTCCCCCTTGTAAATACAGCATGTGTTTGGTGGGAAGTGGACTTGGTTTAAGAGCTAACACTCTACCCAGCAGACTGTAGTATTACAGCAGACATAGGAGGTATAATCCTACCTTAATTGTAGTGCACCTCCTGCAGATCGATAAACCGCCATTTAGCAGAGATGCAGGTGGATGTGCTGGGAAAAACTATTTCGGCAGTCCGCCGCCATTTTGCCGTAGACCGGGTGCATGAATGTCCTCAGGTCACGCTGGCCGCCATGTTTTTGGAGTCTATTGTCTCCTGTATGGGGGCGGCCATGTTTGATGAGCCCAGCTACCTCGTGGAGAGCTGGGAACGCCGGAAGGCGTTCACAGGGGGCGGAGCCACGTCCTTCTACCCGGGAAAACTAACACAGCTCTTTCCAGTCTGTAAAAGACAGACGCTGACTGCAGTTGGTTGGAAACTTCTCTGCATCGGGTGGTGAGCCTTGAGGGTCCCTCTCTCTCTCTGTGGGGATCGAGAAGCAGGTACTCTGAGGGGCGCTATTGCGCTAGGGGGATACACATAAAAAAAAAAAAAAAAAGAGGTATTTTTTATTTAAAAAAAAAAAAAAAAAAAGTTTTTGTTTTTTCTGGCAAAGGTGTCCTGAATTAACATGGACCCTGCCACTCATGTATCTCCACCGGATCCCCTCGAGGTGTCTGCAGGATCCTCCAGCACCCCACTGACGGTTGAATCATTGTCAGCTATTATGGAAACTTTTGTGTCCCGGGTGGAAGTGGCTTGTCAGGGACAGGGCGCAAGAAAGTGACCCCCGCCTAACCCCTTATTATCTGAAACTTCGGATTCAGAATCTGAGCCTATTTCTGCAGTTGCAGGTACTTCATCTGGGATTGGTGTCTCGGGTACTGTCTCTTCAGACAGTGAGGAGGATGTTTCGGCATCAGCCATAGCCCGAGAGGAAGCGTTGGTAAACGCACTCATTGTATCTGTTCAAGAAACCTTAAGATTACAGGGTATTCCGTCGGAAATAGCTGAAACTGAAATCCCCTTTGGGACTAAAAAACGCATCAAAGTAGCGAAGGTTTTTCCATTGCCCAAATGTTTTGGCAATCCAATCAAAGAAGAAAGGAGTCTGCCAAAACGCACTTCTGCTATTTCTAAACGCATTAACAGGCGTTATCCGTTTGAGGAAACCCTCATTAAGAAATGGACAGAACCACCTGTGGTGGATTCACCAATTGCTAGATTGAATAAAGCCACGGTTATTCCTTTAGAAGACGCCCCGTCTTTTAAAGATCCAGTGGATCGCAAGATAGAAGCTATGTCTCGCACCATGTTTTCCTTGATTGGATCAGCTTTCAGACCAATAATTGCTATTGGACTGGTTTCGCAGACTGTAACTGAATGGACCAAGTGGTTGCGCCGGGACTTAGAAGAAGTCCCTCAGGCGGTATCAGATTTGTTGGAACAAATGATACAGGGGTTACAGTTTGTGTGTGATGCTGCGTTAGACGCCACTCCATTATTGGCGCGAGCATCAGTTTCAGCAGTGGTTCTCAGGCGTACACTGTGGCTAAAAGGTTGGTTAGCCGACCAAGGTTCCAAAAAAGCATTGGCTAATATCCCCTTTTTAGGAGAGCGTCTATTTGGAGCCAACTTAGATGAGATCATTAAGGATCTCACGGGAGGAAAGAGCACCTTTTTACCGCAAAATGTTAAAGGTAAAGGACCTCGTCAAAGACGAGGGCCTTCTTTCTCTGCTCACAAAAAGTTTTTTCGTCCCGCGGGTGAAAAAATTAAGTCCTCCAAAGCTCCTTCAGGAGGCTTCAGGGGACGTTGGTCGGGCAAGCAAAAGCCCGCCCTCTCCAGATCTGAAGATAAATCGTCCAAAGCCTGAAGGTGCGCCCCCACCCATAACTGGGGTGGGGGGACGTCTTCGCCGGTTCCCGGATCCATGGCTTTCCAGAATCCCGGACAAGTGAGTTTGCGAAGTCATAAGGTCAGGGTACAAGATCGAGTTTCGATCTCTCCCACCGGCGCGATTCTTCCCTTCCAATATCCGACTATCCCCGGATCGTCTAGAAGATCTGCGGAGAGCAGTCACGGATTTACTACAACAAGGAGTGGTAGTCCACGTTCCTTGGACAGAACGTTTTCAGGGGTTTTATTCAAACCTATTTACAATACCCAGGAAAGAGGGCAAAGTGCGTCCAATTCTGGACTTAAGGGCACTCAATTCCTTTCTCAACATAAGAAAATTCAAGATGGAATCCATTCGCACAGTAGCAGCCTTCCTGCATCCAGGGGATGTCCTAGCGTCCATAGACATCAAGGACGCCTATCTTCACATTCCCATTTTCGCAGGACATCAGCGGTTTCTACGCTTTTCCGTAGAAGAGAACCACTATCAGTTTGTGGCGTTACCTTTCGGTCTCGCCACGGCTCCTCTGGTCTTCACGAAGGTGTTGGCCCCAATGTTGGCACTACTGCGCCAAAGAGGCATATCGATTCTAGGTTGCCTAGACGATTTCCTGCTTCATGCAGAGTCTCCTCAGACCCTGCTACAAAACATAGAAATTACTATAATTTCTTTACAGGAATTCGGGTGGCTGGTGAACCAGCAAAAGTCATTTCTGGTTCCCACCCAGAGGCTCGAATATCTGGGTCTAATTCTAGACACAGTCAGGACAAGAGTTTTCCTTCCGGTAGGGAAACTCCGGAAGATTCAATCAGCAGTCCAGTTGTTACTATCCAACAGCTGGTCTTCTCTTCGAACTTGCATGAGGGTTCTGGGGTTGATGGTGGCTTCCTTCGAAGCAGTCCCATTTGCCCAGTCCCATACCCGAATTCTTCAGCAAGAGATTCTTCTCAGATGGAATCGGAATCCGGAATCCCTGGACAATCGGATCCGATTGAGCAAACAGACCAGAGAGTCTCTGGTCTGGTGGCTTCGGTCTCCGATGCTCAGCCAGGGAAAGTCATTTCTGCCAATATATTGGACGATAGTGACCACGGATGCCAGCCTATCCGGATGGGGAGGGATTCTCGGTCAGTTATCTGTCCAGGGACTTTGGTCCCCGGAAGAATCCAGGTTGCCGATAAATGTATTGGAACTGAGAGCGATCAGACTTTGTCTGATTCACTGGACCGAGCAGCTCCAGGGCAGCCCGGTTCGAATCCAGTCGGACAACGCCACGGCCGTGGCTTATGTCAATCACCAGGGGGGCACCAAGAGTGTCCGAGCGGCCAAGGAAGTGGCTTGCATTCTTCGCTGGGCGGAACGATTTGTTCCAGCGATCTCTGCGGTGTTCATTCCGGGGGTGGAAAATTGGCAGGCAGATTATCTCAGCCGTCAGACTCTGGATCAGGGGGAATGGTCCCTCCATCCAGAAGTTTTCCACCAGTTGTGCCTACGTTGGGGCACCCCGGATGTGGATCTGTTGGCATCACGATTCAACAGGAAAGTACAGAGATTCGTGGCTCGCTCCCTCGATCCTCTAGCAGAGACCGCAGACGCACTGATCGCCCCGTGGGGGCAATACAAGCTAATGTATGCCTTCCCTCCTCTCGGGTTACTGCCAAGACTTCTTCGCAGGATAGAGGAGGAAGGAATTCCAGTAATCCTGGTAGCTCCGGACTGGCCTCGCCGAGCGTGGTACGCCGACTTGGTCAGACTGGTGGCGGACGTCCCGTGGAGACTTCCTCTCAGGGAGGACCTACTGTCTCAGGGACCGATCTTCCATCCTGCTTTACGATCGCTGGCTTTAACGGCCTGGCTATTGAGACCCAGGTGCTGAAGGACAAGGGTTTGTCAGCTTCAGTTATTCCTACTCTAGTTAAAGCAAGGAAAGCGACTTCCAGAAAGATTTATCATCGCACATGGAAGTCCTACATTGCATGGTGTGAACCTCTGGGGTTCCGTCCACGGTCTTATTCGGTTAGTCGAATATTAGCTTTTCTGCAACAAGGGGTTGAGCAGAAACTGGCCTTGAGTACTATCAAGGGTCAGGTCTCAGCCTTAGCTATCTAATTTCAGAAGCCTTTGGCTACTCATTCCTTGGTGCGGAATTTCATCCAGGGGGTGCGACATCTGGCTCCGCCAGTGCGCGCGCCGTTACCACCCTGGGATCTTAATTTAGTATTGTCGGTTCTTCAGAAACCTCCCTTTGAAGATATTAGGGAGATTCCTCTACCTACGTTGTCCCAGAAGGTGGCCTTCTTGGTGGCTATCACTTCTGCACGCAGGGTGTCAGAACTGGCCGCATTATCTTGTCGTTCCCCATATCTGGTGGTTCATAGAGATAAGGTGGTTCTTCGTCCGAATCCATCCTTCCTACCAAAAGTGGTTTCAGAATTTCATCTGAATGAAGAAATTGTATTACCTTCCCTGTGTCCTAAGCCCAGTCATCCTCGGGAGTTTGCTTTGCACTCCTTGGATGTGGTCCGGGCGATCAGGGTATACTTGAAAACGACAGACTCGTTTCGCAAGACGGATTCACTTTTTGTGGTCCCGAATGGACCCAAAAAGGGGTTGCCTGAATCTGCCGCGACTATTTCCAAATGGATCAGACAGACGGTGGTACAGGCTTATTCTATTAAGGGTCGGGAGCCCCCGTTCCCTTTTAAGGCGCACTCCACTCAGGCACTTAGTGCGTCATGGGCCTTTCGCCATCAGGCGTCAGTGGTCCAGGTGTGCAAGGCGGCTACCTGGTCGTCGGTGCATACCTTAACAAAACATTATAAAGTTGATGTAATGGCATCGTCTGATGCCTCGTTTGGCCGCAAGGTTTTGCAGGCCGCCATTTGAGGAGACCAGTGGTCTACCTCGAGGGTTTTTTTCCGTTGGAATTTTTATTTGAGTCTCATTCTTTGTTTATAATGAGCCTTTAAAACTTCTAGTTTGGCACCGGTTGGGCCTTCTAGATTGGATTTTGATTTCTGTCAATCCCACCCCTCATTTGTGGCACTGCTTCTGGATGTCCCAGTTCTTGTGAATCAAGAAGACTACGTCTGTCAATGAGCGACAGAGAAAATCGGATTTTTGTAAGATCTTACCGTAAAATCCTTTTCTCTTAGCTCATTGACAGACGTAGTACCCGCCCCTCTATCATTGAGTTGGGTTGGGTTAAATTCTCTGTTGCTGCTTTGTGACAGAACTGATGCCTTGTAGCAGAGAGAGGGAGGATATACCCTCTGGGACTGCCCCTAGGGTGGAGCCAGAACGTTTTTTCTTTTCTGCCTAGTCCTACTCCTGCGGAGACAACATAACCCAGTTCTTGTGAATCAAGAAGACTACGTCTGTCAATGAGCTAAGAGAAAAGGATTTTACGGTAAGATCTTACAAAAATCCGATTTTTCTTCCCACCACCCCATGTATAAATTGGCCAAAGATGGAGAAAACTTAGAGCCCATCGATGCTCCCCGACATTTTAAATAATATTGGGAGTCAAACATGAAAAAATTATTTTGTAATAAAAATTCTATGACCATCAAAATTAATTCACACAATTCTGAGCTGTAATTACTATACCGTGTAAGGTGATGTTGAACCGCTATGAGCGCTAAATGATGGGGTATACATGAATATAAAGATTTAACATCGATCGTAATCCAACAATAGGCAGAAGACCAATTGATTTCATGTATATGACCCAAAAGATGCCCAGTATCTCAAATAACTCGGCAAACGTTTGACTAAGGGCTGCAGGTGTTCGTCCACCCATTCGTTAAGTCTCTCCAATAAGGAACCAATACCTGCCACTATGGGGCATCCCTGGACTGGAGATTGATCCTTATGGATTTTTGGAAGATGGTGGAATATGGGCATTATATGCTTTTCAATTAAAATGAAATCAGCAATCTTTTGATTTATTACGCCCATATCTTTACCATCGTCCAAAAGTTGTAACAATTTCTTCTGAGCAATGCCAGTGGGATCAGAATTAAGTACTCTGTATGTACTTGCATCGCTCAGTTGCCTGAGAGCCTCCAACCTGTAATTTTCAACATCCAGCACCACAACCACCCCTCCCTTATCAGCCTGCCTTATTATAATATCTTCTCTCTTTTTTAAGCATTGTAATGCCTCATATTCTGCTTTAGTCAAATTAAAACGGGCAGGATGCAGTTTAGTTGATTCTTTTAATTCATTCAATTCCCTTTCAATAATGCTCAGAAATATATCCACAACTTCATTCCTGGCCTGGATAGGGTAAAAGTATCTATCTCCCATGGAGATGGCACTCTTCTCAATACCATATAGCCCTTTCCCAGACTCAGATTAAAGTGATTCTAAGGTTGATAACCCAATTAAATGATTAAACAAAAAGGACAACGATTTTCTGGTTGGGGTGTGTGTGGTGTATCTCTTTCTTCCTCTGTCTCCTGGAGAAAGTGTTTTTTCAACATAAGATTACGTACAAACTGATTAACATCCAGGATTGTAGACAAAACATCAAAATGATATGTGGGGGCAAAAGATAAACCTTTTGATAATGCGGAAAGTTCACCATCAGACAAAGTCACAGATGACAAGTTGAGTACATTGACTGTACCTGCTGTATTCCTTATTTCCCCTGTCTTTTGGGATCATGACAACATGACAAATTCTGACACGTTTCGGCTTTACGCCTTCCTCGTAGCATGTACATGTACAATAAAATCAAACTTTTATATAATGTGAAAACTGCTCTCCTAAAACTAGGGTTCAATACCGTGGTCTGTTCCCTGGTGGGGATCAAAGTAGGGTCCCTCAACTGATCACTAAGGAAATCTTCTCGAGAGCCCCCGAGCTCTGACAACTCTGGCTCAGAGGAGGTACCCTCCGCTTCCAACCCTGCTAATCCCTCCAGGGGACTGGGCTCACTTTTTGCAGTTTCAGCCACCTGGTACTTTTCATCAGTATTAACATTCTGCAACACAGTATTATTTACAACCTATGTCTGTAGGTTCTTGCTTTTGGAGGAAAACCCCCAAACCTTTGAGCTTGTGCTCATACAAGTCCCAAAATATGGGGCAGTCTTGCCCAATTAGTAAGTCATGAGGTAATCCTGGGACCACTCCAACTTTTAGTGTAGCAGTTCCTGCAGGTGTACACAGGGTCACACAGGCCACCGGATAGTCCTTCACATCACCATGCACACAGATGACCCTGACCTGTTCCCCTGACACCAGGGTTTTCTATAACCTGTCCGCACGGAGCAGGGTGACAAACACTCCCAGAGTCAAGGAGCGCTACCACCTCTCGTCCATTGATTTCCACCTCACACTCATGTGGATTCAGGCTGGCTGCAGCACACACTGCATAGGCATACATGGAGGGACGATGACCCATGTCGCACTCCATTGGTTCTTCCCGTCTTGGGCACTGGGCCGCCAGATGACCCAGTTGTTGGCAGGACCAACAGCGAACCTCCCGGGGTTCCCCCTGCCGGCTCTCCGGAAGCTTTGGTACTGGGGCGATCCTGTCACCATTGTGTTATGCACCTGAGCAGACACCCTGCAGTCAATGGGTGCCATCTTGGTGCTAGAATGCACTTCGTTGGTTTGGCTCAGCTCTCTGGTGATAAAGGGACTCCCATGGAAACTTTCAGCACAGATGTAGAGCTCAACAGCAGCCATCTCATCCAGGGACTGAGGCTCGGACTGAGCCACCCATCGGTGGAGCTCCCTAGGCAGCCCATGCAGGAAACGGTCCAGTGCGACTCTTTTGACAATCTGAGTGGGTGTCTTCTCTTCATGTTTCAGCCATTCCTGGGACAAGTGCATCAAGTAGTATAGCTGCTCATGGGCAGGCCTTGCTCTGTCAAACTCGGCTTGCCTTTAAAGCGACAGTCACTCCCAGCCTTGCTAGGATTTCTGCTTTCAGCAGCTTATAGTCCCCTTGCTGATTCTGGGGCCAAGTCACAGTATGCCTGTTGGGGATCTGCAGTCAGGAATGGGCCAGCACATCAGCCCAGTCTTTCTCGGGCAGACCTTCCCTTGCTGCAATCCGCTCAAACATTGCTAGGTATGATTCCACATTGTCTGTGACTGTCATCTTTTGCAGAGTCCGCTGCACTTCCTTCCGTGGGTCATCTTTCACCATTTCAGCCTGCTGGGCTACTGCTCTCTGTAAACCTGCTATCTGTTCCATCAGCAAACGGTTTGTCTCCTGCTGTGCAGCATTAGACGCCATTAACAGCTTTAGGAATTCCTCCATTGCCTTTTTTTAGAAGTTTTCACAGGCTGTATAGCTTTAATCCAGAACATAGGATTGGCCTGCACCCCTCAAACTGCCCAATGCATTCCTCCACCAATTGTATGGGATCAGAGGGGTGAACAGCCAGCTCAGAGACAGTCCAGTGAAATTAAATATGCTTTTATTCAGCAAAACAAACAGAAAACGACAGGCTTGCCTTGCAATAATATTCCACAGTCTTTGGAGCAAACAGGCTTATAGGCAACTTATTACACAGTTCTAGCCAGAGCTACAGTCTCTCATAAGGCTTGGCTCACCCAATACAGGTCTCAGCGTGCTGGTGTCTTTTCCACTCCTAGCAAACAGCTCCTAGCAAACAGCTCCAAGCAAACAGCTCCAATCATATTTTCAGACCAGGTGCTTAAAAATCAGGTCTGAAAGGGAAGTATCCGCCCTCTATAATTAACCCTCTCTTCAGGCTGACTCTCTACAATATATATATATATATATATATATATATATATATATGGAGGGCCAATTTGTGAGATTTAACAGTACATGGGAAAAATTAAAGGAATTTAAGAAAACCAAGAAGTATTCAGAGAAATGTGTAGATTAGGTAGAGATAAAATGGCACGGGGGGGGGGGGGGGGGGGGGGAAGAGGAAAACAACTAAATATGTAAAGAATTGTATAACATGGCTTTTGGATATTGTTTTTCATTTATAATACTATTAATTAAAAAAAGAAGCAAGTGTATAATTTATCCCACTAGCATCAGCAAAAAACGGAAATATCCGCTTTGAATAGACAGAGTGAAACTCCACTTTTGTTCAGAAAAAAAATCTCTCTAAGTCAAGTATATACATTGTAAGGATTTTAGCAATATTGTCTGCGGAATCATACCTGTTGGTATTCTGTGCATACTGACACGTGCATTCCAATTACTTTCTCATTGCTGAGTGCTAAGTAGGATGATCGGCTTGCTGTAATCCCATGATTAGGACTGTAATAATAGAAAAACTATGAAGCAAGGAATGAATCATTTTAGCAGGATATTACATTTCTGGGAGTGGGGTGTGCGCACAACACCCCGTTTCTACAAGTTATAAAGTTGCTGATTTTGTGCTATGATGTGACACAGACTAATGTAGTCCATTTTGTTGTATAATTTGAATAGTCATTTTTCAGAGTAATAATTTGTGAGCTGAATAAATGTTTTGCTTTTGATATATTTTTAGGTAAGTGTTCATGTCTTCTCTCTAGGTTGGAAGGAAAACCCAGTTGAATTTGATTCTGTGTTTAATGAAAGTACATACACATGGAGCTGGGGCAGTCCTGATATTTTACCCATGTTTGCAAAAGGTATGAGCTGTTCCAGATGTGTAATTGTTTTCATGAATGTTATCGTGATACAAATATGTCCATATTGTTCAAATCAGTTTTTTTTTCCTGAAGAAGCAAGTAATCGAAATTAAGGCTGGTTTGGGATTGCACCAGATAACCTTCTATTATAGGTTTTGGATTCTGAGAGAAAACTATATCAAGTAGAAGAATCCTTTGCAAACATTGGAGAACATAAACAAAATTCCTTAATGTTAAAGAGAATCTTGCATCAAATGCAAGTTGCACTTTTTAGTTGGATATCCCTGCAACCCATGTAGAAACACTGCGTTAAAAAACCCCCCCAAAAAACAGGAAAATAGCTACACTGTACAGTTTGGGGTTGGGATTTCCAGAGGGTAGGGGAGGCTCTGGAGAAGTCCTGGATGTGAGCATGGGAGGAGGTGACAAGGGAGCTTGAAAGCAGGAGGTCTTGGGAGGAGCAAAGTGGACAGTTTGGTTCATATTTTGATAAGAGTTTGCTGATGTAGCTGGGGGCAGAGTTGTGGATGGCTTTGTAAATTGATGTTAAAATTTTGAATGTTAGCAAAGAGAGGTGGCAGACACTAAAGCTCACTAAAGTTTTTGTAAAGATCGTTCGACATTCGTGCTGTTAATGAACCCAACTTTACCAACGATTTTGACCATGTGCCCGACTAATGTCGATTGGATCTAAAGTGAAAAACTTTTACCGTTTTCAACTAAAGCGTATACGTGTATGTTATAATCGAAACTAAAAGAATATTCTGTCTTATATGTTTTTATTGTTCTCAAACGATCACTACGAACATGGAAACAGTCATATAAACGAGTTTATTCTTTCAGTTAGTGGACAATTCACTTTTGATTTACAAATAATCGCTCAGTCTGCAAATGGCCGAAATTGTGTACGTATATGGCCAGCATTAGTGATTAAAAAGGTAGATGAGACTGGTAGCAGAAGTCAAGATTAGGAGTTGCAGTAGTTGAGGCAAGATATAACCAGGGAGTGAATTAGTAGTTTGGTGTTGTCATTGGTTAAGAAAAAGTGTATTTTGGACATGGAGGAGAAGGTGGTAAGATTTTATGTGAATTTGAGAGAAAAGGGCTAGGCTCCAGGATAACACCTAGCATCCTGTTATGAGGGGAGGGAAAGATAGTTGTGAAACTCATCTCAATAGTAAGGGTGATGGATGGGTCATGGGAAGGAGCAAAGCATATGAGCTCGGTTTTGAAAATGAATTTTAGGAAGTAGTTTGACATCCATGCTGATATGTTGGTTAGTAGGTAAGTGATGCATAAGGAGCTCTCTTCTCTGTGTTAAGGCTGCTCAGCTGTCGGATAATTGTAAGCACTCATTGTTTCCTAAGTGGCTCACCTGGTTATCATTTTCTGCTCGTCAGTCCCACCTGCAGCCAGCCCCTTCTGGCTATTTAAGCTGCCTTGTTCATTCCTTTCCTGCCTTCGCCTTGTCAAGATATCCTGAGATTTTCTGCTGTGTTCCTGTTAAAGACTTTGCCCAGCTGACATCCCTTCTGGTTCCAGATCCCTACCTTCTGCTTCTGACTACGCTGATTTCTGGCTCCCTGATCACTAGCTTGTATGATTTCCCATTTTGGCTTGTGAACCCTGGCTTATGTTTTGACAACATTCCTGATCTGTACTATTTTTACTATTACATTAAAGGTATGATTATTACTGCATTTTCTGTCTCAGTCTAATTCATGGTTCCTGACATTAGGCGAAGGCCATGAATTCAGAAGATGCAGTCAATCCACCTAGTGGTAATATTTTTTCCAGATTGAATTAGCAGGATTTTTCACATTCTGCTATATGACATTCTCAAAAAAAAAAAAGTAAAAATCAAATTTTTTTAACATTTTAGGCCAATTTGTTTTCTGCTACATATGTTTGGTAAAAAAAAAAATCGCAATAAGTGTATTGTGATTGGTTTGCGCAAAAGTTATTGCGTCTACTAACTACAGGAAAGTTTTATGTCATTTTTATTGTTTTTTTTTTTTAATTTACTAGTAATGGCAGCAATCTGCAGGACTGCGACATTGCGGCGGACAGATCAGACCCCTGACTGACATTTTTGACACTTTTGGGGGGACCAGTGACATTACTACTGAAATCAGTGCTAAAAATATGCACTGTTACTGTAATAATGACACTGGCAGGGAAGGGGTTAACATTATGAGTGATGAAGGGGTTAAATGTGAGCCTAGGGGAGTGATTCTAACTATGGGGGGGAGGGGGTGGCTTCTGAAATTACCATAGAGACATGTGATCCTATATAGAAAGATCACATGGGCTCTATGATCATTTCAGGGAGAAGAACGGTCAGCTGTGTTTACAACAGCTGACCGTTGTTCTCTCTCAGCGGGGAACAATCGTGGGTGTCAGGCAGCAATCCGAGCTGCCTGCCCACTGCATCGGCTGATGAGCGGGGGGGGGGGGGGCGGAGCGTGCCGCCAGCAGCGCGCACTCGCCCCCTAGCCTCCCGAGAGTGAGCGCTGTACATGTACGCAGATTTGCCTGGGAGCGGCAGTATGACTGCGGCGGGCGGTCGTAAAACGGTTAAAAGGGTATTTGATGTTCCTATTCGCTCTACTTTTGCTGCCATGAGCCTTATGTCCATCAAACAGAGTACAAGAACTGTTGCTGATTACGCCATTTAATTCAGTACTGTGGCAGCAGAGGTTGCTTGGAACAATGAGGCCCTCGTGGCTGTTTTTTCTCATGGTCTCTTGCATAACATTAAAGATGGGATAGCAGCCCGAGACATACCTACGGATCTGGAGAGGTTAATCACGTTTGCCTTTCTCATCATTTCCCTGCGAGGGACCTTACTTTTAAGAAGCGCTTCCGGAAGCCTCCTGTACGTTAGCTCCGAGCTTTGCATTCCCACCCATGCCTCCCTGACCTCCCATGCCTCCTGGTACTGAGTCTGCCAGTGCAGAAGAGCCCCTGCAGTTGGGTTTCACTTGTCTCTCTGCTGAAGAGAGGGCCTTTAGGAGTAGGGAGAGATTGTGCCTTTACTGTGGCCAGGCAAGTCAATTTTGAAGTGTCCTGGGTGGGGGGACCCGAGGTCCTGTAGGGGACAGACCTTAGGTGGCGTTTCATGACCTGACTGATAGGTGGCGTTTTTGTGTCCCTAGCTATCCTGAAGGATAAACCTCTAGTTCCGGCTACCCTTTCTTGGTCTGAATCGTCCATCGATATACAAGCTCCAATCAATTCTGCGGCTGCAGGCCTGTTCATAGATAGTGCCTTTCTATGAACGATTCTGCTGCAGCTTCCTGCCACTCTACTTGCCATTGAGGCTATTGATGGGAGACCTTCACAGCCTGCCCATGTGACTCATGAGACTGCTCCGTTAACCATCGTCGTAGGGGTTCTGCACAATTTCAAGTAATTTCCTCACCTCACTACCTGGTGGTCATTGGTTATCCTTGGTTACAGAAGCAGAACCCCTCTTTTGATTGGCATCGTGCTGAGGTTCTTTCCTGGTCGCCACAATGCAGTAAGACATGTTTTCAGAAAGTGGTTAAGGTCTTGTGTACCTCTTAACACCTCTTCACTCTCCTCTTTGCCAGAGGAGTACCGCAAACTTAGTGATGTCTTTGACAAAGGTCAAGCTGGTGCCATGCCTCCTCATGACCGGGTCTTCCCTTTGTCTGTCTTGGAGGATAAAGCCATGGAGGACTATGTTGCCGATTCACTTTCTCGAGGGTTCATCCACAAGTCCTCGTCTCCTGCTGGTGTTAGCTTCTTCTTTGTGTAAAAGAAGAGTAGTGAACTGAAACCTTGTATCGATTATAGGGGTCTCAATCGCATCCTGATTAAGAACGCTTATCCGATAACATTGCGTACTGACTTATTTGACTGCCTCAAGGGAGCCGTGGTTTTCACTAAGCTCAATTTGAGAGGGGCATACAATCTCATGAGGATCAAGGAGGGTGACGAATGGAAAACTGCATTTAATACCAGGACCGGACATTAGGAATACCTCGTAATGCCGTTTGGTCTCTACAACGCTCCTGCAGTTTTTCGGGAATTCATCAATGATGTCCCCTGAGATATGTTGCAGCAATGTGCGGTGGTTTCTCTCGACAATATTCTGATATATTCAGCCACCCGACAGATGTTTCCTGTGTGCTACAGAGGTTGAGAGATAATAACCTGTATTGAAAGTTGGAGAGGTGCGAGTTCCATCGTGAAAAGGTTAAATTTCTGGGTTATGTCATTTCTACTGCTGGTTTTTCGATGAACCCAGAGAAACTATCTGCAGTTCTACAGTGGCCTCGACCCATAGGTCTATGTCCTCTACAATGTTTTCTTGGCCTTGCCAATTATTATCGGAAATGTATTCATAACTTCTCTTCTCTGGTCAAACCTCTGACTGATATGACCAGGAAGGACGGCAACCCACAGAATTGGTCTCCAGATTCAATTAAAGCCTTTGAGTCTCTCAAGGCTGCCTTCATTTCAGCTTCTGTGCTGGCACATCCTGATCCTATGTTACCCTTCATTTTTGAGGTTAATGCTTCTGAGACTGGAGTAGGCGCCCTTCTGTCTCAACTTCCTACCCTGAGAGCGCTATGCATGCTTGTGGCTACTTTTCTAAGAAATTGTCTCCTGCAGAAGGCAATTAAGAGATTGGGGACAGAGAATTGCTAGCTCTGATTTTAGCTCCTTAAGAAATGGAGGCATCTCCTCAAGGGTACCACTGTGCCGGTACTCATTTTGACTGACCATAAGAATTTAACATTCTTGTCGGAGGCTAAATACTTCTCTCCCAGAAGGGCACGATAGACTCTTTTTCCATCAAGCTTCAATTACATAGTCTCATTCTTACCCAGTACTAAGAATGTAAGGGCTGATGCATTGTCACAACAGTTTGGCTGTCATCTCGTAACCTCTGACTCAGTGTTCCCTCACTGAAACTGGCACCGTGGTATATTGGGCCTTTCTGTACTCTCCATAGGATCAACCCTGTGGCTTACACATAGACCTTCCGTCTACCATGCGTATTTCGAATGTATTTTATGTTTCCTTTTTAAAACCTTTGGTGTGTAACTGCTTCACCACCTTGGTACCACATCCTCGCTCAGTTCAGGTTGAGAACCATGAGGAGAATGAGATACAATTGATCATTGACTCCCATAGGTTTCGTGGGCGCATACAATTCCTTGTTCATTGGAGAGGGTACGGTCCAGAGGAACGCTCTTGGGTCTCATCCTCGGACGTTCATGCTCTTGTCCTCTGTGCTTTCCATAGACACTTTCCACTCAAACTGAAGGGGAGGGGTCATTGAGGAGGGCTACTGTCCGAGCTGGGCTCACAGCAGCTCTCTTCTCTGTGCTCAGGCTGCTCAGCTGTTGGTTTATTGTCAGTACTCATTGTTTTTTCAGTGGCTAACCTGGTTATCATTATCTGCTTGTCAGTACTGCCTACAGCAAGCCCTTTCTGGCTTTTTAAGCTTCCTTGTTCATTCCTTTCCTGCCTTTGCCTTGTCAAGATATCCTGAGTTTCTCTGCTGTGTTCCTGTTAAAGACTTTGACCAGCTGACGTCTCTTCTGGTTCCAGATCCCTAATGTCTGCTTCTGGCTATGCTGATTTCTGGCCCCCTGATCCCTGGCTTGTCTGAAATAACATTTTGTCTTACGAGCCCTGGATTATGTTTTGACTACGTTCCTGTTCTGTACTATTTTTACTATTACATTAAAGGTGTGATTTTTACTACATTTTCTCTCTCAGTCTGATTAATGGTTCTAGACATGGTTCTAGACAGTGAGGTTTCAAATGACCAAAGAAAAAGTATAGCTAGAGACTAGGAGTCCAAGGACAGATCCTTGAGGGACCAATACAGGAAAAGAAAGAAGAGAGGAGGTAGTGGAGTTCTTTGTTACACTAAAGGAGCTTGTAGATAAGTAGGAGGAGAACAAGTAAAGAACAGAGTCTTGGAGGCCAAGGAAGTAGAGTTTTTTTTTTTTTTTTTTTTTAGAGAGAACAGATGGTCAGCTGTGTTGAAGGCAGCAGAAAGGTCTGTACAGGATGCCAGGGATGGGTTCTGGGTCTAAGATAACTGTCCCCGTTGTTTGGGTTGTGGTCCCTTTAAGGTGGTGAATAGAGCCATTGTAGTACTCAGGGATTCCACCCATGAAGGGTGAGGATTTTCATGGTGATCTGAGAGAGGGAAAACTGATTTTCCATTCACACAGGATTGCTAGGTTCTAATATGGGACCTGGAATCCAGAACCTCAGAGAGATTTTTGGGTGGGAAAGAGGCTCCAACCCTGACGATGGTTACTGGGGGCTTGAAGGTGTTAACCAACCTGCGAGAGGGCTGTAAAGGGCAAGAAGCAGTCAACAGGTGTCCATGAGGTGTGGAGCAGGACACACTTGTGAGCTCTGTACTGCTTAGGCTACTGAGACACTGCTGAGCTCTGTTGACCTACCTTTGGGTCTATGAAGCAGGCAGGGACTTTAAACCCTGTTGTGGACAAGATTTTCTGATGATACATCAAAGTCTTGCTTTATACCTGTGGGTGAAAGACTGTTCTGCTTGTTTTCATGATAAAATGAAACTGCTTTTTGTTTATTTTTCAAAAGTTAAAGACTGCTTTTAGCAACATAGCTGGCTGGTGATCTGCACTCCCCCAAGTGCAGTTGTGGTCAAAAGCCAGGCTGTAAGGGGTCAAGAGGGTTGCTCTCATTGAGATAGGAGCTCATATGGTTGTAGACTAGGCATTTTAGGATTTTTGAGGTGAATGGGAGCAAGAATATGGGTCTGGAATTATCCAACAAGGCCCATTTATGTGTAGGAGTCAACAGAACAGGTTTTAGAGGGTAATGGAAGATGCCCGTAGACAGGGAACAATTGAAGATGTAAGTAATAGAGTGTAAAATAGCAAGGTGTTAAACAGAGCAGTTAGGAGGGAATGGGGTCCAAGGGGGCAGGTGGGGAGGTGTTCATCAGTGAAAAGTTTAGCAACCTCCTCTGTTAAGACAGGGCCAAAAATGGGAGTGTTGAATGTGGTGCTCAAGATGGTTTCTTAATTAAGGGAGATGAACAGCAGCAATCTCATTACACATACATTTATCTTGTTATTGATATTACTGACAAAGTCCTGGGAAGTGAATGGCTTAGTGGGCAGCGACAGTTGGTGATGAAGTAGAAAGTTTAAGATCAAAAAGTTTTGAATAGCACTGGATAAGTAGGTGTTAAGGAGAGTGAGAAAATAGGTTTGTTAGGGGCGTGCCCGATGAAGATTGACTGAGGGCACACACTGCTGAGCTCTGTGCTCTCCCAGCAGTGGCAGGCTGCTTTTCAGGACACCCACAACCACGATCTGCATGTCGGCAACAAGCTCTAACCCCGCTGAGCCTGTTGAGCTACAGCAGGGCACTATGTAGCTGTACCTGATCCGTACAGCTCCTCCCGATCCTCGGACCCCCAGGCAAGACAAGATGGTGTCCAGCCGAGCTACAGGGAAAACTAAACCTCCTCCCCCAGCATCTGCAGCAGCTCACACCTGTGAGGACACAGCAAGAGAGACCCAGGCTATACAGTCTTATCCTCCAGCCTCTTGCAAGCAGGTCAGCAACTTCTGACTCACACATGGGCGCTGACCCCTCAGCCTCAGGGGGAACTCTGATCAAAAGCTACAGCCCTTTATCTGCCTTTAGAGCTGACTTTGAGTCCTGGGCAGTCAAAATGGAAGCATCGCTACATGTGGAGTTGACTAATTTAAATCATCAGGTCTCGGCAAATTAAGTGGTTGTATCAGCTTCAGTTAATGTTTGTAACTCAACCCCACTTGTCATTACCCTCAATCATACAGAAATTCAAGGAATTTGGGGCTGTGAGTAATTTTAAAATAAATCACAGTAAATCGGAAATTCTCAATATCTCATTGTCAGAGGTGACCCTTAAACAATTTTTGTCCTGGCTTCCTTTCAAGTCTGGTTCTACCTCTATTCGCTAATTAGAAATCAATATACCGTCCAACGCCTCCCGACTCTTTTCTGGGAACTTTGCTTCTCAAAACCCAGTTAGACTTATCCACCTATGCAACCAAACGGCTCTCCTGGTTTGGTAGGGTAAATGCTTTGAAAATGGATGCCCCCCCTTCGCTTCCTATACTTATTCCAAACAATCCCTATACAGTGCCTTGCGAAAGTATTCGGCCCCCTTGAACTTTGCCACCTTTTGCCACATTTCAGGCTTCAAACATAAAGATATTAAACTGTAATTTTTTGTGAAGAATCAACAACAAGTGGGACACAATCATGAAGTGGAACAAAATGTATTGGATATTTCAAACTTTGTTAACAAATAAAAAACTGAAAAATTGGGCGTGCAAAATTATTCAGCCCCTTTACTTTCAGTGAAGCAAACTCTCTCCAGAAGTTCAGTGAGGATCTCTGAATGATCCAATGTTGACCTAAATGACTAATGATGATAAATAGAATCCACCTGTGTGTAATCAAGTCTCCGTATAAATGCACCTGCACTGTGATAGTCTCAGAGGTCCGTTTAAAGCGCAGAGAGCATCATGAAGAACAAGGAACACACCAGGCAGGTCCGAGATACTGTTGTGGAGAAGTTTAAAGCCGGATTTGGATACAAAAAGATTTCCCAAGCATAAAATATCCCAAGGAGCACTGTGCAAGCGATAATATTGAAATGGAAGGAGTATCCGACCACTACAAATCTACGAAGACCTGGGCATCCCTCTAAACTTTCAGCTCATACAAGGAGAAGACTGATCAGAGATGCAGCCAAGAGGCCCATGATCACTCTGGATGAACTGCAGAGATCTACAGCTGAGGTGGGAGACTCTGTCCATAGGACAACAATCAGTCGTATACTGCACAAATCTGGCCTTTATGGAAGAGTGGCAAGAAAAAAGCCATTTCTTAACCACTTAAGCCCCGGAGGATTTGGCTGCTAAAAGACCAGACCCCTTTTTTCAACTTGGCACTTCGTGACTTTAACTGATAATTGCGCGGTCATGCAATGCTGTACCTAAACGAAATTTACGTCCTTTTTTTCCCACAAACAGAGCTTTCTTTTGGTGGTATTTGATCACCTCTGCGCTTTTTATTTTTTGCGATATTAATAAAAAAAGAGCGAAAATTTTGCAAAAAAATGACATTTTCAACTTTGTCTTTTAAAAAATATCCAATATACTCAATTTATGTCATTTTTTTTGGCCAAAATATATTTAACTACATGTCTTTGACAAAAAAAAAATCAATGAGCGTATTTTTATTGGTTTGCGCAAAAGTTATAGCGTCTACAAACTATGGTGTAAATACTGAAATTTACGAAGCTTTAATTTCTGACTGCCTATCTCATTTCATGAAGTGCTAAAATGGCGGGGCAGTACAAAACCCCCCCAAACTACCACTTTTTGGAAAGTAGACATCCTAAGGAATGTTCTGAGAGGCATGTTAAGCTCATTGAATATTTTTTTTTTTTTTACACAAAGTTGTCATTGAAATGATATATTGCTCACACATGCCATGGGTATATGTGTAATTACACCCCAAAATATATTCTGCTGCTTCTCCTGAGTACAGGGATACCACATATGTGAGACTTTTTGGGAGCATAGCTGTGTACGGGAGCCCGAAATCAAATCACCACCATCAGAATTTCAAAGGGCGTACATTTTTCATTGCATTTTCTCACTACCTATAACGGTTTAGGAGGCCCTGATATGTCAAGATACCACAAAACCCCCCCAAATGACCCCATTTTGGAAAGTAGACACCCCAAGCTGTTTGCTGAGAGGCATAGTGAGTCCATGGAATATTTTATATTTTGCCACAAGTTTCGGGAAAATTACAATTTTTTATTTTTATTTTTTTTTTTACACAACGTTGTCACTAAAAGATAAATTTCTCACACATGACATGGGTATATGTGGAATGACACCCCAAAATACATTCTGCCGCTTCTCCTGAGTATGGGGATGCCCCATGTGTGAGACTTTTTGGGAGCCTAGCTGTGTACAGGACCGCGAAAACCAATCAACACTCTCAGGTTTTCTAATGGCGTAAATTGTTCATGTCACCTCTGCACTACCTGTCGCAGTTTCGGAGGCCCTAAAATTCCAAGATAGCACAAAACCCCCCCAAATGACCCCATTTTGGAAAGTAGACACCCCAAGCTATTTGCTGAGAGGCATGGTGAGTCCATGGAATATTTTATATTTTGCCACAAGTTCCGGGAAATATATATATATATATATATATATATATATATTTTTTTTTTTTTTTTACACAAAGTTGTCAGTAAATGATATATTGCTCACACATGCCATGGGTATATGTGAAATGACACCCCAAAATACATTCTGCTACTTCTCCTGAGTACAGGGATACCCCATGTGTGAGACTTTTTGCCAGTCTAGCCGCGTACAGGACCCGGAAAACCAATCTGCACCTTCTGGCTTTCTAAGGGCGTAAATTGTTGATCTCACTCCTTACTACCTATCACACTTTTGAAGTCCATAAAAGGCCAAGATGGCACAAAACCCCCCCAAATGACCCCATTTTGCAAAGTAGACACTCCAATCTATTTGCTGAGAGGCATGGTGAGTATTTTGCAGCTCTCATTTTTTTTGGAAAATGAAGAAAAAAGAGGAAAATGCATTTTTTTTCCTCTTTTTTCAATTTCCAAAACTTTGTGACAAAAAGTGAGATCTGCAAAACACTAAACATGCCTCTCTGCAAATAGCTCAGGGTGTCTACTTTCCAAAATGGGGTCATTTGGGGGGGTTTTGTGCTATCTTGGAATTTTAGGGCCTCCGAAACTGTGATAGGTAGTCAGGAGTGAAATCAACAATTTACGCCCTTGGAAAGCCTGAAAGTGGAGGTTGGTTTTCGGGGTCCTGTACTCGGCTAGACTGCAAAAAAGTCTCACACATGGGGTATCCCTGTACTCAGGAGAAGCAGCAGAATGTATTTTGGGGTGTCATTTCACATATACCCATGGCATGTGTGAGCAATATATCATTTACTGACAGCTTTGTGTAAAAAAAAAAAAAAAAAAATATATATATATATATATATATTTCCCGGAACTTGTGGCAAAATATAAAATATTCCATGGACTCACCATGCCTCTCAGCAAACAGCTTGGGGTGTCTACTTTCCAAAATGGGGTCATTTGGGGGGGTTTTGTGCTATCTTGGAATTTTAGGGCCTCCGAAACTGTGATAGGTAGTCAGGAGTGAAATCAACAATTTACGCCCTTGGAAAGCCTGAAAGTGGAGGTTGGTTTTCGGGGTCCTGTACTCGGCTAGACTGCAAAAAAGTCTCACACATGGGGTATCCCTGTACTCAGGAGAAGCAGCAGAATGTATTTTGGGGTGTCATTTCACATATACCCATGGCATGTGTGAGCAATATATCATTTACTGACAGCTTTGTGTAAAAAAAAATAATATATATATATATATATATATATATTTCCCGGAACTTGTGGCAAAATATAAAATATTCCATGGACTCACCATGCCTCTCAGCAAACAGCTTGGGGTGTCTACTTTCCAAAATGGGGTCATTTGGGGGGGTTTTGTGCTATCTTGGAATTTTAGGGCCTCCGAAACTGTGATAGGTAGTCAGGAGTGAAATCAACAATTTACGCCTTTGGAAAGCATGAAAGTGGGGACTGGTTTTCGGGGACCTGTACTCGGCTAGACTGCAAAAAAGTTTCACACGTGGGGTATCCCTGTACTCAGGAGAAGCAGCAGAATGTATTTTGGGGTGTCATTTCACATATACCCATGGCATGGGTGAGCATTATATCATTTACTGACAACTTTGTGTAAAAAAAAAAACTAAAAATAAAAAAAAACTATTTTCCCGAAACTTGTGGCAAAATATAAACCATTCCATGGACTCACCATGCTTCTCAGCCAATAGCTTGGAGTGTCTACTTTGCAAAATGGGGTCATTTGGGGGGGTTTTGGGCTATCTTGAAATTTCAGGGCCTCTGAAACTGTGACGGGTAGTCAGGGGTAAAATCAGCAATTTACGCCATTAGAAAACCTGAAGATGTGGATTGGTTTTCGGGGGCACGTACACAGCTAGGCTGCCAAAAAGTCTCACACATGGGGTATCCCTGTACTCAGGAGAAGCAGCAGAATGTATTTTGGGGTGTCATTTCACATATACACATGGCATGTGTGAGCAATATATCATTTAGTGACAACTTTCTGTAAAAAAACAATAAAAAAAAAAGAAATAATAATTTTCCCGACACTTGTAGCAAAATATAAAATATTCCATGGACTCACCATGCCTCTCAGCAAATAGCTTTGGGTGTCTACTTTTCAAAAAGGGGTCATTTGGGGGGTGTTTGAACTGTCCCGGCATTTTATGCTCAATCTTATCCACACATCACCCACTCTTCTAACCGCTTGAAAACCAAGCCTTTTCTGTGCCTTTTTGTTTATGAAAAAATATTTTTTTTTACTAGAAAATTACTTTGAACCCCCAAACATTATATATTTCTTTAAAGCAGAGGCCCTATAGAATAAAATGGTGGATGTTGCACATTTTTTTGTCACACGGTATTTGCGCACAGATTTTCCAAACGCAATTTTTGCGAAAAAAATACATTTTTTTTTAAATTTATTGCACAAATACACTATATAATTCCAATTTTTTTGGTAAAATTTAAAAGATGATCTTATGCCGAGTTCATAGACACCTGACATGACATGCTTTAAAAATTGCGCACGCCTGCGCAGCGGCAAAAACGTACGTACATTTTTAAAAACCTTTAAAAGTCTCTACAGGTTACCACTTTAGACTTACAGAGGAGGTCTACTGCAAGAATTACTGCACTCGATCTGGCGATCGCGGCGATACCTCACCTGCATGCTGAAATTGCGGTTTACATATGACACTAGACCAACGCTTGCGTTTGCCATTGCGCGCAAGCACGGGGGGAAAGGGGGGGGGCTCGATTTTTTTTTTTTTTTGCTTTTTTATGTTATTTTGACACCTTTCCTTTAATTTTTTTTTTTTAAATCATTTTTATTGCTATCACAGTGAATTTAGATATCCCCTATGATAGCAATCTGTAGTGACAGGTACTCTTTTTTTAAAAAATTGGGGTCTTTTATACTCTAGATCTCTCCTCTGACCTTAACGCTTCTGACCATGCCAAAATTGGTGTGATAAAATACTTTCCCAATTTCCCATTGGCCCTGTTTATTTCTGGCGAAAAAGAAGTCATGAAATGCTCGTAGCCTCCGGCATCTTAGGCCATAGAGATGATTGGAGCCATTCTAATCTTCAATTAGCTCTATGGTTAGATAACTGAACCACCGGCTGCACTCTTGGGTTAACCGGTGGGACAGGAGAGCCCGAGAAAAACCAATGAAGGCTGCGGAAGGCGGCGGTGGGGGGGGGAGGCCCCTCCCACTGCATGTAAAAGCAGTCTAGCGGCCAATTACCTGCTAGGATTGCTTTTACATGTAAGCCGACCGCTGGCTGTAAAAAACGATACCAAGATGATGCCTAAATCTGCAGGCATCATCCTGGTATAACCACTCAAAGTTCAGCAACGTACCAGTACATTGCTAGTCCTTGTTTGGCTTATAGGTTTTTTTTTTTTTTTCATGCAGCCTGTGGGCTGAACGGAAAAAAAGAGAACCTATCAGAAATCAGCACAGGAATAATGCGTAGTATTACTCATCATTAACCGCCCAAACAACCACCCACTGAATTTAATGATGGGTATACACGACACTATCCACGTATACCAAAATAGGATTTTAACTGCAGTGCTGAAATCAGAAAATCACCACAGCTGCTATCAGCAAAGATCCATATATGCTGAGCGCAAACACTGTTTGTGTCAGAATATATAAAATCAATGCGTGGTAGCCGACGAGTACCTGCAAGAGAAACAGGTCACAAAAGAATGAAAAAACAAAGTACATTAAAAAAAAGTACATTAGGAAGAGTAGGACATATAAAATGACTGACAACAACAAAAGTTTTTGGATTCTCATCATTAACCGCCCAAACAACCACCCACTGAATTTAATGATGGGTATACACGGCACTATCCACGTATACCAAAATAGGATTTTAACTGCAGTGCTGAAATCAGAAAATCACCACAGCTGCTATCAGCAAAGGTATCCATATATGCTGAGCGCAAACACTGTTTGTGTCAGAATATATAAAATCAATGCGTGGTAGCCGACGAGTACCTGCAAGAGAAACAGGTCACAAAAGAATGAAAAAACAAAGTACATTAAAAAAAAGTACATTAGGGAAGTGTAGGACATATAAAATGACTGACACAACAAAAGTTTTTGGATTCTCATCATTAACCGCCCAAACAACCACCCACTGAATTTAATGATGGGTATACACGGCACTATCCACGTATACCAAAATAGGATTTTAACTGCAGTGCTGAAATCAGAAAATCACCACAGCTGCTATCAGCAAAGGTATCCATATATGCTGAGCGCAAACACTGTTTGTGTCAGAATATATAAAATCAATGCGTGGTAGCCGACGAGTACCTGCAAGAGAAACAGGTCACAAAAGAATGAAAAAACAAACAAAGAACATTTAAATGTACAGTAAGAAGAGTAGAAGGACATATAAAATTACTGACACAACAACAGTTTTTGGATCCTTTTATTTTTCTTTCTGACTGTTCCTTTATTTCTTGATTTGGGAGGGACTGCGATCTTCTGCGATCTTCTCTTCCAGCTTGGGTCTCTCAAAATGTCGATGGACATCCAACATCCTTCGAGACCCTGTGTTTGTGTGCCCTACACTAATACTCCACTAGTGTATGGTAGCGCTCAAAACATTCCCCGATGCAGAGACCAGGTTGGTCAGGACATTTGGGACAATAATAACGGGTGTCACGCCTAAATCCGCGCCTGCTACAGACACGACATCTTCTTTGGGGCCATCTTTGGGTAGGGGTACTCGGGAGGACATAAGAAAAATGCCTCTCATGCAGCCGGGTCACTGCATCTGGAAGGGGAAGTTGGGCAGGCATGCCTCCTGGGTACAGGTAGGCAAGGATGATCTCTTCCTGGAATTCCCGGAAAGATCCAGTTCGTCCTGACGCCCTGTATAGGACAAAGGCGTTCAGCATCGCCAATTGGAAAAGGTAAACAGACACTTTTTTGTACCAGCGTCTGGCTTTACGGGCAACTAAATACGGCGCCAAAAGCTGGTCGTTAAGGTCCACCCCTCCCATGTTAAGGTTATATTCGTGGACACAGAGGGGTTTCTCCACAACGCCAGTTGCCGTAGTGATTTGGATTGTCGTGTCTGCGTGAAGGGAGGACAGAACATAAACATCCCGTGTATCCTTCCACTTCACCGCAAGCAATTTGTCCGTTTTCAAGCAGGCTCTCGCCCCCCGACTAAGACGGGAATCTACAAGCCGTTGGGGGAAGCCCCGGCGATTAGGTCGCACGGTGCCACATGCGCCAATTTGTAATTCGAGCAGGTGACTAAATAGTGGCACGCTTGTATAAAAGTTGTCCACGTACAAATGGTACCCCTTTCCGGATAAGGGTGACACCAAGTCCCAAACGATCTTACCGCTGCTCCCTATGTAGTCTGGGCAGTTGGGGGGCTCCACAGTGCTATCTTTTCCCTCATAGACCCGGAAACTAACTGTATAGCCTGTGGCCCTGTCACACAATTTATACAGTTTGACCCCGTATCTGGCACGCTTGCTGGGGAGGTACTGTTTCATAGCAAGGCGGCCAGTAAATTTAATCAGGGACTCGTCAACGCAGACAACTTGTTCGGGGGTAAACAAGGCTGCAAACCACTGATTGAAGTGGTCTATGAGGGGCCGAATTTTGTGGAGCCGATCGTATGCAGGGTCTCCCCGAGGACGACAGATTTCATTGTCGCTGAAATGCATAAATCGCAGAATTTGCTCATATCTCGCCCTGGACATGGAGGCAGAGTACATGCGCATATGGTGAAGTGGGCTAGTGGACCAATATAGCCGCAATTCACTCTGTTTAGCTATGCCCATGTGGAGGGAAAGGCCCAGAAAGATCTTAAATTCGGAAACCGTTATAGGTTTCCAGCCGAATGGTCTGGCAAGGGGCGAATTTGGGTTGGCGGCGATGAACTGTTGTGCATATAAATTTGATTGATCCACAATAGATCTGAAAAGATCTTCCGTGAAGAACAGCTCATAAAAGTTCAGGGGCGTAAAACCAGCTGTCTCCACGTGGATTCCAGGTTGGGCGGTGAATGGGGGAAGTACTGGCGCTGTAGAATCAGTGGGTTGCCAATTGGGATATGTCAGCGCATCAGGGAGGGCACTATGGGCTCTACGGGCCTGTCTTCGAATACGCGGTGGCTGCGGGCCACTACTTGTGCTAGCCACCGCACCAGCTTCAACTGCACTTAGGGGACTCGCCACGTTACCAGGTCTTACTGCAGTGCTGGTTGTACTAGGTCCAGGGTGTACTAGGCCGCTGGCGCTTGCCAGGTCGCCAGAAGGATGAGCGGCACTAGTACCCACACTCTGCTCTATACGAGCACCCTGCGATTCCTGCATCTCAACAACACCAGAATGGGGTCGGGTACGCCTGGGTCTAACAGGGACCCATCTGTCGTCGGAGCTATCTGTCAGGGAGCCGCTGCTGTCATTTGGTTCGTATACTGACCCTGATTCTCCCGGTGAGGCTTCCCCATCGCTCTCACCTGACATGGTCATTATACTGTAAATAGCTTCATCACTGTACGAACGTTTAGACATTTTGGTAACTAAATTTACCCGTACAGTGATGCGACTCACAGGTAATAAAAGCACCTGGTTGTCGAAGACTATTTCAAGCGCTACCAAAAAAACTGCTAATGCTAGCAGGGATCAGGCCTGACTCTGCTAACACAGCGGTTTTGTGTCTTGTGTTTTTTTGTAAGTGACAGTAATCTATTGATTACTACACTTACCTGGATGAAAGGGTTAAACGCAGGTGCTGGCAGGAATCAGTGCTGACCTTGCAAACACTGCGTTTTGGGAACCCTAAACTATGGGGGCGCTAGTATAGTTCTGATCAGATCAGATATTGATCTGTTCAAACACTA
The DNA here is from genome assembly GCF_965119305.1 of Pelophylax lessonae. Taxonomy (NCBI): domain Eukaryota; kingdom Metazoa; phylum Chordata; class Amphibia; order Anura; family Ranidae; genus Pelophylax; species Pelophylax lessonae. The sequence goes on along the minus strand of NC_138772.1, from coordinate 313,616,920 downwards.
TACTAGAAATGGAAGTGTATGTGCGTGCGTGCGTGCGTGTGTGTGTGGTAATCAAGGGGTTATTTCTAAACTATGCGCTGGGGATCTGGGGGGGTGGCGGGGACCCTAAACCTCCTTTGGGAAAGAAACTAGCTAGCTAGCGCAACCTCAAGTCACAATGACACTAATACAAAATACAGTAAAAACAGTATATTATGTGTGTATTAGTGCTAATGTGACAGAGGGTGTAGGGGTTAACGGGATGTGATCGGGGGGGATCAGGGGTTTAAATCTTTATTGGAAGGGGCTGGCGGGTATCCTACGGATAAAAGAAACGGTGGCAAGCGCTAAACCTGGTCACAAGTCACACTTATACGGGTATATAGAAAATGCTATATACTGTATACAGTGTGTGTTGTGGCAGGGGGTGTAGGGGTGATCAGGCGGGGGTCAGGGGGTTAAATCTTTATTGGGCGGTTTGGGGGGACCCTAAACCTCCTTGGGACAGAAACTTAGTCGCCTGCGCTAATTCTGATCACAATCACACTAATACAAAAATACAAAAACACAGTATATTACGTTTGTATTAGTGCTAATGTGACAGAGGGTGTAGGGGTTAACTAGCGGTGATCAGAGTGGGATTAGGTGGGATCAGGGGCTTAAATCTTTATTAGGGGGGGGGTGGCGGGTAATTCAAGTGGAAAAGGGGGGGTCGCAAGCGCTAGACCTGACCACAAATCACTCTTATACGGGTATATAGCAAAATGCTATATACTGTATACGGTGTGTGTTATGGCAGGGGATGTAGGGGTGATCAGGGGGGGGTCAGGTGGTTAAATCTTTATTGGGCGGGTGGCGGGGACCCTAAACCTTCTTGGGACAGCTAATTCTGATCACAATGACACTAATACAAAAATACAAAAATACTGTATATTGCGTTTGTATTAGTGCTGATGTGACAGAGGGTGTAGGGGTTAACGGCGGTGATCAGAGGGGGTTCAGGGGGGATCAGTGGGTTAAATCTTTATTGGGGGGGTGGGGGGTAATTTGAGTGGAAAAGGGGGGGTTGCAAGTGCTACACCTGTTCACAAATCACACTTATACAGGTATATAGGTAACTGCTATATGCTGTATATAGTGTGTGTTGTGTCAGGTGCTGTAGGGGTTAATTGGGGGGGGGGCGATCGGGGATGAAATGTGCCTATCTAGCTGTGTGTGGTGTGCTTGGTGCAATTACTCACAGTAAGATGTGCTCTCCTCTCACGCTGGATCCAAAAAGACCGTTGTGAGGGGAGGGCACATCTCCTCTAAGCCTGTGTTTACATTTCACAGGCTTAGAGGATGATCTGATTGGGCAGGACCGATCAACAGGTCCAGACCAAAAATGATTGGCCTGGACCTGATGACTGATCGGTTCTGAACCCAATCGAGTCATCGGCGGCGGCTGCGGGGCGCGGGAGCGCGCACAAGGCCGGCAAAAAGTGCTGACGTAGGCCTACGTCAGTTTGCCTGGCCGGGGCTGAGTGCCGACGTAGATCGTCGTGCGCCGGTCGTTAAGTGGTTAAAGATATCCATAAAAAGTGTCGTTTAAAGTTTGCCACAAACCACCTGGGAGACACACCAAACATGTGGAAGAAGGTGCTCTGGTCAGATGAAACCAAAATCAAACTTTTTGGCAACAATGCAAAACTTTATTTTTGGCGTAAAAGCAACACAGCTCATCACCCTGAACACACCATCCCCACTGTCAAACATGATGGTGGCAGCATCATGGTTTGGGCCTGCTTTTCTTCAGCAGGGACAGGGAAGATGGTTAAAATTAATGGGAAGATGGATGGAGCCAAATACAGGATCATTCTGGAAGAAAACCTGATGGAGTCTGCAAAAGACCTGAGACTGGGACGGAGATTTGTCTTCCAACAAGACAATGATTCAAAACCTAAAGCAAAATCTACAATGGAATGGTTCACCAATAAACATATCCATGTTAGAATGGCCAAGTCAAAGTCCAGACCTGAATCCAATCGAGAATCTGTGGAAAGAACTGAAAACTGCTGTTCACAAACGCTCTCCATCCAACCTCACTGAGCTCGAGCTGTTTTGCAAGGAGGAATGGGCAAAAATTTCAATCTTTCGATGTGCAAAACTGATAGAGACATACCCCAAGCGACTTACAGCTGTAATCGCAGCAAAAGGTGGCGCTACAAAGTATTAACTTAAGGGAGCTGAATAATTTTGCACACCCAATTTTTCAGTTTTTTATTTGTTAAAAAAGTTTGAAATATCCAATAAATTTCGTTCCACATCATGATTGTGTCCCACTTGTTGATTCTTCAAAAAAAATTACAGTTTTATATCTTTATGTTTGATGCCTAAAATGTGGCAAAAGGTCAAAAAGTTCAAGGGGGCCGAATACTTTTGCAATGCACTGTATTTCTATTTACCTCATATTTCAGGAAGCTCCGCCGGATGTTCTCTAAATTCATCTGGAAAGCAGCCTGTCCAAGGATAAGGTATGAAACACTCTCTCTCTCTCGAAAGTTCGAGGAGGAGTTGGAGTACCGGATGCTTCTTTATACCACAAGTCAGCAGTACTTACTTGTATAGTGGACTGGTTTCACCATCCCTCATCCAAACTTTGGGTCCAACTGGAACACCACCTGAACTCAATTGATCTCTGTGCTTTGCTGTGGACACCTGCTGTCTTTCCTAAAGACACGCCACTCTCCAGTGACCTTACTCATCAGACAATTCAGATTTGGGACCGCTTGACATCATCCGGGGCCATATCTAAACAGAACCTTTGACTCCCTTTTTTGGGACTCTGGCCTTTCCACCGGCTGTTAGTGGGACGGGGTTCGGACCATGGTGTAAGGAAGATCACAGATGCCTAGCCCAAGTCCTTCGTGCTTACCCGCCTTTAATGACGGACTCCCAAACCTGGTTACCCCCCCAACATCCAAAAGGGGGGTTTCAGAGACAACAAGTTTTATCATACCTCCGTAATCTTCCTTCCTTATCAGATATTCTATCTGAACCATCAGGATTTGAAGATATGCTCTTGCAGGCCGATCCCCCAACTCATGTTGTCTCCCAATTTTATTCCCTACTGCTTAATGCTTCTTCTCCTGACCTCCCACCATACACGTGGGTGTGGGAAAAAGAGCTACAACATACTATTTCACTTATGAACTGGCAAAAATGCTTCATTTTGATACATAAGCTCTCTCTAGCAACTAAAACCCAAGAAAAAGGGTTTAAAGTGGTGACTAGATGGTACAGATGTCCTTTTGCTATTAAATATATTGACCCTTCCCTGCCAGATACTTGTTGGTGATGCTTGTCTACTAGATGTACCCTGCTCCACATATGGTGGGAATGCCCTCCCGTTTGGAAACTATGGGAAACGATCTTTGCTTTGTACTGCAGGCTGATGGCGACTTCTATCCAACCCTCACCAGAGATAGCCCTATTGTCTATGATCCCAGGCTCTCTCAAATCAATTAAAAAAAGATGTCCTGCGACATTTCATGGCCGCAACTAGGGCAGTGATTCCTCGATATTGGAGATCATCAGATATGCCTTCCCTGGATGATTGGGCCATTTGAGGTAGATTGTATTATAGACCTGGAGCGGCTGTTGGCTCTGGAAACCGGAAAAGAGGAACAATTCTCTATCACTTGGACCTCATGTTCCATGTTCCGATATTCTGCGGAGTTTGCCAGGTGGGCTGAGGGTTTGGTTCACTGGATACAATTACCCCTTAGCCGCAATGGAGTGTGTGTGTCTCTTTGCCTCTCTTTTTTCTTGTCTTCCCTTTGCATCTTTCCCTATCCCCTCCTTTTTTTTGTAATTGCCTAACAATACTGAATTAAACCAGAGCACCAATTTCACAAAGCTTTTCCTTTACAACAAGTCTTAAGCGATCTTTCCGACATACCAATCTCTGAGTGAGTGAATTTCTCAGCACAAAGTACGATGCCTTAATATACAAAATTTTGCTCACATATTACCTGATGGTTAAGATGAGCAGCTGCACTCTACTTATAGTATTATTCTTATACTGTTTTATTCTGTAACTTTATTTTACTCTACGTGTAATATTAGCACAATGGACAGAATAAAATGTTGCAAACTCACAAGTGTGAAGATAAAAAGGCTCTAATGTAATACAGCTGCAAGAAAAAGTATGTGAACCCTTTGGAATGATATGAATTTCTGCACAAATTGGTCATAAAATGTGATCTGAGCATCATCAAAGTCACAACAATAGACAATCAGTCTGCTTAAACTAATAACACACAAAGAATGAAATGTTGACATGTTTTAATTGAACACACCATGTAAACATTCACAGTGCAGGTGGAAAAAGTATGTGAACCCTTAGATTTAATAACTGGTTGAACCTCCTTTGGCAGCAACAACCAAACGTTTCCTGTAGTTGCAGATCAGACGTGCACAACGGTCAGGAGTAATTCTTGACCATCCCTCTTTACAAAACTGTTTCAGTTCAGCAATATCCTTGGGATGTCTGGTGTGAATCGCTTTATTGAGGTCATGCCACAGCATCTCAATCGGGTTGAGGTCAGGACTCTGACTGGGCCACTTCAGAAGGTGTATTTTCTTCTGTTTAAGACATTCTGTTGTTGATTTACTTCTATGCTTTGGGTCATTGTCCTGTTGCAACACCCATCTTCTGTTGAGCTTCAGCTGGTAGACAGATGGCCTTAAGTTCTCCTGCAAAATGTCTTGATAAACTTGGAAATTTTTTTTTCCTTCGACGATAGTAATCCGTCCAGGCCCTGACGCAGCAAAGCAGCCTCAAACCATGATGCCCCCACCACCATACTTCACAGTTGGGATGAGGTTTTGATGTCGGTGTGCTGTGCCTCTTTTTCGCCACACATAGTGTTGTGTGTTTCTTCCAAACAACTCAACTTTGGTTTTATCTGTCCACAGAATATTTTGCCAGTACTGCTGTGGAATATCCAGGTGCTCTTGTGCAAACTGTAAACGTGCAGCAATGTTTTGTTTGGACAGCAGTGGCTTCCTCTGTGGTATCCTCCCATGAAATCCATTCTTGTTTAGTGTTTTACATATTGTAGATTCGCTAACAGGGATGTTAGCATTTGCCAGGGACTTTTGTAAGTCTTTAGCTGACACTCTAGGATTCTTCTTCACCTCATTGAGCAGTCTGCGCTGTGCTCTTGCAGTCATCTTTACAGGGCGGTCACTTCTAGGGAGAGTAGCAGCAGTGCTGAACTTTCTCCATTTATAGACAATTTGTCTTACCATGGACTGATGAACAGCAGGGCTTTTGGAGATACTTTTATAACCCTTTCCAGCTTTATGCAAGTCAACAATTCTTAATCGTAGGTCTTCTAAGAGCTCTTTTGTGCGAGGCATCATTCACATCAGGCAATGCTTCTTGTGAAAAGCAAACCCAGAACTGGTGTGTTTTTTTATAGGGAAGGGCAGCTGTAACCAACTCCTCCAATCTCATCTCATCAATTGGACTCCAGTTGGCTGACATCTCCCTCCAATTAGCTCTTGGTGATGTCATTAGTCTAGGGGTTCACATTTTTCCACCTGCACTGTGAATGTTTACATGGTGTGTTCAATAAAAACATGGCAACATTTCATTCTTTGTTTGTTTTTAGTTTAAGCAGACTGTGATTGTTAATTGTTGTGACTTGATGATGATCAGATCACATTTTATGACCAATTTGTGTAGAAATCCATATCATTCCAAAGGGTTCACATACTTTTTCTTGCACCTGTATTCCAGATGGAGAGGTGTACACTTGAAAAAGGAGCGCACATGCTCCGTATGAGCTTGGCGCATGCTTGGAAACGCCTTGTGTCGTACAGCATCCCGGAGACGAGGAACGTCACTCACTGCCGATGTGCTCCACGCTGCTCTCCATTCATACCCGGAAGCACCATCAAGCAGCTAGCCTCTGTCTACCCGGACATTGCTGGAGCAAGCAGCTGATGATATTGGCATCCACCTCTTCATTTGGAATATTACATTAAAGCCTTTTTATCTTCACACTTGTGTTTTATTCTGTCCATTGGGCTAATAAATATTACACTTAGAGGCGCTCTTTTCGGTTTTTCCTTTCCTATCAGCATACAGAGTTGACTCAAACCTCTAACAAGAGCTACTACCCTGAGTGCCTATCATGCTCCATTAACCCTTCCCTTGTCCCTCCCATCCCATTTCCCTCTTTAGGAACATCTTGTGGATGTTATCCTCTCTACTACCAACCCTTATGGTGATCCTGAGTGCATGTTTTATTTAATATTTTAGCTGTTGTAGACAGAAGTGGCCAGGGCAGGGCAGGACATGGGTGAGATTTTGTTGTAGAGGTCATCAGTAGCACAAAAGGGAGGAGAAGAGTTGAAGTGGTGAAAGTTTCTGCAGGTAACCATTAGCAGAGTGGGTAGAAAACAAGGCTAGTTTATATACTAAATGTAATCCAGAGCTGCAAGTGTATTACTATTTCTCTAGCGCTCATCGACAGACGTAGTCCTCGGTGATACACCACCTTCGGGTTATGTTACCTCCGCAGGAGCAGGACTAGACAGGAAATTAAAAAGCTCTGGCCACACCCTAGGGGCAGTCCCAGAGGGTATATCCTCTCTCTCTCTGCCTCAGCAAATCAGTTATTTTCTGTCTAGTTAGGAGTAAGGACCTAGATACCTTGCTGGGATCTTAGGTCCTGGCAAGAATTTTTTTCTAAAAGGATTTTTAGACAGCTTTTTTTCTCCAGTGTTCCTGTGAGATCTTCAAGCAAGAAAGCTGAACTGGGCGACGGGCTGGATGTTGAGATCCGGTGGTCACCCCAGTTCAGCCTACGAGCGCGTGCAGGCCATAGCTCCGCGCTGGGTCGGCCGCGACAAAGTCCCATTAAAAGGACTGAACCCGCGAGTTAAACGTCTCGCTGAAACGCCAAAGACCATGAGTCACGGCGTCCGTATCGGTCGACAGCCCTCCCGCCCCGGTGGAGAGGGGTACTGTCAGGAGTTGGTGCCCGCCTGGTTCCGGTATGGTGAGTAGTATGTTCCCCCTTTTTCCCTGACGGGTTTTGTGGTGAACGCGGGCCCCTCTCTGTATGGTAAGAAAGAGTTCTTTCTATCCTATAACATGTCACAAATCCTCCTACTTTGAGTGTGATTTTATGTGTGCAAAAAGCCAGGAGGCTTGGTTTGGGAGCTAACAATCTATTGTATACATGTTTTAAAGATGTAATCTGTGGCATTCTGGGAATCTTATGGGTTAAGTATAAGCTACCTACCAGTCAGAAGCCATGGACATGTAGACTGCCTTCCAAATCAGATCTCCAGCTATTAGCAGGCCTCCCGAACGGCCATGCGGTCCGCCAGGGCCGGTACCGCCAACCACGCCATATCCCCATGCAGAGAGAGTGTTGTGTGCCTGCAGCACACCGCTAGTCAGCACAGGCCGCCGCCATTTTTTTTGCTGGATCGCACGAGCCGCCATTTTGGCGTAGCCTCGTGTCTCCAGCATGGGGGCGGCCATGTTTGAGGTGATTCTACACCTCGTGGAGCTTGGGGGAGGCGCCGGAAGGCGTGCAGAGGGGCGGAGCCGCCTCCCTTCTTCCTGGGCAGCCAGCCAAAAGACTTCCTGTTTGTCTAAGACAGCGCTGTAAGCTGTTGCAGTTTAACTCTGAACATCAAGTGGTGAGCCTGGGGGTCTATCTCTCTCTCTCTCTCGATCGATAGGGATCCCTAGCAGGTAACACTAAGGGGTTTTTTTGTGGCACTGAGGGTCAAAAAAAAAAAAAAAAAAAAAAAAGTTTTTTCTTTACTTTTGAATTATATCATCCAGGAAGTAACTGGAGTTATTATGGACCCTGCCACACATATTCCCCCACCTGTTTCCCTCGAGGGGGCCTCGGGACCCGCCGGTGCACAGAGTATAGAGTCATTTACAGCAATTTTGGAGTCTATGGTGGCTCAGGTGGAGGCGGCCTGTCAGGGACGGGGGTCAAGGAAGCGACCCCCGCCTACCCCTATACTATCTGACACCTCTGACTCTGATTCAGAGATGGTCACTGCAGTTGCAGGTTCCTCTGCAAGGGCTGTTATCCCAGGTAAAGCCCCCTCAGACAGTGAGGAGGACGCTTCTTCTCCTGCTATAATTCAGGAAGAAGCATTGGTGGACGCACTAGTTGTGGCAGTGCAAGAAACCTTAAAACTTGAGGCTTTACCGGCAGAGGCAACTGAAACAGAGAGGCCTTTTGGGACTAATAAGCCCATCAAGACGGCGAAGGCTTTTCCTGTACCTAAATGTTTTGGTAATCAGATTAAAGGAGAATGGGAGCATTCTAAACGTACCTTTACTATTTCCAAGCGTATTGCTAGACGCTATCCGTTTGAGGAATCCATCATTAAGAAATGGACGGTACCACCAGTCGTGGATCCGCCTATTTCCAGGCTGAATAAAGCCACGGTTATTCCAGTGGAGGACACTTCGTCCTTTAAGGATCCGGTGGATCGAAAGATAGAAGCGGAGTCCCGCACTATCTTTTCTCTGATAGGGTCAGCATTTAGACCAGTAATTGTTATTGGTCTAGTTTCCCAGACACTTACGGAATGGGCGAAAATGGTACGCCAAGATCTTAGGGGAAAAGATATTCCCCAGGAGACATCTGATTTGATAGAACAGATCATACAAGGGCTACGGTTTATCTGTGACGCAGCCTTGGACACTACTCCCTTGTTAGGGCATGCATCTAAGTTAGCAGTGATCCTCAGACGTGTGCTGTGGTTAAAATGCTGGTCAGCTGACCTAGGTTCCAAAAAGACTTTGACCAATCTCCCTTTTCAGGGGAATCGTCTATTTGGAGCCAACCTAGATGAAATCATTAAGGATGCCACCGGGGGCAAGAGTACTTTTTTGCCACAGGCTGCAAAAGTTAAGGGACCTCGCAACAAGCGAGGACCTTTCTTTACCGCCCATAAAGGGCGCCCGGCTGGTACTCCCGGGAAAGGCAAGACTCCTCCAGGAGGGTTCAAGAAGGGATGGTCGGACAAGCAGAGGACCAACCCAGCCAAACCCGAAGTAAAGGAGTACACAGCCTGAAGGTGCGCCCCCACCCGATTTCAGGGTGGGGGGACGTTTTCACCGGTATTCAGGACATTAGATCGAGCATCTACCACTACTACCGGTGCGATTCTTCCCTTCCAACATTTAAGTACAGGAAGCGGTAGTTACCGTTCCCTGTATAGATCTTTTCCTTTACCTTTTCCTAAGATTAGTCCCGATACCTCACAGGAATCGGATCTGATTGACCAGATAGGCCAAGTAGCCTCTAGTCGGGTGACTTCGGTCCCTGAGGTTCAACCAGAAAAGATCACCTTTCCTGATAACTATCAGGTATCTGATAAATGTGTGGGAACAGAAAACGACCAGACTTTCTCGGATGGTCGGGGCCAGATAGCCCTAGGGACGCCTGGTTCAGATCCTATCAGCGCCAGTGGTCCTAGAAATTCTAGGCTGGCCTCTTCAAGCCGGCCTGGCCGACTTGGACATGTTAGTCGCAGACGTTCCGTGGGAACTTCGTCTCAGGGAGTGTCTGTAGTCTCTAGGACCTATTTACCTTCGTGCTTTACAGTCGCTGGTTTTAATGGCCTGGCCATTGAGACCCAAGTACTGAAGGACAGAGGTTTGTCTACTTCAGTCATTCCTACCCTTATTAAAGCAAGGAAAGCGACTTCCAGCAAAGTCTATTATCACACATGGAAGACTTACATTGCGTGGTGCGAATCTTTAGGATTTCCTCCACGTACCTATTCGGTGTCTCGAATATTGGCCTTTTTGCAACAAGGGGTTGAGCAGAAGCTAGCCTTGAGCACCATCAAGGGTCAAGTTTCAGCATTAGCAATCTTCTTTCAGAAACCTTTAGCTACCAAATCCTTGGTGCGGAATTTCATCCAGGGGGTGCGGCACCTGGCTCCTCCAGTCCGCGCGCCCTTACCGCCCTGGGATCTTAATTTGGTTTTGTCGGTTCTACAGAAACCTCCCTTTGAAAACATCAGGGAGATTCCCTTGCTTACTTTATCCCAGAAGGTGGTCTTCTTGGTGGCTATTACTTCTGCTCGCAGGGTGTCAGAACTGGCTGCATTATCATGCCAGTCCCCATACCTAGTGATTCATAGGGATAAGGTAGTACTTCATCCTAAGCCATCTTTTCTTCCTAAGGTGGTTTCAGATTTTCATCTGAATGAAGATATTGTACTGCCTTCCTTGTGTCCTCAGCCCAAGCATCATCGGGAACATGCGTTGCATTCCTTGGATGTGGTTCGGGCAATCAGGGTATACCTGAAAGCTACGGAATCATTCCGTAAGACGGATTCACTTTTTGTGATCACGGATGGCCCCAGAAAGGGTTTGCCTGCATCTGCCGCGACCATTGCCAAATGGATTAGACAAACGGTGGTACAGGCTTATTCTATTAAGGGTCAGAGTCCTCCGTTCCCTGTTAGGGCGCACTCCACTCGAGCGCTCAGTACTTCCTGGGCCTTTCGCCATCAGGCGTCAGTGGTCCAGGTATGTAAGGCGGCCACTTGGTCGTCGGTACATACCTTTACTAAATTCTATAAAATTGATGTGACGGCATCGGCGGATGCCTCATTTGGCCGCAAGGTTTTGCAGGCCGCAATTTGAGGAGACCGGTGGTCTACCTCGAGGGTTTTTTTCTGTTTGAAAATTTTTTTGTTGAGTCTCATCATTAAGGATGAGCATTGTAAACTTCTAGTTGGCACCGGTTGGGCCTTCTAGATTGGGATTTGATTTCCATTTTCCCACCCCTCAGTTGTGATACTGCTCTGGGACGTCCCGAAGGTGGTGTATCACCGAGGACTACGTCTGTCGATGAGCGCTAGAGAAAAATGGATTTTTGTAAAATCTTACCGTAAAATCCTTTTCTCTTAGCTCATCGACAGACGTAGTCCCCGCCCCTCTGTTTTGGAGTTGGGTTGGGTTAAATTCTCTAAGCACTGCTTTTTCACATAACTGATTTGCTGAGGCAGAGAGAGAGAGGATATACCCTCTGGGACTGCCCCTAGGGTGTGGCCAGAGCTTTTTAATTTCCTGTCTAGTCCTGCTCCTGCGGAGGTAACATAACCCGAAGGTGGTGTATCACCGAGGACTACGTCTGTCGATGAGCTAAGAGAAAAGGATTTTACGGTAAGATTTTACAAAAATCCATTTATGTCAACTATAATACAATACTACCTATCACCAAACATTCAATCATATATCACAGAATTATATGCAGAAAATCAATCTGTATGCTGGTAAAACCTTACAATCAATATAGCTTACATATAAAGTACCACTATTTGCATACTAATAAAATAATTGTGAATAAACAAATAAACAGTTAAATTCCCACAAAGTCCTCTTGTGGTGTTTTTATTATTTTTTTGTGTGCTCCACATCCACTTTAATGTGATAAACATGACTCCCCATGTGATCCACCACAAGCCACACCAAACTCTCAAAGAGTAACGAAAGGCAAAACATTTTTTTTTTTAATTTTGGATGCACTGGAGAGGGATTAGAATGCTTGTAATTGTTTATTGCTGTCGGTTCCTCCTTAAAGGAGATTCGCCCTCTCTATTTGCCTTGTTTACTATTATCATTGAAAGTGAAAGTAAAGTAAAGGAAAATCCCAAATTTTGTGTTGTCCCCAGTAAAGTAATAGAGAGGAAGTCTTCCAATGGGGACGCTAATTCTGGTGACCTGGTTGGGCCCAAGCAATTCCCTTAATTTGCAGGGATTTACTCTCACCTCCTGTTTGGCTATGAGACAGGAAATGAAGGGACATCTCCCCAATGGGGCACAGATGGCAAAAAAAAAATATTCTGACAGCAGTTATAATCCTCCCTTGCTCTATTGAAAATGAAAAAAACAAAAAAACATTTGCCTATAGTTCTACTTCTAACTTATTGTTTGACCTATTAATACAATAGGTCAAAATGCACCTTCCCCTTTAAAGGGCAGATGGATATCAAGTTGTTCACTGCAGTCTTCTACTGGATGCATGTATCACCATTTATACTCCATGTTCTCCTAATGCTTTTAAACTCCCAATATTTTTCCAAAGGTAGTAACTTCTTTCCGTATCGTACTAATATACTGTACGTTACCCATAACAGGTGCTCAGGAGGAAACTTAAGTAAAAAAAAAGAAAAAAATAGTGCTTTCCAATAAAAGGCTATTCATTTAATAAAAAAAATTAAAATGTATACTTCCCCCTTAAAGATGTATAGTTCAACGGTCACGCTCTGAGTAAAATTGTTTTACCTCTGGGTTTGAACGTGATGATGTCCATAGCACTGCCCTTTGATTTTTTTACTAAAATGTATGGGATTTTAATGGAAAGCAATAAGATTTTTTTACTTTAATGTCCTCCTGTGCACCTGTTGTGGGGAATGTAAAATAGGACGGTATGGAAAAACCACCTTTGGAAAAAAAATTGAAAGAGCAATTAGAGAACAGGAGGATACATGTATGAATCCACTAGAAGACTGTACTGAACAATTTGATATCCATCTACTCCTTAAAGGGGAAGACACATTTTGACCTACTTACTCTACGCATAGGTCAAATGATAACTTTGGTATTGCTGGTAGTGGATCACACAGAAAGTCGGGTTTATCACCTTAAAGTGGATGTGAAGCACAACAAACCAACACAAGGGGACTTGGTTGGCAATTGAACTTTTTATTTGTTCACAATTATTTTGTTAGAATGCACATAGTGGTACTTTATATGTAAGCACACATTATATTGCAAGCGACAGCAAAAAGTGGTGATTTGGACACAATATTTAGAAGTTTGAGCAAGGGTTATTTGCTTCATAAAAGGTCAAGCTTGTTACTGTCTGTGTATGTATTCATTGTGTTAGGTTCAAAGATGAGTTTAGTTTGTGGAATTTAGTGGTAGCCAGTGTGGTAACATTAACAGCAGTGTTGAAGTCACCAAGAATGATCGTGGGTATTTCAGAGGCGAGATTGTATTGTAGCCAAGCAGGGAAGTCATCATGGATAAGAGCTATAGAGATGGAGGTGAAGGAAGAGCTTGGAAAGTACTTTGTGCTGATAGGATTCCAACTCCATCCCTTTTCGTCCACTGGTTCTTGGTGTGTGCATCCAGTGGAGGTCACCAGCTGGAGAGTCATGTATTGTAGTTTTCTGGAAATCTTTTGCTCATATTGTAACCATTTCGGATTACAGCTTGTAAAAAAATGTATTTTCAGGTGCCGGTGGGGATCATGTATTTACACATTGTTACGCCGCATCAAGTGAGGACTTTGCATCAGAAGATGCTACTAAACTGGACACTTGGGTATATGACAACGTGAAGGTCAGTGACAAATAGTCATATGTTGTTACTACTGTTATTATTTGGTTTGAAAGCTAAGCTCTGTGTCAGTTTTCATAGATGCAAAAGAGATCTAATTGTTTGAGAGCATATGAAAGATGCCTTTACAAAAAGAGGTTCCCAGTATAGTTGGATTAGATCACTAGGTAAAAACTCTGGTAGAAATAAACCTACAAATATGCAAAATAGTAAAAAGGATTTAATTGTACTTTATAAATAATATGTGCTGATTTTTTGTTTTAACCTTTATTAACCACTTAAGGACCAGGCCTATTTCTGATACTTGTTTACAAGTTAAAATCTATATTTTTTGCTAGAAAATTACTTGGAACCCCCAAACATTATATAATTTTTTTTAGCGGAGACCCTAAAGAATAAAATGGAGATTGTTGCAATACATTGTCACACCATATTTGCGCAGCGGTCTTACAAACACAATTTAAAAAAAAAAAACATACCCTTTTTTTAACCGGTTGCCGACCGCCGCACGACTATATACTGCGGCGGTCAGCCCCGGCCAGGCAGAGTGACGTATCGGTACGTCACTCGCCTGTCACTGACTTGCGAGCCTATCGCGGGCGGGCGCGCGCCCGCCGCGGCTCGTTCACAGGCAAGTCAGTGCGTGTGACCGGCGGACTCGATGTCCGCCAGTCACACTGCGATCGCTCCTGTGAAGGGAGAAAGACAGAGCAGCTTGTGTAAACAAGCTGCCTGTCAGTTCTCCCTGTGTAAAAGTGAAGATCTGTCCGTTCTACTATGTAGAACGGTTGATCTTTGCTTTTACACCAATAGGAATGTCCCTACACAGTTAGAATCACGCCCCTAGGACACACTTAACCCCTCCCTGTCCAATAAAGTTAACCCCTTCCCTGCCAGTGTCATTTTTGCAGTAACAGTGCATATGTATAGCACTGATTACTGCAGTAATGTCACTGGTAACCCCAAAAGTGTCAAAAATGTCAGTCAAGGGTCCGATCTGTCCGCCGCTATGTCGCAGTACCGAAAAAAAATCGCAGATCGCCGCCATTACGCGTTAAAAAAAAAAACACCAAAAATGACAAAAATCTTTCCCTTTGTTAGTAAACGCGATAACTTTTGCGCAAACCAATCAAAATACGCTTTTTGCGATTTTTTTTTTACCAAATATAGGTAGCATAAAACAAATTGGCCGAAAAATGTTAAAAAATTTTGATTTTTACTTTTTTTTTGGGGGAATTTCATATAAAAAAATGTGAAAAATATTGTTATTTTTGCAAAATTTACGCTCTTTTTTTGTTTATAGCGCGTGATCAAAAAATCGCACAGGTGATCAAATACCACCAAAAGAAAGCTCTGTTTGTGGGAAAAAAAGGACGTCAAATTCGTTTAGGTACAGCGTCGCACGACCGCGCAATTGTCTGTTAAAGTCACGCAGTAAAAAATCGCAAAAAAACCCCTGGTCCTTTAGCAGCCAAATCCTCCGGGGCTTAAGTGGTTAATTAAAAGCATAAGAACACAGTAAGGTTAGCCTATAAAGTTAGTCTATAATGTGAAAGATAATGTTACGCTGAGTAAAAAGATACCCAACATGTCATGCTTCAAAATTCTGCACGCTCGTGGAATAGCGACAAACATTGGTACTTAAAAATCACTATAGGGGACACTTTAAAAATTTCTACAGGCTACCAGTTTAGAGTTACAGGAGTGGTCTAGGACTAGAATTATTGCGCTCGTGCTAACGATTTTGGCGATATCTCACGTTTGGTTTGAACACCGTTTACATATGCGGGTGCGATTTGTTTCTGCGGGCGAGCACAGAGGGACCGGGCGATTTAAATTTTTTATTTTCTTTTTTATTTTACCTTTTATTTTTACACTGTCCCTTTAAAAAAAAATGTTTTATCACTTTTATTCCTGTTACAAGGAATGTAAACATCCCTTGTAATTGAAATAAGCAGGACAGAACCTCTTTAATGTGAGATCTGGGGTCAAAAAGACATCAGATCTTACATCTACCGTAAAAAGAAAAAAAAATGTCTTTTTTTTCAGCATGAAAAAAATGGGCCTTTTAAGGATGTTGGGAGGAAGGGGTTAAAAAGGATCTGCAGTCTGCTCACATAATTTGTAATAAAAACATCCTTGCCATTCCAAAGTTTCCTCCAACCACTTTGCATATTTTATATATACTGTGATTCTGTACTTGCCAAATATGCTGCAGAAATCTCCCTCTACGAAGTCTGGCTGCAGCCATTTTAACTATGGGCAGCTGAAGCTGCTGCCTATTAACTTCCTGGATTTACACAGAGGCACACAGACACACATACATACAAGCAGACAAACACATTCACAACACTGCTTGCCTACACATTTCTCCTCCTGTGGATGAATGAATCTCTGCAGTCTCCTGTTATCTCGGCTCTAATCCAGCCTCCTCCAGCTCTGCAGCTTTTCTGTGACTCATACCCCCCTTCCTTTCTGGTTAAGAGAGTGAGAGAGCTGTGCATGATGTCATTAGCCTAATTGTTTTACCAGACAAGAAAGAGAAAGTGGGTTGTCTAAGGTATTTAATGACAGAAAAAAAAAGTTTTACTATCCAAAGTTAAAACAACAAGGGCAGAGGATTTAATAGATGGAAAGATGAAAAAATGACCGAAGAGCCGCTTTAAGTAGTTGATAATAGTTGATAATACAGTTTGTTGGAATTATATGTATTAATGCACTGCAAATTTGGGGACTAATGCAATATATGATTATTCTTTGTCTTTTAGAATTTCTTCAGATCTGCCCACAACAACCAAACACTATTTGATAAACTAAATGAAGAAGGAGTAGTGTTTTTCCTCCATCTGCTTGGTCTAGATACCAATGGACATGCACATAGGCCGGGTTCCAGGTGTGTACCCTCATTTGTTCTTGGGTAGAGGGACTACAAAAGGATAGTGCTCATGGGCCCATGAGGTCTTGGGGTCCTATCATAATTGCTAATCATCAGATTAAATCCTGTTCCTTACTCATTGGCACCTTTTGTTTTCACCCCAATATCTGTTGTTTGACTTTCTAGTAAAATTAATAACTAATCAAAAGAAAAAAATGCCAAAATGGCTGTCAGATGTTTTTGTGTTTGTTTTTATATGGGCAACACAGGTAAAATTTTTCATTAGGTCAATCTATACATAATATGGCAGACTATACACACTCAGATTTTGTTTGCATTATTGCTTATTGCCTTGTGCTTTCCTGACCTAGATGATTGTCACCTGATATGGCCGATTTGGATCAGATCAGGCAAGAATCTCATCCCTATTGGCACCAGAAAATATTCCCAGGAGCTGGCCATAAACTAGTACATTTTTAAATTAATGTTTGTACAAAAATTTTCAGTACATTTAATGGCTTGACGAATGATGTTCGAAAGTACTTCAAAATTCGATTTTGAGATGAATGGACTTTTCTCAACGAACGCCACATACACTGTTATAAAATTGTTAGTTTGAGGAAAAACTCTCGATCTTGCTTCTGGGAATTTTCTCATCACTGAGGTTGAAAATGAATGTTGAATTGACCCCACTAACCATTGGAAAATTATGAATATTCTTAAAATGAAACATTTGAAAAATAAAACTTTTTGAACATAATTCTACTAGGGTATAATCATCTTTAGAAAACTTTGTCTAAACATTATTGTTTTTCCCCCAAGGCAAGCTGATGCTAGTGATATCTGGCTGCACCATTTAAGCTGGCTATACATGATTAATTTTTGTTTATTTCAATCAGCAGGTTGAACAAAAAAATGATCCAATTTTCCCATACACACATTCAATGTGGATGGGGGAATTCTCCCACTGTGCTATTGTGTTCTGCCAAAAGGAAACCTTCCCTGCTGGCAAAATACAATGATCAGTGTTGCTGGCACTGATTGTCCGGGAAAACCCGCCGACTCGCTGTACACTAGTCGATCGATAGAGCGACTTATGAACAACCAGCTAGCCCATTCAGGAATTGAAATCGCAGGCTTAACCTGCCAATATTTGATCCATGTTTGTCTGGTTTTACTGCTTCACATTCGGAATTGAGAATGCTTAGGAGACCTGTATGCTTTAATCAAAACTGTGGAAAATAAATTATTCTTTTGGTTCAAACCTGCATGTCCAATTATCCTCTGGTGTATATGCCCACCTTTTTACCATTGAGGGACTTTGTTTTGTTTTTTGTTTTTTTTCATATGTGCACCTTAAGTCTCCATTCACACTGGTACGACTTTTCAGGCGACTTGGTCAGCCTGACAAGTCACGCACCGTCGCGTCCCATAGTGTAGTACAGGAACAGTTCTAATAGGAGTGACACAAGTCGCTCCGACTTAGAAAAAGGGTCATGTACTACTTTGGGGCGACCTGGAGCGATTTGCATAGACATTCATTTTATGAAGTCCTTGCAAGTCGCGCCGAAGTCGCGCTGCACGCGACTTCACAGGTCGCCCCGAAGTCGGATCCGACCTAGTGTGAACGGAGTCAGGTCTTCTTATTTTTTTTTTTTTTATTACAGCCTAAGCAGAGGAAACTTTAATAAAGGCTAAATCTTTCCCAGTGATATTTAGTAGTTCAATCACCCTACGAAAATCACTAGCAATAAATTTGTAGTAAAAGTGCTCAATCACTAAACAGAAAATAGGAACAATTTTTCCTGTTGTGTAAACTACTCAAGAACCATGTAGTAGAGATTAAAGTGACATTAAAAGTTCAGTTTTTCTTTTCTTTAAATAAAAAACATGTTATACTTACCTGATCTGTGCAGTGGTTTTGCACAGAGCAGCACTAATCCTCCTCCTCTTGGGTCTCTGGCCGGCACTCCAGGCCTCTCCCTCCTGCCCAGTGCCCCTATAGCAAGCATCTTGCTATAGGAGCACCTGAGCAGGCTCACTCCTGAGCCACTGCTCCGTGTGTCCATTTACACCCGGAGCGCAGCTCAGCCCCGCCTCTGCTCTCTCCTCATTGGCTCAGTGGCTGTGACTGACAATAGTGGGAGCCAATGAGGGGGGAGAGACCCAGGAGAGCCAGGGCTCTCATGCACAACCCTGGATCGAGATGGGACTCAGGTACGTTTTAGGGGGCTGGGAGGGCTGGTGTACACAGAAGATTTTTTATCTATATGCATAGAATGCACAAAGGTATAAAACCTTGAGCCTTTACAACCATTTTGAGTAACATGATCTTACAATGCTTGCAATGTTGTTTGAATGCTATGCATTCTACAGCAATTTTTAAATGTGATTCAGCCAGTAGACAAGGCAGATTATTCAGAATGGGGTCCTAGGTAAGGTAGCAGCACAGCTCTGGCCCACCTATCCACTGGAATTACATTTATAGGACTGTAATAGTCACAGAGCCCTATTTGCATTGCCTATACTAGCATGGCCTGTCTCATCAGTAATGTCATGGGGTTATAAATAGCTGAACTACGCCAGTATAATAATGTATACAACAAACATAAGCCTCCTGATTCAGTGCTAATCAATAACACACAATCTAAAAGAATGAGAAATAACATCTACAGTAAAACCTTGGTTTGAGAGTAACTTGGTTTAAGAGCGCTTTGCAAGACAAGCAAAATTTTCAAATAAATTTTGACTTGGTTTACAAGCGATGTCTTGATATACAAGTAGCCTCAAGTCACAGCTGAGTATAAAAGAGAAGAGAGGCGCCTCTAAGTGTAGCAATATGGTTACATTTAATGAAGTTACAACATTTAGCAACTCACATAGTTGATGATTGGAACAGGCACATCTAAGGATGCAGGCATCAGGGGTAAAGCTGTCCACATAGGACCATCCTCCGCATCGCCATCTACGTCATCCCTTCCATGTTGCCCCTCGCTTTCAGATCGCTTTACTGCAGGGTGGTCTTCCCGGTCAGGATTACAGACTGGCAGCCGGCGGTGCAGAAGATGGTCTATGTGGACAGCTTTACCCCGGATGCCTGCATACTTAGATATGCCTGTTTTATTCATCAACCATGTGAGTTGCTAAATATTGCACCTTCATTAAATGGAACCATATTGCTACACTTAGAGATGCCACTCTTCTCTTTGATACTCTGTAGCTCCTGCTGGATTTTGCTTCTAATCCCGTTGTGGAAGCGCTATTTGTGGATGGACATTTTATGGTTATATAACCTATCGCAATGCTATAATCTTTTTATATGGACTATAAATTGAAGGATTTATGAATAAATGGTTGTGGAACGAATCATCTGAGTTTCCATTATTTCTTATGGGGAAATTCGCTTTGATATAAGAGTGCTTTGGATTACAAGCATGCTTCCGGAACGAATTATGCTCGCAATCCAAGGTTTAACTGTACTTGGATTGGTAAAAGACAGTTACAGAAATAACAGTTGCAGCATTCGTTCCAGTGCAGTTCTCATCAAGGCCCAACCTGCAGTCATTGCTTTTGGGTCTGCTTTTCATATAACTTGGTACGACACACTGTGATCTAGCTGTACATGGGTTCCCAGGTTCACCCATTGTAAGGATAGCTTTAAAAGGTGGTTTTCATGTGTGTTACATTTAGGTAGATGCAGAAAGAGTAGTGACATTTCAGTGATTTAGCATAGCATAGCCCCAAGCTTTTTGAATGATATAAAGCGCCCTTAAAACAGCCTTCCATGTCTACCCGTTATTTGTCCGCTTTGGGGAGTGTTGAACCTTTACATTTTCATTGGATCTGCTATAAAATTGTGTCTTATATTGCCTAGACCTAGAGTAAACTAGATTTTAGTAGATTTTATTTTTGATCATTTAGTGATGTTTGAAGATATATGGGTACCACTATAGATCCAGTTTTGAGCTTTGTTTGTTTTGCCATTAAACAACTCTACTACATTTAGTCCTCTAAGTATATTTCCAAATATGCATTGCTTAATGTCAAGTAAATTTGTAATTCAATCACTTTGTGATTAAGTGGCTTTCCCAGATCTCTCATTGGCAGTAATGATGACACATTTGGCATTTCATTTTAGGATGCAGATGTCTGTCAGTCTTTATGAGCATGATGTTTAATGAGGCTAGGGTGTCAGTCAGTCTTTCAAGCTTGTGACTGGCCTCAAGTTTCTGTGCTCATAAACAAGAACAGTTAATCAATGGTTTCCTTTGACTGATATTGGTGTTGACATTCTGATTTAGCATGCCAATTAGAGGCACTTGATGGAAGCTACAGATGAAATGTAGATGTTTTATTCCACGTTTATGCCTTCACTGATATTTATATTTAAGGGTTAATTAGAATATAAATTATCTGACCTTGGCCTCTGCTCTCTTGAGTGTTTGGATCCTATTTTATTTCTAAATGGTAAAGATACTTGATATCTGCTTAAACTAAAAAATACAATTTTTGGCTTTGCAGTAAATTTTATTTTGGATCACTTTACAAGACACAGGCTCTTTTAGTCTTTAACAATGTGTGATATGCAGCTGCCTTCAGGTGATTAGATACTGGCAAAAAAAAAAAAAAATTGCTTTGACATTCCCTTCCACTCGCAACTAACCTCAGTTTTGTGGCAAGCAATAGAGAGCTTATAAAGAACAGAGGGGAGGGACTTGTTTCCTATTCTGCACTCTGGCTTTTGCTGTATCTTAGTTGTACAGTATAGGTCACACGATCTTTAGTCTAAGAAATACAATCAACATTTCTCTGTCGCTCATTGACAGACGTAGTCCTCGTTGATTAATTACAACTCGGGTTATGCTGCCCTCTACAGGAGTAGGACTAGACAGGAAAGAAAACGTTCTGGCCACACCCTAGGGGCAGTCCCAGAGGGTATATCCTCTCACTTCCTGCTACAGCAAATCAGTTTTTTTCTGTCTAGTTAGGAGTAAGGACCTAGATACCTTGCTGGGATCTTCGGTCCTGGCAGGATTTTTTTCTTAGAAGATTTTTAGACAGCTTTTTTTCTCCAGTGTTCCTGTGAGATCTTCAAGGGCCGCTGCTAAGCCGCCGCTATCCTAACAGGCCGCCGCCATTTTCTTGCAGAGCACACGAGGCCGCCATATTGGCGTAGCCTCGTGTCTCCAACATGGGGGCGGCCATGTTTGAGGTGACCAAACACCTCATGGAGCCAGGGGGAGGCGCCGGTAGGCGTGTTAAGGGGCGGAGCCGCCTCCTTTACCCAGGAAATAGGGTCAAAGACTTCCTGTCTGTAACAGGACAGCACTGAGCAAGCTGATGAAAACTTCTGTGCATCAGGGATGAGCCTTGGGGTCTCTCTCTCTCTCTCTGTGGGGTCCGAAAAGGCAGGTAACACTGAGGGGCGCTGTTGCGACTGGGGGACACAAAAAAAAAAAGTTTTTTACTTTGTCATTTTTTGTCGCTGGCAAGTGTCTTGTATAATCATTGACCCTGCCGCATAGGTATCCCCACCTGATCCCCTCAAGGTGGCCGCAGGACCCTCCAGTACCCCACTTGTTTTTAATGCATTATCGGCAGTTTTGGAGTCTTTGGTATCCCGGGTGGAGGTGGCCTGTCAGGGACGGGGGTCAAGAAGCGACCCCCGCCTACCCCTATTGTTTATCTGATACTTCAGATACGGATTCGGAGCTGGTCAATGCAGCTGCAGGTCCCTCTTATGGGGCTGTTGTCTCAGGTAATGTCTCCTCAGCAGTGAGGAGAACGTTTCTGCCTCCGCCATAGCACAAGAGTGGTGGATGCACTAGTTGTGTCCGTCCGGGAAACCTTTGGTCTTGAGGTTATACCGGCAGAGGTAGCTGAGACTGAAATTCCTTTTTGGTACTTGTTAGCCTACCAAAAGGGCGAAGGATTTTCCTTTACCCAAATGGGGTCGTTTTGAAACGAACCCCTGTTATTTCCTAACGCATGGCTAGGCGCTATCCGTTTGAGGAATCCCTCTTTAAAGGATAGACGGTACCACCTGCTGTCTTGCCACAGACTGTTAGAGGACCTCGTAGCCAACGAGGACCTTCCCTTTCTGCTCATAAGGAGTTGTTCGTTCCGCGAGGGCGGGCGATAAGGCGAAACCCTCCAAAGCCCCTTTAGAGAGGTTTCAAAGGGCGCTGGTCGGCTAAACAAAAGGTCCGGCTCAGCCAAGCCTGAAAAATACAGCCTGATGCGCCCCTACCCATCTCTGGAGTGGGGGGACGTCTTCACCGGTTTCCGGATCCATGGCTTGCCGGAAACCCAGACTAAGGGGTTCGCGAGGTCATACGGTCAGGATACAGGATCGAGTTTCGATCACTTCCACCGGTGCGATTCTTCCCTGCTAACATTTAACGGTTTCAGGGGTTCTATTCGAACCTGTTCACAATGCCCAGAAAAGAGGGCAAGGTGCGTCCAATTTCTGGACTTGGGGAAAAATAGAGTCCATCCGAACAGTGGTGGCCTCCCTGCATCAGGGGGATTCCTGGCGTCCATAGACATTTAGGATGCCTACCTTTATATCCCCATCATCGCAGGACATCAGCGTTTTTCTTCGCTTTCCCACATCCCTGGTTCCCACCAGGAGACTGAACTATCTGGGCCTAAGGTTGGATACATCCTGGGCAAGAGGTTTTCTCCTTGCGGAGAAACTCCAGAAGGTTCAGTCAACGATTCGGATGTTGCTGTCCGTCAATTGGCTGGGACGGATGGTGGCCTTCTTAGAGGCAGTACCGTATACCCAGTCTCATACCCGAATTCTCCTGAAAGAGATTCTTTTCTTATGGAATCAGAATTCCGATTTCCCGGACAATCGGATCCGGTTGGGCGAGCGGACCAGGGAGCCTCCCATGCTCAACCAGGGGAAGTCATTCCTTCCGATAGTATCCAGGTTACCAATAGGGTATCGGAACTGAGATCGATCAGATTTTGTCTGATTTACTGGACCGAGCAGCTCTAGAGCAGCCCGATTCGGATCCAATCGCACAATGCCACGGTCGTGACTTATGTCAAGAAAGGGGCACTTAGAATGTCCTGGTGGCCATCGAAACGACTAGCATCTTTCGTTGGACGGAACGGTTTGTTCCGGATCTCCCCGCATTGTTCACTCCGGGGGTGGGAAATCGGCAGGCAGATTATTTCAGCCGTCAGATTCTGGATCAAGGGGTATGGCCTCTTCATCCAGAGGTATCTCACTAGCTGTCCCTTCATTGGGGCACCCCGGATGTGGATCTGTTGGCACCTTGGCTCAACAGGAAGGTGCGGAGGTTTGTAGCTCGCACCCGCGATCTTCTAGCGGACGCAGCAGAAACGCTGATCGCCCCGTGGGGGCAGTATCTGCTACGGCATGCCTTCCATCCTCTCAAGTTACTGCGGGAACTTCTTCGCAGGATAGAGGTGGAGGGAATTCCAGTTATTCTGGAAATTCCGGACTGACCTCGTCGAGCCTGGTACGCCGACTTGGTGAGGCTAGTCGCGGACGCTCCTTGGAGACTTCCTCTCAGGGAGGATTTGCGGTCTCAGGGACCGATCTTCCATCTTGCTTTACAATCGCTGGCTTAATGGCCTAGCCATTGAGACCCAGGTACTGAAGGACAAGGGAGTGTCAGCTTCAGTTATTCCTACCTCTAGTTAAAGCAAGGAAAGCGACTTCCAGCACATGAAAGTCTTATATTTGCGTGGTGTGAATCTCTTGGATTTCCCCCACATACCTATTCAGTGACCCGAATCTTGGTCTTTCTGCAACAAGGGATTGAGCAGAAACTGTCCTTGAGCACTATCAAGGGTCAGGTTTCAGCGTTAGCAATCTTCTTTCAGAAACCTTTGACTAATCATTCCTTGGTGCGGAATTTCATCCAAGGGGTGCGACATCTGACTCCGCCAGTGCGTGCACCCTTACCGCCTGGGATCTTAATTTAGTGTTGTCAGTTCTTCAGAAACTTCTCTTTGAAGATATTAGGGAGATTCCCTTGCTTACATTATCCCAGAAGGTGGCCTTCTTGGTGGCCATTACTTCTGCACGCAGGGTGTCAGAACTGGCCGCATTATCTTGTCGTTCCCCATTTCTGGTGGTTCATAGGGATAAGGTGGTTCTTCTTCTGAATCCATCCTTCCTTCCTAAAGTGGTTTTCAGAGTTTTCATCTGAATAAAAATATTGTGTTACCTTCCCCGTGTCCTAAGACTAGCCATCCTTGGGAGTTGCATTACACTCCTTGGATGGGGTTCAGAAGGATACACTTGACTACTACGAACTTGTGTTCGTAAGACGGACTCACTTTTTGTGATCACGGATAGCCCTTGAAGGGGGTTGCCTGTGTCTGCCGCGACCATATCTAGATGGATCAGTCAGACGGTGGTACAGGCTTATTCTATTAAGGGTCGGAATCCTCCGTTCCCTGTTAAGGCGCACTCTACTCGGGCGCCTAGTGTCTCCTGGGTCTTCCGCCATCAGGCGTCAGCGATCCAGTTTTTCGAGGCGATGACTTGATCGTCGGTTCATACCTTTACAACATTTTATAAAGTTGATGTGATGGCATCGTCAGATGCCTTTTTTGGCCACAAGGTTCTGCAGGCCGCAATCTGAGGAGACTGTTGGTCTACCTCAAGGGTTTGTTGGGTGTTTCACTTAGGTCTCATCTTTTTGCTCGATGAGTCCTTGATGCTTCTGGTTGGCTCCGGTTGGGCCTTCTGGATTTTGATTTCTGTCATCCCACCCCTCATTTGTGGTACTGCTTTGGGACGTCCCGAGTTGTTATTAATCAACGAGGACTACGTCTGTCAATGAGCGACAGAGAAAAATTGATTTTTGTAAAATCTTACCGTAAAATCCTTTTCTCTTAAGCTCATTGACAGACGTAGTACCCTTTTGAGTTGGGTTGGGTTAAATTCTCTAAACACTGCTTTGTGACATAACTGATTTGCTGTAGCAGGAAGTTAGAGGATATACCCTCTGGGACTGCCCCTAGGGTGTGGCCAGAACATTTTCTTTCCTGTCTAGTCCTACTCCTGTAGAGGGCAGCATAACCCGAGTTGTTATTAATCAACGAGGACTACGTCTGTCAATGAGCTTAACCTCCCTGGCGGTATGATTATGTCAGGAATTACATACCAAAAGCGGTACAATTGTTTTCATGGAAATTTGGCGTTATGTATTATAGGCCTACAATTCTTAGTAATTACTGACTTAAACCTGACCAAAACAAGACTCTAGTAGACATCCCAGATGTGATAAATTTGAAACACAAACACGTGAATTATAATCGAATCAATAATATTATTTTATTATTTAATATATAATATATATAATAAAATTATATTATTGATTAGATTATAATTCATGCATTATATATTATATATAGATATATGTGTGTATATATATATATATATATATATATATATATATATATATATAATATATAACGCATGAATTATAATTGAATCAATAATATAATTTTTTATATATATATATATGTGTGTGTGTGCATATATATATATATATATATATATATATATATATATATGCATATATATACCGGTGTGTATATATATATATATATATATATATGCGCATATATATATATATATATATGCGCATATATATATATATATGCGCATATATATATATATATATATATATATATATATATATATATATATATATATATATGCATATATATATATATATATATATATATATATATATATATATATATATATATAAAATATAAAATGTGTTTTGTGTTTTGTGCAACGTTTTTTTTTTTTTTTTTTTTTTTAATTTCCCTCCCTAGTTCCGCTCCCATGCAGCATTGCTGCTGCAGGGAACGGAACTAGGAAGTGATCACACCGACGGAGGGACGGATGAGCGGCGGGACTCTCGGCTGGCGATCTCAGCAATGAGAGATCATCGCTGGATCGCCAGGATAAGGTAAGAGAACACCGCTGCGCTCTCTGCAATCCACCCCGAGCGTGACTCGGGGTTACCGCTCCTGATATGGAAAAACAACCCCGAGTCACGCTCGGGATTACCGCCAAGGAGGTTAAGAGAAAAGGATTTTACGGTAAGATTTTACAAAAATCCATTTTTTTTAAACACAATAAGAAAATTAGGAAGTTGTAAAATCTGTGTTACTCATATATGAGATTCAGGAGGAAAATTTATAGGATTTTATTGTTGAAATACTTTAAGGGAAGGGAAGCTCTAGTATGGTCAATCCATGTTTGCCAGTGTTTTCTGAATTTAGCCATGGTGTAGTTTTTATATGCCAACATTAATTCATAATGAGCTTGTGAATTTAATCTAAAAATAACATCAGACAGGTTTGGTGCGCCTTTAGATTTCCATAATTTAATTATAGTGAGTCTACCAGCAATCAAAATATTGGCCACTATTGTCTTATATTCTATAGGGTACGTATGTAGATTAATTCCTAATAGGGCCTAATGGGGTCATACCCGGAGTAAGAGAAGTTTTCCTGTGATGGTTGACATGAAGGAGGAGACAGACTTCCAAAAACTCAAAGTGTTTGCAACTCCACAGAGTATGATAAAGAGTACCAACTTGATTGTCACACCGCCAACAATTTGCTGATAAAGATGGGTATATATTTCCCAAGCTTATAAAGTGTTAGATACCATCTATTTAATATTTTTGGGAAATTCTCCTAGTGTTCTATACAGGAGGAAGCTGTGGCAATAATCCCGATGGCCCTTTGCCATTGATCCCATGAAAAGGATTTGGTTATTTCTTGTTCCCATTTAATCATGTTTTTGGTCTTAACATTTTTGGGATACATGGTCAATATATTAAAAAATAAGATATCTATTTCCAGTTTCTTTCACTGCTGATGGTATAATAATCCGTTATCAATAAGGGGGATTTCTTTTGGTACATCTGGACTAAAGTTTCTTAGTCGGTTATGTTTGCTTAGCCTAAAAATTATGGCCTTCAGTTCCCCATTTATCTATAGTTATTCGTGCTATACAATAGTCAAGTACTCTTAAAGGTATAAGATATGTGCTGATTCGCCTAACTCTTTGGATTTTGATACAATGTGTTTCCAAGTTATTAAAGTAGCTTTAATAGTCAAAAATGTAGGTATAATAACTTTTGGTATTAAAATATATGCAACTGTTTGTGTGAACAAGTCATTACCAATAGTGGCCTCTTTCTCAATGTTGACCCATAGTTTATCTACAGTGGAAAAAAAAACAGTATTGCATTTGATCTAAAAGTGTTGCATAATAGTAGCAACGAACATCAGGGATGCCCATACCATTTTCATTACAGATACATTTCCTAAGTTTGGAGATCAATTGCGTGAAGTTCTCATACAGTTCTTTAGGGATGTTCATAGTCAAAGTATAACATTTGTTGTGGTTAACTTTATATTAGGATACCTTTCCAAATGATTCCAAAATTTTTTGTACTTCGGTAAAAAAAGACATTTCTGGGTTACTCAAAGATCGGAATATGTTGTAATCCTAGTTTGTGCTTGGTTTGGCCTAATTTAATTCCCTTTATGGCTACATTAGAGCGGATTGTTTTTGCTAAAGCTTCGATTACCAGTTAAAATATGATGGGTGATAAAGGGCACCCTTGCCTAGTTCTATTTGATAAATTAAAACTTTTAGATATTGTACTCGAAGTGAATACCTTAGCTGAAGGTAGTGTATATAATGACATTATAGCTGCATGGATGATTCCTTGAAAACCAAACTTTAATAGTGTTCTTGAGATATAATCCTATTGAACCCTATCAAACGCATTCTCTGTATCGAAGGCTAAGAGCAGAGAAGGCGTTTGGTTATTTTCAGCATAATGGATTAGGTTGATTGCCTAGTACTATCGGGAGCCTGTCGGCCCTTTACAAAGCCCACTTGGTCTGGTCTATTAGGCTGGGTGTTATTTTCAGGAGGCGATTAGCCAGTACCTTGGCAAATATTTTAAGATCAGCGTTTAATAACAAAATGGGTCTATAGTTGGAGAGAGATTTGGCGTCTTTCCCAGGTTTTGGAAAAATTGTGATAACTGTCTCCATCATTTCCTTAGGAAAGTTGTTTTTGAAGGCCACATAATTAAACAGATTAGTTATATAGGGAGACAGAGTATTGGCAAATGCCTGGTAGTATTCTCCAGGGAGAGCCCATCAATACCTCGTGCTTTGTTTGCCGGTAATGATTAATTGGCGTATAGGGTTTCTTCTGCAGATATTGGATTGTTCAGGCTTTCTAGGATTTTAGTGTCAATTTTGGGAAGATTCATTTTGTTTAAAAATTCTTTTGGTAAAGGTTGGGAAGTATTCATATCCATATTTAGATTATAATTGCGATTCATAGGACTCGGAAAATGTATCTGCTATTTCTTGAGGATTGTATATGATTTTACTAGTAATATAATGAATACTTTTCTGATTTTTTATTTTTGTTTTGTCGCTGATGAAGTTGAGAGGCTAATAGTTCACCTGCTTTATTCCCTTGTGAGTAATAATTTTTAATTTTGGTCTTTTTAAGAAATTTATCGTGGTCAGCAATAAGGATTTTCCTCAGTTCATATCTATTATTATTGAGTTGGCATCGGAGGGTTGGGTCACTAGGGGATTTTTTTTGCTTTTTTTCTAGATCAGAAATGTATTTCAATAGATATCTATGTTTTTTTTTCAATTTCCTTTTTTTTTTTTCACTTGAGGCCATTTGGATCAGCAATCCTTTTGACATAAGCTTTGTGCATGCACTATAGGTTTGTACGCGATACAGAAGGGGTATCATTGAATTTAACTTGAAGTAGTCTTCCAATCTTTGGAACCAGTACTCTTTACCAATCTTTGGTAAAAACTTTCAATACACACGCACTTCTCCTGAGCCAGGATAAAAGTATTTTTTTTCCATTAATATGTGTTAGAACATTTTTTTCCTGTTTTAATTTCCAATATGATTGGAGCATGATTGGACCATAATTTATAAACAATTCAGGCTTCTACTGTTTTCTGTAAGAGAGTTATGTCTGTGATGAAGCAATCAATTCTCAAATACGTTTTATGTACATTTGAGAAGAAGGTATAATCCTTTTCAGTGGAGTGAAGGCACCTCCAAGGATCATATAGGTTTTCTTGAGAAAAATTTCACTTAAACCCGATTTGTGTGTTTCTTTTTAGTAGTGTTCATAGTAGGGTCCATGGGGGCATTAAAGTCTCCGCAAATGATGACATTGCCTTGTTGGACTTTACGTGTTTTCTTTATATTTTTCTTGATAAAATTAAAAGGTTGAGAATTCGGAGCATAGATGTTTACATAGATGTTCACATAGATGTTCGCTATAGTGTAGATTGAGTTATCAATGGAGGCCACCAGGATTAAAGATCAACCTTCCTTGTCTGTTCGCAGATCCAGAAGCTGAAATGAGGCAGTATCTTTTTTTTCTTATAGTTATTAGAAAATTATATTTGGGAAAATTTAGTATGTGAAAACTTGGGTGGATTGTTTTTCACAAAACCTGATTCATTAATGCTGACGATATCACTCTCAAGTTTTAAGACATCAGTCCAAAGAGCCTTATGTTTGTATGGGCTGTTGAGCCCTTTCACATTTAATGACAGTAGTTTAGGTCTCATACGGGTGAAGGTGATTGCATCTTGGTGTAGCATAGGTATTTTATATGTTGACTATAGTAATCCTATGAAGTTCTCGAGGTTGTAGCAACTTCCATATAAAAAAACAAAAACAAAGGATCATTAAGGTGTTGGAGATATTGTAGAACAATTCAAACAAAAGAGAAAAAAAAAACTTGAATAATGTGGGGAAGAGATAACGTGTAACTTCCAAAATTAACAATTCCCTGAGATCCTTTACACCTGAGAGATTCATATTTCTGTTGGTCCACATACAGCAGGTCAATTAAGCTTGATTTTTATTTAAAATTATAACGCTTGAAGTGGGCGGTTTGAATATTTGTTTTTGTATAATTTGAATTGGTAAGTTCTGATCAACCATGGCTAGCGTTCCATTGGTCGGGAATTTTTTCAGGAGGAGATTTACTGTGTGTGTTGCCTTCAATACCTAGTAGTACACAAGACTGGGGGTGTACTGGCGCAAAAGAAGTTAGAGGGATACCAACAATATCTATCATATGAGGCAGATTATGGAAAATCTATAATAGCGTGGCACATATATAATCCATAAAGTCCATGAAAAACAAGTCTTTTCACACTTGAAGGCGGCTCTGTCCCAAGTAAGAAGAGGAACTTGCAGTGAACTGTAAAAGAAGGGCAGGCGCCATTCTAAGTGTAGTAGGACTTGTATTTATTGGAGAAAACAACACACTATATACTCACAAACAAGTAAAATTAGACAGCAATGGATATTTGGCCGTAGAGTTCATCCGGAGGATCGATAGATCCGGGTACCTGTGGAAGAAAATCCGACCGATCCGCTGTATGGTCCACGGGAGCCGATGGAAAACGGCGTGGCCCGAACCCAGGGGACACTGTCGGGGCTTCCGGCGGCGTACTTCCAGCTAGAATGTAGAGCTCGATGACGTAGTAGAGCTACTACACTTAGAGTGGCGCCTGCCTTTCTTTTACAATACCTAGTAGTAGGCCCCAGGTTTGCAGGATTTTTAGACTTTCTTGCAATGTGTATATTGAATGTGAGATGTTGTTCCGTTCAATAAGAAGTTTAGTGGGGAAGCCCCACTTATAAACATGCTGTTATTACAGAGTATTTTGGTTATGGAATTCAGGTTTTTTCTTGTTAATATTGTTGCTTGTGAAAGATCAGAATAGAGAATAATGCCCGCGTAAGGATTTGGGAGTGATGACATGCATACTGCATCATTTGATCCTTTACATGAAAAAAGTGTATTTAAGCTATTATGTCTGTTAGCAATTTTTCCTGTATATGTGGAGGCTTGGGTAGCCTTTGAGCTCTGTCTATCACCAATTCTGGGTGAGGGATGCTGGGGATCAGATCATAAATCATACACCTCAGGAATTGTTTCAAATCTGCATTTTTGACAGTTTCCGGGATGCCTCTAAATTTTATAATATTACGTCTTGACCTGTCCTCCAGGTCTGCGACTTTCAAATTGAGATGTTTTATTTCTTCTTCTAGTTCAAAGTGGGCATCAATAAGGTCATTATAAGCATCTGTGAAATTTGTCATTTTGTTTTCAATAAAATCTACTCGCTCTCCCCCACCCTCTGCCCATGGACACCAAAACTGTTAATTACTCACTCTATAAGAAGCTCCTCACCAGGGCAGACCAGAAAATCAAGAACTTCTGTCCAATTAGAGCTACATGATTAATCGTAAAAAAAAAAAAAAAAGTGATCTTTTTACACGCACACGCACACGCACACACACACACACTCAAGGGTGTCCTCAGGATACTGGCATTGGTATCGGAATAAGGTAGCCTGGATTGAAAAGACTGAAGGGGAAGCCGTTGGCTGCTATGGAGCCAGTGTGGAACGCAAATGGCACTGAAAGCAGAACTGACGTCCGCAGGGAACGTAATGCTGTGGATGAGCGGTACTTTGTTTCTTCTTTACACCGCACCCTTGATCCCAGCTGTGTGATTTAGTACATGCTTTTTATCTGCCCAAATGTGAGCTTTCATCTTTTACTGTGTGTCTTATTAAACCCATTATGACTGCACTTAGTCTGGCTCCCCTTCTGTTTTCTACTTTTGCAGAATCTGTTAATTGCTGTGCTCTTAGAGGGTGCTGCCGCAGGTGCAAAACGTTTTACCTCCTTGCTCCCACATGTAATTTTGATGACATATTTTTTTTTTAATGAAAAAATATGTATTTTGCGCTTACTCAGAAAAGTAAAGTGTATACTATTGAAGGTGCTGCTACTAATAAAGTCTAAATACAGGACTTACTACTGAAGTGCAAAAATTGTATTAGTGCGCAGCGCTACCCATAAATCCTCTGTGATATAGATCAAATTTCATGCAATATATATAAAAATCTCAGAAATACTAAATCAACAAATCTATACTAAGTTCATAAGAAAAAGGAAAAAAGGTGAAAAAGAGTCCAATACAATGTGCTCGTGTAAGTCACCTTTCACTTACAAGAGTACGTTCAATTGGACTCTTTTTTTTTCACCATTCTTACTTTTTTTTTTTTTTTTTCCCTTTTCTTATGGGCTTAATGCGGATTTATTGATTTTGTTTTTTTGAGATTCTTATATTGTATGAAATTCAGTCTCTATCACGGAGGATTTATGGGTTGTGTTGCGCACTTTTTTGCAATTTACTTTTATGGACATTTTCTGCATTGAAGCCACAAAATGTTGATAGGCTAATGTTTCTAGCTAAGAATCTTTAAATCAGTTTATCTGACTGTATACCTGAATGTTTTTTTGAATGTAATAGTCATTTTTTTTTTTCACATTACATTATTTTTTATTACATTTCTTTTAATTTGATTGTAGCAAGGAGTATTATGGCTAATTTTATTGCCATATTTTATTTAAAGACCTAATGTTCGGGGGTTGTAAATCTTTAACATTAAAGTTCTTCAGAATCGTGCTCTTT
The DNA here is from genome assembly GCF_965119305.1 of Pelophylax lessonae. NCBI lineage: Eukaryota > Metazoa > Chordata > Amphibia > Anura > Ranidae > Pelophylax > Pelophylax lessonae. The sequence goes on along the minus strand of NC_138772.1, from coordinate 313,584,078 downwards.
ATTCTAAGCAAAAAAATCGTGATTCTAATTTTTAAAAGAATCGTGCAGCTTTATGTCCAATGCTTCATTAATTCCCAGTAAAGTAATTAGAAATGAAAATGTATTTGTACAGTGAATTAGTATGCAATTTTAAAGGTACTCTCACTTAGAACTGGCCTGCGTAGGTTGAAAAAAAGTAGAACTTGATCACCCGATTGCGTTTTTACCCTAGGACAATGAAAGCTGTTTGCCATATTAGCAACCACTTGATTTGCAGCACACCAAAATGTGCTCCTAAGAGATGGCCGTCAACCCGTAAATACATCTCTCAGTATCAAAGATTTTTAATGGTGTGTTCCCATAGTGAGAGTACGATATTGTAACACACCTCACCTGCCTCTATGTCAAACGTTGGCATCAGCCATATCATCACGTCAGGATTTTCCACTGGAATACATTAAGCCCCAGGGACACCCGTGCTCTTGATAAAAAAATAAAATAAAAAATAACCTAAAGGTCACTTTTGTCTTTAAATATTATCAGATCTCTCGGTGAGAAAGAAAATATTATCCATCTTCTTTCCAAATGTGTATATAAAAAGGAAACTATTTTATGTCAGTTTCTATTTCATTTCTTATCTGCTTATCACTTCAATGACTACCTTTCTGATCAATTCCCAAAAAGGGAGTATAAAGAAAATGTGAAAAAAGTTGATGATGGTGTCAAAGAGATGGTAACCCTGATTGAAGACTTTTATGGATATGATGATAAAACTTCTTTCATCTTCACCTCTGACCATGGCATGACAGACTGGGGTGAGTAGAACTGTGTATCGATTTGTAATTTTGCAGTGATTCTCTTTTGTTAGTGTACAGTTACTTTACAAGATATGAGTTTTTTTTTTTTTTTTTTAATAATTTCCTTAGGTCCTTCTTAGTATATCTTAAATACTGATTTTTTTGTAACAGAAGAATTAAATCAGATCTACTCAGTATTTTTGTAAATTGGATACGTCTTGTTAAATCACCAGATTTTTTGCAGCCCTTTGTGAGATCATGAAACATTATGAACTAAGCATAACTAAGAAGGCTCATAACTTTTTTAACTGCATCTAAAAATTATTTTACTGGACTTTGTCAAGTAACATTTGGAATAAGGTTTTCCTACTGTTGACCTTGCTGTTTTATTTATCTGCATGTGCTCATGATTTTAATTATTAACATCAACTAAATATGATTGTCAAGTAACTTGGAAAGCAGTATCAGCATTAAGCTACTCCCAAAGGTTTGCAATGCTCTCTTCAATGACAGAGTAAGAAGTTTATTGATCTAGAAGAGTGTTTCTCAACTTTTTTTCAGTGACAGCACCCTTTAAATGTATGCACAAATCTCAGGGCACCCCAGTCAAATTATTCTTTGGGGTTGATTTGTTATAACTGTAGAGTGCAAGATTTGGTGCAGCTGTGCATGGTAGTCAATCAGCTTCTAACTTCAGTTTATTCAATTAAGCTTTGACAAACAAAACCTAGATGCACATTGGTTTCTTTACAGAGCTTTACCAGATTTTGCACTCTCCAGATTTAGTAAATCAACCCCCTACTGTTGGGTCTTCATTTGGTGGTAAATGTTAATGGAAATCTCCTGATTTTTTTTCTTATCAAAGAAAGTGAGCCAGAAATAGTAAAAAAATATATATTCAAACTTTTTATGCCGTTATGCCCCCCCCCATATCAAAAATAATATTCCTGATATGCATGAAGATACCACATGTGTGCATTATTTGTTTGTACCTGTAGTAGGGCCAAGAAACAGTAGTGTGCATTTTGTTTTTTTTTTCTACCGAAGCATTGACACCTGCACTGACACTAATATAAAAGTTTTTTTTTTTTGTTTTGTTCTCACAATTCTCTTTTCAATTGATGAAAAAAAGATACAATGTAACTTTTTCTCCTCATAGGGTAGAAACCATACAGGGCTGGTCCCAACACTAGTGATCACTGTGACTGGGTATCACAATGACTGCATGATTGGGGATCGGTTTTATTGACTCCTGATTGTTACTCTAAAGGCAGGGGCTATCAGTGACAGTTAAGTCTCCATGCTGAGGGTGTGCAGTAGAGTTCCAGCACAGACACATGCGGCACTTTGGAAGAAAACCGACTTCTGCAATGCTGCATACACAACGTGTATGTGTTATGCTATTATCAGGGGTGCAGTCAACTGACAGCATTTTAGATGAGCCCAAAGGTGCCCTGTTGACAAAGCCTGATCTAGAAACTCCTGGTAATAGAGACTCTGATTCTTAATATACGTGAGTACAGTTGATCTGGTTGGCATTTTACATAGATGGCCTCTGACTCCAGGCATGACAGGACTAAGGCACACCCCAGTTTAATTTAATCACTGGAAGGATAATTTATATATTTCATCTGGTTTATAGACACCTTGCAAATCTTACAGGGAAAATTGCAGCCACATTGATGTGGTGAATTCAAAGGAGAAGTATGGCCATGGCTCTTTTCACCATACTTCTCCTGTGACCCAAGTTTAGTGGACAACAGGCTAAAGTCGGCTGTTGACTTATGTCACAGAGCCAGTCCAGCCACTTCTGCCCCCTCCACAGTCCAGAGGCAGAGCAGAGAGAATGTGGCTGACAGTTGCTGCTCTCTGCTCACTGAAGACTGAGAACTGAGCGATCAGCAGTCTTTAATTGCTCATTTCTGGGTTTGAGGCGAAGGGGGCCAGATGCAACATCGGACCAATGCTGCACCAACCTAGGTGAGTATGCAAGTGTTTTTTTTTTTTTAAACCTGCATTTCTCTTTTAAATCTGGAAAATCTGCTGACCGGCTGGGTTTATAGAACAGAAGAGACCCTAGTGGCCTCTTCTGTTCTAAATGCCTCCCCCTGTCTGTCAGTGGTACCGGATCTAAGCCGCACATACACATTTCAGACCACATGGTGATGTGTCTCCCGTGCGCATGCATGTGAATGACATCATCGCAGCCCAGCCACTCAAGTGGCCAAAGAGACAGAATCTGTAAGGAAGACCTGGTGAAGATGGAAGTTCCCTAGACCAGTGAGAGCAGTGATTACACAGTGCTGGAGTGCTCCATTTGACAAGTAAGTCTGCCATACTAGCACATTATGGCATAACATTGCAAGGGGCCCATTTTTTTTGCAGTGTTTAATATGGCTTCAATCTCTGCTAGGTCAGTGACTTTGAATGGTGATAAATGTTCTGGTGACTTATTATCAAGGATCACACTGTCCTGCAATAATCTAATACACATATGCTGTGAACAAATATCCAGTATTTGTAATGCTAATTTATGAGGAGATGTGTGCAAGTAGTTATAAGCTCAGTGTGCCCGCATAAACTCTCCTTGTAGCTTTCACACTACACTTCTATAATACTAGCGCTTCCTGTTGGAAACAGAACTTATTATTTGCACACTCATCTATCGCTGGGATCTTGTTGCACTGATTGATGTAATTTCTTGGAAAAACCATTTCAAGTTTATGAAGCCAGTAAACTTGATGTATGTTTTGATTATTTATATATTACTACTTTCTATCTTACAGGTTCTCATGGTGCAGGTCACCCTTCTGAGACACTAACACCACTGGTTGCTTGGGGAGCTGGAATACATTATCCAAGGCAAAATCAACTGCAGCATGATATATTCTCAAAAGGTAAGTTTTCATACTTTGAAATAAAATTATATTAAATAATCAAGGGATCATGTAATGCATAAATCTAGATTTCTGACAGTGGTAAGGCAGAATAGTAAAATAAAGTGATTTTTACAACCTGTCAAAAAGTTAGGTTTCAAGGCTGGATCAGTGTCACTCCAAAAAAGAGATTTACCCTCAAAGTGTCGTAACAACTTTTTGGAATGAATCTGAGCGGGGTAACCTGTGGTGGCCAACATAAGACTTCATGATTGATTCAGAAAATGGAAAATATCTTTAAGGTGAACCTGACAGCCATTTAAACTTGTAAGAGTCCCATCTAAGACCAGACATTGCATGATGCCTGCAAGGTGCCCAATGTTACCTTTGTTAGCCAGAAAAGCCTCCCCCAGGTACCTCTTTGTTCCTAGTGCCCTGACTTTAGGGCTAAGCCTTCTCCCACTGCCATCTCCATTTCCAGGACTCTCTGTTAGTAATCAGGGCAAAAGTCCTGGGTTGCATTTCAGCAAGGTTTGGCGAACTTTACAGAAATGAAGAAGCCGGGTCCAAAACCTATTAAACTCAGCAGGGGCCAAATCTGTCAAATTAAAAATACCCATATTCTGGGCCACTAGAACATGGGCTTGAGCACTGCCATGGGAACACGTACTAATGCAAAAATATTTAAAAAAAAATCCATTTGGCAACGAGCAGTGATTTTTTTTTTGTTAAGTGCCTAAAGTGATACATAAAACATTAAATTTTAAATAGCATGCTTGGGGGTGTCCTATTCCTGCTTTTGAAGGGGCACAGCTTTGTTATACTCAGAAATTTCTGTAAAAGCACTTACATTTACAAGCGAAAAAAGTTTTTCATTTGCCGTCAAATTAAATATCAGTTTGGCACCCACTCCGGTTTGCGCATAAACTAGCACAAGTCACAAATCTTACTATTGGATAAAAGATATAGCTGTAGTAAAATATTGCTTTTATATATGATTTTTGGCTTTCATTCCCACCAAAGGGGATGAGCTAGCTAATGGTCGGTCTGAACCTAGGCTGCATCAGTTGAAAGTTGGATAATTTTTTTGGATTGAGGATTTACTTTTGTCTGGGCTGCCTGAACAAAGATCAGTGTACAAAGAATTCTTCTCTGGGCTAACAAGGCCAATAGCTGGTTTCTTGTTCTTGCTGTTCTTAGGGAGGACTTAAAAAATAGCTCTGTTGGTTTGTTAAAATTAGGCCAAAGGCATGGTGTGATGTTTCCTCTAGCTGCCAATTATGCTTAACTTTTAACTTTAGAAAAATAACGTGTCTGATTAGATCCTTTGAGCTATATATCCATTTCTCTCCATATTGCTTTTTATATATACACCCTATTATTCTTTAAAGTTCAGCAATAAAACCTTTCAGTGCACTTTTGTGCTGTGAAGGCTAAACTAAGGACTTGTGCTGATGATTTAGCCAAGACATAAATTTTATATTGTTTCTGTCTGCCCTTTTCTCTGAGCTCTGATTTAGGCTAGGAGAGGAATGCAAAAAGAGAGGCATAACTGACATTTAAATTTTAGAAATTTCTAGTAATACCTTCCAATAGGGAAAATATGCTATATTTAATTGCTAGTTTTGAAGCTTTTGAAATAATCTAGTACGCCCATATGTCATTATAGGTCTGGTAACCTGCAATGTTAAGTCCTCATTAAACGTTTCACTGAAATTTGTTAATGGGTTTTTTTTTTTGTTCCGTTCAGAGGTTTTCAAATATACTGTATTTAGGCAGTCCATATATAGCAGCCTCTTATTATGTCCAAAGTATGAACTTTATGTGTTTTGCAATGTCCATTATGCAGCATAAGAAAAATCTTGACCTTGGCTAACCTAGCACACAGAATTAATAAAACAACATTTGTTTAAAGTGAAACACAATGAAAATATATAAAATCCCTTTAGTTCAGCCATGTATTTATTCAACAATTAATAATTTTTAATACTTGTATCTGAATAAACTATAAGCAAAAAAAGTAAAGGTTATTTAACTCCTTCGCGCCTAAAGGTAAAACAGATCTTAATGCCTAAGCCCAATTTTGCAACTTTGACATGTGTTCGTAAAACTGTACATATCATCACAACTACTTTGTGCATCCAAGTGGATTATATGTTTTTTTTTAGGAAAAATTGGGCTTTCATTTGATGGTAAATGGTAATGGATATCTCCTGATTTTTTTTTTTTTTATTATCTAAGGAAAACTGGCCCAAAACAGTAAAAAAAACAAAATGTTTTAATTATTTTTATTGATTTTGATGTTTTATAAAAGTATACAAATAGAGAGTTATAACATTCTCATTTATACTGTGCCGACATCTTAGTCCGAGTTCTGGTTTTCTGGCCTCCTCATTGGCTAGCAGGGGTTGACATCACTCCTTCACAGGGAGCAATTTTTCTCGGCATTTAGAGATCAGCCCAACTCTGTAACCTGAGCTGCGCATGCAGTTTACAACACAGAGGAGGATAGTGAGCAGGGAGGTATGGGCATTTTATGTCAGAAAAGACAGTGCGCGTCTGTTCTGCAATAAAGTGTGAATATTTGCCAGTACACCGCAGATCTTCAAATTGAGTCCAAATGGCTTTATTGAAGTTCGATCACATCACGAACAAGAGAGTGCAACGTTTCGGAGTCACACAGAACCCCTTCGTCCGGCATGTGATCATCACATGCCTGATGAAGGGGTCCTGCATGACTTCGAAACGTTGCACTCTCTTTTGAGTACCTTTTTTAATCATTACTGTTAGGAGGTCACATGATGTTTCCTGTCCTCAGGGAAAGTTCTGAGGGAGGAGTCTCTAGTACTCTGTTGATGTAAGAATCTGTGTGTGCACAGCTTTGATTGGTCACATAAAAAAAGGCTTTCAGAATAGAACATTTTAATAATTATTAGCAACAAAGTGTTTTAAAGCTTAATAGAAAAAAAGCAAATGTTTATTATTTTTTTGCAGTAACCTGGTGGATGTGAAATTGACTGACAAAAGCTTTCGCTTTGTTCACACTGTAAATATATCTGGAAAAGGCTCTGCCAATCAAAGGCTGTGCCATGCCCCTTCAGCCTATGTCTATCATGTGTATGTGCTGGGACTAACAGGGAGGGGAAGCCTCCATCAATTACCATATTTTATCCTGCCCCCATAGTGTTTAGCAACATGGAGAAGGAGGGAGGGAGGGACATTTCTTTTTCCACTGTGTATACAGCCACATGTGTGGCTCTATAGTCACAGGGGCTGCACAGATAAGAAAAAGGAGCAAATGAACAGATTAGAAGGGAGCTGTAACTGGAGCATGCTCAGTAGATGTCTGCAGCTGGTTTACACAATCTCCAGCTGCAGCAGAGACACAGACTAGGAGGGAGGGACAGTGAACTGCAGGATCAACCAGCATTTTTGCAGTCTACAGAAAACAAATGCTGTAGTGGGTGAGTGAGTATCAAAACAGTGTAATATAGTATGTATTGACAGTTTTTGAGGATTTAGGTTTAATGACACTTTAAAAAGCTATAGGCTTGTAAATCGTTTTAGAGGTAAAACTGTTCACAGACATTGTATATGCATTTCAATAGTATTTTAAGTTAGCTGGCTTAAGTTCCATCCTATTAACACAGTATAATAGAAAGATAGATTGCTGCACATGAGACAGGCTGTATGCCAATGATGGCTTGTCGAACAGAAGCAATAGCAATCAAATAGCAAGTTTAGCAAGTTGTTTGATAGGTATCTGTTAAAAAACGTATCAGTAAGGTTTAATTTTGTTCTGTGAATGTAGTTTAAATGAAACCAGCATGCAGATTATTATTATACAGGATTTATATAGCGCCAACAGTTACATAGTTACATAGTTTGTGAGGTTGAAAAAATACATCAGTCCATCCAGTTCAAACTATGATGTGTGTGTTTGATGTTAACCTTACATTGTATACCCCTGTATGTTGTGGTCTGTAAGGTGCCTGTCTAATAGTTTTTTGAAGCGATCGATGCTCCCTGATGATACTACTGCTTGTGGAAGAGAATTCCACATCCTTACTGCTCTGACAGTAAAGAACCCCTGACGTATTTTAAGGTTAAACCGTTTTTCCCCTAGTTTTAGTAAGTGGCCACGTGTCTTATTGTATTCCCTTTCTCTGAAAAGTTTGTTCCTTATGCTAGGGTCATCACCAGTACAGTATTTGTACATTGATATCATATCCCCCCTCAAGCGTCTCTTCTCCAGAGAGAATAAGTTCAATGCTTGTAGTCTTTCCTCATAGCTGATGTCCTCCATTCCTCTTATTATTTTTGTTGCCCTTCTCTGGACTCTCTCCAGCTCCAGCACATCCTTCCTGAGGACCGGTGCCCAAAACTGGACAGAATACTCCAGATGTGGCCCGACCAGAGTCTTGTAGAGTGGGAGAATAATCTCTTTATTTCTGTAGTGAATCCCCTTTTTTTATACATGCCAGTATTTTGTTGGCTTTGCTTGCAGCGGCTTGGCATTTGCATTCCACTGACAAGCCTGTTGTCCACTAGGACCCCCAGGTCCTTTTCCATCTTAGATTCACCCAGAGGTTCCCCCCCTAGTGAGTAGCTTGCTTTCGTGTTTCTGATGCCCAAGTGCATTACTTTACATTTTGCAACATTAAACCTCATCTGCCATGTAGTTGCCCACCCCATTATTTTGTTCAGGTCTGCTTGTAAGGTTTCCAAACCCTGCATCAAAGATATTGGCATGCTTAGCTAAGTATCATCCGCAAATACCGAGAGTGTGCAAGATAACCCCTCCTCTAGGTTGTTTATGAATAAATTAAACAGAATTGGTCCCAGGACAGAACCTTGGGGGACCTGGAGCCAGTTCTCTATCCAGGTACTCACCCCATACCTATGTACCTTAGTTTGTACAGTAAGCGTTTGTGGGGAACTGTGTCAAATGCCTTTGCAAAGTCCAGATACACCACATCCACAGGCTTTCCTTTGTCTAGATGGCAACCCACCTCATCGTAGAAGGTTAATAGATGGGTCTGGCTGAATCCATGCTGATTACTACTAATAATACTGTTCTCATTACTTAAGTCTTGTATGTGGTCTCTTAACATCCCCTCCAAAATCTTGCAGACTACTGGCCCTTTTTTAAATATTGGTACCACGTTGGCTTTTTTCCAATCAGCTGGCACCATACCCATCTGTAGACTATCCAATTTGTGCAGCGCTTTACAATATGAGGGAAGACAATACAGTTACAATACAATTCAATACAGGAGGAATTAAAGGGCCCTGCTTGTTAGAGCTTACAATCTAAAAATAAGGAACTTTCAGTGACTTTTTTAATATGTATACTTGCTTTTGGTCATTGACCTAACTTACTGAGGCCATAGTGTCTTAATAGCAGCCAGACAAGTGGTATTTTCATAAGGTGATCAGCAGTGGTAGCCTCATATATTTCTTATGCCTGGTTTACTTTACCACCATTGGCTTTCAGTGATAGGCTTTTTTGTGTTACCTTTGCCAACATTGACAGTTGCGATATACACATAGCTGCTCTATTTTACTTCACATGCGATATTAGAGGCACAGATGCTTCATATACCGTGTGTTTTTATCTGAAAAAAAATTATTTTTTCCTAAATTTGTATTGGGGTATATTTAGTTAGTTTAAACAGGGCTAAGAAGAGTTTTTGTTTAATATGTTGTCTGCATCCTCTTGTTGACTTCTGTATTACAACCTCATCTCAGTGGGTAAAGGTGGTTGCACATGGTAGGATTCTTAACTAAGTGTGCAAGTGATCTCACAATAGATGGATCCTAATTTCTTATGATTCATTTACTCATTCATTATTTAAATTCTAATGGGGGTATTTTATAAACCTTGTACAACCGGATGATTCATGTGCTATACTAAAAAGAGAAATTTTCCTATTTTTTTTGCTTAAGACATAATAATAGAAATAGTATACAATTTGTAGTTAAACATCCCACTTTGCTTGAGCATTATATGTGTGTACAGAACAGGACAAACATTTCTAAATAAGCAGATAAATATCTTTGTTCAGCTTTGGTGCGCTAAATGTGTTGCATTATAGTTGTTTCTCAAAACAAGTAATGTTCAGCAGTCATAAGTTTTGCAATGAATACGTTTTCTTTCTGTACTTGCTTCCATCAATCTGATTTCATTTACATATAAAGTATATCTTAAAAAATATTATAAATTCTACAGTGTCTTGTGGTCTAGGGGAGATGCAAGTATAAACTCTGCTTCGTATGCCACTATACTTAATTACAGTATTTATATACTAGATACAAAGCTAGTTTGTTTACTTGTGTGCAGTATGCTTGGCTAGTTTCTTAATTTTCTGTTTAATGTAATTTATGGTCTTTTCTTTCCAGAATGGAATTTGGAAAGCTTTCAAAGAATTGATGTTAACCAGGTACGGCTATTTTCGCTCTTATTTAAAAACATAGCAACTTTTTTTCTGTGTTTTATAGGAGGATGAATCACCTCTCCAAAAATGTACAATTATGCAGAAACCTTTTAAATAATGATTAAATGTGAAAGTTTAGTTTTGATTTTAAATATATTAACCATTGTAGATGTCATTTGTTTGTTAATAAGTGGTCTTCTCCCTGGATATGTTAGGGCCTAAGATAACTTAAAGCAGAGCTAAACACTCTCAGTCAACATTAACTATCGTTAATCCTTATGCTGCTATCGTTAGTAAAAAGATACGTATATTATGTTTACTTGTTTTAAACAATTTTTTTAATTTTTTTAGTTACTTCCTGGTTTCTAGCATAGGTCAAAATTATGTCAAGCATTCCATGAGTATTCATCTCAGACAAAAAATTCCCCTTGGGGTTGGGACTTTATAAGCACTAATCAAGTATACTGTAGTTTCATAAAATCCATATTTTATTTATAACACTCAAATAAAAACATGTACAAACACACATGTACAAGGTAACCATATACAAATCAAGAGAGGTAACATTACATCAATACAAATAGCTGATTGAATATGCGGGTTAACATCACGATGGCCCAACGCATTTGAAAGCTTCAATAGAGTATTCATGGGCATTCTTTCATCTAGAGGAGAGGAGAAGGGGCTTTCTAAGCTAAGCACACCTTCCCTTTTGCATGCCTGAGCTAAGTGCAGATGTGTTCCAATAAGTAAATACTAAATTAATTATCTGCTCTTACTCAAGATTGCCAAAACTAGAAATTATAGTTTTTTTTTTGCAGAGTGATTTCCCACTAAGCATTAATAGCTTCAGCAGAAGCTGAGTGAAGTAGACAATATGGCTCGCCAGGATTTGAAGAAGACATTTGTCTTTTTTCCAGCACCATTTGTTGGTAACAAGCTTTGACCTTACCAGACCCTGTCCATCTCCTCCCTGGCTCTTTCTGCACTATGTTGCCGATGCCCCTGCCTCGAATGATTCACCCTTTATTTGAACGGTCTCCCTCTGATGACACTGCGGGCCATTTGTGGGTCCCCTGCATCACTTTCTAACACTTTAACCATCGTATCCCGTTTGGTTTTTTTTTGATTCTATCCAAGGAAATATTGTGTACTTCACCCAGGTCCTGATGAAGCTATTGATGCAAAACATTTCAAGTATGAGGCATTCCTTATCAAGATACCATTTTCACTTAACTGATATCAAGTTATTCTTACCATCCCTACTATTAATGTTAATATGTTTAACTGGTTTTTGATATTACCTCTATAGGGTGCCCACAATTAATGTTAATCGTTCATGTACATCTGGGGTAGGCAATAGAGGGGGATATTTAACTGAACAACATGAAAAAGATCAAAGGTCACTGGGACTCAGGGCCCTTTTTTTAAGAAATTAACTAGCAGGTCTTTACTAAGTAGTAAGGAAAACGTAGAAAAACATAATAAAACAAACATCCCTGCTCTGTGCTGAGTGGCTTCCTGATCATTCACAAACTAAAGCTTAGTAAGTAAGCACTGTTCACTTACTGCGTTCATTCAGATAAGGAAGGGGCCCGTTAAATGACCTATTTCTCAACCCCCTTCCCTGCTCTCCATTCTAAAATGAACCACCAAAGCAGCCCGCAAGAGAGGAGAGGGCCGAAGCCGGTGGTTGGAAGGGGGATTTAAGGAAGCACATGGTGGGCCAGGTAACAGAAGATCGAAAAAAACCCTAAAAGAAAGGGTGGCGGGAGGAGCATTTAGTGGAACCGATTGTCTGTCTGTATCTTCCCCCCTGCAGTAGCTGAATGCTGTTGGGAGGGAGAGGGAGAAGCGGGCATTCAGATGCTGCAAAATACAGCTGATCAGTTCCACTCAGTGGCGCCCCCCGCCCCTCTTCAGGTTTCCTGGATTTCCAACCAAGGGATGCGATCTACCTGTCACCTGCCTGCAATCAACAGTTAGATCGTGAACGACCGTTTGCCGACCCCCAATGTACATAAATCATTTTTAATTAATGTATTTTTTTTACAAATAAAATCTTGGACTTTATCCATTTTTGATATGTGGTTCACTGACTGTGGGGATATAATGTTTAAGTCCCACTTTATTTTATTCTTACTTAAACTTGATCTCTAGGTTTCCTGTCACTTTAAATAGTTCTTTAAATAGAGTCGGTCTGAGTGGTGCTGGAGGGATGCAAATCTTCCTCTGATTGGCTGAGTCTGAGATTATCACCTCATCAGCCCTCCTCTCCACCTCAGCCGGTCAGACGAAGCTTTGAATTTATTCACAGAATATAAAGCTGTCTAATAATTGCTGAGCACCACTCAGACCAAATCTATGATGTTCTGGGTGCAAGAGGGAAGTCTCAGTCTCACAGTCAGAACCCAGAACTGTGTACTATATGTAGCTGAAGCTACATGCAGTTCAAATAGCACTTACAGCCAATGCAGCAGTTAGTGAAGGAAATAGTTTATTTGGACTGACATGAATGGATGGATGAGTTTGCTTTGAATATTAAAAATGAATTAAATTGCATTTTCATTTTGTTTGAACTTAGTGTTTTCACTACAGCTTTGTTTTTCTAACATCTCTGTTCTTTCTACATCTGAAATTTCTTTTCCAAAATCAAGTACTGCAATTTCCATCATATTTACTGAGTGTATGTTTTCCTGTATGTGATGTGTCCCATATAAAAGTTCACATACACAAATGTCTATGACACAGATATCATTGAATCGTTTTATGAAATCAAAACACACACTCTCTCTGAGTTTTTGATTAAGTTTTTTGTATATGTGTATGTGTTTTATGGTATTTTGTGTATGTTATATCTCTGCTTTGTTTTGTCTGTGTTAGATGTTGCTCTTTTATTTATTAATACATAATTATTTTCAATATAAAAAAAAACGTGCCACGGTTCTTAAAGGAGTTGTAAAGTCTATGCATTAGGACAAAAAGCCTTCTGTGTGTAGCAGCCTCTCCAGGCCCCCTAATACTTACCTGTGCCCCCTCTCTGCCCAGTTATGTCCACGAGTCCCTCGGCCATCCTGGGACTCTCCCTCCTGATTGGCTAAGATACAACCGGACGCCATTGACTCCCGCGGCTGTCAATCAAAGTCTGAGAGCCAATCAGGAGAGAGATGGGGCAAATGGCAGTTTCGTGTCTGAATGGACACACGGAACTGCAGCTCAGCTCAGGTGCCCCCTTAGCAAGCTGCTTCCTGTGGAGGGCACTCCATAGGAGGAAGGGGCCAGGTGCAGGAATGAAGGACCTGAGAAGTAGAGGATGCAGTCTGCTCTGTACAAAACCAACAGCACAGAGGAGGTAAGTATAACATGTTTGTTATTTAAAAAAAAATAATTTAATATTGTGTAGCTACTATTATACATAACATTCATAAATGAGATCCATAAATGTTCATAAATATGCTCATTGCATGTAAATGATCTCATAGAAGAAATGCTCTGAAGTCTTCCCCTGCAGAAGACATGTTCCGCAACGCATTAGGTGGAGTGGTGTCGATCGCAGTTGACCACAGGGAGTTTTTTTTAATTGTTATTTTTTTCCACAGGGAGTTTTATAGATGTGAAAATCTGCAGTGCAACAGCTAGTACACAATAAAATGTGTGTTATTATTTGTTGTCGACCACGGGAGGATTTGTGTTTGAGTCACAGAAAATTGGACATTTAGAAAATTTGTAGATTGTAAGGGGTTGTTTATTCACACCAGGCATTAACATGTGGTGGTTGGGCACATAGCTTTCTTGCATGATCTGATTTTTATTTAATGAGAATATTTATTGACATTTATGTTTATTATTTATGAATGTTATTTATAAAAGTAGCTACATACAATTAAGAAGCGTGACCCTTTTTGAAATTTATAATACACTGAGTGTGGGAACACATTATAGTGCCAACAGCAGGTTATTTTTATTCTTACTCTCACATTAGATAGTGTGGCGCGGGAGTACGGTATACATTTTTATAGAATAAATAATTATAATAAAAAGTTATTTACACCCCTATAAATGAATGAACTTGCCATTAAACTGTAGACCATATTCTGCTATTTCACTTTAGATGGCAGAACTTGACTGCACATTAGTAGCTTTCACCTCCTGAGATGTCTGTGCTGTTCAATTTATCTGTTAATAGGCTAGGTGTAGCAAGAGAGCACAGCTCAGCGATTAGACGTTGGGGTTGGGCCCGCTGTGCCACTGTACTGTGATGCCATTTTTATGTGTGTATGTGAGCTCTCTTTGTGATAGATGATAAATTTCTTTTTTCCTGTGTAGACCTGTAAAAATAGATTTTTTTATTTTATTTTATGTTTTTTGTCCAGGTCTTTGCTCCTTGCCTACTTTTTTCTTTTAATGGCTTTGTGTAGTTGTGGTTCATGTGGTATGATTTTTATTTGTGATTCTTTTCCATTGAAATATAAAAGATTTCTTTGAAGTGTCTCTAGCTCTGTGGGCTTTTTTTCTTGCTTTATCTCCTGGTCATTCCTGCTTTATTGAATAGGAAAAAGTGTTCAGCATTTTTATTATATAACATACTTAATAATAACTTAAAGTTAAAACGTTTAAGCAATGCTGCATAATTTGCCTGATGGTGAAAGCAGCAGTTTAGTAAAGCTTTAAAGTGACTTTGAAAGTTCATGCCTGGGGAAATGAGCAATAGAAGCCCTGTGTATGCTCAGACTCTCCAATTCTACCCCCTTGTGATGCTAAGCATCACTGCTGTTATGTAGAGGGGAGGGGGTTGCATGTGCTATGCACATATGTGGAATTACTGGGCAGGATACTATTCTTACCTAGGTGAACAGTGGAGCAAAGAAAAAGTGAGTATGTGCAGCTGTGGAGCTTTAATCCTTCTACAGCCTTCCGCCATTTGGCATGTGTCGCCAGCAGCAGTTGGGGCTTACATACACTTCTGGCTGCTACAGAAGCTGGGAGTATGTGTAAATCTTGCAAGTCGACTGTCAGCTTCCACAGACACCCATAACATTGCTTAAAATCTGCATTTTAAAAACCAGTGTGTTAATATTGTGTGACACAAAAAATGGAAATACAACCATTTTATTCTCCAGGGTCTCTACTTTCTGAAAATATATATAGTTTTGGGGTTTAAAACCAATCTGCAGCCCTAAAATAATTTCTTTAACTTGTACAAGAAAAAAAAAAACACACAAAAATGGCTCTGGCAGCAGAAGTGATAAATGGATCCTGTTCGATTTACCCTGCATGGGCATTGAAGCCTTTTTTTTGGACAGTGCAACCACTTGCCTCCTGGGCACTTTTACCCCCTTCCTGCCCAGGCCAATTTTCAGCTTTCAGCGCTATCACACTTTGAATGACAATTGCGTGGTTATGTAACACTGTACTCAAACAAAATTTGTTATAATTTTTTTCACACACAAAGATCACCACTGTTTTTTTTTTTTGCTAAATAAACAAAAAAAAATACATTTTTCATAGTTTGTTCTAAAATTTTGCAAACAGGTAATTTGTCTTCTTCAATGACGTGCTCTGATCAGGCTGCACTGATGGACACTGATAGGTGGCACTACTAGGTGGCACTGATGGGCACTGATAGGTGGAACTGATGGGCATTGATGAGGCAGCACTGGTGGGCACTGATGAGGAGGCACTTATGAGGCGGCACTGATGGGCAGCACTGAAAGGCACAAAGAGGTGGCACTGATAGGCGGCACTGATGGTTGACACCGATAGGCAGCTCTGATCGGTGACACTGATAAGAAGGCACTGATAAGCACTGATTGGCAGCATTGGTGGGCACTGATTGGCAGCACTGCTGGGCACTGGTGGGACTGCATTGATAATTAGGACACTGATAATTAGTGCCGATTTCCCATTAACATAAGCTATTTATCGACTTTCTTCTCTCTTCATGCTGTCAGCGTGAGGGGAAAAAAAAGCCAATAACCAGCTTGTGTTTACATTCTGTGATCAGCTGTCGTTGACTGACAGCTGATCACATGGTAAAGGGCTGCTGTGATTTGCTCTTTACCTTGATCTGTGATCAGCTGAGTCCGAAGGACTCCGCAAACACAGAGCACGCTGCCCTCGCGCTGCAGGGGGTGTGCGGGCAGCGAGAATACGGGAGGATATCCATGTACACCCTACTGGCAAAGGAAGCCCACGCTGTATCCGTCTTTCGACTATAGCACGGGGAGAATGTGGTTAAAGTGATATTTAGTCTTTTTTTTTTTTTTGTTTAAAAATAACAAACATGTCATACTTACCTACTCTGTGCAGTGGTTTAGCACAGAACAGCTCAGATCTTCCTGTTGGGTCCCTCGCCTGCTGAGTGCCCCCGCGGCAAGCAGCTGGTTCACTGACTTTGAATAAAAATGCCAGTGGTGCCCGCTACTGTCTGTGTAACATCGCTGGATGGAGAGGGGGCTCAGGAAAGTATTAGGGGGGCCGAGGGGGGCTGCTGCACACAGAAGGTTTTATATCTTTAACCACTTAAGCCCCGGAGGATTTGGCTGCTAAAGGACCAGGGGTTTTTTGCGATTTTTTACTGCGTGACTTTAACGGACAATTGCGCGGTCGTGCGACGCTGTACCTAAACGAATTTGACGTCCTTTTTTTCCCACAAACAGAGCTTTCTTTTGGTGGTATTTGATCACCTGTGCGATTTTTTGATCACGCGCTATAAACAAAAAAAGAGCGTAAATTTTGCAAAAATAACAATATTTTTCACATTTTTTTATATGAAATTCCCCAAAAAAAAAGTAAAAATCAAAATTTTTTAACATTTTTCGGCCAATTTGTTTTATGCTACCTATGTTTGGTAAAAAAAATCGCAAAAAGCGTATTTTGATTGGTTTGCGCAAAAGTTATCGCGTTTACTAACAAAGGGAAAGATTTTTGTCATTTTTGGTGTTTTTTTTTTTAACGCGTAATGGCGGCGATCTGCGATTTTTTTTTCGGTACTGCGACATTGCGGCGGACAGATCGGACCCTTGACTGACATTTTTGACACTTTTGGGGTTACCAGTGACATTACTGCAGTAATCAGTGCTATACATATGCACTGTTACTGCAAAAATGACACTGGCAGGGAAGGGGTTAACTTTATTGGACAGGGAGGGGTTAAGTGTGTCCTAGGGGCGTGATTCTAACTGTGTAGGGACATTCCTATTGGTGTAAAAGCAAAGATCAACCGTTCTACATAGTAGAACGGACAGATCTTCACTTTTACACAGGGAGAACTGACAGGCAGCTTGTTTACACAAGCTGCTCTGTCTTTCTCCCTTCACAGGAGCGATCGCAGTGTGACTGGCGGACATCGAGTCCGCCGGTCACACACACTGACTTGTCTGTGAACGAGCCGCGGCGGGCGCGCGCCCGCCCGCGATAGGCTCGCAAGTCAGTGACAGGCGAGTGACGTACCGATACGTCACTCTGCCTGGCCGGGGCTGACCGCCGCAGTATATAGTCGTGCGGCGGTCGGCAACCGGTTAAAGTGTTTTTAAACCCACAATAGGAAAAATCAGTTTGTATATGCAGCAAAGCATGCTTGTTATACTCGCTGTGGAACCTAAGGGGTTAATCCCCAGCATTGTATAAAAAGGCTGTTTGATCCTGTCTTCTCTTATCCTCTCTTCCTTCCACTGTCCCCAATCCATCTCCTGATAAAATAGAGCCTTTGGAGTCACTGCGCACATGCTTAGTTTGGTGTGTATTGCTAGAGAGTTTTTTTTTTTTTGTCTTGGGAGGGTGCATCTTATTAGCACAGGGCAAATCGGCACTGCCCAGGCAGAGGGTCAGGAGTTCTGCAGCCTCATAGAACAGTCAGAGGAGAATGAAAACTCCTACAAGCTTTAACCAGACACTGATAGAAGTCACAAGTGCTGTATACTACTGATGAGAAAAGGTATTTAGCAGAAAATATTTAGTAAAATAATTGCATTTCCATGTTCTGTGTTCTGGGGGGTAGACCAGATGTAGTGAATGCAGGGTCCTGGTTTTAGTAACACTTTAATGCATAGAATGCATTAAGATAAAAAAAAAAGCTTCTGCCTTTAGAACCTCTTAACCACTTGCCGACCACCAGCAGTACATATACTGCGGCAGGTCGGCTCTGTCCCACGAAACAACGTAACTGTATGTCCATCGGCCCACACAGAAAGCACCCCCTAGGGACACATTTAACCCTTTGATTGCCCCTGGTGTTAACCCTGTCCCTGACAGTGTCCTTAGTACAGTAACAGTGCATATATTTAGGACTGATTACTGTAGTAATGTCACTGATCCACCCCCAAAAGTGTCAAAAATGTCAGTTAGGTGTCCGATCTGTCTGCCGCAATGTTACAGTCCCGCTAAAAATCGCTGATCGCCACCAATACTAGTACAAAAAATATATAAATAAATAATGACATAAATCTTTCCCCTAGTTTGTAGATGCGATAACTTTTGCACAAACCGATCAATATACTATTATTGGGATTTTTTTTTACCAAATATGTAGCAGAATACATATTGGCCTAAATTGATGAAAAAAATTGATTTTTAATTTTTTTTTAATTGGGAATGTTATATAGCAGAAAGTGAAAAATATTGTGTTTTTTTTTTTCCTCGAGAATTGTCGCTCTTTTTTTTTTTATAGCGCAAAAAATAAAAATCGCACAGGTGATCAAATACCACCAAAAGAAAGCGCTATTTGTGTGAACAAAGGACATCAATTTTCTTTAGGTACAGCTTCGCACAACTGCGCAATTGTCAGTTAACGTAACCCAGTGCCGAATCGCAAAAAAATGGACTGGTCATTAGGATGAAAACCTTCTGGTCCAGAAGTGGTTAATATTCATTCTTAAATGATCATTTTGCAAGTTTATTTATGTTTTTTACCTAGTTTAATTTGACTCGCTCTGCCTAAGCTTAATGATTGCCTGTTTTCACTGAAAGCATAGTATCAGATATTGAGGCATGCAGTTTTTTATATTCCTCCTAAAGTGGAAGTGATAAAATGTATTATAATCCTAGGAATAATACTGATGGAGCTTTATTTCCAGCTGTAGATTACTTCTCCTCTTCTTCTTTGCTATGCATACATACCAAGAGCCTCATTTCCAGCTTTTGTGAGCTTTTTAGAACAATGCCACATAATGAGAATCTTCAATAGCATTGCTAATGAGGGCAGAGATATACTCTTGTTTGCATGGCATTGCTCCGCTGATGACCTGGTAAGCAAGACATTGCTACCTTTCTTATTCTTCTAGCAAGGAGTTATGCTGATTAAATTATGAGCATTTCTTCAATATCAATGAGGGTCATTGAAGAAATACTCATCCCGCCAGTGAAGTAGTGACACAGTACCAAGCCCTGAGTATTTTGTGTCGGTTCTGCTGTTGCCCAGTTGTTACCTACCACAGGATCACAAATATGTTTATGTAAACCCTACTGGAGGATGCCTGGGACAACTCTTACCAAAGATAAAGTTAAGTACCTCAGCCCCTCTAGTACTCTATATTAATTCACCCCAGTGAAAGTCAGAATTTAGGTGTGTGTGATATGTGAGTATAGATCCACCATAAGATTTATTGTTTTGAATACTGACCTGATTGTTTGAGTGTGTGACTTTTCCAAAACATTCTATGCCGCTCTCTATTTTTACTGCTTCTACCTGATATAGAGCAGCAAAACTGTCAGTAATGTTCATCACATTCATCCCATAGTTTCCATTGCTAGCTAGCTCACAAAACTGACAAAATATAGTTATGTGTCCAGAAGTCCTAAAACTGCCAATTCTGATCTTTATCTAATGTTCAAATTTGTGTTAAACTATAGATGTATCTGATCGCATACCGGTTCATTGAATAATAGTTGAATTTCATTTGTACAGTCTTTATGAAGTCACGAGCCAAAATGAACACTGATGCTGTTGGCTGACTATCTGTCATGGATTTATGTGTAATTATTGCCCAACTGAAAAGTCAGAAAGTGGTTAGCACTTCGGCCTTGCAGTACTAGGGTCGAAACTACCACACTACCTGCATGGAATTCTCCATGTGCTTACATAGATTTCCTCTGGGTAGCCTGATTTCCATCTCACTCTCCAAGGACATTGTGGTTGGTTGCTAAATTGTCCCTAGTATGTTTATATACCGTATGCTCTTTGAGGGCAGGAACTGATATAAAAATTCAATATATGGAAAGTACTGCATATATTGTCAGTGCTATATAAAAACCTGTAATAAGTAATCAATGAACGACTATTGACATCAATTTTTTCCATTTGATACACAATAATGTGCTTTGTTTTTTAGGCAGATGTGGCTCCGCTCATGACAGCTCTTATTGGAGTCCCTTATCCTCTTAACTCAGTGGTAAGGCATTTCTGCATGTTTTTAAAAAATAATACAGCTGTGTTATTGTATTACTTTTTTGCATAATCTATGTTTATTTGCAAAATAGGAATAGAAAATATAAAAAAACACTATTGAATAAAATTTTGTGAAGCATTACATGCCGTGGAGCTTCTACAACTTTCACTTAGTACATGGACTACAAATGCACACATATGGTACATCCTTTACTGAATTTAGCACAATAAAGAGTATACACTCTTGTATAGGCATGTGTCTTCCATAAAGCTCCAAGTAGAGGTATATTCTAACATTACCACGCATGAGGTGAAATCCATATAAAGAAAATTAAAATAAACAAAGATCGCAAAAAAGAAAAAAAAAAGGGAAAAGCAAACTGTAAAAAATGTAGACCCATATAAGTGCTGCCAGATAGAATATATCTGTATCCATATTATAAAAAAAAAAATAATGGGTACCATAAGACAGCATGTAATGAAGAAGTCCTTTAATAAGTAGGCAGTAGCCCCTGGTAGTTACCAGACCAATGAAGTAGAAATGGGTTTAGTGATCCTCCCCATGTATCTTATAAGAGCAGTACATCCACCCTGCCCAAATGTCTTGGAATTGTTCTTCCTTATTTTTAGATATAAAAACCCACCTCTCAGCCTCCATCACCCTATGGACTTCCTGACAATCTCCACTCTTACTCTTCAGTAAATGCTGGGTAACACTGTTCTTATATGATTTGATAGAGGAATATATATATATCATGAAACAGGAATTGAAAAGGAGTGCATCTTATCAGTTTAAGGGAAGTTTTCCTTATCCACGGTGAGATGGATTTCAAAGACTGTTTAATGTTGGAGCTCATCCTTCAAATATGAAGAAACATCCCCTCCTGATCACAGCCCCTCCAACAGGTTTGGAAATATCTTTGCCAAGCAGGAGGGAGTCTTATACCATTGTGACATAAATTTGTAACATGACTCTTGAGTTTTGGTGCTGATAGAGGAGTCCTATTATTTTTTGCAGTTGATTAGAAGTAAAGTCCACTTCAAGCTCTCTTTCCCACTCACTAATAAAGTAAGGAACCTGGCTGGAGTAAGTACAAAGTAGCAGTTTATACATATGGGAAAGGAGATGTTTCGTACCCATATCAGTAGCAGAATGCTGCTCCTAAACTGACGTTTTTGGGCTTTTTGTGTTTTTTCCTAAGCCCCTAAATGCACCTCAATAAAAGCCTATGTGTCCTTGCACTCATAGGCTTTTAGAGGAGTTTAGGAGCAGCAAAGTTTAGAGGCAGTCAGTTCTTCTTCTCCTGAACAAAAAAATGTTCAGGAGAGGAGCTTATGGCCATAAAAAGGCCAAACACAACTAAGCATGTCTAAACATGCCTAAGCGCTAGGGGTGTTTAGCACTACAGCTTTTACTTATTTAATTGGCCAGAATAAATTAAATTCTGGCCAATAAAATATACGCCCAAACTCTTCTAAACTCTCTTAAACCGGTTTAAAAAAATTCAGCTTAGGTAAGTTTTTAACACTGATTTTCTTCTGTCTGGAGAAACAGCATTTACAATAAATCTGTGTGCATGAGGCCTTAGACTTGAAAGGAGTCAAGGGGACCCCCCTATTTGTTGTCATAAGATTTCCAAAATTATTACCTTGCCTCCAGGGGAAAATATGTGAAAATTGGTGACTCCATCCATTCCTTATACGTTAAAGAACTCTGTTTTCATCAGGGAGAACCATGGAAATCCTCTTTGGGGCTAAAGGTGAGGTTTGTGGTGAATGGTCCCCTTAATCCTTAAGTCTGTTCCAGATCTTCAATGACGCAAGAGTTTTCATAGAAGTCCAATCCAACAGACTCTGACGTACTGCTGGACTCCTCTCGCTAGGTTATATATCGCCATTGTCTTTTCAAGTTTAACCTACAGTTTATCATGCACTTCACAAACCACATTACTTTAAAATATAAAGCTAAATCTGGCATACCTAAACCTTCACCTGTTTTTAATCTTTGTAAGATAGAATAAGTAAACCTATGCTTCTCTTTCATTCATTAACGAACACAGCTCCCCATCTTCTTAACCATCGGGTTATACTGCCACCTACAGGACTAGGACACTAGGCAGAAAAAAAGTCTGGCTACGCCTATGGGCAGTCCCAGGGGCTATACTCCCTCTCTTTGCTATAGGTACTAATTTTTTTCTGCCTAGTCAGGAGTAAGGACCTAGTTCCTTGCTGGGATCTCTGGTTTTGGCAATTTATTCTTTTTAGATTTTTTTTTTGTCCTGTGAGCTCTACAATCAACTGCCAGACTGGGCGATGGGCTGGATAATCTAGATCCAGTGGTCGCCCCAGTCTTGCCGGCGAGCGCGTGCAGACCTCAGCTCGGCGTTAGGTCGGCTGTGACATAGCCCCACCAGACGAGGGTTGGCCTGCGAGTAAAAATATTCGCAGTGTTCCTCCTGGCCAACAGCCCCCCATTTAGATAGCGAGGGGTTCTGTCTGGAGAGGTGCCCGCCTGGTTCCTGGTATAGTGATTAGCTGTCCCCCCTCTCTTCCTGGAGGGTTTTGGAGTAGACGTGGACCCCTCCTTGGGGCGGTCAGACCACTGGGTTTCCCTCCTTCCTGTCAGGCACCCCCCTTCATCTGTCCCCCCCATCCTACCCCCCTCCATCAATGCTGGGGCTGTGTGGGTGGTCTGGTCTACCTCCTGGGATAAGGGCAGAGCGCTATGCTGGTGATGGGGGCAGGGAGGGTGCGCCGCCGGTGACCAGACAAATGGCTGTGCGGGGGGTTGGGGGGGTTGTATCTGGTGATGGCTCCTGCCAAGGCCCCCCGTCCTGCCTGGGCCTGTCCTTGAGGCCTAGGGATCCCTCCTGGTGCCGTGCGGGGCCGCCATTTTGTTGTACCCTGTGTGTTCATAAACATGGTGGCCATGTTTGTGTAGTCCGGCAGCCATTTTGTGGTAGTTTACCATTGAAAATAGCGGCGGCAACGACTGTGG
Source organism: Pelophylax lessonae (assembly GCF_965119305.1). Classification (NCBI taxonomy): domain Eukaryota; kingdom Metazoa; phylum Chordata; class Amphibia; order Anura; family Ranidae; genus Pelophylax; species Pelophylax lessonae. The sequence continues at coordinate 313,560,607 of NC_138772.1, read as the reverse complement.
AGTCCTGTGGGCAGCAATTTTGGTGGTGGGAACCCCTCCTCATCCCCTGGTGCTGATTTCTTTATCTCTTTACTTCCTGATCTCCGCACTTGGAGTGCAGATTATCCTGGTGGCTGTGGGTGCCTGTTTCTGCTGGGTGATGAGCCTGGTGGGGTCCTCTCCCTCTCTGCTGAGGATCGCTTGGTGCTTTGCTCCAGGTGGTGCTGACAGCGTGAGGGGGGCTGTCCCTTTGCAGTATTTTGCACTTTTTGTGGGGTCCCCCTGGTGACTCATGGAGTTTTTGGAGCACATCTCCCCACCCGATCCCCTCTCTGAGGCTGCCGGGCCTTCCGGGTCCCAATAATTAATTGATGCACTGGAGTCCTGGAGTCCTTTGTGTCCCGGGTGCTGGTGGTTTGGTGGGTTGGTGGTTTGGTGGGTCACAGGCTATCAAAAGATGCCCCCTCCCCGCCTTCTCCTGCCTCATCTGTCTCATCAGATCCTGAATCTGATTCGGCCACCGTGGACGTGGGTCACCCTGTTGGGTGTTCGACCACGTGCCCAGAATCCTCAGATAGTGAGGATAATTCCTCCACATCTCCAACTGCGCATTATAAGACGATGGTGAAAGCACTGATTGTATCTGTGCATGAGACCTTAAAAATGAAGGACACAGCTGCGATGGAGGCACAGGTTCCCTTTGGCACACACAAGCCATCCAGAGTGGCAAAGGTGTTCTCTTTCCCCGCCTATTTTGACAGAATTGTCGCTAAAGAGTGGGGACGACCAAAGCGCCCCCATGGGGTCCCTAAGCGATTTGCTGGGCGATACCCCTATGAGGAGTTCCTTCTTAAAAAGATTCTGGTTGAAGAGTCCCCAGCCTTTAAGAATCCGACTGACAGGGAGGCGGAGGCTGTGGCCCGCAATATGTACACTGTGGCTGGTTTGGCACTGAGGCTTGTCTTCACCATTGCCCTGGTGTCGCAAACTCTGACACAGTGTGCTAAGCTTTTACGCCGCGACCTGGAGGGAGAACAGCCCCCCCCTGCCTTTGCTGAGCTGGCAGACCAGCTGGTCCAGGGGCTGCAGTTTATATGTGATTCCTCTTTGGATGTGGCTCCCTTAGTGGCTCGGCTCTCTTGTTTTGCTCAAATGCTGGTGTGCGGACCAAACTTAGAAAAAGGCCTTGACTGATCTTCCCTTTCAAGGAGGTCGCCTGTTTGGAGCTACTCTGGATGACATCATTAAAGGTCTCACAGGGGGAAAAAGTACTTTTCTTCCGCAGGCTACTAAGGGCAAGGACTCTCCTCGTAGACGTGGGCCCTCTTTCTCTGCTCATAAGAAGTTTTTTCGTCTCTCAGGTTCGACTAACAAGGGCTCAACGCCTTTCAGAGCCTCCTCTGGAGGGTCCAAATGAACCTGGTTTGGCAAACCGAGAGCGGGGCTTCTCCAGACCCGCAGACAAGGCTCCTTTAGCATGAAGCTGCACCCTCACCAATATCAGAGGTGGGGGGACGTCTTCACTGGTTTTAGGACCAGTTGACGTCCTTGGTACAAGACAAGTGGGTCCACAAAGTTATTCAGTCCGGCTACAAGATCGAATTTCACTCTTGTCCCCCTACAAGGTTCTTTCCTTTCAAGTTGCGCCTGTTCCCGGACCGCTTACAGGGTCTGTTTGGGGCGGTACAAGACCTGTTATTTCAAGGGGTGATTGTCCTAGTTCCCATTTCGGAAAGTTTTCAGGGTTTTTACTCAAACCTGTTTACAGTCCCCAGGAAGGAAGGCAAGGTGTGTCCAATCCTAGACCTCAATGCGCTAAACTGTTTTGTGTGAGTGCAGAAGTTAAGGATGGAGTCAATTTGCACGGTGGTGGCATCCCTGCATCAGGGGGATTTTCTTGCCTCTGACATCAAAGACGCTTACCTCCTCATTCCAATATGTGCCTGTCACAAGCACTTCCCCTGCATTGCTGTGGGAGAGGAGCATTATCAGTTTGTGGCGTTCCCGTTTGGTCTTTCCTCTGCTCCTCAGGTCTTCACAAAAGTGGTAGCCCCGGGGCTAGCATTGTTACGCAAATGGGGTATCATGGTACTGGGCTACTTGGATGACCTCCCTCTGTGAGCGGAGTCTCCTACTGCTCTGATGGAAAACCTGGTGATCAACGGACGAACTCTGAGGGAGATCGGCTTGATTCTAAATTTTCAGAAGTCTGCTTTGGTTCTGTCCACAAAGCTGGACTATTTGGGTCTGACTCTGGACTCAGCCTTAGAGTGCTCCTTACTCTGGAAAAGCTTCAGAAATTGCAGGCTGCAATTTGTCTCCTGCTGTCCAGCAGATGGTCATCCCTCCAGACTTGCATGCAGGTGCTGGGTCTGATGGTGTTAACCTTTGAGGTGGTTCTGTTTGCACAGTTCCATACAAGGTCCCTGCAAAGGGAGTTTCTGGCCAAATGGGACATGAGTCTCTGGACAATCAGATCTGGCTGAGTCGGGGATCGAAAGAGTCCCTGATTTGGTGGCTTCATTTTCCGGCACTTCGGCTGGGCAAATCCTTCCTCCCTTGTTTTGGACAGTGATCACCACGGATGCCAGCCTGTCTGGCTGGGGAGGCGTCCTCAGCATAAATTCTGCTATGGGGCTCTGGACACTGGAACAGTCAAGACTACCGATTAATGTCTTAGCACTCTGAGCAATCAGACTGTGCCTGGACCATTGGATAGATCGTCTTCAGAGATTTCCAGTGCGCATTCAATCAGACAATGCCATGGCCGTGGCTTATGTCAATCACCAGGGGGGCACAATAAGTGTCCTGGCAGCTCTGGAGGTAGCCAGCATTCTAAGGTGGGCAGAATGGTTCGTCCCAGCCCTTTCCGCCGTACACATTCCTGTTGTGGAAAACTGGCACGCGGATTATCTCAGTCGGAAGGCGCTGGACCAAGCAGAGTGGTCCCTTCACCTGGAGGTGTTTCATCAGTTGTGTGTCCGGTGGGGTGTCCTTGAGGTGGATCTGTTGGCGTCTTAGGGCAACAGAAAGGTGCAGAGGTTTGTGGCTTACGGGATCCTCTGGTGGACGCCACAGACGCACTGGTGGCGCCTTCCCTCCTCTCAAGCTTCTGCCAAGACTTTTATGCAGAATTGAGGAAGAAGGGATTTCGGTCATCTTAGTGGCTCCGGACTGGCCTCACCAGCCTTGGTACACCGATCTGGTGGTGCTGGTTGCCGACATTCCTTGGAGGCTACCTCTTAGGGAGGATCTGCTGCCTCAAGTACCAATCTTCCATCCTGCTTTACAGTTGCTGGCTTTGACAGCTTGGCTGTTGATTGCCAGGTGCTAATGGATGGAGGTTTGTCTTCGTCGGTTTATTCCAACTCTGTTAATAGCTAGGAAATCTACCTCTAGGAAGATCTACAATCTACTATCAAGGGTCGGGTAAATTTAGGCCTATTCCATCAAGGGTCAGGTTCCTCCTTTCCCTGTCAAGGCACATTCTATTTGGGCGCTTAGTGCCTCCTGAACATACTGTCATTAGGCATCGGTGACGCAGGTTTGCAAGGTGGCCACCAGGTTGATGGTGCACACTTTAACAAAGTTCTATGAAGTGGATGTTTTGGCATCTGCAGATGCTTCCTTTGGCTGCACGGTTTTACAGGCTGAGCTCCAGTTGTTTTGGTTGAGGTCCTGTTTACCTGGTTGGCTATAGTTATCCTTGGGAATTTATTTTTTTGCTGTTCCAACCCCTCATGTTTAACACTGCTTTGGGATGTCCCAATGGTTAAAAAGATCAGGAGCTATGTCCATCGAAGAAGGTAAGAGAAAATGGGATTTTTGACTTACCTTGTAATCTATTTCTCTGATGTTCATTGACGGACTCAGCACCCACCCCTCTGTGGAGTTGTAATTCTTCTGACACTGCTTGTAACAAAACTGAGTACCTATAGCAGAGAGAGGGAGTATACCCCCTGGGACTGTCTGAGGAAATATTTCAACACTAGTGCAAAAAAAGGATGATAGGGGACACCATTGACAAGGTCTGTTATGTACAGGGAAGAAATGTGACAGCAAACTGTTAACTTTCACTCTCGCCTCAGGATTATGGTAGAGAGCTATGATCTAACCCAGAGCTCAAAATTTCAAGTCCTGAGCTACTAGCCAGGCCCTAAGAGTTACTCGCCACCACTTACCCTACCCTGCCCTGCCCCTAATTTCGCCCCTAAACTTGAAATTACACTGTTGAATGTTTTTTATACAGAATTAAGTTACAAAAATAAATAACAACAACTTTAACAATATTAACACAAAGCATATTTAGTTGATCTGACATAATAAAATAAATCTTAAAAAACGATTGGCTAAGATAGGCACTATACACCTCATGACTGCCTTAAGTAAATATTTTAATGCTATAAAAAAATGAAAACCAATGTATGACACTTTCACTGATTTAGGATGCAGAGAGACTTACAGCAGGGTGCAACGCTGGACAGGGGAGCAGGAGCTGCCAAAGGTAACTTTTCCTATTAACAAGCTTCCTATTAACAAGCATGCTAGGCAGTCCAATCAACCAATCACCAGCATGTTAATAGGAAAAGTAAACCTTGGCAGCTCCCGCCCAACCCTCCTCCCAGCCCGCCCCCGCCTCATCCATTTCTTTGATGAGTTCTGCTGTATGCCAGGCCCTGCTAAGAGAATGGTAGGGGGAAGAGGCTGGGAGGTGAATCGGCTCCTGTTCAACCCCACCTGCCGGCAGTGCCTGCCTTCCCCCTCCACTGCTGTTCCACACTTGCCCATAATGTGAGCAAAAATTTAATGTGTGGAAATTTTGAGGACTGATCTAACCCATTATCTTTTCACCCAATCCCAATGCCCTTAAAGATTCTTCCTTATACAGCCAATCTACCCTGTCAAAGGCCCTTTCAGTTCCTGTTTATAGTATCAGAGAGAGGATATCTTCTCAGGTTCATGTTTTGCCCATGAACCTATAAAACATGATGTGCCCTAATTGTGTTATCATGTTTCAGCATGTGATATCACAATTAGGGGCTTTCGTTTTTTACACTATGAAGCCTGTTTGATCAGAGGGGATTATGGGAGGCATGTGATCTTGTAGCCTAGAGGCTTGGAGCTTAGGCAGACCAAACACGATTTAAACCATTAATGGGCAGATTAAATGTACCAAGTTAATCGATTTATCAGATTGGGTACTACCTGTATGCTGGTTTTTACCTGCGATTATTGCTAGTGGCCGCTATAGTTGCTAGCAATAACCACTGTCTTCTCCTGGCGGGGACGGCCTCCCCCACCCTCCTGTCAGGAGAAAACAATGGCCCGGCAGCAGGGGTTGATGGGGTTATCAAGCAAATTTATTTTCCTTTTGTTCCTTAGAGAAAATCTTAGCATCTACATTTAATAGATATGGGCCTGTAATTTGGGTAATTGGTAGGCTCTTTCCCTGATTTAGATAATGAGTGCCAGGAGCGCCAGGGGGTAAATCACCTATGGCATTCAGGTAAGGACACACGGGGGACAGTTTTTTTTAATAGCAACGGTTTGAAGTCATCAGGCCCAGGACTCTTACCTAGCAGGAGAGCAGTAATGATGGAATCCAATTCTACATCTTTTTATCTGTTCTCTTTTTTTACTCCCTATGTTGTGCAGTAGAGGACTATGCAAGTTGTATAGCATGTGATAGTAATTCCTAAATGCTTGTGCAATCATAATGGTATCCTATTGTGCACAAATAGAACGTGACAAAAAGCTTGTCGTTTCTGTAAGATTTTGGCATGCAAAGTGCTGCACTTATTGCCATGCTCATAGAACCTATGGGTGTAGTATTGGGTTTATCCCTTGCTTTCCTTTTCAAACAATTTGAAGTGCAAGTTAGTCAGGGAATCAGCGTTATTCAGAAGGAGGCACAGTTTACGTTCAATAGCCTCAATTTTGCCCAGGAAATCAGAAATTTAATTTAGTGTGTCTTTCTTACTTCTAGGACCGTGGGCTATCAGCTCCCCTCCTATGACCAAATTGTGACCCTCCCAAAGCCTTAGCAGATACCTCCTTGAAAATATTTAATTAAAAATAGTGTTTAAGAGATTAGGTGATTGCGTCCACAATAGATTGATTGTCTAACAAATTTTTATTTAATCTCCAAATCCAATCCCTTTAAATGCCCTTAGGGCAGGGGTGGGGAACCTTTTTTTCTGCCAAGGGCCATTTGGGTATTTTTAAAATCATTTGGGGCCGTACAAAATTATCAACTTAAAAATGTGCCTGTTATATTTGGTCAAACATTTAATTAACTCACCCCTAATGTGATGGCTGCAACTGCTTCTCTTTGGTGAGGTGTGTGATGTTCGCTGGTATTGATGATGTTGCTACTCGCAACTGTTTTTCCAGGTTTGCGTCGGTCAGTCTGGAGCGCAGTCGACTCTTTGTGGTGGTAAGTTTTGAAAAGAACTGCTGGCGGGTACTGCTGGTGGGTATAGCTGGCTGGTACTGCTGGTGGGTACAGCTGGCTGGTACTGCTTTGGGTACTGCTGGCTCAGGCTGGTACTGCTGTGGGTACTGCTGGCTGGTATTGCTGTGGGTACTGCTAACTCAGGCTGGTACTGTGCTGTAGGTACTGCTGGCTGGTACTGCTGTGGGTACTGCTGGCTCAGGCTGGTGCTGCTGGCTCAGGCTTGTACTACTGGCTAGTACTGCTGGCTGCTACTGCTGGCTCAGGCGGGTACTGCTGTGGGTACTGCTGGCTGGTACTGCTGGCTGGTATTGCTGTGGGTACTGCTGGCTCAGGCTGGTACTGCTGGCTGGTACTGCTGTGGGTACTTCTGGTTCTGCTGTGGGTACTGCTGGTTCTGGCTGGTACTGCTGTGGGTACTGCTGGTTCTGCTGGCTTTGGCTGGTTCTGCTGTGAGTACTGCTGGCTCTGGCCTGTACTGCTGGTTCTGGCTGGTACCGTTGTGAGTACCGCTGGCTCTGGCTGGTAACGCTGTGGGTACTACTGGCTCTTGCTGGTATCGCTGTGAGTATTGCTGGCTCTGGCTGGTACTGCTAGTTATGGTTGGTACTGCTGGTTCTGCTGTGGGTGTTGCTGGCTCTGGCTGATACTGCTGGCTCTGGCTGGTACTGCTGGGTCTGCTGTGGGTATTGCTGGCTCTGGCTGGTACTGCTGTGGGTGCTGCTGGCTCTGGCTGGTACTGCTGTGGGTACTGCTGGTTCTGCTGTGGGTACTGCTGGCTTTGGCTGGTACTGCTGTCCATACTGCTGGCTCTGGCTAGTACTGCTGTGAGTACTGCTGGCTCTGGCTGGTACTGCTGGTTCTGGCTGGTATTCTTGTGAGTATTGCTGGCTCTGACTGGTACCGCTGTGGGTACTGCTGGCTCTGGCTGGTACCAATGTGAGTACTGCTGGCTCTGGCTGATACTGCTGGATATGGTTGGTACTTCTGTGGGTACTGCTGGTTCTGCTGTGGGTATTGCTGGCTCTGGCTGATACTGCTGTGGGTACTGCTGGCTCTGGCTGGTACTGCTGTGGGTACTGCCGTGAGTACTGCTGGCTCTGGCCAGTACTTCTGGTTCTGGCTGGTACTGTTGTGAGTACTGCTGGCTCTGGCTGGTACTGCTGTGGGTACTGCTGGTTCTGGCTGGTACTGCTGTGGGTACTGCTGGTTCTGGATGATACTGCTGGTTCTGGCTAGTACTGCTGTGAGTACTGCTGGCTCTTGCTGGTACTGCTGGCTCTGGCTGGTACTGCTGGGAGTACTGCTGGTTCTGGCTGGTACTGCTGGCTCTGGCTGGTACTGCTGGTACTGCTGGTTCTGGCTGGTACTGCTGTGAGTATTGCTGGTTCTGGCTGGTACTGCTGTTTCTGGCTGGTACTGTTGTTTCTGGCTGGTACTGCTGGCTCTGGCTGGTACTGCTGGTTCTGGCTGGTACTGCTGGTACTGCTGGCTCTGGCTGGTACTGCTGGCTCTGGCTGGTACTGATGGCTCTGGCTGGTACTGCTGTGTGTGCTGCTGGTGGGAAATGCTGGCTAGGAGAAGTGTAGCGGCGCCGCGCTGGAGGAGGAGAAAAGTTTGTGCTAGTGTCAGTTTATTCTTATAGTTACATAATCAGGTTGAAAAAAAGTCCAATTAATTCAACTAATGTAGATACATAAACTAAATAGAAATAGTTAATGTAGAGGAAAACAAAAAATAAACCTTCTAAATCATTGTCCATTTTTCTCAAATTTCATCCTGATCCTCTAAGGCAATTTGTGGTGCCGCACCGATTTCCAAAAATAGTTCCTGCATTCCTTTTGGTGACTTCGGGGGCGATTTTAATAGACATCTGTGCATGAACCCGCACAGATGTCTCTCAAATCGCCCCCGAAGTCGGACTGAAATGGCGGTTTGAAATAATGCGAATTTAACTCCAAATTCAGTATGAACCCAGGCTACAGGGATGCAGGCCCCAGCAGATTTCCTCTTTAGTGCTCTGCAGGTGCACAGCTGATCGATAATTATGAAACCCATTAGACCCACCCAACACAGAGGAACAAGCAGTGATTTCTTCAGAATAACAAAAGGTAGCAATCTGCAACAAAGGTTGTTAAAATATTTGCAATGCACATAGATCACCCAGAGGAGAATGTTTTTTTTCTCAACAAAAGTGGAGTTACGCTTTAACTTATACATTAATTGTCTTTGGGAAACTGTCAAATGTTTTGATAAAGCCTTTCTACACCATATCCACGGCCACAGCTTTGTCTAGGTTTTTACACATTTACTAATTTTTATGCAGACTTTCACCTATGTAAAAAACCCATTTAGGTGGTTACATACTTAAGTTCTTAAGTATCTTCCTGACTATAGAACTTAAAGTATAACTAAAAGGCAAAACTTTTTTTTTTTCAGTTTTTTTTTTTTTTTTATAAATTCAATTTTTATTAAGGAGGAAAAGGCATACAAAATCAACAAGAGCTATGAAATACGTCCAAAACATCAATGAGCGATCATAGAAAGAACTGAGCAGAAAGCATAAACCATGTGGACATAAGAACATGCCGTTAAGGATAATACAAATTGTATCAGTAGATAGCTGTATGGCGCCAGTCCTCCAGGGAGATCTCCACTCCCAACGGCATCTGCCATATGGCTGGTATACGGGAGTGGAGAGGAGCAACCCAGGAGGCCGGCTACCCCAACAGACTTTTTTTCAGTTTTTGATACAGTAGAGAGGGCTTGAACACCTGTCAATACTTATTGTTGTCTGCATCCCCATTAGGAATATTCACGCTCTTAATTTGTCCTGTTTTACCATTAGCATTAAAACTGAAAGTAAAAGAAAATTGCAAAGTTTTAGTTGTCATATGAAAACTAATAGAGGGGAAATCTTCCAACGGGGACACTAGTTCTGGTGACCTGGGGGTCCCCAAGGAATTTCCTTAATTTGCAGTGATTTCCTCTCATTTCATGTTTCTCTATTCAAAATGATAAAAAAAAAAGAAATTGCCTATAGTTCAACTTTTAGGTCTGTAGTACCATGGTAAAGCCTTTGTTCCTTTTTTAATATATGCACCACATTGGCCTTGCATCAGTTCATTGGTGCGAAGTAAGTCCCCAAAAATTAGAAACAATGGATTGGAAACAATAGAGTTCAACTTGAGGACAATTGGATGTAAGCCATTGTGCCCAGGTGCTTTATTCTTTATTTTGTCTAACGGGTTCTAGTCTATATACATTTTGAGCCATTGTTTTTCCTTTAAGGCCGTGGCACTACTATCTCCATTATGGGCTTGATTATTGCCCTCTACCATTTTCTTTTGTATACACAGAGCTGAGAAATATATTAAAAAGGTATTTAAAGGATGTGCCTTCGCTTTGTAGCCAACTCTGAGTTACCCTTATAAGACCTAATCTTTAAACTATTAATCTAGTTAAGGAATTTTGGGGGGTTTGTCTTATTTTTTTTTTTTTTTTAAAAAAAGCCTGCCACTCATTTTGAATTTATTGCAATATTGATTTGCTTGTTAAATCTATTGTTATATTATTTGTAGCAGCTCTCTCAGCTCTCTATCCTCATTGGACAGAGAGGCAGCAGAGGGAGTCATTGGCTTCTGCTGCTGTCAATCAAAGCCAGCGAGGAGAGAGAAGGGGGTGGAGCCAAGCTACTCTGTGTTTCAATGGCCACACAGAGCCAACTAGTTAGCGAGCACACGAGTGCCCCAATAGCAAGCAGCTTGCTATGAGGGCCACTTGGCGGGGGAAGGGCCAAGGGCACTGGCAGGGCTTCTGTAACTATACCATAAAATTGTCTTGTGATAAATTTTAACATTTCTGCCATTTTACTGTTTTTTTAGCAGTGCTGTTATATGAGTCAAAATACTTGAAATCACCTATAGCTATCACTGTCCTGATTCCTGCAGCCTTTTTTTTTTGAGCAGCAATCTATTTTCTAGGTCTGGTCAGATTTCCCTAAGCTTGGTAGTTGATTGCTCTTGTTTGTCTCTGGAAGAAGCTTGCAGACATAGAGTTGGAAGGTCAGCCACTGAGTTATAAATATTTATCTGACCTCAGCCAGTCCTTGGGAGAGGTCACATAGAAGGTGACTGGGGAGAAGATAAATGTTTAGGAGGCTTGCTTGGCAGGTGATTTTCTTGGGGCTGCTGTCCCTGGGAGGCAGTCTGCGTACTGAAGGACTATTGTTAGGCATCAGCATGTGCTTGGCTGAGGGCCTGAAGGAATTTGGATTGAAAGACATTTGTTGGAGTGCATCACCTGTAAAAGCTGGGCTGGAGAAGGACCTCCCCTCTCACTGAAGAGTGTCGCATGGAAGCTGGGTGGATGACAGCTGTCCTTGGACTTTGTGAGTAGGGTCTTGGCCTAAGACTCTGAGTGTGCATGTGTTTTGGGAGTTAATACCAGAGGTTTCTGTAAAGACTGGGACTAATGTAACTAGGGGTTAGACTCTTTTACTTGGAAGTTCCTATGTTTAACCTTTCATATATGTGGATATAGTATTAACGATGAAAAAAAAATGGATAAATATGGCATATTCAATCCCGGGAGAGTTACCTGTGTAGCAAGGTCCATAAAGACATGGATGAGCGAGTTTGGGGTGGAGGAACTTGACTGGCCTACACAGAGTCCTGACCTCAACTGTATAGAACACCTTTAGGATAAATTAGAGCGCAGATTGAGAGCCAAGTCTTCTCCTCAACATCAGTGCCTGATCTCACAAATGCGCTTCTGGAAGAATGGTCAAACATTCCCGTAGACATACTCCTAAACCTTGTGGACAGGCTTCCCAAAAGAGTTGAAGCTGCTATAGCTGCAAAGTGTGGGCCAACAGATTATTGAACCCTACGGACTAAGACTGGGATGCCATTCAAGTTCATGTGTTTTAAAAAGGAAGGCCTCTCAATACTTTTGGTAATATTGTGTGTGTGTGTGTGTGTGTGTGTGTGTGTGTGTGTGTACACGTAGAAGTGATAACCTATACACTAGCATAATTGATAACATTAAACTATTGCTATGTTTCTTGTAAATCAATAACTATTAAAAACCTACACTACAACTGCTCATACAGAGTCCCAGTTTGGCTGGCCATTCCCTCAACATCCAGTAAAGGCTACTTGTAAAGGATTTGTGTTTCGGAATCTGTCCTCCTGTACCTGTTTTGCATTTTGGAGTATCCTGGACCCTCATCCCTCTCTCCTATTTAAACACTGCAATAAATCTACAAAAATACATTTCTTAGAATTAGCCTGTGCTTGTCGGTGTGCTGGTGTCTGGCCCTAGCAGTTTCTGTGCAGGTAAGGGAGACCTGGGTTATTTCCAGCGACCCCTTCGGGAGTGAGCATTACATGTGTAAGGACTTAGGTCATTGCCTCCTCAAAAACACTGGGTGGCCTGTAACAAATACCATTAATTAACTTTCTAGTATGCACACCCATATTCAACTCTACCCATAATCCCCCATCATCATCATCACACTCTCCATCAATAAGGTTCTCTTTTAAACTCACCTTTGGATCCTATCTCACATAAAGACTGGCACTGCTACTTTTTGTTTTATCCTGTGTTTCTGAAAGACAACACAGTCAGACATAATAACAACCCAATCATGTAAAGTTGAATGCCAAGATTTAGCAATATCAATGAAATCATAGTGTTCTCCGCGCACCAAAGCTTGTTTTGGTTGGCAGGCTTCTGGCATTGGTGAACAAACACTTTTATCCATCATTGCATATTGCACGTGTATTTAACGTATTTTTTGTAATACCGAAGTACTGCAATCTCCAATGTTAGTTTGTAATATGTGATTTTCCATAAAATATAACCTTGGAGTTTCCTTTAATTTGCAGCTTAGTTATCTAAGTTGCCCTCTGCCTATACTTTATAATGCATTTGCTTCCACTGTGGAGGCTCTCAAATTTAGAGTTAGGACTCCAGAAAATATAGGAGTGCCTTGACAGGGCTCTGTAGCTTACGCATGTATTTGCACATGTGTTCAAACTAAACCCCTGTTTTTAATGCATACTGTTGGACAGGGCAATTCCGTTGGCTAGCAGGCTGGTTGGTAAGTTGAGATTGGAATTTCTTTGGTTTAGTTTTGCATGTGTTGCCCTTTCATGTGCTCCTTTCTGAAAGTGCCAGTTATAGGTGATGGTGGTGCCCATTTGTGTGTATAGTTATCTAAGTTGATTTTTAAAGATCCTCAGTTATCCATGTATTCTGTATTTGGTCTCAACATGGACTAAGACGCTTGGGTCATGCCCAGCCTCTTCCAGTAATTTGTCTACCTGGACCTCCACATACTGAATCCAGGCACCAGGGAGACTGTAAACTATTCTGTTGTGGTGAACTGGGCAACATGTTATTCCATCAGACCACGTAATTATAGAATCCCTTATCCCTTACACTGAGCCTGTGCTTTTTGGTGTTCTTGGAACTGGTGTCTGGCCCTAGCAGTTTCTGAGCAAGTAAGGGAGACCTGGGTTATTTCCAGCAACCCCTTCAGGAGTGAGCACTATATGTGTAAGGACTTAAGTCATTACCTCCTCAAAAACACTGGGTGGCCTTAACAAAAAATAATCATTATTTTTGTAGTATGCACACCCATATGCAACTCCATCCATAATCCCCCATCATCATCACACTCTCCATCAATAAGGTTCTCTTTTAAACACACTTTTAAATCATATCTCACATAAAGACAGACACTGCTATTTTCTTTTTTTGTTTTACCTTCCATCTCTGAAAGACAACACAGCCAGACATAATACCAGCCCAATCATGTAAAGTACAAAGCCACGATTTAGCAATATCAATAAAATCATGGTGTTCTTCACATGCCAAAGCCTATTTTGCTTGGCAGGCTTCTGGCATTGGTGAACAAACACTTTTATCCATCATTGCATATTGCATTTGTATTTAACATATTTTTTTGTACTACAAATAGTAATGCAATCTCCAATGTTTGTTTGTACAATGGGAATTTCCAACCTCTTCCAGTAATTTGTCTACTTAGTCCACCGCATACTGAATTCAGGCATCAGGGAGACAGTAATTGATTCGGTTGTGGTGAACTGGTCCATCAGACCACCTAATTATGAAATCCCTTATTACCATGAACTGTCTTGGCCTTCCTGCATGACCCTCTCCACAAGTACTAGATGGGGCTGCTCTCCCAGGTGTGGCGATGCGGCACAAGGCAAGGACCCTAGGAAATAAGCAAATATAAATCCATACCTTATGAAGATGCGCAGGTCAGACATTATTTATCTTAATTTCAAAATACACTTTGCAGCATATATAAAAAGCAGTGGATGTGACATCCATCCCCTTTTTAAGGTTTCATTGCATTTAATACCATACTGAGTTCTTTGAAAAACTTGATGGCAAAACAATATTTTCAGCTTTTTGTTGTAGCGATGGATTATATCACAGCGGGCAATGAAGCAGGCTTTCTCCAATGGTTGTTATCCCATGGGATGTACTAGTTAGCGTTCAGGAAACTGAGGCTCTGTGCAGTAGACTTAATACAACCGTAACAGTGTGGAACACATTTCTTTATCAGTAAATAATCATCACTCTGTCAGCTTTGGTACTGTAAAAAATTTATCAGACATGTTACTAAGCACACAGGCATTTGTTTTAATGACACAAGCTACTAATGAAAATTATAATTACTATATAAACTATCTACCATTAATTATTATATCAAACCATGACTTCTTAAAGTGGATTTAATGTCTTGCTGTAATAAATTGCTTGGAGCTTAGAGTTTTTGTAGCAAAAAAGACATAAAAAAAAGCTTGGTGCTAGAATTCCTGTGGCAGAAGTGACAAAACAGCTTTGACCCACACTGCTAGCAGGCTTTCTTTCTCTATATGCTCATGTGCGTTGTGAATTTTACATCTCACCTCATTCAATGCTTAGAGCTTGCTGTCAGGAGCTGCATAACTGGTGTGCTCATGCACAAGAGTTACATCCTCAGTGGTTGTCCATTGCCAAAGGGGAGCATTGCATGACCTGCCAGGGCTGGCTAAGGTTGTTACTCCTAGTGGCGGGCACTGAGAGGTAAGGGTGCCATAATATGCAAGTATGCATTACATACAGATTTAAAACCGTTAATGTGTGCCAGGGTCACTGCATTTAAATGTGGGGAGTAAAGTGCATATGAATTGGGAGGCTCAAATGTGGTATTTATTGCACTACTTTTTGCTTGTCTTGGATGTGAGTAATAAAAGTAGTGCTAGGCTTCGGTGCCAGGTATTTTGTAACGTAAACTTAAGATTCTTGGGGAAATATATTGCTGGCCCCTCGTGTTCACTGCCAGTACTTGTTATTGTTAAAGTAATCATGACAACAGTTGTCACAGCTGTGTCCACTTCAAGCCACTCAGAAAATACTCTATATGTCCAAAATGATGCGGATACCACTCCATATAATTACGTTCACGTGTTTCCAATAAGGGGTACTGTAATGCACACGGACATCTGTTCCAACGTAGCTGTGCCCCTGTACACAATGCGAGGTTCATAAAGACATAGTTTGGTGTGGACTTCACTACAGGTTGGCAACCACTGGAGGTGGGCATTCTAGCCTTCACTGTGGGAATAGAGCTTATTATTATATTTTTTATATGTATATACAAACAAAGATTTTATAATATATATATATATATATATATATATATATACACACACACACACACACACACACACACACTATATTGTCAAAAGTATTGGAACGCCTGCCTACATGCATATGAACTTTAATGGCATCCCAGTCTTAGTTTGTAGGGTTCAGTATTGAGTTGGCCCACCCTTTGCAGCTATAACAGCTTCAACTCTTCTGGTAAGGTTGTCCACAAGTCTTAGGAGTGTATCTATGAGAATGTTTGACCATTATTTCAGAAGCGCATTTGTGAGGTCAGGCACTGATGTTGGATGAGAAGGCCTGGCTCGCAGTCTCCGCTCTAATTCATTCCAAAGGTGTTCTAATGGGTTGAGGTCAGGACTCAATGCAGACCAGTCAAGTTCATCCAACCCAAACTCCCTCATTCATATCTTTATAGACTTTGATTTGTGCACTGGTCCAAATAATTTGGTGGAGGGGGAATTATGGTGTGGTGTTGCTTTTCAGGGGTTGGGTTTTGCCCTTTAGTTCCAGTGAAGGGAACTCTTAAGGCATCAGCATACCAAGACATTTTGGACAATTTCATACTCCCAAATTTGTGGGAACAGTTTGGGGATGGACCCTTTCTGTTCCCACAGGACTGCATACAAGTGCACAAAGCAAGGTCCATAAAGACATGGATGAGCAAGTTGGGGGTGGAGGAACTTGACTGGCCTGCACAAAGTCCTGACCTCAACCCGATAGAGAACACCTTTTTGGGATGAATTAAAGCAGAGACTGCGAGTCAGGCCTTCTCGTCCAACATCAGTGCCTGACCTCACAAATGCGCTTCTGGAAGAATGGTCAAACATTCCCATAGACCCACTCCTAAACCTTGTGCATCTCAAAAAATTTGAATATTATCAAAAAGTTAATTTATTTCAGTAATTACATAGTTACATAGTAGTTGAGGTTGAATAAAGACAATATTCCATCCAGTTCAACCTGTGTAGGCGCGCGTGGCCGTAATCATCTCTCATACCCCTGTTCTGATCCTTGAGATGTACGTCCAAGAGTCTTTTGAAAGTAGCCATACTTCCTGCAGAAACGACTTCTTGTGGTAGAGAATTCCACAATCTTGTAGCCCTAACAGTAAAAACCCCCCTGCGTTGCCTGAGGTCAAAACGCTTCTCCTCTAATCGCATTATATGTCCTCGAGTTCTCATGCAATCCTTGCGGCTGAATAGCTTTTTTTCTATGCTGAGATCACCATTGACGTATTTATAAATTGCTATCATGTTCCCTCTCAGGCGTCTATTCTCCAGGGAGAATAAATTAAGCGATTGTAGACGTTCTTCATAATTAAGGTCCTCCAATCCCCTAATTAGTTTAGTTGCCCTTCTCTGGACTCTCTCCAAATCCAATACATCCCTCCTGAGGACTGGCGACCAGAACTGGACAGAATACTCCAGATGCGGTCAGACCAGAGTTTTATAAAGTGGTAGGATTATAGTTTTATCTCTGGAATACATCCCTTTCTTTTTGCATGCTAATATTCTGCCGGCTTTGGCAGTTGCCGCTTGACATTGCATGCTATTGCTTAGTCTATCCTCTACCAAGACTCGCAGATCTTTCACCATTCTTGACTCCCCCCAAAGGCTCCCCCCTACAGTGTATTTTGCTTTTATGTTTTTAGTCCCCAAGTGCAAAACCTTACACTTCTCCACATTAAACCTCATTTGCTATGTCGTTGTTCAGGTCATTCTGTAGGATATCTGCCTCATGCTGTGCAGGTATTGCCCTGCCCAATTTTGTGTCATCTGCAAAAACTGATATGGAACTACTGGTCCCGTCCTCAATGCTGTTTATGAATAAATTGAACAGGGTTGGTCCCAAGACTGAGCCTTGGGGGAACCCACTTACCACCCCAGACCAGTCTGAGTATGCGCTATTTATTACCACCCTTTGGACACGCCCTTTTAGCCAGTTCTGTATCCAAAAGCAAACCTTGTGGTCGATGCCTGCAGACCTTATTTTATAAATTAAGCACTTGTGGGGAACTGTATCAAACGCCTTAGCGAAATCCAGGTACACCACATCCACTGGTCTCCCCCTATCTAGCTCACAGCTCACCTCCTCGTAGAATGTTAAGAGATTGGTTTGACAAGAACGCCCTTTAGTAAACCCGTGCTGATTACTGCTGATGATGTTGTTGTCTTTAGCAAACTCTACGATATAGTCCCTTATCATCCCCTCCAGAAGTTTACATACTATCGATGTCAGACTGACCGGCCTATAATTTCCTGGGATATGCCTCTGCCCTTTTTTGAATATCAGTATCACCTTAGCTTTCCTCAAATCCCCCGGTACATTTCCTGTCATAATACTGTCAGCAAAGATCAGGAACAGTGGTCTAGATATAGTTTTACTAAGTTCTTTGAGTACTCTCGGATGTATGCCATCCGGGCCTGGTGATTTATTTGTGTTAATTTTATCCAGCCTTTCCCTGATTTCACCCTCTGTTAGCCATAGCGGCAAGTCCTGTGAATTACTGCTAACCATACAGTCATGGTCAGTGTACCCCTCCTTTTCCTGTGTAAAGACTGAGGAGAAAAAAGCATTCAAAAAGTGAAACTCATTTATTTTATAAGATGTGTTACACACAGAGTGATATATTTCAAGCATTTCTTTCTTTTAATTTTGATGATTATGGCGTACAGCTAGTGAAAACCCAAAATTCAGTGTGTCACAAAATTAGAATAGGACCAATAAAAAAAGGATTTTTAATACAGTATTGTATGCACTCAATACTTGGTCAGGGCTCCTTTTGCATGAATTACTGCATCAATGCGGCGTAGCATGGAGGCGATCAGCCTGTCACACTGCTGAGGTGTTATGGAAGCTTTGATAGCAGCCTTCAGCTCGTCTGCATTGCTGGGTCTGGTGTCTTGCATCTTTCTCTTGACAATGCCCCACAGGTTGTCAGTAGGGTTTAGGTCAGGCAAGTTTGCTGCCAAATCAAGCACAGTGATACCATGATCATTAAACCAGGTATTGGTACTTTTGGCAGTATGGGCAGGTGCCAAGTCCTGCTGGAAAATATAATCAGCATCTCCATAAAGTTGGTCAGCAGAGGGAAGAAGGAAGTGCTCTAGAATTTCCTGGTAAAGGGCTGCTCTGACTTTGTACTTGATAAAACACAGTGGACCAACACCAGCAGATGACATGGCTCCATAAATCATCACTGTGGAAACTTCACACTGGACCTCATGCAACTTGGATTCTATGCCTCTCCACTCTTTATCCAGACTCTGGGACCTTGATTATGGTGTACAGCTAGTGAAAACCCAAAATTCAGTGTGTCACAAAATTAGAATAGGACCAATAAAAAAAAGGATTTTTAATACAGTATATTATGCACTCAATACTTGGTCAGGGCCCCTTTTGCATGAATTACTGAATCAATGCAGTGTAGCATGGAGGCGATCAGCCTGTCACACTGCTGAGGGGTTATGGAAGCTTTGATAGCAGCCTTCAGCTCGTCTGCATTGCTGGGTCTGGTGTCTTGCATCTTTCTCTTGACAATGCCCTACAGGTTGTCAGTAGGATTTAGGTCAGGCGAGTTTGCTGCCCAATCAAGCACAGTGATACCATGATCATTAAACCAGGTATTGGTACTTTTGGCAGAATGGGCAGGTGCCAAGTCCTGCTGGAAAATATAATCAGCATCTCCATAAAGTTGGTCAGCAGAGGGAAGAACGAGGTGCTCTAGAATTTCCTGGTAAAGGGCTGCGCTGACTTTGGACTTGATAAAACACAGTGGACCAACACCAGCAGATGACATGGCTCCATAAATCATCACTGTGGAGACTCTGGGACCTTGATTTACAAATTAAATACAAAATTTTCCACAGTCAGTGATGATTTGGGGAGCCATGTCATCTGCTGGTGTTGGACCACTGTGTTTTATCAAGTCCAAAAATTAAATTTTTGATGATATTCTAATTGATGATATCCTAATTTTATGAGATGCCCCTGTATGTATGTGTGTATGTGTGTGAATATATATATATATATATATATATATATATATATATATATATATAATATATATTGACAGTGCGAGGACCTGCCACTTTGTAAATGATTGTAGAAAACACACAGGATTCTCACTCTTCCTCGTCACACAGGGAAGTAGGACAGAAAACTATAAAACATTTTTACCTTAATGCAGGAAATTGATTAAGGTAAAAAACATTTTGGCTTAATAAAAACTTTAAAGTAGCAACTTCTTCATCTCTATTTCTCTTTCGTTCATTGACGGACACAGCTCCTGATTCTTCTTAATCATTGGGTTATACTGCCTCCTACAGGAGTAGGACACTAGGCAGGAAAAAGCTTGACTATGCCTATGGGCAGTCCAGGGGATATACACCCACTCTTAGCTATAGGCACTCAGTTTTTTTGTGCCTAGTCAGGAGTAAGGACCTAGTTCCTTGCTGGGATTTCTGGTCCTGGCAATTTTTTTCAACTTATATGGAATTTTTTTCCTTTTTTATTATTTTGTTCCTGTGAGAACTACATTGCTGGACTTACTACAAGTGCTGGACTGGGCGACGAACTGAATAATATAGATCCTTATGGTCCCCCCAATCCGGCCAGCGAGCGCATGGAGATTGCAGCTCCGCGCTAGGTTTGCAGCGACATAGCCCCACTGGACGGGGGCTACTCGTGAGGATGCATGCGAACTGAGTCACAGCGTTTCCTTCTAACCGACAGCACCCACATTGCGATGGAGCGGTGTCCTGTCCGGAGTGGTGCCCACCATGTTCCTGGTGTGGTAAGTAGCTGTCCCTGGAGGGTTTTGGGGGTGTACGTGAGCCTCCGGGTTCCCCTCCCTTCCCCCTAACCCCTCTAAAATTTCAGCCACTGTGGGTCTTTCGGCCTCCCCCTCCCTGGGTAAGGTGATGAGTTGGTTTTGCCATATGCTGTTAAGGGGGGCTGGTTGGAGTTGGTGCTGACTTGGTTTTCCTGGCGCACAACGGGCGGTTGAGCAGGGTTCCCTGCCATTCTGGGGGTTGGGTACTAGGGCAGGGATGTCCTCTGGGCTCCCTGTGGCTGTTGTTATCTGCTCCCCCAGCTCGTTTTTACCATCCGCGAGTACGCGCCTCACGTGGCCAGATCCAACCAAAAATTAAGGCTGTGACTTTGCAGCCTACTCGTCGGAACCAATGTGAGGCGGCCCCTGTGAGGATGGCTGAAGCCACTGCCTCCTGTTTAGGCATTGGTTTGGGCATCCTCCTTCCCCGCCGCTGCCCCTGGGTGGTTGGCTCCCCTGGGGCTTGCGGCCGGGCACCCTGAAATATTTAGACCACGGCTTGCGGCCTAGTAGGCCATGCGGCCGAGTCTGGCGCCGCCGTTGGGGGGCGGCCCCAGTGCATGTAGCTGAAGTCCCCACTCACCTTTAGGCATCTGTCGGGCTGAGGATCCGTGCAATTGTTGCTGGCTCTTCAGAAAAATGTAGGCCGCGGTTTGTGGCCTGCTGAGCTATATGGTCAGCTTGGCACCTCTCTTGGACCGGGTGGCACTGTCTGCTTCATTTTTAATGAGTCTTGCTGCCATTATTGTGTGGGGCACCTGCCTTGTATTAGCGAGGGTACCCTGACTGCGCGTTCACGTCACGCGGGGTTGTCCAAAATGCCGTAGTTGCTAGGCGTTTTTTTGCTTGTGGTATCCTTATGAGGATTTACTGCGTAAAAGGTGGACGGTCCCCCCTGTAGTGGACTCTCCGGTTTCCATGTCAAATTGAGCTACCTTCATCCCGGTTCAGGAGTCCCCAACCTTTACAAGTCCAGCTAATAAGGGGGCGGATACTCTGGCCCACCATATGTGCGTTGTGGCTGCTTCAGCAATTACCATTGCCCTTGTGTCGCCAACTCTAAGCGAGTGGCCTAAGCTTTTATGCTACAGTTTGTCTGTGATGCCTCTTTGGATGCGGCTCCTTTGATTTCTAGGCTGTCTGTATCAGCAGTGGTCCTTCAGCGTATTGTCTGGCTGAAATGCTGGTCTGCGGACTAGACTTCTAAGAAGGCCTTATTTGATCTCCCTCTTGTAGGGGGTCACCTATTTGGAGCTTCCTTGGATGACATTGTTAAGCGTCTCACGGGGGGAGGAGTACTCTTTCACCGCAGGCTACCAAGGGCAAGGAGCCCTGTCGTAGACATGGGCCATTCTCCTTGGCTCCTAAGTGGCCTCTTCATCGCTCAGGATCTCAAGATTAGGGATCAAAAGTCAGGGCCTCCACCAGAGGTTCCAAGAGGACCTGGTCTGGCAAGCCACTACCGGGCTCTTCCAGATCTGCGTACAAGGCTACCTCTGCATGTAGGGGCTCCCTCACCCATTTCTGGGGTGGGGGGACATCTTCGCTGTTTTTTTGATCCATGGACCTCCCTGGTACAGGTCAAGTGGGTCCACAAAGTTATTTGGTCAGGCTACGAGATTGAGTTTGGTCTTGTCCTCCACAAAGGTTTTTCCCTTCCAGCCTGCACTTGTCCCCAGATCACTTACGGGGTCTCCTTGGGGTAGTGTAAGACTTGGTCGGTGTCAATCACCAAGGGGGCACAAGAGGTATCCTGGTGGCTCGGTAAGTAGCTGGCATTCTAAGGTGCGCTGACTGATTCGTTCCAGCCTTCTCAAACTTCTGCCACAACTCCTGTGCAGGATTCAGATAGAAGGGATTCTGGTCATTCTAGTGGCTTCAGACTGGTCTCATCGGGCTTGGTATGCCAATCTGTTGTGGCTGGTCGCCGAGGCTCCTTGGAGACTTCCTCTCAGGAAGGATCTGCTGTCCCAAGGACCAATCTTCCATCCTGCTTTACAGTCTCTGGTTTTAATGGCTTGGCTGTTGAACGTCAGGTGCTGAAGGGTGGAAGTTTGTTTAAATCGGTGATTCCTACGCTGTTAAAAGCTTGGAAATCTGCCTCTAGGAAGATCTACCATCGTACGTGGAAGATGTATGTTGCGTGGTGCGAGTCTCTTGAGGTTCATCCGCACTCCTTCTCGGTGGATCGGATCTTATCCTTCCTTCAATGGGGGTGTTGAACAAAAATTGGCCAGGTATCGGGTTTTGGCGGTCTTTTTTTCAACGACTTTTGGCCATACACTCCCTGGTGCATATCTTTTCTTCAGGATGTCTGACATTTGGTTCCTTGAGTGCGGTCTCCGTTGCCACCCTGGAATCCTAATGTAGTGCTTTCAGCTCTACTGAAGGCTCTCTTTGAAAATATTCAGTAGATTTCCCTGCTTACTTTGCCTCAGAAGGTGGCCTTCTTTGGTGGCTATCACCTCTGCATGCAGAGTGTTGGAATTGATGGCGTTATCCTGCCGTTCACCTTATGGTGCTTCACAAAGATAAAGTTGTGCTTTGCCTCTGTCCGTCATTCCTTCCTAAAGTGGTCTCTGACTGTCATTTAAATGAAGACATTGTGTTGCCTTCCCTGTGTCCCCGGCTTAAACATCTGAAGGAAATTGCCTTGCATGTCTTAGATGTGGTCTGGGCAATTAGGGTGTACCTAGTAGCTACGGAGTCTTTTAGGAAGGCAGACTCTCTATTTGCGCTCACAGACAGATCTCACAGAGGGTTGTCCGCTTCTTCTGCTACCATTTCTAGATAGATTAGACAGACGGTGGTTCAGACCTATTGCATCAGGGGTCAGGTTCCTCCTTTCCTTGTTTAGGCGCACTCTACTAGGGTGCTTAGTGTCTCCTGGGCTTTCCGTCTTCAAACGTCAGTGACGCAGGTTTTGCAAGGCGGCCACCTGGTCGTCAGTGCATACTTTTAAAAAGTTTTTTGTAAAGTGGTTGTGTTGGCATCTGCGGATGCTTCCTTTGGCCGCAAGGTTTTGCTGGCTGCTGTTGAGAGGACATGGTCCTCTTTGATGGTGTATTCGTTTTCAGGTGAGCTCAAGTTTTTTATGGTTGATCTCTGATACTTGGTTGGCTATGGTTAGGCTTGGGAATTTTTTTCTGATGTTTTCCCACTCCTCACGTTTAACACTGCTTTGGGATGTCCCAATGGTTAAGAAGAATCAGGAGCTGTGTCTGTTAATGAACGAAAGATAAAATGGGATTTTTGACTTACCGTAAAATTCATTTCTCTGATGTTCATTGACGGACGCAGCACCCACCCCTCTGTGGAGCTGACATGTGTTTGTAACAAAACTGAGTGCCTATATCTGAGTGTGGGTGTATACTCCCTGGGACTGCCCAAAGGGCATAGTCAAGCTTTTTCCTGCCTAGTGTCCTACTCCTGTAGGGGGCAGTATAACCCAATGGTTAAGAAGAATCAGGAGCTGTGTCCGTCAATGAACATCAGAGAAATGTGTGTGTGTGTGTGTGTATATATATATATATGTGTATATATATATATATATATATATATATATATTGTGTGTGTGTGTGTATGTGTATATATATATATATATATATATATATATCTGCAAGAAAAAGTATGTGAACCCTTTGGAATGATATGGATTGCTGCACAAATTGGTCATAAAATGTGATCTCATCATCATCATCTAAGTCACAACAATAGACAATCACAGTCTGCTTAAACTAATAATACACAAAGAATGAAATGTTGCCATGTTTTTATTGAACACACCATGTAAACATTCACAGTGCAGGTGGAAAAAGTATGTGAACCCTTGGATTTAATAACTGGTTGAACCTCCTTTGGCAGCAATAACTTCAACCAAACGTTTCCTGTAGTTGCAGATCAGACGTGCACAACGGCCAGGAGTAATTCTTGACCATTCCTCTTTACAGAACTGTTTCAGTTCCGTAATATTCTTGGGATGTCTGGTGTGAATCGTTTTCTTGAGGTCATGCCACAGCATCTCAATCGGGTTGAGGTCAGGACTCTCACTGGGCCACTTCAGAAGGTGTATTTTCTTCTGGTTAAGCCATTCTGTTGTTGAATTACTTCTATGCTTTGGGTCATTGCCCTGTTGCAACACCCATCTTCTGTTGAGCTTCAGCTGGTAGACAGATGGCCTTAAGTTCTCCTGTAAAATGTCTTGATAAACTTGGGAATTAATTTTTCCTTCGATGATAGCAATCCGTCCAGGCCCTGACGCAGCAAAGCAGCCCCAAACCATGATGCCCCCACTACCATACTTCACAGTTGGGATGAGGTTTTGATGTTGGTGTGCTGTGCCTGTTTTTCGCCACACATAGTGTTGTGTTGTTTCTTCCAAACAACTCAACTTTGGTGTCATCTGTCCACTGAATATTTTGCCAGTACTGCTGTGGAACATCCAGGTGCTCTTGTGCAAACTGTAAATGTGCAGCAATGTTTTGTTTGGACAGCAGTGACTTCCTCTGTGGTATCCTCCCATGAAATCCATTCTTGTTTAGTGTTTTACGTATTGTAGATTCGCTAACAGGGATGTTAGCATTGGCCAGTGACTTATGTAAGTCTTTAGCTGACACTCTAGGATTCTTCTTCACCTCATTGAGCATTCTGCACTGTGCTCTTGCAGTCATCTTTACAGGACGGCCACTCCTAGGGAGAGTAGCAGCAGTCCTGAACTTTCTCCATTTATAGACAATTTGTCTTACTGTGGACTGATGAACAGCAAGGCTTTTGGAGATACTTTTATAACCCTTTCCAGCTTTATGCAAGTCAACAATTCTTAATCTTAGGTCTTCTGAGAGCTCTTTTGTGTGAGGCATCATTCACATCAGGCAATGCTTCTTGTGAAAAGCAAACCCAGAACTGGTGTGTTTTTTATAGGGCAGGGCAGCTGTAACCAACTCCTCCAATCTCATCTCATTGATTGGACTCCAGTTGGCTGACATCTCCCTCCAATTAGCTCTTGGAGATGTCATTAGTCTAGGGGTTCACATACCTTTTCCACCTGCACTGTGAATGTTTACATTGCGTGTTCAATAAAAACATGACAACATTTCATTCTTTGTGTGTTATTAGTTTAAGCAGACTGTGATTGTCTATTGTTGTGACTTAGATGATGATCAGATCACATTTTATGACCAATTTGTGCAGAAATCCATATCATTCCAAAGGGTTCACATACTTTTTCTTGCAGATGTATGTGTGTGTGTATATATATATATATATATATATATATATATATATAATTTTTTTTTTTTTCATTTATTGTCTGAATGTCAACATCAGTACCTTAAGCCAAAATTATAGGGTGTAGCAAGTGATTGCACATTGTGAGTTACTGCTGTAAAGTTTATTTGAAATTAGTTTTTGATTTTTACTTTCTTGCTGTTTCATATTTTTTGGTGATGGTTTTTTCAGATACAGATCTGGACGTTTTCACTATAATCATCGCCCTTGAGATACAAACAATTACATTTTCAGACACCCAAAGATTGTATTGTTTTGTGCTATTAAGATTGAGTGATGTACAGTCTCTGTGCTGCATTATCAAGCAGAATGTACAGCAGTTTTTTGTAAAATGCAGCTATAATTCTATACACAAACTGTATGTATTTCGAAATGATAAAAAGGAGCATGTTTTTTAAATTTATATATTTTTAAACATTGCTAAAACACTGATAAATTATTTTATTTACAGGGGTGCAAAAAAAACCAAGGATAACTAGACATGTGTACAGCTGAAAATTTGTTTAGTTTTAGATAGATTTTTGTTATGTTACTAATTTCGTTCATTATGGAATTCATTTACTTTGGTTTTGGAATTAGTTTAGTTTTGTTTTGTTTTCCTTACATTTTGTTTCCTTTTTATTAAAATTAATTTCATTTATTCATTTTCTAATGCAGTCCAACTTTTAAATACGATTAGAATTTGATAAACGATCGATGTATCCGAATTCTGTGTGAAGAAATAGCTGATTCTTAAGTAGCGGGCCAGGGACCTGGCTGCCCGCATCCTTAACAACCATGAGTCATCATCACGCCAAAATTTAAAAAAAAAACAATGTGGCCCCCCCCGAAATCCATACCAGACCCTTATCTGAGCATGCAGCCTGGCAGGTCAGGAAAGGGGGGGCAAGCACCCCCCAAAACCATATCAGGCCACATGCCCTCAGCATGGGGCGGGTAAGTGCTTTGGGGCAGGGGGGCTCTGTGCTCCCCTCCACAAAGCACCTTGTCCCCATCCCGACAATTCTGGGCTGTGGTTGTCGGGGTCTGCGGGGGGGGGGGGGCTTATCGGAATGTAAACATTCCTTGTAATAAAAATAAGGATGACGGGTCCTCTTTGCTCTTTGTGGAGAGATCTGGGTCAAAAAGAACACAAATCTTCTTTACCTTTACAAGCAAAAGGAAAAGAAAAAATTGATCATTTGTTTAAGAAAAAAAATTAATGACTTCCTGTCTGGACCAGAAGTGAGGTCACTTCAGTCCTCCAAGGCCATAGATACTCTTTGATCGCCTCTAATGCCTTGAGGGGACCGCATATGGGAGCTGGCCGCACGCCAGATTGTTTCTCGGACAAATTGGCAGAAACAGCCTGAGAAACACTAGCAAGCGGTGGGAGGGGATGGGGACATCTTCTACTGCCACTTCGGAAAGCATACGAACAGCTCAAGAGCCGCTCAGACCACTTTCAGAGGAAAGCCAGCCGCCGGCTATAAAAGAGCTATATCGGGGTTATGGCTGATATCTTTAGCCATAATCCCAGTAAACCATTTGCAAACCGCAACATATATATATATGTATTGCAGTCGGGAAGTGGTTAAACTCACTGGCCTGTAATTGCCAGCTTCTACCTTGCTCTCCTTCTGGTGGATAGGTACAATATTAGCTATCCACTAGTCATGGGGGAACTTCTCTTGTTGGAAGAGATCGATTAAAAAGATCCATCAATGGTCCAACAACTATACTTTAAAGTTCTCTTAGAATTCTCGGATGAGAATACCATCAGGACCCATTGCTTTATTAAGCTTTAACTGAACTAGTTTCTCTACTACCTGTCTCCAAAAATCCTAAAAATGAACTATCATTACTAGAACCAATATGATTCCCAAACGTGTTATTGTTAGTACAATTTATGTCTGAAAAGACTGAACAGAAGTAATTGTTTAAATGGTTTCTACATACAGGGCTCCCTCAACATAAGTGTTGTGCCCAGTTTTCATTTTAGTGATCTCTTTTTTTTTTAATCTCCTTTCCTAATAGATTTAGCAAGTTCCACCTCTTTCTGTGCTTTGGCAGTACTGATAATGTGTTTGGCCCCCTTTTGTCTATTTTTCTACTCTTCTGTGTTAGCTACAACTCCTGTTTCCTTGAATCTTCTATGCTTATTTTTTTTACATCTTATGCCCCATACACACGTGCAGATTATCTGCAGACTTTTGTCTGCAGACTTACCTTTTCTATGTAGTGCAAGGGCCTGCCGGATTGCATACAAATTGAAAGTGTTTAGGTTTGACCTCATATTATATGGTTTTGGTAAGTCTGCAGACAAAAGTCTGCAGATAATCTGCACGTGTGTACGGGGCATTACTATCCTACTTAGCTCTCTAGTGAACCATATTGTTTTATTCTTCTGTTTATTCTTACTAAATTGCCTGACATATAATTTAGTTGCCTCCTGGATGGTAGACTTTAACAATGCCCACTGATTGCTTCAGTCATTTTACTCCAAACTTTAAATTCATTTTTTTTAGAGGTTTCCCATTTCAGCACAAAATTGTCATTTAAAATCTAAAACTCTTGCTTTTTTTATATGATTTTCATTTCTTGTATTGAATTTTAATCCAAAAAAATTGCTGATCACTAGAACCCAAATTTTCTCCCACCTTGACATCCGACATCAGTAAAATTTTTACTGACCTGTGATTGAGGTCTAAGTCTTCATTCTTATGGCCATAAAAAATGCAGATACAAGTGTTTTTTAATTATTGACCTGAACACAGCTGCATGTTTTAAATTGAGCTATTCACACATGTGCTTGAACAGGCACTGCATTCAGACCTGTGACTTAGAATCCAAAATCCTGCATGTATACGCATTTAATTGTATATCTGTACGCAAATATTTTACTGATCATTACGTAGGAGCTTTTCTCCTAGAAAACACAGGTGATAACATCTTTAAATTTACAGCTGTGTGAATGAAGCCTGAGGCTACCTAAGGGGCAATTACAAAAAGAGCTGTCACTATCGCTACCTAGGTAGCACTAAATGACTTGAGCATCACTATTGCTTTCAGGGATTATACAGCACAAGAATGACGTTTAGCAGCATGTGTCACAATCCATTAGACAGATATTTGCATTAAAAATTACCGCAAATTCTGACTTTACAGAGTATGTGCAGATGTCTCCTCACCCATCATTCTTCGCATGACACCTGCCTATCTATGTCCAGCTATACACATGAAATGATAGCTGCTTGTCAAATTGGCCAGATCATACTTGCACATTTGAAGCTTCTCTTTGGCCAGTCAGTATAAGTTCAAATCTGGCTTGTGTAGATTGATTTATTGCAGTACCACCCCTTTGCACTACCTTATAAATAAGATCAAATAGATTAACATTTTTTTTTAGAAAAACAGAAAACGTTTTTGTCCTATACCATGGAGGTAGTTTTGAAAGAAAACGCTAATTTATGAATGTATAATAATTGACTGTTGATGTTGTTCTCGGTGAATGCCTGATTCATGAATTTGTTGTTATACATCACATCTCTCATCTCCGCTTGGCTTTACTGACAAATCGTGCTGGTTGTTTTACTGTCTAAGTAGTGTGATTAATGAAGTGAACTTGGCTCACATTGTTCTCTTGTGTTTTTACTCCTAGGGTATTTTGCCTGTGGAGTATCTTAACAGCAGCAGTCATTTTAAAGCAGAGAGTATGCTTACGAATGCGCTTCAGATTCTGGGGCAGTTCAAGGTAAGCACTTGCTATTCTTTTTATTTGGTTAGGCTCCTAATGAGCCTGATACTGTTACTCTGAGAACAAAACTGAAAAAAAAAAAAGATTACAATAAATTACCTTTCATTTATACTCATTAGATATGACTTTTTGTTGTTTACAGATGATCATTTTTGCGCACAAAAACATTGTATTGTTATTACATAAGATTGATAAATAGATAAGAATACTTCACTCTTGAAAATGGTCCGAGAGCGAAGAGCTCCATCACCTGGAGACAGAGCAAAGATTGCCATTTTTGTACCCACTTGAAGACCAGGTCTATTCTGACACTTTTTGTTAATAAGTAAAAATCAGATTTTTTTTTTTTTGCTAGAAAATTACTTTGAACCCCCACACATTATATATATATATATATATATATATATATATATAGTATCTCACAAAAGTGAGTACACCCCTCACATTTTTGTAAATATTTTATTATACCTTTTCAAGTGACAACTCTGAAGAAATTACATTTTGCTACAATGTAAAGTAGTGAGTGTACAGCTTGTATAACAGTGTAAATTTGCTGTCCCCTCAAAATAACCAAACACTAATAATTAATAACCTAACACATTAATGTCTAAACCACTGGCAACAAAAATGAGTACACCCCTAAGTGAAAATGTCCAAATTGGGCCCAAAGTGTCAATATTGTGTGTGGCCACCATTATTTTCCAGTACTGTCTTAACCCTCTTGGGCATGGAGTTCACCAGGTTGCCACTGGAGTCCTCTTCTACTCCTCCATGATGACATCACAGAGCTGCTGGATGTTAGAGACCTTGTGCTCCTCCTCTTCCTGTTTCAGGATGCCCCACAGATGCTCAATAGGGTTTAGGTCTGGAGACATGCTTGGCCAGTCCATCACCTTTACCCTCAGCTTCTTTAGCAAGGCAGTGGTTGTCTTGGAGGTGTGTTTGGGGGCCTTATCATTTTGGAATAATGCCCTGCGGCCAAGTCTCCAAAGGGAGGGGATCATGCTCTGCTTCAGTATGTCACAGTACATGTTGGCATTCATGGTTCCTTCAATGAACTGTAGCTCTCCAGTGCCGGCAGCACTCATGCAGCCCCAGTCCATGACACTCCCACCACCATGCTTGACTGTAGGCAAGACACACTTGTCTTTGTACTCCTCACCTGGTTGCCGCCACACAGACATGATATCATCTGAACCAAATAAGTTTATCTTGGTCTCATCAGACCACAGGACATGGTTCCAGTAATCCATTCCCTTAGTCTGCTTGTCTTCAGCAAACTGTTTGCGGGCTTTCTTGTGCATCATCTTTAGAAGAGGCTTCCTTCTGGGACGACAGCCATGCAGACCAATTTGATGCAGTGTGCGGCTTATGGTCTGCGCACTGATAAGCTGACCCCCCACCCCTTTAACCTCTGCAGCAATGCTGGCAGCACTCATACGTCTATTTCCCAAAGACAACCTCTGAATATGACGCTGAGCACGTGCACTCAACCTCTTTGGTCGACCATAGCGAGGCTTGTTCTGAGTGGAACCTGTCCTTTTAAACCGCTATATGGTCTTGGCCACCGTGCTGCAGCTCAGTTTCAGGGTCTTGGCAACCTTCTTACAGCGTAGGCCATCTTTATGTAGAGCAACAATTCTTTTTTTCAGATCCTCAGAGAGTTCTTTGTCATGAGGTGCAATGTTGAACTTCCAGTGACCGGTATGAGAGAGTGAGAGTGATAACACCAAATTGAACACACCTGCTCCCCATTCACACCTGAGACCTTGTAACACTAACGAGTCACATAACACCGGGGAGGGAAAATGGCCAATTGGGCCCTATTTGGAAATTTTCACTTAGGGGTGTACTCACTTTTGTTGCCAGCAGTTTAGACATTAATGGCTGTGAGTTATTTTGAGGGGGCAGCAAATTTACACCATTATACAAGCTGTACACTCACTACTTTACATTGTAGAAAAGTGTAATTTCTTCAGTGTTGTCACAAGAAAAGATATAATAAAATATTTACAAAAATGTGAGGGGTATTCTCTTTCTTGTGAGATACTGTGTGTGTATATGTATGTATGTATGTGTGTGTATATATATATATATATATATATATATATATATATATATATATATATATATATATATATATATATATGAAAGAATTCAATAATTAATTTTAATGCAAAAAAACACAATATATAACCCAATTTGTTAAAATATAAAACATGTTGCTATGCCAAGTTAATAGATACCTAATATGTCATGATTTAAGGCTCGATTCACACTAATGCATTTTCTCTGTCGCTCATTGACAGACGCAGTCCTCTTGATTAATATCAAATTGGGTTATACTGCCCTCTACAGGAGTAGGACACTAGGCAGAAGGAAAACGTTCTGGCCACAGAGGGTATATCCTCTCTCTCCCTGCTACAGGATGTCAGTTTTTTCTGTCTAGTCAGGAGTAAGGACCTAAGTTCCTTGCTGGGATCTTTGGTCCTGGCAAGATTTTTTTTAGAAAAATTTTTTTAGGCAGCTTTTTTTCTCCAGTTGTTCCTGTGAGATCTTCAAGCAAGTATGCTGAAACTGGGCGACGGGCTGGATGTTGAGATCCAGTGGTCACCCCAGTCAGCCTACGAGCGCGTGCAGGCCCTAGCTCCGCGCTGGGTCGGCCGCGACATAGTCCCACTGGATGGGGACTGACCCTGCGAGTTAAACGTCTCGCCGGGACGCCGACGACCAGTTGGAAACTGAATTGCGGCGTCCGTATTGGTCGACAGCCCCCCCACCTCGGTGGAGAGGGGTTCTGTCAGGAGTTGGCGCCCCCCTGTTCCGGTATGGTGAGTAATATGTTCCCCCTCTCCCCCTGATGGGTTTTTGGGTGGACGCGGGCCCCTCCCTGGGATGATCGGACCCTCATGATCCTGGATCCCCCCTCTATCCTATAACAGGTGTCACAGATCCCCCTTTAGAGGGTGATTTAGTGAATAAGAACCAGAAGGCTTGGTTTGGGAGCTGACTATCGGAAGTCACTGTATAAGAGGCACTATAAAGGGACCATGACTGAAGTCAGTGGCTGGCAATGTAAGAAGGCCTACCTTATACATAAGGTTGCAATACAGGCCGATGCCTGTGCCTGGACTACCGCCATCCGCAGGCCGCCATCCTCCCGCAGGCCGCCATCCTCCCGCAGGCCGCACAGGCCGATAAAACTACCTTCTACAGGCCGCTGCCATCTTTCCACAGGGGCCGCCATCTTGGCGTAGCCTCGTGTCTCCAGCATGGGGGCGGCCATTTTGGAAGTGACCAGCTACCTCGAGGAATAGCATGGGAGGCGCTGGAAGGCGTGTAAAGGGGCGGGGCCGCCTCCTTTAACCCGGGAAAAGGATCCAAAAGACTTCCTCTCTGTAAGAGACAGCGCTGAGAGCCGTTTGATAGAAACTTCTGTGCATCAGGTGGTGAGCCTTGGGGTCTCTCTCTCTCTGTGGGGTCCAAAGCAGGTAACACTGAGGGGCGCTGTTGCGCTGGGGGATTACAAAAGGTAAAAAAAAAAAAAGTTTTTTTCTTTGCAATTATTTTTTGTTTGCTGGCAAGTGTCTGGGATTAATCATGGACCCTGCCACACATGTATCCCCACCTGATCCCCTCGAGGTGGCCGCAGGACCCTCCAGTGCCCCACTTGTAATTGATGCATTATCAGCAGTTTTGGAGTCTTTGGTATCCCGGGTGGAGGAAGCCTGTCAGGGACGGGGGGCAAGAAAGCGACCCCCGCCTACCCCTATTTCATCTGACACTTCAGATACAGATTCTGAGCTTGTCGCTGCAGCTGCAGGCCCCTCTTCTGGGGCTTCTGCCTTGGGTACGGTCTCTTTAGACAGTGAGGAGGACGTTTCTGCATCCGCCATAGTGCAAGAAGAAGCGTTGGTGGACGCACTAGTCATGTCTGTCCGGGAAACCTTAAGTCTTGAGGTTACACCGGCAGAGGTAGCTGACACTGAAATTCCCTTGGTACCAGCAAGCCTACCAAAATGGCGAAGGTTTTTCCCCTGCCCAAATGTTTTGGTAATCTAATTAAAGAAGAATGGGATCGTCCGAAACGAACCCCTGCTATTTCCAAACGCATTGCTAGGCGCTATCCGTTTGAGGAATCCCTCCTTAAAAAATGGACGGTACCACCAGTGGTGGACACTGTTATCCCATTGGAGGACGCTCTGTCCTTCAGGGATCCAGTGGATCGAAAAGTGGAAGCGGAATCCCGCTCCATTTTTTCCCTGATAGGGTCAACAGTTAGGCCAGTGGTGGCCATTGGTTTAGTCTCACAAACATTGACAGAATGGACCAAATTGTTACGCCGCGACATAAAGGGGAGAAGTATCCCCCCGGCAGTATCAGATTTGCTGGAGCAGATTATACAAGGGCTACAGTTCATCTGTGACGCCGCCCTGGACGCCACTCCCTTGCTAGGGCGTGCATCTGTTTCAGCAGTGGTCCTCAGACGCGTGTTGTGGTTAAAGTGCTGGTCGGCGGATCAAGGTTCCAAAAAAGCTTTGGCAAATCTCCCTTTTCAAGGGGATCGCCTGTTTGGGGCCACCTTGGATGAGATTATAAAGGATCTCACTGGGGGCAAGAGCACTTTTTTACCACAGTCTGCTAAGGGTAAAGGACCTCGTAACAGGCGAGGACCTTCCTTTTCCGCTCATAAGAAGTTTGTTCGTTCCGCTGGGGCGGGCGATAAGGCAAAGCCCTCCAAAGCCCCTGCAGGGGGTTTCAAAGGGCGCTGGTCGGGTAAACAAAGGTCCAAGTCAGCCAAACCTGAAGATAAGACCAATACAGCCTGAAGGTGCGCCCCCACCCATCTCTGGGGTGGGGGGACGTCTTCACCGGTTTCCGGATCCATGGCTTTCCAGAATCCTGGACAAAGGGGTTCGCGAGGTCATACGATCACTTCCACCGGTGCGATTCTTCCCTTCAAACATTCGACTATCCCCGGATCGCTTAAAAGCTTTGCGGGGGGCAGTAATGGACTTGATGCAACAGGGAGCGGTAGTTCCCATTCCTTGAGCAGAACGTTGTCTTCAAAGATAATTCTTAGTTCCCACCAGGAGCTGGAAGATTCAGTGAACGATTCGGATGTTACTATCCATCAACTGGTCTTCCCTTCAGACTTGCATGAGGATCCTGGGACTGATGGTGGCCTTCTTAGAAGCAGTACCGTATGCCCAGTCTCATGCCCGAACTCTCCGAAAGGAGATTCTTTTCTAATGGAATCGGAATCCCGATTCTCTGGACAATCGGATCCGGTTGAGCGAGCGGACCAGGGAGTCTCTGGTCTGGTGGCTTCGGGCTCCGATGCTCAACCAGGGGAAGTCATTTCTTCCGATAGAATCCAGGTTACAGACAAATGTATTGGAACTGAGAGCGATCAGACTTTGTCTGATTTACTGGACCGAGCAGCTTCAGGGTAGACCGGTTTGGGTCCAGTCGGACAAGGCCACGGCCGTGGCTTATGTCAATCACCAAGGGGGCACCAAGAGTGCCCTGGCGGCCATAGAAGTGGCCAGCATCCTTCATTGGGCGGAACGGTTTGTTCCGGCTCTCTCCGCGGTATTCACTCCAGGGGTGGAAGATCAGCAGGCAGATTCTGGATCAAGGGGTATGGCCTCTTCATCCAGAGGTTTTTCACCAGCTGTGCCTTCTTTGGGGCACCCCGGAGGTGGACCTGTTGGCAGCTCGGCTCAACAGGAAGGTGCGGAGGTTTGTAGCCCGCTCCCGAGATCCTCGAGCGGACGCAGCAGACGCGCTGGTCGCCCCGTGGGGACAGTATCAGCTACTGTATGTCTTCCCCTCCTCTCAAGTTGCTGCCGAAACTTCTTCGCAGGATAGAGGTGGAGGGAATTCCAGTTATCCTGGTAGCTCCGGACTGACCGCGTCGACCCGGGTACGCCGACTTGGTCAGGCTGGTCGCGGACGTTCCTTGGAGACTTCCTTTCAGGGAGGATCTGCGGTCTCAGGGACCGATCTTCCATCTTGCTTTACAATCGCTGGCTTTAACGGCCTGGCTATTAAGACTCAGGTGCTGAAGGACAAAGGATTGTCAACTTCAGTTATTCCTACTTTAATTAAAGCAAGGAAAGCGACTTCCATAAAAGTCTATCATCGCACATGGAGGTCTTATATTGCGTGGTGTGAATCCTTTGGATTTCTTCCACGTACCTATTCGGTGACCCGAATCTTGGCTTTTCTGCAACAGGGGGTTGAGCACAAGCTGGCCTTGAGTAATATCAAGGGTCAGGTTTCAGCGTTAGCAATTTTCTTTCAGAAACCTTTGGCTACCCATTCCTTGGTGCGGAATTTCATCCAGGGGGTGCGGCATCTGGCTCCGCCAGTGCGCGCGCCCTTACCGCCCTGGGATCTTAATTTGGTGTTGTCGGTTCTTCAGAGACCTCCCTTTGAAAATATAAGGGAGATTCCCTTGCTCACATTATCCCAGAAGGTGGCCTTCTTGGTGGCCATTACTTCTGCACGCAGGGTGTCAGAACTGGCCGCATTATCCTGTCGTTCCCCATATCTGGTGGTTCATAGGGATAAGGTAGTTCTTCGTCCGAATCCATCCTTCCTTCCTAAGGTGGTTTCGGAGTTTCATCTGAATGAAGATATTGTGCTACCTTCCTTGTGTCCTAAGCCCAGTCATCCTCGGGAGTGTGCGTTACATTCCTTGGATGTGGTTCGGGCAATCAGGGTATACCTGAAGACTACGGAATCGTTTCGTGAAACGGATTCACTTTTTGTGATCACGGATGGCCCCAAAAAGGGGTTGCCTGCATCTGCCGCGACTATCTCCAAATGGATCAGACAGACGGTGGTACAGGCTTATTCTATATGGGTCGGAATCCTCCGTTCCCTGTTAAGGCGCACTCCACTCGGGCGCTTAGTGCTTCCTGGGCCTTCCGCCATCAGGCGTCAGTGGTCCAGGTTTGCAAGGCGGCTACCTGGTCGTCGGTTCATACCTTTACAAAATTTTATAAAGTTGATGTGATGGCATCGTCGGATGCCTCTTTTGGCCGCAAGGTTTTGCAGGCCGCAATTTGAGGAGACCGTTGGTCTACCTCAAGGGTTTTTTTCTGTTGGGTTTTCAGTTGAGTCTCATCCTTTGGTTTGATGAGCCTTTAAGACTTCTAGTCGGCACCGGTTGGGCCTTCTGGATTTAAATTTTGATTTCTGTTATCCCACCCCTCATTTGTGGCACTGCTTTGGGACGTCCCAATTTGATATTAATCAAGAGGACTGTGTCTGTCAATGAGCGACAGAGAAAAATGGATTTTTGTAAAATCTTACCGTAAAAAATCCTTTTTTCATTGACAGACGCAGTACCCGCCCCTCTACTTTTGAGCTGGGTTGGGTTAAATTCTCTGACACTGCTTTGTGACATAACTGACATCCTGTAGCAGGGAGAGAGAGGATATACCCTCTGGGACTGCCCCTAAGGTGTGGCCAGAACGTTTTCCTTCTGCCTAGTGTCCTACTCCTGTAGAGGGCAGTATAACCCAATTTGATATTAATCAAGAGGACTGCGTCTGTCAATGAGCTTAAGAGAAAAGGATTTTAGGGTAAGATTTTACAAAAATCCATTTTTTTCATGCTTTTTGCAGAAATGCTTTTCATTTTTTTAACATGGGTTCCTATGGAACACATTCCCATCAATGCATTTTTGTACCTCTGCGTTTTTGGAAAGGTTCAGGGACTTTTTTCCTGCAAAATGCAGCGTTTTGCATGTAATAGACTTCAGTGGACCGCAATTTTAACACAATTTTGCAGTGATTTTACAGCGATTTGTGTTTTGCGTTTTTTTCGGGGGAAAATGTGTTGTTGGGCAGATTTAAAAATGCAAAAATTGCGGTAAAAACGGAATACGTTTTTGATGCAGTTCAATTGAAGTCTATTACATGCAAAACGATGCCTTTTGAGGGAAAAAAGTCCCTGACCCTTTCCAAAAATGCAGAGGCACAAAAATGTATTCATGTGAATGTGTTCCATAGGAACCCATGTTAAAAAAAATGAAATTTATTCCTGCAAAAAGCATGAAAAAACGCATTAGTGGGAATCCAGCCTAAAATTGCACACGCTCATGGAATGGTGATAAGCTATGATGCTTAAAATCTCCATAGGTGGCATTTTAAAACAGTTTACAGGTCACTAATTTAGAGTTACAAAGGAGGTCTAGCGCTATAATTATTGCTCTCCCTATCACGTTTGCGGCAATACCTCACACGTGTGGTGTGTACACCGTTTACATATATACGCCACCATGGCAGGCCCTTTAAAAAAAAGAAAGTGATTTATTTTATTAAATATTTTTTATTTTTACACTGTCCCTTTTTTATCACTTTTATTCCTGCTTGAAGCGGAAATTACGTAATGACATCTCTTACAGATTCCTAGACCATAGAGATGGCTGGGAACCTTCTGGTTCTCGTCCAGCTCTATGATAACCTGGCGGCACCGCCGGATTGGATACTGGCCTCCCTGATTGCACAGGAGAGCCCAGAGATGTGGCGGGGGACATCCCCTCCCGGGGCCTGTAAAGCAATTTAGCAGCTAATAGGATTGCTTTTCAATAAAAGCGTATCGCCGGCTGAAAAAAAAGGCCAGGTTTTTGGCAAATGGCAGCAGCCATAACCGCAGTATAGCCACTTGAACACAAATAAGTACATGTATGTGATTCTGCGACAAGTGGTTAAACAAGCTCAGGAGTTGGAACAGAGATGGAGCAGATTTTTAAAACCTAGGAGCACCCTATAGACTGCCCACCTTTAACCACACCTACAACGCTATGCCCCTATTTGTAGCCACACCCACAAAATCACACCTCCATTTTTAATACACTCTGAAAGAATTGGTCACAGACTTTTGAAACCAGCGGCAGAAGTTTTGTGGTATAAACACAACATTCCTTAGGCTTAGTAGATAAATGATGTTGGATGCGAAGTGCACCATTGCGATTTGTAGGTGTGATCAAATTGTGATAACATTGGAATGGGATTAATAAAAGCCTGAGCCTACTCTTCATGAGGTCTAAATTAAGTAACACACAGCTGTATGGGTCAGTGTGTATGCAAAAATTGCCGGAGTCAGATGTGTGTAACGCGCAGGGGTCAGGAGTGCATATTACACATTACACAAAGAGCAGACAATAACAGATCTCCTTGTGCTGATATACCTATCACATACTGCGCATTATCGTAGTAAATTACAGTATATTCACACTTTTCCCACAGAATACAACAGATAATTTATCACATTACTACAATTCTTTAAATACAAACTTTCCACAGTTTAAATTGTGGCAAGGGAACATGTATAAATGCAGCCGTTCTGCACTTTCTGTTTTTTTTTCTTTAATATGCATATGCAGCTGCCTACTTCTGTCCCCACACACCAGCCCACTCCTCACCTGGTTGACCTGTAGAAAAGAGCTTAAAGTGCCCCTAAACCCACAACAAAAAAATCATTTTTTTGTATGCAGTAAAGCATGCTTGTTATACTCACTGTGGAACCTAAGGAGTTAATCCTCTGCATTATGCAAAAAAGCTGTTTGATCTGTCTTCTCTGATCCTCCCCTTCTTACACTGTTTCCAAATTATCTCCTGATAAAACAGAGCCTTGGGGGCAAGCTGCGCATGCTCAGTTTGGTGTGTATAGCTAGAGAGTTTTTTTTTTTTTTTTTCTTTGGAAGAGTGCATGTGCTCAGCACTGTCCAGACAGAGGGTCAGGGGTCCTGCAGGGCTCATAGGACAATCAGGGCAGAATAAAAACTCCTACAAGCTTTAACCAGACACTGATAGAAGTCATAAGACTCCTGATAAGAAAAAGGTATTTAGCAGTTTATATTTAATAAAACTATTGCATTTACATATTCTGTGTACTGTGGGAGGCCAGATATAGTGAATGCAAACTCCTGAGTTTAGTAACACATTTAGGGAAGTGCTCTGAAACTTCTTCATTGCTGAATGCTACAGGTTTGAAAAGCAGCAGGTGGGGAAAGAAATCAGCAGCTGCAAAGTTGACATTTCAGTAAAAAACACAGACAATTACACAGCTGGGGTTTTGTTTGCTGGGGACAGACTCTTCATAAAGTGGACTCTCCCTCTAAGCTAATTCTTGGCGCTTGAAAATGCTGCTAACTTTCTGTTATTACACCTCTCTGTTCTTCTTTGTATGACTGTCATTCAACCACAATAACATAACATATTTTGCAGTTTATTGCAGAGTTGCAAACCTGTAGCAAATAAACTATACTTTAAAGCTTTAGGTATTAAACTCAAAAGCACAATGCCCCTCTCTCGTCTGGGCAGCGGGCCCCCCCATCCCCAGCAGAGGGTATCATTGTGCAGAGTATTGACCTTGCTCCAGCCGGGAGTTCCTGGCAGTAGTGGTCTTAAGGATGCTGCCTACATGTCCCAGTTTTTTCCTCCTCACCAAAAGTTCTTTGATTTGCAGTAGAGTTTTGGTATTTACAGTGCAGGACTCTGGCCATTGGCCTGTCCACAGCCCGAGTATTCCCGAGGGTCTTGGACTCAATTCTAGGCCTTCTGAAGGCCCCGGAAGGGGCTATTCTGGGATACCTGAACTATCTTCCTCTCAAGTTGCAAATTGTTCAGCACAGGGGCAAAGCGCATCTCACACAGTATGTATTCTAGAGAGGTGTGGTTGGATTCAGTCCCCAGAAATCGGTATTGATGCAAGCTCAGCAGTTGTCCTACCTGGATGCTGTCCAGGCAATGGTAATTTACTCCACTGGAGAAGTGCCTTGCACTAATAAATCAGAGGGATTTTTTTAGAAACCAGAGTTTTCCCTCAATTCCTCTCTCAATGTGAATATTGGTGAGGATTTCAAGGCGGTTCATTTTTCTCAGTTCCTTTCTAGACCTTACACCAGAATGTTCTGTTGGCATGAGATAGAGGGACTTAGTTGTGGGATTCTCCAATGTCCCTACACCAAATTTGGAGACTTGTGGATGTCTTGCCTAAGACGTATGGAAAACACATAATTTCAGAAACCCCCCTTCTAAGTCAATATAGTTTACAGATCACATGGCCAACAGTGCAGATCAAATTTTTAAAACCCCCTTCAAATTGTCATTCCAATGCATAGTGTATATCCAGTGCGGTATTTTGCATGTTGACTTGTCAAGAGCAGGCTGCTAACATGCGACAATGTAAATAAACCAGACCGGCACTTTTTTTTTTTTAACACAGCACACAACAACGCAAGGCATGTGTATTGTGGGTCACTGCAGTACAGGTCCGTTGGCACCCAATGTGTTTGTGCATCGAAATGCTGGTCTAAATGAAGTGCACAGCACAGAGTGCCTTGTGTTACCACGGTTTAAGGTAATGTATAGGTCTATAGGGGCCCTTAAGGCTAGCTATACTTTTACATAACTTAATTCTAATGACCCCCTTCTTTTGCTAACTAGACACCCTTGCGCTTACATTAGAGCAATGGGTGATATGCTCCAGGAGCCTACACCATATTGATGTTGGTGATGGGAAGTCAAAGAAGCCTCCCTGCAGGCTTACAAGTAGATCACTTTTGCATTCGAACCTCTAAAGAACCAAGTGCTTCTGGCACTTTAACATCTTAGTACCCTTGGTACTCTACTCCCTGTTATCCAGCACCCCTATCACCTGCACCGCTGACTGTGAACCCACCCCCTAGCACACCTGATACTGAACCTTAACATCCCAGATACTGCACCTTTCTGACACCCAGCAAACTCTGTCATTGCATTCTCCACTACTGTTCCCTCTGCCACTACTAACCTCCTGCCACTTTTGCAGAAATGTACAGAGTGGAGATGAGGCTAAGCCTGCAGATTCTGGACTCTCAGCCCACTCTACATTTGGCTCCACCAACTACCTTCTCACTTTGGTGACATCACCATTTTCACAGTACATGCTGTAAGTGAAGCTCATCTCCCAGAGATTTAAAAAATTTACCTAAACCACAAAGAAACCCAGAGAAGATCCTCAAAGCCTAATGTCTCCCAAGTAACTTGGGTTAATAGACAAATGAATAGACAATTATGCTCTTGGCAACTATGCCATGGTCTAGCAGTTAGCCCTAGGCTAAGAGAAATCGGAAAGCCAAACACCGAAATGCTATTATAAACCCGCCCACCACCTCCGGTAATGTGGAATCCTTTCAAAGGCAGTGATAATGCAGAGAGCCGACTTCAAAATGTATTATTTATTTCTTTTACTATTGAGGGAAGCATTTTATTTGGGATACAACACCACTATTTAACACTCCCCCAACTCCTAAACTAATGAACCTTTCTATATAATTTTTTAAAGTCATTATCTCTAGATCAGGCTAAAACCAAGGGCAAGTAAAACTCAATTTCACTTCCTGTGTTCTTCTTTCATATTATGTACCATTCTGTGTTTTCTGTTCATTCTGTTTGTGGGACCAAGTCGTTGGTATATTGCTATGAAAGTTTCCCAGCAAAAAATGCTTCTTGTGAGATTAACATCTACCCTTTATATCTAAAAAATAAACTGAAGAAATACATTTTCCAGGTCAAGATGGCACAGAAAAAAGAAACCACCCTGTCATTCTTATTTTCACCATTTAGGTAAGTAAACTATTAAATGTATAAATCGTTTAAAAATGGCAAACAATCAATTTCATTTCATTTTTTTGGTTAGCTGTTCTGTGCTCATTTGTAGATGTGTATTTCTGAATATTATACAGTTCAGACAGGTAAAGCATTGTTGAAACTGACCTGTGTCCATAAAGGTAACTCCCATTATGTTACTGGATATACAGTATTAAAATGTATTAACAAACCACGAAGAAGGGCGCTTCCTTGAATGTTATTAAACAATTATGAATAGCAGTGATAAAAATGTATTAAAATACCTAGCATGGTTTGAAAGTATTCTTAACCTTAAAGTGGTTGTAAAGTCACATGCCCTAAATTGATTTGACCTCCATGGTTTTGCTCCTTTAACAGTGCAGTGTGTTTTTTTTTTTTTTAATTCTAATCGTAAATACTTTTTTTTTTCTTGCTCTGATTTGCAGTCACGTGTCCTCCCTCCACTCTTCATCTCGATCTAAGGGAGCCAAGTTAGAGGGGCTGAGATTCCCTTTTGACATATGTAAGATACGTCAGAAGTAGAATCTGTGCTCTCTGACCTTGTGTCTGCACAGCGCCGATTGCCGGTCACGTGTTTAAAAAAAAAAAAAAATGAACTCAAAATGAAGCAGAAACTGCTCATATATGTTTTTAATGTTACACTACACATACTTATGTTTTTCAAACTATATTTTGATTGATTATGAAAATTTTGTGGGAGGAGCAGGAAGGAAATCATGTTCTCACACAGATTGCAGACTACGGAACTGACAGGGAGGGAAGGAGGAGGAGTGGGGGAGATGCAGAGACGCACAGGAGAGAGCTGGAAGGACAGAGGCAGGTACGCTGACCACGCTTTCATGGCTCAGCAGCCATGATAAACATGGTCAGCTCACAGAGGGAAGACAGAACCAGGCAGGATCAACCGAGTACTGTAGAAGATAGAAAGGGACAATTAACCAGGCAAAAGCACCATGCTATACCTTGTGCCTTAAAAAAAAACAAAACCCACCAACATCCCTTAAAAAGTAATATACTGCCATGCCAAAAAGGGGCTTGTTGTGGCTGATATTACAAGAAAAAGAGAATCCTTTCCTTTCCATGCTAAACTAGCCACTTCACATAAAGCATGGTTAGCTTTTGGTTACAACATGGTAGAGATACCTGGGGTGCTGATAGGTGGCAAATGTGGTTTCCTTTACAGTGGGAAATGGTGAAGTTAATATTCAGTATGCATAATTGGC
This sequence comes from Pelophylax lessonae, assembly GCF_965119305.1. NCBI lineage: Eukaryota > Metazoa > Chordata > Amphibia > Anura > Ranidae > Pelophylax > Pelophylax lessonae. The sequence goes on along the minus strand of NC_138772.1, from coordinate 313,517,748 downwards.
ATCACCATGACTATGGCAACCAACCTAGGTAATCTTTGATTGGTTCTGCAATTGCTGGTATATTTATAGAAAGAACGCAGAAAAGAAGGGGATTTCTGCTATTCCTAGCACATTGAATTTCTGTTTAATTTTGATGTTGTATAATATTTATTTAGGCGCAGATTATGGGAATTCAGGAATTAAGTAAATTACTTTATCATGAAGCATTACAATTTTGTGTTTGATCATCAAACTATATATTTCCCACATATACAAATACTGTATAAATGTGCTAAAATGTGTTTAACTTCCATTTTTTTTTTTTTTTCTTTTGTAGCCTAGAGTTCTTTAAGTATTGAATCTGCTTTTAAGTTTCCTATCAAAGCACTGCAGCTGTTGAATGACAGCAATCTGCCAATGTGGTACTTTACATGACATTACTATTTGATAGCGCTGTGGACTGTCACTTTTACTACTTCTTTTAAAGTCTTACAAAAAACACAAACACAAACTTTGAAAACATCTTTAAAATAATACAAGGTGATAACCTATACACTGAAAAACATCTCCCATTATATACTTGCTATTCATTTAAATGTAGTGATGTTTGCAGATGACAAAGCTATGTAGCATTATAAAAACTCATATAGTGACATTATACAGAAAGATCCTTACAAGATGGCAACATGGGCAGTTAAATGGTAGATGAAGTTTAATGTTGACAAAACTATAACCAGCTAAGCTTGTTTATTGTCTTTATACATCAAAGAGATTACAATTAGGAAAAACAGCTGCAAAAAGACTGGGAAATAATGGGTAAGCGCCAAACACTCAATGCCAAGCCAAAGCACAAAGCAAATGCCAATAAAAGATATAAAAATAAGTTAAAACACATGGTTTAATATAGCATTGCAAAAAAGAAAAAGAAAACACATGAGTTAAAATCAAGCAAGGGTAAGGTAACAAGCGCACCGCGCACAACTGCAGCGCACAACTGCAGCATTTTAGCACCTTCAGCTGAAGTGGACCTGTTTAATCTGTTTCTGATGTAGAGCGATATTAAACCCAAAACTAAAAATGTAATTTACTGCAGCTTACAAATTATAGGATGTGGTGGCTGCATTCATTTTCATTGGCTTGTTTTCACCTGGAGATCTGGCTATTAGAACACCTCATGTATTAGTGAGACACTACTCTGAATGAATGAGTACAGAAGGCTTAGCAGACAGCAGCATTGTCAGTCTGGGAGGGGGGGGGGGGGGGGTAGTGATAAATGTACTAGCAGATTTAGATACATTAACAGATTGTGCCCGAACTCCAGCTCACACTTTATAATCAGTTACAGCAAACAGTGTTTTTCCTTTTGGGATAAAGGTTTTGCATAAATAAATAAAAGCTGATAATTTTAATCACCCCTGTCGTTGTTAAGTAATTTGTCTGATCCATTTAAACTGATACATTTTGCTGGAGATGTTTAAAAAAAAAAACAGATGTGCTGTCTGGATCACCAGATGAAAATAGAAGGCATTCTAAAAAAGGAAACTCCTACAACCATCACATCTAAGAATTGGTCAGCTGCAATGTAACATGTTTGCTATTGGGTTTAATACTGATTTAAGTTGCATACTTTCACAGATATATGTGAGAGCTGCGCATACTGTAGCTGTGCAGTCTTATGCTGGTTTGTTAGAGCACCAACAGTGGGACATTTGCAAATATGTGGAAAAGTCCAGACTACCGATCAATGTCTTGGAACTCCGAGCAATCAGACTGTCTGGAACATTGGATGGATTGTCTTCAGTGTTGTCCAGGGCGCAGTCAATTGGACAATGTCATGGCCGTGGCTTATGTCAATCACCAAAGGGGCACAAGAAGTGTCCTGGCAGCTCTGGAGGTAGCCGGCATTCTAAGGTGGGCAGAAGGATTCGTTCCAGCCCTCTCCACCGTGCACATTCCCGGGGTGGAAAACTGGCAGGCGGATTACCTCAGTCAGCTGGCGTTTGACCAAGGAAAGTGGTCCCTTCATCCGGAGGCATTTTATCAGTGGTGCACCCCCGAGGTAGATCTGTTGGTGTCTCGGCACAACAGAAAGGTGCAGAGGTTTGTGGCTCGGTCAAGGGATCCTGTGGTGGATAGCACAGTTGTGCTGGTGGCTCCGTGGGGACAGTATCGTCTGATTTATGCCCACATTCCTCTCAAGCTTCTGCTAAGACTTCTATGCAGGATCAAGGCAGAAGGGGTTCCGGTCATCTTAGTGGCTCCGGACTGGCTGCGCTGGGCTTGATACGCCGACGTTCCTTTGAAGCTTCCTCTCAGGGAGGATCTGCTGTCCCAAGGACCGATTTTCCATCCTGCTTTACAGTCCCTGGCTTTGACGGCTTGGCTGTTGAACGCCAGGTGCTGAAGGATAGAGGTTTGTCTAAGTTGGGGATTCCTACACAATAAAAAGCAAGGGAATCTACTTCTTGGAGGTCTACCATCGTACGTGGAAGATGTACATTGCGTGGTGTGAGTCTCTTAGGGTTCATCTTCGCAATCCGGTGGCTTGGATCTTGCTCTTTCTTCAATGGGGGGGTTGAACAGGAATTGGCCTTGAGTACCATCAAGGGCCAGGTGTTGGCTTTGGCGGTCTTCTTCCAATGACCTTTGGCCGCACACTCCCTGGTGCGTATCTTTCTTCAGGGTGTCCGGCATTTTGTTCCTCCAGTGCAGGCTCCGTTGCCGCCTTGGGACCTCAATTTGGTGCTTTTGGTCCTCCAGAAGCCCCCCTTTGAGAATCTTCGGGAGATTCTCCTGCTTACACTGTCCCAGAAGGTGGCCTTTTTGGTGGCTATCACCTCTGCGTGCAGGGTGTCTGAACTGGCGGCGTTATACTGTTGTTCACCTTACCTGGTGATTCATAGAGATAAGGTGGTTCTTCACCCCTGTCCATTGTTCCTTCCAAAGGTTGTCTCTGATTTTTATTTAAATGAAGACATTGTTTTGCCTTCCCTGTGTCCCAGGCCTAAACATCTGAAGGAAATTGCCTTGCATGCCTTGGATGTGGTCCAGGCTACGGAGTCTTTCAGGAAGTCAGACTCTCTCTTTGTGCTCATGGATGGGCCTCGTTAAGGTTGTCCGCTTCCTCTGCGACCATTCCCAGATGGATCAGACAGACAGTGATTCAGGCCTATTCCATCAAGAGTGAGGTTCCTCCTTTCCCTGTTAAGGTGCACTCTATTTGGGTGCTTAGTGCCTCCTGGGCTTTCAGTCATCAGGTGTCAGTGATGCAGGTTTGCGAGGTGGCCACTTGGTCTTCGGTGCACACTTTCACAAAATTTTATAAAGTGGATGTGTTGGCATCTGTGGATGCTTCTTTTGGTTTCACGGTTTTGCAGGCTTCTGTTTAGAGGACCTGATCCTCTTTGAGGGTGTATTTTTTTCAGGTGGGCTCCAGTTGTTTTGGTTGAGCTCCTGTTGCCTGGTTGGCTACTGTTTAGCCTTGGGAATTTATTTTGCTGTTCCCACCCCTCATATTTAACACTGCTTTGGGACGTCCCAAAGGTTATAAAGATCTGAAGCTGTGTCCGTCAATGAAGGAAAGAGAAAATGGGATTTTTGACTTACCGTAAAATCCATTTCTCTGATGCTCATTGACAGACATAGCACCCATCTCTCTGTGGAGTTTTATTTCTTCTGACACTGCTTGTAACTAAACTGAGTGTCTATAGCAGAGAGCGGGAGTATACCCCATGGGACCGCTCATGGGCATAGCCAGACTTTTTTCTGCCTAGTGTCCTACTCCTGTAGCGGGCAGTATAACCCAACAGTTATGAATATCTAAAGCTGTGTTCGTCAATGAACATCAGAGTAAAGGATTTTACGGTAAGTCAAAAATCCAATTTTTTTATATTGCTTTCTCGATAAGTGATTTAGATGCAGTTGGAACATAGCAGGGTTATTCCCCAGGTCAATATTGGTGAGCTTTTTAGTATAGGCTTGTACACTACTCCAGAAACTTTTAAGAGCAGGATATTCCCAAAAATGTGTAATAATGTACCAGTCTCAGTCTCAGTCCCACACTGCAAACAAACTGGAGGGACCAGTGTTTAACATTTGTGAAGGGTTGTGTTCACCCTGTACCATTGTGAGAGGAGGTTAGCACCAAACTCCTGAAACTTATTGGTAATAGAAGAGCTGTGGGAAAAGTATAAAATATTGTTGAGATACGGGGTCTCTTTCCCATTTAGGAAGAAATGGTAGTACATCAGTAGGTGGTTGATTCAGCAACTGATACGAATCAGACAGGGCATTGCCAAGAGTGGAAGGATCCAAACATGTACATTTAAATGAAGTCGGAGATGTGGTTAAACTTTGGGATTTAGGTAGGATTAGGGAAAAATGCCAAGTTCATTTGCTTGCCATAAAGATAGTGGTAGGTTTATCAGAGCCTGCATTTCAAGTACTGTTTTCCATCTACCAGAATGTAGAAAATGTTGGATTCTAAACCTGGTTACTTGTTTCTGCCTCTAAACTCCCCTCTGTTAGCCTATTTGTCTTTACACACATAGGTTTTTACAGGTGTTTGAGGCAGAAAAAACCCCAGTGCCAGCGTGTTCATGAAGGGAGCGTTTTGCCAGGAAAAAATGTCCAGCATGACTAAACGTGTGTAAACGCGCTTAAGACACGTTTAGTGCTTGAGCGTTAATTCATTCCAATGGTCAGAATAAATTCATATTCTGGCCAGTGGAATGAATTAATGCCCAGATGCTTGATGTGCCTAAATGCTTTTGCAAAATGTAGCTTTAGGCCTGTTTTTAATGCTGCCCCCCCCCCCCCCAATGGAGCTATGGTGTCCAGGGTAGGAAAAAAACGTCCTCTGTGCATAAGGTCTAAGATAAAAAATAGCGGGAAGAATGGGCTTCCATGTCTTGTTCTGTTGCTAAAATCAAAGTAATCTGAAGATGTTTTATGTACCCTAACTGCAGCGTGGGAGTAGGGGTAAATAGCATCCAGCCATAGGGACATGTTTCTACCTAGACCTATATATTATAATTGTTTCAGGAATGCTCAATCTACTATGCCAAATGTCTTTTTTTGTTTATTTAATCTTCAATTGCAATCCATTAGACAAGTTCTCTTTGAGGACTAAAAATAACAAAGAGAACCGCAAATGCCTAATCTCATTATGTGATCATTATTCGGAAAAAAAATCCACTTCCAGCCAGTGGTGCCGCATAAAAACATCTAGGTCTAATGATAGATAAAAAAACTGGCTAATAGGGTTAAGTTGCATGGAATTTTATGACAGAATCACTTCTGTAAAAATGTATTAAATTTACTTTTTCAATATCGGGTTACTGTGTTGCGCAATCTGGAGATTATTCAGAGCTGCTGTGTATGGAGACCAATGACCAAAGCTCTTTTGGCAATACTCTACTTGTGGGTCACAAGAGTGCAGTTACGTTTGCATACCTGTGACCGAGAATCAGTGAGCTGTCAGCTGACATCACAGACCAGCTCTGATTTTTGAGAGGAGCCCAGCAATAATGTTGAGATCCACCCAGATGCCTGACTTGACAGCTGGTTCAGCCTCCAAAAGCACCGTGTAGAGCCAAAGGCTGCTGCTCCCCAACCCCCTCCCCAGCCCTGCGGTCACAAGAGGGGAAGAGCAGAGAGTGGTGACTGAGTTAGGTAGGCGAGTATAAATACATTTTAAATAATTTTTTTTTTATTAGGGTTCCTGCACTTCTCTTTTAAGATTTACCATCAGTATAAAAAATATATTTTTTTTTTTTATTATGGGAAGAGGAGTAATTTTTACAATGTCCTATCACATATGAGGTTGTGATAACAAAAGAAACTTAGAGAATGGATACGTTTCTTACAGCTTATGTCAGCCTTTCTCAAGCTTTTTACCCCAGAGGAACTCTTAAAATATTTTTCAGGTCTTGAGGAACACCTGGTAAAATGAATGATAGGTACAGTTTTTCAGTACATTGGCATAATCACTACATTTTAGAACAATTTTAGAACATTTTAGTGATAAGAATAAATAATATGTCATACCTAGCATATTTTGCGATTAAATGAATAATGATGGCAAAAAAGAAGCACAGTAAAATTGTGGTGTCCCCTAACCTTTAGTTGTCAGTGTGGAAACGTCCTCTTGTGTTGGTAAAGAAAAAAGGTGTAGGGCCCTTGATGTCTCAAAGCACTGGGTGTTCTCAATCAGGTCTTAAGGAGTGTAGAGCAGGGGTAAGCAACTTTTAAGAGGTGGAGATCTACCCGGACAAAAATCTTTCCCTTAGTTAGTAAACACAATAACTTTTGCGCAAACCAATCAAAATACGCTTTTGCGATTTTTTTTTTTTCTACCAAAAATATGTAGCAGAAAACAAATTGGCCTAAAATGTTAAAAAATTTTGATTTTTTTGTGGGGGAATTTCATATAAAAAAATTAGAAAAATATTATTTTTGCAAAATTGTCGCTCTTTTTTTGTTTATAGCGCATGATCAAAAAATCACACAGGTGATCAAATACCACCAAAAGAAAGCACTGTTTGTGTGAAAAAAGGACGTCAAATTTGTTTGGGTACAGCGTCGCACGACCGCGCAATTGTCCATTAAAATCACGCAGTGCCGAATCGCAAAATAGGCCCTGGTCAGGAAGGGGGTAAAATCTTCCGGGGCTTAAGTGGTTAAACATTTTATTCAACAATACAAAGCCCTATAGAAGGGGCACCCTTTGAACCCCTGAAACATGTTGCCTTATTTTTAAGTCTGAATAGAAATGAATCTAGACTTTCATATGTTTTGCTTTTGGTGCTTTCCTCATTGCACACTTTGTCCCTTCCACCTCGCTGGTCAGTATGAGTAGAAACCTGTAGCAACTTCAGAAGGTACCAGTGGTCTCCAAACTGCGCTATTTCACCAACTGACACCAATGATGGGGCACCAGTCCCCCTAGTGACACCATCAACGGGGCACTATTTTTCCTATTGATACCAACAATGGGCACTGATGCTGGAGCATTTTCTAACCCTACTGGTCCCCCAAAGCCAGAAGGACAATAAACTGGCCCTGTGCTTAAAATGTTGGGAGACCCCTGCCTTAGACCAAAGACTTTCTGGCTGTGAAATGGTTAACTTTGACAGATTACCTTTTTTGTAGCCTAGGTAAATGTGTAAATTTGCAGTGTTATTGATACAACTTGCAATATATTTAAGCATTTGCATCTGCACACTTTAGCTTTTTAACATTCCTATATCAGCTGGATCACACTTTACTATGGGTTGTTTAGCAAGTTGTTTAGGCCTTGTTTACAATGTTGGGTTGTGGTAATGTGTTGTGTGGTGTGCTTAAGGTTCTTTTATGTTGTAATTACTGCTTTCATGCTACATTCTTGTGTGTTAGGTACATACATAATTTTTAATTGGAAAGCAATTAACCCACCAGTATGTTTTTGAATTGTGGAAGGAAGTTGAGCAGAAATGTGTAGTGGCCTTATCTAGCCTAGCAAGTACCCTACGTAAAGTTTAGGCAATTTTTGGTATCTGAAAGTACCTATATTAATCTTTAAAATAACAAAGGAGAAATCCACAAGGATCAATTTGAAAATCAACACCAGTGCTTCAGCACTGTTAATGCCTAAAAAAACATATTGACCAGCTTAGGTTTTATGAAAGATTATTCAGTACCACTTGCAGAAATGTAATCCAGGACTTTCATGCTAGAAAACGTTAAACAGTAAAATACCGTCTGTTCGTTTTTCAGTGTGGGAAGATATAGTATCTCATAAAAGTGAGTACACCCCTCATATTTTTGTAAATATTTTATTATATCGTTTCATGTGACAACACTGAAGAAATTACACTTTGCTACAATGTAAAGTATTGAGTGTACAGCTTGTATAACAGTGTAAATTTGCTGTCCCCTCAAAATAACTCAACACACAGCAATTAATGTCTTAACCGCTGACAACAAAAGTGAGTACACCCCAAGTGACCATGTCAAAATTAGGTCCAATTAGCTATTTCCCCCCCCGGTGTCATGTGACTCGTTAGTGTTACAAGGTCTCAGGTGTGAATGGGGAGCAGGTGTGTTAAATTTGGTGTTATCGCTCTCATTTTCTCATACTGGTCACTGGTCAACATGGCACCTCATGGCAAAGATCTCTCTGGGGATCTAAAAAAAAGAATTGTTGCTCTACATCAGAATGGCCTAGGCTATAAGAAGATTACCAAGACCCTGAATCTGAGCTGCAGCAGTTGGCCAAGACAATACAGCGGTTTAACAGGACAGGTTCCACTCAGAACAGGCCTCGCCATGGTTGACCAAAGAAGTTGAGTAAATGTGCTTAGCGTCATATCCAGAGAATGTCTTTGGGAAATAGACGTATGAGTGTTGCCGGCATTATTGCAGAGGTTGAAGAGGTGGAGGGTCAGCCTGTCAGTGCTCAGACCATATGCCGCACACTGCATCCAATTGGTCTGCATGGCTGTCATCCCAGAAGGAAGCCTCTTCTAAAGATGATGCACAAGAAAGATGGCAAACAGTTTGCTGAAGACAAGCAGACTAAGGGCATGGATTACTGGAACCATGTCCTGTGGTCTGACGAGACCAAGATAAACTTATTTGGTTTAGATGGTATCAAGTGTTTGTGGCGGCAACCAGGTGAGGAGTACAAAGACAAGTGTGTCTTGCCTACAGTCAAGCATGGTGGTTTGAGTGTCATGGTCTGGGGCTGCATGAGTGCTGCCGGCACTGGGGAGTTACAGTTCATTGAGGGAACCATGAATGCCAACATGTACTGTGACATAATATGGCAGAGCATGATCCTCTCCCTTTTGGAGACTGGGCAGCAGGGCAGTATTCCAACATAACGACTCCAAACACACCTCCAAGACAACCACTGCCTTTCTAAAGAAGCTGTGCGTAAAGGTGATGGACTTGCCAAGCATGTCTCCAGATCTAAACCCTATTGAGCATCTGTGGGGCATCCTCAAATGGAAGGTGGAGGAGTGCAAGGTCTCTAACATCCACCAGCTCCGTGATGTTGTCATGGAGGAGTGGAAGAGGACTCCAGTGGCAACCTGTGAAGCTCTGGTGAACTCCATGCCCAATCGGGTTAAGGCAGTGCTGGAAAATAATGGTGGCCACACAAAATATTGACACTTTTGACTTTTGCACTTAGGGGTGTACTCACTTTTGTTGTCAGCGATTTGGACATTAATGGCTGTGTGTTATTTTGAGGGGACAGCAAATTTACACTTTTATACAAGCTGTACACTCACTACTTTACATTGTAGCAGTGTCATTTCTTCAGTGTTGTCACATGAAAGATATAATAAAAGATTTACAAAAATGTGAGGGGTGTACTCACTTTTGTATGTGTTTGCAGCCAAATTGGAATATCACGTGGAACCAGGGAAGGCAAAATATAAGAATAAATACTGTTTGATCCTGTCTTCTGATTCTCCTCTTCTTCCAAAGCCCCCAATCTATCTGCTGATAGAAAAGAGCCTTGGGGGCAAACTTTACATACTCAGTTTGGTGTGTGTTCTTAAAGAGTTTTTTTTTCTTGGGAGAGTGCATGTGATCAGCACAGGCCCAATCAGCACTGTCCAAATAGAGGGTCAGGGGTCCTGCAGCCGCATATGACAATCAGGGGAGAATGAAAACTCCTCCTACAAGCTTTAACCAGACACTGATAGAAGTCACAAGGCTGCTCTAACTACTAATGAGAAAAGGTATTTAGCAGTCTATATTTACTAAAATAATTGCATTTCCATATTCTGCATACTGTGGGAGACCAGATATAATGCATGCAGGGTCCTGGGTTTAGTAACACTTTAAGAGGACATGAGCATAGCTACTACACTATCAAACTACTTGTAGAAGCAAATAGTTAGCATTATTTCATTAATCATTTTATCCTGTCTGAGATTGTACTAATGTTTTAATAACATACACTGCATCAGCATTTCTTTATTTTATGTTCAGGATGAGAGAAGTTAATTGACATAATGGCTCCTACCAGTGCATTAAGGAGGTAATAGCATTGTTGGGTAACATTTTGCAGTTTTTAAATATAGACCGTAAAGTCAGCATGAAAATATTTTTGTATGCTTAGAGATGTCACACTAATGTACAGTACAATACAAATCCATCAGCACCTGCAAATATTTTTGTATTGAGCTATTTTATCCCCTCACGTAGGGCAAAGACAGTTGTTTAACCTTTTTGTGACCAGAGGTTGTTTGTGTTTAGATGCCCAAGACCAAATTTGGCAGTGGCAGCATGTGACATTTAACAAATCAATAATATATTGTCTCATTTTAACGCTAAATAATTTTATATTTTTTTAATGTTGCACTGAAGGTAGATATAAAAGACGTGCATTAATACAGCACTGTATCCATTACTACAGAAATAATTGTATTTTCTAAAATAAGTTGTGTACTGTAAGTACCTAAATTTGACTTGGCATAAGCTTCTTGCAGTTCCCTCTACAGCAGAACTCACACTAGGTGGGGAAAAAGCAGAACAGGTTCCCCAAGGAACATGTAACAAAAAAAAAAAAAACATTTGGCCTGGAGCAGCAATTTTAATAGTAATAATAATTTTGATAATGCTTTAAGTGAAACAATAAAAATGCACAATTCCTAAAAATAACATGCCTGATGGTGCCCTTAACCTGACTGTAGCAAAAGTGACATTTACAAATAAAAAATAATTCAGTTTAAAATATGATAAATTGACAGCTTTGGCCACTTCTGTTTGTAAACAACCTTTTCTTTCTCTATACCAGACCCTTATCCTAGATAAGGGGCATTAAATTAAAATTCAAGAAGGTCCGGTCACTAAAATTTTCTTACGGTTGAGGTCTTAAGCTTAAGTCTGTCCTATGACTTACAAAGATTGTACGTGTCTACTTTCCTTTTTTTTTTTTTTGGTGCAAGCCACATTCTCTGGCACTTTTGTTACTGTTTCTTCCACACACTCTAGTAATTCTCTGTATGTGTCCCCATTAGTTGTCCCCCTTACATCAGATGCCCCTACCAGAGTAGGTGCCCCCATGAGACTACCCCCCACAGTGCAACATTACATCAGGTGTCCCCATCAGAGTGCCTTGTTAACATATGTGCCCATCAGTGTGCCCCCTTAAAGCGGAGTTCCGGGCACAAAATCGACCTAATCGATTTTGTGCCCATCCGCTTGCTTTGCTTCCCCTGAAAAGGAATTGGATAGTTAGGATTATTTTTTTTTTTTTACTTACCTTGTAATTGTAGAAAGAAATACTCACCTTTCGTCACTTCCTCCCTCTGCGGCCTCGGCCCGCGTCGTCTCTTCCGGCTTGCAATGATTCCTGGGAGCTGAACGTCATCGCTCCCAGGAATCAATGCGCCTGCTCCGGCCACGCTCGTCACTTCCGGTGCGATGCCGCATTCCTGCTAAACAGCTTCTGGGCATGCCGCGCCGGAAGTGACGAGAGGGGCCGTTGAAGGCGCATTCTGGGAGAAGAAGACGCGGAAGAGGACGCAGAAGAGGATCGCGCTGGCTTCAGCTGCCCACAACAGAGATGGCAACGCTGTGGAAGAAATTTTATAAGTGAGTATTTCTTCTTGCAGGTAAGTGTGAACCGGGACAGATCAGAGGCTAGCCATTGTGGAATGTACTAGCCCTGACTGTCCCGGGGGCATGTTCACTGAAAAAATGTTTCTGTGCCCGGAATTCCGCTTTAACAGAAAATGTGCTCATCAGAGTTCCCTTTAATATAAAATGTGCCCATCAGAGTTCCCCTTAACATAAAATGTGACCATCAGCATGCTGTTTACTTTATGTTAAGGGGCACGCTGATGGTCACATTTTATGTTAAGAGGCACACCAATGGCCATATTGTATGTTAAGGGGCACACTGATGGCCACATTTTATGTTAAGGAGCACTCTGATTAGCACATTTTTGTTGTGCCCATCAGAATGCCCCTTAACATAAAATGTGCCCATCAGCATACCCCTTAACATGTGCCCCTGTAAATCTCTGTGAAGCAAACTTACTGCATACCTTGATGGCAGGCAGGGAGGGGGAGTCAGCAGAGGTAGCAAGCTACAGGGGGCTGGAGCTGTGCCGAGAACCTTGCTGAAGAAAGCGGGGATCACTCTTAATGTCGCACCATGCCTTGCGGCCAGGCAGGGAGTGACAGCTGGGAGAGATAGCGAAGGCGGGGCACACACGTGACGGCATTGGTTGCTCGGACGCTGGTGGTCATAGCAACCAAGGACTGCTGAGTGGTGGGGATCTGGCAGGCTAGACTGGCGGGCTGACGGTCCCGACTGGAGCATCTGTCGGTCTGTGTTCAGACCGCGGTCCGCTATTTAATGACAGCTGCCCTAGATAACAGAAGGACCCCACAAGCAGGGATCAAAAACAACCTGTGTGGTTCCCCTAAAAATACATACTAGACCTTTGTCCTTACTGAGGGGCTGGTAAGGATGTTGTGGAAGGTGTGGGTTCTCCTTAAAATTCCATTCTAGATCCTTCAAGACTGGTATGAATTTTAGGGGAATCCCACACAAAAAAGCAAAAAGACATGTTTCCCCCACAAATTCATGCCAGCACTTTATCTAAGAAGGCATACCCCCCCCCCCCCCCCCACCACCACCACCAAATGCCCTAAAACATACCAGGCCACATGCCCCCTCCCCAACAAAGCCCCTGTACCTATGTTGTTAGATATAAGAGCCTCTTCCCCATAACCCTGACCCGCTGGTTGTGGGGGCCTGTGGGTGCAAGGCTTATCGGAATTAGGAAGCCCCCTTTATGATAAGGGAGACTTAGATACCGGCTCCCTCTATGTACATGATCAAGGGGTAAATAGTGCATTCCTTCACAGTACATAATGGCAACACAACGTTTGACAAGTCTTTTACTAAAAAAAACCCAAGTATATGTCCCACGATGTACATCCATCTTCAATAACATCCCTCAACGATGCAGATCCATGTCAACGACGCCCACTGAAATAGAAAAAAATCCTACTGTCTTCTGAAATGATCCATTCCTGTTGCTTATAAATGTAAGCAATCTCATTACCCAAGAGTGATCATGTGGCAATATTTGGTCAGTAATGTCTGTGCTATCCCTGCCTCTTCATTTACTTGGCAAGTAAATAATATAGTAGGGTGACTTCAGGATGTGAAGGAGCACCCGCTGCTTCCTTAACAACCAATGACAAGAATTAAAGTTTATATTATATGAAATCCGGTGTTTGGATGAATGACACAACTGACAAAGTTTGGTTCAAACCAAAGCTTGAGCTCAATTTTAGTAGTTACCATATATTTAGTAAGACCAATGGTTATTCACATGTGTGGCAGTGGGATTAGTATGATTGCCTGTTTTTTTGTTTTTTTGTTTTGCCCTCAGCTTTATAGAATAACTCCATGTTTATTGTGCCTTTTAAATAGTTTGTTTGGGCCAAGACATGTAGCAGAATATATTTTTTGAAATTTTTGAAGAAATTTGATTTTTTTTTATTGTATATGTTTTGTAGCAGAACGTAAAAAATATTGTTTTTTTTTTCAACATTTTTGGTCTTTTTTCATTTATATCTCAAAAAATAACAAACCTAATGGTGATCAAATACCACCAAAAGAAAAAAATTATATAAATTTAGTTTGCGTAGAACATGACCGCGTAATCGCCAGTTAAAGTAGCACAGTGCTGAATTGCAAAAAAATGGCCATTAAGGGGGTAAAATTTTCCGTAGATCAAGTGGATATACTCAATTTTTGGGGGGTTAATACCATACGATTTGCCATGGACACAGCTGATGACTAATCATTGTACGGGATCGCTGCCAGTAACGTGATTGTTGTGACCAATCACAGAAGATCACATGACAATTGTAAATAATGGATGCTTCCTTTAATGCCATCCATTGTGTACAATTGTGTTGCTAACTGTGATTGGTCACAGTAATCACATGTATAGACTGGGCCAATCACAGTCCATCTGTACCATGTGATTAGCTGTGGCCAATCACAGCTAATCACAACAGAACTTACTGAATGAATCAGTTTCATTCAGTAAAAATTGTTGCTTATATCGGGGAAATTTACTGGTATAAATCATAATGTGTAAAAAAAAAAAAAAATCCTGATCACTTTTCCAAGGTAGTACAGTGTTACCCCTTTCAGAACAGCACCTGAAGAGAGTGCAGCTCCACCCAATTTCCCCAGGAAACACTGCAGCCTGTAACATGGTGCCTCTGTCTTTTACTTATGGCCTTATTGTTTTTGTATTTCCTCCAGTGGGAGCCTGCTCTGTAAGGGCTGTGATAACTGTTCTCAGCCTTACAGTCTAGGCAGGTACTCTGTCTTTTTGTGTTTGCTGGTTCAGTACACAGGAGGCCTCCCTTCTTTTCCTTCTCTGAAGTGATAGTAGTTTGTTCACTTTGAGGCATTCAGGGCCAGGAGTCTTTCAGAGAAACTTATTGCCACCCTTCTTTCTAGTAGAAAAAAGGTGACGAGAGCAATCCACATGAAGGTGTGGAAGAAATCAAATTCCCAGTGTTCTTCCAAAGAGCTTCAAGTTAAAAAGACAATTTCAGTTTTGGAGTTCCTCCATGAAGGAATAGAGAATGGGCTGGCAGCCAGCACCCTAAAAATCCGAGTGGCAGCTCTTTCAGTTTTTTTTTCAGTTTGTTTTTCAGGGCCTTCACACAGAATAGGCCGTGGCCCCTAAAGTTTTTCTTAAATGGGATTTGTCTCTTGTGTTACAGGGGTTCACGAAAGCTCTGTTTGAATCTCTAGAGCAGTGATGGCGAACCTTGGCACCCCAAATGTTTTGGAACTACATTTCCCATGATACTAAACTACACTGCAGAGTGCATGAGCATCATGGGAAATGTAGTTCCAGAACATCTGGGGTGCCAAGGTTCACCATCACTGCTCTAGAGGAAGCATCTCTGAAGAATTTCGTTATAAAGACAATTTTTCTGGTTGCGATCACTTTGGCCTGGAGAATAAGTGAAATTCAGGCCTTGTCAGTCGCAGAACCTTTTTAAGTAATATTTCCGGACTAAGTAATTCTCAGAAAGGATCTTGCTTTCCTTCCTAAGATTTCTACGTCTTTTCATCATGCTCAGGAAATAGTATTACCTACTTTTTCTTCGGCTTCGGCTCCAGCTAATTCTAAGGAGTAGGCCTTTAATACATTAGATGTAAGAAGATGCCTGGTACAATATCTAACCTAGACCAAGGAATTCAGGAAATCAAACGCACTCTTCTTAATCTTTGCGGAACCCTGCAAAGGAGAAAAGGCGTCCAAAAATACTTTGGGAAGGTGGCTTGAATGGGCAATCAAAGAAGCCTACATAGCTCGAGGGGAAGTACCTCCTGAGGGTATTGCTGCCCACTCAACAAGGCAGATACCTGGTTCCACATGTCTACTTTCCTTCGGCACTATAGGCTGGATCTACTGTTGACTGCAGAAATTCCATATGTGTGCCAAAACTGACGTTAGGGTTCATAAGGCAGAAGCATGTCATATTTTTGGGTCTCTATTCAAATGTAAAGCCTATGCTTATGCTTGTTTAGGTTTAAAAAAAATTAAGCACAAAAGGACAGTCAATGTAATGTGTCCCTTGTGCTGATAGCTGCAGAATTAGTTGAAATGTTCCATCCTCTGATTCCCCTACCCCCATTGCTGCAAACTTCCAGTGTCATGGGGGTTAATAGAGCTGTCATTTGCACTTATCAGGAGTCTCGAATATGCCCGTCATTTCCAGCCACCTGCATTTAAAGAAGCTGTACTATAGCTTTTATGAATGAAATGCAATGTATGAATGGAGGATGAGTGGATGAATCAAACATCTGCCTCCTCCATTCATACATTGTTTTTTATTTATAGAAGTTATAGTAGAGCTTCTATACATGGAGAAGGGGAGGACATAGTTGGCACTCTTAAGAAATGAATATAACAGGCCCCTCAGTTTGAACAATATGGTGGAGGGAGTGGGGAGGCAGGGATCAGAGAGCAGAAGATTTCAACAAATTAGGCAGCAATCAGCACAAGAGACACATAAAATTGATTGTAAGTAATGTCCCTTGTGCTGTTTTTTTTTTTTTTAATTTAACTTTTTTGACTAAACTTAGGCTTTAAACACCATAGTTTTAGACAGTATAATGCTAAAATACTATAGGCACAGCTGTATAGTAATCTGTTTTTTTTGTTCAGCCCCCCGGATAAATGAAAAATCAGTGTATGCCTAGCTAGCTTAGTAAATGAGTGGAGCATGGTTAACTTCAATCCCCATTAAGGTACAATTGAAATAAA
The DNA here is from genome assembly GCF_965119305.1 of Pelophylax lessonae. Classification (NCBI taxonomy): domain Eukaryota; kingdom Metazoa; phylum Chordata; class Amphibia; order Anura; family Ranidae; genus Pelophylax; species Pelophylax lessonae. The sequence goes on along the minus strand of NC_138772.1, from coordinate 313,501,447 downwards.
ATAAAAAAATACAGGAATCTTGCTTGCTCGTAATTGGATGCTTGCAATGTAAAGACCTTTCAGGAAGCTAAGCTGATGTTCACTGTTCAAAATAGAAATACCCTTTACAAAATTAAGAGAGTAGTGTGGTGAGTCCTGCGCTGTCTAGGGAGAACTATTCAAAAGGGTTGGTATAGATCCCAGATGCTGCTAGTACCAGAACTGGTAACCATACAGTGTCAAAATAATAAAAGGGTGGGGGGTACTGCGCTTTTGGGTTGATAGTGCATGAACTGTACTCAGTATAAATGCCTGTCACAATGGACGAAGGGAACTATAACATGTGTGGGTGGTTTATATAAATAAGGTGCTATATAAAAAAATGCAAAATTAATCCGTACTCAAATAAATAATCTCACAGTGCTAAAATACTGACAAGGCACTCTAAAAAATATAAATAGATAAGAGAATATAAAACCACTTATAGTGCTGATAATGCAATAGTGACAGATAAAGTGCTCAGGTGCATATACAAATTTGAACAAATATATATAGGCAAAATTAAAGTGTCCTCTGTGCTCCACAAAAATACAGCAATCTGGGTGAAATATAATCCAAACTGGTTAAAGTAAGTGTTCAAGTGGGGGGAATTCCACAGGTGATGCTCCTTCACCTAACACCGTGCTTAGGGTGGTGGGGTGCTTCTCCTCAACCCCCTTTTTTTTTTTTAATTTAACTTTTTTGACTAAACTTAGGCTTTAAACACCATAGTTTTAGACAGTATAATGCTAAAATACTATAGGCACAGCTGTATAGTAATCTGTTTTTTTTTGTTCAGCCCCCAGGATAAATGAAAAAAGCTATCAGTGTATGCCTAGCTTTAGCTTAGTAAATGAGTGGAGCATGGTTAACTTTCAATCCCCATTAAGGTACAATTGAAATAAAATAAAAAAATACAGGAATCTTGCTTGCTCGTAATTGGATGCTTGCAATGTAAAGACCTTTCAGTAAGCTAAACTGATATTCACTGTTCAAAATAGAAATACCCTTTACAAAATTAAGATGCTCTCTTCCTTTATAAAATCAACTCTTAAGTCTCACCTATTTCTTATACCATGTGCTGGAATGCTTTCATTTTATTTTAAAGATGTAACTAGAATATGATGATCATGGGGCAGTCTAAAGATATTTATTATAGGTTCAGCTACTGCTGTTACCATTACGTGCTGCTTTTGATAATAGATTAAGAGGTTTGTATTGTTTTTCATTGGGGAATGTGTGCAACAAATACATTTCCAAATATCAAAATCCATTTCAATAGGGACATCCATAACTAAAACATATTTCAGGGCATTACTTACTGTCCATAGGTTCTTTTTGCCAACAACACAGCAGAGGGATCATTTCATTAATCTGGAATTTTTATACGGACCAGATAATTTATCACAATATCCTGCTTACGACAGCTGCGCCAAACATTAGGAAGACCAAATAGTTGGTGACTGTGTTCCTCCATTTTAACTGACTTTAAATTGTTTAGACCTTGAAAGTAATCCTTCAGCTTTCAGCCAGTAAGTTCAATTTTAAGAGTGCATGCCTCACTGACTCTATTACTTTTAAGCTGTTGCTAGACCACATTGTGCATCATTTGCTAAGATAAGTTATAACCATGACTTCCCCAGAGTTCATTTTAGTAGCTTAGCCTGGAAAACTAGCTTGTGCCACTCTGCTGTAAAGAAACTGCTAAAAGCTTTGGAGATATTAGGAAACTGCTTAGTAGATAACAATATTTATATTGTTCTTTTTTGGCTTTTAGTATATTTTCCTGCAATTAACAAATCATTTTTATGGGTCTGATAAATTCTCAGTGTAAATCTTTCAACTGGAAAAAAGTTTAGACACTGCAAAAAAAAAAAAAAACTGTGCTTATGTGTTTACATTTGCATTGTTGGGTAGCCGTAGGTAGCCATTAACTTGAAGTTTCTAGGGTTTATTTGAGCAATGAAAACTTTTGTCTCTGATGGACGGTTATACAAAATTATCTGTTCTGAGTGTTAAATACTCTGGGTAATAGACATGCTTTATCCTTCAACCTCTTATGATAATTAACTATTTACTATAATATAATACTAATCATGCTAATGTACCATGAGCTGTATATGAAATAAGAAATAAGGGGTTCCCTGAGAATAGGGATGAGCACAAAATGTCTTATTGCTAGAGCTTCCATGAACTTTTATGGCATGCTTATTTATTTTTAATAATTTTCTCTGTATACCTAACATCGTCGTATAAGGAAGAGCCTTCTTCATTTATTAATTATGTACTTAGTGGAAGTATGCAATAATGCTACTGTTTTCTTATGAATTGCTGTAAGAGAGGACTCTGGATTAGTTGGTATTGTATAACTGTAAATAGTTTCTCATGGGATGCTTTTCTATGTCATCTGGATCTTGCATATGTGAGATACAAAAGATCTGATTGTTTTTTTTTATATTCTTTCTAACTGGATTGTCTGTCCCTGTATGATCCAAAAAAAAATCCTGGAAATAAAGAATGTATTGAAAAATGCTGATGACGCAAGAGAATGAAGTTGTGTTGATATTCCATTGAGGTGTTTGAAACATGGAACAAAATTTGGCATTGCCTAATTTAATACCTCATTTTGAATATTGTGTCCAGCTCTAAAGAACTCCCTTACAAAAGGATAATACCAATATATAACTTTCTTTTCTTTCTTCCCTTTTTGATCCTAATTCCCCTTCCCCTACATTCCCCTGCTCCGATTAGGTGTTCCTATAATCTCATCTTGATTGTTTAAGTCCATATAGACATAATGTCTAAATTAAAAATAATCGTATTAAATACTTGGGGTCTGAACATTCCCGAAAAAATACAGATGATTCTTTCGGATTCACGCAAAAAAAGGACCCATGTTCCTTCAAGAACTCATTTTCGAGCTTCAAAATTACCTACAATGAACAATACGTATTTCACTGATATATATCATTCAGGCTCCCGGATAAGAATTCAAGTTGAAGAATACTGAGATAAAGAGGGACCATGTCTTTTCATCAAAGGGAGATGCGTCAACCAGTTGGTAACCTTCACTAATATATATATTTGCATATCAACAAAAAGTATAAAATGTTTCCTCCAGGTCTAGTCTAATATTTTTCAATACTATCTAGTTAATACTTAAGTAACATAAAAAGAGATAGAAGAAAAAATATATATAAACACCCGCCACAGAGGGAAGGAGAAAAAAAAAAGAAGAAAGTAATAAACATCCGCCAGAAGGGGAAGGAAAAAAAAAACACAAAAAAAACAACAAAAAATAAAACTGCAGCTGTGAATCACCACTAAAGTAACTGACTAGTAAGCAAAAGGGAGCCTTCTGTGTGAATCAGTTATGAGAAGCAGAAAAGAATAAAAACCTGACTGAGACTCAACCACTTTGTATAGAAATTCTATACCAAGATCTAAGGATGGAGGGACTTGAAGGACAACTCCGCACAATATACATACATTAATAATTTTATTATATCAAAACTAATAAACAAAATCCCAACCCCCATTAGCTGCTCTAAGAGAGACACCCCTAAAGACATCCAAGGCGTGTCTTCAGGTGTGAATGGTACGTGTGTGTGAGTATATGTATATACACTACCGTTCAAAAGTTTTGGGTCACTTAGAAATTCCCTTATTTTTAAAGAAAAGCACTGTTTTTTTTCAATGAAGATGACCTTAAATTATTCAGAAGTACAGTCTAGACATTGTTAATGTGGTAAATGACAATTCTAGCTGGAAACAGCTGAATTTTAATGAAATATGTACATAGCTGTCCAGAGGCCCATTTCCTGCAACCATCACTCCTGTGTTCTAATGGTACATTGTGTTAGCTAATCGTGTTAAAAGGCTAATTGATGATTACAAAGCCCTTGTGCAATTATGCTAGCACAGCTGAAAACTGTTGTGCTGATTAGAGAAGCTATAAAACTGGCCTTCCTTTGAGCTAGTTGAGTATCTGGAGCATCAGCATTTGTGGGTTTGATTATACTCTCAAAATGGCCAGAAAAAGAGAACTTTCTTCTGAAACTCGACAGTCTATTCTTGTTCTGAGAAGCAAAGGCTATTTCATGCAAAAATTGCCAAGACACTGAAAATTTCCTACAACGGTGTGTACTCCTCCCTTCAGAGAACAACACAAATGGGCTCTAACCAAAATAGAAAGAGAAGTGGGAGGCCCTGGTGCACAACTAAGCAAGAGGACAAGTACCTTAGAGTCTCTAGTTTGAGAAATAGGCGCCTCACAGGTCCTCAACTGGCAGCTTCATCAAATGGTACCAGCAAAACGCCAGTCTCAACGTCCACAGTGAAGAGGCAACTCCGGGATGCTGGCCTTCTAGGCAGAGTGGCAAAGAAAAAGTCATATGTGAGACTGGCCAATAAAAGGAAAAGATTAAGATGGGCAAAAGAACACAGACATTGGACATGGGAAGATTGGAAAAAAGTGTTATGGACAGACGAATCTAAGTTTGAGATGTTTGGATCACACAGAAGAACATTTGTGAGAAGCCGAACAAGTGAACAGATGCTGGAGGAGTGCCCTACGCCATCTGTCAATCATGGTGGAGGTAATGTGATGTTCTGTGGCTCCTTTGGTGCTGGTGGGAGATTTGTACAAGTTAAAAGGGATTTTGAATAAGGAAGGCTATTACTCCATTTTGCACGCCATGCCATACCCTGTGCACAGCACTTGATTGGAGCTAATTTCCTCCTACAACAGGACAATGACCCAAAGCACACCTTCAAACTATGCAAGAACTAATTAGGGAAGAAGAAGAAGTCAGCTGGTTTTCTGTCTGTAATGGAGTGGCCAGCACAGTCACCAGACCTCAACCCTATTGAGCTGTTGTGGGAGCCGCTTGACCGTATGGTACGTAAGAAGTGCCCATCAAGCCAATCTAACTTGTGGGAGGTGCTTCAGGAAGCGTGGGGTGAAATTTCTTCAGATTACCTCAACATATTGACAGCTAGAATGCCAAAGGTCTGCAAGGCTGTAATTGCTGCAAATGTAGAGTTCTTTGATAAAAGCAAAGCTTGTAGGACAAAATTATTATTTGATATAAAAATCATTATTTCTAACCTCGCCAATGTATAGACTCTATTTTCTATTCATTTTGCAACTCATTTAATGAATAAAAGTGTGAGTTTTCATAGAAAACATGAAATTCCCTTGGTGACCCCAAACTTTTGAACGGTAGTGTGCATGTGTACAAATATACATATATATATATATACACGCGTGAACAAATACCAGATGTTTGAATCCAGTAAGAATGCTTACCCACATATAAACAAGAAGTTAAAAATGGTTTGGATAAATGGATCCCTCTTAATGTGATCACCTTGATCACGGATATAAAGCATGTATTGGCGGCTTGCCAACATGCAAGATCTATGCATATAAAAGGTTCTTTTGTATAGGTTTGTAAGCCCTATTTGCAATTAAAGGTAAATAAGAGAGTCACCAGACCCCTGGTTTGTGCATCCTTGTATTACCAGAAAGAAGGGGAGAAGACATATGTCCATGACCCGTGAACATGTTTCAGGAAACTTTCCAAAAAACTTGATTAGAATAGGTGTGCACAGTCCTCAGGACTGTATATTTTCAAGTCAAAAGATTCTATTATTGTATCTCCATAAGCCTTGTGATTGTGAGACTTTCTATGTATGGGGGTGGATAGTTGGAAACTCCACTGAAATTGTCTCTGATGTCAAAAAGGCAACATAACTCCTTCAAGTGTCATTTTATAAGTATATATGTCACAGCAGGAAATCACATATCTTTCACCTGGGATACATACAGTTGCAGATCACGGAGGCATCAGCTGGTTACCCACATATAAGCAGATACTTATCCATTCTCTGGTGAATTCAATGACTTTCAGTAGGGGTATAAAAAGCTGGACACTCCACACAAAGTTCTCTGGGAGCTTGTGTCATATAAAGATCAAGAGTCCCCTGCAAACATTAGTCCTTGCCGTATACCATATCTTTGTGGAGACATCAGCTAATTATCCACATTTAAATAGTAAAGACAATACTTAGCCATCTTGAATAAGTCAAAGTCTTGTGAGATACCTTGTTGTAGCATGATGTTTGCCAAGTTCAATCTGGTAGATGGTAAAAGGGGTGGTTCCTTAGGGGTGCTGGTTGTACAGTGGATCAGATAAGAGAACTGACTGGTTTCACTGGACACGCTGGCAGCCTCAGAGGTACATCCAATGCATACATAATTCTATATATTCCTAATCATAATCAAATTGATTTCTTGGAATGGTCCCTTTCTGTTTTATCTTAATTCCTGGAAGGCATAGTCATGGTGGGAGGTGACTTTAATTTTGTGCTTGACCCGAATATGGACTCTGCAAAAGCCACTTATCATCTCTCTCTTGCAGCTAATAGACATAAAAAATAAAAATAAATATAAAGGTAAAAAAATGCCTAAACCATCATCAAATAGTTGCTATCTGGAGAATTCATCATTCAACGACCAATGACTACTCTTTTTATTCCCCTGTACACAGCACCTACACAAGAATTGACTTATTTTTACTCAAACGTCATCAACTTTCTTTTGCCACACAATCCAACATAGAGAATATTACCTTATCTGACCATGCTCCAATAGACCTCACTCTATCTATTGGTATATCATCACTTCCCTCTTGGTCCTGGCGCTTAATTGAATCCCCTATTCACAATCCAACCACAATTGCAGATATAAATTCTGACCTAAATAATTATTTTACCTCCAACAATGATCCTGAACTTTCTCCTAACATGGTATGGGAGGCACATTTACAGTAAGTGGTTGTAAAGGCACCAGTTTTGTTTTTACCTTCATGCATTCTATGCATGAAGGTAAAAAACCTTCTGTTTGCCGCAGCCCACTCCCCCAGCCCCCTTAATACTTATCTGAGCCCACTCCCGATCCAGCGATGTCCACGAGAACCTTGCCTCTCCCAGGACTCACACTCCTGATTGGCTTTTGGCAAGAAGAAAAAGCTAGCTGGAATGTTTGTTGAGATTTGTTTGAAAGAGATAAAGAATCCTGGGAAGTACATTTTCAAAACATTATATCTGCCCATCCATGAAAAATTACAAGAAGACCAGGAAGAGTAAAATTTGGAAAGCAGTGAAGAGAAATTAAGCGTGTACAAGGTAGGTTTGAAGGTAGTAAAATACCCAAATATTGAATGTGGAATGAGGTCCATTTTAACTAAAAACATGTCTGTAGATTACATAGTGTATTTGTTCGGATGCTGAGATTTAGTGCTTCAGATTTTTGGTAATGAACATGAAAATTCATTAAATTCCACAACAAGGTTTGGTTTACTAAGAAGGAAATGTATGTCATCTGCATATGCCAATACTGTGTCCACAATTCCCACAGAAAATTCCGGTGATGTTTAGATTCGCATGAACAGTTCTCAGAAAGGGTTCTAATGTTATTATGAAAATAAGTAGAGACAGTGGACATCCCTGTCAAGTTCCATTTTTTATAGAAAAAAGGAGGAAAAATATGATTCACGTGAACCTGTGCAGAGGGATTTGAATCAAGGGCGTTAATCCAGGATCGATCATGTACGTGGACTTAAGCCTATAACCTTTAAAGTGAGACGTAGGACAGTCCAATCAACCCTAACTAATGTTTTTTCTGCATCTGTAGAATGGATAAAAGTGTGATCAGTCTTCAAAAGTGCTGAGTGGATAACATTGATAGCACAAATTGTTCCATCTCTAGTTAGCACAAATCCCACTTGGTCTAGGTTGATAAGTTTCTTGAGATGTGGTTTAGGTCGTAGTGCAAGTATCTTGACTACTAATTTAATGTCAACGTTAGCTAAAGTGTCTGTAATTGGAACATGATGTAGGATCTTTCCCTTCCTTGGATATTACTGTTATATATGCAGATAAAGCCGTTGGAAAAATAGAGGAAGGTTGATAAAGAGAATTCAATGCTTTGATAAAGTGTGAGGATAAGAGAGGTAAGAATTGTTTACAATATAAAAGTGTGAAGCCATCTGGTCTGGGAGCTTTCCCAGATTATGTGTTTTTAATAGCCTGAGCCAGTTCTGAGTCTGTGATCGGTATATCCTAGAGAGAAGATGTGATAATTGACAGGGTAGGGAGGCCTGGTTGAGTTTTAACACGATTTTCATTTAATTATGGTTGTTGACCAGGATCCCGAGTGTTTAGATTATATAGGGAAGAGTAGTATTTTTAACCACTTCCATACCGCGTCATGTAAAATGACGTCGGCAAAGTGGTTGTGAGGATCCGGGCTGCCGTCATATGACGTCGCCCGGATCTTCCCCCTACTGCGCGCCCCCGGGGGCGCGCAGCGCGGCGATCGGGGGTGAGGCTCGTCCCTCGGACATAGCCCATCCCTGATCAAGGTAAACAGCCAATAGAAATTGGCTGTTTACCACGTGATCGGCTGTGTCAATCACAGCCGATCACATGAGCGGCTCCAGCACGAGCTGCTCGTTCTCTCTGCAATGCGCGCCCCCGGGGGCGCGCAGAGCAGCGATTGGGGACGAGGCTCGTCCCTCGGACAGAGTCGATCTCCGATCTAGGTAAAGAGCCAATGAAATTGGCTCTTTACCACGTGACCGGCTGTGTCCAATCACAGCCGGTCACAAATGTCAACAGAGAACACGGTAACTAGCTGTCACCGTGTTCTCCTCCTCACACACTGATCCTGTGTGAGGAAGAGAGTGTGGTAACAGCTAGTTACCAAGTACAGTGCACCCCAAACACACTGATTGCCCCCCCCCAATAAAGAGCACCTGTCACTAGCCCATCAAAGTACCCGAGTACCTGTCACCAGCCCATCAGGTACTCAGATGACAGGTACTCGGGTACTCTGATGGGCTGGTGACAGGTATTCGGGTACTCTGATGACAGGTACTCGGGTACTCTGATGACAGGTACTCGGGTACTCTGATGACGGATACTCAGGTACTCTGATGACAGGTACTCGGGTACTCTGATGACGGGTACTCGGGTACTCTGATGACGGATACTCAAGTACTCTGATGACAGGTACTCGGGTACTCTGATGACGGGTACTCGGGTACTCTAATGACAGGTACTCGGGTACTCTGATGATGGGTACTCGGGTACTCTGATGACGGGTACTCGGGTACTCTGATGACGGGTACTCGGGTACTCTGATGACAGGTACTCGGGTACTCTGATGACAGGTACTCGGGTACTTTGAGTACCTGTCAATGGAGTACCCGTCATCAGAGTACCTGAGTACCTGTCACCTACCCATCAGAGTACCCGAGTACCTTCCACCTGCTCATCAGAGTACCTGACGCCTGAAGTACCCGAGTACTTGCCGCCTTCTCATCAGTACCCATCACTTCTCATCAGTACCTATCACGTATCAGTACTGATCATCAGTACCCATCAGTACAGTATCACCTATCAGTATCAGTACTACTCATCAGTACTTATCACCTGCCTGTCACCTGCCCATCAGAGTATCCGAGTACCTGTCACCTGCCTATCGGAGTACTCGAGTACCTGCCACTTGCTCATCAGTACCAGAGTACCTGTCACCTGCCCAACAAAGTACCCGCGTACCTATCACCCTTCATACAGCCACCATGTCCAAGTCCAAAAAGGTTTATATACGTCCTCCGTTTAAACCTAAATACCGGTGTTATGGCAGCAGATAGCTGCCATAACCCTGGTATTTTTTTAAACGGTGGACGGTTGGCTTTCCGATAAGGGTGGTCCCAGCGGCGGATTCGCCGTGGGATCACCCTTCCGGGATGGCGGAAGAGGCGCCCCCCCCTCCCGCCACGTTCCGGTCCTTTTCCCCGCTTACCGGACCCGCCGGCAGCGGGTAAAACGATCCGGTCCCAGATCCTCACAGACAGGATGTCGAGTGAGGGCAAGCTTGCCCTCACTTGACTCTATGGTGTTGGAGGACCGGAGCTACGGAAAATGTTGTTGCCTAGCAACCGGTTTAAAGGTCCTTTTTTTTTTTTTTCATTTTATATAATAATTTTTTTTTTTTTCTATCTTTTAGTGTACTTGTGAAATCTGAGGACTTTTTGACCCCAGATCTCACAATCTGTCGTGCCTATTTCTATTACGAGGAATGTTTACATTCCTTTTAATAGAAATAAAAATGATCATTTTTTTTTTAAACGGTGTAAAAATAAAAAATAATAAATAAAATAAATAGTAAAAAAAAAAAAAAAATTAAAGCGCCCTGTCCCCGTGAGCTCGCGCGCAGAAGCGAACGCATACAGAAACCCCGCCCACATATGTAAACGGTGTTCAAACCACACATGTGAGGTATCGCCGTGATCGTTAGAGCAAGGGGAATAATTTGAGCCCTAGACCTCCTCTGTAACTCAAAGATGGCAACCTGTAGAAATTTTTAAATTGTCGCCTATGGGGATTTTTAAGTACCAAAGTTTGTCGCCATTCCGTGAGCGTGCGCAATTTTGAAACATGACATGTTGGGTATCTATTTACTCGGCGTAACATTATCTTCCACATTATGGAAAAAAATTGGGCTAACTTTACTGGTTTCTTATTTTTTAATTAAAAAAAGTGAATTTTTTCCATAAAAGTTGCGTTTGGAAGACCGCTGCGCAAATACGGTGTGATAAAAAATATTGCAATAATCTCCATTTTATTCTGTAGGGTATCTGCTAAAAAAATATATAATGTTTGGGGGTTCTAAGCAGTTTTCTAGCAAAACAACTGATTTTAGCTTGTAAACACCAAATGTCAAAAATAGGCCCAGGCAAATGGCTAGGATGCATGATGGTGCGCCTTGGATGTTGGGCCCCTCTATATGGCTAGGCTGTGAAAAAGTCTCACACATGTGGTATTGCCATACTCAGGAGGAGTGGCAGAATGTATTTTGGGGTGTCATTTTTGCTGTGTACATGCTATGTGTTAGGAATATCCTATAAATTGACAACTTTGTGTAAAAAAAAAAAAAAGTTTTCATTTTTTTCCCACATTTTCCAAAAACCTGTGGAAAAAAATGATATGTTCAAACGACCCATAATGCCTCATAGAATATACGTTGGAGTGTTTGCTTTCCAAAATGGGGTCATTTTGTGGACTTTTCCATTGTATTGGTGCTCTAGGGCTTTGAAAAGTGTGATAGGTAGTAAGAAAGTTTTATGTGTATTTATGCTCCTAGAACGCCTGAAGGTGCTTCTTGGACGCGGAGTCTCTTTTTGTGGCCAGGCTGTGTAAAAGTCTCACACATGTGGTATCGCCATACTCGGAAGGAGTAGCAGAATGTATTTTTGGGTGTAATTTTTGCTGTGTACATGCTATGTGTTAGAAATAGCTTATTAATTGACAACTTTGTGGGAAAAAAAAGAAAAAAATTTTTTTTTCTTCATTTTCCCAAGAATTGTGGGAAAAAATTACAACTTCAAAAAACCCACCATGCCTCTTACTAAATACCTTGGACTGTCTACTTTACAAAAAGGGGTCATTTGGGCGGTATTTGTACTGTCCTGACATTTCAGGGCCTCAAGAAAGGAGATAGGCCGTCAGTACATCTGGTGTGATCAATTTTCAGTAATTGGTACCATAGCTTCTAGACTCAATAACTTTCACACAGACTAAATAATATACACTAATTTGGGTTAATTTTACCAGAGACATGTAGCAGTATACATTTTGGCCCAAATGTATGAAGAAATTGAAACTAAAAAAGTGTTTTTTTTTTCAAAATTTTTGCTCTTTTTTTGCATATATCATGAAAAAAAAAACCCCAGTTGTGATCAAATACCACCAAAAGAAAGCTCTATTTGTGTGAAAAAAATGATAAAAATTTTGTTTGGTTACAGTGTAGCATGATGGAAAGAAAGCTGTGCACAAAGAACAATGAGCTAAAAAAGGCTGCTAGTACAAAGTATATCAAACCAAAAAGACAATGTAAAGATGGTACAGCGCCACTAAATGGAATAACTAACTAAAGGAAAGGAGGTGAACCAATGTCCATAAGTCCATGTGGAGGAAAAGGATTCAAATGCTGAAAATGTAGCCAAAGATCCAACACAATTCTTGCAAATGGAGTTTCTTGGCAGTGATCACACAAACAATAAAGGATGTACCCTTACCAGACAGTTGGACCCCCTGTTAAGGAAGGTCAAACAGGCGTGCGAAGTCAGTCACCAGAAACGAATAGACAACCCAATTCCTCTCCCAACAGCCACAGAACATCCGGATAGGACCATGGAACCGGTAGACCTCAATGGACTCCAGGTGTACATAGGGAATGACCGTCCCACTAATAAAAGAAGGCTCAAAGGTTCCACCAAACTGCTCCTCCAGAAATCCTCAGCGATTCCAGGATCAAGCCAATTAGGTGCGACTCCATACAGATGGTACAAGGCAGATTGATCACTCATATATACCAGAAAAAAGCAAAAAAGAAAACCATAGTGTAACACCTAATGAAACACCATTTAATTTCCTTATGCCAAATACATGCTTACAGGTAATAAGAGTAAAAAGAGCTTATCTGCCAGAAATGTTTGACCGCTGCTTCACTCCGTAGTGACGTCCCACATCACAGGTCCCGCCCGACGCGGCGTTTCGTCCAATGTTAGACTTCTTCCGGGACGGTCATTCCCTATGTACACCTGGAGTCCATTGAGGTCTACCGGTTCCATGGTCCTATCCGGATGTTCTGTGGCTGTTGGGAGAGGAATTGGGTTGTCTATTCGTTTCTGGTGACTGACTTCGCACGCCTGTTTGACCTTCCTTAACAGGGGGTCCAACTGTCTGGTAAGGGTACATCCTTTATTGTTTGTGTGATCTCTGCCAAGAAACTCCATTTGCAAGAATTGTGTTGGATCTTTGGCTACATTTTCAGCATTTGAATCCTTTTCCTCCACATGGACTTATGGACATTGGTTCACCTCCTTTCCTTTAGTTAGTTATTCCATTTAGTGGCGCTGTACCATCTTTACAGTGTAGCATGACTGAGCAATTGTCATTCAAAGTGTGAGAGTGCTGAAAGCTGAAAATTGGTCTGGGCAGGAAGGGTGTCTAACTGCTCTGTATGGAAGTGGTTAAATACTTCAGCTATTTCTGTTGTATATATTATCTTAGAGGCATCTTGAGAAGAAGTCCTAGGTATATAAGTATATAAGTTTTAGCTCCCTGTTTGCGTAGAGCATTTGCCAGAGGCCTGTTATATTGTTTGCCATATTCATAAAAATGACATCTGCATTTAGCAAGTGTAGCTTTTACTCCATCCAAACAGAGGGAATTGAGATCAGAACGTAAGGGTGTAAGTTCCATTAATGTATCTGGAATGTAAAGATTGGGTTTTTGAATTTATTTTGAATTTTAAGAATCATTTTGTGAATTTTTTAATTTCTTTTTTTCTTAAGAATAGACCCATGGTTAAAGTAATACTAAGGCCTTGTTTTTTTTCCAATAACCTCTGTCTCCTGATTGGATCACTGTGATTGATTGCAGTAAAAGTCAAAATGCCTATATTCTTTATATTTTTCCACACTCTTTCCCAATACACCCGTATCTTTGTGCACTCCCACCATATATGTGCCATTTTGCCCCTCTGATCACATCCTCTCCAGCGCAATAGGGACTTTTCCAATTGGTATTTACTTGCTTCCATAGGCCTTATATACCACCTACTCAAACATTTATAGTTCATCTCTATCGAGTTAATATCTACCGCGGTATTATGAACCAATCTCATTACTTTACTTAACCACTTAAGCCCCAGGCCTGTTTTTCCACACTCTGTGTTTACAAGTTAAAATCATTTTTTTTTGCTAGAAAACTACTTAAAACCCCCAAACATTTATATATATTTTTTTCAGAGACCTAGAGAATAAAATGGAGATTATTGCAATATTTTTTGTCACACCGTATTTGCGCAGCGGTCTTCCAAGCGCAATTTTTTTGGAAAAAATTCACTTTTTTTAATTAAAAAATAGGAATCCAGTAAAGTTAGCCCAATTTTCTTCCATAATGTGAAAGATATTTTTACGCCGAGTAAATGGATACCCAACATGTCATGCTTCAAAATTGAGCACGCTCACGGAATGGCGACAAACTTTGGTACTTAAAAATCCCATAGGGGACATTTTAAAAATTTCTACAGGTTTCCATCTTAGAGTTACAGAGGAGGTCTAGGGCTCAAATTAATTGCTCTTGCTCTAACGATCGCGGCGATACCTCATATGTGTGGTATGAACACCGTTTACATATGTGGGCGGGGTTTCCGTATGCGTTCGCTTCTGCGTGCGAGCTAACGGGGACAGGGCGCTTTAATTTTTTTTTTTACTATTTATTTTATTTGTTATTTTTTATTTTTACACCATTTTTTTTTTTTTAAAAAATGTGATCATTTTTATTCCTATTACAAGGAATGTAAACATTCCTTGTAATAGAAATAGGCATGACAGGACCTCTTTTTTGTGAGATCTGGGGTCAAAAAGTCCTCAGATCTCACAAGTACACTAAAAGATGAAAAATAAAAATTAAAAAAAAAATGGGGCCTTTAAGCCGGTTGCTAGGCAACGACGTTTGCCGTCGCTCCGATCCTCCAAGACCATAGAGTCGAGTGAGGGCAAGCTTGACCTCACTCGTCATCCTGTCTGTGAGGATCCGGGAGCGGATCGTTTTCCCCGCTGCCGGCGGGTCCGGTAAGCTGGGAAAAGTACCGGGATGCGGCGGGAGGGGGGGCACCTCTTCCGCCGCCCCGGGAGGGTGATCCCGCGGCTAATCCGCCTCTGGGACCACACTTATCGGAAAGCCGACCGCCTGCAGTTTAAAAAAATACCAGGGTTATGGCAGCTATCTGCTGCCATAACACCGGTATTTAGGTTTAAACTGCCGACGTAAATAGTCGTTGGGCGGTCGTTAGGTGGGTAATTGATGTTCCTCCAAATGGGATCTCAAATTCTTTTTCCCACTTTTCAGCCCCGGTTCACACTTGTGCATGTGCGGGGTTCGCATGTAATGTCGGAGCGCACTGCTCCGACATTACATGCGATCGGCTGTGCGGTGCGAGTTTAGCCATACAGTTTGTATGGCTAAATTCGCAGCCGCAGCAAACACGCACAGGGACCCTTTTTGGCATCAGGATCGCATATGGCAGTGTGAACTGCCGGTGGTGCGTGTGCGATGCGGGAACAGGCTGCGGATTTGCAGCCTTCCCGCATCGCATAAATGTGAACCGAGGCTTAATGAATGGCGGTCTTCCCGGTTCCACTATCTCTGTAAGTATTTTATAGGTCTGAGATACACAATGTTTTGACTCCGTCTGGGAATTACATAAACGTTCAAATATAAACAATTCCTTTTCTGACCTAAAAGGGTGTGGTAATGTTGATATGAAATATCTTAGCTGGGAATACCGCCATTCATTCAAAATCATTAATTCCTTTTCTATTTCAGCTCCTGAGATAAAAACAATTTTGCCTTTATCTAGGCATTTTTATCTATTATCCAATCACCAAATTGTGTCTCATTTACTGGTAAAAAATAATTTGTCCCTGTGAGTGAGATCAAATGTGAATTATACTCCCATTTTGCTTGTTTATAAATTAAATCCCAAACTCTAAATACATTTCTAGTCTCCTCATGTGTATTTACTTTCAATTTTCTATACTTGTGTGGCACCCAAATATTATCTCCCAACTCTGTTTCACTCAGTGAATTTTCAATATTTACCCATGATTTATCGCTACTTATTTTTCCCCATTCCACCAATTGTAATATCACTACGGCATTATAATACCTCCACCCTGTCAAACGCTTTTTTTGCATCTTTTGACAAGAGTAGCTCTGGGAACCCATGACTACCCCCTTTTTGCATTCAGAGCAGAGATCTTATCCCATTATCCTTTCCTTCTCTCCCCGGTACAAATACCAATTGCTCTACATGTATCCTTTCGAGCATCAACTCTTTTAGTCTGATGGCCAAAACCTTTGCATACAATTTTGTATCTGCCTTTAATAATACTATAGGTCTACAGCTAGAACACAAAGTTGCATCCTTTCCTTCTTTTGGTATCATGCCTGTAATGAATTATTACTCCTTTCCTTATCCTAATCATTCATATAAGAGGATAATTTAGGTATTAATCGTTCTTTAAATATCTTATAATATCTAATCGTAAACCCGTCTGGCCCAGGCCCTGTTGCTGTATTTTTTAATGCTAATTCAATTTCTTCTTTTGTTATTGGATCTTTTATTTTTTTTTTTAAAACAATTTATTGAGAAAAATGTTAAAGAGCATTTACATGAAATGAACGCCATACAGGAACAAGAAGCACACAATACTTCCGAAAATAGCATATTTCAATATAAAGTGAACAGTACAAAATAATACATAACAGCATGAAAACAGTATGAAAGGAGGGAATCTCCGTAACCAGTGTAGGCAACCTGGGGTCCGTAGTGACAGAGGGCGGTATAGAAATCAGTGTATGGAGACAGAAAAACCCCAGGCTGCCCATGCAGGGCAGGGTATAGCAAGGGATATAGGCGGGACATGTAAAGGCCCAACGGACAAGGCCGAAAGGGGCAAGTGTCCCATGGAGAAGGGACCAAGCACAGCGTCCTCCTCCAACACGGGGTCCGGCGACCGTTCCCCGGAGGGGGGAGGAGGTGAGAGGGGAAGTATAGCTACAAGGCACATCGTAAGAAGGCGTTCCTAAAAGGCGTGGGGAGTGCTCGCCAGTTGGCTTAACCAAACAGCAGAGAGCACAGAGGACAAGGGAGGGAAGGCAACGCATGATGAGGAGTGGATGTAAAGGGAGAGGGGGAGGGGATAAGGGAGAGGGGGGGGGGGAAGAAAGATGGAGAGGAGAAAGAGGGAGGAAGGAGAGAAAAAAAAAAAAAAAAAGGGGGGGGTATCTACACACACACACACACTCAACAAATACATGCCACAACACCAGGGTGGGGGGAGAGAAGAGTAATCCCAGATAGGTCCAGTAGAATCAATACCAATAAAGGCCACAGAAAAGAAGGGCAAGTATATAATTCATTCATTCAATTCATTCAACTGCTGAGCGTGGAAAATTCAGGGGTGCTAACAAAGTGAAGCCAGCAAGCCCATTTCTTATGGTATTTAGCGGGGGTGTCATGGGCAACATGGATGAGTTCTTCCATCTCCGCTATGCTTGACACCCTGCGGAGCCATTGTTTGACTGTCGGAGGTAATGGCGAATTCCACAACACCGGGATGCATTGTCTGGCCGCGTTGAGCATGTGGATCGCTATCGACTTCGTGTAAGAAGCGTGCGAGGCAGGAGTATGGTGTAAAAGGAATTGTGCTGGTGTGAATTCCAAGGCATACGTGGTGACCTGCGTGGTAATCCTGTGCACTTCCTGCCAGAAGGAAGACAGCTTCGGGCAAGACCAAAAAATGTGGAGAAGGGATCCAACATCAGAAGAACACCTCCAGCAAGTGGGGGGGACAGAAGGGAGGAACTTGTGTAGAAGCACCGGGGTACGATACCACCGGGATACAATTTTGTATCCATTTTCTTGAGTAGACACTTTTCGGGAGCACTTGTGGTTTTTAATGAAGACTTGTTCCCAGTCTTCTTCCGAAAGCGAGCAGGACAGTTCCTCCTCCCAGGCAGCGCACCATTTACGCACGATCTGACTAGATTGTGAAAAGAGCAGAGAGTGGGTAATCGACACCAGTTTGCGAAGAGGGCCCTCTTGTTGGCAGAGGTCATCAAATGGGGACGGGGTGTCCGTACAAGGGAACCTGCGGGTAAAAGACGAAACAAAGTGGCTTAGGAGAAGAAAAGCCCAAGGCGGGATAGGAGGACTTTTGGCTTTCCGAGCAATGGAGGCGACAGGGTAGAGCTGCTTGCCGTCGCTAAGGTGGTGGATGCGCAAATGAGCGGCCGGCCAATGATCCGCCAGGTAGGTGCGAGTCATTCCCGGGGGGAAGTCAGGGCTCAATCTGATAGGGGTCATAGGGCCCAGGGCCGCCGAGATCGCTGACGTTTTACACGCCCGACGAAAGGTGCGAAGCGTCGATTTGATTAAAGGATGTTGCCCTAAGGCAGTTGGAACCAAGGACGGCTTGATCCACGGAATCGTGGATAGGTCGAGAGAAGTGAAGCCATCTTCAATAGAGACCCAATCTTTAAAGGGTTTATGGACATTCCAGTCAACAATTCTGGTAAGATGACAGGCTATATGGTAGTTGCGAATATCGGGAAGTCCGATACCCCCTTTATGTTTAGGCAGGGACAAGAGATCATAGTGAATGCGAGGTCGCTTGCGTTGCCAAAGGAATTCCATCTTCAGTTGTTTGTAAGTGCGGAAGAATGGCTTCGGGATAGACACCGGAATGGTCTGAAGGACATAAAGCATCCTGGGCAGGACGTTCATTTTGAGAACCGCCGCTCGCCCGAACCAAGAAATTGGGAGCTTGGTCCAGGCGGCCAAGTCGGTTTTACTTTGGGCAAGGATCGGGGGAAAGTTGCGAGCAAACAGATGACGGAGGTTGGAGGGGAGCTGTATCCCTAGATTTTCTTGAGTAGACACTTTTCGGGAGCACTTGTGGTTTTTAATGAAGACTTGTTCCCAGTCTTCTTCCGAAAGCGAGCAGGACAGTTCCTCCTCCCAGGCAGCGCACCATTTACGCACGATCTGACTAGATTGTGAAAAGAGCAGAGAGTGGGTAATCGACACCAGTTTGCGAAGAGGGCCCTCTTGTTGGCAGAGGTCATCAAATGGGGACGGGGTGTCCGTACAAGGGAACCTGCGGGTAAAAGACGAAACAAAGTGGCTTAGGAGAAGAAAAGCCCAAGGCGGGATAGGAGGACTTTTGGCTTTCCGAGCAATGGAGGCGACAGGGTAGAGCTGCTTGCCGTCGCTAAGGTGGTGGATGCGCAAATGAGCGGCCGGCCAATGATCAGCCAGGTAGGTGCGAGTCATTCCCGGGGGGAAGTCAGGGCTCAATCTGATAGGGGTCATAGGGCCCAGGGCCGCCGAGATCGCTGACGTTTTACACGCCCGACGAAAGGTTGCGAAGCGTCGATTTGATTAAAGGATGTTGCCCTAAGGCAGTTGGAACCAAGGACGGCTTGATCCACGGAATCGTGGATAGGTCGAGAGAAGTGAAGCCATCTTCAATAGAGACCCAATCTTTAAAGGGTTTATGGACATTCCAGTCAACAATTCTGGTAAGATGACAGGCTATATGGTAGTTGCGAATATCAGGAAGTCCGATACCCCCTTTATGTTTAGGCAGGGACAAGAGATCATAGTGAATGCGAGGTCGCTTGCGTTGCCAAAGGAATTCCGTCTTCAGTTGTTTGTAAGTGCGGAAGAATGGCTTCGGGATAGACACCGGAATGGTCTGAAGGACATAAAGCATCCTGGGCAGGACGTTCATTTTGAGAACCGCCGCTCGCCCGAACCAAGAAATTGGGAGCTTGGTCCAGGCGGCCAAGTCGGTTTTACTTTGGGCAAGAATCGGGGGAAAGTTGCGAGCAAACAGATGACGGAGGTTGGAGGGGAGCTGTATCCCTAGATACGTGAGCGAGTCAGTTTGCCAGACAAAGGGGAAATTGTCTCGACAGTGCTGCACGGCCGATGAGGGTAACGTCACATTCAAGGCAAAGGATTTGGAGAAATTTATTTTGATTTTGGACGAAAGAGCAAATTGTTGGAATTCCTGCATGACCGCAGGGAGGGAGGTAATGGGTTCCGTGAGGAATAGAAGGAGGTCGTCCGCGTAGGCGGCCACCTTATACTCCGCACCCGCGAAACGTACGCCGCGGATGGTTGCGTTGTTCCTGATGCTGTTGAGGAAGGGTTCTAAAGTGAGCACGAAGAGGATCGGGGATAAAGGGCACCCCTGTCTGGTCCCATTACCGATGGGGAAGGCATTCGACAGGGTGTCATTAACCCGAACACGGGCTTGCGGGCTCGCATAGAGGGCCATAATGAAGTTGAGAAGGCGGCGTCCAAAGCCCCAAGCTGTCAGGGTCGCCTCCATATAGGCCCAAGAGACCCTGTCGAATGCCTTCTCCGCATCCAGCGATAGGAGGAAACCGCACTGTTTGGTCGTGGAAAGGGCATGGTGAAGATTGATCGCTTTAATGGTGTTATCCCTGGCCTCCCGGCCAGGGATAAAGCCAACTTGGTCCGGATGGATGCCCTTGGGGAGGAGTGGAAGGAGCCTATTGGCCAAGACTTTGGCGAAGAGTTTCACGTCAACATTTAGCAGTGAGATCGGTCGGTAGCTGGACGGGGAGGAGGGGTCCTTCCCTTCCTTTGGTATGACTACGATGTGGGCCTCGAGCATGCAAGGGGGCAATGACGTTTCGGATGAAAGAGAGTTGAATGCTGCTAAAAAGGGGGGAGACAGGACATCGGAGAAAGACTTGTAATACGCGACCGGCAGACCATCGGGTCCGGGACTCTTTTTGGGCTTCATTTGTTTAAGAGCAGTGGCCCATTCGAGTGGGGAAATGGGGGCATCCAGGGTGGAACTGAGTTCCTGGGAAACATCGTGAGACAGGTTTTGTGCAAGAAAATCCGCGAATGCGCGGGGTCCGGTAGTTGGGTTTGGAGAGGAGGGGTCCGCTCTCGGCAGGTTATAGAGCTGGCGATAGAAGCGTTCGAATTCACCCGCAATATCCCTGTTGTTCGTCACCTTCGCTCTAGAGGGGGAGCAGAGGTGGTGAACCACCGTTTTGGCCTTCCTAGCGTGTAGGGCTCGAGCGAGGAGACGGCCACTCTTATTGCCGTATTCGTAGAAGAGATTCCGCGATAAAAGAAAACTCTTGCGGGTCCGCCTATCCAGTTCGGATTGGAGGCCCTCCCGGGCCTCGTGAGAGCCGAGAGGGCATCCTGCGCCAAGGTCTGTTTGTGTACCCGTTCAAGGGCAGAGATTCGAGAAAGATAGTCAGAGATAGTCGCTTCCCGCTGTTTCCTCAGGGCCGAAGAGAGGGCTATAAGCTTGCCTCTGATCACACATTTGTGAGCAGCCCATTGAGTCAGCAGAGAGGTGTCGGGGGTAGCGTTGATTTGAAAATAGTCCTGAAGGGTCGAGCGTATCTCAGAGAGTCTAGTCGCATCTGTCAGTAAAGAGGCGTCAAGCCGCCATACCCGATCACGAGGCGTAAAGAGGGGCAGCGATAAGGTCATGGTGACCCAACTGTGATCCGATAGGACAGCCGGTTCAATGGAAGCGTCGGTGAGATACGAGAGAGCAGTCTGGGAGAGGAATAAGTAGTCTATCCGGGAGTATTTACAGTGGAGCGGAGAGAAAAATGTATAGTCCTTGTCCCGCGAATGTAAAGTGCGCCAAGAGTCGTGTAGTTGCAAAGATTGCAGGCTCAGTCGAATCTGTTTCAGAGCCCTGTAAGGGAGGCAGGAGGTGCCGGAGGAAGTGTCCAATAAGGGGTCCAGGGGGACGTTAAAGTCTCCCCCGAAAATCAGAGTGCCCTTCTGAAACGGGATCAGTTCTAAGGCAACCTTCCTGAAGAAGGAGACTTGGGAGGAGTTCGGGCTGTAAACAGTAGCCAAGGTAATCGGAAAGTTGTGAAGAGAGCCCCTCAAAAAGAGGTAGCGGCCGTTGGGGTCTGCTAAAGAGTCCGTTATGGACAGCGGGAGCGATTTAGCTACAAGAATCGAGACCCCTTTAGTCCGCGAGTCAGGTGAGGGGGCATGAAACACTGTGGGGTAGTACTTGTTGTAGCATCGAGGTACGGAATCCGCACGAAAGTGGGTCTCCTGGAGGAGAACCACATCCGCCCGGAGCCTACGCAGGTGCGTCAATATCGAAGAACGCTTTTGAGGCGTGTCAAGGCCTTTGACATTCAGGGAGATTATTTTCAAAAGCTGGGTGTCAGAACTGGCCGAATGAGGACGGGACATCCTGCAGGGCAGCAGAGGAGAGACAGACACAGGGACTGACAACAAGGAGGAGGAGAGACAGGTGACCAGAACAATCAACACACAACAAACAGACCAGCAAACCCCCACGCACACAAACAAACAAAAAAAAAAAAAAAAAGGATGGGGGGGGGGGGGGGGAGAAGGAGGGGGACGGAAAAAAGGACTGGGACAGGGCGAGAGAGATTATAAGATGGGGGCAAGGGAAGGCAGGAAGGGAGAGAGGGCAAGGCACTAAATCCGCGGGTACTAGTAGGCCAGCTACGTCACCCGATGAGGAAGGGGATATCAGGGGGGGAGTATCGGATATGAGTCGGGAGAGGAGGAATCCTCTGCCGTTGGGGAGAGTGGAAGGAAAAGTGACCAAGAAAGGAGCACCTGTAGGGCCATTTAAAGCTGCAGTAGGGTAGCCAAAGCACATCTCTAAAAGCAACAGGAGGGGATTGGCAGACTAGAGCACCGGAGCAGGGGAGCACAGGTAAATGACGGGGCGAGCAAAGGCAAGATCAGGTAGGCAAGCACCAAGGGAGGGAAGCCGTACTATGGCTGTGGGGCAGTAGCACACCAACTCCAAAAGTGAGGGAAGGGACGTGGGGGCAAACTGCAGTGTAAATAGGGAGGTACAGGCAAAGGGAGGGGGGCGGGGGGGCAGCCAAAGAGCAGGAGGGTAGCGTCTCTGAGAGGCATCAGGCTACCCCGGGGAGGAGAGGTAGAAGGAAGGGAGGAGGGGGATGGGGGAGAAGAGGGAGGGGGATGGAGGAGGGGGACAGGGAGGGAAGGAGGGTGGGGGAGGGTAAGGGGGGGAAGGAGAGAAGGCGGAAACGAAGGAGGTGGGGGGAGGGAGGGGGAAGGGGGGAGACGGTGGGGGGAGGGAGGGGGAGGGGGGGGGGACAGGGGGGGGATCAAGCGATAGGCAATTGTAGTGCAAGTACCGATGGACATGCCCAGGGCAGAGGGGAGAGAGCCAAAAAACAGAGGGCAGTGAGCCCAAACCAGGCTGGTTAACAGGAAGGCACCAGGGATATCCACCCCAATGGCAGTAGACAACCCGCTAAACAGACCAACGTGGGTAATAAAAAAACAACAAAAGAAGAAAAAAAATAAAAAACAAACAGTAAGCAGAGGAATCAGTGTAAGTCATCAGCACCGGTGAGTACTGTCCAATAACAGGTGGAGGGTGGATCGAAAGGGCCAAAAACAAAAGAGAAACAGCGCCCAAAAAAGAAAAAATAAGCGGGCACAGGCCATGTAACGTCCCACAACATCCTCCATCAGTCAGTAGCAGTAATAAGCAGTAGGTGAATCAAAAAAAAGTTAACGTGGAAAACACAGGCAACAGCATGTAAAATGACATGGCATACCTACAGGGGCGGGACCGAGCTGCGCTCCACCGACCAGCCAGGCGGTCACCATAGCACATGACCCTCTGGCGTGCAGGCAGGGCACAGAAGCCCCCGCTCCCCATACAGGCCCCCCCCAGTACATTCCCATATATACCATTTGCGGAATCCTCAGCTCCCAACCCACCCCCAGCCCCCCAACCGTGGCCACAGGAGTCGGGGGGACCCGGGGAAACCCACACGGCGCGCAAGGGCGACCCGCTCACCCCCCCACAGGGAAGAGATGAGATAGCCGCCCCTAGTGGGCAATCCCCGGCCTCCCCCCCCCCCGGGCCACACCGCAGCATCGGAGGGAAAAAACACATGACACTACAAGAGCAGCCCCACATTTCAAAACCTCATGCATAGATGAATCCCTGAGTGTGAGTGAAAGCAGGGGAAGCATCCCCGAAGGCAACCAAGCGTCTATAGTCTTATTGGATCTTTTATTGAGTGCAGTTTTTCCTCTGATACTCTCTTTTGGAATATTTCTGCGATTTTTGATGTCAAGTATACCATCTCCCCTTGCTCATTTTTAATTTTTCAAAGTAAATTAATTTTATTTTTTATTGTATAAAGCTCTTGCCAAATATTTCCCAGGCTTGATTCCCCATTTATATCTGTCTTTAGCTACCGTGTTAAATACCTTTCTTGTGTCCTGATCCATTAATTCTTTTAGTTCTTCTCTTTTTAGGACTAAGGCGTGTAATACTTCTACATCTGATGTCTTTTTATGATTTTGTTCTAGTTCATGTATTTCTGTTACTAATCCTCTCATTTTGGTTGATGTTTCTCTCTTTTTTTTGCTCTGATAGAAATCAAAACACCTCTTATATGTGCTTCCTATATTGTAGCTTCTGATATCCCTGGGTTTTCATTAAGCTTAAAATATAGTTGTAATTCTTCTTTTAATTTACCTACTACCTCATTCTCTTGTACCAATTCCTCGTTTAACCTTTAATTATTTATCCTCTGTTGAGTTTCCGCCATTTTCATCTTCATTAGGACTGGGGCATGATCCGATAGAGATATTGTTTGGATAGATGTTTTACCTATTGAATCTAACAATCTATGATCTACCAAGATATGATCCAATCTGTAGTGTGCCCCTTGCACTGGGGAGTAAAATGTGTAGTCCTTTACACCTGGATGTTGTATTCGCCATGCATCCACCAGCTTGATACAATTCCTTCTTTACTCAGTTCATGAGTTTCTTTCCCCATTGCATGTAATGTACTATCTACATATGGGTTCATACTAAAGTTTAAGTCTCTGGCTAGTATCACCATCATTTTTTTTAATTTCCATTCATTTTCCCACCACATTCTTTCAATATCGAGTCTGATTTTTATATGGGCTATACAGTGCCTTGCAAAAGTATTCACCCCCCCCCCCCCCCCCCCTTGGCATTTTTTGTGTGTTTTGTTGCCTCACAACCTGAAATTAATATGGATTGTTTGAGGATTTGTATCATTTAATTTACAGAACATGCCCACAACTTTGAAGATTTTTTTTTTTTTTTTTTATTGTGAAACAAACAACAAATAGGACAAAATAACAGAAAAAGTCATGTGCATAACTATTCAACCCCCTAAAGTCAATACTTTTCTAGATCCACCTTTTGCGGCAATCACAGCTCTAAGTTGCTTTGGATAAGTCTATATGAGCTTGCCACATCTTACCACTGGGATTTTTGCCCATTCCTCCTTGCAAAACTGCTCCAGCTCCTTCAAGTTGGATGGTTTGCGCTTGTGAACAGCAATCTTTAAGTCTGACCACAGATTTTCTATTCTCGCTTTTCTGTTCTCTTTACAGATTTTCTATTGGATTGAGGTCTGGGCTTTGATTAGGCCATTGCAACACATTTACATGTTTCCCCTTAAACTACTCAAGTGTTGCTTTCGCAGTGTGTTTGGGGTCATTGTCCTGCTGGAAGGTGAACCTCCATCCTAGTTTCAAATCACACACAGAGTGGTACAGGTTTTGCTCTAGAATATCCCAGTATTTAGCACTATCCATCTTTCACTCAACTCTGACCAGTTTCCCAGTCCTGGCTGCTGAAAAACATCCCCACAACATGATGCTGCCACCACCATGTTTCACTGTAGGGATGTGTTCTTTGGAGGATGTAATGTGTTGGGTTTGCGACAGACATAGCATTTTCTTTGATGGCCCAAAAGTTCAATTTTAGTCTCATCAGACCAGAGAACCTTCCTCCATACATTTTGGGAGTCTTCCACATGCCTTTTCGCAAACTCAAAATGTGCCATTTTGTTTTTTGCTGAAAGCAATGGCTTTCTTCTGGCCACTCTGCCATAAAGCCCAACTCTATGGAGCGTACAGCATATTGACCTCCTATTTACAGATACTCCAGTTTCTGCTGTGGAACTCTGCAGCTCATCCAGGGTTAATTTAGGTCTCTGTGCTGCCTCTCTGATTAATACCCTCCTTGCCTGGTTCGAGAGTTTTGGTGGGCAGCCATCTCTTGGCACGTTTGCTGTTGTGCCATGTTCTTTCCATTTGGTTATGATAGATTTGATTGGAAAATAGAAATATATGACGCTCGAGGTAACTTTTACATGCAAGAACAGTAAAACCTGGATTAAAGGTATGAATAAAACAAGACTATTCTATAGTCATATATATAATCCAAAAGTCAATGGGTAGGTGAGTCCATGAAAGGAGATGGATGGGCTTCAGATGGTTGTAAGCAATTACATGCAACAAGGGCAAGCTCTTCACAGGAGTGAAGTTGACTTTGTAGATCAGGAGGACAGAAAAAGGACAAGAAGAGCGCTTCTAAGTGCAGTAGTTTAATAATGGATAAAAGCACAAATGTACATTCACATACACTTGAAAAAGGAACGCGCATGCCCAGTGGGGCTGTCGCGCATCCTCAGAAACACGTTATGTTTCCCTTTGCCCGGTGGTGACATCACGCGCTGTTACGCTGCGGTCCAGGCTGGTCACGGTCAGCTGACCCGGAAGATCGAGAGCACAGGCACTCTCTTCACCGCCAACAATCATCCCGGCACCAGCGTTGGATCTTCAGACACACCGTCAAACCGATCTACTATGCACTGCACTGACAAGCTGATTATCATTTACCCTATGTGAGTGTACATTTGTGCTTTTATCCATTATTAAACTACTGCACTTAGAGGCGCTCTTCTTGTCCTTTTTTTGTCCTCGTGATAGATTTGATGGTGCTCCTAAGGATCATCAAAGATTTGGATATTTTTTTATTACCTAACCCTGACTTGTACTTCTCAACAACATTGTCCCTTACTTGTTTGGAGAGTTCCTTGGTCTTCATGGCAGTGTTTGGTTAGTGGTTTCTCTTGCTTAGTTGTTACACCCTCTGGAGCCTTTCAAAAACGGTGTATATATGTAATGTCAGATCATGTGACGCTGTACCCAAATGTCTTTTTTTCCCCACAAACAGAGCTTTCTTTTGGTGGTATTTGATCACCTGTGCGATTTTTACTTTTTGCGCTATAAACTAAAAAAGAGCGACAATTTTGAAAAAAATAACAATATTTATCTGTCGCTCATTGACAGACGCAGTCCTCTTGATTAATATCAGTAGGGTTATACTGCCCCCTACAGGAGTAGGACACTAGGCAGGAAAAAACGTTCTGGCCACACCTTAGGGACAGTCCCAGGGTTTATATCCTCTCTCTACCTGCTACAGGATGTCAGTTTTTTTCTGCCTAGTCAGGAGTAAGGACCTAAGTTCCTTGCTGGGATCTCTGGTCCTGGCAAGCTTTTTTAGATCTTTTTAGTTAGCTTTTTCTCTCCAGTTTTTGTTCCTGTGAGATCTTCAAGCAATTATGCTGGATCTGGGCGACGGGCTGGATGTTGAGATCCAGTGGTCACCCCAGCCGGCCTACGAGCGCGTGCAGGCCCTAGCTCCGTGCTGAGTCGGCCACGACATAGTCCCATTGGATGGGGACTGGCCCCGCGAGTTAAACGGCTCGCCAGGTCGGCCACGACCAGTCTGAATCGGAGTCGCGGCGTCTGTGTTGGCAGACAGCCCCCCCACCTCGGTGGAGAGGGGTTCTGTCAGGAGTTGGTGCCCGCCTGTTCCGGTACGGTGAGTAGAATGTCCCCCTCTCTCTCTGTCGGGTGGACGCGGGCCCCTCCGTGGGATGGTCGGACCCTCATGATCCGGGTTTCCCTCTATCCTGTAACATACTCCTCCTATCTCCCCCACGCTAATATGGGGCGGCCGCAATCCATCCCTGCGTGGCCCCTCCCGCCGCCAGGCCGAGCCGAGTACCGCTCGGGCCCAGGCCGCCCCTTCCGGGATACCACTCCAGCAGGCTTGGTTTGGGAGCTGACAAACCTGTAAGTCTATCGCTGCAAGGAGCCTGCATTATATAAAGGATTGAGGAATCCATGACTAAAGGTCTGTCAAGGATGGAGTAGGGCGCCGCAAGCGTTACCATAAAAACAATCATGCATGATATTATCAAGCACCTAGCGATCGATCGGTCGGCTGCAGCCGCACGGAGCGCCATCCTTTCGTGGGCCACACGAGGCCGCCATTTTGGCGTAGCCTAGATGTCCCCTGTATGGCGGCGGCCATCTTTGATACACCCAGCCTCGCCTTGAGGAGCAGCGGTGGGAGTGCCGGAAGACGTGTAAAGGGGCGGAGCCTCTTCCTTTACCCGGGTAAATCGATCCATAAGACTTCCTGTCCTGTAAAGTCAGCGCTGAGAGCAGTCCGGTAGGAGATTCTGTGCATCAGGTGGTGAGCCTTTGGGGTGTCTCTCTCTGTGGGGGTTCCAAAGCACGTGGTCACTGAGGGGCGCTGTTGCGCTGGGGGATTACTTAAAAAAAAAAAAAGTTTTTTCTTTTTTCAATTTTATCAGTTGTTTGCTGACAGGTGTTCCTGGCTTTTGCCATGGACCCTGCTACACATATATCTCCACCTGATCCTCTCGAGGTGACCACAGGACCCTCCAATTCTCCACTTACTATCGATGCATTTTCAGCGGTTTTGGAGTCTTTTGTATCCCGGGTGGAGGTGGCCTGTCAGGGACGAGGGGCGAAAAAACGACCCCCGCCTACCCCTATTTCGTCTGACATATCAGATACGGATTCTGAGCCTGTCGCGGCTGCAGGTCCCTCTTCTGGGGCTGGTGTCTCGTGTCCCGTCTCCTCGGATAGTGAGGAGGACGTTTCTGCCTCCGCCATAGCGCAAGACAAAGCGCTGGTGGATGCACTGATTGTGTCTGTCCGGGAAACCTTAAGACTTGAAGTTACACCGGCGGAGGCAGTGGATACTGAAATTGCTTTTGGTACCCGCAAGCCTACCAAGATGGCGAAGGTGTTTCCTTTGCCCAAATGTTTTGATGATATAATTAAGGAGGAATGGGTCCGTCCAAAACGAACCC
Organism: Pelophylax lessonae; assembly: GCF_965119305.1. Taxonomy (NCBI): domain Eukaryota; kingdom Metazoa; phylum Chordata; class Amphibia; order Anura; family Ranidae; genus Pelophylax; species Pelophylax lessonae. The sequence goes on along the minus strand of NC_138772.1, from coordinate 313,472,696 downwards.
CTGGTATTTCCAAACGGATTGCTAGGTGCTATCCGTTTGAAGAATCCCTTCTTAACAAATGGACGGTACCACCGTCGGTGGATTCACCGATTTCCAGACTAAATAAAGCTACTGTTATCCCGTTGAGGACGCTCTGTCCTTTCGGGATCCGGTGGACCGTAAGGCGGAATCTATATCTCGCTCTATATTCTCCCTGGTAGGGTCAGCCTTTAGGCCAGTGTTTACCATTGCTTTGGTTTCACAAACATTGACAGAATGGACCAAGTTGTTACGCCGTGATCTGGAGGGGAGAAGTCTCCCCCCGGGAGTAGCGGACTTGCTGGAGCAGATGGTACAAGGGCTACAGTTTGTCTGTGACGCCGCCCTGGACGCTGCTCCATTGTTGGGGCATGTATCGATCTCGGCGGTGGTCCACCAGCGTATGTTGTGGTAAAAATGCTGGTCGGCGGATCAAGCTTCCAAAAAAGCCTTGGCTAATCTCCCCTTTCAAGGAGATCGCCTGTTTAGTGCCACCTTGGATGAGATTATCAAGGGTCTCACTGGTGGCAAGAGCACCTTTCTACCACAGGCTACTAAGGGTAAAGGACCTCGTCGCAGACGGGGACCTTCCTTTTCTGCTCATAAAAAGTTTTTTCGCTCCTCTGGGGTGGGCGATAAGGCGAAGTCCTCCAAGGCCCCCCCAGGGGGTTTCAAAGGGCGCTGGTCAGGTAAACAAAGGTCCGGCTCTTCCAGACCTGAAAATAAGACCACTACAGCCTGAAGGTGCGCCCCCACCCATATCTGGATTTGTTCCAGCTCTCTCCGCGGTTTTCATTCCGGGGGTTGAAAATTGGCAGGCAGATTTTCTCAGCCATCAGATTCTGGATCAGGGGGAATGGTCCCTTCATCCGGAGGTATTTCACCAATTGTGCCTTCATTAGGGCACCCCGGATGTGGATCTGTTGGCATCTCGGCTCAACAGAAAGGTGTGGAGGTTTGTAGCCCGCTCCCGCGATCCTCTGGCAGACGCCGCAGACGCACTGGTCGCTCCGTGGGGGCAGTACCAGTTACTGTATGCCTTCCCTCCTCTCAAATTGCTGCCGAAACTTCTTCGCAGGATAGAGGTGGAGGGAATTCCAGTCATCCTTGTGGCTCCGGACTGGCCTCGTTGGGCCTGGTACGCCGACTTAGTCAGGATGGTCGCAGACGCTCCTTGGCGACTTCCCCTCAGGGAGGACCTGCTGTCGCAAGGGCCGATCTTCCATCCTGCTTTACGATCGCTGGCTTTAACGGCTTGGCTGTTGAGACCCAGGTGCTAAAGGACAGGGGGTTGTCGGCTTCAGTTATTCCTACTCTAATTAGAGCGAGGAAAGCGACTTCCAGAAAGGTCTATCATCGCACATGGAAGTCTTACATTGCGTGGTGTGAATCCCTTGGGTTTCCTCCACGTTCTTACTCGGTGGCCCGGATATTGGCTTTTCTGCAACAGGGGGTTGAGCAGAAACTGGCCTTGAGCACTATCAAGGGTCAGGTTTCAGCGTTAGCAATCTTCTTTCAGAAGCCTCTGGTTACTCAGTCCTTGGTGCGGAATTTCATCCAGGGGGTGCGGCACCTGGCTCCGCCGGTGCGCGCGCCCTTGCCGCCCTGGGATCTTAATTTGGTGTTGTCGGTTCTTCAGAAACCTCCCTTTGAAAATATTAGGGAGATTCCCTTGCTTACATTATCCCAGAAGGTGGCCTTTTTGGTGGCTATCACTTCTGCACGCAGGGTGTCAGAACTGGCCGCATTGTCCTGTCGTTCCCCATATCTGGTGGTTCATAGGGATAAGGTGGTTCTTCGTCCGAATCCATCCTTCCTTCCTAAGGTGGTTTCAGAGTTTCATTTGAATGAAGATATTGTATTACCTTCCCTGTGTCCTAAGCCCAGTCATCCTCGGGAGTTTGCGTTACACTCCTTGGATGTGGTTCGGGCGATCAGGGTGTATTTGGCTACTACTGACCCTTTTCGTAAGGCCGATTCACTTTTTGTGATCACGGATGACCCTAGAAAGGGGTTGCCTGCGTCTGCCGCGACTATCTCCAGATGGATCAGACAAACGGTGGTACAGGCTTATTCTATTAAGGGTTGGGTTCCTCCGTTCCCTGTTAAGGCGCACTCCACTCGGGCGCTTAGTGCTTCCTGGGCCTTCCGCCATCGGGCGTCGGTGCTTCAGATTTGCAAGGCGGCTACCTGGTCGTCGGTTCATACCTTTACAAAGTTTTATAAAGTTGATGTGCTGGCATCGGCGGATGCCTCTTTTGGCCGCAAGGTTCTGCAGGCCGCTGTTTGAGGAGACCGTTGGTCTACCTCGAGGGTTTTTTGTTGGATTTTCAGTTGAGTCTCATCTTTTTGTTCGATGAGCCTTTGATGCTTCTGGTTGGCTCCGGTTGGTTCTTCTGGATTGGATTTTGATTTCTGTTATCCCACCCCTCATTTGTGGCACTGCTTTGGGACGTCCCTACTGATATTAATCAAGAGGACTGCGTCTGTCAATGAGCGACAGAGAAAATTGGATTTTTGACTTACCGTAAAATCCTTTTCTCTCAAGCTCATTGACAGACGCAGTACCCGCCCCTCTATTTTTGAGTTGGGTTGGGTTGAATTCTCTGACACTGCTTTGTTACATAACTGACATCCTGTAGCAGGGAGAGAGAGGATATACCCCCTGGGACTGCCCCTAAGGTGTGGCCAGAACGTTTTTTCCTGCCTAGTGTCCTACTCCTGTAGGGGGCAGTATAACCCTACTGATATTAATCAAGAGGACTGCGTCTGTCAATGAGCTTAAGAGAAAAGGATTTTACGGTAGGTCAAAAATCCAATTTTTTCACATTTTTTTTTATATGAAATCCCCCCCCCCCCCCAAAAAAAATGTAAAAATCTAAATTTTTGAACATTTTTGGCCAATTTGTTTTCTGCTACATATGTTTGGTAAAAAAAATCACAATAGGCGTATTTTGATTGGTTTGCGCAAAAGTTATTGCGTTTACTAACTAAGGGAAAGATTTCTGTCATTTTTGGTGTTTTTTTTTTTAACGAGTAATGGCGGCGATCTGCGTTTATTTTGCGGGACTGCGACATTGCGGCGGACAGATCAGACCCTTGACTGACATTTTTGACACTTTTGGGGGTACCAGTGACATTACTACAGTAATCAGTGCTATACATATGCACTGTTACTGTAAAAATGACACTGGTAGGGAAGAGGTTAACTTTATTGGAGAGGCAGGGGTTAAATGTGTCCCTAGGGGCGTGTTTCTAACTGTAAAGGGGCGTGGCTTTTCACAGAGATATACGATCCTACATAGCAGGACCATATGATCTCTTCCGTTACACAAGGGAGAATGACAGGAGGCTTTGTTTACATTAGCCGCCTGCCTTTCTCCCCCTGCACCGGACGATCGCGAGTGACCGGCGGACATCGGGTCCGCCGGTCACATGCGCAGACTTGTTAGGGAACGAGCGGGGGTGGGAGCGCACCTCCGGCGGTGCGCGCTCGCCCCCTAGAGGCTCACAGGCAAACAACGTAGCCCTACGTCACTTTGCCTGTACGGGGCTGACCGCCACAGTAATTAGTCGTGTATCGGTCGGCAAGCGGTTAATTCATACTTACCTGTAAAATCCATTTCCTGAAGTACATCATGGGACACAGAGCCATAAATCATAACATATGGTTATATAGCGACCTATAGGTGAAGGACACTGACAACCAATCAGAATTGATGACCCCTATATAACCCCTCCCATACAGGAAGTACATCAGTTTTGTAGCAAGCAATAAAAGACTCCATAGAAGAGGGGAGGGACCTCTATGCCCCGTGATGTACTTCAAGAAATGGATTTTACAGGTAAGCATGAATTAAAAATCCATTTTTCTTTTTCGTACATCACGGGACACAGAGCCATAAATCATAACATATGGGACACCCCAAAGCAATGCATCTGAGGGGAGAGGGACGCCAAAAAATACCACCATCTTACCCTTAACAGAAGGGTTACACCGCGCCTGCAGTACACTGTGGCCAAAAGCAGACTCCTCCTGGGTCCCAACATCCACTCTATAGAAACGAGTGAACATATGCACCGATGACCAGGTTACGGCCTTGCAAATCTGAGCCATAGAGGCTTGATGGCGATGTGCCCAAGAGGCACCTACTCCTCTGGTAGAATGTGCCTTTACAGGAAAAGGTGGAACCTTTCCTACTAAACCATATGCCTCGGTAATAAACTAGCGAATCCAACAGGAAATCATAGATTTAGATGCTGCCAACCCCTTTCTGGGGCCTTCTGGCAGCACAAACAAGCTCTTGGTCTTACGAATCTGAGCGGTTTCCTGTAAATAAAATTTAAGTGCATGCATTACATCAAGAGAATGCAGTAACCTTTCTTCCTCTGCGTGAGGATCTGGAAAAAAGAAGGTAGTATAATGTCCTGATTCAAATGAAAACCGGACACTCTTGGGCAAAAAATCTGGGTGAGGACGTAAAATCACCCTATCTTGATAAAATATCAAGAATGGCTCTTTACAAGAAAGAGCTGCTAGTCCCGATACCCTTCTAGCCGAAGTTATCGCAATTAAAAAGACCAGTTTCTTGGTCAAAAGAACCAGGGGAATCTGCCCCAGAGGTTCAAAAGGCGGTTTTTGCAACACTGCCAACACCAAATTTAAGTCCCAAGGACACAACGGTGGCTTCACTGGTGGAAGCAAATGCAATTTTTCCCGGACTAAGGTTTGAACTAACGAATGGGAAACGACCGGTTCCTATAAAATAAACGATAAAGCTAAAATCTGCCTTTTAATCATGCTCAGGGCTAATTTCATATCTACCCCTGCTTGCAGGAAGGATAGAATTCTCCCCATAATTTATGTGCGGGGATGCCATTTCCTGGCTTCACACCGGGCAATGTAGGATTCACAGACCCTGTAATAAATATTTCTAGAGACTTCCTGGTGTTTATCAGTGTATGAACTGCTGGGCCAGACACACACTGCTCTTCCAAGATTAAGGCTTCAATAGCCAAGCCGTCAAATTTAGAGAGTGTATAGCAGGGTGGAATATAGGACCTTAAGAGACCAAGTCTGGACACCAGAATTAGTGGTTTCCCCTCCAGCTGGATCCTGCGCAACAAACGCGATATCAGCTGTACTGGAGGAAAGGCATAGATCAGGGAACATTCCTCCCAAGGAGTCACCAAAGCATCCACTCCAACTGCGAGTGGATCCCTGGTCCTGGACACAAATCTCTCGAATTTGTTGTTGAACCTGGATGCCAACAGATCAACGTCTGGGACCCCCAGCGTAGGCAGATCAATTGTAAAGTCTTGGGATGTAAAGATCATTCCCCGGAAACATCTGTTGACGGCTCAAGAAATCTGCCCACCAGTTCTCTATTCCTGGAATGAACACTGCTGTCAGGCATTGTACAAACTTCTCTGCCCAGGACAGGATAATATCCACCTATTCCTGGGCTGATCGAATCCTTGTACCTCCTTCATGGTTGACATAAGCCACGGCCATGGCATTGTTGGATTGCACCCTGACAGGGTGACCCCGAAGTCTGGGCGTCGAGAATTTCAGAGCCCGACTGACTGCACAAATTTTTAAAATATTGATGGAGAGACGACTCTCTACCCATGACCATTTCCCCTGGACAGTGGCTTCCTATAGAACCGCTCCCCAGCCGGAGAGACTGGCATCCGTAGTCACCACCTTCCAGGTCACTGGAAGAAAGGATTTCTCCTTCTCCAGATTTATGGTGAACAACCACCAATTCAGACTCTGTCATACTCTTGGTAGTAGAGATATGAACTGGTCCAAGGACTGAATTTTTCCGCTCCACGCAGACAGAATGTTGTTCTGCAAGGGTATTTGGAATTTGGTATAGGGAATTGCCTCGAATGTGGACACCATCTTCCCCAGTAACATCATGCAAAGACGTATAGATGGATATTTGTCTTCCTATAGACCGGACCTGACCCTTTAGGTCTGAGACCCTTCTTGCTGGCAAGAATATCTTTGCCTGCACCGTGTTGACAAGTAGCCCCAGGTATTCCAGATGCTGGACTGGCTGTAATGGTGACTTTGCTAAGTTCAGTATCCAACCCAGACGTTTCAAAAAATGTACAGTCTGAAGGATATTGTGGATTAGATTCAACGCCGATCGATCTATTAGTAATAGTTCGTCCAGATATCCTATTATCGATATCCCTAGGGACCTTAGAACAGCCAATACTGGAGCTAGGATCTTTGTGAACACTGTTGGTGCTGTGGCCAACCTGAAGGGCAGGGCTACAACCTGGAAATTATGGTGGGTCGAAAATATAGGCACATGAAGATATGCATCCTTGATGTCTATGGATTCTAGAAATTCCTCTCCCTTCAGGGAGGCTACGACTGAACATATTGATTCCATGCAGAAAGAGCAAATGTTTGGAAACTGATTTAGTGCCTTGAGATCCAAAATATATCTCACATACCCATTAGGTTTGATTAAAAACCCTTGAACCTTTCTTTTTCATGAACCTCGGTTATCACCCTCTGTGCTCTCAGCTGGTTCGATGCCTGAAAGAGAGATCTTTCTTTTAGGGGATCTGTATACTTGACCTCATAAATCAAGGATGTGGGAACACCCGAAATTCCAGCTTGTATCCCTGGGAAATAGTGGAGACAACTCAGTTGTATTGAATTAACTCCACCCATGCACCTGAGAACTGCAGGAGCCTTCCCCCCACCCAGGCGAGTGGGGGCATCCCTTCACTGAGAGGGCTTAGAGGAAGACTTGGCTAATCTCTGGAGCCAGGGCTTTTTCTGACCTTGTCCCGAAGGCTTGGATCCAGATGCTGATAGTTGAGGCCGTCGTCACTGCCTGGAACTGGAAGCACTGGTATTATGTGTGCTGGGGATCCTAAAGGAAGGACGCCTGCTCTTCCTCTTTACAGGTAGCAACATATTCTTCACCCCCGAGATCTTTTGGGTATACTTATCCAGATCATCACCAAAAAGCGTTCTTGAAAGGGGAAGCTAGCCAGTAATTTTTTACATGGACCAGCTCTTTAACCAAAGGATTCTGCACATATGCACTGTCTTCAGAGCAAACCGTGACATTTGCCTTTATAGAGTCCGTAAGAGCATCTACTGCAAAACACAAAGTGCAAGGTAGATTTGACAGATCTTCCAGAGACTCTGCTTGAGAAGGAACTGTCTTGACCACTTGCTTTATGCGGTCTTTCAAAGACTGACACACTCCTATGGCTGCTACTGCTGGTTGTACTGCAGAACCTGAAACCACAAAGGAGGCTTTCAATAAAGATTCCAACTTTTTATCCGCTGGATCTTTAAAAACCTGGGCATTTTCCACAGGATGGGTTAAACTCTTGTTAACCGAAGAAATTGCTGCATCCACAGTGGGAATTTTCCATCTCTTAGAAAACTTATCCTCCATTGGAGGAACAAACATCCTATCCGGATGATCCCAGTCATTATACACTTCTTGCTCCAAGAGTGGATGCATGGAAAATGACAGAGGACTCTGAGGAGGGCCCAATGAGCCTAGGGAGGAAAAGAGGTTTCAATTGTCTCTAGGGGCAGGAGTTTAATCTCAACCCGGACCATCTCAGCAAGAGATTGGATAAACAATCTCTGGGATTGAGAGGCTGATAGGGATTCCTCTGACTCCCCGGAAGTGGAAATTTTAGCTTGACTTTCTATAGTGTCACTCTCAGCTACATCTTCCACGTCCTCTGCCCAATCCTAAACTGATTCAGGGGGCGACACAGGAGAGGGGGACCAAACCTGCTTCTTTCCTCCATGTGGTGCTGCAATCATGTCAGCAATCCTACCCTCTAGACTGGCTAATGCCAATGCCGAATCGTCCTTGGTAACATAGGCTGTGACAGAAGTACATGGAGTAGCTACTATACCTGACAACCATAATGGCTCAGATTGGCTAATTGCCTCTGGCTTATCAGGAGGAGTAGACACAGTGGAAGCATGACTAGGACCTTCAGGGCCTGACAGTGGCATCACAGTGCCCTTTCCAACTGTGCTCCCTACAGCCCTTTTTGGGGCAGACATTGCTTTATAGCAGGACAAACTTGAGGTACTACCTTTAAAGTGTACTCAGGGTCTGTGCCAAGCTTATACAGCCTAATGCACACAACACTGATTACCTAAGATACAGGACCTATTAGTGCCAGTAACATACACCCACAGTTACTCACGCAACCCAGCTGCTGCTGCTCTGTGTCCCTTTCAGCTTGTGACAGAGGCTAGTGTGTTGGAAACAGTTCCTTGCAGAAGGTGCCCTTTTATGCATGTGCGGTGTGGTGTGTGGACGCCAAATTGCATTAGAACACGCCCACCATGCGACATACACCTGTACTTAAATGCGAAGATTTCTGCGCGAATAGGCGTACGCCAGCAACACACGATCCAACAGAGGCGAACATGCGAACGCTTATGTGCCAGGGCTAACACAAAAACAAATGGAGGAGAGAGCAGTTTAGACTGAATCTTGTTTGTCACAGCTGAAACCTTTCAGGTAATTAGCTCAGGGTAAGAAACAGTGTAACAATATGCTTTAAACAAACTTTAAACATACTTTGCATAAACCTGCTACAATGTAAATACAAGCAGAACTACACTTTACACAAGTCTCTGTAATCTTATTAAAGGGAACAGTGCATAACATTTTTACAATTTTGCAATTTTTAACCTTTTAAGGTTTTTGTTTGCTGTGTAAATATTTAAATGGGACTGTCCTGCCGCAGGAAACTGCTATAAGCAAGAATCCAATCTTCACTCTTTGCGGTGAGCATGGTCTTAAAGACCTTCAAGGACTGGGTCCCCTATGTAACAGGGGCCACAGCTTTGGACCTGTAGAGCACCCTGCACCCGAGCGCCTTTGGGATTTGGTATTCCAAGGGTCCGGATCCCAGGGTCCAGCACCTAAAAAGGACAGGGTTACAGGCAAAACCTCATATCTGCTTCCCGAGGCTCGGGTACCATCCTTTTAGTCCGTTGACTGTGTTAGATGGATCCGATAGCTAACCCCTTAGATCCAGTGATCTTTGTTTGGGGTATGATAGCATAATCTTCTTTCTTTCTTCTTTGAAACATAACAAACATGTGTAGCACCTTTCCACAGTGACCATCACCTTTTAGACACTGGCAAAAAATGGTACTTCCTGTATAGGAGGGGTTTTTATAGGGGGTCATCAATTCTGATTGGTTGCCAGTGTCCTTCACCTTTAGGTGGCTATATAACCATATGTTATGATTTATGGCTTTGTGGCCCGTGATTTACAAAAATAAATATTATTTTTGTCCAGCAAGAACTCATCTATGTGGTCTTTTATTAAACTCTCTAGTATCTTCCCAACTATAGAAAGTAAACTAACAGGTCTATAGTTACATGGCAGACTTTGATCCCTTGATCACTTTGATCACTTGTTTTTGTACTCCTCATCTGGTTGCTGACACACACGCTTGACACCATCTGAACCAAATAAGTTTATCTCTGTGTCATCAGACAACAGGACATGGTTTCAGTAATCCATGTCCTTAATATGCTTGTGTAAGAATATTTAATAATATATTTCGCTGTGCCTCCATTATGTCAGAATATTTATACTGCTCTGAATATAACAGTGTCTATTTATGTCAATAAGCAAAGATCTGTGAGGAAGGAGAATCTCCACTTATTTCCACAAATCAATATGTAGCAAATTCTTTTTAATTGATTAATTTCTTTTTAAAAGCATATACCAATCTTAGTGAGTACAGTCTACAGTATGGAATATATAAAAATATTTATTCACAAGATATGTATTCACAATAAATGATCAAAAATGGAAATGACACAAAAACATAACTCTACATAAAATACAAACTTCAAACAATCAATGCAATGTGAAGTTTAGCTCAATAATGAAAGTGAAAGTGAAAGCAAGATTACCATTTCTCCAGGTATAGCATAAACCATAGGTAAGTGTTCTATATAAACAGACCACAATTGTCTGCAAATCGCATAGCCGTAAGTCACTTCACTGCAGATGGAGCGAGAATAAGCCATGCAAAACGGAAGACTTCAAATTGCAAATAATGCACTAAATCTGATATTAATAAAAATGTATAAAAACAAAAATCAGCTTTTTAGAGAAAAATCTACTATGATTTATAAGGCTGGGATTGTAATCTTATTACCCTTAAATATGCAATATAAAACATATAAGGAAGGAAATAAACAATTGTTAAATATCAAATAACATAGCAAGGCATATTTACCACACTTAATATGGCTGCTAGCTTCAAATGGTCGTTACCAGAGTCCTAAGATGGAGGCCTTTCTTAAGATGGTGGTCAGTGAGGGAGGAGTTTTATTTGGCTTCCCTCAAAGTTTCAGATAAATGATGGAGCAAGATGGAGTATGTAAAGATGAGTATATCGATGGATGTAGTAGTATGTATGTTGCAAGTCTAATGTATGTTGTGTAATGTCATGTGTCCTGTCTCGCATCTGGCTTCTTCTTTTTATATGGTATGAACAAAGGACTATTAAAATTACCATAAGTTAAACCCAGAGGGATGAAACATTACCCCCATTGGTTGGGATATTCTATCCATTAACTGGTGAGGTCATAGTCACACCTCTCCTAATAACCCAATATTTTGTATAATAAAATTAAAGGATGTTTTCTCTATATATAACAGTAATCATAAAACACAACATAAAAACTTGTCCATACTCTCAGTACATACATAAATGTCCATCTATATCTCCATCATTCATCTTGGCAAGTAATGCCATTTCAATAATTATATTTTTAATACAATATATATTTTTATATTGGAAATATCTCATTATCCCAAGACTGCATTTATTAATATGTCCAAAGGGAGCAGTATTGTACTGTTCATTAAATTCAGTGTTTAAAATACGTCATAACATACAATAGCCCACTATTTAAAAATAACCTTTGACCTGTCTGGCTAGTGAAGATCCATTAATTATTTGACCATGTCATATGGTGTCAGACATTTAGGCTAGGATTGGAAGATCTATAGTGTCTGACTTGTAGTATTTATGATACCTTAAACACTTAAACACAAACTTCTCTGAAATGAGGTAATTAGTGACAAGATACACATGTTCTTACACTTAATAGAAAAGTATTCTAAGTAAGATTATTACTGTAAGAATATAAACCCAAAATGTGATATAACATTCCTAAATATATATGTATATGCCTTACATAATATAATGACATAATTATTGCTAATATCTTCTCACACTTAATAATGCATCTTTAACACTTATAGTTCAAATGAACTTAATGAATACACTATTGTCCATTGTTGCAATACTTACAGACAGACTAACGTCTGGCACTACCATTATGTCTTATCTGATAGAGATGTCAATGTATCACTTATTTACGATTTTAAAAGAAATACAAAGATCTCTGTTGAAATTCTACTTTCTCTTGTAAGAGACACTTTGCAACAGAACATATATGAACTTTCATTCAACTTCAAACAAGATGGAAGCTATGCTGTTCAAAATCTTATATGCATCAGATGGAATATACATGGCTTTTTAAAACCATTTTTTTCCTATTATTTAATCACCAATAATCCCGACATATCCCCCCCCCCCTTCTTCCCAGTATGCAGGTAACCAGCCTAGCCATATCTGGGGAGAAGCTTAAGAGAAACAGAAAAGGGGAAAAAAAAATGTCTTATCCTCTTTTTTTCTTTTTTTATAAGAGAATAGTTCATATTGGGAATTGTTCATAACTTTTAAGAAAAGCGGTGAAAATGAGAAAAAAAAGAAATCAGTTTTAAATGTCAGTTCGTAGCTTTGCTAGTGTTAGCTATGTCACAAACTGTTCCTTATTAGTCTTTTGAATTTTGATCTCCTGGTAAAGAAACTCAAATTTTCCTTGAAATCTGCATCTCCAGTTTGCAAAGTCTTAATGGAGACAGAAATTAACTGCTGCAATGGTATTGGCAACTACCATTCAAAGCGCAGTAAAACAATGTTGGCAATCAGGAATCCGAGAAATCTGTTTGGACGTTCAACCTTGTATGTTGGTTGGATAATGAATGGTTTCAGCATGGTCTAGAGCGTCATACACCTAGACTGAGTTTTGCTCACATGTGCAATGCACCATTCTCACATCTCCTTCAACTGAAACAGGAGGTAGTGTGATTAATCTCAATGGATTTCCTCGGATCAAATGCACATAGATCTGTTGAAACAAATCTTCCCTTCCGTCAACAAGAATCTGGGCATCTCACAACATAATTCCTGAAGAAGGACCCGATTCAATGAGGGGTTCCGTCTTGAGCTGGGCTCTAAGGAGAGATGACCCATCCGATCGCTGCGTCTTTGGTAAACATCATCGTCTGTACCAATCAACGACCTGGCATGGAAGGTTAATGTCTTCCTATTGGATGAAACATACAGTATGAATATACATTCTTATCAATTGACATTTCAATGCGATGTTGGTGCCCTAAGCTTTCTCAGAGTTCTCCTTTAATCCACCGTGTGATCAGTCTATTTATCTGACCACCACGGAAGGTGAGACTATATATGCGACCTTTCCTGGGGCGACTGACTTCTGGGGCTCATTAACATGGGGATGTATTTATCGCCATGGATACTACGCATTGAACAATTGTATAATGATACAATATTTTGTTAAAATGTACCTACTACTTGGGAGGAAAAATACAATATCTACCCCTATATGGCATCAATGCAATTTATTGTAGGCAATAAAACTACCTGGCATTAAGGATTCCTTCTTGGTTACCGTATACAACCTGTAACCTCTTGACTGCATTACGTCATTAGGGTTTGATCCTCCTTGGTATCACCGTCATTGGCGATTTTTCAAAATGTGCCCGCTTTGAGCGACCTGTTTGAGTCAGAGGAATGAAGTGACCACTGAAAAATAGGAGGGTAGTTACTATCTAACAACCAAGATCCCCTGGCAGGGATTTCAGGATCCTCAATGCTGTGACCTGGGGATAAAATGGTGTTAGATTATTAATAGAGCAAAGGTGACCAGTGCTATGGAGTTTGTGGAAAAATATATGTAAAATGGGTATTAAAGGTGTAAGCTGCCGACAACCTAACCCCTAAGGGTTAAAGGTGAATATAGAAAACAAGGAGGTTGATAAAGGCGCTACCTATTAATGATGAAATGCTAAAACCAAATGGTGTACCCAACAAATAGTTAAACCAGAAATTGTGTGGCTTTTTCATAAAGTGCACAAGTGACAAATTATCTGCTTATAAATATAAAGTGCACAAGTGATGAAATTATTCCACTCCACTAGAGGAAGGTACTCAATTTTTTTCTAGACCAGACAATGTACCATAAATAAATAAAGTGCCAAGTGCAAATAAATAAATGAACAAGAATGGTGATACATTTTATTCCAAAACAGAGATAATATACAGTGCAAGTTCAAGTGAGGGTATGGTGCTCACCGTATTCCCAAAGTATATAATTGATGTATAAAAGTGAAGATAAATAAATAAGGACTTCTTCCTAAAAGTGCTGAGTGCGAGATAGTGAAGAAACTTTGTTGGAATTAATGGAACAAAGTTCAAAAATAAAGTTCAAAATGAAAGTAAAATTAAAATAGAAAAAAGGTAGCGTACACCAGTGTGGCCACTAGGTGTCGCACCGTATATACGACCTGTTTGCTTGGTTTAGCAATAGCAAAGCTGTAACGAGTATTCGGGGTTCCCTCCAGTCCAAATGAGCAAAGGACAGGTTCTCTAAGTGCTCAAGCGAAAAAAGGAGACCCCATGAAGTAAGGTATAAATGCAGGCAATATAACAAGGACACGTAGCAACTTACAGTATCGGCTGCTATAGATCAGCGTGATAGCCAGGAAGCTTCCGCGTTCCACGGCCCGAGCTCCACAAACCGGAAGTGACGTATGACGTATTAGACTCCACCCTACGCCTTTTGTCAGAGGACGTCTGCTGGTGTTAGAACCTCTGTTTCCTATGCCTCTATTTAGTGTATCCTTCTGATTCCTTCCAGTTGGGCATTTAAGGGTTTTGTGGCCTTTGGCTGGCCACAGGATTTGTTCCTGAAGAGGAATTATTTTAGTTCTGGGCTGCAGTGCCCTGAGTGAACCAAGTGATCAACTGATCAATTTGGCATCTACTCGGCTGAAAACTTTTTTACAGAATTGAATTATTGGCTCCGCCTCCTGTGGTGTCTATGTCTCGGGTTCAGACAGAATGGACAGATCCCCATCAGAACCATTTATTCGGTTCTGCCATAGGTACAGTCTACAGTATGGAATATATAAAATATTTATTCACAAGACATGTATTCACAATAAATGATCACAAATGGAAATGACACAAAAACATAACTCTACATAAAATACAACTTCAAACAATCAATGCAATGTGATGTTTAGCTCAATAATGAAAGTGAAAGTGAAAGCAAGATTACCATTTCTCCAGGTATAGCATAAACCATAGGTAAGTGTTCTATATAAACAGACCACAATTGTCTGCGAATCGCATAGCCGTAAGTCACTTCACTGCAGATGGAGCGAGAATAAGCCATGCAAAACGGAAGACTTCAAATTGCAAATAATGCACTAAATCTGATATTAATAAAAATGTATAAAAACAAAAATCAGCTTTTTAGAGAAAAATCTACTATGGTTTATACGGCTGGGATTGTAATCTTATTACCTTTAAATATGCAATATAAAACATATAAGGAAGGAAATAAACAATTGTTAAATATCAAATAACATAGCAAGGCATATTTACCACACTTAAGATGGCTGCTAGCTTCAAATGGTCGTTACCAGAGTCCTAAGATGGATGCCTTTCTTAAGATGGTGGTCAGTGAGGGAGGAGTTTTATTTGGCTTCCCTCAAAGTTTCAGATAAATAATGGAGCAAGATGGCGTATGTAAAGATGAGTATATCGATGGATGTAGTAGTATGTATGTTGCAAGTGTAATGTATGTTGTGTAATGTCATGTGTCCTGTTTCACATCTGGCTTCTTCTTTTTATATGGTATGAACAATGGACTATTAAAATTACCATAAGTTAAACCCAGAGGGATGAAACATTATCCCCATTGGTTAAGATATTCTATCCATTAACTGGTGAGGTCATAGTCACACCTCTCCTAATAACCCAATATTTTGTATAATAAAATTAAAGGATGATTTCTCTATATTTAAGAGTAATCATGAAACACAACATAAAAACTTGTCCATACTCTCAGTACATACATAAATGTCCATCTATATCTCCATCATTCATCTTGGCAAGTAATGCCATTTCAATAATTATATTTTTAATACAATATATATTTTTATATTGGAAATATCTCATTATCCCAAGACTGCATTTATTAGTATGTCCAAAGGGAGCAGTATTGTACTGTTCATTAAATTCAGTGTTTAAAATACGTCATAACATACAATAGCCCACTATTTAAAAATAACCTTTGACCTTTCTGGCTAGTGAAGATCCATTAATTATTTGACCATGTCATATGCTGTCAGACATTTAGGCTAGGATTGGAAGATCTATAGTGTCTGACCTGTTGTATTTATGATACCTTAACCACTTGCCTACAGTGCACTTTCACCCCCTTCCTGCCCAGACCGATTTTCAGCTTTCAGCGCTCTCACACTTTGACTGAGAATTACTCAGTCATGCAACACTGTACCCATACAAAAATTGTGTCCTTTTTTTCACACAAATAGAGCTTTCTTTTGATGGTATTTGATCAATACTGGGTTTTTTATTTTTTGTGCTATAAATAAAAAAAGACTGAAAATTTCGTGAAAAAACGCATTTTTCTTTGTTTCTGTCATAAAATTTTGCAAATTAGTAATTTTTCTTCACAAATTTTGGCCAAAATTTATACTGCTACTTATCTTTGGTAAAAAAAACCCAAATAAGTGTATATTATTTGGTCTTTGTGAAAGTTATAGAGTCCACAAGCTATGGTGCGAATCATTGAAAATTGATCACACTTGATCACACCTGATGTACTGAAGGCCTATCTCATTTCTTGAGACAATAAAAGGTCAGGAAAGTACAAATACCCCCCAAATGACCCCTTTTTGGAAAGTAGACATTCCAAGGTATTTAATAAGGGGCATGATGAGTTTTTTGAAGTTGTAATTTTTTCCCACAATGCTTTGCAAAATGAAGATTTATTTTTTTTTATTTTTTTTTTTACAAATTGCTGTATTAACAGGTTATTTCTCTCACACAGCACATGTATACTTGCAACTACACCCCAAAACACATTCTACTACTCCTCCTGAGTATGGCGATACCACATGTGTGAGACTTTTTCACAGCCTGGCCACATACAGAGGCCTAACATCCAAGTAGCAGCGTCCGGCATTCTAGGAGCACAAATTACACATATCATTTCCTGACAACCTATCGCACTTTTGAAGGCCCTGGAGCACCAGGACAATGGAAACCCCCATAAAATGACCCAATTTTGGAAAGCAAACAGCCCAACGTATAATTTTTGAGGCATAATGAGTCTTTTGAATATGTCATTTTTTTCCACAAGTTTTTGGAAAATGTGGAAAGAAAATGAAAACACATTTTTTTTTACACAAAGCTGTCCATTTATGCAATATTTCTAACACATCGCATGTACATAGCAAAACTTGCACCCCAAAATACATTCTGCTATTCCTCCTGAGTATGGCGATACCACATGTGTAACACTTTTTCACAGCCTGGCCACATACATAGGCCTCACATCCAAGTAGCGCTTTACACAAAGTTGTCCATTTATCCACTTTAAGACTGGGCCTATTTTTGACACTTGGTGTTTACAAGCTAAAATCATTTTTTTTGCTAGAAAACTACTTTGAACCCCCAAACATTATATATTTTTTTTAGCAGAGACCCTAGAGAATAAAATGGAGATCGTTGCAATATTTTTTATCACACCATATTTGCGCAGCAGTCTTCCAAATGCGATTTTTTTGAAAAAAATTCACTTTTTTGAACTAAAAAATAAGAAAACAGTAAATTTAGCCCAATTTTTTTCCATAATGTGAAAGATAATGTTACGCCGAGTAATTAGATACCCAACATGTCATGCTTCAAAATTGCGCATGCTCACAGAATGGTGCCAAACATTGGTACTTAAAAATCTCCATAGGCAACATTTTAAAAATTTCTGCAGGTTACTAGCTTAGAGTTACAGAGGAGGTCTAGGGCTCAAATTATTGCACTCGCTCTAACGATCGCGGCGATACCTCACATGTATGGTTTTAACACCGTTTACATATGTGGGCGGGACTTGCGTATGCGTTTGCTTCTGCGCGCGAGCTAACGGGGACAGGGCGCTTTAATTTTTTTTTTTCCTATTTATTTTATTTATTATTTTTTTATTTTTACACAGTTTAAAAAAAAAATGTTTTGATCATTTTTATTCCTATTACAAAGAATGTAAACATCCCTTGTAATAGAAATAGGCATGACAGGTCCTCTTTATTGTGAGATCTGGGGTCAAAAAGACCTCACACCTCACAACTACACTAAAAAAGAAAAAAAAAAAAAATTGTTGAAAGAGGAAAAAAAAAAAAGCAAAAAAAAAAGCGGCCCTTTAAACCGGTTGCTAGGCAACGTCTTTTGACGTAGCTCCGGTCCTCCAAGACCATAGAGTTGAATGAGGGCCATTTTGCCCTCACTCGACTTCCTGTCTCTGAGGATCCGGGACTGGATAGTTTTCCCCGCTGCCGGCGGGTCCGGTAAGCTGGGAAAACGTCTGGGACGTGGCAGGAGGGGGGGGGGGCACCTCTTCCCCTGCACCGTAAGGGTAATTCCGCGGCAAATCCGCCACTGGGACCACCCTTATCTGAAAGCCGACCGCCCGCCGTTTCAAAAAATACCGGGGTTATGGGGGCTATCTGCTGCCATAACCCCAGTATTTAGCTTTTAATGGCCGACGCATATAGTCGTTAGGCGGTCAGTAAGTGATTGCATGTATATGGCAAACGGGTGACGATGACTGACGGGGTGACAGGTGACGATGACTGATGGGGTGACAGGTGACGATGACTGATGGGGTGACAGGTGACAATGACTGATGGGGTGACAGGTGACGATGATTGATGAGGTGACAGGTGATGATGATTGATGAGGTGACAGGTGACGATGATTGATGGGGTGACAGGTGACGATGATTGATGGGGTGACAGATGACAATCACTGACGGGGTGACATGTGACAATGATTGATGGGGTGACAAGTGACGATGACTGATGGGGTGAAAGGTGACGATGACTGATGGGGTGACAGGTGACGGTGATTGATGGGGTGACAGGTGACGGGCGATGGTCACTGATGGGTGACAGGTGACGGGCGATGGTGCACGGCGGTACTGATGGCAGTCTCTGGTGACCGGTGAACTTTAGGCTATGTTCACATGTGAGCGTAGCGATCACGGGCAGAATCACTGTGATTCTGCCCGTGATCCAGAAATCATTGCAAATTGCGGGACGCCTGTGCGTTGCCCGTGATTTGCAATAGCACCCCAAATGCTGTGCGATGTTGCTGCGATTTCCGCCTGCCGAATCGCGGTAACATCGCGCAAACAACGCATGACGCTCCAAAGAAACTCTTGTACCTTTTTTGGGCGTCATGCGATGTTTGCGCGATGTTACCGCGATTCGGCAGGCGGAAATGGCGGCAACATCGCACAGCGTTTGGGGTGCTATTGCAAATCAGGGGCAACGCACAGGCGTCCCGCGATTTGCAATGATTTCCGGATCGCGGGCAGAATCGCGGTGATTCTGCCTGCGATCGCTGCACTCACATGTGAACGTTATGGGTGTCAATTTCTGGGCACTGATAAGGTGACTGTTGGGTGACAGGTGACATTGGGGGGGGGGCTGAGGGCTGTGTGGGGACCTTTATTAGTGTGATTTTTACTTTGTGACATGTGTACAGAGCAGTAACTCACTGTTTCTAGCTCTGCTCCCCTCATACTGGAAACTGTATGAGGAGAGAAGAGCTAGTAACACTGAGTTACTGCTCTTTGTTTACATTTTGTGATCGGCTGTGAATGGATTCACAGCCGATCACATAGTAAACAGTCACTGTCAGTGACTGTTTACTACCGCCGGTGACAGCTGTGTTCCTACGGAACACAGTGCCACCGACATGACCGCGCTGCGCGCTCCCGATCGCACATGCGCGGTCATCTTGTGGGCACCTTCATTGTGATCGGCTGTGTCATTGGAACACAGCCGATCACGTGGGAAACAGCCACGCCCATTGGCTGTTTCCCCCCTGCCGGTGACGGGGGGTGTCCCGGGGACACCCCGACACCGGCAGTGCAGGGCGGCGCGCACGCGATCGCGCGCCTGCCCTGCTTAAAGTGCCGCCGTCATATGACGGCGGCCCAGGATAATGGTCGCACCGCTCCGCCGTCATATGACGGCGGGCGGGCGGCAAGCGGTTAAACAATTAAACACAAACTTCTCTGAAATGAGGTAATTAGTGACAAGATACACATGTTCTTACACTTAATAGAAAAGTATTCTAAGTAAGATTACTACTGTAAGAATATAAACCCAAAATGTGATATAACATTCCTAAATATATATGTATATGCCTTACATAATATAATGACATAATTATTGCTAATATCTTCTCACACATAATAATGCATCTTTAACACTTATAGTTCAAATGAACTTAATGAATACACTATTGTCCATTGTTGCAATACTTACAGACAGACTAACGTCTGGCACTACCATTATGTGTTATCTGATAGAGATGTCAATGTATCACTTATTTACGATTTTAAAAGAAATACAAAGATCTCTGTTGAAATTCTACTCTCTCTTGTAAGAGACACTTTGCAACAGAACATATATGAACTTTCATTCACCTTCAAACAAGATGGAAGCTATGCTGTTCAAAATCTTATATGCATAAGATGGAATATACATGGCTTTTTAAATCCATTTTTTTTTCTATTATTTAATCACCAATAATCCCGACACTTGTCTTCAGCAAACTGTTTGCGGGATTTCTTGAGCATCATCTTTAGAAGAGGCTTCTTTCTGGGATGACAGACATGCAGACCAATTTGATGCAGTTTGCGGCGTATGGTATGAGCACTGATAGGCTGACCTCCCCACCCCTTCAACCTCTGCAGCAATGCTTGCAGCACTCGTTTGTCTATTTCCCAGCTCCTCCGGTGGTCTGCCTCCCGCTGTGTCTAATCACAGTGGGAGCGCAGCTCCAGCGGCACATGTGCCACCAAGACCGCGTGCACAGCAAGTGGTTAAATGACATTTTTTTCCTTTAGAAATGTCAGCATTGCTGCAGCAGGCTACATACATTGTACAAATGCGCCACTTTACAGGCACATTAAGGGCACCCCCAAGGCACGAAATTATTCATTTTTATTGTTTCACTTTAAGCATTATTATAATCAATGCTTGTTTTTGCATTGATACATGTTCCTTAGGGCAGTACCCAGGTCCCTATACACTTTTTATGGCAATAACTTGCATATAAGCCTTTAAAATTATGACTTTTGATTTTTCATGTTCGTGTCCCATTGACTTTAATAAGGTTTGCATGTTCGTTAGAACTTTTTCTCTGTTCCCTGTGTGAACCGAACAGGGGGGTGTTCAGCCCATTGCTAGTTAAAACCATGTCTTTCTTTACATGTGGGTTGGTATTTTACTTAGCGTGTTATAACCATCTGTAACAGTCTACACTACATTGGCAGAACGGAACATTTACCTTTTTCTACACGCAACACTTATACCTGCCATTTTTGTCGAGAATGCAAGAAGTATGTCTGCTCCTTGCCAGCTGCTTCTTCAGAGACACAAGACGCCTGTCAGCACTTGGGTTATAGCGGCTCCTTTGTCAGACACAAAAATGCACATCCATTTTGTGAGTACTCCTCAGGTGACCTACTCATATAGCACTGGGGGAGATGAGGCACAGAGAAGCTGAACAAAAAGGCCTAATAGAACTCGGGCATTGGCACTGAGGAAAACTAGCAAAATGTTTAGGATGATATCTGCACCAGATCAAAGTCACATATCAACATGCAGTAGCTCCCTTCTTTAAATTATAACTCCATCTCTGGCACACAGTGACCCATCTGACTGTGGCAGATTTCACTGGGACTATGTCTGATTTCCTTAGGAAACTTTCTGCCTTTCTGGGTCTGTTCAGCCATACCACCCTTATCCTTCCTCTTCAAAGAAGATATTGAAGAGGAAGAGGTGGTCATTGAAGAGGATCCTGCAAAGGAATTTTTACCCTCTGCATTTTATGAGATACAAGCTAAGGCTTCATGCTATATACTTTCACCTTGAGCTAACTTATTGATGTGCAGGGCCAGTATAATAATAATTTAAAAAAATAGTTGCAAACAAAATAAATCAAAAACTAAAAACAATTGTGCAAGTGTTCATCAATAATTCATGTGTTGAAAAAAAGAGTTCAAAGGTGAAGAAATGTGAAAAGAATCATGACGAGAAGATCCAACACCTTCATACGTGAAAAGCAATCCGTCTGAAAGAGTGTTCAGAGGTCAGCCGCCACCTCCCAATGAAATCAACACACCTCAGAAGGGATGGCTACCATTACAACAGCATGCATGCATAGGACTTTAGGTCAAAAATCCACAGCAAGCTTATAAGGTACACTCGGTATCCACATCAAAGGCACTCCTCGATGGAATGTAACTGAAGTAAATAAAGCTCACCAGGAGTCAGATTCTCCAATAGTGTTGTATTTTAATTTGAATCCATATATCATTAAAAGCATAAATGAAACAGCAAGGTTCTTACATGAAAAGCCGCTGCTGACCCAGATGACAGCTAACACTCTTTCAGGTGAATTGCTTTTCACATATGAAGGTGTTTGATCTTCTCCTTATGATTCTTTTCACATTCCTTCACCTTTGCACTCAGAATTTCTTTCAACACGTGAATTATTGCACAATTGTTTTTGATTTCTTTTGTTGGTGCTTATTTTTCTTGATTATACTGGCGCTGCACATATATATATATATATATATATATATATAGTCACTTAAGAAAAGTATACTGCTTATATGTGAAAGCTGCTATTTATTTTTGAGATCACACCACAGCACAGGAAATTCTGTTATTATCTTAAATTATTGAAGTGCATACTAACCTTTGTCCAACAGCATAGGAATTTCCACAACCCAAACAAGCTCCTTTATAAACCAAAGCTACAGACACTACAGCTTGCAAATCTAAAAAGACCTCCTCTCTGAATATGCAAGGTAATTGTGCTTTTCATGATGGATTGCCAGATCCAAGTATTTATTCCTCCAAAACTGTATTCTGAGAAGAAGAAATGTATTAAAAAAATGGTCTGTTCCAGTTGGTGATTCCTGCTATTTTTGTTCTCAACAAGTGTCTCATTGAAGGTATTTATCAGACTGTAGCTAACTGGACTGGACAAATTCATAGAGAACATGATTCTATGTTGGAAAATCCTGTTCTCCCAAAACAATTGCAGTGAAGGCCTTCAGCACTGTTAATTTGTCTATGTGCTGCAGATTGTATCTAAATTTAAAAACATTACGTTGGACCTTACCGGCATGACAACGAGCACACAATATATACATACATTTTTTTTTTTTTTATTACAGGACCTGTTACATTTAAACATTGAACCACTACTTGGGCTAATAAAAACAACAATATAGTGCTACTTGCATGCCATTGAGACCAATTGCACACAATGTGAATTTGCAATTAGTACAAGTGCATAACTGATTGCCGTATTTAATAAAATAAGGTGAATTCACATGGGTCAACGCTTTTCACATTTTTTGCTTCCTCAGGACTCATGAAGAGGACAGCCGTGGTCATTATGTAAGACAGAGTAACATTAATTACAATGTATTTTCTTCATTACTTTGCAGCAATTTCATATTATTCACACCTTGTGTTTCTGTGCACAGCAAGCATAGAAACTCCCTGGGCGGGCATCGGGGCACAAAAGAGGGCCAATGGGAGGGAACCACATGGAAAGTCTCCAACTGGACTGAGAGAAATACAGAGAATGTAATTTTCCAAGTCTCTAGGTTGACACTGCTCTCTGTGTAGATATGCAGAAATTTGTGGTGAAAGGCTTGGTCTGCTGAGCTTGTTTTCAATGCAAGCCATTCGATGGTAATGATTGTTAAGTGAATCCGATAATACATTTATCAAGGAAGTTTCTGGGGGGAAAGTGCTTCTCATTAGTACTATGGCTACTACCTCTTCTAAATGAAATGGGTACTTTCGCTTCTCTCAGGCATCTGCCTCTAGGTCAAAGGGGAGCCTATCCTTTCATTGCGAGCCATGAACCCAGAAACCCTCTTCACAATGAAGGGGTGCCTTCACTCTCTGGAGTGAGGGAACATCTGTGTCGCCTTCCTAGCTGAGACTGAGTTGATGAGAGGACCTCCCATACACCTCTTGTCTTGTTTCCCCTGGGGTTGATGATAATGTTTAACAGGGCACTGAGTGCTACAAGTACCTGTAGGAGATCCAGGCTGGGAGACCTTGTATTAGATGCATAACAGAAGACTGCATCAGGCAAGCTGGCCACTGGCAGATGCAGGATCTCAGATTCATGGTCAAGTGGGCAGAAGTTGGCAACAACTGGGAAGCAGAGGTACATGATCAGGAACCAGGAGTGGAGTCAGAGTCAGGCCAAGGTCAGTATTGGTTGAGCGGAAAAGGTACTAGAGAAGCAGGCTGGAGGCATGGTTAGGTCAGCCACAGAGTTTTAGGAGCAAGTGGAGTCAAACAAGGCTGGTCAGAACACAAATGTAAGGATGGGATCAGGTCACAGGCAGAAGCAGCTGACAACCATTCGGCGATGATCCAGAGTCTTGCAGTGCTTTGAATAGGCCACTGGGTTCTGTATGCATAAGCATTCCTTTGAGCACAGGCATGAGTTCCATTTTCCTAACAGTCTGAGCTTTACGCCAGTCTGAATCAGAGACATCCCAGACCTCTGGGTTCAATCTGTTGTTCCCAGTAGTGATCGACCGATATCGTTTTTTTTACGCCAATACCGATATTCGGAAATCGGTATCGGCCGATATTTTCGTAAATTAAAAAAAAATATATATATATATTTTTTTTAATGTCTACAGGTACTGTGGTGGAGGGATCTGGGGGTCTAAAAGACCCCAAACCCCTCTTCTGCACTTAAAAGCAGTCAAAACGCCAAGTTTGGCTGTTTTGAATGCTGTAATTCTTTTTTAATTCGGCGCCGCCAGTACCCGGAAGGGATGTCATATCATGGAGACCCGGTCAGAGGGCGGCGGTGCAGGTAGGATGCCTGGGTCTCTAGGTGGGACTGGAGACCCAGGGCGGGCCGCGGGAGGGGACAGTCTTCTCAGCCACATCGGTTTCCATTACAAGTCAGCCGACCGTCGGCTATGGACACCAGTACCGGGGTGATGCCTTTAGCTGCAGGCATCACCCCGTTACATGCACTTTCCCTAAATATCGGCAATATCTGTAAATCCAAAGGCTGATTTCTATATATCGGGGAAAGTGCATATCAGCCACCAATATATCGGTGTTGCCGATGATCGGTCGATCTCTAGTTCCCAGGTACTACAAAATTGAATTTCTTTCCCCTTTGCCTCCTAAATTCTCCTCCAATGTGCAAGCTTAACCTCAAAACCAGTCAGTCTTCTGTGCTGCCCTGAATAGACTTCAGGCACAAGGAGTGCAGAGTAAAAATTCAAACGGTTTTACTCAAACCTATTCACTGTCCCCAAACCACACTCGTTGCCCCATTTTGGTCTTAAAATCCCTGAACAGATATCTGTGTCCCCCCCAAGATCTGTCATTGATTCTCTCAGGTCAGTGAAATTTCTGGTGTTATTGGACATTCAAGATGCCTACCTCCACATTCCCATCTTTCACACACACCAACACTATGTATGCTTTGGGAAGTAGTATAGGCTGTCCTAATTCAGTCTAGCATGATTGAGCCCCGCTCACTGGCTTCCCGGCTCAGATCGCATTCAGACACTTGACATCACTAGCTCCTCCTATGCGTCACGTGACTTTCTCAGGGCAGGAGCTAGATAGTGAATGCCGAAACTAAATACTCACCGGCATGTGTACATTCTGTTTTTATGGTAACGTCTCCTCGGCTGCTCCATCCTCATCTTGCTACACTATTTGTTTACTGGATATATGTAACACTCATCAATTACACAACATATTAAAATATAAAATACCTAAAATAATACATATATTAAAAACAACATAAAAAATTATTACGATTTTCTAAAAAATGTCTGGATTTATTGTGTTTGGGAAATCCTTTAATGATATTCTGTATATGCTCTTTTATTCTCTTCCACAAAGGCATCTTTTTTCTCCCCACATACTGTTTTTGGCATGGACACTGTAGTATATAGACTACTCATTCAATTTTACAGGATATAAATTCTTTTATGGGGTATTGTGTCCCTGTGGTGGTCAATGTAAACTGGCTGCATTTTTATCCATTTCTGTTAGTTTTACGATACGCAAAACTTCCTTTACAGGGAAAGAAACCTTTTCCCTGATAGAAGGTAATCGTTCGATTATTTGGAGGATCCACAATATATTTGGCTATGATGTTTCAGAGGGTTTTGGCTCTTCGGTTGTTGTGGTAATATTGATTAAAGTTGTCTAGGATAGGCCAGTGCTTTCTAGAAAAAAAAATTCTACTTGTTTGTGCTGTATATGGTAATCTAAAATGATTGGTACTTCTGCTATAAATGTTTGTTTTATCAGACAATCTTGAATGAGTGCTTCACAAGGTATATTGGCTATTTTTATTAATCTTTTCAGTTTGCAAAAGCAGGCACTTCAACACTTGAGAATATTTTATTTCTTGCATCTTGACCTTCCTCCAGTCTGTTTAGACAAGCATCTGGCTCTTAGTACTTATTCTTAGTACTTGTTTGCTATATTGTTTCCTACCCCTCCATTTATTGCTTGGGGATGTCCTATGGTTTAAGATTTTCTGTTCTATGTCTTATACTGTATGTATAAGATAATAGGAATAGGAATGTATAAAGACACAGGTCCTTCACCCCAGTTCTATGTTTCTCTTTATTACTTGCTAAAAAACTAGAGTCCCCCAAAGCGGGTGGGGTTATTTTAACCGCTTCCATACAGAGCAGTTTGACACCCTTCCTGCCCAGACCAATTTTCAGCTTTCAGCACTCTCACACTTTGAATGACAATTGCTCAGTCATGCTACACTATAACCAAACAAAATTTTTATCATTTTTTTCACACAAATAGAGCTTTCTTTTGGTGGTATTTGATCACAACTGGGGTTTTTTTTTTTCGTGATATATGCAAAAAAAGAGCAAAAATTTTGAAAAAAAAACACTTTTTTTTAGTTTCAATTATGAAATTTTGCAAAAAATAAAATTTTCTTCATACATTTGGGCCAAAATGTATACTGCTACATGTCTCTGGTAAAATTAACCCAAATTAGTGTATATTATTTAGTCTGTGTGAAAGTTATTGAGTCTAGAAGCTATGGTACCAATTACTGAAAATTGATCACACCAGATGTACTGACTGCCTATCTCCTTTCTTGAGGCCCTGAAATGTCAGGACAGTACAAATACCGACCAAATGACCCCTTTTTGTAAAGTAGACAGTCCAAGGTATTTAGTAAGAGGCATGGTGAGTTTTTTGAAGTTGTAATTTTTTCCCACAATTCTTGGGAAAATGAAGAAAAAAATTTTTTTTTCTTTTTTTCCCCACAAAGTTGTCAATTTATAAGCTATTTCTAACACATAGCATGTACACAGCAAAAATTACACCCAAAAATACATTCTGCTACTCCTTCCGAGTATGGCGATACCACATGTGTGAGACTTTTACACAGCCCGGCCACAAAAAGAGACTCCACGTCCAAGAAGCACCTTCAGGCGTTCTAGGAGCATAAATACACATAAAACTTTCTTACTACCTATCACACTTTTCAAGGCCCTAGAGCACCAATACAATGGAAAAGTCCACAAAATGACCCCATTTTGGAAAGCAAACACTCCAATGTATATTCTATGAGGCATTATGGGTCGTTTGAACATATCATTTTTTTCCACAGGTTTTTGGAAAATGTGGGAAAAAAATGAAAACTTTTTTTTTTACACAAAGTTGTCAATTTATAGGATATTCCTAACACATAGCATGTACACAGCAAAAATGACACCCCAAAATACATTCTGCCACTCCTCCTGAGTATGGCAATACCGCATGTGTGAGACTTTTTCACAGCCTAGCCATATAGAGGGGCCTAACATCCAAGGAGCATCATCATGCATCCTAGCCACTTGCCTAGGCCTATTTTTGACATTTGGTGTTTACAAGCTAAAATCAGTTGTTTTGCTAGAAAACTGCTTAGAACCCCCAAACATTATATATTTTTTTTTAGCAGAGACCCTAGAGAATAAAATGGAGATTATTGCAATATTTTTTATCACACCGTATTTGCGTAGCGGTCTTCCAAACGCAATTTTTTTGGAAAAAATTCACTTTTTTTAATTAAAAAATAAGAAACCAGTAAAGTTAGCCCAATTTTTTTCCATAATGTGAAAGATAATGTTACGCCG
The DNA here is from genome assembly GCF_965119305.1 of Pelophylax lessonae. Taxonomy (NCBI): domain Eukaryota; kingdom Metazoa; phylum Chordata; class Amphibia; order Anura; family Ranidae; genus Pelophylax; species Pelophylax lessonae. The sequence continues at coordinate 313,444,977 of NC_138772.1, read as the reverse complement.
AGTAAATAGATATCCAACATGTCATGTTTCAAAATTGCGCACGCTCACGGAATGGTGACAAACTTTGGTACTTAAAAATCCCCATAGGCGACAATTTAAAAATTTCTACAGGTTGCCATCTTTGAGTTACAGAGGAGGTCTAGGGCTCAAATTATTCCCCTTGCTCTAACGATTGCGGCGATACCTCACATGTGTGGTTTGAACACCGTTTACATATGTGGGCGGGGTTTCTGTATGCATTCGCTTCTGCGCGCGAGCTAACGGGGACAGGGCGCTTTAATTTTTTTTTTTTTTTTTTTTACTATTTATTTTATTTATTATTTTTTATTTTTACACCGTTTAAAAAAAAAAAAAAAATTGATCATTTTTATTTCTACTAAAAGAAATGTAAATATTCCTCGTAATAGAAATAGGCACGACAGGACCTCTTTTTTGTGAGATCTGGGGTCAAAAAGTCCTCAGATCTCACAAGTACACTAAAAGATAGAAAAAAAAAAAAAAAAATAATTATAATATAAAATGAAAAAAAAAAAAAAAAGGACCTTTAAACCGGTTGCTAGGCAACAACATTTTCCGTAGCTCCGGTCCTCCAAGACCATAGAGTCAAGTGAGGGCAAGCTTGCCCTCACTCGACATCCTGTCTGTGAGGATTCGGGACCGGATCGTTTTCCCCGCTGCCGGCGGGTCCGGTAAGCGGGGAAAAGGACCGGAATGCGTCGGGAGGGGGGGGGGCGCCTCTTCCGCCATCCCGGAAGGGTGGTCCCACGGCGAATCCGCCGCTGGGACCACCCTTATCGGAAAGCCAACTGTCCACCGTTTAAAAAAATACCAGGGTTATGGCAGCTATCTGCTGCCATAACACCGGTATTTAGGTTTAAACGGACGACGTATATAAACCTTTTTGGACTTGGACATGGTGGCTGTATGAAGGGTGACAGGTACTCGGGTACTTTGTTGGGCAGGTGACAGGTACTCTGGTACTGATGAGCAGGTGGCAGGTACTCGGGTACTCCGATAGGCAGGTGACAGGTACTCGGGTACTCTGATGGGCAGGTGACAGGCAGGTGATAGGTACTGATGAGTAGTACTCACTGACTGATAGGTGATAGGTGATACTGTACTGAGGGGTACTGATGATCAGTACTGATACGTGATAGGTACTGATGAGTACTGATGAGTAGTGATGGGTACTGATGAGCAGGCGGCAAGTACTTGGGTACTTCAGGCGTCAGGTACTCTGATGAGCAGGTGGAAGGTACTCGGGTACTCTGATGGGTAGGTGACAGGTACTCAGGTACTCTGATGACGGGTACTCCGTTGACAGGTACTCAAAGTACCCGAGTACCTATCATCAGAGTACCCGAGTACCTGTCATCAGAGTACCCGAGTACCTGTCATCAGAGTACCCGAGTACCTGTCAGAGTACCCGAGTACCTGTCATCAGAGTACCCGACATCAGAGTACCCGAGTACCTGTCATCAGAGTACCCGAGTACCTGTCAGAGTACCCGAGTACCCGTCATCAGAGTACCCGAGTACCCGTCATCAGAGTATCCGAGTACCTGTCATCAGAGTATCCGAGTACCTGTCATCAGAGTATCCGAGTACCTGTCATCAGAGTACCCGAGTACCTGTCATCAGAGTACCCGAGTACCTGTCATCAGAGTACCCGAGTACCTGTCATCAGAGTACCCGAGTACCCGTCAGAGTACCCGAGTACCTGTCATCAGAGTACCCGAGTACCCGTCAGAGTACCCGAGTACCTGTCATCAGAGTACCCGAGTACCTGTCATCAGAGTATCCGTCATCAGAGTACCCGAATACCTGTCACCAGCCCATCAGAGTACCCGAGTACCTGTCATCTGAGTACCTGATGACAGGTACTCGGGTACTTTGATGGGCTAGTGACAGGTGCTCTTTATTGGGGGGGGGGGGGGCAATCAGTGTGTTTAGGGTGCACTGTAGTTGGTAACTAGCTGTTACCACAATCTCCTCCTCACACAGGATCAGTGTGTGAGGAGGAGAACACGGTGACAGCTAGTTACCGTGTTCTCTGTTGACATTTGTGACCGGCTGTGATTGGACACAGCCGGTCACGTGGTAAAGAGCCAATTTCATTGGCTCTTTACCTAGATCGGGGATCGACTCTGTCCGAGGGACGAGCCTCGTCCCCGATCGCTGCTCTGCGCGCCCCCGGGGGCGCGCATTGCAGAGAGAACGAGCGGCTCGTGCAGGAGCCGCTCATGTGATCGGCTGTGATTGACACAGCCGATCACGTGGTAAACAGCCAATTTCTATTGGCTGTTTACCTTGATCAGTGATGGGCTATGTCCGAGGGACGAGCCTCATCCCTGATCGCGCCGCTGCGCGCCGCCGGGGGCGCGCAGTAGCAGCTAGAATAGGCCGACGTCATATGACGGCGGCCCGGATCTAGACAACCACTTTGCCGATGTCATTTTACATGACTCGGTATGGAAGTGGTTAAGGTGTACTGGGGGGGGGGGGGTTATTCCCAGAAAAGCTTTTGCCAGCACCCAATAACATGAAAATAGCAGCATAACACTCAAGGTTCATGGCTACAGATATTCTTCCTTGTATTGTACTCCAAGATATGGAATTTAACTACTTGCCTTCTGTGCACTTATACCCCCTTCCCATCCAGACCAATTTTTAGCTTTCAGTGCTCTCACACTTTGAATGACAATTGCGTGGTCATGCTACACTGTACCCATATGAAATTTTTTCAAACAAATAGAGCTTTCTTTTGGTGCTATTTAATCATCTCTGGGTTTTTTATTTCTTACAAAAGAAAAGAAAAAAGACAGAAAATTTTGAAAAAAAAAAGTTTTTCTTATTTTCTGCGAGTAAATTTTGAAAATAAATAAATTTTTCTCCTTCACTGATGTGCGCTGATGAGGCGGCACTGATAGGCTGCACTGATGGGCACTGATGAGGTGGCACTTATGGGCACTGATGAGGTGGCACTTATGGGCACTGATGAGGTGGCACTGATGAGGAGGTACTAATATGCCGCACTGATGAGCACTGAGAGGTGGCACTGCTGGGCACTGAGAGGTGGCACTGACGGGCACTGAGAGGTGGCTCTGACCAGCAGCACTGATGGGCACTGGCGGGCGGCACTGATGGGCACTGGCGGGTGGCACTGATTGACACTGACGGGTGGCACTGATGAGCACTGATGGGCGGCACTGATGAGCACTGATGGGCAGCACCATCAGTGCCCACACTCAGTGCCCATAGTGCTGCCAGTCAGTGCTCATCAGTGCCTAGATGAGCAGGCACTGATGGGCACTGACTGGCAGCACTATGGGCACTGATTGTGTGCACTGATGGGGGGCACTGATGGCGGGCACTGTGGGCATTGATGGTGGGCAGTTAGTGTGTTTTGGTGTACCTTGTGTAATCAGGGCACTGGTGATCAGTGCCCTGATTACTTTTTTCTTTGTCCCCGACGGCTGATCTGCTCTCTCCTTCCTCACACTGCAGTCTCCGTGTGAAGAAGGAGCGCTGGCGATGAGAGATGATCTCATATGTTTACATATGAGATCATCTCTCATTGGACGGTCCGATCACGTGGTGAATGGCCGCTGTGATTGGCCATTCACCACGATCTGTGATCGGCTGTGTCCAAGGGACACGGCCGACACAGATTTTCCCCGATGCGTGCTCGCAGGAGAGCGCGGGGAGACTGTTTCTGGGAGGCCGTTTAAAAACGGCCTCCCGAAAATGTGAGTCCGCGCTGCAGCCGTACTTCGGCTATAGCGCGGATGGGAGGAGGATAAAGGCAAGTCAAAATGACTATTCCCAGAGGTCAATCAATAGCAAGTTGATATAAACACACTTAGGACAAACATAGATCATATTAAGATCTAAGTTTTAAAAAAAATCAAAAAAACGGCACACTCAGTGGATCACTTGATCCTTTTCTGCCACTTGTCTACATTTTCTATTCTAATCCATTGTAGGTATTCAAGATTCCAATAATCTTTTATTTTTATAGTTGCTGAGCTTGAGATTGCCAAATCCTGAAAAAAATATTAGATATTTTCTTGACATGAATTGACACTGATCATAGAAAATTAGAAATGTTTTGGCACCTTATTTTATAAAAACTCAGAGTTCATAATAGAGCTATTAGTTCCATTGTACTGGTATGATTATGAAGGCTGTAGTAGATGTAAAGAGAAAGAAAAGTGTAAACTAACTCCAAATATCCTGCTCACCTTTCTGCACCCCGCTGCACATTGCGGCCCTAATACACCATACAACACCATACACAGCCACAAAGTGTGCATCCATCCTAATGGTCACAATGGCAAGTGTTCTTGGTCTGTGTGACCCCTTGACCTTGCTGACCAATGAGAAGCCTTTCTTTCATCTGGAACACCTTAGCAGAAGCCTCAGATGTTCTTCTCATTGGTCAGCACAGTCACGTGGCTGTGTGGACCAATGTGTTCTTGACATTGTGAGTAATATGATGTATACTTACTGATGGGATGTGCATTGTGGTGCACGTGCTGCCTACCACACGGGCAGCACGGATCCAGAGGGGTGGCCAGAATGTTTGAAATTAGTTCTCCTTTTCTTTTTTCGTAAAAAGGTAAACTTACCCTTTAACACCTGGGTGGGTTGGAGTTTAGCCTAAAAATGTAAGCCTCATTCACACACAGGCAACACTCACTTTTTCTCCTCTAAAAAGCAACCTTTGATGGATTGCTTTTCCAAATGTGATAGAGCAGTGGATACCAGGCATTCAGGAGGTGATACTACTGCCTCCGAAATGCTCGTTCAGCCATGACATTGAGCATGACATTGGGTATAATTTTTGTCTCAGCAATGTTATGTGTAAGACTTCGAGTGGCTGCATGTTATTTTTTAGGTGGGTGACCATGGGGCGGTAAAACAGTGTTTTTAACACCCACCTTACCTCTTATCCAGTCCACGTTTTCTTTTTTCTTTTTCCTTTCTTTTATTTCTGTTACCTTTTCTTATTCATTTTTTTCAATTGTACGCAAAGCTTTGCAAAATTATATATTTTTTTCTTTTTACTTGGTAGCTACACTGCTCAAAAAAATTAAAGGAACACTTTTTAATCAGAGTATAGCAAATTAACAGGTGCACTAGATGGGCAACAATGAGATGACCTTCAAAACAGGTGGAGGCAACTGACATTTTTTTTCCCTACTCATTTTTTCTGACTGTTTTTTAATAGTTTTGCGTTTGACTAGGTCATTGTCACTACTGGTAGCATGAGGTGATACCTAAACCCTATAGAGGTTGCACAGGCAGTCCAACTCCTCTAGGATCACATCAATAGCTGCCATTGCCAGAAGGTTTGCTGTGTCTCCCAACGCAGTCTCAAGAGCATGGGGGAAATTACAGGAGACAGGCAGTTACTCTAGGACAGCTGGACAGGGCCAAAAAAGGTCATTAACCCACCAGCATGACTGGTATCTGCTCCATTTTGCAAGGAGGAACAGGATGAGCACTGCCAGAGCCCTACAAAATGATCTCCAGCAGGCTACTAGCATTAATGTCTCTGACCAAACATTCAGAAACCAACTTCATGAGGGTGGCTTGAGGGCCAGACGTCCTCTAGTGGGCCATGTGCTCACTGCCCAGCACCATGGAGCTCAATTAGCATTTGCCATTGAACACCAGAATTGGCAGGTCCATCACTGGCACCCTGTGCTTTTCACAGATGAGAACAGGTTCACCCTGAGCACATGTGACAGACCTGAAGGGGTCTGGAGAAGCCGTGGAGAATGGTATCCGGCCTGTAACATCATTCAGCATGATCGGTTTGGTGGTGGGTCAGAGATAGTCTAGGGGAGGCATATGCATGGAGGGAACACACAGACCTCTACAGACTAGACAATGGCACCCTGACTGCCATTAGGTATCAGGATTAAATTCTTGGACCTATTGTCAGACCCTACGCTGGTGCAGCGGGACCTGGATTCCTCCTGGTGTATGACAATGCCCGGCCTCATGTGATGAGAGTATGCAGCCAGTTCCTGGAAGATGAAGGAATTGATACCATTGAATGGCCCCCATGGTCATCTGACCTAAATCCAATAGAACACCTCTGGGACATTATGTTTCAGTTCATCCAACACCATCAGATTGCACCTCAGTCTGTTCAGGAGCTCAGTGATGCCTTGGTCCAGATCTCGAAGGAAATGGCCCAGGACACATCCGTCATCTCGGTGTTGTCAGGCATGCATACAACCATATAAACTACTAACTACCATTTTGAGTTGCTGCAATTAAATTTCAGCAAAATAGACTAGCCTGCTTCATGTTTTTTTCACTTTGATTTCAGCCCTCTGTAGGTTGATCACTTTCATTTCCACCAAACGCTGTGACATCCTTTTGTTCCTAACACATTACCCAGTGCATAACAGTATAGATATCCAACATGATATATTTGCCTATTGAGATCTGATGTGTTTTCAAAGGGTTTCTTTAATTTGTTTGAGCAGTGTATTTTTATAGTCTTGGAATTCAATAATTTCATTGCTTTTTTTTTTTTTTTTTTTTAATAAAGTATAACTAAATCCACGAACAAAAAAAATAATAAATTACACTTTACCAGTCCTTAGATGTTGTGGCTGTATTAGTTTGTATTTTTCAGTCTATGAACATTTTCAGTTAGTACAGAAAATACTTGTCAGAAATAGTGCCCTTGTCACTCTTGAGGTGAAGCATCACACGGCTGTAAAATCTTGTGTTTTTGGATTGAGATATGCTTTAAGGATTTGATCTTTCACTTTGATCACTATTATAACTGCTCTGTGATCTTACTTTTTCTTTTGCGTGTCTTTTTTTTTTTTTTGGGATAAACACTTGCTTTACTAAAAGAGACATGACTCAATTGAATATAATTTTTCTAAAATGTGGAACACTTTTTGTATAAAAACAAATCTGAACAAAAAAGTAAGAGTGCTAGCTATGCATATCTATACCCCCTTAGACCATTCCATGATTTTGTAGTGTTACTGGCAGAGGTTTTAATATATATATATTTACAGTATCTCACAAAAGTGAGTCCACCCCCCACATTTTTGTAAATATTTTATTATATCTTTTTATGTGACAACACTGAAGAAATGACACTTTGCTACAATGTAAAGTAGTGAGTGTACAGCTTGTATAACAGTGTAAATTTGCTGTCTCCTCAAAATAACTCAACACACAGCCATTAATGTCTAAACCGCTGGCAACAAAAGTGAGTACACTCCTAAGTGAAAATGTCCAAATTAGAGCCCAAAGTGTCAATATTTTGTGTGGCCACCATTATTTTCCAGCACTGCCCTTATCCTCTTGGGCATGGAGTTCACCAGAGCTTCACAGGTTGCCACTGGAGTCCTCTTCCACTCCTCCATGACGACATTACAGAGCTGGTGGATGTTAGAGACCTTGTGCTTCTCCACCTTCCGTTTGAGGATGCCCCACAGATGCTCAATAGGGTTTAGGTCTGGAGACATGCTTGGCCAGTCCATCACCTTTACCCTCAGCTTCTTTAGCAAGGCAGTGGTCGTCTCGGAGGTGTTTTGGGGGTCGATGATCTGTTGGAATACTGTCCTGCGGCCAGTCTCCAAAGGAAGGGGATCATGCTCTGCTTCAGTATGTCACAGTATATGTTGGCATTCATGGTTCCCTCAATGAACTGTAGCTCCCCAGTGACGGCAACACTCATGCAGTCCCAGACCCTGACACTCTCACCACCATGCTTGACTGTAGACAAGACACACTTGTCTTTGCACTCCTCACCTGGTTCCAGCCACACACGCTTGACACCATCTAAACCAAATAAGTTTATCTTGGTCTCATCAGACCACAAGACATGGTTCCAGTAATCCACATTCTTAGTCTGCTTGCTTAAGCAAACTGTTTGCAGGCTTTCTTGTGCATCATCTTTAGAAGAGGCTTGCCATGCAGAGCAATTTGATGCAGTGTGCGACGTGTGATCTGAGCACTGACAGGCTGACCCCGCACCCCTTCAACCTCTGCAGCAACGCTGGCAGCACTCATATGTCTATTTCCCAAAGACAACCCTTGGGTATGAAGCTAAGCACTCAGCTTCTTTGGTCAACCATGGCAAGGCCTGTTCTGAGTGGAACCTGTCCTGTTGAACCGCAGTATGGTCTTGGCCAATGTGCTGCAGCTCAGTTTCAGGATCTAGGCAATCTTCTTATAGCCTAGGCCATCTTTATGTAGAGCAACTATTATTTTTTTCAGATCTTTAGAGAGTTCTTTGCCATGAGGTGCCATTTTAAACTTCCAGTGACCAGTATGAGAGAGTGAGAGCGATAACACCAAATTTAACACACCTGCTCCCCATTCACACCTGAGACCTTGTAACACAAACAAGTAACATGACACCAGGGAGGGAAAATAGCTAATTGGGCCTAGTTTGGACATAATTCACTTAGGGGTGTACTCACTTTTGTTGCCAGCGATTTAGACTTTAATGGCTGTGTGTTGAATTATTTTGAGGGGACAGCAAATTTACACTGTTATACATTGACGATAAAACAGATATAGATTTTCTAATCAGCACAACAGTTTTCAGCTGTGCTAACATAATTGCACAAGGTTTTGTAATCATCAGCTAGTCATTTAACATGATTAGCTAACACAGTGTCCCATTAGAACACAGGAGTGATGGTTGCTGGAAATTGGCCTCTGTACACCTATGTAGATATTCCATTAAAAATCAGCCGATTCCAGCTAGAATAGTCATTTACCACATAAACAATGTCTAGACTGTATTTCTGATTAATTTAATGTTATCTTCATTGAAAAAAAAAAAAAAAACAGTGCTTTTCTTTAAAAAAAAATGACATTTCTAAGTGACCCCAAACTTTTGAACGTGTGTGTGTGTGTGTGTGTGTGTGTGTGTGTGTGTATATATATATATATATATATATATATATATATATATATATATATATATAATGTGTGACTGTATGGTGAGATGATAGTGTCTATTACTCTTAATTGTCACAATAAATGTTCCTACCCAGATAGCAAGCAATTGAGCTGCAAGTTTGAAAATTACTTGCTAAGCTATTGTTCTAGACTTGCCAGACTTCACAAGTTTTCTGCACAATTGCAGCAAGTCCTCATTGCATGACTCAAGATCAACTTTCTTTGCAAACATTCTGCAAGTCTTCTGCAAGTTGTGGTTCAGTTATGTTGTGCAATAGTCATCCCACTACAGGGGCCACTGTGACTTGCAGAGCTCTTGCAGTAGACTCACCACTGCAGCTTTGCTCTTGCCATGCAAAATTGCTACAAAACTGAAAAAGAGTCAACTAGAACTTGTGCTTCAAGTGCTCTGCAAATGTACAACTTGCCAGTAAAAATGTGCAGCCATTTAACAAGATTTATAATTCAACACTGCCACAAATGTGTGGCAAGTTATCCTTGCTGTCTGGGTATTGGATGATCTGTCCTCTTGTTATTCTAACAGCAACTTAAAGTGGAACTTTACCCATACCAGTTTGATAACAATGTTTGTTAACAAAAGAACCATTTCACAATAATATTTATGCTACCAAAATTGTGTGAGCTGTAAATTGCCTTCAGTATTGCTTCTGTTTCTTGTTACTGGAGGTCGCCATTTTGTTGAAGCCCAGAGCAGTCACTTCCTTATTGGAAACTCTCCCCCTCTTCTTGGTCTCAAAAACTATATGTTGCTTTCTGTAAATAAAATAACTACATTTACAGCCTTTATTGTTGAACACCCCGCCCCCCCCAAACAAATGGAACTGGATGGACTGATGTCTTTATTCAACCTTACCAACTATGTATGTCTTTCCTCAGAGAGGAAGGCTGACAGAAGGTGTACAGTGCTGAAGTGCACAGACTGCTGCTGAGGGACAAAGAAGAGAATATCAGGGAGATAAAATAAGACACTATCCTTGTAAGTTTAACTCTTGTGTCTCCCTGGCAGGCCAGTTTATTACCTCTCCTGCTATCCACTTCTCCTTCCCTAATATGTGTTCCCTCAGCACAGCCTGTGTCATTTCTGTTGCTTTCTTCCCCCTTCAGCAACAGTAAATCTTAGTTGTCAGCTGATCAGCCTCTAGTGGCTCTGATTTTAGGCACCGTGCTGAGTATAGAGATTATTTAAGCAAGTTGAATGGTAAGACCATGCATTGTTAGATAAGCACTTATTCAAATGTTTTACATATCCATACCTGCAGAAGGGGCCACCCTGAAGTGATCTATCAGGGCTTGATTTTCTGACTAAAGTTCCAATTTAACATTTTGGATTTTCCCTCAGGTTTAGGCTTAGTGACAATTTTCACAAGGAAAACTAGGTAAAGAAAATTTACCTAATGGGGGGAACAGAGAGCAATAGAAGCTTGACAGGCATTTTACCCCTCATCGCTCTATCCAGAGCTATAAAATTATGTTTCTCTTACGTCCTCCGACACTCGCCGCCTCTTCATATTCTTCACATATGGGGTATTAGACTTTGCTCCGAAGGAGTAGCTAGGCAACAGAATATGTTAACATTAAAGCTTTTAACATATCCCACCCTCAAGGGTTGGTCCCCTCAGTCAATACCCTCCTACTTCCTGCAACCATATCTCAGTTTCAATGTCTAGCTTGTCAGGAGTGGCTGGCTCTCTCTGTGCTGGGGCTTTGTGCCCCAGACTCTTTCTTCTTTTTTGATTTTTTGTTTGAGTTTTCTCTCTACCTTTACTTAGCTGTTCTTTTTGTCAGCATTAGTTAGTTCTTCTGATGAAGAGGATTCGTGCGGGCGTTCAGCCAGGTAACGCTCCTGGCACAGTGAACGACCCATCCCTGTTCGGTGCAGGGATGATTGGTGAGGTGGCTACCTCACTGGACGCTGTGCGGTTTCTTAACCCCAATTTTGTGCGTCTTATATGCGACTCTCCCTGCCTCATGTGCAGCGGCTTGTTCGCCTGTGCGGGTCCCCCACGCCATTGTGAGGTAAGTGTATCTATGTGGGGACCTGTCTGTCTGGGGGGGTGTCAGTCTGGGACTGTGTAACCTGCCTCTGTTCTCACTGTTTGTCTCCCTATCACTCGGCTGCATGCTGTGGGCTGCAAGGGGGGGGGGAGCTGTGTGACACTATGTGTGTCAGCTTTGTCAGTGTGAGAAGCTGTGTGCTGTGGGGCATGTTTTGTGGCATGTTTGGGCACTATACAGCAATCGCTGCGGCGATCTACCATGTTTTTTTATATATGGCTAAATGTGTGCATTACTGTACTGTGGAGCGGCGGTTTCGGCGCCAAACGGCGCCATTTTGCCTACACTCGCTCCGGCCGCATGTTCTACATGCATGGCGGCCATTTTCTTGTAGCCTCCCATAGGCTTTAATAGAGCGCCCTGGTCACATCACTTCCTCTTCTCCTGGGTACACCGATCGAAGCAGCAGCAGCGGCGAGGGTCTCCTCAGGTTATATCCTTCTTATCCATTGCCTGTGTCAGTTTTATTGTCCCTGTGGGGGTCTCATTGTGCTTGTGTGTGGTGCGGTGGGCTGCGCTCGCCGCGCTTGTTAAAGGGGCAGTTAACCGTTTATTATCCGGCATTTTGATATTGGGGCAATGGATTCTCAGGAGGGCAAATATCCTACCGCCTTGGTGGATAGCCAGGGGACCGCTGTTTCCCCCCCAGGGGGGGATTTGGCCACTATTGTGGCTGGCCTTGCTGCTCAGGTGCAGATGCTGGTGGCTGCTCAGTCTACCAAGAGACCCAGAGTTTCTCTTTCCTCTGAGTCTGAGGGTGAAGGTGATGGGGCTGTTATGGCGGGGGTCTCCTTATCGGGGTCCCGCTCCTCCCTGGATCTAGTGGGGTCCGAGGTGGAGGCTGAAGTTGAAGGGGTTGATAATTCTCCCCCTGGCTCGCCTGAAGAGCTTGCAATCATGGATGAATTGATTGCTTCCATAAAACAAACGCTGCGTTTGCAGGATGAAGTGTGTCCCCCCGCTGCCTTGGCGGCTTATGGGACGCAGAGAAAACGCAGGACGCCGCAGGTTTTTCCCTGCAATGATGATTTTCAGCGCTGTTAAGGAACAATGGCGCAATCTACGCAAACCTTTTGCTGTGCCAAGTAGGTTCAAGCTGCGTTATCCTTTCTCCCCTTCCACTGATGAACGGTGGTGTGTGCCACCCCCGGTGGATTACGCAATTGCGGTTTTAAACAAATCTACTGCGATTCCTGCAGAGGATTCCCCGGTGTTCTGTGATGCCACGGATAGGAGATTGGAGTCTCTTGCCCGTCATACTTACTCTATTACGGGTTCTATGCTTAAGGCTCTGTTTGCCTCTCTCATGGCGGCCCAGGCTGTCGCAAGTTGGACGCAGATACTTAGGCGCATCCTAGTGGCCGATTCGGCCTCGCCGGCGACCCTGGATATGGTGGATCAAATCCACCAGGGTGTCATGTATCTGTGTGATGCGGACTTGGACTTAGTCCCGTTGGCTGCACGTGTGCACAGCGTGGCGGTGTTGTCTCGCCGCCTGGTTTGGTTGAAATGTTGGTCGGTGGACCAATCTTCACGTAAGACCTTAGCCAATCTGCCCTATGATGGGTCTCGCCTTTTTGGGGAGTCCTTGGATGTGTTGATTAAGGGGATCACCGGAGGGAAGAGCACTCTCTTGCCCCATTTCCCCAAGGCTAAAGGGGCTTCTAGGAAGAAGCATGCTAATTTTCGGCCCCCTCAGGGGTCCTTTCGTGCCTTTCGGTCGCACTACAAGGGCAAACCGTTCAAAGGTCAAGGCTCTCAAAAGAAGCCCTGGTCTGGGAAACAGAAGTCCGGTCAGTCCGGATCCGCAGCCCATAACAGTGCGGCCTGAAGGGGCGCCCTCACCCGGTTTTGGGGTGGGGGGACGCTTGCTCGGTTTTCTTCAACCCTGGTTGGCCCGCGTGCGGGACAGATGGGTTCAGGAGATCGTTCGATCTGGTTACAAGATCGAGTTTCTTTCTCGGCCGGAGAGCAGATTTTTTCCCTCAAATCTTCAGCTGTCGAGCGTTTACGGGACCTGCACCTAGCGGTGCGGGACCTGAGGGCTCAGGGAGTGGTGGTTCCGGTGCCTCATCGGGACAGATTTCGGGGGTTTTATTCCAATCTGTTCACCGTGCCCAGGAAGGAGGGCAAGGTTCGTCCAATTCTGGACTTGAAGGCTCTGAACCGCTCTGTGCGGGTTCGCAAGTTCCGCATGGAATCCCTGCGGTCGGTGGTGGCTGCCCTGGTTCCGGGGGAATTCATGGCCTCCATCGATTTGAAGGATGCGTATCTTCACATCCCCATTTTCGAGGGTCACCAGCGGTACCTTCGATTCGCCATTGTGGAGGATCACTACCAGTTCGTGGCGTTGCCTTTTGGTCTCGCCTCGGCTCCGCGGGTTTTCACCAAGGTGCTTGCACCGGTTCTGGCATTATTGAGAGCCCAGGGCATTTCTGTCCTGGGGTATCTGGACGACATTCTGGTTCGGTCTGCGACCAGACAGGGTCTGGAGGAGGACCTGTCTGTCACGATGCAAACTCTGCAGGAGTTTGGTTGGACGATAAATTTTCCAAAGTCGACACTGAGTCCGTCGGTTCGTCTTCCCTACCTGGGAATGATCCTGGACTCGGTGCAGGCGAAGGCCTTCCTGCCGGAAGACAAACTCAGAACTCTCCAGGAGGAAGTCAGGTCCCTCCGGGACGTTCCGCTCTCGTTTCTGCGGATGTGCATGAGATGTCTGGGATTGATGGTCTCGGCCTTCGAGGCGATTCCCTTCGCCCAGTTTCACACGCGGGGTATCCAAGCGGAGATCCTGTCCGTGTGGGATGGGCGACCTCAATCTCTGGATCTTCAAATCTCGTTGAGTCATCGCACCAGAAGAGACCTTCTGTGGTGGCTCCAGTCCCCGATGGTGTCCGGGGGCAAGTCGTTTCGTCCTATCTCGTGGACGGTGATCACCACGGATGCCAGCCTGTTGGGCTGGGGTGGTGTTCTGGGCGTTCTGTCCGCCCAGGGAACTTGGTCGGAGGGGGAGTCCTCCCTTCCGATCAACATTCTGGAATTGCGTGCGATAAATCTCTGTCTTCATCGCTGGACGGATCGGCTGCAGGGCTGCCCGGTTCGGGTGCAGACGGACAATGCCACGGCGGTGGCCTACATCAACCACCAAGGTGGCACCAGGAGTGCCCGAGCGGCTCGAGAAGTGGCCGACATTCTGACTTGGGCCGAGACTCATGTCCCGGCAATAACGGCGGTGCACATTCCGGGGGTGGAGAACTGGCAGGCGGACTATCTGAGTCGCCAGACCCTGGATCAGGGGGAATGGTCTCTCCACCCGGCTGTCTTCCAGATGTTGTGCGCGAAGTGGGGTCTTCCAGATGTGGACCTGTTCGCGTCTCGTCTCAACAACAAGGTGAGGAGGTTCGTGGCAAGGACGCGCGACCCTCGGGCAGACGCGTCGGACGCGTTAGTGGCCCCGTGGCATCAGTACAAGCTGATGTACGCGTTTCCACCGATTCAGTTGCTGTCCAGGTTCCTTCGCAGGTTACAATCGGAACGCAGCACGGTGATTCTTGTGGCGCCGGACTGGCCTCGCCGGTCCTGGTACGCAGACCTCGTGAATCTGGCGGTCGACGCCCCGTGGCGTCTACCTCTTCGGGACGATCTCCTGTCTCAAGGGCCGATATACCATCCTGCTTTTGTAATGTTCCGGTACCTTTGGTACCCTAAATTACTCTTTTCACAAGTGTATGCGCCCCACCATTCTCTTTTGGAAAGGTGCGCATACACCTTTAAGACTGAAGCTGTCATCACTCAGCGCCGGACTAGATGGCTATTTAAAGCGCCGGTTCTCACTCACATGTGTTCGTTCAAACACCCTTACCTGGATGTTAACTTGGCTTGAAGCTTTCGTGCTTGCAAGCATACCTCGCTGACGGAACCTCGCTGCGCTGATCCCTGCATCCCGCTTCCGGATCATCCGCTCCTCCTGAACCAACCTTCGGCTGTATTGCTATTAGTGCTAAGTACCCCGCAGGGGAACCCTCTATAAACTTATACTAAGCTTACACTATCTAGCTCTGCATAGTAAAGACTATTTATCACATCTGCATATCTAGATTGCTAGCTCTTAAGACTACTGCTACTTATTCCTGCACTGGGTTGATCACTCTTGTATGTCCACCTGCTACTCTGTCATCTGCTACCATACATGATTGCTAAACCTACCTGCATCCATCTGCTACTGTCTTACCTTCAAGTGTCTGTCACCTACCACCTCCACTCAACCTATCTCTTAAATCTTCATCACTGTGTTACTACATACATAAAGTCACTCTAGGAACCAGCTTGTTGAGTGTGTGTATTTACTAGCTGAATTAAGACCTTCCACACATGATGAGTCATTGAGGTTGGGAATGGTATCTCAGCATCTCTCTTACATGACTACTGAAGTGGAATATTTCTGCAGCTGAAAATCCACACCATACATGAAACGCAGGAGCGTTACAGCTTTACAGTCGCTGGCTTTGACGGCCTGGCTGTTGAGACCGAGGTCCTGAAGGAGAAGGGTCTCTCCCCGGAGGTCGTTCATACCTTGATCAACGCGAGGAAGTCTTCCTCGGGGAAGGTTTACTACCGTACTTGGAAGGCCTATTTTGCCTGGTGTGAGTCCAGGGGGTTTTCACCCCGCACGTACTCGGTTTCCCGAGTGCTGTCCTTCCTTCAAACAGGTGTCGATCAGCGTTTGGCGCTGGCTACGATAAAGGGTCAGGTGTCTGCGCTGGCCGTTCTGTTTCAACGTCCCGTGGCTTCCAACTCCTTGGTTGGCACTTTTGTTCAGGGAGTGCGGCATCTAGTTCCTCCTAGGAGGGATCCTTTGCCCCCTTGGGACTTAAATCTCGTTTTATCTGTGTTACAACGTGCTCCTTTTGAACAGATCAGGGAGATCTCGTTGTCTATGTTGTCCAAAAAGGTCGCCTTTTTGGTTGAGATCACTTCGGCTCGCAGAGTGTCGGAGCTGGTGGCTTTGTCCTGCAAGTCTCCGTATCTGGTTGTTCATTTGGATAAGGTGGTCTTGCGACCTAATCCTTCTTTTCTTCCGAAGCGAGTTTCGGAATTCCATCTCAATGAGGATATTGTCTTGCCTTCGCTGTGCGCGAAGCCTAAACATCCGAAAGAGGTGAGACTACATTCTTTGGATGTTGTTCGGGCGATAAGGGTTTACCTTGAATCGACTGAGTCTTTTCGAAAGACGGATTCCTTGTTTGTTCTTCCAGAGGGTCCTCAGAAGGGCATGGCGGCGTCGGCCTCTACCATCGCCAAATGGATCAGGCAGACCATTGAACAGGCCTATGCTTTGCAGGGGAAGGTTCCCCCTGTGCCTGTGAAGGCGCACTCTACTAGATCTCTGAGTACGTCTTGGGCCTGCCGTCATGGGGCTTCTGTAGCCCAGGTGTGTAAGGCGGCGACCTGGTCGACTGTGCACACTTTCACAAAATTCTACAAAGTAGATGTTCAGGCATCGGCGGATGCTTCCTTTGGCCGCAAGGTTCTTAGTGCGGCAATTCCCTAGGGTCCCTTGTTGGGGACCTCTGGCTGTTGGGATAAGTTTTTTTTTTTATCCCCTGGTTCTTTGTCTTTTCCTGGGTTGTTGCTCCTGTTGAGCAATTATTTTTTCCTGTAGCCCAGCTGGTTTCCTTCCTTTGGTAAGGTTCCTTTCTTTGATGCGGAGACTGCGTTGCCTTTCGGCGCGGATGCGTTTCCCACCCCTCATGTTTGCACTGCTTTGGGACATCCCCATATGTGACGAATATGAAGAGGCGGCGACTGTCGGAGGACGTAAGAGAAAACGGAATTTTTGTAAAATCTTACCTGTAAAATTCCTTTCTCTGAGTCCTCCGACAGTCGCCGCCCCCGCCCCTCTTTTGGGGTTTGGTTGTATACTCTACTGCTATTCCACTGAAACTGAGATATGGTTGCAGGAAGTAGGAGGGTATTGACTGAGGGGACCACCCCTTGAGGGTGGGATATGTTAAAAGCTTTAATGTTAACATATTCTGTTGCCTAGCTACTCCTTCGGAGCAAAGTCTAATACCCCATATGTGACGAATATGAAGAGGCGGCGACTGTCGGAGGACTCAGAGAAAGGAATTTTACAGGTAAGATTTTACAAAAATTCAGTTTTTGGCTATAGATACACTTTAAAACAACCCCTTTCTATATGCTAAGTTCAATTTGGCAAAGTATACTTGTAAAACAAGAATATACAGTAAATACTTATCTATCTTGCCACACATGCCACCGAATGCTCTTTCTTGGTTCCCTATAGCTCTCACTTGTTCCTCTGCGGACCTCCCATGTAACTATAGGGGTTAATAATGACATTAAGGTCAGCAGGAGGAACCAGTGGGAGTTGTGGGGGGACCAAGAAGAGCGACACTCTCAGAAGTGTTGGTTTCCCTGTGGACTTTGATGGGCCAATTCACAGTAACAGAGTGGCGTTTGGTGGTATAGGTGGCAGAGTAAATAAGTGTTCACAGTCTACTTTGATGTTACATTCACACTGGCGATAAAGGCCAAAGTGAATTGTTTTGGCAGTTTCTGCTGTGGCTCTCAGTGACTAGGTGCTCCCGCTTACTATAATAGCAGGTCGCTGGCAGCCGCAGCTATTCACAACTTTCTGCACAGCCAGTGATTACCTATGGTGATTGCTGCTGGACGCACACAAAGTGCTTCCAGCAGCGATCAACGCAGGCAATTTTCCAGCTGCAGAGAGTGTGGCCATCGGCGACCTGTCATAGTTCACGGGGCCGGCGGCTGCACCTAGCCAATCACAGCCGCAGCAGGAATCTAAAGATTCCTACCACTACAATTTACACTGGCATTAATCGCTGGTGTGAATGTTGCCTTACAGCTATGACTTCCCTGAGTAAATTTAGTATAGCAACAGTATTACTTTACCTAAAAGTATGCTTTGATGTTTTTTTTTTTTTAAATATGCTGACCCATACCTGAGCTTCAAATATGCTGGCTTACCTTTCTTTTAACAGTGCTGATGTACCAGATTTGGTACTTTTGTATAAGGTACGCCTTATTGTCATTTCTAAACAACTGTCTATAAACAAAAGAAGCACAAATTGTCTTTCAGGAATAATCTGAACACAATAAAGTGATTTAACTATTGACATTGACACAACAAAACTGTAGTTTACACTTTTTATTTAATTAATGCTACAGAAGGATAATGAGTGGTATATATATATATATATCTATATATATATATATATATATATATAAATAAATGAGAATATATCACTTCTTAAAAGGTTCTGCAATTCCCTTGCAGTTAATGGCTCAGTGTAGTAATTTTATTTATGCAACTATATGTTAGCAGAAAGTGAAGATTGGTAATACCTGCTTAATTACCCTCCAGTGATCCTAGAGCATGTAATCCATCCATACATTTAATAAAAATAATAGCATTAGCCTCACCTAATTCAGGCTATAAAATAGGGAAATGTCCATGTCCCTTGCAAAATGTATTTCTAATAACTGATTTTGATTATAAAACAGAACATTTTGTGATTGATATTGGCAGCTCTTGTATCATTAAAGATAATGGACACATTTCAGCTGAAAGCTTGTTACAATTTTCATGGTAAGGCCATGTTTTGTGCAGATTTTTTTTCTATTTATTTTCATGAATCAAAGTGCTACCCATGCCACTACCGTCTTTAGCGATACAGTGAAATGCAAGGATGATTTCTGTTTGTGTATTTCTGTATAATACCTTGCTTCTCCTGTGTGAAGTGGTTGCTTAGTAGTGACTTTAGTTTCTGGATTGCCACCCAAAAGTGTTGCTCCTGATAGCTTTCAGCTATTACATATTTGCAGATGAGGAAGCATTGACGAAAAGTTGTCTGCTTTTCTGCATATCCTTGCTTGATTTACATTGTGAATGAAGTGCTAGATCTCTTCATTCTTTAAACACAGATTGTTTGCTATAAAGATGACTCTCCCTAATTTGAGTGTATGTACAGTTATGGCACAGTAATAGCTTCTTTCTGGCAACTCAACCAGGCTGCTCATTTTTGTTCAAGGATTGTCGTAATTACAAGTTGATAAAAACAACCACATGTCTTTTTCCAGAGCAGCCTTTATTTCTCCTGAGGTTACCTGTGAGTTTTTCTTTGTATTTTGAACAATTCTTCTGGCAGTTGTGGCTGCAATCTTTCTTGGTCTAACTGACCTTGGCTTGGTATCAAGAGGTCCCTAATTCCACTTTTTAATAAATGATTGAACAGTACTTAGTAGCATATATAAGGCTTTGGATGTATTTTTATATCCTTATTCATCCTTATAAAGTTCCGTTACCTTGTTATGCAGGTCTTTTAACAGTTATTTTCTGCTCCCCATGGCTCAGTATCTATCCTGCTCAGTGCATTCATGTAATAGTTAACAAACTAATTGACTATCTATACACAGACACTAATTACAATTTAAAAAGTCACAGAGGTGGGAAATTAACCTTTGATTGCCCTTTTATTTTAACCTGTGTGTCATCCTGTGTGTCTGTACCAAGGCCAAACATTCCAGGGTATGTAAACTTTTGATGAGGGCCATTTCTGTGATTTCTGTGATCAGAATGATTTAAAAGGAGCCAAACAACTATGGCTTTTATATTATTTTTACTATCATTATTATTATAATACAAGATTTATATAGCGCCAACAGTTTGCGCAGTGCTTTACAACATGAGGGCAGACAGTACAGTTGCAATACAATTCAATACAGGAGGAATAAGAGGGTATATGATCACTGTTCTTAAATAAAAGACATGATCAGTCATTATTATGTCAAAATTTCTCGATTTCTGCCAGGGTATGCAAACTTTTAAGCACATCTGTATATTGTTTGTATATGTGTGTGTGTATATATACAAACCGAATTCCAAAAACGTTGTGTAAAATCTACATAAAACAGAATCCTATGATTTCCAAATTTCATAAATCCATATTGTTTTCACAATAGGAAACATGTCAAATGTTTAAAACAGAGAAAATGTACCATTATAAGAAAAAAATAGGGTCATTTTGAAATTGATGGCAGCAACAAATCTTGAAAAAGTTGGGACATGGCCATGTTTACTACGGTGTAGCATCCCCCTTCTTTTAACAACACTGTAAACTTCTGGGAACCAAGCAGATCAGTTACTAAAGTTTTGGGAGACAAATGTTGTCCCATTCTTGCCTCAACAGTGCTGGGTCTTCTTTTTTGTACTTTTAGTTTAAAAATTTAGCAATTTTTTCAATTGGTGAAAGTTCTGGATTGCAGGCTGGCCAGTTAAGAACCCAGACTCTTCTGTAAGGCAATACTGTTGTCATAGATGCAGTATGCAGGTTAGCATTGTCCTGCTAAAAATATGCAAGGCCTTCCCTAAAAATGACATAATCTGGATGGGAGAATATTCTGCTCTAAAATCTGAATATATCTTTCAGCATAGATGGAGCCTTTCCAGATGTGCAACCTGCCCATTCCATACGCACTAATGGACCCCCATACCATCCGAAATGTAGGCTGTTTAACTGAGTGCTGATAACAAGCCAAAAGGTCCCTCTCATCTTAAGTCTGGAGGATGTGGCACCTATGGTTGCCAAGAAGAATGTCAAATTTTGGTTCGTCTGACAGAACAGTTTCCTACTTTGCAACAGACTATTTTAAATGAGCTTTTGCCTAGAGAAAATGGCAACGTTTCCAGATCATGTTTAGATATGTCATCTTTGCATGATAAATCTTTACTTTGCGTTTTTGGATGGTTCTTCGATCTGTGTCCACAGACAGTGATTTTGGAAGTATTCCTGATCCCACGTAGTGATGATTTTCTGATGGACATGACTGTTTTTAATGCAGTGCTGTCTGAGGGCCCAATGATCACAGGCATCCAATATTGCATTTCGGCCTTGTCCCTTGCACACAGAGTTTTCTCCAGATTCTTGGAATCTTTTGATAATATTATGTACTGTAGTTGGTGATATATTTAAAACCTTTGTGATTTTAGGTTGATTGATATTACTCTGCCGTCCGAAAGCACCTTGTCCCCATATTGATGGGGACAAGGGCATCTTCCTTAAAACCCTGGCAGGTTGATACATCGGCCGACATCCTTTTTATTTTTGTTTTAGGATCTGGGAGCCACCTTGTTAAAGGGGGCTTCCCGATTCCGATAAGCCCTTCGCCCACAGACCCCTACAACCCCCTGCCCCGAAGCACCCCCCCATGTTGGGGGCATGTTGTTCAGGAGGAGGAGCTCACTCGTTTCTCCCCCCCCCCTTTCTTACCTGCTAAGCTGCATGCTCGGACAAGTGTCTGGGATTTTTTTTTGGGGGGGCATGCTATTTTTAAAAACATTTTTTTACATTCGGCTGTCAGCAGGAAACAACCCCGCTGACAGCTGATGTCTTTATCCATTGTTAACCACTTGCCGACCATATACTTTATATATATATATATATATGTCTGCAAGCTGGCTCTCCCAGGCAAAACTACGTATAGGTACGTCATTTCCCTGGAATCGTCAGAGGGGAAGCTGGCGCGTGTGTCAGGTGGCTCTGATTGCCGCCTGACACTCTCGATCTCTCCCTGCTGACAGAGAAGAACGGCCAGCTGATGTAAACATAGCCATCCGTCCTTCTCCCTCGGATGATCACAGAGGCTATGTGATCCTGCTATATAGGATCGCATGTCTCTGTGTTCATCGCACAAGCCCAACCCCCCACAGTTAGAATCACTCCCCTAGGCTTACATTTAACCCCTTGATAACCAATAATGTTAACCCCTTCCCTGCCTGTGTCATTATTACAGTAACAGTGCATATTTTTAGCACTGATTACTGTAGTAATGTCACTGGTACTCCCAAAGTGTCAAAAATGTCAGTTAGGGGTCCGATCTGTCAATGTCGCAGTCCCGCAAAAAATCGCAGATCGCCCCCATTACTAGTAAAAAAACAAACAAAAAAATAACATAAATCTTTCCCGTAGTTAGTAAACGCAATAACTTTTGCGCAAACCAATCAAAATACGCTTATTGCGATTTTCTTTTACCAAAAATATGTATCGGAAAACAAATTGGCCTAAAATGTTAAAAAATGTTGATTTTAAATATTTTTTTTGGGAATGTTTTATAGCAGAATGTGAAAAATGTTGTTTTTTTTTTTTTTTTGCAATATTGTCGCTCTTTTTTTGTTTATAGCGCAAAAAAAAAAATGGCACAGGTGATCAAATACCACCAAAAGAAAGCTCTATATGTGGGAAAAAAAGGACGTCAATTTTATTTAGGTACACCGTCGCACGACCGTGCAATTTTTCGTTAAAATGACGCAGTGTCAAATTGCAAAATGGGGCCTGGTCATTAAGGGGGAAAATCCTCCGGTCTGAAAGTGGTTAAGGACATGACGGCCGTCTTGCTGGCCTGCTCCTTAGCAACCAGCTTTTCTTCAAATAGAATTTGGAATCGGTCAATACATTTTCAACCGATTCGAATTACTTTAATTAGAAATTCATTAGAAAACTAATGTAAAAAATGGATTACACAACAGATGTAAAAACATAAATCAGTTTTTCTAACAAAAAAAAGTGACCGAACAGATGAAGAAAAATTGAACTCCTGTATGAAA
This sequence comes from Pelophylax lessonae, assembly GCF_965119305.1. Taxonomy (NCBI): domain Eukaryota; kingdom Metazoa; phylum Chordata; class Amphibia; order Anura; family Ranidae; genus Pelophylax; species Pelophylax lessonae. The sequence continues at coordinate 313,422,291 of NC_138772.1, read as the reverse complement.
GGGACCTGACTCTTTTAGATGCTCTTCTTTATACCCAGTTATACTGAACAAAATTATAAAAGCAACACTTGTTTTTCCCCTCATTTTTCATGAGATCTAAGAAAACCTGGATTCATCTGTGAAGAGAACACCTCTCCAAAGTGCCAGACGCCATAGAATGTGAGCATTTGCCCACTCAAGTCGATTACGATGACGAACTGCAGTCAGATCGAGACCCCGAGGAGGACGACGAGCATGCAGATGAGCTTCCCTGAGACGGTTTCTGACAGTTTGTGTAGAAATTCTTTGGTTATGCAAACTGATGACTGCATTAGCTGTCCGGGTGGCTGGTCTCAGGCGATCTTGGAGGTGAAGATGGTGAATGTGGAGGTCCTGGGCTGGTATGGTTATACGTGGTCTGCGGTTTGAGTCAGTTTGGATGTACTGCCAAATTCTCTGAAATACCTTTGGAGACAGCTTATGGTAGAGAAATAAAGATTCCTGCAATCAGCATGCCAATTGCACGCTCCCCCAAAACTTGCGACATCTGGGGCATTGTGCTGTGTGATAAAACTGCACATTTTAGAGTGGCCTTTTATTGTGTTCAGCCTAAGGCACACCTGTGCAATAATCATGCTGTCTAATCAGCATCTTGATATGCCACACCTGTGAGGTGGATGGATTATCTCGGCAAAGGAGAAGTGCTCACTAACACAGATTTAGACAGATTTGTGAACAATATTTGAGAGAAATAGGCCTTTTGTGTACATATAAAAAGTCTGGTTCAGTTTATGAAAAATGGGGGCAAAAACAAAAGTGTTGCATTTATAATTTTGTTCAGTGAATGTTAGGGATGCACCGATCCAACTTTTTTGGACCCGATACCGATATCTAGCGTTGTGAAATTGCCGATACCGGAACCGATCCGGAGCTACACACAAAGCAAGCGGCTGCAGTACAGAGCAAAGCCGCTGCTTCATGTGTATGGCTCTTCCATTCACAGGCGGAGTGCATCTGATATCACTCCGCCTTTGAGCCGGACCTATACAGGAAGTAGCGGTCCCATCCCATACTACTACTGCACCTAGTAAGGGATGGCTGAGCCGTTACCAAGCAAAAACCGGATCGGCCAGTGGATCGGTCAATGTTACCGATCCCCCGATCCATCTAAAATGGCCATATCGGCACCGATATCCGATCCGAATATCGGATCGGTGCATCCCTAGTGTATGTAACTGACCTGTTGCAATATGTTCTTCCAACTCTTTCTTGTTAGTACCACTTACTTTGCCAGCTTTTTGTTGCCTTGTGCCAACTTTTTTGAGATGTGTTGAGATTTTCCCTAAAATGGTACATTTCCTCAGTTTAAACATGTGATATGTTTTCTGTTGTGAATAAAATATGGGTTTATGAAATTTGCAAATAATTGCATTCTGTTTTGATGTCCATTTTACACAGCGTCCCAATGTTTTCGGAATTTGGGTTAGATATATATACATACTTCATCTTGATCCTTGATAGAATTTGATCTCATCATGTATGCTTCCCCCCCTTCCACCCCAACTAGCCTTAATCATGTGCAGCAGGTAGATTCCTAGGTTCTGAATCATATTTACAGCAAAGGCACTGTTTGTTTCGTCTACAGTTGGGCTGAGATTACTGGGTCACCGCTACACAGGAAATCTGTCAATACCAACTGTAAAGAACCATGCATTAAATGCACCTATCTACTCCTAGCATTCTAATGCATCCTTGCTAAATCCATTGAAATATGTTTTTTTTATTTTTTTTTAAAGCCCCGATAAAAGGGGACTCTGATGCCTCTGAAATGCTTTGGCAAATCATTTTTTTATTTTAGTTAAAGAAAAAAGTGCCTATTGAATTCTATACATTTTAATCTGATATGTATTTTGTTCTAAATATCACACAGGAACCCTCTTCCTCCTTGGTCCTGAATCTTGATATGTTTAGACAAAATCACAGAAATGCAAAACACAGTATGGTAATGCATCAAAGGGCAATAGGGACTAAAAAAAAAATAACAGAAATGCTCAAAATAAGTTGGATTATGGGGTCGTCCATGATGTCATGAGAATACATCACATTTGATTTATTCACAGGGAATACAACTGTGGACAAATTAAAATTTCAACCTTGACCACAATGGTGCTAATCAATTTTTTAAAGGACACTATGCCGCAAATATTACATTCTGTACACAGCTGTCTCTCTTCCGTGTCTAGCAGTGTTTGTGTTATTGCAGAATAATTCCTGGCTCATTCCATTCTCTCTGCTACAGTAGCCAGCTGCCTTTTGATTGCTTAGCATCATTACCCTTTTTTGTCATTAGTCTAAACAGAACATCCAGGGACATATCTGTAACATAAGAGCTGTATAGAACATTGAGACATTTATTTTGTTTCCAGCTTTTAGCTGTTTTCGGTCTCTGGGTTTGGAAAGTGCTGCATAAACAGAACTGCCAAGGCACTGATTGCCTATTCTCTTTACCAGTGACAGATAGGAATCACAAGCCGTTTTGGCGGGCCTGCTTCTTTAGATGGCTATGCTATCTTCAGTTCATCAGCAGCGCATCGAGATGCTTTTCAAACACTATGCCGGTCTTGTTGATGTAATCTAGATGTTTATGACATTATTATAGAGAAATACTGTAGATTTTGCCATACATTCAAATAATTTAGAACATTTTTATGAAATCTATTATCTCTGTAAGTTACCCTTAATCATCACGTGTTAAATTATTTTCCAACTATCATATAGTAGTACAACAAGCGTTTGGCAGTATGTGTGTTGTGTGTGGAGCTCTGTAATTTAAAGTCCAGGTCCTACAATACATTGCTTATAAAGATAACAAAATACAGATTTCCATAATCTTATCATATAACCCTCAGAAACCAACATTGGAATAAAAGTGTAGCCTTTGAAGCATACTGCTTACAGAACCACCTAAGTAGCAACAGATCAAAACTATCCTAGCCTGGACAAATGATTGGACCAAATTATCACAGTTACTAAGGTGATAATCAGTCTTTGCCTAAAATGTTAGAGCTTTTACCACTTCTGGACTTTGGGCATAGGGGATATTCCTTAAAAATTTCAACAAAGTTGTTAGACAAAACTCCATGCCTCACTCATTGTCCATCGCCGCAGTCCATTCTCCTTGATTTTTATTTCCAGCAAATCCCAATCTTAAAAATGTATGACAGAAGCAGCTTCAGCCGCTCCTGTACAAAAATGAGAGCTGCGGATAGTGTCTGCAAGTGTTATTGAGAAGTACTAAGGCAGGTCACAGACAGTGTAGATTTCTTTCCTGTAACCTGTGGTAGCAGGAAAGAATTTTACATGATTCCCCCATCAACACAGACAGTGCTGACAGGGAAATCCTTCCTGTGAAGACATTGTCTTCTACTAGCGGGGGAACCTGTCCCAGTCAGGAGAAGACAGTGATTATTGCTAGCGGCTGCATTGGATAGGCACGCACTAGGCTGCAAGTGCTGTGCGATCTCCCGTCTGCCGCGGGAGACTTAGAATGTCTACAGTCAGTGACAGAGTCGCTGCTTCCTGTATAGTTCCAGCTCTGTCACAGGCGGAGTGATATGAAATGCAGTCCGCCTGTGACAGGAGCCATACAGGAAGCAGCGGCTCTGCTCTCTACTGCAGCCGCTGCTTTCTCCATCAGTACTCAATGTCATGACCAGCAGTAACTGCACGACCAGCAGTAACCGCCAGCAGTCTGCAAAATAAGTAGAAAAGGTATGTGCATTAGCGTGTGTAAATTGTTGCAATATGTTTTTTAATAACTAGTTGTGTTTTGTCATAATATGTCATGTCCTTGTTCATATATGTATGAAGGACATGACATTTTCTGGCTGCCTAAGTCATATGTGCTAGGGGTGCAACTATTCCCCAGCACATAATTGTAAATATCCCAGCATGTGCAGTGTTTCTGACTCCTACCACCATGACCACTTCAAATCACTGAAGTGGTCATGGTGGTTAGAGTGTTCCTTTAATATCTCTAAGAAGTAAACCTCTGTATTCTGATTCCATTTCATTTGATCATTCTCTAATTGTGTTAAATTAGTGGGGGGGGGGGGGGCAGTGCGGGAAGGGCGCGGCGGCGTTTTATTACTTATATACCTTAACTGTAGTATATATTTTATATGCAGCCCGAGAAAATTTCTCTACACTCAATGTGGCCCAAAGAAGCCAAAAGGTTGGACACTCATGCTTTAGAACCACTTTATTTCCTAAATAATCTTTAGTTAATCCCAATCAGCCCCAATTATCTCCTTCCTCTTCTTCTCTTCAGCTATTAGGTTTTAATGTTCTTTTTTTTTAACCATTAATTTTCAATTTTTATTGAAATTTTCTGTTGCTTTCAATGTTATTTTTTTCACCAAATGCCTTATTTTTAGAGGTCTGTCTCATTGAATCCTAGTGTTTACCAAAACTGTCCTCAACAGGTTGCATTTAGGGAAAGATGAATAATATAGCAAAATGTGCTGGGCTGCTAACCAATAAAAAACTATGTGAAAGTAAACGTACAAATCAAACAACGTTATTCCTTATGCTACTGTGCAGTCTTACAACATTTGACAGTCTTCTAGTACATTAACCACATAGTGCTTACTCTATCATATGTAGTATGTAAACATAATATTAGTAAATTAGTTTCATGCAATACACAAGCGTACATTTTTTTTTGTAGTATGAAAGTAAAACCATTCTTCATCAACACTTAAATACGTTGTTTCTTCAGTGCTCATAAAGTCCCAAACCACTTGATATATATATATAGGTGCTCCTAAAATTAAGACACATGCCATTTCTGTGCTTTCCAAACTCTAATTTTCGTTCAACAGAAAATGCACCTAGTTGTAACCATCATGATACAATGTAGATTTATAGGTGATCCCAAGCCTAATGTCCACTAGGGATGATACGACCAATATAGCTGAGGTATAACCCCTTTATAATTCTGGGTCACTCATGCCGTAGTGTTCATGTTAGAAAAGAACATATAAGAAGTCTCCCATAGTGCAGTATTTAAAATGGGCTAATATATTGAATATTCATTTACAATGTTAAACTCTTTTAAAACGCCACAATAAAAATGAATCGATACCTGGATTCATGCCCTCATATGTCAAATCCGGTCTGCCACTGCCTCTGTCCATGCCCTATATTTAACATTATGGATCCTCATAATTAGGCTCTAGGGGTGGAGTGTAACACGTTGGGGGTGTGGCCTGGTTGGAGCCCGGGCTGAGACTGTTACACTTTCTTAACTGGGGTTTGCAGAGATTTGTTGTATTTTCTTCCCGATACTTTACACCCGCTTGAGGCTCTAGGAATTTCTCTAGTGATGCGTCACAGTTGAAAGACCAGCTGCTGCACTGAGAAGGGCTGGAAGAGCAAGCCACTTTGTCAGTGGAGTGATGGGAAACACAAGGTGACAGTTGTGAAGGATGCCTTTTAGAGATAAAATGCAGCCCAGTATTGTCTTGGAAAATTACACTACCTAAAAATCTGGTAAATTATCTTTGTGGATAGAATAATGCAAAACTGTTTTAGATTAATGTCAGTAAATCTCGTTCACTTAAACCAAAAGCAGTTCTACAATTTTTTTTTTTTTTTTTTGTTATAAAAAGTTATAATGGTAAGAATTTTTATCTTTCATTTTTTTTTTTAAATCTGCATGCATTGTGTATTGTTATGTATTATTATGTTTTATTAAATTTTTTAAAATGCTTTATTGCCATGATACTTACCTTTTTTGAGCTATTCTAGTTAGTGTAAGGCAGGGCTTCCCAAACATTTTTGGGCCGAGACCCACTTCTGAATACACTTATTTTTCGGGACCCACTTGTAATTGAATATTGTAAAGCGCTACAGAATTTGTTGGCGCTATATAAATACAAATAATAATAATGCATATTTTAAAGGGAGGGGGATGTTAAATTAAAAATATCAATTTACTACTTTTCAATTTATTGTTGAATACACTTACCAGATGTTCTAAGTGAGGGGTCAGAAACCTGTGGCATTTAAGCGGAGTTGTAAGTAATCCGCACCATCATAGACAGTATAAGGCAGGCAGAGGACAGAAATAAACCACACCAGGACAGTGATCAGCAGGCTATATGGCACTCGCCCTCCTTCCTCTTCCAGCGGTCCACAGAGCCAGTCCATCTCTGTCTGCTATAGCTGAGAGAAACCCAATGCACAATCTAGCCAATACCGCTGCCGCCAACAGGACAGAGGAGCTGGCTCTGCACTCCATGAACATATCCTACATAACAGTCCACATACGTACTCACTGATGCAAGTATCCTCCTCGTGGGAAATGCAGACCAGCCTCCATAAACTGCGTGGGCGGGGCCCTGAATCCATTGCGATTTGACTTGCTCTGGCTCTCTGTGATTTGTGCGGGCTCGCACAGCACAATTTAAGTGGGCCAGCTCTGAGTGATTTCCAGCTCAGCGTGACCCACTCAAATGCAGTTCGCGACCCACCAGTGGGTCCCGACCCACAGTTTGGGAACTCCTGGTGTAAGGGATTGTCAGTTTTTTTATTTCATACTAGAAACTATGTTTCTATTTGGTCATGTTTTAATGCATCCAGTTAAATTGGATTACAAATTACATTCTCTAAATTTTGGATTACAAAGGCAAGAAAAGAAAGTCTATTTAAAATAGTTTAAAATAATAGGAATATTTTTTTTAACAATCCTAAAATACATATTGGTTATGTTTAACTTAACTTGTTAAACCAAGTTAATGTTTAAGAAGAATGTTAACAAATAATGTAAATATGAGTTATGCATTTTCTTCCACTTATTTAGTGTGCTTCTTCTCTACATATAATAATTGCCTGCAGATCTTATTGGTTGTAATTGGCTTAATTGAAAGCAAAGGCATTTATCATAATCTCATATCCTGAGCTGCACAAAAATTTAAATTGAGGATGCAGGAAAATAAAATTTGAATGCAATGTTTAGTTGCAAGGAGTAATTCTGTAATAATGGCTTGGCTGAAACATGCTGCTTGATTAAATTTTACTATTTGTACACAAAAAGGTGGTATCAAACTGCTGTGTTTTTCATAGGAAAACGTTTTAAATGAATCAGCTTAAATTAGTTTCATTATTTACAAGAATCAGGATTGAATAGCATATTGTTTGTGAATAAAAGGCATCTAAAAACTAATCAAAACAGCATTAATAATAATAATAAAAAAAAAAGTTTATTTTGCAGTTTGAAAAGCTTCCAGGCAACATTTTGTGTAGCTGCTAGGACATGCTTATTTTTTCAATTAAATAGTAGTAGGTTAATGAATATATTTAGATTAGCCCCTGTACTTTATGAATTCATAATTAACCATTGTGTCATGTATGTCTTTATTTTTCCCGCTCATTACATGTATTCAATGATTCAGAAACAACACTGTGTGACAAGAATAGTAGTTGTTTTCTTGGTGCCCTAGCAAGGACCTGCATTTATCCAGTGTTGAAAAATGCAGGTCACCATAGACAGTGGGAACGAGCCCTAAAGACTAGTTGACTCTTTTTTTTTTTAAACCTTCTAAGTCACTAAAGCAGAAAGAACAAGAATGTGGATTAGCAAGTCAGGGGGATTTTTCATTGATCTGTAAATTTGTTCTTGGTTACTTAAATGGCTGTAGCATTTGGATCATCTTGAAAGGCTGGCAAATAGCATTTTCAGAGGGGAAATTTCCTACCACCAGCCACCGTGTTATCTTGTTACATGTTTCCTTTAATAAACGACCATGCTTTCCTAGAATTGTTAACAAATTTTAATTGTTTGTTCATTGCAACCATTGCTACTGCACTACATTTTAGATGGCATTTCCCAGAATTCTCACCTCTAAAAGCATACTTATTTATTTTAGGTACTTATATAGCGCCGTCAATTTAGGCAGCGCTTTACATATGTGTTACACATTTACATCTGTCCCTCAAGGAGCTTACAATCTAAGGTCCCTCGCATTCATACAAACACTAGGGCCAATTTAGACAGGAGCCAATGAACCTTCCACTATGTCTTTGGAGTGTGGGAGGAAACCAGATTACCCGGATGAAACCCACACAGGCATAGGGAGAACTTACTTTATGGCAACCTTGATTTGAAATTTCCCCACTATGTGTAGATTATTAAATCTATGACAGATGGAGAACACAAGATTTTCTGTTCCATTACAGCAGTCATGTTTTTACTATTTGCTTTCCTCACTTCATCCAGGGTAGTTTTATTAATTAAGGCTGACAATCCTATGAAATGCTTGTAATGCCATCAGCAATAATTTATCTAAGTGAACAGACTTTAGGGTAGTCAGTATTAAACTACTGTCAAGCAAACAGATGATCTTTGGATTTGTTAATCCTCATGTATACAAGTATGACATGTAACTGTTTTACATTGCAATTCATTATATGGTTCTGGTCCATTAAATTCTTCAAACATCAAATGAATGGACAGATCCTAGCGATGCATCCTTTAATAGAAGGCTCTAGAGATGTTAAATAATCGCAGGATGTTACAATGAGATCTTGTGCTCCACGGTGCAGTTCTTCACTATAATTTATGGGGTGTCATTCTAGATGAGCATTGCTTATTTTTAGGTTTGGTGGTTTTTGCCCTGTTTAAATGCAAAGTTACAGCTTGTGTAATTATTTAAAATATACATGCTGGCAAAAACTTAATAGAAGCTTCTAAGCGTGAAAGTGTTACTACAGCATAAAAAAATCATTAGCGTTCAAATGGTTTTTTGATTGACTCCCTGATTTGGAACAGAACGACAGAGGAGGGGGAGAAAATGAGTTTTATGACAGCGTATTTAGGACACCAGAAATTGATATAAAACAAGGCTTTCACTAAAATTATAACTAAAATGTTGTAATTTAAGTGTTTGCTTCTGAATGATTCAATTTAAATGTATCATTTAAGCGGCTGATGTATTATATAAATATATGTTTTGTATAATTATTTTAGATTACAAGCATTATCTGAAATACATTTCTTGTTTTTTGTTTTTAAACAGATTGATATGCTCAGATCCTACATTTCTGTATATTTCTGTATGTCCAGCAAAAAAGCACCTCATTTTTAAATGTCTTTCTAAACAGGGCTAAAAAGTACAAGGATAAGAACCCCTATTATGTCTTTATTTTTCATTAGCATACCCATGTCTTTACCTTTTTCTGTGACTCCAGTGGCCAGATTTCCCCTTACAGTGTGTCTCAGTCACATGCAATGACACTAGGACAAGAAATGAGGGGGGAAGAGATTAACGATGAACTTTTCCATTATGTACTAAGAAGAACTTGTTGCTTTTTTCTGGCCATTGGAAAGATTTCCCATTACTTCTGGTTTTCTTTATCCAAAAGTATAAAACATTTTTTTTTTTCTGTGCCCATTACTTTCTTTACATCTGTGTGGCAACATGGCTTACAGAGAGCACATTGTTGCAATGCCTTCTTCTTGCTTAAGACATCCTGCTTCACATTTGTTAAAATAAATATATAAATGGCAATTCTAGTTTAAAATGCAGCCAGCCATTAAACTTAAAAATATATATATTTTTACTCAAACACTTCACATCCTTAGACTGTTTTAATATATCCTGAACTTCTAATGGTTAAAACAAGCTCATGGCTGCAGCTTCAGCCATGAGCTCGGTGTACTTTTTTCAAGCAAAACCTGTTGCATTGACAAAGCACTGGTTAACCACTTGCTGACCAGGTCTTTAATGTAACTTTTTGTTTACAAGTTTAAATTAGTATTGTTTGCTAGAAATTTACATGGAACCCTCAAAGAGTATATATTTTTTGTTCGCAGAGAGCCTAGGGAATAAAATGGTGATCGTTATAATATTTTATGTCGCACTGTTGTATTTGCGCAGCCGTCTTTCAAACACAAATTTTTAGAGAAAAATATACTTTAATGAATTTAAAAGAAAAAAAAATGTGAAAGATGATGTTACGCTGAGTTAATAGATACCTAACATGTCGTGCTTTAACATTGCGCACGCTCATGGAATGGTGACATACTACGGTGCTTAATAATCTCCATAGGTGGCACGTCTTTAGAGTTACATACTAGGTCTAGTGCTAGTATTATTGCTCTCGCTCTAACGATTGCAGCGATATCTCACGTGAGTAGTATGAACACCGTTTACACATGCAGGCACGACTTATATATGCGAGGGATGGGGCACTTTCATTTTTTTTTTTTTAACTGTCCCTTTTTTATCACTTTTCTCCCTATTACAAGAAATGTGCACAACCCTTGTAATAGAAATAAGCATGACAGCTCCTCTTTATTGAGAGACCATGGGTAAAAAAGACCCCAGATCTCTTATTTACCTTTAAACGCAAAAGAAAAAAAAATTGACTCTTTGACTTAAAAAAAAAAAAAAAAAAGCTCTTTTAGCCTGAGAACCGGAAGTGAGGTTGGAGTTCACTTCAGTCCTCCAAGGGCATAGAGCTGAGTGGGGGCCATCTTGTTTTAACTCGACTTCCTGCCTATCCATCCTAGAGATCGGATCACTTCCAGGTTTACAGACGGCTCCGGTAAACCTGGAAAGTGGCGGGAGGGGGGGGGGCACCTCTCCCGCCGCCGCTAAAAGTGATCAAGTGATGAATCCGCTACCTAAATTACTTATAGCAGATGCCAAAGCGCCCACAGTAAAACAGTATTAAATGGCAAAATAACGGGATATATATACTGTAGGTGGTCCGCAAGTGGTTAATAGGTACCATCTTAGTGTAGGTTCACACTGAGGGGGTTTAAAATCGTGCAAGTTCAGCTGAACTGCCGCAATTTCAAGCCGGCATTTCAGTCCAGACATCTGTGCGGGTTTCTGCACAGATGTTTATTGAAATTGCCACCCTCTTAAATGAGACCAATGTGAATGTGGGCTAACTTTGAGTTAAGTTAGGTGAACAACAAACTTGAATATAGTTGATCCCAATATCCATGCTGCTGTAATGTGCAAAGCTCAATGTCCAACACTAGGTAGCTCCATTCCTAGATTATTCTTCATATCAGCTAACGTGATTCCAATATTCAAAAAGGGCCAGAGGCATATCCCGGGAAATTATAGGCCTGTCAGTTTGACATCAGTAGTATGTAAACTTCTGGAGGGGATGATAAGGGACTATATTGTAGAGTTTGCTAAGGACAACAACATCATCAGCAGTAATCAGCACGGGTTTACAAATGGGCGTTCTTGTCAAACCAATCTCCTTACATTCTACGAGGAGGTGAGCTGTGAGCTAGATAGGGGGAGACCAGTGGATGTGGTGTACTTGGATTTCGCTAAGGCGTTTGATACAGTTCCCCACAAGCGCTTAATTTATAAAATAAGGTCTGCAGGTATCGATAGCAGGGTTTGCTCTTGGATACGGAACTGGCTAAAAAGGCGGGTCCAAAGGGTAGTAATAAACAGCGCATACTCAGACTGGTCTGAGGTGGTAAGCGGGGTCCCCCAAGGCTCAGTCCTGGGACCAACCTTGTTCAATTTATTCATAAACAACATTGAGGTCGGGATCAGTAGTTCGATATCAGTTTTTGCAGATGACACAAAATTGGGCAGGGCAATAACTTCACAACATGAAGCAGATATCCTGCAGAATGACCTGGACAAAATAACAGAGTGGGCAACGACATGGCAAATGAGGTTTAATGTGGAGAAGTGTAAGGTTTTGCACTTGGGGACTAAAAACATAAAATCACAATACACGTTAGGAGGGGAGCCCTTGGGGGAATCAAAAATGGAGAAGGATCTGGGAGTATTGGTTGATGATAGATTAGGAAACAGCATGCAATGTCAAGCGGCAGCTTCCAAAGCCAACAGAATATTAGCATGCATAAAGAAAGGGATGCATTCCAGAGATAAGACTATAATCCTTCCACTTTATAAAACTCTGGTCCGACCGCATCTGGAGTATTCCGTCCAGTTCTGGTCGCCAGTCCTCAGGAGGGATGTGTTGGAGCTGGAGAGAGTCCAGAGAAGGGCAACTAAACTAATTAGGGGATTGGAGGACCTTGACTATGAAGAGCGTCTACAATCGCTCGATTTATTCTCCCTGGAGAAGAGACGTCTGAGGGGGGACATGATAGCAATTTATAAATATCTTAATGGGGATCCCAGCTTAGAAAAAAAGCTGTTCATTCGAAGGGATTGCATGAGGACTCGAGGGCATACAATGCGATTAGAGGAGAAGCGTTTTAACCTCAGGCAACGCGGGGGGTTCTTTACTGTTAGGGCAACAAGATTGTGGAATTCTCTACCACAAGAGGTGGTTTCTGCGGGTAGTATGGTGGCTTTCAAAAGACTCTTAGACTTACATCTCAAGGATCAGAACATTCAGGGGTATGGGAGATGATTACAGCCACACATGCCTACACAGGTTGAACTGGATGGACTATTGTCTTTATTCAACCTCACCTACTATGTAACTATGTAACTATGTAACTATGTACTGAATGTGTTGCCCACATAAAGTTGAATGTAGTACTCTTGGCGCATTCAGCAAAGGTAGAGCAGTCTGGAAAGAAAGTGGTTCACTTTAAGAAAATGAAGACCTTGGAAATAGGGGAACTGTAAGTGACATGTACACGTGCTAGTCATTTAACTTCTCCTACCCAAAATGCTATGAAGGAGTCTATTTTCTGTTATTTAGGCAGCAGGTTAAATGGGAAAAGTATAGTTTGAACAAAAAAAAAAACCCTTTTCCTACCACTATTTGATCTTTGTAAAGACATGTTACAGGATAAGCCATTTATCACTGTGATTGCTCTTTGTTGCGTGCTTTGAAATGATTTCACATACATTGGTGGAATATATATAAGCTGTTTAACCACACTATATCAATGTGAGCACCTTTCACATATGTTTGTATTTACAGTTTGCTTTCAGAGTCTAAGCAGCTTGACATTTTGAGAAAAACAAGATCTTACATTCAGGGAGGAAATTACAAAGAAGCGGTAAGTTTATAATCACAAAGCAGTGACTGTTTCTTATTTGAGTAATGTCTTTTATGTGTCCTTGTGTTTCCTTTGTTGTAAAGATTGGCATTTCAATCATAGGAAAACTCCTAGCGCAAATCTCTTTAGCACCAAATTACCAGAGCATTCAGAGCTAGACGTAGCAATTTGTATCACATGGGGAAAGTGGCATGTGATTTTTCTTCTTTTCTTCATTAACTATTTGATCCTGATTTGCCATGTTATCAAGGGATGCTTTATGCTGACTAAGTAAAAACATCTTCCATATCCCTTGATGCTTCTTTCTCATACAAAGCTGCTGCATTCCAATAATTCAGATATTTAAAAAAAAAAACTGTAGTGTCATTCTAGAAGTAAAGCAAATGCAGAAACTACACAAAAATTTTAAATTCTAAAGTTTTATCTAGATTTTACCTGAATTGGAAAATAAATTCTTTCAGGGTCTGGCCAGGGAAAAATGCTAAATGTTGTAAATGAACACATTAGGCCCCTTTCACATTAGCAGACCATTCAGATCCACCTGTCAGTTTTTCAGGCGGATCTGAGCAGATGCCCGCTGACATCCGATCCGGTCCGTCAAATCTGGACGGATGGAAACCCTATTTTCCATCCGTCCAGTGGATCGGATCGGATGAGAACGGACAGGCGGTCCGTTCTCATCTGATTCCCCCATAGAGAACAGCGGGGACCTGACAGCTTTGTCTCCGCACACAGGGCGGAGAAAGAGCTGCCATCCGTCTGCTCAACGGGATCGGCGGATCGATCCCCCGCTGAGAAAAACGGAGTCCGCCGACGGACTCCCATGTGTGAAAGGGGCCTTATTGTACTGTAAATTAAATGTATCTAAAGCCAAAACTTTTTTCTAGCTTTGGATAGAGTGGGGAAAGGTTATCAACCCTGTGAAAATGTTATTGCTGTCCGTGTCTCTGCTGTGTAGATTCACCCACTTTATTTGTTACCATTGTCATATCAATTTTTAGCTTTAGTTTTAACGAAGCAAAGCTGTCCAAGAGTATAAAAATAAGATATATTTTCTTTAGAATAGTTTGTTCACCTTATTAGATTGTAGCCTTTTCTAAAGAATTTTACTCCATTTGGCCTGCTTTTTTCTCTTTCAGTCATTTTTATTGTTTTTTTTTAGGCGGTATATTCAAAGTCAGGGCTTTTTTTCTCAGAAAAAGGTACAGGAACTCAAATATGAACCCCCAAAATCTCCCTCCCCAAACTGGTCAAAATTTCACTAACAGTGGGAGGCTCTTAAAGGGGCATCAAATACCAGGGGTGCATTATGTACAGAGTTCAGAGTTCAGGGGTGTGCTACGTTCAGAGTTCGGGATTGTGCAAGGTATACAGTGCAGAGTTCAGGGGTGCGCTACACACAAAGTGCAGAGTTCAGCCTTCTTCCACAGCTGCTTAGCTCTGCACCCCCCATCCACATCTCACTTTTACCCCGCTTCTTCTCTAGTATCTCCCCTCACACTGTAGATGGCTTTGCCTCTTTCACTTGCAGGGAGATCATCGCATGACTATTGCGCGGTCATGCTGCACTGTACCCATATGAATTTTTTATCATTTTTTTTCACACAAATAGAGCTTTCTTTTGGTGGTATTTAATCACCGCTGGGTTTTTTATTTCTTACAACAACAAAAAAAAAAAAAAGGAAAACATTTTGAAAAAAAAAGTTCTTATTTTCTGTCAGTAAATTTTGAAAATAAGTAATTTTTCTCCTTCACTGAGGTGGCACTGATAGGCTGCACTGATTGGCACTGATGAGGTGGCACTGATGAGGTGGCACTTATGGGCACTGATGAGGTGGCACTGATGAGGAGGTACTAATATGCTGCACTGATGGGCACTAATAGGCAGTACTGATGAGCACTGATAGGTGACATTGATGGGCACTGAAAGGCAGCACTGATGGGCACTGAGAGGCGGCACTGACGGGTGGCACTGATGGGCGACACTGATGGGCAGCACAGATGAGCAGGCACCGATGGGCACTGACTGGCAGCACTATGGGCACTGATTGTGGGCACTGATGGACATTGGTTGGGGTGACTTATAGGTACTGTTTTTTTACTTTTCTGTAATCAGGACACTGATGATCAGTGCCCTGATTACCTGTCCTAGACTCCCCTTTGAGAAGGAGCCGCTGATCGGCTCTCCTCGCCACACACTCTGACAGTGTGAGACGAGGAGAGCCGATAAATGGCACTTCCTAATTTACATGTGACCTGCTGTGATTGGACACAGCCGAACACATGGGTAAAGAGCCACATCATTGGCTCTTTACCAAGATCGCTGCACCGCACCCCCCCCCCCCGCGGGCGCACGAGAGAGACCGTTCTGGGGTGCCGTCATATGACGTCGTCCCAGAACGAGAGCCGCACCGCTCCGCCGTCATTTGATGGTGGGTGGGCGGCAAGTGGTAAAAAATAAAAAAACAATGTCCCCTGATGTAGATTAATCGTCAATCACGCCCCTCCTGGACCTAAAAAAATAAAAAATAAAAAAAAAGCTTTGCTCACCACAAACACTACCGTGGCCCACCTAGCCTGCCGCATGACATAGTGCTGAGCCATCAGGCGATGTTACCTGGTGGCATCACCCCCCTGTGATGTCAGCAGGATAGGGCAGGATAACTACATTCGTGGTGAGAGAAAGCTCTTCTTCCTTTTTCTGGTGTTTTTTTATTTTTTGATAATGGAATTGTCAAAAACTCTTGTACTTTCTTTTTTCACTTTTACACTTTTTGGTAAATGGGTAGGGGTACTACCCCAGGGTTGTGAGGAAGAGGCCTGTGCCCACATTATCATGAGGTTAAGGTGCTTTGGGGTGGAGGGGGCATAGCACTCCCCTATGTTGTGGGCATGTGGCCTGGTATGTTTCTGGGGGGGGTGGCTCACTTGTACCCTCCCTTTCCTGACCTTCCGAGCTGCATGCTCTGCTAAGGGTCTGGCATAAATTTTGGCGGGGACCACGTGGCATTTGTTTTTTTACATTTTGGCGTCGGGTTCCCCTCCAATTCATACCAGACCTGAAGGGCCTGATATGGATTGGGGGGGGACCCCATGCCGTTTTAAGTTTTTTTTTTTTTTTTTTACGCCAATTCATTTTTTTTTATATTCAGCTGTCAACCAGGAACAGCTGATGATTCATCGGTTGTTAAGGACGTGGCGGCTGGCTTCCCGGCCCTCTCCTTAGCAACCAGCTATATACAGTGTTTTTAAAGGCATATAAGAAAAAGAGCACAAAATGCATGTCAAAACACATAAAAAACCTGGGTTTAAAAATGCAAAACATGCCTGAAAAATGCATCAACCACATGGATGTGAAACTAGACTAAAGGAGAGCTATCCTTACATCCTTAGGTACTATTATATGAAAAAGGGTTTGAAGAGGCCCAAATGTTCTAGACCAAAATACTGTCATCTTCGGACAGGACCAAAAGATACTATATGTAGTACATCAATGCATAGACTGCATCCCCAAAAATACCTGTCGCTATTATTCAAGACAGCATGAGCTATTTGAGCTTGCACCCAGTACCACTGAAAGAGAACCTTGTGGGTTATTTCCATGATAGCTGTGTTCAATTAGACTATTTAAATGTTTTGTATTGGCTGGTTAAATTAGTTCAACACAACACTTGTAATAACCAACAAAAATCCATCATGTACTGGTTAGATTTCTGTTTGATTATTGTAGATTACTTCATTGAAGTCTATTATACATTTGGAAGTTTTGGAGATTTCCCATCAGATTTCTAATTTTAATTTGCATTACAAGAGAATCTAGACTGCATGGCTGGGAGGGCATGGACATGAACTCTGCAAGAAAATTCTCAGTTATATCCTCCTGAATAGATATAAGCTGTCAGTGTTTTTTAAATCTTATGAACTCCTACCCCTGGCTAAAATATAAGCTTTGTATATGTTCAGTGTTTAACCAGAGTACTTACCTCTTGGGCACAAGCCTGCAGGTGTGAATGTGACGGTCTGCTGTCAGTTTGACAGCTGAATTCCAGGTCTGTGTAACAGAGATGCTGTTAGTGGTTATTTCTGTACTGATCACTATAACATCTACATGCAGAATCAGTGCTTGTTAAAAATAAATGAAAAATGTTACTTTGTAGTTAGCAGCAGCTGTCAGTTTTTTTATTTTATTTTTTTTTAATGGAGGTTTAACCCCCTGATTACCATATTATTCGGGTACCCCCTTCATTTCCCTTCTTGCTATTTTCGGGGTATTTTTTTTAGTTTTTGTCAAATTAAAAATATATTTACTGGACCTGATCTTTTTCTGCTGCAATTTCACTTATAAGCCTCCTTGCTACCACTGCCCTGTGACTGTACAGTGGAGTAAAGCAATGCACTGCTTAGCTCATCTCTCTGTCAGCCTGCTCTCTCTCACTAATGGTATGCTTCTTGCACTGCAACACATATGACTATCTCTTTGTGCTGCTCCCACCCCAAGTTCTGCTGTACAGGGACTGCAAAAGGTTAATAACAGGTCAAATTCAGAAACACTGCTTACACTTAAAAATATATTATATTTATTATGTATTAGTGAATACAAAGCTGCATTAATGTCTCCTCTCTTTCCTTGTGACTGCTGCTTTGTCCCTGAAAATCTCCGCACTTCTTTGCTCCAGACATACCATTCTCCCAAGGCAGCTGGTCACCCTGCGAAGAATCAGCTCATCTGGTCTATTTCTTGACAATTCTGGTGGCCTAGTCTCTGCACTAATGTAACCACCTTCGTAGTCTTGGTCTGTGTGTGCTCAGAGTAAGATAACATGACACCTTCCAGTGGGCCTCCTACATACCCCCACCCAATGGAGAGAGGCCTTGGACCCACTTGTCTATGTATTTTATTGTGGAGTTACCTAACGCCCAGGGCAACACAGTTATTCTTATGGTGGTTGACCAGTTCTCATAGATGTCTCATTGTATTCCACTTTCGAAGTTGCCTACATCTAAATAACTGCCATCCATTTTCACTCAGATCTGGTGGTTACATGGGCTACCCAAGTTTATCGTCTCAGACTGGGGTAGCCAGTTTGTTTGCAGATTTTGGCGAGCCTTTTGTTGGGAATTTAGCTTTCCTTTTCCTTGGTGTATCACCCACAGTCAAATGGGGCCCCAGAATGAGCCAACCAAGGCTTGGAGCAGTTCCTACATTGCTGTATTTCTGACCACTATATCAACTGGTCAGACCTCTTGCCCTGGGCGAAGTTTGCTCACAATAGTGCCGTCAATTTAGACTGGGAGGGAATATTGGCATTGATGAGCACAGAACAGAAATGGTAAATTTTCAAAAAGACTGTATGTAATGGTACATACAGTATCTGACTCACAGACTACAATACAATACAGTACAATACAATACAGACTCACTGCAAAGTATATTCCCATGGGCAATACATTTAAAAGGCTAAAAATAAAACCCATGTGGCTCCCGGCCAAAGTTAAAAAAAGCTATAAATAATTGGAAAAAAGCTTTTAAAAAATATAAAAATGAAGGAACACTATCATTGTTTAGTTGTTACAAAGAATATAACAGAATATGTAAAAGCAAATCAAGGACACAAAAATTCAAAATGAAAGACAAACGGCAGATTGCAAAAGATAGTAGGACAAACCCCAAAATATTCTTCAAATATATTAATAGTAAAAATGTTAGGTCTGAGCATGTAGGCCCCTTACAAAATAACCAAGATAGGGTGACTGGGGAAAAAGAGAAGGCAAATGTATTACTTTCTTCAGCTCTATACAAAGGAGCATGGGGGAGCTCATGACCATAATGCGGATGATATTGACACAGCCCCAAATGATCCACAATGGCTCAAAAGTGATATGGTCCAGAAATATTTGGACAGAATAAGGGTGGATAAAGCGCCTGGACCAGATGGCATCCACCCACGCATCCTAAAAGAATTGAGCGCTGTAATTTCAAAGCCTTTGTTTCTAATTTTTAGGGACTCGTTAAGGACTGGAATAGTACCACTGAATTGGCGTAGGGCCAATGTGGTGCCTATATTTAAAAAGGGATCAACGTCTTTGCCAAGTAACTGTAGACCTGTTAGTTTAACTTCTATAATCGGAAAGATACTGGAGAGTTTAAAAAAAAAAACACAAAGATGATTTCTTGCTGGAAAAAATATTTTAAACAACTGACAGCATGGATTCATGAAAGACCGAAGTTGTCAAACAAACCTGATTTCTTTTTATGAGGAGGTAAGTAAAACTTTGAACAGAGGGGGTGGCTGTGGACATAGAATACTTGGATTTTGCAAAAATGTTTGACACAGTTCCCCACACACAGCTAATGTGTAAGGTAAAGTCTGCAGGCTTAGAAAGTTCAGTTTGTAAATTGATAGAAAATTGTCTAAAATATAGAATTCAGAGTAGTGGTTAATGGTTTTTACTCTGAATGGTCTAAGGTTATCAGTGGTGTACCCCAAGGTTCAGTTCTGGGAACCTTACTTTTTAATATCTTTATAAATGATATAGGGTCTGGGATTAAAAGTACCATTTCAGTCTTTGCAGATGACACCAAGCTTTGCAGTGGTGTAACTTCCTCACAGGATGTCTCCAACTTATAAGCTGACCTCACTGTTTCATTGGTCAACTATGTGGCAAATGAGGTTTAATGTTGATAAATGTAAAGTTGTGCACTTGGGGGCTAAGAATATGCATGCATAATACATACTAGGGGGAATAGAACTGGGGGAATCCATAGCGGAGAAGGAGCTGGGTGTTCTGGTAGATCCTAAGCTTAATAATAGCATGTAATGCCAAGCTGCTGTTTCTGAAGCAAAGTCCTTTCTTGTATTAACAGAGGCATGGACTCTAAAGAGAGAGATATATCATTTTTGCCCCTGTACAAATCATTAGTAAGACCTCATCTGGAATATGCAGTCCAGTTTTGGGCACCAGTTCTTAAAAAGGATATTGGGGAACTGGAGAAAGTGCAGAGAAGGGCAACCAAACTGATTAGAGGCATGTAGGAGCTCAGCTATGAGAAAAGATTAGAGGAACTGAATTTATTCTCTCTTGAGAAGAGGAGATTTAGGGGGGGGGGGGGGGGGATATGATCAACATGTATAAATACATAAGGGGTCCATATATTGAATGTGGTGTTGGGTTATTCACTTTAAGGTCAACACAGAGGACAAGGGGGCACTCTTTACTTCTAGATGAAAAAAGATTTAGTTTCCAAATACGGAAAGGTTTCTTCACCATAAGAATTGTGAAAATGTGGAATAGACTCCCTCCAGAGGTGATTTTGGCTAGCTCATTAGATTGCTTTAAAAAAGGATTCTTTCCTGGGTGTATATAATATAAATGGGTACTAATATTTATAGGTAAAATTGACCCAGGGAATATCCAATTGCCTCTCAGGGGATCAGGAAGGAATTTGTTTCCCCTGCTGTAGCAAATTGGATCATGCTTTGCTGGGGTTTTTTCGCCTTCCTCTTGATCAACTGCGGGTATAGGATTGTGTATATGGGATTGTATGGTTGGGTTTTCTTTATTGTTTTTTTTTGTTTTTTATTGGTTGAGCCAGATGGACTTGTGTCTTTTTTCAACCTGACTAACTATGTAATGCCACTTCCTGATTGTCTTCGTTTATGGCGAATTATGGTTTCCACCAATCCATGTTGACTGACAATTTGTTCCTCCAAGAATTCTTGTATTAGCGGAACAGCTCTGTGATCTCTGTTCCACTTGGATGCAGATCCAAGAGTCCTTGCAACGTGCCAGTGATAGATACAGACTCCATGCTGACTCCTGATGCCTACCTGTGTCTTCCTACCAGGTGTGGGAGAGGGTCTGGTTCTCATCTTGTAACCTCCAACTCCGTATTGCTTCACTGAAACTGGAACCACAGTATATTGGACCTTTCCATATACTCCGTAGGATCAACCCGATGGCTTACACATTAGATCTTCCTTCTAACATGTGTCTTTTGAATGTATTTCCTTTGATGTGCAACCGCTTCACCATGTCCTCGCCCGGTTCAGGTTTGAGAACCATGAGGAGAAAGAGATACAATTGATCATTGACTCCCGTAGGTTGTGTTGGTGCATACAGTACCTTGCTTATTGAAGAGGGTACGGTCCAGAGGACCAACCCTCTTGGGTCTCATCCTTGGACGTACATGCTTCTGTCCTCCTCTTCGTTTTCCATAAACATTTTCTCCTTAAACCTGGTTCCCCTCCGAGGGAAAGGGGTCGTTGAGGAGCGGGTAATGTCAGGGCTGGGCTTGCAGCTCTCCTCTCTGTGCTCAGGCTGCTCAGCTATCGGTTAATTGTTAGCACCCATTGTTTCCTTGGTGGTACACCTGGTTATCATTATCTGCTCGTAAGTCCCGCCTACAGTCATCTCCTTCTGGCTATTTAGGCTGCATTGTTCATTCCTTTCCTGTCTTCGCCTTCTTAATATATCTGGAGTTTCTCTGCTGTGTTCCTGTGAAAGACTTTGCCTGGCTGACGTCCCTTCTGGTTCTTGATCCTATTCCTCTGCCTCCGACTACACTAGTTTCTGGTTTCCTGATCACTGACTTGTCTGACTTCCAGTTTTGGCTTCAGAACACTAGCTTATGTTTTGGCCACGTTTACTGTTCTGTACTATTTTTTACCATTACATTAAAGGTGTGATTTTATTGCATTTTCTGTCTCAGTCTGCCTCATGGTTCCCGGCAACTTGTTTTTCATTTGTGTATTGTTGCGAGGTAGAGATAAGCCTTTTGTAGGCAAGCAACTGGTGCTGGGAGATGCAGCTGGAGATGTGTATCTGTAGTTGAGCAATTTTTTTTTTTTGGAGGAATCCTATTTTTTCCCTTACTGTTTCACTATAATCAATGGGGGTAAGAGGGTGAGTGTGGCTAGACCCATCCAGTGGCATCTTACCTCCTATGCATCACCCGGCGTGTTGTGCTACCAGTCATGTTACTTCCTCAGGAAGTGAATGGTGAAACATTGACACATTACTTGTATGCATAGTAATTGGACACTGGTGATATGAGGATTGTTTGGAAGCACTATGAACTCTTTGGATGAATTCTGGCACATTATTGCACTATAAGGATTTGATGTGCTGTGTCAAACACTTTATGGACTTTGTTATGCACATGATTGATGCACACATATGATTGATGTATATTAATAATGCAGTTGGAAGATTAGTTTACACCAGTATTCTACCACTAGTTAGATTGGATGTCTGGTAATTGATGTATTTCAATGCTTATAATAAGACACAACTATAGCGAAAAGGGGGGTTGCGGTATGAATGAACAAGCATATATAACATATGGTAAGTCTTGTCCACTAAATATACAACAGGAAAATAGATAAATGCACAACAACTGTTGTGCTAATACCCCTCGTGGACTTGAACAGACATACCATATAAGTATGTATAAAATCCTTTTATTAAATTTACAACATAGTATAGATAAAAGCATCAAGAAATAGAGAACACGTTGCTGATTGAAATAAAACCAACAATAAAAATTGTGCCCAGGATAAGTCATACACTAGTACTCATTGGAAAAAACAATAGCGCATCACCACTTGGCATATTCCCTATGGTGGCTATGAGGTGAAGTTCATGGATTCGCCTAACATGTTTCGGACTTAAAAATTATTTGTCGAGTCCTTCTTCAGAGACATACCAAATAAAGGGCTTTACATTATTGTTCTGAAGGCATAAATATTAGCTTATTAGTGATACATATTAATATCAATATTCACCATTCAATAAGCTGTATGGTTTATGTCCTCATGATGACATGATCTAGTAAACATAAAACAAAAATTAGCTTGATCTGATACTCACACGGATGTAACTAACATATTATACACAGTGTGACATGAGATACATGGTGGTAACAAACAATAAGATTGTCCAATACTGCCAAAATTTGTCCAAGACCCTCAATTGGTGGGATAATGTTGGTAAGGAGGCTGTTCACAGGGACCCCCAACAGCAGCAGCAGGACTATGCCTCTGCTTAAGTTGTTGACAGGGGATGTCTAGGAATGAGATATTAAAATATATAAAGGATATACAAATATAAGAATGAAGGCTTATGGGCCTCGGGATGAATAGTTTCCCTTTTAGACATTTGTATTATCAAGCTGAATTAGTGTAGCTTCAACCCAGTTAACCCTGCCCAGATAAATCCCTAATTGATTTTATAATGAATAGTAATAGGGGAAAAAGTCCCACATAAAAAATATAATAAATAAACTTCCTAAAAGTCCCCCTTAAGATTTTTATATGGCCAGTAAGCCGCTGGGCAGGGACAGGGGAAAAGGGACAAGTGTCACCTACCTAAAGAGTAGTTAGTCAGACTACTGACTGACTACTCTTTTGGTCAAGACAATTGTGCATTTATTTTTTCTCCTATAATAAGACGCAACTGCATTTTGATTTGAATTATATTATTTTATGTATTTTATGTATGGTTTATTAAGTTAAAGAGGCAGCGCATCACTATATTTTGACATAACAAATCTCTTACATAATACACAACAATTCAATATGCTGTTCTACACAGCAATCTAACACTCACTTTTTCCCTTGGACAGAGATATACAGAAGACAGGATGCCTCTAGGCACATGTCCTTAAAGTGGTTGTAAACATCTGACCTGAAAAATTAACAAAGCATATCCTCCTTTAGTGTGTCCCGTTCCTCTGCATTAGGCATTTCTGACAAGTTGTATTGACTGCACGTTATCATGGGTGATAGGGGAGCGGGCCTCCAGCACACAGCTTGTAGTTGCCAGCCTCAGTTGTACAAGTTTCCCTAGGAGACTGTGTAGAGGGGGTGTGCCCTTTCTGTCCACTCAGCTCTCATATTGCACATGCTCTTCTCTGTCAACTGTGCAGTGTGTGACCTCAGATCCCTGCCTCCTGCCCTAGGAAGTTCAGAAAATCGGTGTAAATCCTGCACTTTTAAAAGTTGTAGAGGAGAGAGTTACAACTTATGTAGGAGGATTTGTATCATTTCTGTGTATAATCTGAGGCTAGTCACTTCTGTAGGGGATTACCGTATAGCAACTTTAAAGTAGATGCAACCTAACTGAATGACACCCAGTTTGCAAAAGTACTGTGCATCCCACTTCTGCTGGTCTCCTCCAGTCTCTTTATTGCAGTACAGCAACACACATGCCTTTACTGCATAATAAATGGCACCACAATGCATGCAATGTGTGTTTCCATGTGTTACTGCAAAACTATTTGGGTAAATGAGCCCTAAGGCTTTGTTCATGCTAGTGTGGCTCCCGAGTGTGACTCTGTTCACAGTCACATGACAAGTCTCACTAGTGTGAATGGAGCTTGGTGTTTGTATCCTTGCTCTCACAGAAGTTACAGCTGTGATGTAGAAATTAATATAGACAGGCACAAGCACTCAGAAAACTACAAGAATCTGGACCACAATTATTATGATCTTTCTATAGCTGAGAATTGTTTTCCATTAATGAGCATAGTTCAATACGGATATTTGTAGACCCCAGCAACATCTATATGCTGTAAGCAGTCAGATTGCTGTTTGCCAAGAAAGTATTTATTTAAACAGTTCCCAGGTCTGGCTTATGCTGTGCGCTGCTTATCTTTCCTTTCACAGAACTGCAAATAAATTGCTCCTCATAGAAAGTTAAGGGAAGCTGGCGTAATAGGATAACACAGTCCAGCCATCCTTTCATTTAGGAAAATGTTGAACAAATTTATATTTTAGATATTGTACATCGCCTACAAAAACTTTGCGTAAGGAACCTTAAGGTTGAAAATTTCAAAGTATTAAAAACCTTGAAAATTCAATTATTAGTGCAGACTGAGAATCAGTAACTGTGCTTTACCATCTGCCGGTTTTAAATTATCTACAAGGGCAAGTTTAACAGGTGATTGGAGTTTTACATAATAGTTACTTTTGTTGTTTTACCTGTGAGCAGAACTATCAATGTGGTATAGTAGCCATGTCAATTGATGTTGTTTTGTCTATCTTGTCATATTGAGACTGATAAGATGGATTGCAGTCAAACTGTTGCCAAATGTTTCTCTTGACAGCAAATCGATCAAATGAAGTAAGAATGCATCTGGCTATACAATGCACAGTGATGATTCTGCAAAAATATGTTTAGCTTGTGATGCCTGAGGCAAACATGAATTTAGGTGCAAAGGTAGCCATGTGTCCCATATGTGCATGAGCAACTCCACATCCTCATGCATGTTACACAAAGCATACCACAAAATGCTTTTTCTGATAACTTTCAATTAATGATGGAGTGTGTAATATTGTTGCCTAATTTACAGAAAAAAATATATATATTTTTTTTTAAGCACGCACGCACGCACGCACGCACACACACCATTGGACAAATATAAGATATATAACATTTAACAGACATTTAATTTAAACCGTGGCTCACTCCTTTTTTTCCTCCTCCCTTCTTCTATCAACTCGGCACTAAATTCCAGTTACACACACTGGGGGTTGATTCAGTAAAGTAGTGGATGCTACTCCACAAAATAAGGCTGGGTTTACAGTATCTGCGGTGCAGCTCGCAGCAGGGGGTTCCCTGTGTCCCCGTTCACTGTTTCAGGTCCGAATTTTTGGCCGAATTCAGACCTGAAACAAAGCCAAAGACACACAGGACCCTTCTGCAGTGCACTCTGTGACTGCCCCCTGTAGATGTGTGAACCAGCTTCATTTGAGAGCTGGTTACACTCTCCTGTCACACTAATTGAATGCTGGGAAACCCACATCCAATTTGCATAAGTGTGAACCCAGCCTTAATGGTAACTATGTAAACTATATGTGAATGCTGGTGAGTAATGTGAAATTGTGTTCACTGTGCATTACTAATACCAACCAGATTGTTCTCTTCCTTCCTCCCATGCTCTTCTCCAGGACTTCACCCGAGCCTCTCCCATGCTACGGAACTCCCTACCGTAATCTGTCCGACTATCTCCTACTTTGTCTACTTTTAGACGATCCCTGAAAACCCTTCTCTTCAAAGTAGCCTATCCCACCCCTACCTAACAACTGTATTTTTTTTTCTCCTTAAACTCATCCCCCACAGCCATGAGCTTTTGTATCACTTGACCCCCCCTCCCTTAGATTGTAAGATGGAGGGGTCAAGCAGGGCCTCCTGTGTTTTGTAACTGTACGGTCTGCCCTCACATTGTAAAGCGCTGTGCAAAATGTTGCAACTATATAAATCCTGTATAATAATAATTACTATGGAAATCTGATTATTCTAGGAATAATCCTTAAATTATTTTCCCCAACGCATGATTGGGTTTTCAAAGTGAACCAACTTCACCTTTATTACTAACATTTACTTTGAATAATGAACAGTTTCTATGCTGAGTGAAGAGCGTCGTCTTCTTTTAGTGCTATAAATCAAGCTCAGTGTGTCTGAAGAGTAACAACAACTGCTGTGTCCCTCTCAATTTTAGAAGCCCATACTGCTCTGGTATTCCTTTGACAAAGTTGCATCTTGTATTAAAATAGACATAAAAATATTTACTTTACTAAAACACTGTGGGGTTGATTTACTAAAACTGGAGAGTGCAACATCTGGTGCAGCTGGTAGCCAATCAGCTTCTAACTTCAGCTTGTTCAATTAACCACTTGCCGACCCTGGAAATATACATCATGTTTTTGACGTTAATAACCCCATTATGGTTTTTTCCCTTAGGCCAACTTTCAGATCAAAGTGATTCCGGCGGCGGATTCGACATGGGATCACTTTTATTGGCGGTGGGAGAGGTGCCGTAATTTGTTGCCATTCCACGAGTGTTTGCAATTTTAAAGCGTGACATGTTAGGTATCTATTTACTTGACCTAACCTCATCTTTCACATTATACAAAAAAAAATTGGCTAACTTTACTATGAGGCATAAAAAATTGCAACAGCCGCCAACAAATGTCAGAAAAAAGAAAAACCTGGAAGCTAATTGGCTACCATACACATCTGCACTAGATTTTGCACTCTCCAGTTTTAGTAAATCAACCCCAGTGTTTCATAAGAAAATGCCATTTTATTTTAGAATAAAATACTTGTTTTTACCTTTTTATCCTGTTACATCTCTGCTGCTAATTGGCAGCCTCTTTGCAGCCACTTCTTGTGCACATGCATGCACTACGATGATAGCTCTATGAGGGTGGCAACAGTGGACCATTGCTGTTTAATGTGGGCTGAAACAGCTACTTGTAGTCCATCATCAGAAGTCCAAGTGACATGATGGCAATACAGGAGAAAAATGAAGAGCCATGTAGAGCTATGTAACCCTATAACATTAATTAAATTGTTAGAATATTGATTTTGGGTTTTGAACATACATTAACACGTTAAAGCCTGTATGAGATTTTATTTTGTGTATATATACAGTATCTCACAAAAGTGAGCACACCCCTCACATTTTTGTAAATATTTTATTATATCTTTTCATGTGACAACACTGAAGAAATGACACTTTGCTACAATGCAAAGTAGTGAGTGTACAGCTTGTATAACAGTGTAAATTTGCCGTCCCCTCAAAATAACTCAACACAGCCATTATTGTCTAAACCGTTTGCAACAAAAGTGAGTACACCCCTAAGTGAAAATGTCCAAATTGGGCCCAATTAGCCATTCCACCCCCCGGTGTCATGTTACTTATTAGTGTTACAAGGTCTCAGATGTGAATAGGGAGCTGGTGTGTTAAAATTGGTTTTATCGCTCTCACTCTCTCATACTGGTCACTGGAAGTTCAACATTGCACCTCATGGCAAAGAACTCTATGAGGATCCTGAAAAAAAGAATTGTTACATATTACATAGTTACATTGAGGTTGAATAAAGACAATAGTCCATCCAGTTCAACCTGTGTAGGTGCGCATGGCCGTAATCATCTCTCATACCCCTTAATGTTCTGATCCTTGAGATGTACGTCCAAGAGTCTTTTGAAAGTAGCCATACTTCCCGCAGAAACTACCTCTTGTGGTAGAGAATTCCACACTCTTGTAGCCCTAACAGTAAAGAACCCCCCTGCGTTGCCTTAGGTCAAAATGCTTCTCCTCTAATCCCATTGTATGTCCTCAAGTCCTCATGCAATCCTTGCAACTGAATAGCTTTTTTCTCTTACGTCCTCCGACAGTCGCCGCCTCTTCATATTCGTCACATATGGGGTATTAGACTTTGCTCCGAAGGAGTAGCTAGGCAACAGAATATGTTAACAATAAAGCTTTAACATATCCCACCCTCAAGGGGTGGTCCCCTCAGTCAATACCCTCCTACTTCCTGCAACCATATCTCAGTTTTAATGTCTAGCTTGTCAGGAGTGGCTGGCTCTCTCTGTGCTGGGACTTTTTGTCCCAGACTCTTTCTTCTTTTTAATATTTTGTTTGAGTTTTCTCTCTACCTTTACTTAGCTGTTATTTTTGTCAGCATTAGTTAGTTCTTCGGACGAAGAGGATCATGCAGACTGGGTCTCGGGCTGATCCCCCTGGTCGCAGGTCGTGGGTCAGTGGCTTCCCAGTCTGCCATCGAGCGTTCAGCCAGGTAACGCTCCTGGCACAGTGAACGACCCATCCCTGTTCGGTGCAGGGATGATTGGTGAGGTGGCTACCTCTCCGGACGCTGTGCGGTTTCTGAACCGCCATTGTGTGCGTCTTGTATTGCGACTCTCCCTGCCTCATGTGCAGCGGCTTGTTCGCCTGTGCGGGTTCCCCACGCCATGTGAGGTAAGTGTATTTATGTGGGGACCTGTCTGTCTGGGGGGGTCTCAGTCTGGGACTGTGTAACCTGCCTTTGAATCACACTGCTTGTCTCCCTATCTCTCGGCTGCATGCTGTGGGCTGCAAGGGGGGGGGGGAGCTGTATGACACTGAGTATGTCAGGCTGGGCAGTGTGAGGAGCTGTGTGCTGTGGGGCATGTTTTTAATGGCATGTTGGGGCATATACAGCGATCGCTGCGGCGATCTAACATGTATCCATATAATGGGATAAAATTGTGTGTGATTTTATGCACTGTGGAGCGGCGATTTCGGCGCCAAACGACGCCATTTTACCGGCGCCCGCTCCGGCCGCATGGTTTACATGCACGGCGGCCATTTTCTTGTAGCCTCCATAGGCTTACATAGAGCGCCCTGGCAGCATCACTTCCTCTCTCCTGGAAGCACCGATCGAGGCAGCAGCAGCGGCAGAGTCTCCTCAGGTTTTATCCTTCTATTCCTGTGTTCCATTGCCTGTATTCCGTCTGTATATTCCCTGTGGGGGTCTCATTGTGCCTGAGTGTGGTGCGGTGGGCTGCGCTTGCCGCGCTTGCTGTAAGGGGGCAGTTACCCTTGGTTGTCTGGCATACAGGGGCAATGGATTCTCAGGAGGGCAAGTTTCCCACAGTATTGGTGGAAAGCCAGGGGACCGCTGTTTCCCCCCCAGGGGGGGATTTAGCCACTATTGTGGCTGGCCTTGCTGCACAGGTGCAAATGCTGGTGGCTGCTCAATCTACTAAACGGCCCAGAGTTGCTCTGTCCTCTGATTCTGAGGGTGAAGGTGATGGGGCTGTTCTGGCAGGGACCCCCCTATCGGGGTCCCGCTCCTCTCTTGATCTAGTGGGGTCTGAGGTAGAGGCTGAAGTTGAGGGGGTTGATAATTCTCCCCCTGGCTCGCCTGAAGAGCGTGCAATCATGGATGAGTTGATTGCTTCCATTAAGCAGACGCTACGTTTGCAGGACGAGGTGTGTCCCCCGGCTGCCTTGGCGGCTTATGGGACGCAGAGAAAACGCAGGACGCCGCAGGTTTTCCCCTGCAATGCTGATTTTCAGCGCGCTGTTAAGGACCAATGGCGCGATTTGCGCAAGCCTTTTGCGGTACCAAGTAAATTTAAGCTGCGTTATCCTTTCTCGCCTGCCACTGATGAACGGTGGTGTGTGCCTCCGCCAGTGGATCATGCTATTGCGGTTTTGAACAAAGCCACTGCGATCCCTGCAGAGGGATCCCCTGTTTTCCGTGATGCCACGGATAGGAGACTGGAGTCTCTTGCCCGTCATACTTATTCTGTTACGGGTTCTATGCTTAAGGCTCTGTTTGCTTCTCTCATGGCGGCCCAGGCGATCGCAAGTTGGACGCAGGTGCTTAGGCGCGTCCTGGTGGCCGATTCGGCCTCGGCGGCGACCCTGGATATGGTGGATCAGATCCACCAGGGTGTCATGTATCTGTGTGATGCGGACCTGGACCTGATTCCGTTGGCTGCACGTGTGCACAGCGTGGCGGTGTTGTCTCGCCGCCTGGTTTGGTTGAAATGTTGGTCGGTGGACCAATCTTCACGTAAAACCTTAGCCAATCTGCCTTATGATGGGTCTCGCCTTTTTGGGGAGTCCCTGGATGTGTTGATTAAGGGGATCACCGGGGGTAAGAGAACTCTCTTGCCCCATTTCCCCAAGGCTAAGGGGGCTTCTGGGAAGAAGCATGCTAATTTTCGGCCCCCTCAGGGGTCCTTTCGTGCCTTTCGGCCGCACTACAAGGGCAAGCCGTTCAAAGGCCAAGGCTCTCAGAAGAAGCCCTGGTCTGGGAAACAGAAGTCCGGCCAATCCGGACCTGCGGCCCATAACAGTTCGGCCTGAAGGGGCGCCCTCACCCAGTTTTGGGGTGGGGGGACGCTTGCTCGGTTTTCTTCAGCCCTGGTTGGCCCGTGTGAGGGACAGATGGGTTCTGGAAATCGTTCGATCTGGTTACAAGATCGAGTTTCTCTCTCGGCCGGAGAGCAGATTCTTTCCCTCAAATCTTCAACTGTCTCCGGAGCGCCTGCGGGATCTGCACCTGGCGGTGCGGGACCTGAGGGCTCAGGGAGTGGTGGTTCCGGTGCCTCATCGGGACAGATTTCGGGGGTTTTATTCCAATCTGTTCACCGTGCCCAGGAAGGAGGGCAAGGTTCGTCCGATTCTGGACTTGAAAGCTCTGAACCGCTCTGTGCGGGTTCGCAAGTTCCGCATGGAATCCCTGCGCTCGGTGGTGGCTGCCCTGGTTCCGGGGGAATTCATGGCCTCCATCGATTTGAAGGATGCGTACCTTCACATCCCCATATTCGAGGGTCATCAGAGGTACCTTCGATTTGCCATTGCGGAGGATCACTACCAGTTTGTGGCGTTGCCCTTTGGGCTCGCCTCGGCTCCGCAGGTCTTCACCAAGGTGCTTGCACCGGTTCTGGCATTGTTGAGAGCCCAGGGCATTTCTGTCCTGGGGTATCTGGACGACATTCTGGTTCGGTCTGCGACCAGACGGGGTCTGGAGAAGGACCTGTCTGTCACGATGCAAACTCTGCAGGAGTTCGGTTGGACGATAAATGTTCCAAAGTCGACACTGAGTCCGTCGGTTCGTCTCCCCTATCTGGGAATGATACTGGACTCAGTGCAGGCGAAGGTCTTCCTGCCGGAAGACAAACTCAGGACTCTTCAGGAGGAAGTCAGGTCCCTCAGGGACGTTCCACACTCGTCTCTGCGGACGGGTATGAGATGTCTGGGATTGATGGTCTCGGCCTTCGAGGCGATTCCTTTCGCGCAGTTTCACACGCGGGGTCTCCAAGCGGAGATCCTGTCCAGGTGGGACGGGCGACCTCAATCTCTGGATCTTCAGATCTCGTTGAGTCATCGCACCAGGGAAAACCTTCTGTGGTGGCTCCAGTCCCCGTTGGTGTCCGGGGGCAAGTCGTTTCGTCCGATCTCATGGACGATAATCACCACGGATGCCAGCCTGTCGGGCTGGGGTGGTGTTCTGGGCGTTCTGTCCGCCCAGGGGACCTGGTCGGAGGGGGAGTCTTCCCTCCCGATCAACATTCTGGAATTGCGTGCGATAAGGCTCTGTCTTCATCGCTGGACGGACCGGCTGCAGGGCTGCCCGGTTCGGGTGCAGACGGACAATGCCACGGCGGTGGCCTACATCAACCACCAAGGGGGCACCAGGAGTGCCCGAGCGGCTCGAGAAGTGGCCGACATTCTGTCTTGGGCCGAGACTCATGTCCCGGCGATGACGGCGGTTCACATTCCGGGAGTGGAGAACTGGCAGGCGGACTATCTGAGTCGCCAGACCCTGGATCAGGGGGAATGGTCTCTCCACCCGGCTGTCTTCCAGATGTTGTGCGCGAAGTGGGGTCTTCCAGATGTGGACCTGTTCGCGTCTCGCCTCAACTACAAGGTAAAGAGGTTCGTGGCAAGGACGCGCGACCCTCGGGCAGACGCGTCGGACGCGTTAGTGGCCCCGTGGCATCAGTACAGGCTGATGTACGCGTTTCCACCGATTCAGTTGCTGTCCAGGTTCCTTCGCAGGTTGCACTCGGAACGCAGCACGGTGATTCTTGTGGCACCGGACTGGCCTCGCCGGTCCTGGTACGCAGACCTCGTGAATCTGGCGGTCGACGTCCCTTGGCGTCTGCCTCTTCGAGACGATCTACTGTCTCAAGGACCGATTTACCATCCTGCTTTACAGTCGCTGGCTTTGACGGCCTGGCTGTTGAGACCGAGGTCCTGAAGGAGAAGGGTCTCTCTCCAGAGGTCGTTCATACTTTGATCAACGCGAGGAAGTCTTCCTCGGGGAAGGTTTATTACCGTACTTGGAAGGCCTATTTTGCCTGGTGTGAGTCCAGGGGGTTTTCACCCCGCACGTACTCGGTTTCCCGTGTGCTGTCTTTCCTTCAGACGGGTGTCGATCAGCGTTTGGCGCTGGCTACGATAAAGGGTCAGGTGTCGGCGCTGGCCGTTCTGTTTCAACGTCCCGTGGCTTCCAACTCCTTGGTTGGCACTTTTATTCAGGGTGTGCGGCATCTGGTTCCTCCTAGGAGGGATCCTTTGCCCCCTTGGGACTTGAATCTCGTTCTCTCTGTGTTACAACGTGCTCCTTTTGAACAGATCAGGGAGATCTCGTTGTCTATGTTGTCCAAAAAGGTCGCCTTTTTGGTGGCGATCACTTCGGCTCGCAGAGTGTCGGAACTGGCGGCTTTGTCCTGCAAGTCTCCGTACCTGGTTGTTCATTTGGATAAGGTGGTCTTGCGACCTAATCCTTCTTTTTTACCGAAACGAGTTTCGGAATTCCATCTTAACGAGGATATTGTTTTGCCTTCGTTGTGCACGAAGCCTAAACATCCGAAGGAGGTGAGATTGCACTCTCTGGATGTTGTTCGGGCGATAAGGGTTTACCTTAAATCGACTGAGTCTTTTCGTAAGACTGACTCCTTGTTTATTCTTCCAGAGGGTCCTCGGAAGGGCATGGCGGCTTCGGCCTCTACCATCGCCAAATGGATCAGGCAGACCATTGAACAGGCCTATGCCTTGCAGGGGAAGGTTCCCCCTGTGCCTGTGAAGGCGCACTCTACTAGATCACTGAGTACGTCTTGGGCCTGCCGTCATGGGGCTTCTGTAGCCCAGGTGTGTAAGGCGGCGACTTGGTCGACCGTACACACTTTCACAAAATTCTACAAAGTAGATGTTCAGGCTTCGGCGGATGCTTCCTTTGGCCGCAAGGTTCTTAGTGCGGCTGTTCCATAGGGTCCCTTGTTGGGGACTCCTGGCTGTTGGGATAGTTTTTTGTATCCCCTGGTTTTTTTGTCTTTTCCTGGGTTGTTGCTCCTGTTGAGCACTTATTTTTGCTGTTGCCCAGCTGGTTTCCTTCCTTTGGTAAGGTTCCTTTCTTTGATGTGGAGACTGCGTTGCCTTTCGGCGCGGATGCGTTTCCCACCCCTCATGTTTGCACTGCTTTGGGACGTCCCCATATGTGACGAATATGAAGAGGCGGCGACTGTCGGAGGACGTAAGAGAAAACGGAATTTTTGTAAAATCTTACCTGTAAAATTCCTTTCTCTGAGTCCTCCGACAGTCGCCGCCCCCGCCCCTCTTTTGGGGTTTGAATGTATACTCTACTGCTATTCCACTAAAACTGAGATATGGTTGCAGGAAGTAGGAGGGTATTGACTGAGGGGACCACCCCTTGAGGGTGGGATATGTTAAAGCTTTATTGTTAACATATTCTGTTGCCTAGCTACTCCTTCGGAGCAAAGTCTAATACCCCATATGTGACGAATATGAAGAGGCGGCGACTGTCGGAGGACTCAGAGAAAGGAATTTTACAGGTAAGATTTTACAAAAATTCCGTTTTTCTATGCTGAGATCACCATTGAGGTATTTATAAATTGCTATCATGTCCCCTCTCAGATGTCTCTTCTCCAGGCAGAATAAATTAAGCGATTGTAGACGCTCTTCATAATTAAGGTCCTTCAATCCCCTAATTAGTTTTTTTTTGCCCTTCTCTGGACTCTCTCCAGCTCCAAAACATCCCTCCTGAGGACTGGCGACCAGAACTGGACAGAATACTCCAGATGCGGTCGGACCAGAGTTTTATAAAGTGGTAGGATTATAGTTTTATCTCTGGAATACATCCCTTTATTTATGCATGCTAATATTCTGACGGCTTTGGCAGCTGCCGCTTGACATTGCATGCTATTGCTTAGTCTATCCTCTACCAAGACTCCCAGATCTTTCTTTTCTTTTTGATTCCCCCAAAGGTTCCCCCCTAAAGTGTATTGTGCTTTTATGTTTTTAGTCCCCAAGTGCAAAAGCTTACACTTCTCCACATTAAACCTCATTTGCCATGTCGTTGCCCACTCTGTTATTTTGTTCAGGTCATTCTGTAGGATATCTGCCTCATGCTGTGCAGTTATTGCCCTGCCCAATTTTGTGTCATCTGCAAAAACTGATATAGAACTACTGATCCCGTCCTCAATGCTGTTTATGAATAAATTGAACAGGGTTGGTTCCAGGACTGAGCCTTGGGGGTCCCCACTTACCACCCCAGACCAGTCTGAGTATGCGCTATTTATTACCACCCTTTGGACATGCCCTTTTTGCCAGTTCCGTATCCAAGAGCAAACCTTGGGGTCGATGCCTGCAGACCTTATTTTATAAATTAAGCGCTTGTGGGGAACTGTATCAAACGCCTTAGCGAAATCCAGGTACACCACATCCACCCGTCTCCCCCTATCTAGCTCACAGCTCACCTCCTCGTAGAATGTTAAGAGATTGGTTTGACAAGAATGCCCTTTAGTAAACCCGTGCTGATTACTGCTGATGATGTTGTTGTCTTTAGCAAACTCTACGATATAGTCCCTTATCATACCCTCCAGAAGTTTACATACTATCGATGTCATACTGACCGGCCTATAATTTCCCGGGACATGCCTCTGCCCTTTTTTGAATATCGGTATCACGTTAGCTTTCCTCCAATCCCCCGGTACATTTCCTGTTATAATACTGTCAGCAAAGATCAGGAACAGTGGTCTAGATATAGTTTACTAAGTTCTTTGAGTACTCTCGGATGTACCCCATCCGGGCCTGGTGATTTATTTTTTTTTGATATGGCTTTATTGAATTTCCCCCATTAGATCCTACAAAATTTTTCAAAATCAGAAGATGATACATTTAAACATATTACTCAAGATTTATTATATTAATTGGCAGTGCTGTTAAAGCAGGCACTATAAACAAAGATATCATCTTTTACTAATATTAACTATAATTAGCACGTGTGAGTGTGGGCATACTGGGTCAATAGGTTACATCTGTTATAGGCCATTTATTAACCTTTTCAACAACTTGGTAAACAGGTTGCTCTCTATTGCGCTAAGCTCATCTTACTAGACATGGCTAGGAATGATATTCAAGTTTGTGAACAGGTTGATTACAGGCACACATAATTCCCTTTTTGAACAGGGAGTACTATTTACTTTCAAATGTTTTTATTGAAGGAAATAAAGACAATACAAACTGTCAAATGCAACCACGAGCAATAATCAATGAAAAAAGAGATCAATCTGAACAATGCCAAGCAGCAATGAAATATGCAGAAGAGCATTAACTGGCCCACTAAGAGCGACGACCAAAGAAAAGGCCTGTTATGGGAGCCAAAAAACAGGGACCAGTGTTGGGGAGACTTCCCCAGATCCTCCCGGGAGCCAAGCTTAACCATGTGGGGATGATGAGTTAAAATACAGCAAATTGGCGAGGGAAACCCCCGGCCCCAAGCACCCAAGAGGGTTGCGACACATTTGGGGACCAGGTCTCTCACCAAGAAGCAACAGGGTTCTCAGCA
Organism: Pelophylax lessonae; assembly: GCF_965119305.1. Taxonomy (NCBI): domain Eukaryota; kingdom Metazoa; phylum Chordata; class Amphibia; order Anura; family Ranidae; genus Pelophylax; species Pelophylax lessonae. The sequence goes on along the minus strand of NC_138772.1, from coordinate 313,386,123 downwards.
GAAGAATCCCTGAGCAGGTACGGAGGCAAGTGCAAAGGGAAGAGACTCCACCAGGAGGAGCGGGGGAAGCCCCAATCCTTAAAACAATAGATACAGAAGTAAAATAAAATACAAAAATCAGACGAAAAGAGTAGAAAAGTAGGGGTAAGGGAATCAGGAAGAAGAGAAAAGAAGGGAAGGAAAGTCACCGGGGGTACAGTAGGTGTGGTAAGTCAGGGAAGTCTACAAGGTTATATGCACATATTGAGCCCATGGATCCCAAACAACTTCGTACTTAGCTATTCGGTCCTGTAAATTTGCCACCATTTTTTCCTGGGCCATGATCCAAGAGATCTTACTTTTAGCAGCATTAAGGGAGACCAAAGGTCGTTTCCAGGACTTAACCAAGGTGGGCTTCGCTCCCAGGAGCATGAAAAACAATAGGGCGGACAAGCTCTTAGGGTACATCCGTGGGAAGTCATGGAGGAAGGTGAAGTGGTGTTTGGGGGACCTGGAGGTTCGGGACTTGTCGGAGCAGATGGAAAAATGTATTCCAAAAGTAACGGATTCTAGGGCATGACCACCAAATGTGAATGAAGGATCCCTGGTGTTCACAACCCCTGAAACACAAAGGTGATGTGCTAGGGAACATAAGAGCCAAACGGGTCGGTACCAAATACCACTGAGTCAAAATTTTAACGTTTGCCTCAATAAAAGTCGTGCTAAGGACGCCTTTAAAGGATCTATGAAACATACGGTGCCATTCGTCTAGCGAGTAAGCTGTCTGTAAATCACTTTCCCATTTGAGGGCATAAGAAGGCTTATCTAAGGGATCCATCAGGGCTGCATATATGGTTGATATGCCCCCCCTCAACTCCGATGATTCAGAACACCACCGCTCGTAAGAGTTTAATCATGGAGGTACCTGTTTGTCCGACCACATTGCATGCAGAAAATGGGAAATTTGATAAAAACTGAACTTTTCCGATGCCAGCATCTTAAGTTTGTTAATGCAATGGAAATGTCCTATGCGGTACAGACCTTTGTTTGTCCACCAGTGAAAAGCCTTGACGTCATGCCCGGGCATGAATTGGGGATGATGGAATAAATGAGTTAACGGCCTCATGGGTGAGACCAGACTAGGGTGTCGATAGAGCTGTCTACATACGGGCCTGGTGATTTATTTGTGTTAATTTTATCCAGCCTTTCCCTGATTTCACCCTCTGTTAGCCATAGCGGCAGGTCCTGTGAATTACTGCTAACCATACAGTCATGGTCAGAGTACCCCTCCTTTTCCTGTGTAAAGACCGAGGAGAAAAAAGCATTAAGCACGGTTGCCTTTTCAGTGTCCTTTGTAACCATCCTCCCCTCATTGTTAATTATGTGTGCAACATGCTCTGCCCTTGTTTTTTTGCTGTTGATATATTTAAAGAATTTCTTTTCTATCCTTTTCTATTCTTTTTACTATCCTCCGCTATTTGTCTCTCGAAGTTGATTTTAACCATTTTGATTTCGTATTTACTTTTCTTATTTGCCTCCTTATATTGCTGGAAAGCCGATAATGTGCCCTCTGATTTATATTTCTTGAAGGCCATTTTTTTCCCCTAATTTGTTTTTTAACATTACGGTTTAGCCAGCCAGGTTTGGATTTGTGTCTTCTAAATTTATTTCCCATGGGAATGCACTGCAAGATGCATTTGTTTAATGTGTTCCTAAAGCATTCCCATTTTTCCTTCGTGGTCAGTGTTCCTAGGGTTTGGTCCCAGTTTACCATTTCCATCATTGAGCACAATTTGGGAAAGTTTGCCCTTCTGAAGTTTAGGGTTCTTATGTTCCCCTCTTGCCTTGTTATATTGTTATTTATGCTAAATGTGATCATCCTGTGATCGCTAGAGCCCTGGATGTCTTGGACTCCTACCCCAGAGATTAGGCCTGGGTCATTAGTGATCAATAGATCCAGCACTGCATTATCTCTAGTAGGAGAATCCACTAACTGAGACATGTAGTTGTCCTGTAAGGTTTCCATGAATTCCATGATTCTAACTCTGTAATCATCCCTTCCATAATATCATTCCTCTCTATAACCCTTACATTATTCTTGACATAGAGACATACGCCTCCCCCTCTTTTTCCTACCCTGTCCTTCCGGTACACAGAATACCCTTGGATATTGGCCAGCCAGTCATGTGAGGGGTCGAACCAAGTTTCTGTTATTCCCACAAGGTCAATGTCCTCCTCATGTACTAACATTTCCAACTCATCCATTTTATTGGCTAGGCACCTGGCATTTGCATATACCCCTCTTAGATTTGTGGAAGTTGGTAGTGAATGGTGCTTATTTTTATTCCTGTTTGGTCTGAGGTTTGCCTGCACAGACCCCCCAATTGACGTTTAGGATATACTGTCACTGCTGAACCTAATAATACCTTCTGTCTTTTGCTCCCTCCTGACTGACTCTACTCCTGAGTCTCCTAGTTTAAAAGCCCCTCCAACTTGGTGGCCATCTTTCTCCCCAAAAGAACTTTACCGTCCCCATTAAGGTGCAGCCCTTCCTTACTAAAGAGCCAGTAGCCGACTGAGAAGTCAGCCCAGCTCTCCAGGAACCAAAACCCCGCCTTCCTACACCAGATCCTCAGCCACTTGTTAAATTCCCTAATCTCCTTCTGCCGAACCCTGTGTGTCTTGAGGTACTGGCAGTATTTCAGAGAAAACCACCTTGGAGGTCCTATTCCTTAATCTATTCCCTAAGTCCCTGAAATTGTTCTTTAGGATCCTCCACCTTCCTCTTACTTGGTCATTGGTGCCCACATGTACCATGACCACTGGGTCGTCCCCAGCCCCACCCAATAATCTGTCTACCCGATCCGCGATGTGCCGAACTTGAGCGCCCGGTAAACAACATAGTGTTCGGCTACCACGATCGTTTTGACAGATTTCCCTCTCTGTCCTCTTGATAATTAAGTCCCCCCACTGCCACAACCTGTCTAACCTTTCCTGAGTCTTGGCCCCCCTCTTTCCTGGAGCCGCCACTCCCCTGGCAGCTGGGGGAGGGCGCATGCTCCAACACTGCTACCCCTGAGCTGATATCCTCATCAACATGCAACTTGGCATATTTGTTGGACTTTCCTCCCTGGCACTCTTCCCTCTACCCTTCCTAACGGTCACCCAACTGCCTACCTCTGATGCCTGTGTCCTCTCTTCTTCTCCCTCCTCTATGCTGGCCCCTGCCAGCACCTGATGGATAATGTCCAAGCTCCTTTCCAGGTTGTTGATGCTACGCAGTGTTGCCACTTTGTTCTCTAGATCCAGGATCTGAGCTTCCAGAGAAACAAGTCGCTCACATCTTGCACAGCAATATTCGCCCTCGATTGGTTTATCAAGGAACGCATACATTCAGCAAGAAGTGTACTGAGTGGTATCCCCAATCCTGTCAGACATTATTACCCTCTACTCTATAGGGATAATTAGTAACAACCTGCTATTCCTTACCTACTCTACCTTTATCTCCCCTGGTACTAACTCTAAGGTACTCACCGGTCGCTAAGATACTCACCAGTCGCTAAGATACTCACCAGTCGCTAAGATACTCCCAGTCGCTAAGATACTCCCCAGTCGCTAAGATACTAACCAGTCCTCCCAGGTACTCACAAGGTATTCCCTGCCAGACGGTTACTCCCAGGCGCACTCTACTCGGTCGCAAGAAAGTCACTCAGTCGCAGATCACAGTCGGTCACAAATCACAGTCGGTCACAAATCACAGTCGGTCACAGATCACAGTCAGTTGCGGATCACAGTCAGTCACTGGCTGCAGTCAGTCGCTGGCCGCAGTCAGTCGCTGGCCGCAGTCAGTCACCGGTCACAGTCAGTCGCAGGCCGCAGTCAGTCGCAGGCCGCAGTCAGTCACAGGTCGCAGCCAGTCACTGGTCACAGTCAGTCGCAGGTCACAGTCAGGTAGTCGAAAGTCACAGTCAGTTGCAGGTCACTGTCAGTCAGTCGTAGGCCGCAGTCAGTTGCAGGTCACTGTCAGTCGCCGGTCACAGTCAGTCGCTCTACATAAAGATGGCCTAGGGCCCTATGCTATAAGAAGATTGCCAAGACCCTGAAACTGAGCTGCAGCACGGTGGCCAAGACCATACAGCGGTTTACCAGGACAGGTTCCACTTGGAACAGGCCTCGCCATGGTCGACCAAAGAAGTTGAGTGCACGTGCTCAGCTTCATATCCAGAGGTTGTCTTCGGGGAATAGACCTATGAGTTCTGCCAGCATTGCTGCAGAGATTGGAGCGGTGGGGGTCAGCCTGTTAACGCTCAGACCATACGCTGCACACTCTATCAAATTGGTTTTCATGGCTGTCATCCCAGAAGAAAGCCTTTTCTAAAAATGATGCATAAGAAATCTTGAAAAAAATTTGCTGAAGACAAGCAGACCAAGGACATGGATTACTGGAACCATGTCCTGTGGACTGATGAGACCAAGATAAATCTATTTGGTTCAGATGGTGTCAAGCGTGTGTGGCGGCAACCAGGTGTGAAGTACAAAGACAAGTATGTCTTGCCTACAGTCAAGCATGGTGGTGGGAGTGTCATGTTCTGGGGCTGCATGAGTGCTGCCGACATTGGGGAGCTACAGTTCATTAAGGGAACCATGAATGCAAAAATGTACTGTGACATACTAAAACAGAGCATGACCCCCTCCCTTCAGAGACTTGGCCGCAGGGCAATATTCCAACATAATGACCCCAAACACACCTCCAAGATGACCAATGCCTTACTGAAGAAGCTGGGGTTAAAAGTGAAGGACTGGTCAAGCATGTCTCCAGACCTTAACCCTATTAAGCATCTGTGGGGCATCCTCAAACGGAAGGTGGAGAAGCACAAGTTCCCTAACATCCACCAGCTCCGGGATGTTAGAGACTAGTTGTTGGAGAAACATGGACTTTAAAGGCACTGGGTAAATTAAAATATAACAATTTTATTGATTTACATTTTAAAATGCACAAAAGCAAAAAGAGAAAAACCATAAATTCCCCCTTTAAAAAAAGGTGTTGATATATGTAACCTATATACACAGAACTAGTAAACTATAAAGACAAACAGTGGTAACTGCGGTTATTTTAGATACTTCACATCAAGGAGATCTCAGAGAAGGTGACAGTTGTGTGAGCTGCCGTCCGCCGAGATCGACTGATGTGATTATAGATGCATAGAAATTTCATAGAGCCAGGTTGCTTGACATGTTTCTGTTTTTTGTTCACCTGTATTTCTATACTGCTGTTTGTTTGGATATCTATTTGTATATGCTGGCTAATGATGAAATTTCAGTTATGCAGAGAATTGGATTGCTAGCTCCAGAAGAAGCTTCCTAAGCGAAACATGTCGAGCAACCTGGCTCTATGAACTTTCTATGCATCTATAATCACATCAGTCACCTTCTGTGAGACCTCCTTGATGTGAAGTATCTAAAATAACCTCAGTTACCACTGTTTGTCTTTATAGTTTACTAGTTCTGTGTATATAGGCTACATATACTGTATCAATGCCTTTTTTGAGGCGAGGTATTTATGTTTTTTCTCTTTTTGCTTTTGTGCATTTTAAAATGTAAATCAATCAAATTGTTATATTTTAATTTACCCAGTGCCTTTAAAGTCCACGTTTCTCCAACAACTAGTCTCTATCCCAGGTTGGCCCCACTGGATGGGGGCTGGCCTGCGAGTTAAACTCCTCACGAGGTCTCATAAAATTGGGTCTCGGCCCAAGTCGCAGCGCTCCTCCTGGTTGATGGAGAGGGGTTCTGTCTGGAGCGGTGCCCGCATGGTTCCTCGTATGGTGAGTAGCTGTCCCCCCTTTCCCCCTGGAGGGTTTTGGGTTGGATGTGGGCCCTTCCTTGGGACGGTTGGACCCCCGGGTTTCCATCATTCCCGTAAGGCACCCCCCATCATCTGTCCCCTATACTATCCCCCCTCCCTCTCCACATATGTTAGGGATGTTTGGATGGTCTGATACACCTCCTGGGGTGGGGGCAGGGTGCTATTCTGGTGATGGGGCCGGGGGGGTGCGCCACTGGCTACCGGACGATCGACTGTGCAGGGGGGGGTTGTACCTGGTGGGGGCTCCTGCTAGGGCATCCTGCTCTGTCTGGGTCTGTCCTTGAGGCTTGGGTTCCCTCCTGGGTCCCTGTAAGCCTCATGGTGCAGATTCAGATTGTTTTCAGACTTTTTACAGTTCCCAGGAAGGAAGGCAAAGTGCGTCCAATACTGAACTTCAAGGTGCTGAACTGCTTTGTGCGGGTACAGAAGTTCAGATTGGAGTCCATTTGCACGGTGGTGGCATCCCTGCATCAGAGGGATTTCCTTGCCTCTATCGACATCAAGGATGCTCACCTTCACATTCCAATATGTGCCAGTCACCAGCGCTTCCTGTGCTTTGCTTTGGGAGAGGAGCATTACCAGTTTGTGGTGTTGCCCTTTGGTCTCGCCTCTGCTCCTGGGGTCTACACAAAAGTGTTAGCCCCGGTTCTAGCTTTGCTATGCCAATGGGGGATCACGGCACGGGGCTACTTCTGCAAGAGAAGTCTCCTTCTGCTCTGGTGGAAAACCTAGAAATCACAATACCAACTCTGCGGGAGTTCGGCTGGATTCTGAATTTTCAGAAGTCTGCCCTGGTTCCATCCACAAAGCTGGATTATCTGGGCCTGACTCTGGACTCGGCCTTAGCTAGAGTGCTCCTTCCTCTGGATGAACTCCAGAAATTGCAGGCTGAAATTTATCTCCAGGTGTCCAATAGATGGTCATCCCTTCGGACTTGCATGCGGGTGCTGGGCCTTATGGTGTCTACCTTTGAGGCGGTTCAGTTTCCACAATTTAATGCGAGATCCCTGCAAAGGGAGATTCTGACCAAATGGGAAAAGACTTTGCAGTCTCTGGACAATCCGATTTGGCTGAATCAGGGAACAAAGGAGTCCCTGATATGGTTGCTTCATTCTCTGGAGCTTCTTCTGGGCATATCCTTCCTCCCCTTGTATTGGACAGTGGTCACCATGGATGCCAGCCTGTCCGGCTATTGAGGTGTCCTCGGCAAGCATTCTGCTCAGGGGATCTGGCTGCTGGAAGAGTCCAGACTACCGATCAATGTCTTGGAACTCCAAGCAATCAGACTGGGTCTGGACCATTGGACGGCTTGTCTTTAGGGATGTTAATATAAACACCTGACGGTTGTTTTTTGGTAAAGAGTTTCTTGCTACTGTTAAAAACAAGTCTTTTGGTGAATGGATTAAGTGGGAGGTTTTTGTTCCCTTTCCTTCTAATTTACGTTCCTGGGGGTGGTTCACTAGTCTCTTTCCTGATGAGAAACCCTCCAGAAAGGGACGGTAACTCTCAGATTCGTTAAGACCCGGGAAGGTTGTTGCTTTCAGGAGTTTAATCCACCTCATTTCCCATTGGAGCAGGGTTTTGTTCCAATCGCCCCCCCTCCTTGGGATATGGATTCGTTCAAGGGCTATAAAAGATACTTCGGGCATTTTGTATGCATGTTTATACGCAACGTGTCGGCCTAGAGGTAGGTGGAAATTACACATTTCCATCGAGTTGACATGTTTGCCGATCCTTTTACCAAATTCTTGTTTCGTCTTGCCTATATAAAAGGCGTTGCATTCGCATTTCATTATGTATACTACGCCTCTTGTTCGGCAGTTGGCGTAGTGTTTAGGTTCGAAGATGTCTCCGTTAGGTAGTGTTGTTCTAATGCATCTTTTTATAACTTTGCACTGGTTGCAAGATCCACAAGGGAATGTGCCTTTATTTTTACAAGGGTCCTTATGTGTTCCTTCTTTGAACTCACTGTGGACCAAATTTTGTTTGACCGATCCTGCCTTCCTGTATGTGATGGGTGGGTGGTCTGTTATAAAATCCTTTACGGTTGGATCCTCTTTTAATATCGTCCAGTGTCGTTCCAAGATGCTCTTCAAAAAAGAGGTACCTGTGTTGGGTGCTATTGGTGGTGCCACATCCCTATAACAATTCAAGAAAAAGTTTTACCCTATTGGTGGGACTTTTTAGGCACTCACATGTACACAAAATTTTTTTTATAAAAAATATAAATTTTATTGAAAAATTACAATTTCATAGATATGCATAAAAAGCAAGTAAAGTAAGATACATCACATGTGCATTTAGGAAGTGACCACACAAGTACAGGGTGAAGGCTCAAAACCCGACTAGTTTCGGAGCTAAACAGTTACTCCTTCTTCAGGGGGGAGACGAGACCCTGGGTGGTGGTATTCTATGCAGTGATGAATGGCATTATATACCTGCCGGGATGTATTAAAATCAGATGCTGTCTATGCTCCTCCGAACCTGCACTCTGGCTGAATCACAACATAAAAATGGGGTACTCAGACCTCATACACATATGTTGTGAAGGAAAAGATTATGCCATTCTCTCGTGGGTGGCTCTCAGGAGGCACCAGGTAAGGATAGCTGGATCCCAAATTAGTGGCTGATCAGCTTGTTCAGATGGTAAACTGCCTGGATCATGCCAGACAAACAACCCTCGGTATTCACAGCAAGCGAGCAAATTGAAATTTTTTTACCGAGGGTTGTTTGTCTGGCATGATCCAGGCCGTTTACCATCTGAACAAGCTGATCAGCCACTAATTTGGGATCCAGCTATCCTTACCTGGTGCCTCCTGAGAGCCACCCACGAGAGAATGGCATAATCTTTTCCTTCACAACATATGTGTATGAGGTCTGAGTACCCCATTTTTATGTTGTGATTCAGCCAGAGTGCAGGTTCGGAGGAGCATAGACAGCATCTGATTTTAATACATCCCGGCAGGTATATAATGCCATTCATCACTGCATAGAATACCACCACCCAGGGTCTCGTCTCCCCCCTGAAGAAGGAGTAACTGTTTAGCTCCGAAACTAGTCGGGTTTTGAGCCTTCACCCTGTACTTGTGTGGTCACTTCCTAAATGCACATGTGATGTATCTTACTTTACTTGCTTTTTATGCATATCTATGAAATTGTAATTTTTCAATAAAATTTATATTTTTTATAAAAAAATTTTGTGTACATGTGAGTGCCTAAAAAGTCCCACCAATAGGGGAAAACTTTTTCTTGAATTCCAAGATGCTCTTGATCTTTTTGTGCTCGTTGGTGTATCTCATGATGATTCGCGTCTCTTGGTCAGCCTTCTTAGTGTCCTTTTGTATTTTTTTATAGAGGAGGTCTTGTCTCTCTTTTTGATTTGCTTTGTTAAAAGCTTTCCTAAGTGATGTTTTCGTATAGCCCCTTTCCATCAGTCTTGTAGTTAGTAGTTTTGCCTCTTTCTCGAAGTCTTTTTTTTTTTCCAATTATATCTTTATTTCTTTAAATTCAGTTACAAGAATATATGATCAATATCTTTTTACATCTTAATAACCAAAATCATAATATACACAACAACTGTTTCCCATATACGGGACTGATTTCTTCCTATTATTCTGTAACCAAACCCAAATCTCCCATTTTCATTATCTTTTCCCTCCTTCTCCCCTTCCCCAGTCCCCCGGGGTCCAAACAATACACCGAAAAAGAAAAAGAGAGAAAAAAAAAAAAAAAAAATTTGATAATATTGATAATAATAAAAAAGTAAAAATTTTTTTCTCTTCTTCCCCTCTCCTTCCATTGTTTCCATTTCTCCTCATATTTATCATTTTGTTGACGCGAGTATAATACTAATTTCTCCAAATTGCTTATCTCATCCACTTTCCTCGCCCACATGTTTATATTAGGAGGCTCGATATCTCTCCATCTGAGGGATATACATAACTTTGCTGCATTTACTAGATGGGGCATAATCGAGTTCCTATAGTTTTGCACCGGTTTACTAGGGGCGTGTAGCAGGAAGAGGGACGGTTCTTTGGGGGAAGTTATCTTTCATAATCTTCTGTGTTATCCTCCAAATCTGTTCCCAAAACCCCTCTATTTTCGAACATGTCCAGAATATGTGAAACATTGTCCCTTTCTCTGTCCCACATCTCCAGCAGCGGTCAGTATTTGATACAGAAATTTTGTTTAATTTAACTGGGGTATAATACCATCTGGTAAAGATCTTGTAATTTAGTTCTTGAATTTTAACGCACATTGAGGTTGAAAATACTGACCGTATTATTTGTTTTTCTTGTTCTGTTGAGAATGTGATGCCCATTTCCCTCTCCCACTCCTTCAGAAACGGTAATTTGCGCCTTTCTACTGGTAACATTATCAAGGAGTATAATTTAGATATTGTGTGTTCCAGAATCCCCTTCTGGATACATAATTTTTCAAATGGTGAAACAGTTTTATCCTCCTGAGATGGTACCTGCAATGTCCCTAATAAGTGACGTAATTGAATTGATCTCCAAAAATCTAAACAAAAATCGCCGGAGGCATCTGTTAATTCCTCCATAGTTACCCATCCTGTCTCTGAGACAAAATCTGATATCTGGAATATTCCTTTCTCTGCTAATATCTTGAATTTCTTGTCCTGACATCCTATTTCAAAGTGGGGGTTCCCTAATACTGGGTAAAGAATAGAATTTTCTCGTATAAGTTTTTCTTGTTGGAATATTTTCACACAAGTTTTTAACGTATTTCCTATGGTTGGGTGATTCTTAATTACTGCTGGTAAATTCTTATAGCACCATGGGGCTCTTTTTAGTAAAATCTCGCAGTGTGCCTGCTCTAAGTTTGGCCAAATCTTATGTTCCCCATGGCGGCACCAGTCTATCACTCTTCCTAGTTGAATAGCTTGGTAATATTTTCTCAAGTTCGGAACTGCCAGTCCCCCCTCTCTCTTGAATTTAAAAAGGTATTTTTTCCCTATTCTTGGACGTTTTGATTTCCAGATATAATTCATTATCTTAGTTTCGATCTGAGATAAAAAACGAAGTGGGATATGGATAGGGAGTGCCTGGGCCATGTATAGAAATTTTGGTAGGATACTCATTTTGATTATATTACACCTACCTATCCATGATTGCATTCCCCCTTTCCATTTTTGCAATAGTATATTTATTGATTGTAATAGGGGTTTAAAATTTGCCCCAAATAATTGTGATATTTTTGGTGTAATCCGTGTCCCTAGATATTTTAGGGCCTTCTTTGTCCAATTCAACTTAAAATTCACACATAATTGTTGTTGAAGTGCTTCTGATAATTCTAATCCCATTGTTTCGGACTTAGTGAAGTTTATCTTCATGTTTGATTGTATACTATAATTCTCCAATTCACGTAGCAAATTGGGAAGTGATATTTTTGGGTTTGTAATCGTGAATAGGACATCATCCGCAAACGCGGATATTTTATATTGGGCCTTCCCCACTTTGATCCCTGATATGTCAGAATTTCTGCGTATCTTGCAGAGAAAGGGTTCCAATGACAATACGAACAAAAGTGGTGACAGAGGGCATCCCTGTCTTGTTCCATTTACAATTTGGAATTCTGGAGAGAGGACTCCATTTACCTTCACTCTAGCCGATGGGGTTGAATAACTCTGTCTTATCCACTTTTGCATTTTCTCTCCTAGTCCTATATAGCGCAGGACAGCAAACATATATTCCCACCTGACCCTGTCGAACGCTTTCTCTGCGTCGGTATTGAGTAGGATCGTTGGTATCTTATTCTGGTGTGTTATGTGTATTAAATTCAGTAACTTAGTCGTGTTGTCCCTTGCCTCTCGGGTTGGAACAAAACCAACCTGATCTAGATGGATCAATTTTGTTAGGTATTTCTGTAATCTTACTGCTATAATCTTTGTAAAGATTTTAAAATCAGTGTTCAGTAGCGAAATTGGTCTGTAACTTTTACAGGAGGAGGGGTCTTTCCCTTCTTTGGGGATCACCGTTATATGTGCATGTATGGTTTCTTTGGGAATACTATTCCCTGCACCCCATGTATTGAACATGTCTCTCATAAATTCTTTCAGGTATGGTATTAATTTCTTGTAGTAATGTATAGTAAATCCATCGGGGCCGGGTGCTTTCCCTGTTTTAATATTTTTTATAATTTCCATTATCTCTACTACTGTAATTGGAGAATCTAGGATCTTACTCTCCTCTTCTGACAATTGTGGTATTTGTGAGGACTGTACATAGTCCTCCATCTGCGTCTGTGAGACTTTCGGAGTTTTTAAATTATATAATGTTTCATAATATTTTTTAAATTCTTTGGTTATCTGTTTGGGGTAACTAAATTTCTGTCCTGCGTCATTTACTATATGTGGTATATATGACGACAATTTTTGATCTCTAAGTGATCTTGCCAATAACCTTCCGCATTTATCACCTGATTCATAGATATTCTTTTTAGTTTTCTGAATTGTTGCTTTAGCCTTATAGGTTAAAAGTTCGTTAATTTCCTTTCTTATTTTTAGAAGTTCCTCCTTGCCCTCTGTTGTCGGCGCGTGCTTATGTTTTGCTTCTGCTATATATAGGGATTGGAGTAGATAATTTAATTGTTTATTTCGTTGTTTTTTGATCCTGGACCCGTGTTTAATTAGTATCCCTCTTATGACTGCTTTATGGGTTTCCCATATTATACCTGGGTCTGAATCTTCTGTAATATTAGTCCGGAAAAAAAATTCAATCTCTGATTCAACCTCTGCCATAGTCTCTTGGTCCTGTAGAAGACTTTCATTCAGTCTCCAGGTTGTTTCTCTCCTTTCTCTTTTATTTGGTAGCTCATAAGATATTATAATTGGGGCGTGGTCGGACCAAGTCACCACCCCCATTTTTATGTCTTTTATAGCATGTAATTGACTATGAGGGATTAAAAAATAATCTAAACGGGAATATTGTTGATGTAAGGGGGAGTAAAATGAATAATCTCTTTCTCCTGGGTGTTTAAGGCGCCATGCGTCTATTAATTGACCTTCTTGTAATATTTTGGAGAATTTTTTTTGTACCCTTACGGGGATTGAAGATATTCCCCGTGATGTATCCTCTGCTGGGATCAGGGGAATATTCAAATCTCCTCCTATTATAAGTTGTCCTTCTCTAAACTCATTTAATATGTTCATCACTCTACCAAGGAATCCATCTTGTTTTATATTTGGTACATACAAATTAGCTAATGTAAATACGGTCTCCCGTATCGTCCCTTTTATAAATAAGTAACGACCATTTGGGTCATTCAATATTTGCTTACATTTCCAAGGTAGATTCCTTGATATCAAGATGGACACCCCTTTTGATTTTGCCTCTAAGTTAGTTGCATGGTAAACTGTAGGAAAAAAATTATTACCTAGCCTTGGGCATTTATCCTCTCTAAAATGTGTCTCCTGTATCATAGCAATATCGACCTTCGATCTTTTCAGGTCGTCTATCAGAATTTTCCTTTTTTCCGGCACATTAAGACCTTTTGCATTAATAGAAAAAATTTGTATATTTTCCATTTTAAAAAGAGAGAAGAGAAGAGAAAAAATAAAAAAAAAAACCTCACTCCCCGGGGGCTTAGGGGGGGGGGGGAAGGTACCTACTTGGCCCCTTAGTTATAAGGGGTCGCTAATATAGCTTTACGCTGAGTTGCTCTTCCAGTTACTATTGGCTCTTTGAGCAATTTCCTAAATGGGGTTATAGATGGATCAGGCTAGAGAATATCCAGAAAGAAAGATAAAAACACAAATATCTACAAGAGGAACTCTCCCCTCACACTCCCGGATCCCAACCCAGGTATTTTCCAAAGTCTAATGGCATTTCTTCATACGCCTCCGCTTCCTCCACTGATCCCTCTCCCTCCCCCTCATGTCCCCCATCTCAAGCCATTCGGCAAAAAATAGAGGGGAGAGAGAGAAAAAAAAAAAAAAAAAAAAAAAAGGGAAAAAAAGGTAAAGGAGAGAGATGAAACAGGGCATATCCCTCACCTCTTCTACTATTTCCCCCCTCCCTTCTTGATACCTTAATCTATCGTCTATTAATCAATTCTTCCTCCAACCCCTACACCTCCCAAGAAAAAAAAAAAAAAAAAAGGGAAAGACCTCCCTTGTCACCGTGTTCTCTCACCCTCTTAAGGGACCTCTTACTTCGGTCCTATTAAACAATTTAGTGTTTTAGTTTTTAAAAAGAAAAAAAAAAAAAAAAAAGGGAAAAAAAAAAAAAACCCCACAGACCCCCTTCTATTCCTGTGTACTAACACCTTCTTTAGAACCTCTTAATGCGGTCCTATTAAACCATTAAGTGTTTAATCTAAATAATTTTGTGTCTTTACGTACAGAAAAAAAAGAAAATAATATCAGTAAATTAAGATACGCATTGAATTTTATATTATATTGTTGTTTGTGAATTGTGAATATCCCATTCCCCTTTCTTATCTGCCCATTTACCCGCCATTTACTAGGCAGATATCCACACATTTATTCGTTACCCCGTGAAAAAAAACAAAAAAAAAAAAACCCCTTCAATAAAACTCAAAAAAAAAAAAAAAAAGAAAAAAACCACAAACCACACTACAAAAAAAACCCAAACCAATCAACAAAAAAAAAAAAAAGACAGTCAAATTAGACATCCTATTTCAAGGCCTATATAATCACATAAATGTCCACCGTCTATCCGAGGGACTCGAAAATTCCTCACTTTTCTTCTCCTCTTTTCCTTAAAAAAAAAAAAAAATAGAAAAAAACAAGGTGGGGGGTGGAGGTGGTGTGTATCTGTCTTCAAAAATTAGGGGACATACCTCCTCATACTGTCCTCTCCTTAAAAAAAAGGAAGGAAGGAAGGAAAGGGGGGGGGGAGGGGATAAAGGGATTTTCTCCAAACCACACAACAAAAACAAAAAAAAAAAAAAGGAGAAAAGGGTTACCAGAAGGGCAAAGCATCAGTATATTTGTATATGTATATATTTGATCAACTACCCTCTTCCCCTTCAGAAAAAGGGATTTAGGGGCCCCCTCAAAAAGGGAGAAAAAAAAAAAAAAGAAGACCCACAAAAAGTCCATCCTTTTCATTATTTTGTCCAGGTACCTTAAGCGTGGGCCACTTTATTTCCATTCCTCCCCCCTTCCCAAGGCCCCCCGCTTGGGTACCTCCTTGTTCTTAAAGGGGTTACAAGCCAGTCCTGTACCTCCACCGGTTCCGTACCAAAAAAATCAAATAGATTACGTAGTTCTTCTGGGGTGCGTAGAACAAAAAAATTACGTTCCTTAAAGAAAGTCACTGCAAAAGGGTACCCCCATCTATACCCGAAACCTAGCTGTTTTGCTCTTTCCAACACTGGCCGTAATAGGGCTCTGCGGTACAAAGTGGCTTTAGAAAGATCCGGGAGTATCTTTATTTTGGCCCCTGCATATTCAACAGAACCCATATCCCATGCTTTGCGTAGGATTTCCTCCTTCTGTGTATAATAGTGTAATTTACACACAATATCCCGGGGTCTATTGGGGTCTTTACTTCTATACCCCGAGGTTCTGTGGGCCCTGTCTATTTCCATGGGGGACATTGGATGGACGGTGGGGGCTAAAAGTTTCTGAAGAATGTCTCTCACCTTCTCGTGTAGGTTTTCCCCTTCCTCCTCAGGGACACCTCTCAGTTTCAAATTCCCCCTCCGGCTCCGGTCTTCTAAATCTTCCATCTGCAATTGCATATTGATGGAGGTTTCATATAGCGCTTTTGTGGTTTTACCTAGATCCTCCACTTGTTCTTTAACTTCAGTGGTCTTCGCTTCATTTGCGGTAACTCTGTTTGCTAGATGTAACATGTCCTTGCGAAGTTCTTGCATGTCAGCCCGATGTGTTTCTTCGATCCGCATGATCAGCGCCTCGATTTCAGCTTTTGTGGGAAGAGCTTTTAATAAATCCTTGATATCAGGGCCCGCCAGGTCTTGTTGTTTAGTGAGGTCTAGTCCGGCTTCCTTCACTGTGTTCACCCCCGAGCCTATAGTCTCTTCCGGCAGCCTTTCCCCTCTCTCTGTATGCTGAATTCCTTGTATGCTTAGCTTTGTTTGTGTGGCTACACGTGGCGCCGCCATTTTAATTTCAGAGGTATCAGGCAGTTGATGATAGAAATACTGCTGTATATCTCCAGATCTCCTCTGCAAGTGGCGCCTCTCCACTCGTGAGCGTTCGCTGATTGAGCGGGTCACCGGGCGAGACTTGGCCAGTTTACTTGCTTGCATGCCGCATTGACGATACCTTGTCGGGCCGGTCCGGGAGCGTGGTAGACGGGGAGCTTCACTCAGACATCCTCATCTCACGCCCTCTCCAAGCCACTCCCCCCCTTTCTCGAAGTCTTGTGTACTTGTGCAGTTCCGCTTGATCCTTAGATATTGACTATAGGGTATTGCCTTTTTCAGTGGGGTGGGATGGAAACTGGTGGCATGTAGGATTGAATTACCAGCGGTCTCTTTTCTATATAGCATTGTTTTTACTTGTCCATCTTGTTCTTTGTATATCCATGTGTCTAGGAATGGAACCTTGTTCTGACTGTAGTTTAGGGTGAAATACATGTGGTATGCATTCAAATTTAATGCCTCTTTAAAGTCTTTGATCTGGTTCTCTGGCCCTGTCCATACTATTAGGATGTCATCTATATAGCGTTGCCATAAGAGAATGTTGTCCGCGTGTCGTGTGTTTTCTCGTTTTGTCAGAAATTCTTCTTCCCAGGCTCCTAAGTATAAATTTGCGTAAGATGGGGCACAACTTGTGCCCATCGCAACTCCGCATGTTTGGAGGTAGTATTGGCCATTGAATGAGAAGAAATTCCGATTCAGAATAAATTCCAGCATGGTGGTGATAAAGTTATTAAATTGTTCGTGATGCGTACTTTGTTTGCTGAGAACATTCTTGATTGTTAGGAGGCCTTTATCATGTGGTATATTATTATAAAGTGCCTCAACATCTACAGTGATGAGAAACAAATTGTTCGGGATCACCATGTTGTTTAAGATTTGCAGCAGGTGCATGGTGTCTCTAGTATATGATGTTAAGTTTGTAACGTGTGGTTTTAAATACGCATCAATAACTTTGCTCATTGCCTCGGATATGTTTCCGTTTCCTGACACTATCGGTCTTCCGGGTGGGTTGACTGGATCCTTATGGATTTTCGGTAATTAATAAAATGTCGGGGTCCTTGGGTGCCTCGATCGAATGTAGTTCCATAAAGTTGGGGATATGATCTCCTCATTGCCAGCTCGGTCCACTTTTGAGTAAAATTCCTCTTTATATCTTTCGATCATGATTGGCATGATTTTTTTATAACATTTCTGATTATTTAGAATTTTTTCACACATCGCTTTATATTTTGAGTTGTCCATCACCACCACGTTTCCCCCTTTGTCCGAAGGCTTGATTGTGATGTGTTTGTTGTCTTGTAGTTCTTTCAACGCTTTTTTTGAGTTTTTGTTAGATTTTGTTGATTCCTTACTTGGGTCATCTTTTCAATGTCTTTCGTTGTTTCCCTCACGAAGAGGGCAATGGCTGGATTTAAATTAATTGCCGGAAATTTATGGGATTTTTTCTTGAATTGTGAATTAATTTTCTCTGCTGTTTCTTTGCTTATATTAGCAGGCGTGGTATTGTCTTCTTCCTCATCTTCACTATCCATGCTATTGGGTGTATCTGTCCAATCATCTAGTCCTCCTTCTTGTAGGAGAAGGTTTAGATCTCGTGAGGCTCTATACTCTGCTGCCGACAGTGAGGGTTGTGGTTCACTTGTCTCCGACTTTTTACTGTACATGGTTTTTTGTAGCAGGTTCCTCGCAAAAAGGTTGATATCTTTTATTGCCTCATTTGTCTATTGGCTTGTTAGGGCAGAAAGAGAGTCCTAGTGTTAAAACTTCACTTTGTTCCTTCATGAGGTTGTGTGAGGAAAGGTTAATTATTGTGATGCTTTCATTGGTTGATTGCGTTTTTGATTCTTCGTTTCCCCTTAGTGTTTTTCTTTTGTCGATTTTTTCGGGGGTTTCCCTAAAAAAAACCCTTGTTTGTTGACTGCTCCTTGATTCTCACGTTGCGACCTCGTGAAGATTTGGTGATGTTTTACCAGGGGATTTGTTTCTTCTATTTCTTGAGGGTCTTCATCAATGGTTTCATTCTCTTCTTCTCTGGTGTTTGTATCTTCGTGATGTTTTTCCTTTTCTTGTTGGTTGGTCCGTGGTTGTTTATTTTTAGGGAACCTCCTTCTCTCATGGTTTGTTTCTGTCCCTGACGTGTAGGATGATGAGTCCGAGGAGTTGTAATTTTGGGGGTTTTTCTTTTGCTGGCCATATTGTGATTTGTTCCTTGGTGTTTTGCTGTTCGTCCATCTGTATGCTCTGTTTTGTCCGAAAGCGTTTCTATCTCGCCAATACTTTTTTTCTTTTTTTCTAAGTATTTCCAGGCTGTGTTGTTCAATATGTGTTTTTAACTTTTTCTCTTCTTCTGAGTATAAGGGTAATGATTTGAGGGGGGTTAGTTGGTCATATACCCCTTTTATGTCATCATCCAGTGTTTTGAGTTGTCTTTCTTATTCACTTTGTAGGATTACCATCAGGTTTTTGGAACATTCATTTAAGATGTTTTCCCAATCTTTTTTCATTTGTAGAGTGATATTGTCCATTGTGGGAAAAATTTGTATTCTGAGGTCCACCGGGTTAATGTTCTCTTTGATGTAGCTTTGAAACGATTTTATGTGCCAATATAGTGATGATTTGTGTTCAAGGTGTCTTTTTAGGGTATTGAACAGGGCTGTTATATCTGAGTTTTGTTGCTAGTTGCCTTGAAATTCCTTGGGAA
The DNA here is from genome assembly GCF_965119305.1 of Pelophylax lessonae. NCBI lineage: Eukaryota > Metazoa > Chordata > Amphibia > Anura > Ranidae > Pelophylax > Pelophylax lessonae. The sequence goes on along the minus strand of NC_138772.1, from coordinate 313,367,422 downwards.
TTCCCGTCATAAGACTCTCCCACTCATTACCTATCAGATTTCCTCCTGCCTCTTCTTCCATTTTTCCTTTATTCCTGTGTCCCACAGACTTGCTTTTGAAACGGTCTGGGGTTCCAATATATGGTGAAGTTTCTAATCTTGTTCCTTTCTGTTGTTGTGCCCTTGGGCGACCAGATTGGAAAAGATTATTATAACAGCTCCACTTCTATTGATACTGTTTGGTACTTCACCGTGGTCCTGCTGATTGACCGCAGTGAAAAAGTATACACAAAAAAGGTGTGTTTTTAGTGAGGTATAATAGGGATCGTGAGGTATTGGATGTATTATCCATCCGGTTTACGAACATAGAAAAGACTTGATCTCTATTATCCTGTCATAGTAGGGTTTTGCCGTCGTCCCTGGGTAATTATTGTATAAAGTTGTTGGTACCTCAAACCAATGTTAGGTGGGACTTTTTCAGAAAGCCGCATGGATTCTCGTTGTGCTAAGAAGGGAACCACCCCAACACATTAGGATTTAAAAACACAATATATGTATGTATAATCTCTTAAAAGCATTCACCACATTGAATAAAATCAGGTGGTGCTAATATGAGTTATTAACACCCTATCTGTATTAAACCTACAGAACTGGTGACTGACACCCTTGAGAAAGGCCCTATATGAGCCGAAACGCGTTGGGAATATAGGAGACACTCTCTGAAAGTCCAAGCAGAAGGCCTGGAATAACAGAGAGATATCCTAATAGTCACCTTAACCACGTGTCACAACTCTCTATCTATTTCACCCCTTCACAAGGGTCTATAACCCCATCACCTTTGTACTTACCTTGTACATGTTTTTCTTATCATTAAATGTTATTTTTATTTCTTTACACATTTTTTGTTGAATCTTTCTATACTTGCCTAAAAAGTCCCACCTAACATTGGTTTGAGGTACCAACAACTTTATACAATGGAATTTTTGACTTACCGTAAAATCCATTTCTCTGATATTGATATTGACAAACACAGCACCCACTCCTCTGTGGATTCTTCTGACACTGCCTATAGCAGAGCAAGGGAATATACCCCTGGGACCGCCCATGGGCGTAGCCAGGCTTTTTTCTGCCTAGTGTCCTACTCCTGTAGAGGGCAGTATTTCCACAATTCCCATATCAACACAGACAGTGCTATCAGCAATTGTCTTCTTCTTGCAGAGGGGAGGGCGGGGGAAGCTGTTCCCGCTCTGAGACGACCTTGATTATCGCTATAAATGGAAGAGAATCTGGCAGGCTGGTTGTACCCAAGTTGAGAGATTGATCAACTTGGTACATTCAACGTGCCCATTCGGAGATCAAATCTTGGCCGGTTCCTGCTGAACTGTGTATGGCCAGCCTTATTCTGATTTAAAAAAACATGATTTTAATCTAGTTGATATCAAGCAAAGTTGGAACAGTGCATTATTTTGCTTATCTATATAAATGTACTTTTCCAGGAATCTGTCTATTTCATCCTAACAAATCTTTTTATATTTTGTTTTTATAGATGGACCTCTGCAGGACCCTGATGGACTTGGCTTTACGAGGACTCACTTATTATCATACCTATGACAGATTCTTTCTTGGAATAAGTGTTGTGATGGGCTTCGCTGGCTGGATTTCATATGTTATTTTAATAACCTTGAAAGCAAATACTAGTATAGTCCAGACTACTGTAATCCACGGTGAGGTAAGGCAGCATATTACAAAAAAAGTTTTTTTTTTTTAATAGAGTTTAAGGCTTGGTTTACCCTGCAGCGACCCCCCAGGACGTGCGACTGCTAGTGTGTTTTAGCATTGTGACTTGCTTGCGACTTGATGCAACTTTCATGTGACTTTGATGTTTGGTTTGAGTGCGAGTTTGGTTTTGGGAAATCATTACAATACCGAGTGTGACACATTATTAAACTTACAAAACCCTCAGAAGTCGCAGCCAAAGTCCTAATGATAGAACAAAGAAATTACTTCCTTGCGACTTTTGTGATTTTTAACATTGAAGTCTATGGCACTCTTTTTGCAAGGAAAAGTAGTGCAGGAACTATTTTTTTTACTGCTGTGACTTGACTTGATTAAGATGGCATCTTGTGAAATTAATGTGTTTTGACTTGTGACTTTCTGTTTCGCACGTCGCAGCAAGTCGCATGAAAAGTCACAGCAGTGTGAACTATGGCTAAGAAATATTTTTGGATCCAAATTCAATTTCTATAGTTTATTATCAGTGTGCATTGTGAACCCTACTACACTTTTCATATATGTCATAATGCTGAGTCATAGCATTGGAAAAGATTTGGAAGTGCAAAGATTAAAGCATTCCAATAAAGTTAAGAAATTAAATCTCCCCTTCGTTAAGTGTCATGCTTAATAAAAAGTCATATGTTTTTCTAAGTGCTGATTGTGTACTACTTTAAAGTAAAACTGTGGCTAGCCTATAGACCTGTAGAATTTTGCATATTCTTACTGTAACAATCAGGAAATAAGCTGTAAAACGAACCAACACTGAGCTCTGTAGCTGCAGCCACTGGGGAGCAATTAATCCTCAATTTAACAATAGAATCAGTGAAGATATCCAGGTTGATTTTTTTTCTCTTTACTTTAGAAATAGAAAGGCTGGCATAATTTTTACATAGGCTATTGTCTTTAGCTCAGCCACAGTTCTAATTTAAAGCTGAACTGCACCCACAACTCTTTTATTCAGTAGTTTTTGATTAAGCAGAAAAGGGGTGTCAGGTTTTAAATGCGGTCTGTGCCCTGTTGAGGAAATGTTTCTGTTTGATTGCTGATTGTGACCTTTAGAGGTTATTTACCCTTACTTCTTGCTCTGCCTGTCACCTGGACAAGATGTGAAAGAAAATTATGGGGACAGACAACTATGAATTCCTGAAAAAGATTTTAGCCTCTTTTCTACTAGAAATATGTTTTTATTACTGCTTATTATTTCCCTTTTTTTTTTAGGCATTGATAGAGGGGACAAGGGAGTTTAGGGAGCTTGTTTAACCACTTCAAGCTCTGTAAAAATGTACCTGCTTCATGACCAGGCCATTTTTTGCTATTTGGCACTCCGCCTCTTTAACTTTAATTGCGTGGTCTTGCAATACTGTAACAAAATGAAATTTATATAATTTTTTTCACACAAATAGAGCGTCTTTTGGTAATATTTGATCACCACTGGGTTGTTTTTTTTATGCAAATCAAAAAAGACGAAAAATGTTGAAAAAAAATTTTTTTTTTACTTTCTACTATAAAACATATCCAATAAATTAAAAAAAAAAGTAATTTCTTCATACATGTATGCCAAAATGTATTCTGGTAAAAAAAAAAATCACAATAAGTGTATATTAATTGGTTTATGCGAAAGGTATAATGTCTACATACGATGGGATATATACTGAATTTTTATTTATTTATTTATTTATTTTTATACTAGTAATGGCGGTGATCAGCGACTTATAATGGGACTGTGATAGTGCGGCGGGTAATCTGACACTGACCTTTTGTAAGAACTGACTAACTGACACTGACCTCACCAGGGACACTAATACAGTGATCACTGCTAATAATATACACTGTCTTTGTACTAATGACACTGTCTGGGAATCGGTTAACATTTAGGGGCAATCAAAGGGTTAACTGTGTGCCTAACAATCTATACTGTGTGTACTGTGAGCTGTTTTTTAAGCAATGTGCCAAATGGTGCATTGCTGCTGTCTGTAGAGAGCTCTGTGTTGCTTACTAACACAGAGCTCCCGTCTGTCATTTACTCAGCCGATCTGCTGGTTCCGGCCATAAATCATTGGCTGGGACCCGCTGATTGGCTTGTGCTGTAGTGAATAACAGCATACTTTGGGTGGCTCGAGCGTGTGCCCCCTACTTGGAAATACTGGATCACATTCATGTACATGATCCAGCGCACCCAGGCCGCCCTGTAGCCATACATCTACAGTGAGTGGTTCGGAAGTTAATTAAACCAGCACAGGATGGAAATCTTCAGCCTATCATTTCTATGGAGAGGAGGATCTCTCTGGAGTCGTGCCCACCTGGTTCCTAGTATGGTGGGTAGCTGTCTCCCCTCTACCCCTGGAGGGTGGGCTCCTCCTTGGGACGGTTGGACCCCCTGGTTCCCCTCCTTCCTGCAGGCTACCCCCCGCTATGTCCCTCATTCTGCCCCCCTCCGCATATGCCGGGGATGTAATTTTTTTGGGTGGTCTGGCCACTTTCCTGGGGTGGGGGCCAGGGGGGTGCATCGCCGGCGACCGGATGATTGATTGTGCGGGGGGGAGGGGGGCTTGTACCTAGCAGGGGCTCCTGCCATGCAGCTCTGTGGGGCTGCCATTTTGTTGTAGCCTGTGTATTCCTATACACGGCGGCCATTATTGTGTAGTCTGGCGGCCATTTTATTGTGGTTTCCCATTGCAAGTAGTGGCAGCCATGACAGTGGAGCACTATGGGCGGCAATTTCAGCAATGGGAGCCCCTCCTTATCTGATCCCCTTTCTGAGGCTGTGAGGCCTTCCGGGTCCCAACCATCCATCCATGCACTGACGGCGATCCTGGAGTCCCTTGTGTCCCAGGTGGTGGCGACTTGCGGGCAATGGGCTAGAAAAAGTGCCCCCTGCCTCATCTGTCTCATCAGATCCTAAATCTGATTCGGCCGCCTCGGATTTGGGTCACACTTCTGGGTCTGCGACCACGCACCTGGAATCCTCTGATAGTGAGGATGATCCCTCCACGTCTGCGACCACGCACGAAAAGGCGCTAGTTGATGCACTGATTGTATCTGCGCATGAGACCCTGAAGATGGAGGACGCAGCTGAAGCTGCGATGGAGGCGCAGGTACTCTTTGGCACTCACAAGCCATCCAGAGTGGCAAAAGTGTTTCCTTTCCCCGCCTATTTTGACAGAATTGTCGTTAAAAAGTGGTGACGACCAAAGTGTCCCTGTGGGTTTCCTAAGCACTTTACTAGGTGTTACCCCTATGAGGAGTCCCTTCTTAAGAAGTGGATGTGACACTGGTGGTGAACCCCCTGGTTTCCAGATTAAACAAGGCAACCATGATTCTGGTGGAAGAGTCCCCGGCCTTTAAGGATTTGGCTGATCGGAAGGCGGAGGCTGTGGTCCGCATTATGTACACCTTATCTGGTTCGGCAATGAGAGCGGTATTTACCATTACCCTAATGTCGCAAACTCTGACCGAGTGGGCTAAGCTGCTACGCCGTGACCTGGAGGGAGAACAACTTCCTACTGCCTTTGCTGAGCTGGCGGACCAGCTGGTCCAGGGCCTGCAGTTTATGCCTCTTTGGATTCAGCTCCCCTAGTGGCTTGGCTGCCTGTTTTGGCGGTGGTCCTTCGGCGTATCTTTTGGCTCAAATGCTGGTCTGCAGACCAGACTTCTAAAAAGACCTTGACTGATCTCCCCTTTCAAGGAGATCATCTGTTTGGAGCTACCCTGAATGACATCATTAAAGGGGGGAAGAGTACCTTTCTTTCGCAGGCTATTAAGGGCCTTCCTTCTCAGCTCATAAGAAGTTTTTTCATCTCTCAGGGTTAACTAACTAGGGCTCGAAGCCTTTCAGGGCCTCCTCTGGCGGATCCAAACAAACCTGACCTGGAAAGCCGAGAGTGGGCTTCTCCAGACCCGCGGACAAGGCTCCTTCTTTGTGAAGGGGCGCCTTTACCCGTATCGGAGTTGGGGGGATGTCATTGCTGGTTTCCTGACCCGTGGACTTCCCTGGTGCAAGACAAGTGGGTCCACAAAGTCATTCGTTCCAGCTACAAGATCGAATTTCGCTCTCGTCACCCGGCAAAGTTTTTTCCTTCCAACCTGTGCCTGTCCACCGGTTACAGGGTCTGTTTGGGGTGGTACAAGACCTGTTCCTTTAAGGGGTGATTGTTACTCAAACCTGTTCACAGTCCCCAGATAGGAAGGCAAAGTGGGTTCAATCCTGGACCTCAAGGCGCTAAACTGCTGTGTGTGAGTACAGAAGTTTAGAATTGAGTCTATTCGAATGGTGGTGGCATCCCTGCGTCAGGGGGATTTCTTCGCCTCTATAGCTAACAAGGATGCCTATCTTCACATTCCAATATGTGCCAGTCACCAGCGTTTTCTCTGCTTTGCTGTGGGAGAGGAGCATTATCAGTTTGTGGCGTTACTCTTTGGTCCCGCCTTCATTCCTCGGGTCTTCACAAAAGTGTTGGCTCTGGTGCTAGCCTTGCTACGCCAACGGGGGATCACGGTACTGAGCTACTTGGACGATCACCTTCTGTGAGCAGTGTCTCCCTCTGCTCTGGAGGAAAACCTGGAGATTACAACCAACTCTACGGGAGTTCGGCTGGATTCTGAATTTTCAGAAGTCTGCCCTAGTTCCATCCACGAAGCTGGACTTTTATTGCCTGACTCTGGACTCGGCTGTAGCCAGAGTGCTCCTTCCTCTGGACAAACTCCAGAAATTGCAGGCTGCAATTCGCCTCCTGCTGTCCAACAAATGGTCATCCTCCAGACTTACATGTGGGTGCTGGGCTTGATGGTATCTACCTTTGAGGCGGTTTGGTTTGCACAGTTCCATACGAGGTTCCTGCAAAAGGAGATTCTGACCAAATGGGATAAGACTCCGCAGTCTCTGGACAATGAAGTCCGGCTGAGTCGGGGAACAAAGGAGTCCTTGATATAGTGGCTTCGCTCTCCGGCGCTTCGCGTGGGAAAATCCTTCCTCCCCTTGTATTGGACAGTGGTCAACACGGATACCAGCCTGTCCAGCTGGGGAGGCGTCCTCTGCAAGCATTCTGCTCAGGGGATCTGGACGCTAGAAGAGTCCAGACTACCGATCAATGTCCTGGAACTCCAAGCGATCAGACTGTGTCTGGATCATTGGACGGCTTGTCTTCAGGGATGCCGAGTGTACATTCAATTGGACAATGCCATGGCCGAAGAAGTGCCCTAGCAGCTCCGGTAGTAGCCGGCATTCTTTCACTTGGAAAAAATGAATGCGCAGCAGCACATCTCTAGGGGTTTCTGCAGGTAGGAAGGAGGGTTTAGGAACTCTATGGATCCTGTGGATAGTGAGATCAGCGTTTGTGAGGGACGGGATTACTGCCAGGTAAAGATCTTTGGCAAAGTGAGGGAGTTGTTGTGGCAGGATATCTTCAGGGATCCCACGTATCTTCAGGTTGTTCCTGCGAGACCTATCCTCCAAATCAGCGATCTTTGCCTGCATAGAGAAGATGACCTCATGGTGTGAGGAGTGTGAGTCCACTAAAGAGTTAAATGAAGATGTGACTTCGCTCATCTGAATTTCAACTTGGTTGACTCTATCGCCAAGATGTGCGATATCAGCCTTGCATTCCCTAAGGCATGATTGTGTATCCATATGGATGGAGGTGCGGAGTGTCCGCAGCATGTCCTTCATTAAGGACACAGAGAGTGGTTGGTCCGAGGATGGAAAGTCTTGAAAGGGGTCTGCAGAGGGGGCCGCATAAGTGTCCATGGGTGCTGAGTAGGCCTCATGTGGAGGGGGCTCAAACCTGGGCCTAGATTTGGCTTGGCTTCTGGAGGTAGGGGAAGAGGGCTCCGAGGGAGGGGAGGAGGAGGAAGGTGGAGGACTTGCCTGGAAATTGTGTTGCTGCTGCTCCCGATCCGATCCCACCTCGGATGAATGAGGGAGAAGTGCCGGAGGACGGGTCCCGGAGCCGGCGCCATTTTGGCTGATTCCTCGCATCATGGGAGGAAAGAATGCGGAGAGCTTCTTGACTGGCGGTGGATCTAGGCGGCGGCGCCGCATATCCGGAGCAGCTGTGCGAGGAGTATGAGTGTTGCGGTCCGGTGCGGTGTGACAGGCGGGTGCGGGAGGCTCGATGTTGGTAGATTTGTCCCTGAGCGGAGCGGAGCTCTAGCAGTGTGCGGCCATGATCGTCGGCGGCTGCCACGCCCCCCAGTAGCCGGCATTCTAATTTGGGCAGAATGGTTCATTCCAGCCCTCTCTGCCGTACACATTTCTGGGGTGGAAAATTGGCAGGCAGATTGCCTCAGTCGGCAGGTGTTGGACCAAAGGGAGTGGTCCCTTAATCTGGAGGTGTTTCATCAGCTGTGTCTCTGGGGGGAGCCCCCAAGGTGGATCTGTTGCCGTCTCGGCTCAACAGAAAGGTGCAGACATTTGTTGCTCTGTCAAGGGATCTTCTGGCAGACGTCAAAGATGCGCTGGTGGCCCCATGGGGTCAGTATCATCTGATCTATGCCTTCCCTCCTCTCAAGCTTCTGTCTAGACTCCTACGAAGGATCGAGGCAGAAGGGATTTCGGTCATCTTAGTGGCTTCGGACTGGCCTCGCTGGTCCTAGTACTCTGATCTAGTGCTGCTGGTCGCCAACGTTCCTTGGAAGCTTCCTCTCAGAAAGGATCTGCTGTCCCAAGGATCGATCTTCCATCCTGCTTTACAGTCGTTGGCTTTGACAGCTTGACTGTTGAACGCCAGGTGCTAAAAGATAGAGGTTTGTCTGAGTCAGTGATTCCTACGTTGTTAAAAGCTAGAAAATCTACTTCTAGGAAGATCTATTATCGTACATGGAAGAACCACATTTCGTGGTGTGGGTCTCTTGGGGTTATTCCTTGCTCTTTCTCGGTGGCTCGGATCTTAATCTTCCTTTAATGAGGGGTTGAACAGAATTTGGCCTTAAGTACCATCAAGGGCCAGGTATCTGCCTTGGCGGTCTTTTTCCAATGACCTTTGACCACACACTTTCTGGTGCGTACTTTTCTTCAGGATGTCTGACATTTGGTTCCTGCAATACAGGCTCCGTTGCCGCCTTGGGATCTTAATTTGTTGCTTTCAGCTCTTCAGAAGCCTCCTTTTGAAAATATTCGGGAGATTCCCCTTGCTCACGCTGTCCCAGAAGGTGGCCCTTTTGGTGACTATCACTTCTGCGTGCAGGGTGTTGGAACTGGCATCGTTATCCTGTTGTTGTTATTTGGTGATTCACAAGGATAAGTTGTTGCTTCGCCCCTGTCCGTCATTCCTTTCTTAAGGTTGTCTCTGACTTTCATTTGAATGAAGACATTGAGTTGCCTTCTCTTTCTTAAGGTTGTCTCTGACTTTCATTTGAATGAAGACATTGAGTTGCCTTCTCTGTCTCCCAGGCCTTAACATCCGAAGGACATTGCCTTGCATGCCTTGGATATGGTCTGGGCAATTAGAAAGGATCACTCTACTAGGGCGCTTAGTGCCTCCTGGGCCTTCCGTCATCAAGCGTCAGTGACGCAGGTTTGCAAGGCGGCCAGCTAGTCGTTGGTGCACACTTTTACAGTTTAAAGTTTTATAAAGTAGATGTGTTGGCATCTGTGGATGCTTTCTTTTTGGCTGCTGTTTAAGAGGATCTGATCCTCTTGAGGAGGTGGGCTCCAGTTATTTTTGTTTGAGCCCCTGTCACCTGGTTGGCTACTGTTTAGCCTTGGTAATTTTTTGCTATTTTTCCCACCCCTCATGTTTTGACACTGCTTTGGGACGTCCCAATGGTCAAGAATGACAGGAGCTGTGTCCGTCAATGAAGGAAAGAGAAATGGGATTTTTGACTTATCGTAAAATCTATTTCTCTGATGTTCATTGACAGACACAGCACCCACCCCTCTGTGGAGTTATATTTTTCCTGACACTGCTTGTAACAAAACTGAGTGACCATAGCAGAGAGAGGGAGTATACCCCCTGGGACTGACTGTGGGTGTAGACAGAATTTCTTTCTGCCTAGTGTTCTACTCCTGTAGGGGGCAGTATAACCCAATGGTCAAGTAGGACGGTTTTTACGGTAAGTCAAAAATCCCATTATTTGCAAAGTTTTATAATGGAAACTAAAAAAAAACTTTTTTTTTTTCAAACTTTTCTGTATTTTTTTGTTTGTTTAGCGAAATATAAACAACCCAGTGGTGATTAAATACCACCAAAAGAAAGCTCTATCTGTCTCAAAAAAATGATACCATTTTGATTTTGGTCCAGTGTTGCATGACCACACAATTGTCATTCAAAGTGTGACAGCGCTGAAATCTGTAAATTGGCTTGGGCAGGAAGGGAATAAAAGGGCCTAGTATTGAAGTGGTTAACAAATGTCATATTTGGTAAAGCCGCAGTTTTAGTCAACATTGCAGCCTGAAATAAAACTTAATTTACTTTTCTTTCTCTTGGAAAGCTTGACCATTACTGACAGACATAGTAAGGGGCAAACTAGTCCTAAATAGTTGGTAATACCAAATCAGTAGCATTTAAACAAAAAGAAAATCTTTACACATATACCACAAAAATATTTTGAGTATCCCTACATAAATTCAGTTTATTTCTGCGACAATGTTTTCCTAAATGTATAGGTGTTTGAACTAATTTACATGTTCCAATTAAATAGATGCTATATTATCATGAGGGGTTGCTATTTCTGTATTGTTTGCTGTCAGTTTTAATGGAGAATTGCCAAGCCATAAGTAAATTGCATTCATTTGTTATTTATCCTGTGTGTTCAAAGGGTGAGTCCTGCACGTTTACAGATAACAAGTGACAATTTACTGCAATGTGTTGTGTGCAGATTGTAACACATGTAAATAATTACTTTATTCTTTAAGTAACCAAATTATGTTATAAATTATATTGTCCAGTATTTTAACAATAATTTATGTGAACAAGAGGCTCTCAATTGGATATTTATTTTCCCATACTGTAAATACCAAGTAACAAACCACAGCTAAATACACTGATGCTGTTAACCACTTGCTACCCAGGGCAATTTTCAATAATTTACACATAACTTTAAAAATCAGCTTTTTTTTTTTTTGCTAGAAAATTACTTAGAACCCCCAAACATTGCTCTGAAAGCAGAGGCCCTGGAAAATAAAATGGTGGTTGTTGCAGTTTTTTTATATTGCATGACATTTGTGCAGCTGTCTATCAAAGGCACATTTTCAGGAAAAGACAAACACCTAAATGCATTTTAGTGCACACAAACAAAATGTAATACCCACTTTTTTATTAAAATCTAAAAGATAATGTTGCAGTGTGTAAATAAATACCAAACATGTCAAGATTTGTGTACCCACCCATGAAATGGTGACAAAATTACAGTACCTAAAAATCCCCATAGGTGATGCTTTAAAAGCTTTTACAGGTTACCAGTTTAGAGTTAAAGTAGAAGTTCCTTTTTAGTAACATGTTACATATTACACCCACATGTAACAAGTTACGAATGGATCGGCTCCCACACCTCCACAATCCCCGCTGCGACAGCTAGCAGGGTTCTTCTCCATTCCCACTAGCTGTCACAATTTGAAAAAATGTGGCCAAGTTGGGCTCCACCTGTCTGGCTGTGTCACTGATTGACAGGGCTCTGTGCATGGAAAATGACAAGGCCTGGCAGCCTTTGCAGCTGTCAGATTGTTGTTTTCAATGAACTACCAGTGCGCTGTGTAGTGCTGTGGTAGTTCATTCTTGCTTCCTGTCAGATTCTATTTGCTTACCCGTATGGGATGTACGTACAAGCAGATATACTGGCAGATCTGCTGGAGACCTGCAATGCTTTACAGCAGAGGTATCAAACTCAATTTCACTGCGGGCCGCATCAGCATTATGAGGAGAAGGGGAGAGATTGGCGCAATCAGATTGTTAGAACCGCATGCAGTAATCTATGCATAGAGCAGATATGGCAAGGTTGGCTTCAATAAAACAAAGTCCAGCATAGTTTGCTATGCACTTTGATGGCCGCCTCCAGTGAAGGGTGAAGTTACCCTGTATAGATCCAAGACAAGAAAAGAGAAGACCGGGCGCCGATCTAAGTGTAGCAATGCAGACTTTAATAACAATTTAAAAGAGTACTACTCACAAGAGTATGGTAAAAACAGGCATCTCAACAAAGTGGTGGGTTTGGGCAGAGTTCATCCAGGGGGTCCTTCCGTGATCCTGGTGGAGCTGGTGCTGTGGAGGATGAGCTGCAATCTCCTGGCAGGGGACGCGCTGATCGCTCGGTGGTGGTTTAGCAGCGTGGGTCCGCAGGTAGGAGGGCCGTGATGTCACTTCCTGGAGACATTGGATTCGATTCGATTGCACAGTGTCTCCAGGAAGTGACATCACGGCCCTCCTACCTGCGGACCCACGCTGCTAAACCACCACCGAGCGATCAGCGCGTCCCCTGCCAGGAGATTGCAGCTCATCCTCCACGGCACCAGCTCCGCCAGGATCACGGAAGGACCCCCTGGGTGAACTCTGCCCAAACCCACCACTTTGTTGAGATGCCTGTTTTTACCATACTCTTGTGAGTAGAACTCTTTTAAATTGTTATTAAATTCTGCATTGCTACACTTAGATCGGCGCCCGGTCTTCTCTTTTCTTGACTCGCATCAGCATTATGGTTGCCCTCAAAGAGCCGGTTATATCTGTAAGATTATTGTCCAGAACCCCACGCCCCCTTACACCCTTACATGAGATGTCAAGAGCTCCCCCACCTTTCCTTGACAGGCTCAATAAAAAAAAATTGCACATTTTTTTTTACCTGCAAAAATATGTGCATTTATTATTTTTTCTAAAAAGTGAACTTATTCTTTAAACATGAACTCTGGTACTAGAATTATTGCACTCACTTTGACATTCTCGTCAATACCTCACATGATGGTGAAATCACCGTTTTCATATGCATACAGGATCTTCGTGTGCATTTGCATTTGTACGTAAGCACAGGGGCGCATTGCTTTTTTATTTTTTATTATATTCAAATTGTATTACACTGTTTATTATTTTTTCAGTCACCTTTTTTGCTGTCACAAAACTCAACATTTCTTGTTATAGCTGGGGCAGTGACAGGTACTCTATATTGAGAGATTAATAGTACATAAGAACCCTTATCCCTCCTCTGCCCTCCAAAGCATCTGATCAAGCTAAGCTGTTTGATCAGATGCTTGCCTGGTCAGTAGCAACCAGTAAACAAAGGCACGAAACTGGAAGTGATTAAATCCTCATTGCATCTGGAATCTTTCAGCATAGAGGAGAGAAAGGAACAGATGTTGCTCCTACTCCTCTGTGCTCATCAGAACGGCTTGCAGCAGTCCTGGGCTCCCCAGTAGAATGGGAGAACCCAGGAACGGCGGTGGGAGGCCCCCTTCCCAGCCCTGTGTAAGTAATCAAGCAGATGTAAAGTCGTGCTGGTCACTTTTAGCTAAATCTGGTCGCTGGCTGAAAATATTGTTACCAGGATAAGGGCTGCAGCTCTAGTCATGATTCTGGTATAACAGGTTCCACCGTACATGTACTTCCTCAGGGCTAGAAATAGTTAAAGTGGAGCACAAGGAAAGGTTAATGCACTATTGAAAGATATAGATTTATATAGGTTGCCAAAGGATTTGTAATTTTTTTGGTCATCCACTTGGGATTTACGCATACTTGTGATTTACACATCTCTTTGACATTGCACTCTGCTGCTTCCTGGATCAGTTTTACTATTTCCAGGATAGAAGCTCTCTGCTACCCACTGAGAGGTGATAATGCTCAATCATTGCAGCATAGTAGAAGTGTGTAAATCACAACATTAACTGAATTGCAGATCCTTTGACAGTAAACATATGTATTTAAACTGTATATATACTGTGCAATAAGCATACATCTGCTTGACTATACCTGGAACAGCGGAAGCATGAAAAATCCCAAATTTTACTATTAGAAAACTGATCTAAAACATTTTTTATTAAAACAGATTTACTTTTTATAAAAGGACTCCGATGTTGTTATGCTTTCTTTTAAGAAGCCAATAGTAATAAGTGGCATTTTCCCAGAAAATGCTATAAAGTGAAGACAGGGCTTTCACTTATTTTTTGTGTCTAGACTTGAGGTGTCATTACAAATGACAGGGCCTCATGACAAAATTTTGATTCAAATCTGACTGTGAGAGCTGTATTTAGGCCAGTGCTTAAACTATATTCAAATTCAAACACCTTGGAAAATGTAGAAGACTGTCGTGTAGAAACATTGATCTACAGCAGGGGTTCTCAAACTTTTTAAACAGGGGGCCAGTTCACGGTCCCTCAGACACTGTTGGGGGCCGGACTATAGTTTGAAAAAAAATATGAACAAATTCAATGCAGAGAGACCAGCGTGCCCCTTTTCAATGCAAAGAGACCATCGTGCCCCCTTTCAATGCAGAGTGACCAGCGTGTCCCCTTCAATGCAGAGAGACCAGCGTGTCCCCATTCAATGCAGAGAGACCAGCATGCCCCCATTCAATGCAGAGAGACCAGCATGCCCCCATTCAATGCAGAGAGACCAGCGTGCCCCCATTCAATGCAGAGAGACCAGCGTGCCCCCATTCAATGCAGAGAGACCAGCGTGCCCCCATTCAATGCAGAGAGACCAGCGTGCCCCCTTTCAATGCAGAGAGACCAGCGTGCCCCCTTTCAATGCAGAGAGACCAGCGTGCCCCCTTTCAATGCAGAGGTACCAGCGTGCCCCCTTTCAATGCAGAGAGACCAGCGTGCCCCCTTTCAATGCAGAGAGACCAGCGTGCCCCCTTTCAATGCAGAGAGACCAGCGTGCCCCTTTCAATGCAGAGAGACCAGCGTGCCCCCTTCAATGCAGACTGACCAGCGTGCCCCCATTCAATGCAGAGAGACCAGCGTGCCCCCATTCAATGCAGAGAGACCAGCGTGCCCCCATTCAATGCAGAGAGACCAGCGTGCCACCATTCAGTGCAGAGAGACCAGCGTGTCACCATTCAAAGCAGAGAGACCAGCGTGCCCCCATTCAATGCAGAGAGACCAGCGTGCCCCCATTCAATGCAGAGAGACCAGCGTGCCCCCATTCAATGCAGAGAGACCAGCGTGCCCCTTCAATGCAGAGAGACCAGCGTGCCGTGCCCCCATTCAATGCAGAGAGACCAGCGTGCCGTGCCCCCATTCAATGCAGAGAGACCAGCGTGCCGTGCCCCCTTCAATGCAGAGAGATCAGCGTGCCCCCTTCAATGCAGAGAGATTAGCGTGCCCCCTTCAATGCAGAGAGATCAGCGTGCCCCCATTCAATGCAGAGAGACCAGCATGTCGTGCCCCCTTCAATGCAGAGACCAGTCAGTGCACTTACCTGCACAGCGGCGGCGGCATCTCCTCGAGTCCTCCCGCCTCCTCCTCGGCCAATGGCATGAGTTCGCCTTTCGGCCAATCAGGAAGCGGGTCTTGGACCAGCTTCCTGATTGGCCAGGAGGAGGATCCGTGTGACAATAGCGAATTTTCATTTGCTATTGTCACACAAATCGGTGGGCTAGGGCGCAGTGCTCTGCGCCCCGGGTCCATCCTTTTCTGAAGCCTATTAGAGCCTCTGGCTCTAATTAGGTGATTCAGGAAAAAAAAAAACAATGTGAATGATACATCCCGGCCTGCGGGCCGGGTTCAGGGCCCTGGCGGGCCCGCGAGCCGTAGTTTGAGGACCTCTGATCTACAGAGCCTGCCATTTGCAGAGCAGGATATATCCTGCCCAAGAGAGCCCATCATGTAGAAAGAGAAACTGCCCTAGAAATACAAAAAATTGGCTCTGGTGAAGAATTGAGAAAAAAGTGGGGAAGAGAGTGCCCTGTAAAAAAAGAGAACTTGCCCAAAGACTAAGAGGAGAGACTAAAGCTGATCATACAATAGTAGATTTTTAAACAATGTATAAACGCATTTGTGCAAACATTCTCTGTGCATTTGATGACTTGAAATATATCGTTTGAAAGAACTTTAGTCCCCATTCACACTAGCGCGACTTGTCAGGCGACTTGGTCGCCTGACAAGTCGCGGTGGGTCGCTCGCCATTGATTAGCACAGGACCCGTTCTAATAGGAGCGACACAAGTCGCTCCGACTTAGAAAAAGGGTCCTGTACTACTTTGGGGGGACCTGGAGGCGACTTGCATTGACTTCAATGATATGAAGTCTGTGCAAGTCGCGCCGAGGTCCTTCACAGGTCGCCCCATCAAGTCGTTTCGCCCCTGTCTGAACGGGGTCTCAACCTTTTGTTTATTTTTAAATTAAAATTTGGAACAAATGTACTTTCTGAAATGAAAATTACATACACTGTGAGAAATTTGTTTGTACAAGAAAAAATTTCTAACCAGCACCTTAGAATTTTCCCATCACTGCAATCGAAAATGAACATTAATTTGACTCAGCCTGGAAATTAGAAAATCAAACGAACACTCTTAAAATGAAAAAGTGTTAACATAATTTTACCAATCTATGTCCATCTTAAAAAAGACCCAGCTCTTAATACCACAGCCAATCTGTCCTGAAGAAAGCAGTGTGGTATTTGCTTTAATGATCTTCAGACCTTTTCCAGGAAATACACTGCTCAAAAATATTAAAGGAACACTTTGAAAACACATCAGATCTCAATGGGGAAAAAATCTCATGCTGGATATCTAAACTAATATTGAGTGGGTAATGTGTTAGGAACGAAAGGATGCCACATCTTTTGATGGAAATGAAAATGATCAACCTCCAGAGGGCTGAACTCAAAGACACCCCAAAAATCAAAGTGAAAAAATAATGCAGTAGGCTAGTCCATTTTGCTAAAATTTCATTGCAGCAACTCAAAATGGTGCTCAGTATTTTGTATGGCCCCCGTGTAATTGTAGGCATGCCTGACAACATCGGGGGGGCATGCTCCTAATGAGATGGCGGTTGGTGTTCTGGGGTATTTCCTCCCAGATCTTGACCAGGGCATCACTGAGCTCCTGAACAGACTGAGGTGCAACCTGGCAGCATCGGATGGACCAAAACATATTGTTCCAAAGATGTTCTATTGGATTTAGGTCAGGCGTGCATGGGGGCCATTCCTTGGTATCAATTCCTTCATCCTCCAAGAACTGGCTGCTGTAATGTTCCGGTACCTCTGGTACCCTTGTTTCCATATTTCTCCTGTCTTAATTGCGTCCCATCTTGTATAACAAAGGACGCATATACCTTTAAGACCGGATGACATCACTGCCGAGCGCCGCTATGAGCGGCTATTTCAATCGCCGGTTTGCTCTCACTCATCGCTCGTTCAAACCCACATGTTCATCGCACCTACGCCTGAGAAGTCGGAGCTGCTGACATACCTTCCTTGCTGAACTAAAGCCGGAAACCTCGCTGGTGATCCGTATCTCGCTACGGGATCACCCCTCTCCAATGGACACTGTTATTCCTAACCTATCTAAGTGATAAGTACCCCGCAGGGGATTCTTACTAACCAATCTCCTACTGTCATCTACTGCAATTACCAAGACTATCTGTATCTATCTATTCACTATCATCTGCATAAGACTGTTAGCTCTTGGGACTACCTTGAACTATCCTTGCACTAGGTTACTCTGTCTAAAGTATACTCCATCTGTGTCCTCTTACCATCTGCACTATACTTGACATCAGAACCTATCTGCTTACCATTACTTGCAACTCTCCTATACTACTTCTAGTGCTCACCATACAATAGCCTGTCTCTCATCTATATATCCTCATATACTCTATCCCTCCATTAAACATCTATTAATATATATATATAGTATATAACAGGCTGTACACGGTGATGAAGTCCTGAGAGTTGGATATGTTGTTCAACAGATTCTCTACAAGGCTACTGAGTGTAATAATTCTGCAGCTGTAAATCCATCCACAAACAAAAACTCATGAACGTTACAGATTGAACGAGCCCTTAAAAAAAATATGGATTCAGCAGAATTATCCACTCATGTACTACAATTAAAACAGCAAGTAGATGCATTGATCCATGCGCTTACAGAGGTAAAAAATGACAATCAAACCTTGAGACAGCAGCTTGGCCGTCTCACACAGCCTCCTGCTGCTCAGCCCCGTGAGCCTAAGATAAACCCTCCTATAGTGTTTTCTGGTGATCGGAGCAAATTCCGTGAATTTAAAAACGCATGTCAATTTTTTTTTTTGTTAAAACCTCTAACCTACACCACTGACCAAATTAAGGTTTGTACCATCATCTCCTATTTAACGGGTGAACCCCGGGCCTGGGCAGATGCTCTCTTTGAAAAGGATGATCCACTCCTTAATTCTTATCCCTTATTTCTAGCACAACTTGCTACTTTATATGAAGACCCCAACAAGCAGAGTACCGCTGACACCCAGTTACGGGCCCTAAAACAAGGAAGGAGACCTGTTGAAGATTTCGTGGCGAATTTTAAAAGATGGTCCCCTGATTCAGGGTGGAACGACACATCTTTGCGAACGCAGTTTAGACTCGGCCTATCTGAGGCCGTTAAAGACGAGCTCGCCCGAGCGGATTTACCTGGCACTCTAGAGGGACTGATCCAGACCAGTATCAATATTGACAGACGACTACGAGAAAGAAAGGCTGAGAAGATGGGCTCACCATTTTCCAGTCCTTCTCGGATGTTGCCTGCTGACCCTACTCCTATGGAAGTAGGAATGATACGTCCACCTCTGACCCTTTCTG
This sequence comes from Pelophylax lessonae, assembly GCF_965119305.1. Classification (NCBI taxonomy): domain Eukaryota; kingdom Metazoa; phylum Chordata; class Amphibia; order Anura; family Ranidae; genus Pelophylax; species Pelophylax lessonae. The sequence continues at coordinate 313,348,977 of NC_138772.1, read as the reverse complement.
AACGTGCCAGGAGGAAAACCGAACATCTTTGCATGTACTGCGCATCCCCGAATCATCTGGTAAACGACTGTCCTCTTGTCCGCAGAAAAGGGGGCGAGTGTTCAAATGTCTTGCTAGGGGGACTCACAACTTCCTTTTCTAATCCTTATCTTTTTGTTCAATTAACATTGCAGTGGGACCAAACTAGGATCACCACCAAGGCTATGATTGACACAGGATCTTGTGGAAACTACATTGACATTTGTTTTGTCTCCCTTAATAAAATACCTATTGTTTCAAAACCCAAACCTGTCTCCGTTAGTTTTATTAACGGTACCCCTTTATCCTCTGGTCCTATCACCAGTCAGACACAGGCACTTCTTGTAACTGCTGACGAGTCTCATGTGGAGACCACCACCTTTGATGTATTAACTTCGCCACATTTTCCAATCATTTTGGGACTTCCCTGGTTACACATACATCAACCAATCATCGATTGGAAAACAAGAACGTTAGCCTTCTCTTCTCACTATTGCGAGACGACGTGTAACCTCCCCACACATGATAGGATCCTGTCTGTACTGCCAGATGACATTATTCCTAAGTGTTATCAAGATTTATCGGAGGTTTTCCTTGAGAAAAGCGCTCAAATGCTACCTCCTCATAGGGACTATGATTGTTGTATCGATCTGCTCCCTATTAGCAAGTTGCCTTACGGACATGTATATCCTCTCTCACAGGATGAACTCTCTCACCTTAAGGAGTATCTGGATGAAAACTTGGCAAAAGGATTCATCCGACCTTCTACTTCCTCCACTGCTGCTGGGCTCTTCTTTGTCCGCAATAAGGACTCTAGCCTTAGGCCTATCATTGATTTCAGACAATTAAATGCCATCACAATAAAGGATCGTTATCCTTTACCTCTTATTCCTGAACTTATCGAACAGGTGCGTGGGGCTTCTTTCTTTTCAAAATTGGACCTAAAAGGGGCATACAATTTAATTCGAATCCGTAAAGGGGATGAATGGAAGACGGCATTCAGAACCAGATACGGACTGTTCGAGTACCTTGTAATGCCATTTGGGCTATGTAATGCCCCCGCAGCCTTCCAACAGTTTATAAACGAGATATTCCGAGACTTGCTTGATGTTTGTGTGGTAGTATATTTGGACGATATACTTATCTATTCTCATTCCTTACCTGAGCACATAAAACATGTGAGACTTGTGTTGTCAAGACTACTTGCACATAACTTATATGTTAAATCAAAGAAATGTTTGTTTCATAAAGACGAGGTACTATTCCTAGGATATATTATATCTAAAAGTGGAATCAAAATGGACATGAGCAAAATATCCTGCATTCTGGATTGGCCTGTGCCAACCACTCGCAAAGCATTACAAAGGTTCCTAGGATTCTCTAATTACTATAGAAAATTCATTAAAAACTTCTCTGCGATTGTGAAACCTCTCACACAACTTACAAGCACGAAGAGACCATTTAATTGGACAATAGAAGCAAATGGAGCATTCTCTCTGCTGAAATCAAACTTTACTACTGCCCCCATACTATGCCATCCAGACCCATCCCTTCAATACATCTTGGAGGTAGATGCGTCTAATATGGCAGTAGGAGCAGTTCTCTCGCAACGACCAACAAACACCTCACCTCTTCACCCAGTTGCTTTCTTTTCAAAGTCATTAAGTAGCCCCGAGGTGAACTACCCAGTAGGTGAGAAGGAGTTATTAGCAATAAAACTGGCATTAGAGAATTGGAGACATCTACTTGAGGGCACTCAATTGCCAATTCTGATATATACTGATCACAAAAACCTCCAATACCTTCAGACTAATAGAACTCTTTCCCACCGGCAGGTACGGTGGTCGTTATTCTTTCTGAGATTAAATTTTTTAGTAACTTACACGCCCGCAGACAAAAATAAAAAAGCGGATGCACTCTCACGACTAGCCGAGAAAGATTGCACTGAGGTTCCCTCAGTTCCTATAATACCACAGTATTATCGGAGTCGTTCACTCACTGAAGGAGGAGATTTTGCACAGCATAGGGTTGGATTCACCTCCACCACAACTAACTACTGACGCAGAAGGCTTCCTCTACTACAACGATAAATTATACATACCCCCTACTATGCGAACCAAGATCTTAGAATTGTCGCATGATGTACCTATGGCAGGACATATGGGTATGACTAAAACTCTCAATCTACTCACTAGGCAATTTTGGTGGCCAGACATGAAGACAACCGTAAAAAAGTTCGTTTCATCTTGTGATATCTGTGCTAGGTCTAAAATTGACAACACGAAACCATCAGGATTACTTTGTAGTTTACCGATACCCCAGGTTCCGTGGGAAGTGGTATCCTTAGACTTCATAGTGGAACTACCACCTTCCAAAGGATTCAACACCATCTTGGTATCAGTGGACCATCTGACCAAGATGGCACATTTCACCCCTATCCGAAAATTACCTTCATCCAAACAAACAGCGGAATTACTTGTGAAACATGTCTTTAAGTTACATGGTATTCCAAAAACACTGCTGTCTGACCGTGGTTCACAATTCATCTCAAAGTTTTGGCTAGCTCTATGTCAGATACTGCGAATAGAGCGTAACCTCACTTCTCCCTACCACCCTCAGACCAACGGACAGACAGAGTTAACCAGTGCATTGAACAGTACCTGCGTTGCTATACTTCGTATCTACAGGACGATTGGGCAGATCTCCTCCCACTGGCGGAATTCGCCTATAACAACGCTACTCATAGCACTACTAAGCAAAGTCCGTTTTACCTGAATTATGGGTTTCATCCCACACTCCTTCTTCCACGTATCTTGCCATCAAGTAATCCAGTGGCATCTGATTATCTTGCCCAGATAAAGGATTCTCTGGGATTACTCAACAATACCATATCTCATGCTCATAGCCAACAAAAAAAGTACTACGACCTCCGTAGGAAACCCTCTCCCCAATATGCCATTGGGGATCTTGTTTGGCTTTCTACAAAAAATCTGAGACTAAAGATCCCTAGTAAAAAACTTGGACCTCTATTTCTGGGACCTTTTCCAATAGAGAAGCTTATTGGAAAAGCTGCAGTACAACTCACATTGCCAGTAGACCTCAAGATACATCCTGTCTTCCATGTGTCTCTACTGAAGCCCCATGTTCCTAACCAAGGAATAAGGCCTACTATATCACCTCCACCTCCTGTACAAGTGGAAGGTGGAGAAGAATTTGAGATAAAAGAAATTTTGGATTCCCGTTTCAATAGAAGAAGACTCCAGTATCTTGTACGATGGAAGAATTATGGGCCCCAAGATGACACCTGGCTGGATACCTCCGATATACATGCCCCTAGACTGATTCGCAATTTCCACTCGAAATATCCGAAAAAAACAGTTCTAGAGGCCTTCCGGAGCCGGCCTTAGGGGGGGGGGGGTACTGTAATGTTCCGGTACCTCTGGTACCCTTGTTTCCATATTTCTCCTCTCTTAATTGCGTCCCATCTTGTACAACAAAGGACGCATATACCTTTAAGACCGGATGACATCACTGCCGAGCGCTGCTATGAGCGGCTATTTCAATCGCCGGTTTGCTCTCACTCATCGCTCGTTCAAACCCCCATGTTCATCGCACCTACGCCTGAGAAGTCGGAGCTGCTGACATACCTTCCTTGCTGAACTAAAGCCGGAAACCTCGCTGGTGATCCGTATCTCGCTACGGGATCATCCCTCTCCAATGGACACTGTTATTCCTAACCTATCTAAGTGATAAGTACCCCGCAGGGGATTCTTACTAACCAATCTCCTACTGTCATCTACTGCAATTACCAAGACTATCTGTATCTATCTATTCACTATCATCTGCATAAGACTGTTAGCTCTTGGGACTACCTTGAACTATCCTTGCACTAGGTTACTCTGTCTAAAGTATACTCCATCTGTGTCCTCTTACCATCTGTACTATACTTGACATCAGAACCTATCTGCTTACCATCACCTATACTACTTCTAGTGCTCACCATACAATAGCCTGTCTCTCATCTATATATCCTCATATACTCTATCCCTCCATTAAACATCTATTAATATATATATAGTATATAACAGGCTGTACACGGTGATAAAGTCCTGAGAGTTGGATATGTTGTTCAACAGATTCTCTACAAGGCTACTGAGTGTAATAATTCTGCAGCTGTAAATCCATCCACAAACAAAAACGCATGAACGTTACAGCTGCATGCTCTCGCCACATGAGGCCGGGCATTGTCATGCATCAGGGGTAACTGAAAATGGTTCCAAGGAGTTCATCCCGATACCTAATGGCAGTGAGGGTGCCATTGTCTAGCCTGTAGAGGTCTGTGTGTCCCTCCATGGATATGCCTCCCCAGACCATCACTGACCCACCACCAAACCGGTCATGCTGAACAATGTTACAGGCAGCATAACAGTCTTGATGGCTTCTCCAGACCTTTTCATGTCTGTCACATGTGCTCAGGGTGAATCTGCTCTCATCTGTGAAAAGCACAGGGCGTCGGTGGCAGACCTGCCAATTCTGGTGTTCAATGGCAAATGTTAATCGATAAGAAATGGAACAAGTGGCGCAAGCTGTTAGCACTTCATAAAACGGTAGTCCATATAATAGCACATGGAGGCTATGATAAAGTCTTAAGGTGAGATGAGGAAACAGTCTGAATGCTCAGGGCCAGCCTGTTAGGGAGCGGAAGCGATCTCCAAACATGCAACAAACAAAAGAGAAAACAGGTGCCTCTGAGTTAAGACTGCAATTTAATATGGCAAACAAATAGTAAAAATTTACATCAAGGTAAGTATAGGCAGACAAGATGGGTCCTTCCGGTGTCCGTGTAGAGGCTATGGGCTTAGAGTCACCACTGTAGGTCTGTGTTCATTTCCTCTCTTCCTCTTCCTGTCCGTCAGGAAGTGGGGGGTGTCACGGCAGTGAGATGGAGGCTTGGACTGCAGGGTGAAACCGCAGTAAGATGGAGGCTTGGACCGCAGGGTGGCCGTGATGCTCATCCACAGGAACATCCGGCGTAATGACTGACGCGTTTCCAAGCCTGCGTGCTCCTTTTTCAAAGTCGGAAACGCGTCAGTCATTACGCCGGAAGTTCCTGTGGATGAGCATCACGGCCACCCTGCGGTCCAAGCCTCCATCTCACTGCGGTTTCACCCTGCAGTCCAAGCCTCCATCTCACTGCCGTGACACCCCCCCACTTCCTGCCGGACAGGAAGAGGAAGAGAGGAGATGAACACAGACCTACAGTGGTGACTCTTAGCCCCCAGCCTCCACACGGACACCGGAAGGACTCATCTTGTCTGCCTATACTTACCTTGATGTAAGTTTTTACTATTTGCTTTCCATATTAAATTGCAGTCTTAACTCAGAGGCGCCTGTTTTCTCTTTTGTTTGTTAAATGTTAACCGATGTCCATAGTGACTTGCAGTGAGCACAAGGCCCACTAAAAGACGTCGGGCCATCAGGCCACTCTCATGAAGTCTGTTTCTGATTGTTTGGTCAGAGACATTTACACCAGTGGCCTGTTGGAGGTAATTTTGTAGGGCTCTGGCAGTGCTCATCCTGTTCCTCTTTGCACAAAGGAGCAGATATCGGTCCTGCTGATGGGTTGAGGACCTTCTACGGCTCTGTCCAGCTTTCCTAGAGTAACTACCTGTCTCCTGGAATCTCCTCCATGCTCTTGAGACTGTGCTGGGAGACACAACAAACTTTCCGGTAAAGGCACGTGTATTGATGTGCCATTCTGGAGGAGTTGGACTCCCTGTGCAACCTCTATAGGGTTCAGGTATTGCCTCGTGCTACCAGTAGTGACAATGACCCTAGCCAAATGCGTAACTAGTGAAAAACAGTCAGAAAAGATGAGTGGGTAAAAACATTTCAGTGGCCTTCACCTGTAAAACCATTCCTAGTTTGGAAGTTGTCTCATTGTTGCCCATCTAGTGCACCTGTTATTAATTTAATTAACCCCAAAGCAACCAAAACTGGTTGACAAACCCCTCTGCTACTTAACTGACCAGATCAATATCCCAGGAGTTTATTTGACTTGATGCTACACCCTGATTAGAAAGTGTTCATTTTGGGGAAAAAAAAAAAAGTGTTCCTTTAATTTTTTTGAGCAGTGTATGTAGCCCCTCTGCCAGGTTTAGCGGACTACAGAAATCGGTTAAAATGACCTATGGTCTCATTTTCAGGCATAGATCTCTGCAACTAAAACCTGTGCTGACTTTTTCTTCATCAGTATTTAAAACTTGACAAAGCATCTTTACCCTTCCATACCGTGTCCAAAATGCTCTGGCAAGAGCTCCACTGTAAAGTAGAAGGCAAACATTTCAGAATATTGTCCTTATCTGTATATCAGAACAGCTGAGTTTAACATTTTTCCACAAGGTATTTTAAATGTAATTATTTTTCAGGCAACATCACCTCTTGTGAAATATGGATTTTCAACTCTGGCACTGTGTACAGTCTTGTTCCTGATAATCCAGTCAAGTCCATGGACTTACTACATATATTGCCTGTTACCTATTATTATCTGGCATGAAGCATCAAAAGAGTAAGTTGAAATCAACAGTTTGCATAAGCAATGTTTTTTTTCAAGTCTAGGGAAATTAAATACTGCATTAGCAATTCTATAATACAGTGTTTTTACATTTTATGATAAAGAAATAAAGTTTATTGATTTGGGCATTGTGTGTTACTTTGCAATGTCCTTTCGAAGGGCTTTAATATGTATTTGTATAACTTCAGGGGTGTTTTTTTTTTACTTAGTTACTGAAAGTACAAGAAATGAGTACAGGTTACAGCTTTGGTTTGTGTAGTTTTATGTTAACTTTCCAAAAGCAAAAAATGCAGAAGTACATTTTTTTTTTTTAAAATAGGGGAGAGCCTGTTTTCTCCCACCTCATATCTGGTAAAACCATCTTTGGGACAAAAAGTGAGGGAACATCTCTCTACTAAAGCTCTGGATTGCAGTGGAAAACAGATCTGTGTTCTAATCCTGCTCCATTCTATTTAAAATGAAGACAAAAAAAGATTTTTGCTTAACATACACTTTAACTCCATATACAGTGCCTTGTGAAAGTATTCAGCCCCCTTGAACTTTGCGACCTTTTGCCACATTTCAGGCTTCAAACATAAAGATATAAAACTGTAATTTTTTGTGAAGAATCAACAACAAGTGGGACACAATCATGAAGTGGAACAAAATTTATTGGATATTTCAAACTTTTTTAACAAATAAAAAACTGAAAAATTGGGCGTGCAAAATTATTCAGCCCCCTTAAGTTAATACTTTGTAGCGCCACCTTTTGCTGCGATTACAGCTGTAAGTCGCTTGGGGTATGTCTCTATCAGTTTTGCACATCGAGAGACTGAAATTTTTGCCCATTCCACCTTGCAAAACAGCTCGAGCTCAGTGAGGTTGGATGGAGAGCGTTTGTGAACAGCAGTTTTTAGTTCTTTCCACAGATTCTCGATTGGATTCAGGTCTGGACTTTGACTTGGCCATTCTAACACCTGGATATGTTTATTTGGGAACCATTCCATTGTATATTTTGCTTTATGTTTTGGATCATTGTCTTGTTGGAAGACATATCTCCGTCCCAGTCTCAGGTCTTTTGCAGACTCCATCAGGTTTTCTTCCAGAATGGTCCTGTATTTGGCTCCATCCATCTTCCCATCAATTTTACCATCTTCCCGGTCCCTGCTGAAGAAAAGAAGGCCCAAACCATGATGCTGCCACCACCATGTTTGACAGTAGGGATGGTGTGTTCAGGGTGATGAGCTGTATTGCTTTTACACCAAACATAACGTTTTGCATTGTTGCCAAAAAGTTTGATTTTGGTTTCATCTGACCAGAGCACCTTCTTCCACATGTTTGGTGTGTCCCCCAGGTGGCTTTTGGCAAACTTTAAATGACACTTTTTATGGATATCTTTAAGAAATGGCTTTCTTCTTGCCTCTCTTCCATAAAGGCCAGATTTGTGCAGTATACGACTGATTGTTGTCCTATGGACAGAGTCTCCCACCTCAGCTGTAGATATCTGCAGTTCATCCAGAGTGATCATGGGCCTCCTGGCTGCATCTCTGATCAGTCTTCTCCTTGTATGAGCTGAAAGTTTAGAGGGACGGCCAGGTCTTCGTAGATTTGCAGTGGTCTGATACTCCTTCCATTTCAATATTATCGCTTGCACAGTGCTCCTTGGGATGTTTAAAGCTTGGTAAATCTTTTTGTATCCAAATCCGGCTTTAAACTTCTCCACAACAGTATCTCAGACCTGTCTGGTGTGTTCCTTGTTCTTCATGATGTTCTCTGCGCTTTAAACGGACCTCTGTGACTATAACAGTGCAGGTGCATTTATACAGAGACTTGATTACACACAGGTAGATTCTATTTATCATCATTAGTCATTTAAGTCAACATTGGATCATTCAGAGATCCTCACTGAACTTCTGGAGAGAGTTTGCTGCACTGAAAGTAAAGGGGCTGAATAATTTTGCACGCCCAATTTTTCAGTTTTTTATTTGTTAACAAAGTTTGAATTATCCAATACATTTTGTTCCACTTCATGATTGTGTCCCACTTGTTGATTCTTCACAAAAAATTACAGTTTTATATCTTTATGTTTGAAGCCTGAAATGTGGCAAAAGGTGGCAAAGTTCAAGGGGGCCGAATACTTTCGCAAGGCACTGCATGTCTTATAGCCTAAAGAAAGAGTGCTAAATCCTAAAATCAGCCAATCAGAATGCATTCTGATGATGTATTAATTATTTTAACTGGTTTCTACGAGCTTCTGCTCATACCAAATTGCACTCAATATTGAGTACGATTATTAACGTGAACGTCTGCCTCAAAGTGGAACTTCCCCCTAAAGGGGAAGTTCTGCTTGTTTGTATCCTCCCCCCCTCTCCCTCCACTGCCAAATTGGGCACTTTTTTGGGGGGAGTTGGTACCTGGTTTTGACAGGTTCTGCTCCCACTTCCGGGTCTGATCGCCATGGCGATCTGTAAGGATGTTCCACCCCCTCCAGCCTTCTGGGGCACATATAAGTCCCAGAAGACTGCGAGACCATTCACAAAATGCAGCGCCTCTCACTCATGCGTAGTAGGAAGCCAGCTTTCCCTTATCTAAGATGCCGGCGCCTGCACCCGAAGCCGATTGAAGAACCGGCTCGGGTGCAGACTGGGCAGGTAAGTGTCCTTATACTGGCTTTTATTTTTTTGGGGTGGGGAGCCTGGGGCTCCACTTTAAGCATTTTCAATACTATTTAATATAATGGGGCTAGATATCATACTCACTGAGTATTAAAGAGTATTACAACTCAAAAATGTAATTAATTGCAGCTTACCAGTCATTGGATGTCATGGCTGCATTACCTTTTACATAGTTACATATTTAGTGAGGCTGAAATAGCGTCATCAGGAAGTCATTGCGAAATGCAAAATGCATTGTGGTCTGAGTATCGCCCGGAAATTCCTTAGCCAGTGACATCACTTCCTCAAGTGGTGGAACGCACGCCGACCGCTGCCACGCTACCCAGTACCAGGGGAATCTCTCTGCTATCCGGGTCTGTGTGCAATACAACTTTGGCGAGTCTTCCTGTGCCAGGATGGCACTATGATATGTAAGCACCCAGTTTTATCTCATGATTTTTTAATAAAAATGCAATATTACACTTTATTTGGATTCTTGTCTCCCCTTTAACCCACTATATGAGTGCTCTGGAGGACCTATCCTGAGTGGAGAGTTTTGCCCATTCAGTAATATTGATTGTCGAGCTTGCTAGGTCTGAGTGACCTGCTCCCATCTGGTGAGCACATATATTTATTATACCTCACGAGGGGGATATTTTCACAAAAGGCACATTCAACACTGCTATTTTCTGCACGGAATTATTCACTTTTTGGCAGCACTCCATGCACTTTATTTGTGTAATTTATATTAATTTATTTATGCAGAATTACACGGACTTATAATACAATTTTTGTGATGCACTTTATATATGTATATATATATATATATTTATTTATTAATATTTTGTTGATGCACTTCACATGTGTGTGTGTGTGTGTGTGTATATATATATATATATATATATATATATTAAGATATATTTTTTATATGTGCGCGATTATTTTTGTGTGGTTGATATATAGAGTGGGCATCTGCATTTAGGCACATTTTGAGGTTGATGTGCCCCTATTTATAATATATCCTTTCACGCACACAGTCACTTTATTGATCACCTAAACATTCAAATACACTAGCACCAGCGCCCTCTTTTCACTTTTTGACACTCCTTTATGAGTATGTTCCGCTCAGTGGGGTTACTCCTTCCTCTCCCGGATGATTGGTCTTTATAACTCGGTAAAGAAGGGGGGCCATCATGGTGCAGTATTTATAAGCATTTTATTTTAAATTAATAGTGTCACTTACATTCAAAACTTTACAATTCAGTGTATACACTCGCCGCGGGACTGTGTTACTGTGTCCCGGTACGTCACTTCCCGTTTCTCGCTGTGAACGCCCTACGCGTTAGGTCACGGAGTCACGTGATTTCTTCAGGGGTATTCTGGTATGATTTTAAGGGGAACCCCACGCCAAAATAAAAAAATGGCGTGGGGTTCCCCCCCAAAATCCATACCAGACCCTTATCCGAGCACACAGCCTGGCTGGCCAGGATGGGGTGGTGGCGAGCGAGCGCCCCCCCCCTCCTGAACCATACCAGGCCACATGCCCTCAACATGGGGGGGTGGGTGCTTTGGGGCTGGGGGCCCCACCCCAAAGCACCTTGCCCCATGTTGATGGGGACAGGGGTCTCTTCCCGACAACCGTGGGCTGTGGTTGTTTGGGTCTGCGGGGGGAGGCTTATCAGAATCTGGAAGCCCCCTTTAACAAGGGGGCCCTCAGATCCCGGCCACCCCCATTTGAATGGATATCGGGTACATCATACCCCTATCCATTCACCAAAAAAGTGTACAAAAAAAATGAAGACAAAAGCCCTTTATTAAAAAATAAAAAAATTGTGTCAGAGTGAGGTCAGAGTCCATGATAATGCAGGAACTCGAAGTTCCCGCGAAGAAGCCCGTTTATTCGTCATTCGACGAACGAGCGAACAGCCAATGTTTGAGTCGAAGTTACTTTCGACTCAAACTCGAAGCTCATCCCTAGTATTAAATAACCTTAAAGACATAAGACATAACCTCAAACATGAAATATGAAGCTTGGTAGTCCTAAACCTGGAGTCCTCTTAAGGTTTACATTTTATACTCCTGCTAGACAAGACCCCATCATAGGGTAGGGGGATAGTCTTATACGGCGAGTATAGCCCAAAACCTAGGTTTTAACTGGAAAATTAGGGGGTCGTCTTATACGCCCAGTCGTCTTATACGCCGGCATATACGGTAGATAAAATACCCATACTAACTACAATGGTAGATTAAAATATATAAATAGAATAGTTCTATAAAGTATGGATAAAATTGTACTTATACAAAATATATGTACGGTACTATATATATATATATATATATATATATATATATATATACAAATATAAAAAAACAGATAATCCGAATCCTGAAGAATTAAAAATGTAAAACCCATAAAATCATTTATCACTGATGAAACAGTTCAAATCGAAATCAACATTAAGACCCCTAGGAACAAGACCCTTAGCCTCAAATATCCAAAAGGATTCTCTCTTGCTCATTTGTCTAATGTAATTGTCCCCTCTCCAGTGTTTATTAACTTTCTCCACCCCCAAAATTGTAAAGAATCTGGTTTCTTATTATGAAATTCCTTAAAATGTCTCGATACATTATGTGTAACAACTCCCTTTTCTCTGTCGCTCATTGACAGACGTAGTCCTCCTTGATTAATATCAACTCGTGTTATACTGCCCTCTACAGGAGTAGGACTAGACAGGAAAGAAAACGTTCTGGCCACACCCTAGGGGCAGTCCCAGAGGGTATATCCTCTCACTTCCTGCTACAGCAAATCTGTTTTTTCTAGTTAGGAGTAAGGACCTAGATTCCTTGCTAGGATCTTCGGTCCTGGCAAGATTTTTTTTTAGAAATACTTTTTTAGACAGCTTTTTTTCTCCAGTGTTCCTGTGAGATCTTCAAGCAAGTTAGCTGAAACTGGGCGACGGGCTGGATGTTGAGATCCAGTGGTCACCCCAGTTCAGCCTACGAGCGCGTGCAGGCCATAGCTCCGCACTGGGTCGGCCGTGACATAGTCCCACTGGACGGGGACTGACCCTGCGAGTTAAACGTCTCGCCTGGACGCCAATGACCAACAGAGTCACGGCGTCCGTATTGGTCGACAGCCCCCCCACCCCGATGGAGAGGGGTTCTGTCAGGAGTTGGCGCCCGCCTGGTTCCGGTATGGTGAGTAGAATGTTCCCCCTCTCCCCCTGTCGGGTTTGTTGGTGGACGCGGGCCCCTCTCTGGGATGGTCGGACACTCGGTTTTCTGGGTCTCCCCTCTATCCTATAACAGGTCACAGATCCCCCAATTTGAGTGTGATTTTTGTGAATAGAAACCAGGAGGCTTGGTTTGGGAGCTGACTATCTAAAGTCACTATATGACTGTAAGGGTGACTGAAGTCAGTGGCAGACTACTAAAAGGCATTACTATTGAGGTATAGAGGTATCCTACCTGTCTAGTGTGTACACAGGCCGATGCCAGAAAGCCGGTCACTTCCACAGGCCACACAGCCTCCCGCAGGCCGAGGACACCTCCCGCAGGCCGAGGCACTTCCGCAGGCCGCATAGGCCGAATGCACACATCCCGCAGGCCGCTGCTAGCTTGCAAGCCGCCGCTATCCTACACAGGCCACAGCCATTTTCCTGCAGATCGCACGAGGCCGCCATATTGGCGTAGCCTCGTGTCTCCAGCATGGGGGCGGCCATGTTTGAGGTGACCAAAGACCTCATGGAGTAATTGGGAGGCGCCGGAAGGCGTGTAAAGGGGCGGAGCCGCCTCCTTGGCCCAGGGAAAGCAAGCCAAAGACTTCCTGTCTGTAACAGACAGTGCTGGAAGCAGGTTGATAAGAAACTTCTGTGCATCAGGTGAGCCTTGGGGTCTCTCTCTCTCTCTTTCTTAGGGGTCCAAGCAGGTAGACTGAGGGGCGCTACTGCGCTGGGGGACTAAGTTAAAAAAAAAAAAAATGTTTTTTTTTTCTTGCAATTTATTTTTTGGTGTTTGCTGGCAAGTGTCTTGTTACATGAACCCTGCCACTCATGTATCCCCACCTGATCCCCTCGGGGTGGCCGCAGGACCCTCCAGTACCCCACTTGTGATGATGCATTATCAGCAGTTTTGGAGTCTTTGGCATCCCGGGTGGAGGTAGCCTGTCAGGGACGGGGGTCAAGAAGAGCGACCCCCGCCTACCCCTATGTCATCTGATACTTCAGATACGGATTCTGAGCTTGTCATTGCCGGGAAACCTTAAATCTTGAGGTTACACCGGCAGAGGTAGCTGAGACTCATATTCCTTTTTTGGTACTAGCAAGCCCACCAAAATGGTGAAGGGTTTCCCTTGCCCAAATGGGGTCTTCCGTAAACGAGCCCCTGCTATTTCCAAACGCATTGCTAGGCGCTATCATTTTGAGGAATCCCTCATTACAAAGATGAACGGTACCACCAATAGTGGACTCACCGATTTCCAGACTAAATAAAGCCACTGTTATCTCGTTGGATTGACAGAATGGGCCCCACCCATCTCTAGGGTGGGGGGACGTCTTCACCGGTTTCCGGATCCAGGGCTTTCCAGAATCCCAGATAAAGGGGTTGGCAAGGTCATATGGTCGGGATACAAGATCGAGTTTCGATCACTTCCACCGGTGCGATTCTTCCCTTCCAATATTCGACATCCCCGGGTAGCTTAAAAAGCTTTGCGGGGAACAGCTTGATGCAACAAGCAGTGGTAGTTCCCATTCCTTGAAGGAGTTCTAGTCGAACCTGTTCACAATGCCCAGGAAAAAGGGCTAGGTTTCGTCCAATTCTGGTCTTGGAAGAGATGGAGTCCATCCATACAGCGGTGGCCTCATCAGGGGGATTTCCTGGCATCCATAGACATTTAGGATGCCTATCCTCATATCCCCATCTTCGCAGGACATCAGCGTTTTCTTTGCTTTTCCCAAAGATCATCCCTGGTTCCCACCAGGAGACTGAACTATCTGGGCCTAATTTTGGATACATCCTTGGCAAGAGTGTTTCTCCAGGCGGAGAAACTCCAGAAGATTCAGTCAATGATTCAGATGTTGCTGTCCGTCAACTGGCTGGGATTGATGGTCGCCTCCTTAGAGGCAGTACCGTTTGCCCAGTCTCATACCCGAATTCTCCAAAGAGGAGATTCTTCTCATATGGAATCAGAATCCCGATTCCCTGGACAATCGGATCCGATTGAGCGAGCAGACCAGGGAGGCTCTGGTCTGGTGGCTTCGGTCTCCGATGCGCAGCCAGGGGAAGTAATTTCTTCTGATAAATTCCAGGTTACCGATAAAGGTGTTGGAACTGAGAGCGATCAGACTTTGTCTGATTTACTGGACCCGAGCAGCTCCAGGGCAGTCCGGTTCGGATCCAATCGGACTATGCCACGGTCATGATTTATGTCAATCACCAAGGGGCACCAAGAGTGCCCTGGCGGCCATAGAAGTGGCCAACATTCTTTATTGGGGGAACAGTTGTTCCAGTTCTCTCCGCGATATTTATCACGGGGTTGGACAGGCAGATTATTTCAGCCGTCAGATTCTGGATCAAGAGGAATAGTCTCTTCATCCAGAGGTATTTCACCAGCTGTCCCTTCATCGGGGTTCCCGGGATATGGATCTGTTGGCAGGTTGGCTCAACAGGGCTCGCGCCCGCGATCCTCTAGCGGACGCAGCAGACGCGCTGAGCGCCCCGTAGGGGAAGTATCAGCTACTGTATGTCTTCCCCCCTCTCAAGTTACTGCTGAGATTTCTCCGCAGGATAGAGGTGGAGGGAACTCCAGTTATCCTGGTAATTCTGGGCTGGCCTCGTCAAGCCGGGTACACCGACTTGGGCAGGCTAGTCGCAGACGCTCCTTGGAGACTTCTTCTCAGGGAGGATCTGCGGTCTCAAGGACCGATCTTCCATCGTGCTTTACAGTCGCTGGTTTTAACGGCCTGGCCATTGAGACCCAGGTACTGAAGGACAGGGGATTGTCAGCTTCAGTTATTCCTACTCTAAAGCAAGGAAAGCGACTTCTAGCAAAGTCTATTATCGCACATGGAAGACTTATATTGCGTGGTGTGAATCGTTGGGATTTCCCCCACGTACCTATTTGGTGACCCGAATTTTGGCTTTTCTGCAAAAGGGGGTTGAGCAGAAACTATCCTTGAGCACTATCAAGGGTCAGGTTTTTCAGCGTTAGCAATCTTCTTTCAGAAGCCGCTGGCTACTCATTCCTTGGTGCGGAATTTCATCCAGGGGGTGCGGCACTTGGCTCCGCCAGTGCGCGTGCCCTTACCGCCCTGGGATCTTAATTTGGTTTTGTCGGTTCTGCAGAAACCTCCCTTTTAAAATATCAGGGAGATTCCCTTGCTTACATTATCCCAGAAGGTGGCCTTCTTGGTGGCTATCACTTCTGCACGCAGGGTGTCAGAACTGGCTGCATTATCATGCTATTCCCCATATCTTGTGGTTCATAGGGATAAGGTAGTTCTTCATCCGAAGCCATCCTTTCTTCCTAAGGTGGTTTCAGACTTTCATCTGAATGAAGATATTGTGCTACCTTCCTTGTGTCCTCAGCCCAATCATCCTCGGGTATATGCGTTGCATTCCTTGGATGTGGTTCGGGCAATCAGGGTATACCTGAAGGCTACGGAATCGTTCCGTAAGACGGATTCACTTTTTGTGATCACGGATGGCCCCAGAAAGGGGTTGCCTGCATCTGCCGCGACTATCTCCAAATGTATCAGACAGACGGTGGTACAGGCTTATTCGATTAGGGGTCGGAATCCTCCGTTCCCTGTTAAGGCGCACTCCACTCGAGCGCTCAGTACTTCCTGGGCCTACCGCCATCAGGCGTCAGTGGTCCAGGTGTGCAAGGCGGCTACCTGGTCGTCGGTTCATACCTTTACAAAATTTTATAAAGTTTATGATATGGCATCGGCGGATGCCTCATTTGGCCGCAAGGTTTTGCAGGCCGCAATTTGAGGAGACCGGTGGTCTACCTCGAGGGTTTTTTCCGTTGGAATTTCAGTTGAGTCTCATCGTGTGATTGATGAGCCTTTAAATCTTCTAGTTGGCACCAGTTGGGCCTTCTAGATTGGATTTTGATTTCCATTTTCCCACCCCTCATTTGTGGCACTGCTTTGGGATGTCCCGAGTTGATATTAATCAAGGAGGACTACGTCTGTCAATGAGCGACAGAGAAAAATGGATTTTTGTAAAATCTTACCGTAAAATCCTTTTCTCTTAAGCTCATTGACAGACGTAGTACCCGCCCCTCTGTTTTTGAGTTGGGTTGGGTTAAATTCTCTAAACACTGCTTTGTGACAACTGATTTGCTGTAGCAGGAAGTGAGAGGATATACCCTCTGGGACTGCCCCTAGGGTGTGGCCAGAACGTTTTCTTTCCTGTCTAGTCCTACTCCTGTAGAGGGCAGTATAACCCGAGTTGATATTAATCAAGGAGGACTACGTCTGTCAATGAGCTTAAGAGAAAAGGATTTTACTGTAAGATTTTACAAAAATCCATTTTTTAGTATTTTTAATATGCTCTGCCACTCTCACATTAAGACATCTGGAGGTCCAAACTATATACTGAAGCCCGCAACCACACTCTAGCATAAAGATGACCCCCATAGTGGAACAGGTCATAAAATCCTTAATAGTATATTGCTTCCCTGTGTTCTTAGATGTAAATACTTTTCTCTTCTTAACATTGGTCTTAGCTTGACAGCACACTCCACTCCTTAATGGTATATTGCTTCCCAGTGCTCTTAGATGTAAATCCGAGATGCGGCAGCTTGGCTTCACCCCCACCGATAAAGTAATTTCTAACGTAACGCGTATAGGGGGAGATTCTTGTCTGTTGACGCCGCATCCGAGCTACGAGTGATCTCGCAACACCTGTACAGCCTGCACTGCTTATGTGCCTGCATTGTGAGTTTCGTTTCTGCAATAAATGTATCTTATCACTATGCAGAGAGCACTAGATTTCATTTTTTGTATTTTGTGGAGATTGATCGAGCATCTGAGGAGTCAGCCCAGTGTTACAACTACACCTGCCACACTGCTATTATCCCCAGATCCCCAGGGGGAGACAGCTTATTCTGACCCGCTGGAAACAGGAGTCGGAATGTGATGTGAGAGTCTTAACATTACTGGTGAAGGAGAAGCATGGAGCACTTTTCCATTCATTTATTCACTTGAGTGGACTTCACAGTGGACTTTTTCTACTTATCTTTTCTATATATATTATATTTACTTGAGTGGACTTCACAGTGGACTTTTTCTATTTATATTCTATGGATTTATTTGTAGATGTTTTTATACTCTGGCGCTACACTTGTTTCTGGCATTTAGATTAATTAAAATATACTTGTTTCTTTTTAAGTAAAGCCAAACCCCATATTGTTTCAATAATAGTCTCATAACACAATGGTTACGATATAAAATAAAACTGCTCCCCCCAGGAATGGATTCTTCTGCCAGATTTCATTGTTCGCTCCATCAGGGATTTAAAGATGTGTATTCTTTACTCGTCTTTAAAGGTATCAAACCCTTTAAATATTTTCAAAACACCCATGCAGCCCCTAATTCTGAGTCATACCAATAAATACAACTACAACATTTTGTTGTCTCTTTACTGCAGCTGACCAAAATTTCATTTGTCTTTCAAAAGCACATTTTATATTCAGATAGGAGAAGGAACTTCATAAAGCCCTATTAGAAGAGGACTGTATGGAAATATGGACTTCAACGGTTCATTCAGTTTTTTTGGCTTTGCATAACTCATGTAAAGTCCTTTTCCACTGGTACCTTACGCCTTCCAGAATCACTAAATTGTACCCCAGTAATCACCATTATGCTTCCATAGCTGTGGACAGGAACGCACAATCGTAAACATTTGGTGGGCATGTTCGAAGGCTTTCAGATTATGAGTGCCCTAATATATGCTGTTCTAGGCTGTAACCTATGCAAGGATCCAGTAGAAGCCTTAGTGAACAAACTTCCTATAAATATTCCTCATCCAACAGAAAACCTAATTACTTTTATCTTTAATGCCACCAAACTTTGGCCTGTTCTTGAAAGTCCCTAATGGTAAATTTCTCTGAGGTTATGTCTTGATGGAATGGGGCTATGAATAATGAAAAATTACTAGCTATTTCTTCTGATACCCTTGAAAAATTCCTCAATGTCTGGTCCTCGTGAATTTCCTACACCCCATTAGACAAGGTGTTACATCTTTAACCACTTCAATACAGGGCACTTTCACCCCCTTCCTGCCCAGGCCAATTTTCCCCTTTTAGCGCTGTTGCATTTTGAATGACAATTGCGCGGTCATGCAACACTGTACCTACACCAAATTTATGTAATTTTCCCCCCACAAATAGAGCTTTCTTTTGGTGGTATTTTATCACCTCTGGGTTTTTTTCTTTTTGCTAAACAAATAAAAAAAGACCAAAAAGTTTTTTGTTTATGTTATACAATTTTGTAAATAAATACGTTTTTTCCTGCACTGATGAGCACTGATGAGACTGCACTGACAGGCACTGATGGGGTGGCACTGATAGGTTGCACTGATATACAGCATTGGTGGGCACTGATAGGCGGCATTGATGGGCACTGATAGGTGGCACTGATGGGCACTGATAGGTGGCACTGATGGGCACTAATGGGCACTGATAGGCGGCACTGATGGGCACTGATAGGCAGCACTGATCGGCACTGATGGGCACTAATGGGCACTTATAGGCGGCACTGGTGGGCAATAATGGGCACTGGTGGGCGACACTGATAGATGGCAATGATGGGCACTGGTGGGCAGCACTGATAGGGAGGGCACTGGCGGGCAGCACTGATGGGGAGGGCCATTTGGAGCTCCCTGAGCCCTTATTGCCATCCCTGGTGGCCATAGTGGGCATCCCTGGGGTCATAGGTGGGCATCCCTGGGGTCATGGGTGGGCATCCCTGGTGATTCTAGTGGCACCCCCCCAAAGGTCTCTACTGGTAATCAATGATCTTATTACCAGTGCTGACCCCCCCCCCCCCTGTCAGGGAAGCCGCCGATCGGCGCTCCTTTACTCGTGCCTGTCAGGCACGAACTAAGGAAAGCCGATCATGGGCTCTTCCTGTTTACTATGTTACCAGCCGTGATTGGACACGGCTGGTCACATGGTAAAGAGTTTACGTCAGGGGGGCGCGCAGAGCTGTATTATCCTGCCGCCATCATATGACGTCCGGTCAGGATAATACAACCAAAATCCCGCCGTCAATTTGCTATAGGGCGGGCGGGATGTGGTTAAACTATGTGGTTGCTAGATGTCCTTGGGAGGAGGAAATTTATTCCCCACCCCCTTTCCGCTACTCCTGTCTCCCTCACTCCCCCTTCCCCTCCCTCATTACCCTCCTCCCCTTCTTTTATATTGTTTATCTTTTCTTCTGTTTCTCTTCATTTCTTTTCTAAATTTATAGCCCAGTAACTAGAACATTCCAGTAATGATGCCAGATGTCCTATCAACCTATACTAGGTCTAATTTTGAACCCATTGTCTCAGGCAGACCATAGACCATGCAAATTTCTTTTTTGCAGCCACAGGTTGCAGAAAAGAAGTTCACATGATTCCCCCATCATCACAGACAGCACTGACAGGGGAATCCCTCCGTCAGAGCAATTGTCTGCTCCCGGCGGGGGTGGATGGGGGAAGCTGTCTCCACCAGGAGAAGACAGCGATTATTGCTAGCAGCTATAGCAGCAATAATCACAGTGAATCAGGCAGGCTGATTGTACCCAAGTTGATCGATCTATCAACTTGATACATTCAGCCTGCCCACACACGGATCCTGATTAACCGGCCAAGATTCGAACCGTCTATGGCTGGCCTTACTCTTTTTACTGCATAATACAAACATACTATGTATTGGTTTACAGTCCAATAGAGTATATACAACATATGCAGTTGTTACAAGCATGATAATGGCTCTGACTAATGATGTATACTAGTATGTATAAATGTCTCTGGATGGATTTTCCCCTACCTTTTTTGCAATGAAAATCTTTAATAAAACTATTGAACAATAAAAAATAAATGCTATATTATACAGTAAAAACAGTTTGACATGGGAACATCATTGTCATGGAATTGCCATGCAGCTAGTTATAACTATCTTCAGACATTGAACATCAGATTTACATGTATACTGGGATATACTTGTTAGGTTGGCAGCACTATAACATGTAAAAGAAAGTAGACATAGGTAACTACTTTAAGTCATGTTTAATGAACTGTGAGATTCACCACTGTCAAACATAGCAGATGGATTGACTGTTTGTGCCAAGTGAGTTACGAGCTTGGGAATCTGAGATCAATAAAGGTAACATCTGCCATTTAGAATTATGATTGAATAAAAAGCAATCCTAAGGGGTATTCTATAAGACGTACACATGCTCTTTCATCTGAGAATAAGCATAGTAACAGACTGACAAGTGCAACGCATTGTTAGGATGTCAGGTGAATTTGTAGACCCTTAATAAGTATTTATTCACATAATGTAAATGTAGTTTAGTGACCTATGCTTTTTCGAAGTATAGCAATCTCCATTGTAAATGGCCATCAGTAGTAATGCACTGCATACTTGCTGTTAGGAAATCAATATGAGCATAAGCATTATATGCTGTATGAACAAATCAAATGGCCGACCTTAATGACCTAAACTTCTTTCCAGTACACTTAACAGCTGTGTAATGAACAGCGTTTAATTAGGCTTTGTGGTGATGGTGTAGCCCTTTTAGAATGGTAAATGAGGGCACTGAGATAGGTATTAGGCACTCTTGGTAATTAGTGCATTAAGTGCTTACACATCCTTCATTTGTGTTGGGTAGAAATCAGAAGTATAGGGCACATTTACATGTCTGTGCTCCCCATATCCTTTTTTGTATTGCTGTTTTTGTTTTGTGATTGCTGCAGTTTACACGCAGTTTTTAGAGAGCACATCTTTCATAAGAAATATTGGTAACAGATATAAAATGCATAATAAAACGAATGAACATGTTTTAATGCATGGAGCTGCACATAGAAGTTTAAATGGTTTAAATTTACTGAAAGCACACTAACATGTACAGCAAGGCCTGAGGTTTTTTTTTTTTTTTTAAACTTGTGTATCAACTTTGTGTAAGGGAGGGTTTGCTATCTTTGCTATATATTTTAGCTTTAAAATACAGATAATTTTTATTAAACATGTCACCATAACTGTCCGTTAATATAATAATGCTTTTTTTTTTTTTTTTTTTTTTCCTTTTTTATCAAGTCTACCTAACTGTATGAAATCCAAAAAAAATACATAAATCTAAGTCACATTACTCTGTTCGAATGACTGGAGCTCTATATCTCTATATTTTGCCCATCAACCTTCAACATTTATTTTTCTTTTCAGTGCCTTAACCATCCAAAGCCCCATAAAACTCCACTATTGGAAATCCGTAAATATTTTGCAATATTGCTTATTCAAGGTACTCTTCCCTCTACCCATCATGTGTGCAGTTTCTTTAATTGAATTAATATTATCAAAGTTACGTATTTGCCATCTCTTTCCTGGACACTGGGTAGGAATACAATCACTTTAAAAGTTAAATTCTTACATCTCGCCCCATTAAGCCACTTGCCCAATTTGCAGTTCTGTTATAAGGCCTTTTAACCTTTCAGCAGTTAAATAGCATATGTTCTAAGTTTGGAAAAAGGGCCCCCACTTTAGCAGTGGCAATTGCCCTTCTATTCAGAGTATCTTGCTGCAATAATTATACGTTTCTGGTATACCCCAGGTATATAAAAAAAACTCTATATATCCCCCCCCCTTCAAATCTATATTGGGCCCTTATCCTGGAAGAGTATTTGGTATGGATTTTATAGGGAAAACCCCATACAGAAACAATGTGCCACCCCCCCCCCCTCTAATTATACCAGACTCTTATCCAGCCTAGCTGATCAAGTTTAATTCAGAAGGGGGAAGTGCAGGCTAACTGCTTTCCCTACTGCCCTCAAATTGGATCTGATCTACTTTGCCCATTTTTCCAGCCTTGAACAGATAAAGCTGTTGTCTCTATGTGTCCCTTACACAATTTAAGTGATGGGGGGAGGACAGATATCTGCATCCCCCTTATCCTTTTGGGGGCGGGCATTTTTAAATTGTTAAATTCCCTACTCACCGACCCCTACATCCACCAGGGCAGGGACTTGGGAACAGGGCCCTTGTCCCCATCAACATGGCAAGGTGGGGGTGGTGCATGCTCGCTGCTCCTCCCCATTCCTGCAAGCCTAGCTGCATGCCTTGACCAGAGTCTGGATCTGTCTTTGGAGGAGAATCACTTTTTTTTACAGGGGGTTCTTCCTAAAAATCCAGATGAGGGCTTTTTTTAAAATTTGAATTTAGTAGATTGTGCAATTACAATACAGGTACCAACAAAGATACTCCAGATATACATTTTTAATGTTACACCAAAGTAATTATAGAAAACCAGACATTCCAAGTAAAAGAGATAGACTTCTAGACAACAGTTAAGAAAACACTTCAGATAGACCTGGCAGCTTGTGCAGGCCCACAGTAAAAAATCAAAAATAACAACCCGGCGCATCTGGATCAGGTATCACAATAGATGTATGTTGTGCCCCCTAAAACCTAACAATAAACACAAACTACATCACACAATGAATTCTTTTCCCTTGTTTAACAAAAACAGAAATGGCCCTCTCTTGACCCGTGGGCGAGGGAGTCAAACTAGAAGAGAGAAACAAAAGGGGGTAGAAAAAAGAGGGGAGAGCTAAAAAGGAGGAAGGGGACACAGAATTGGGGGAACATTATAATTGTGTGGGGAATAGAGGGATAGGAGGTGTTGAGAACTCTACTCCATTTTCACCCATCCCCCCCCACTCCCCCAGCGGAAGGTCTAAACAAAGAGACCATCAGTATATTTACACATGCAAGTAAGGGTCGTCCATGGCCACCAGGTATCTGTAAACTGATCCTCTCTTCCATAGCAAGTTGCTGTCAAGCTTTCTGATGTCCTAATTTTTGCTTTTCTGGAGAACCAGAGTTTTAAGATTGGTGAGGTATTGAGCTTCCAAAGGTCGGGGATACATACCTGGGAAGCATTCAGAAAATGCACTGTCAAAGACTTTTTGTAACGGTGTAGGGGCACCGAGTTTAGATGCAGATATGGGCTTTTTCTACAACAAGTTTATTGTTTTTTGTTTATTTGTTTTTACAGGGTATGTGGCCTGGTATGTTTTAGGGGAGGGGCAACTTGCAAAGAAATAAATAAATTAAAACAAAATATGGGGCCCTACCAAACTCTATACCAGACCCTTATTCTTGTAAAGGACAAGAAGGGTTTGGTATGGATTTAGAGGGGTCCCCAGGCAAAAAAAAAAAAAGAAACAAAAAAAAAAATGTGCCCCCCAAACCCATAATAGATACTTATCCTAGATAGATGTCTGGTATGGAGTTTTAAGGAGAAGCCCATCAAAAAAACCCTAAAAATAAAAAGTGAGGTCCCCTCAAAATCTGTACCAGATTTGTATCCAGCCAAGCAGGCTGGCTGGTCAGCAAAAAAAAAAAGGGGTCCCCAGACATTTACCGTATTTATCGGCGTATAACACGCGCCGGCATATAACACGCACCTCAATATTTGGAGAGAAATTTCAAGGAAAAAAGCTTAAATTTAAAATAAACAGCTTTGAACTCAGAACATTTTTTTTTTTAAATCAAATGACATCTTACCAGTGCCCATGAATGCATCCTCATCAGCAGTGTCCAGCAATGCATCTTCATCAGCAGTGTCCATATATGCAGCCCATAAGCAGTGTCCATACATGCAGTATCCATATATGCAGCCTATCAGCAGTGTCCATACATGCAGTGTCCATACATGCAGTGTCCATACATGCAGCCTATCAGCAGTGTCCATACATGCAGCCTATCAGCAGTGTCCATACATGCAGTGTCCATATATGCAGGCCATCAGCAGTGTCCATACATGCAGTGTCCATATATGCAGCCTATCAGCAGGGTCCATATATGCAGGGTCCATATATGCAGCCTTAATATATGCAGCCTCGCAAGCGCCATTGGAACAGTCCGAATAGGTTTTAAAAATGGGCGGGAAACAGCGCCGAGAGCAGAAGGGGCGGTCCGGGCCCAGGAGAAGGAAGGACGAGCTGTCATAAGAGCAGAAGGGGGCGAGTCGGGCCTGGCCGAGGAGAAGAGAGAACGAGCGAGCGCAGGCATCGGAAGTCCCGCCTCCTCAGCCGAGACGTGTGACGTCTGTCATAGGCGGGACTTCCGATGACTGCGCTCGCTCGTTCTCTCTTCTCCTCGGCCAGGCCCGCCCCCTTCTGCTCTAATGACAGCTAGTCCTTCCTTCTCCTCGGCCCGACCCGCCCCCTTCTGCTCTAATGACAGCTCGTCATTCCTTCTCCTCTGCCCGGCCCGCTCCTTCTGCTCTCTGCGATGTTTCCTGGCACTTTTTTTTTTAATATCGGCGTATAACACGCACTGCTGCTTTTTCCTCCATTTTTAGGAGGAAAAAGTGCGTGTTATACGCCGATAAATACGGTACTTCCCTTGCATGAATAAGTAGTGGTTACATAGTACACATTTTTATTCATGGATGAAAAAATGTACAAAGTAAATACTGCAGCCACACTGTGATTAAGTTATTTTTAAAACTAAAAACAAACATAGTACAAATTCATCATCAATCACATTGTCCTGTGATGTAGATCCATCATCAATTACGATGAACAATGTCCTAATGACCCGTTGACAAAAAACAATGACCTACACACAGCAATCTGCTCCTGATGGGCTCTCAATGTGAATGACCGCTAAATATCAACAAACCAGCTGTTGATGCAGTCTGACGTCATTAATCAAAAATAGTCATGACCATGTTTGGTCACTGACAGAACCCAGATCTGTAAGCCGCCATGGTCAGTGACCATGAGATTATAGCAGAAGGGTCACCTAGACTATGCTGATTCATAAAAAGCTGTGATCTGTGACTGCCAATATGCCAATCTCATTCATTCATGAAAGATTTCATAAGGTTGTTAATATAAATTGCATCTCTTTAATTGCAACTATAAGCATAGAAATCTTGTGGGATCGTAGGGGGGTTACATTATTATTAGGGGTCCTACATTTTGTATATACACACTGGAAATTAATAAAACAAAGAGTGTTCGTATACAGACTGGAAAATAAGAAAACAAATATTTGTATTGCTATTTTCTATAATATGAACAGTGCTTGTGATCTTTTAAACAACTTGTATAGAACAACAGTATTCTATGACTTATTAACTAATTGTTCATCCATGGCATGATCCCAAACACTTGCAGTTTTGCTTAGCTCAGCACTGCCTGCTGATATTGTTGAGACGATTACTAGAAGACACTGCAGGCTATGTGGTACTGCTGCTTTTCCAGATTAATCTGCCTGATAATACATGGAAGTGCTTAAGGGTCAACCCAAGCTATTAACATGTGTCTGACCTGCATCACAGGAAAATAGCCAGTATCGTGAACGTGTTTGTCAAATTGTCTGCCACTTAGAACTTAGTAACATTCATTTACTTTTAAAATTACTTTCCTGAATGGACTGGCCGAGGCTGTTGAAATCGTAATGTCTTAACAACTTCATTTCTTGGCTTCAGAAATGTCTCTGGAGGATCCTATGCAGGAGGGTCCACTGTTTGACACTTACTGCATTTATTGACATTTGAGCCATGTTGTAATACCTTTTTCTTATCAAAAAACAAACGTACTTTATATATTGTAAAAGTATAGAATTTTTTTTTTAAAATATATTTATTTTATATGTTTAGATTATGGATTCTTCATCAGCTCAAAATGTATCTAATCACAGTTTCAGCTCTTCGAGTGCTGGGATTTATCATCGTTATAGGCTTTGGAGTTTTACTGTTGGTGAGTAAGAGTAAAACTGCATAAATTACAATTTTTTCTCTGATTTAAGAGGTAGAAAATAATCCAAATGGCATTGGAACAAGGGTTACTTTGATAAGACAAGGTCCTAAGAAACGGGGCATGTTTAAAGATATGAAATCCAGGCACCAGGATTATAATGAAAAGGTTGTTTGAAAAGATTAAGGGAACCGCAGAGAGAAAATAATGCTTGCCACTTGGTTTCTGACTCTTGACTTGCTCCTTATTTTCTTTTCTGCATAGTTTTTTTTCTATCTGATTTTTAGAACATTAATAGGACCTAGCCTCCCCACAACCTACCCCTCATAACCACTGTAGTAACTTGTTCAAAGGGAAACTGCAGTGGTCTTTGGCTAGTTTTTATTTTAATCTTTTAAAGCTTAAACAATTTACAAGCAAATAGGTCATATATTATGTTATTTTTTTGTCTAAAATCAATTGAAAACCCATTGCATTTTACAAATATACATTTACTGCAAGAAGCAGTTATGCTTCAATTTGTGAAGTACATACTTGGCTGTCAGTTCAGTCGAATTCTGATCCATGTATGGGCAATGTGGTTGTACAGAAAAGGTTCTACTGATTACCTTCTGTACAACCGCCCTGTCGGATTTTCTCTGCTTGATCAGCGCAGCAGGCTATAAACTGCAGCACTGATCAGTGTATTCTGACAGCGAGGAAGTCTCCCCGACGTGAGAATAAAATTGCTCAGCTGAGAGCATCCCCCTCATTCACCTCGAATGTGTGAATGGGAAACTGGGTCAGTTTTGTTTTCATTCAAGCCACTGGTTGAACAAAATAAACTGACTATTGGATAGGCTGCCTAAGAGAGGTCCAAATTAGTTGTGCTTATTAAATGCAGACTGAAGATCTATACTGCACCATCTCTATTAATGGAGGAGTAGCCACTTTATCTTTCTTTAAATTATCGTTACTAAAAAAAAAGAACGCTGTCTGCTGTCTTTTGGAGGTTTTGTAGTGTTGTAACATGAATTATAGGACAAAGATAATAAAACTGGATTTCTTTGGGATTTTTTGTCACTGGTCTACACAAAAAATGTACATTATGCAACAGGTTGACCACTCTGTAAAATGGTGGTTTATGCCAGATTTTGTATGAGAGCCAGAGTTAAAGCTCAGAGGCCTTCCCCCTCAAGGAGGTCAGTGTGTAAAGGGAGCCGTGAGAGGTGGTGGTGTGCAGTGCACCATGGTGTCCAGGTTGGGACAGAGCAAAGTCAGAGCCTGAGAGAGAGTCCATGAGGGACAAAGCAGCTAGGAAGCTGTAGAGAGAGTCCATGATGTACAGAACAGCTAGGAAGCTGTAAGGAAGACTAAGAGCTAAAGCCCAGCATCTGTGCATAAATGCAGGGACGTGTTTCATGATTAGGAAGACCAAAAATGTAATGATGTTAAGGAGGGACCCTGAAGAGGTACTTGGAGAAGTAAAGCTGCCATAAGAGAGCCAGAAAACCCCCTGCGTAGGAAGACATATCTGTGTGAAGTTTTGATGTTCGTTTAAAGAGGTTGTAAACCCCCCTTCATGACTTTTGCCTATAGGTAAGCCTATAATAAGGCTTACCTATAGGTCCTGTAAATATCTCCTAAACTTGCACCATTTAGGAGATATTTACATTGCATGCAGCTGATGACGTCATCAGCGCATGCTCCCAGAAGGAACAGCCACGTGTGCCGTTCCTTCAGAGCCCTGTGCCGTGAACGACGGCTCCCACGGGCATGCGCGCTAGTGATGTCATCGCGCCTCCGGCCAATCAGATGGTCGGAGGACGCGAACCAGGAAGAAGGACGGCTGAACATGTCGGCCGTCTCAGCGGGGAGCGGGCAGCACTGCGGGGCTTAGTTTTTAGGTAAGTATTTCATAATGAGCTAGTATGTGATGCATACTAGCTTATTATGCCTTTGTCTTTCAGGTTTTTCTTTTTTAATTTTTTTTTTCTGAGGTTTACAACCTCTTTAAATCAAAGTGGGCAGGAAAACCCTGAAAACGATATCTGGCAAGGAGTAAACTCGCTACTTTGGCACTGCCATTGAGAAGAAACCCCAACGTGTCACAATTTTTTAAAGAATCCAAATCCAAATGATTTGTAAATAAAAACCTGCAGAATCTTGGTTGTGTAAGTTTTTATCCATTTTGCTGTGCAATCCCTAAATAAGCTTTTAGAAGTCATGTAATTCGTTGAATAGAGTCTGCATGTATGACTATAAAATGTTACATCTCCTTGAATAAATGTACCCTGATAGTGAAAAGTCCACAGAGGGACAAGGGGGGAATTGGGACTATGCGATACCAAATAAAGAAAAATGTAATAGAGAATAGAAATGTAAATATTGGAAATTAATATTCTAAAAAAAAAAATTGATTGATTCAAATTGCAGTAAAATGCATCAATGAAAGATCATTGTTGGGTAAGATAAAAAAATAATGAAAGCTTACAAGAGGACATTAATGTATATATACGGGAAGGCCCCTGATATAAATACAAATACAGATGTCGAAAGTAGTGGACACAGAAGCCCCAACGCGTTTCAACCTGAAGTCTTCTTCTGGGGGTAGATGTCCACTTTACACAGTTATCTACAATTATTATTATCTACTAATAGTGTAACAAAAAGTGTAAAGTGGACATCTACCCCCAGAAAAAGACTTTAGGATGAAACCCGTTGGGGCTTCTGTGTCTCATGTGCATTCAACTTCTTTGGTCGACCATGGCGAGGCTTGTTCTGAGTGGAACCTGTCCTGTTAAGCCACTGTATGGTCTTGGCTACCGTGCTGCAGGTCAGTTTCAGGGTCTTGGCAATTTTCCTTTAGCCTAGGTCATCTTTATGTAGAGCAGCAGTTCTTTTTTCAGATCCTCAGAGAGTTCTTTGCCATGAGGTGCCATGTTGAACTTCGTGACCAGTATGAGAGAGTGAGAGCGATAACACCAAATTTAACACACCTGCTCCCCATTCACACCTGAGACCTTGTAACACTAATGAGTCACATGACACCGGGGAGGGGAAATGGCTATTTAGGCCCAATTCGGACATTTTAACTTAGGGGGTACTCACTTTTGTTGCCAGCAGTTTAGACATTAATGGCTGTGTGTTGAGTTATTTTGAGGGGGCAGGATATTTACACTGTTATACAAGCTGTACACTCACTACTTTACATTGTAGCAAAGTGTAATTTCTTCAGTGTTGTCACATGAAAAGATATATTAAAATGTTTACAAAAATGTGAGGGGTGTACTCACTTTTATGAGATACTGTACATATATTTTACGATTTTCTTTGATTTCTCATAACATCTTCAACCATCATCTTTTGCATGCCTTTCTCCATTTAGGTTCTGAGCTTCTTCTTTCGTTCAGTGCTTACTATTGGACTTTTGGGTTTTGCTTGTTGGCCTCTGGTTACCAAGCTGTGGAGTCAAGCTAAGGTAAACCTTTTTTTTTTTTCAAATTGATTAGTTGCAATATAGCTATCCACATACAAGTACTTAAAGTCAAACTCCTAAGTATTAGAATTCTTTTTTTGGTATCTGAATTTAATAATTCAGAGATTAACACATTTTAGGAGCCAAGTAACCAATGTGGCCAAAATTACAGCCAACTACTTTGACATACTATAAATTTGTGACTGTTTTATTAGGCTCACCTATATAGTAATGAACAGGGCCCCTTTTGCTTTCAGAACCTCCTGAATTCTTTGTAGAATGCATTCAAAATTGAGCAGCTAATGAGGGCCTTTGAACTTTGGACACAAATGATGACTTTGTTTATGTGCCAGCCCTCTCACTATAAAAGTAATGGCGAAGGAGGACCAGCCACATATCGTTCTGCTGGAAGTCATAGCAGGGAAAGGATAGGGAAAGCTGGCATAGGGAGAAATTCAGGATCAATTAGCAAGAAAACTGTAAAACTGTAAGGCATACTTTTCTCCTCTTTCACTAAAACTCACATCAGTTTACAAGCTCTGCAATGCATGCTGTTATGAAAAATTATCTTACATTCATTAGGTAAACAAACATTTTTGCTTTTGTTTACACTTGCTGTTTTTCCACTTCTTGGTTAAGTGAGGCACTAAGTGCCGGTTCACACTAGTACGACTTGTCAGGCGACTTGGTCAGCCTGACAAGTCGTGCACCGTCGCGGTCCATTGTGTGGTACAGGAACGGTTCTAATAGGAGCGACATAAGTCGCTCCGACTTAGAAAAAGGGTCCTGTACTACTTCGGGGCGACCTGGAGCGACTTGCATAGACATTCATTTTATGAAGTCCGTGCAAGTCGAGCCGAAGTCGCGGTGCACGAGACTTCACAGGTCGCCCCCGAAGTCGTGCCGCTTCAGTGTGAACCGGCACTAAAACCACAGCCTCATACTTACATCTTGGTTACTGTCAATGTTCTAAGAGGCAGCCCAGAGTGTTTTTTATTTCAGGGGTGCAGTAGTTTGGGGTTTTTATTTATTTTGGTGTATATTTGTTTTTGTTTTGTTTTTTTGCTATTGTCTTATGTTTAGGTAATTTTTTTTTCCTGCAGCAAGACTTTCATTTGGCTTTTGTTTTCGGGGTATTTCAGACTTTCTAATGCAAACTGCTTTTTTTTCTTTGCTGCAAGACTTCCCTTTGGAAAAAAATGTTTTTTGTTTCAGGGGTGATATTTCAGGGTTTTCATTACTTTTGGTGGTTTCTTGGTGTTTTTTTTATGTTTTTGGGGCTTTTTTTTTTTTTTTAGGTTAAACTGTTTTTTTTTGTCCTTTGAGACTTTTTTTTGTCCTCTGAGCCTTTGTTTCAGGTGATATTATTTTGAGCTTTTCACTTATTTGGAGGATATATTAATTTTTATTTTATGCTTGTATTAAAACCCCTACCAGTGCTCTTGGTCACTAGCTACTTTGGGCCTAAAGTTGCAATTTAAAACTTCCTGCTACCCAATGGATCCTGGGTGATGTAATGGACCAAATATGGCACTTTTTGGGTGACTATATCTGGGGAAGAGGCCCTTGTTCCCCAATATGGGTACAGGGCTCTTCGTTAGAAGGGAAATAATTTTTCTGCCGCCGCATGCAAGTTACCATCCCAATGTTGACAGGTATTTGCCCTGTTATAGTACAGGAAGGGGGCTTCACGCTCACTGCCATCCTTTTCCTAGCCATCTAGGCTACATGTCTAGATACGGGTCTGGTTTGAATTTAATGGAAACCCATACTGTTTTATACATTTTTTTTTAAATGGCACTTTTAAAA
Source organism: Pelophylax lessonae (assembly GCF_965119305.1). Taxonomy (NCBI): domain Eukaryota; kingdom Metazoa; phylum Chordata; class Amphibia; order Anura; family Ranidae; genus Pelophylax; species Pelophylax lessonae. The sequence goes on along the minus strand of NC_138772.1, from coordinate 313,317,506 downwards.
AACGACATTTTACTGTACTGTAATTTCATATGCAGCTGTAACGCATCTCTCAAACATGATATTCATAGGATTTGTGTATTTACAAGGTTGCCCTTTAAGTCATATGAAAAGACCTTTTGTTTACATTCATTGAAGGATACAGCTTGTTATTAATTGTGACTGTAGGGTTATATCGCCTCCCTCAGTAGTGGGGCACTAGGCAGAAAAAATAAGGACACTGCACTGCTTATGGGCAGAACAAACTGGTAGTCAAACCTCCCATCTGCGATAGGCTGCTCAGTTTTTTCTGCCTAGTTTAGGAATGAGGACATAGTCCCATGTTGAGATTCTAAGTAATACGTTTTTTTCCTTTCTTTTTCTCCAATTTTTTCCTGTGAAGATTTTAAAGCAACAGCCGAGCAGGGTGACAGGCTGGATAACCTGGATCAAGTCGGCACCTCAGCTTGGCCAGCCAGCACAGGCAAACCCCTAGCTATGTGCGGGTTTGGCTTCAATAGCCCTATCCGGTACTGGGGCAGAAGGGGAGTTGCACATCTTGTGGGGACACATATGACCAGATGTTCGAGTTCAAGTGTTAACCTGGCTGACACCCCCCTCCTCGGTGGAAGGCAGTTTGTCTTGGGAGTGTTACTCATGTTTGTTCACTGGACTCGTAGGTATACTCTGGTGCTTGTGGCAGGCTGTGGGCTCTCCCTGGAGTGGTCATCCCTGTCAGTTCTCCCCCTCAGGCCTGAGTTGCCGGTTCCATGCCGCCTTTTTCCTCCTTTCCTCCCTTCCAGGTTGGGTGCTTGCTTGCATGGGCAACTCCAGCAAGCAGCCTATGAGGCTTCCTTAATGCATGGAGTGGGCACTGGGTGCCTGATCTCCTTGCACACAGTGGTAGCTGGGGAAAGGGTGGGCGGTCCATGGCCTTTTGTCCTCGTCAGCGCCAGTCGTGTACAGTGCAGCTGCCCAGCAGCCACATTTGTATAGCCCCTGTGGTGGCCTAACTGCAGGCCCTGTGAGGAGGTGAATGTTCTCTATGTGATGGCGGGTTCAAATGGAAGCGTGCTTTGCCAGATTGCCTTCTTTACTGCAGTGGTGGCACGGGACACAGCCCATCGTCCTTCTAGACAGCTGTTTAGCACTGGTGTTGTGAGTCCTGCTGGGGTTTCCCCTCCGTCTGCAGAAGCCTATTGAAGGGTGGTCTTTGTCCTTCGCATGGACTTTTAGGCGTTTGGTTCCTGGCAGTGCTTGGGTTGGTGTTGGGAGTGTATCTTCCTGTGGGGAACTCTGGGCATTCTATTCCATTGGATGCTCTGTTGGCAGCCCTGTGTTGCAGGTGTAAGTGCCGCATGGTCGCAAGGTGAGTAAAAAACTTCCCCCTTAGTCGTTCCTATTCAGATGTTTCTGAGATGGAGACCATTTCTGCCACTGTGGGTCCCACTTTCCCTGTTGTCCAGGAAGACGCGACCCCTGAACTATCAGAGGATAACTCCCCACTGTTTCTGCGCAAGAAAAGGCGCTGGTGGCTGCACTCATTATTTACTATGTAGGAGCCCCTAAAAGGATACCTCTAGGACTGCCGAGGAGGTGGCTGTTTCCTTTTGTACGTACATGCCGTCACATATCTCCATGGTTCTTCCTTTTCCTGCCTACTTTAATACATTTTTTTTATAGTACCTGGGAACATCTGAAGCGACCTTTTGTAGTCCCAAGACGCTTTTTGGTGAGTTTCCTTTTTGAGAAGGTGCTTCCTAAAAAATGGATCTCTCCCGCTATCATGGACCCTCCTATCTCAAGGTTGAACAAGGCAACCATGAATCCAGTGGAGGACTCTCCCTCCTTCAAGAATCCTGTAGACTGGAATGTGGAATTGGTCACTCGCTTAATGTTTACAGTGGGTGATTCGGCCCTCCTCCCAATTCTGGCTATGGCCCTCATATCCTAAATTCTCTGACTGAGTGGGCTAAGCTCTTACACCAGGATCTGGGTAATGGGCAGGTTTCCCCAGTCTATGTGGAACTGGCAGATCAACTCATACAGGGCCTCAAGCACGAGTGTGATGCATCTTTGGATGTTATCCCATTTCCAAGCTCTCTGTCTCGGGCATGATTTTGCACCAAGTCCTCTGGCTTAATCATTGGTCAGAAGACCAGACTTCTAAGAAGGTGCTGGCAGAATTGCTCTTCCGAGGCAAGGGGCTCTTCTGTGCCACTCTAGATTACATAATCAAACATGTTTTACTGCAATCTAGAAATGGTCAGGAACTGCGGCACAACCAGCCCCTCCTCCAAAACCATTTGCCTATTAGCCTTGAAAATTACCAAAATTAATTTTCAAGATTCCCCCACCCCATAGGCAGATCTTCGTTCATAACAGACAGGCTATATGCTGCACCTTTAGGTAATTGGACATTGGCAAAAACACTCAAAGCTTTGGTCATGCACTCATATAACCCCTCCTACCGTGTGATTGTCAGGTTTTTGCTAGTGTCCCCAGGTGATAAATTCATCTTTGTAAGAGAGTGGATAGAGCATAGTGATTAATACTATCAAGACCACTGCTAGCTGCACCAAGCCACCGTGGCAGAAGTGTGGAATTTATCCAGTGCCTCCTGGTTTTGTACTGTACTCGGACCACATGTGAAGATAGCACCAGGGCTGACCTGTAATGTTACAACTGCACTGGACCTGGTTTAAAAGGGAATTCTGCTGGGTACTGTGTGCAAGGTGTGTGTTGCTGCCAGGTTTTATATAGGTCCAAGTCAGTGGTCCACCTGAGGGGGAGCCTAGTCCTTGGAAGATCTCCCTTTTATTGGAGGGGAGCCCAACTAAAGTCAGTAAAGTTTGCTTTAGGGTATATACACCATTTTATTTTTGTAATTGTCGCAAGTGCTGCCACCATCTTGCTCCCCTATTCTACATGTACTGCACATGTGAGGAGACGCGGACACCATTTTGGTCCTCCCGCAAGCTTGTACTACACATGTGCAGGCTTCATCTTTGATTCAGTGCACATGTATAGTCGCCATTTTGATAACTACTGTGCATGCGTAGGTGCCATTTTAACCCTCTCCTTGCCTACAGACCAGCAGCTACACGAGAGGTTCCCAGCTTATGTTGTATAGCAATTTGCAGAGGGTTTATATATACATACTGTATACAGTACATAAACAGTATGTTTGTGCGTATCTATAGTAGGAATTATTAAGAAATGTTTTATTTTTTATTTTTTATAACATCGTGAATGGCACAAAAAGTGTAACAGGAGTGTAATTACATGATCCAGCATGTGGAACACCCATTAGAGACTCCTCATGATCAATATTAGAGTCAAGTGTTGTCTGTTACTATGATTAAATAGACTATGGGGTATATATACTAAAGGCAAATAGGCTGTTCAATTTACAAAGAAAATGTCCCTTTAGTGAATGTGATGAAAATGCACTTTTTAAAGAGTAGCCAATCATGTGCAAGGAAATTTAACCATTTCAGCTCTTTTTGCTAGAAAATTACTTAGAACCCAAAAGCATTATATATTTTTTTTTGAAGCAAAGGCCCTGGAGAATAAAATGGTTGGTGTTGCAATTTTTTATGGAATTCGGTATTTGCAAAGCGGTTTTTCAAGCACAAATTTTTGAAAAAATACAGTTTAATGAATTATAATGCACACAAACAAAATATAATATTCAATTTTTGGTATTTTCTGCCCCCTGTGAAAGCGAGAGGCTAATTAGCCGTTAGGATTGTTTTTACATGAATAGCCATCGCCGGCTAAATAAAAATCCTGGTATAAACACTTCAACCTGGCGACAAACGGGTACGTCGCGGAGGCTGAAGTGATTAAAAAAGTATTTTTGCCTGCAGATATTTACATGCTTAAAGCCAATAGAGCTTCACCTAATTAAATAAGCTAAGGGAAAATCCTTTGCAATGTCAACACCCTATTTGTCTTTAAGTTACCCTTAAATAAACCCATATGTCTCTTCCATCACTGAGACAATGTATCTTGAAAGGGTGATTCTGATGTATGAAGAGTTTTATATATAATGAATGGAGGAGAGGGGAGCTGCTTGGCCATATTGGATGTTGAAAGTTGGGTTTAAATGGTAGAGAAGTATGAAAGAAAGTCAGTAGGGAACTTAGATGTGAACTGAGATAGGGAGATCAGGGAGGGAAGAAGAAAAGAGAAAATGAGGAAAAAAAAGCAAAAGTGAGGCAAAATGGTGGTCAAATGGTGTTGGCAATCAAGGGGCTTTTCCAGTGTTGTGTTCCCCATAGGGTCAATTAAAGGTCTCCAGGCAATTTAAACCCAAAAATTAAAAAAAGTAATAAAAGGATGTAACATCCCTGAGAAGTTGAAAAAGGCCACCACTGCCCTCTAATTCCTTAGATTTGTTGAAGCTCCAATGTCTGGGGGGGTCAGCATATTCTTATAAGTATAAGTGTGTGAAAAAGATTTAAAAGGTGAAGTAATCATTATCCTATGTTATGTAAGATATTTAACCAGTTCTGGACCGGAAGGATTTGCCCCCATAATGACCAGGCCATTTTTTGCGATTCGGCACTGTTACTTTAACGGAAAATTGCACGGTCGTGCAAGGCTGTACCGAAATACAATTGATGTCCTTTTTTCCCCTCAAATAGAGCTTTCTTTTAGTGGTATTTGATCACCTGTGTGGTTTTTATTTTTGCGCTATAAACAAAAAAAGAGCGACCATTCTGAAAAAAAAAAAAAATATTTTTCACATTCTGCTATATAACATTCCCCCCCCCCCCAAAAAAAAAAAAACTAAATATCAAAATTTTTCATCCTTTTAGACCGATTTGTATTCTGCTACATGATACTGCTCCAAAAAAATCACAATAAGCGCATGTTGATTGGTTTGCGCAATTGTTATCACCTCTACAAACTAGGGGAAAGATTTATGTCATTTTTATTTATTTATTTATTTATTTTTTACTAGTAATGGTGGCGATCAGCGATTTTTAGCGGGACTGTGTTATTGCGGCGGACAGATCGGACCCCTAACTGACATTTTTGACACTTTTGGGGGGACCAGTGACATTACTACAGTAATCAGTGCTAAAAATATGCACTGTTACTGTAATAATGACATTGGCAGGGAAGGGGTTAACCTAGTTGGTGATCAAGGGGTTAAATGTAAGCCTAGGGGCGTGTTTACTAACTGTGGGGGGTTGGGCTTTTGAAATTATCACAGAGACCTGTGATCCTACATAGAAGGATCACATGTGCTTTGTGATCATTTCAGAGAGAACGGTCAGCTGTGTTTACAACAGCTGCCTGTTCTTCTCTCTCAGCGGGGATCGATCGCGGGTGCCCGGCAACAATCGGAGCCGCCTGCCCCGTGCATCGGAGTCCCCGCTGCCGAGTGGGGGTGGGGGCAGGAGCGTACTGCCGACCAGGAGGGGCTGCCTGCCGCAGTATATATGCGGCACCCACGATCGCTCACCGCTGAGAGAGAAGAACAGGCAGCTGTTGTAAACACAGCTGACCGTTCTTCTCTCTGAAATGATCACAGAGCACCTGTGATCCTTCTATGTAGGATCACAGGTCTCTGTGATCATTTCAAAAGCCCACCACCCCACAGTTAGTAAACACGCCCCTAGGCTTACATTTAACCCCTTGATCTCCAACTAGGTTAACACCTTCCCTGCCAATGTCATTATTACAGTAACAGTGCATATTTTTAGCACTGATTACTGTAGTAATGTCACTGGTTCCCCCAAAAGTGTCAAAAATGTCAGTTAGGAGTCCAATCTGTCCGCCACAATAACGCAGTCCCACTAAAAGTCGCAGATCGCCACCATTACTAGTAAAAAGTGGTTAAAAATTATGATTGCATTGATAAAAAATATTTGGATTATAATGCTTTTCTATTTTTCTATATGAAATTTTTAGATAAAATGTTTGAAAAACATTTGCATGTGACAAAGTAAGGAAATCTTTTACTTCTTCCAGGAGCAGATTTAGTCTGCTGTACTGTTGGGAAACGGCTGGATTGATTTTGCTGTTCTGTCAATTCTGCTTGTGTACATGATCTCCCACAGTGCCGTTACCGATATTTACTTTTTTTCCTCTTTCTCTTTCTTTGCAGATAACAACTGTGAGTTGGGTTCTCTTGTGCTTGCTGTTGGCAGTGTTTCCCCTGATGCCTGTTGTTGGAAGGGAGCCCAACATCACTCTGGTGTAAGATCAACATTGTCTTCCTAAAAGCTTTATATCACATTTAGTACGCACTGATTCAGTGAGTCTTGTCAGACACGTGAACTATTGTGGAGTCAGGGGAAAAAAGGATGTTATTTAAATAATGAAAGAAACTGTCTGCTTAGATGGGCTGCTGATGGTTATTCTATTGTGCATTAAGTAGACTTTAAGAATTTATAGCATGTATTTATTTTGTGTTCGTAATATATAGAGTATGTATATATATATATATATATATATATATATATATATCCCATATGTTGGTCCCTTAGGTAATTTTGTGAACATCTCTTCTAATACAGATTGTGTGGAGTTTTTTTTTTTCTTTACCTATTAGGAGCGTTTAATTGTGTCTTCATCACTGGACATTGGATAATATTTACTATAGCGCAAGAAACATTTTTCCCCACCTTGTAGCACAAGTGTTTGCTTTTGATTCACTAGTAGTAGTAGTGTAGTAATTGGAGTGTAAATGTCTGTGTCTATGCGGCTTAGTTTAAGGTTTAGGTGAAATCTGTAGATGGATGTTTTAGAACGTACACTGCTGGAGGCCCTCTTAAATACATATATTTCAGTTTACATTAGGGGTGCACTGATCTGACTTTTCTTGTCCCGATACCAATATCTGGCATTGTGTATTTGCTGATACCGAAACCGATCTGGAACTACACAATATGCATGCGGCTGCAGTACAGAGCAAAGCCGCTGCATCATGTGTATGGCTCCTCCATTAACCGATCCATGGGCCGATCCGGTTTTGCTGAGTCCCGGCTCAGCCGTCCCTTACTTGGTGTAGTAGTAGTATGGGATGGGAGCCGCTACTTCCTGTATAGGTCCAGCTCACAGGCAGAGTGATATCAGATGCACTCCGCCTGTGAGCCGGACCTATACAGGAAGTAGCGGCTCCCATCCCATACTACTACTACACCAAGTAAGGGACGGCTGAGTCGGGACTCAGCAAAACCGGATCGGCCTGTGGATCGGTTAATTTTACCAATCCCCCCCCCCCCCCCCGATCCAACTATTGTGGCAGTATCGGCGCCGATATCCGATCCTAATATCGGATCGGTGCATGCCTAGTTTACATATATATATATATATATACACACACGTACATACATACAGGTGCATCTCAAAAAAATTGAATATCATCAAAAAGTGAATTTATTTCAGTAATTCAATTCAAAAAGTGAAACTCATATATTTTATATAGATGTGTTACACACAGAGTGATATATTTCAATCAATTTTTATTTTTTCATTTTGATGATTATGGCTTACAGCTAGTAAAAACTCAAAATTCGGTATCTCAGAAAACTAAAATATTACATAGGGCCAATAAAAAAAAAAAAAAAAGGATTTTTAATAAGGAAATATTGGCTTACTGAAAAGTATGTCCATGTACAGTATAGTATGCACTCAATACTTGGTCGGGGCTCCTTTTGCATGAATTAGTGCATCCATGCGGTGTGGCATTGAGGCAATCAGCCTGTGGCACTGCTTAGATGTTATGGAAGCCCAGGTTGCTTTGTTTGTGGCTTTCAGGTTGTCTGCATTGTTGAGTCTGGTGGTCTCTCATCTTCCTGTTGACAATACCCCACAGACTCTCTATGGGGTTTAGGTCAGGCGAGTTTTCTGTCTAATCAAGCACAGTGATACCATGATCTTTAAACCAGGTGTGGGCAGGTGCCAAGTCCTGCTGGAAAATAATATTAGCATCTCCATGAAGCTGGTCAGGAGAGGGATGAATGAAGTGCTCTAGAATTTCCTGGTAAAGGGCTGAGCTGATTTTGTACTTGATAAAACACAGTGGACCAACACCAGCAGATGACATGGCTCCCCAAATCATCACGGACTGTGGAAAATGTTGCATTTCATTTGGAAATCAAGGTCCCAGAGTCTGGAGGAAGAGTGGGGAGGCACAGAATCCAATTTGCATAAAGTCCAGTGTGAAGATTCCACAGTCCGTGATGAAGATGAGAGACACCAGACTCAACAATGCAGACAAGCTGAAGAAACCTGGGCTTCCATAACACCTGAGCAGTGCCACAGGCTGATGGCCCCCATGCCACGTTGCATTGATGCAGTAATTCATGCAAAAGGAGCCTGGACCAAGTATTGAGTGCATATTATACTGTACATACTTTTCAGTAAGCCAACATTTCTGTATTAAAAATCCCCTTTTTTATTGCAAAATTTTGTTTATTGATTTTTCTAAAAATCCTTTTTTTATTGTTCTCATGTAATATGTAACGCAGGACTGATATCCGTAGGGTTATACTGCCCCCTACAGGAGTAGGACACTAGGCAGGAAAAAAGTTCTGACCACACCCATGGGCAGACCCAGGGGGTATATCCTCTCTTTCCCTGCCACAGGATGTCAGTTTTTTCTGCCTAGTCAGGAGTAAGGACCTAAGTTCCTTGCTGGGATCTTTTTTAGATAAATCTTTTTTTTTAGTTAGCTTTTTTCTCCAGTTGTTCCTGTGAGATCTTCAAGCAATTATGCTGGATCTGGGCTGGATGTTGAGATCCAGTGGTCACCCCAGCTGGCCTACAAGCGCGTGCAGACCCAGCTCCGCGCTGGGTCGGCCGCGACATAGTCCCGTTGGACAGGGACTGGCCCGCGGGTTAAACGTCCCTCTGAGTTGCGTCTCCTTTGGCCGACACCCCCCCACTGGGCGGTGAGAGGTTTTTGTCTGGAGTGGCGCCCGCACTGTTCCGGTATGGTGAGTAAATGTTTCCCCCTGCTCCTCATGGCTGACTCTGGGGTGGACCCGGGCCCCTCCCTGGGAGGGTCGGACCCACACTAATCTGGGTTCCCCTCTGTTCCCCTGTGCACCCTCCCCCTGTGGTGTCCCTCTCCCCTCTCCCTTCCCCCCTACGGGGGGTGTTTGTGTGTGTGTGGGGTGGCTAGCCGTTCATGCAAGCCGCTAAGGGGGCGGGGGGTGGGGGGGTCCCGAGTGCGGACGGCTGTTGTGCGGGGGGCTTCCTCCCTGGCTTCCCAGGGCCTACCTGCCGATCGATCGTCTGTTAGTAGATGTGGGGACCCCCTTCCCACCGCCACGCGCGGGGCTGCCATTTGTTTGGAGTCCCTCATGTGGCTCATGGGGGCGGCCATCTTGGTACACCCAGCTCGTTTTGTTTGCAGAGCTGGGCAGCTGTGGGAATTACTGAGGGCGTGTGAGGGGCGGAGCCCCTCCCTAGACCCGGGAAGATCGCTCCACAGGACTTCCTTGTCATGTGGACAATGCTGAGAGCAGTCCTTTTGAACTCTGGTGCATCGTGTGGTGAGCCTTTTGGGGGTCTCTCTCTCTCTCTGCGGGGGTCTCGAGGCACGCTGTCTGACCATTGAGGGGCGCTGCAGCGCTGGGTGACATTTTACAAAAAAAAAAGGTTTTTTTTTTAATTTTGTCATTTTTTGCTGACGGGTTCCCCTGGTGTTGCCATGGACCCTGCTGCACATGTGTCCCCACCTGATCCCCTCGAGGTGGCCGCAGGGCCCTCCGATTCTCCGCTCACCATTGATGCGCTTTCGGCGGTCCTGGAGTAATTTGTGTCCCGGGTGGAGGTGGCCTGTCAGGGACGGGGGGCTAAAAAGCGACCCCCGCCTACCCCTGTCTTGTCTGATGCCTCAGATTCTGATCCTGAGCCAGTCGCTGCTGCTGCGGGTTCCTCCTCTGGGTCTGCTGTCTCGCGCCCCGTCTCCTCTGATAGTGAGGATGACCTTTCTGCCTCCGCCATAGCGCAAGACAAGGCACTGGTGGACGCACTGATTGTGTCTGTCCGGGAGTCCCTAAAACTGGAGGTTGCACCTGCGGATGCAGCTCATATGGAAGTTGCCTTTAGCACTCGCAAGCCCTCCAAGGTGGCAAAGGTGTTTCCCTTTCCCAAATGCTTTGACGATATCATTAAGAAGGAGTGGGTCCGTCCAAAACGACCCCCTGGGTGCCCAAACGGATTGCTAGGCGCTACCCGTTTGAAGAGTCCCTCCTTAAAAAATGGACGGTGCCACCTTCGGTGGATCCGCCGGTTTCCAGACTAAATAAGGCTACTGTTATCCCGTTGGAGGATTCAGTTGATCATAGGGCGAAATCTGTGTCCCGTTCCATATTCTCCCTGGCAGGGTCGGCCTTAAGGCCGGTGTTTACCATTGCTCTGGTCTCACAGACGTTTACGGAATGGGCCAAGCTGTTTCGCCATGACCTGGAGGGGAGAAGTCTCCCCCCTGCCGTGACGGTTTTGCTGGAGCAGATGGTGCAGGGACTACAGTTTGTTTGTGACGCCGCACTGGACGCTGCTCCATTGCTGGGGCGTGTGTCGATCTCGGCGGTGGTCCTCCGGCGCATGCTATGGTTGAAGTGCTGGTCGGCGGATCAGGCTTCCAAAAAAGCCTTGACTGATCTCCCTTTTCAGGGGGATCGCCTGTTTGGTGCTACCTTGGATGAGATTATCAAGGATCTCACTGGGGGCAAGAGCACCTTTCTACCACAGGCTAATAAGGGTAAGGAACCTGGTCGCAGACAGGGACCTTCCTTTTCAGCTCACAAGAAGTTATTTCGCTCCTCCGGGGCGGGCAACAAGGCGAAGCCTCCAAAGCCCCCCCGGGGGGTTTCAAGAGACCCTGGTCTGGTAAACAAAAATACGGTCCTTCCAGACCTGAGAACAAGACTGCTTCAGCCTGGAGGTGCGCCCCCACCCAGATCAGGGGTGGGGGGGCGACTTCGCCGGTTCCCGGACCTGTGGCTCTCCAGGATTCAAGACAAATGGGTTCACGAGGTCATACGGTCAGGATACAAGATCGAGGTTTGATCGCTTCCACCGGCGCGGTTCTTCCCTTACAATATGCGACTGTTGGGGGCAGTGCAGGGCTTGATGCAACAAGGAGTGGAGTCCATTCACACAGTGGTAGCCTCCATGCATCAGGGGGATTTTCTGGCGTCCATAGACATCAAGGATGCCTATCTTCACGTTCCCATTTACGCAGGACACCAGCGGTTTCTGCGCTTTGCTGTGGGAAAAGACCACTATCAATTTGGGGCGTTACCCTTTGGTCTCATCGCTGCTCCCTGGGTTTTCACAAAGGTTTTGGCCCCAGTTCTGGCGCTGTTGCGGCAGCGGGGCATATTGATCCTGGGCTACCTGGGCGACCTCCTCCTCTGTGCGGAGTCGCCACATGCTCAGTTTCATACGCGGACCCTCCAAAAGGAGATTCTTCTCAAATGGAACTGGAATCCCGATTCCTTGGACAATCGGATCCGGCTGAGCGAGCGGACCAGGGAATCTCTGGTTTGGTGACTTCGGTCTCCGATGCTCAGTCAGGAGAAGTCCTCTCTTCCGATCTATTGGACGATTGTCACCACGGATGCCAGTCTATCCGGGTGGGGAGGGATTCTCGGCAGGCTATCTGCTCAGGGGCTCTGGTCCCTGGAAGAATCCAGGTTGCCGATAAATGTGTTGGAATCAGGTTTTGTCTGGTTCACAGGACCGAGCATCTTCAGGGCTGCCCGGTTCGGATTCAGTTGGACAATGCCACGGCCGTGGCTTATGTCAATCACCAGGGGGGCACCAAGAGTGTTCTGGCGGCCGTGGAAGTGGCCGACATTCTTGTTGGGCGGAACGGTTTGTTCCGGCGCTTTCCGCAGTTCACATTCCGTGCTTGGCGCTGGTTGCTCCATGGAGGCAGTATCAGCTGCTGTATGCCTTTCCTCCTCTCAAGTTGCTGCCGAAACTTCTTCGCAGGATAGAGGCGGAGGGAATTCCAGTCATCCTTGTAGCTCCGGAATGGGCTCGTCGGGCCTGGTATGCCGACTTGGTTGGGCTGGTCACGGAAGCTCCTTGGCTACTTCCTGTCAGGGAGGATCCGCTGTCTCAGGGACCGATCTTCCATCCTGCTTTACGATCGCTGGCTTTGACGGCTTGGCTGTTGAGAGCCAGGTGCTGAAGGACAGGGGTTTGTCTGTTTCAGTTATTCCTACTCTGATTAAAGCGAGGAAAGCGACTTCCATAAAGATCTATCATCGCACATGGAAGTCTTATATCGCATGGTGTGAGTCGCTCGGGGTTCCTCCACGTTCTTACTCGGTGGCTCGGATATTGGCCTTCCTGCAACGGGGGGTTGAGCGGAAGCTGGCCTTGAGCACTATCAAGGGTCAGGTTTCAGCATTGGCGATCTTCTTCCAGAGGCCACTGGCTGCTCATTCTTTGGTGCGGAATTTCATCCAGGGGGTGCGGCACCTGGCTCCTCCGGTGCGCGCGCCCTTGCCGCCCTGGGATCTTAGTTTGGGGTTGTCGGTTCTCCAGAAACCTCCCTTTGAAAATATTAGGGAGATTCCCTTGCTTACCTTATCCCAGAAGGTGGGTTTTTTGGTGGCTATCACTTCTGCACGCAGGGTGTCGGAACTGGCTGCGTTGTCCTGTTGTTCCCCATATCTGGTGGTTCATAAGGATAAGGTGGTTCTTCGTCCGAATCCATCCTTCCTTCCTAAGGTGGTTTTCGACTTTCACTTGAATGAGGATATTGTGTTACCTTCCCTGTGTCCTAAGCCCAGTCATCCTCGGGAGTTTGCGTTACACTCCTTGGATGTGGTTCGGGCGATCAGGGTGTACTTGGCTACTACTGACTCTTTTCGTAAGGCTGATTCACTTTTTGTGATCACGGATGGCCCTAGAAAGGGGTTGCCTGCGTCTGCCGCGACTATCTCCAGATGGATCAGACAGACGGTGGTGCAGGCTTATTCTATTAAGGGTCGGGTTCCTCCGTTCCCTGTTAAGGCGCACTCTACTCGGGCTCTTAGTGCTTCCTGGGCCTTCCGCCATCAGGCGTCGGTGCTTCAGGTTTGCAAGGCGGCTACCTGGTCGTCGGTTCATACCTTTACAAAATTTTATAAGGTTGATGTGCTGGCATCGGCGGATGCCTCTTTCGGCTGCAAGGTTTTGCAGGCCGCTGTTTGAGAGGACCTTTGGTCTACCTCGGGGGTTTTGTTTTTTTCAGGTGAGTCTCATCTTCTTGTTTCGATGAGTCCTCTGTTCTTCTGGTTGGCTCTGTTTTGGCCTTCTGGATTGGATTTTATTTCTGTTATCCCACCCCTCATTTATGGCACTGCTTTGGGACGTCCCTACGGATATCAAGATATCAGTCCTGCGTCTGTCAATGAGCGACAGAGAAAACTGGATTTTTGACTTACCGTAAAATCCTTTTCTCTTAAGCTCATTGACAGATGCAGTACCCGCCCCTCTATTTTGAGTTGGGTTGGTATGAGTCTCTGACACTGCTTTGTTACATAACTGACATCCTGTGGCAGGGAGAGAGAGGATATACCCCCTGGGACTGCCCATGGGTGTGGCCAGAAATTTTTTCCTGCCTAGTGTCCTACTCCTGTAGGGGGCAGTATAACCCTACGGATATCAAGATATCAGTCCTGCGTCTGTCAATGAGCTTAAGAGAAAAGGATTTTACGGTAAGTCAAAAATCCAGTTTTTGGGGTTTCACTAGCTATAAGCCATAATCATCAAAATTAAAAGAAGGAAATGGTTGAAGTATATCACTCTGTGTGTAACGCATCTATATAAAATATGTGAGTTTCACTTTTTGAATTTAATTACTGAGATAAATAAACCTTTTGATGATCTAATTTTAAAAGATTCACCTGTATATACCTTTTTCTGGCTTCTGTCGTACAAGCATGCTGGAAAACCAGCAGTCGACCAGCTCCCGATCAGCGCTCTCAGCCAATGGCTGAGAGCACTGATCGGAGTGTTCTGGCGGGGTGAGGGGGCGCGTACACCTGTCAGAACACAACAGCTTGGATTGTTAGTACAGCGGCTCTGACCAGAGCTGTCAGTGGTTTTGCGTTCAACCAGCTGGGTTCATGTGTACAAGGCTTAAGACACTGTAATGCCTAGTATGCACGATAAGAAAATGAAATTAAAAAAACATATTTGGATCGATCGTCCTAAGTACAAGGCTTTCAAAAGTCGTTCCCGACAGTTGACATGAAAATAACTAAAAGGACAAGCACAATTTTTTTTTTTTGTTCTATAATGTGACCAAAGCAGTGCATCGTTACCATAGTGACACTATACTACTCTGGGGAGATCATCAGAATTTTTTTTAAACTATGATTGCTTATCACAGTGATGATCACTGTTATAAGCAATCCTTTTAATGATTGGCATCTATTCATAGCCATTATGTACTACTAGGACAACTGTGATTGGCTACAGCTATCACATGGTACAGTACACAATAAATGGCTACAGATAAAAGCTATTCATTGAGTACAACTGTCATGTGATTGCTTGGGCCGGCCCAGTACACTGAAATGTCAACCACCGCACAAGAGGGGCATGACTGGGAGGAAGTCATATGATCTTCTCTCGGAACCTGGGAGCTCACGCCCAGCCATCATATTGTATTAGGCTGGGCAGGAATTAAAGATATATACAGTGTGTTTGTATTTAAATATATTTTGCTATGTAAAAGTTTTAGGCAGGTGTGAAAAAATGCTGTAAACTAGGAAGGTTTTCAGAAATATAAGTGTTAATAGTTTGTTTATCGAAATGAAAGGTAAATGAACAGAATAGTAATCCAAATCAAATCAGTACAAAACAGCATCATTTAGTCTAGGTACACTTGCACATAGTTTTTGAAGGAAGTCAGCAGGTAGGTTGTTCCATGCACCTTTGAAAACTAACCACAGATCTTGTGTGGATGTAGGTTGTCTCAAATCCTTCTGTCTCCCAGACAGACTCGATGATGTTGAGCTCAGGGCTCTGTGGGGGCCAAACCAGCCCTTCCAGTTCGACTCCTGTCAATTGATGTGGAAAAAGCATTTGATTTTCCTTTGGCAACTATGTGGCAAATGAGGTTTAATGTTGGTAAATGTAAAGTTATGCACTTGGGGGCTAAGATAATGCATGCATCATACATATCTAGGGGTAGAAGAACTGGGGGAATCCATAGTGGAAAAGGATCTGGGTGTTCTGGTGGATCATAAGCTTAATAATAGCATGCAATGCCAAGCTGCAGTTTCCAAAGCAAGCAAAGTGCTTTCTTGTATTAACAGAGGCATGAACTCCAGAGAGAGAGAGATATCATTTTGCCTCTGTACAAATCATTAGTAAGACCTCATCTGGAATATACAGTTCAGTTTTGGGCACCAGTTCTTAAAAAGGATATCAGGGAACTGGAGAAAGTGCAGAGAAGGACAACCAAACTGATAAGAGGCATGGAGGAGCTCAGCTATAAGGAAAGATTAGAGGAACTGAATTTATTCTCTCTTGAAAAGAGGAGATTAAGGGGGGATATGATCAACATTTATAAATATATAATGGGTCCATATAGTGAACTTGGTGTGGAGTTATTCACTTTAAGGTCATCACAGAGGACAAGGGGGCGCTCTACGTCTAGATGAAAAGAGATTTTGTCTCCAAATAGGGAAAGGTTTCTTCACAGTAAGAGCTGTGAAAATGTGGAGTAGACTCCCTCCAGAGGTGGTTCTGGCCATCTCACTAGATTGCTTTAATAAAGGGCTGGATTCTTTCCTAGGTCTACATAATATAAATGGGTACTAATATTTATAGGTAAAGTTGATCCAGGGACTAGCCGATTGCCTCTCGGGGGGGGGGGGGGATCAGGAAGGAATTTTTTCCCCTACTGTAGCAAATTGGATCATGCTTCGCTGGTAGTTTTTGAAAAACAATTGCTACTCAAGTACTGAAAGTAAAAATACAAGTACTGTGTTATGTAGTTATTAAAGAAAGAAGTCAAAAGTTTGAACATCATATTGTTTTTTATTATTTCAAATGATTACCCTAAGTCCCCGTTCACACTAAGGCGACCTTCCGTAGGGAAGCTGCGGACCCGTTCTAATAGGAGCGACACAAGTCTCTCCGACTTAGAAAAAGGGTCCGGAGCTTCTTTGGGGCGACCCGGAGCGACCGTCATAGACTTCAATGTTATGAAGTCCGTGGCGGCCGCTCCGAGGTCGCGGCGCGCTGCTTGCACCGCGACCTCGGAGGTCGCCCCCCCAAGTCGGATCGCCCCAGTGGGAACGGGGCCTAAAGGACAATCACAATTCCTTTCGGCTGTAACTTTTTGTAAACAAAAACAGATAAAGTATGTCCCTCCCTTCCCCCTTTAAAGCATCCCTCCTTCTCTTCCCTGCATGTTTTTTTTCTCCACAGCTTATTGGTGCGCAAAATCATATATAAACCAATGTGATATACAACAATATATTCCAATAATGAAATAAAGGAAGAGTGTATGAAATCAAAGTCAATAAAAAGTCCATATATATATATATAATGCCATAATGCAGTAATACCATATATATGTGACAAAACAAGATGAATATATTTTCAAAGGTGCAGGAATCAAACAGGTGCTATTCCAAATAATAGCTGCAGACTCCCACCACCTTGTGGATTTCCCCCTTACCCGGCGGATGAAGGTAAGTGCAAAATAATATCCAAATAGTCTCTTCCAGTGAAACAAAACTGCAAAACCTGTGCTCTCAACTTCCAGTGAAAAAAGCAAAATCAGCTTCTTACCAGAAAAAAGTCTATGTACGCTTGTGACTCTCCTTGGTTGGGGGAGGTTCTCTTTCCCCTTAACAGCAGATATGTAGACCATTTTATTTATACATACAGTAGCATTTATTTTCGTATGCGCTGATTTACTCATGACATTATACACATTTTTTCGAACTTCATGAAACCTGCCATCTACTGTTCTGGCAGTGGTAATTTTTATAATTGTAACAAATAACAATGCAGCACAAAAAAAAAAATATTGGAGTAGAAGTATTGAAATCATCGAAAAAATGTAGTGAAGTAAAAGTGGAAGTAGGAGAAAAAAAATCTACTCCAGGAAAGTACAGATACCGCCTTTCGGTACTTAAGTACAGTAGTGAAGTAGTTCTACTTAGTTACTATACATCTCTGGGTATTATATGGTTGTGTTTTCTTTACTGTTTTTTTTATTGGTTGAGCCGGATGGGCTTAACCTCGCTAACCTATGTAACTATGAGTGTAGATGATGGCTACGTTGGAGCCTTCATGGTTAGGCCCTATAATGCAATGGATAGCAGCTTTGTATTATCATCCTACAGCAAGGGTGCGAGTTAATGGTAGTTTGTCACAGCCATCGGAATTATTCATTAGAACCAGACAGGGATATCTTCTTTCACCCCTGCTGTTTGTTTTATCACTTTTTTTTTTTTTTTTTACTTTATTTTTATTTGCATATAAAAATTTTTTTTTACAAGAATATTTCCCAAACATTGGGATTTCACATATACATATTAATTTATATAATTAAATATAACAATATTCAAATACTGTAAATATCATAAATTTTCCCTTTCTTCCACTCCTCACCTCCTAAAATTCCTCCCTCCCTACCCATGGCTTCCATCCTCCGACATTTCTCCAATTTAATCATGCTTAATTATTTATTTCAATATATTTGGTTGATTTTTTAAAGTCTATCCATTTTCCCCATTTTTTTTTCATATTTATTGGAGTCTCCTTCTGCGTATTACATATGTATTCCATGTTGAAGTTGTTATTTATTTTTTCACACTATTCCTTTATTTTTGGACTGTCCACTACTCTCCACTTTTTTGGTATTATTCCCTTTGCTGCATTTAACAAGGATGGAACTAGAGTCGTTTTATATTTTTTCAAAGACATTGTTGTTTTGTGAAATAGGCATACCCAAGGATCTTTTGGTATTTTTATTCCTGTAATTTCCCGGTCAGTTGTCTGACCTCTATCCAAAAATCTCTTATCTTGGGACACTCCCAAAATAAATGATACATCGTTCCTGTTTTTCCACAACCCCGCCAACATTTATCTGTCTTATCTGGTTGGTATTTGTTTATTACTTCTGGTGTATTATACCATCTTAACAGACATTTATAATTTATTTCTATTGTGCTTACGTCTATGGCTGTGGATCCTACCGCACTTAGTACACCTTCTAATTCCTGTCCTGACATTTGTACCCCTGTTTCTTTCTCCCATTTTACTATAAATGGAGGTTTCTCCACGCTGTGCCACTCTGTCAGCATTTTATATATTTGTGACACTCCATGTTTTTGAGTGGAGGTATAACTTAATTTCTCGATGTTATTGAGGTTTTTTTCCGTTCTAATCGGCTGTGGCAATGAGCTAACGAAGTTTCTCAGCTGGAGATATCTCCAATCATCTAATTTTATATTTTTATTTTCTTGTTTTCATTTTTGAAGTGTTTTTATGTGACCTCTGTGAAGTATATCTTTTAATTGAGTGTTCCCTATCCAATTTCCAAACTTTTCTTCTTTCCCTGGTGGGAAGTATTTAGTGCCGTTTAGTGATATCATTGGTGAGTTATATTCCCATTTCAGTTGTTTGTTAATCCCATCCCATATTTTGTAAACTACCTTTGTTAACTCATGTGCTCCTTGTGATTCCCTATATTTAGGTGGTATCCATATTGTTTTGTGTAAGCGAATATTATTTTGTGCACATTCTATCTCTACCCATCTTTTCTCCCTTTCAACTTTTGTCCAATCAACCATTCGTGTGATAATTACCGCCTTATAGTACCTTTCTATATCTGGGGTTGCTAGTCCTCCTTGTGTTTTGCCTCTTGTGAGAATCTTATATTGTACTCTAGGTTTTTTCCGCTGCCATGTATATTTTGTTAATAAGGTTTTTATTACCCTAAAAAAAGTTGCGGGGATGTTTATTGGTAATAGGGAGAAGGTATATAAGATCTTTGGTAAGATAAACATCTTGACAGCGTTTATTCTTCCGATCCAAGATATTTGATTATTTGATTTCCTTCTTATGTCCATTTTTATTTCATTCAATAACGATATATAATTAGCTTGATATAATTTTTTGGTTTGTGGAGTTAAGTATATCCCTAAATATTTTAAATTTTCTTCTGTCCAGGTGTATGGGAAGTATGTTTTTATTGTTTGCTCTTCCTGAGTGTTTAGTCTGATGTTGATAATCTCTGATTTTATTGGATTTATTTTGAAATTTGATAACTTTCCATACTCTTTCAGCTCCTTTTGGATATTTGGAAGTGTTATCCTTGGGTTTGTAAAGAATAATAATAAATCATCCGCATATGCGGCGACTTTATGTTCGTCTTGATTTACCTTCACTCCTTTTATATCTTTATTTTGTCTAATTTTTGCTAGCAAAGGTTCCAGGGTGAGCACAAACAATAGGGGTGACAGGGGGCATCCCTGTCTCATCCCATTGCTCATTTCAAATTTTTCTGATAAGCCTCCATTTATTTAAAATTTTGCCGTTGGTTTTTTATATAGTGCCTCTATCCATTGTCTCATTCTTAGTCCGATCCCTAGGTTTTTTATTGTTTCTTTCATGAAGTCCCAGTCCACCCTATCAAAGGCCTTTTCGGCGTCTATCGATAATAGGATGGAGGGGACTTCATGATTTTTGGTTCTCTGCAGAAGTAACAGGGTACGGATTACATTGTCTTTCCCTTCTCTGCCTGGCACAAATCCGGTTTGGTCTGGATGTATCCAAAATTTTAATAAATCTTTTAGTCTTCTTGCCAAATTTTTGCAAATATTTTTGTATCTGCGTTTAACAACGCAATTGGCCTATAGCTGGAACAAAGGGTTTGATCTTTCCCTTCTTTAGGTATTACCGTGATATGGGCCGTCAGAGATTCTTCCCATAGATCTTCCTTCCCTATTTTATTCATATATTTTTGCATTTTTGGTATTAATATTTCTTTAAATCTTTTATAATACTTTATTGTGTATCCATCCGGACCTGGACTTTTTCCGTTCTGAATGGTTTTTAGTACATCTCTTATTTCATTTTCGGCAATTGGGGCTTCTAGGAGTTCTAATTTATCTTCTGAGATTCTGGGCAGGTTTGCTTCCTTGATATATTTTTGGAGTTTCTTCCTCTCGCACGTTATATAGGGCGTTATAAATGGCATGGAAGGCTTTGGCTATTCCTGTGGTTGAATTGATTATTTCATTTTTACTATTTTTATTTTTTCTATATAATTTTTTGATTTTTTCTTCATCAGTAGTCTTGCTAGAGATCTTCCCGGTTTATTTCCGAATTTATATCTGTACCTGGCTATTTTATTAAAATAGCTTCTAGTTTCTTCTTCTAACAGATCTTTTAATTCGTCTCTTTTTAATATGAGGTCTTTTTCTATTTCTTTTTTAAGTTCTTGTTTGTGTTTTTGTTCTAATTCATGTATTTCTTCTATATATTTATTGATTTTATTATTCCTCTCCTTCTTTTTTTTTGAGGCCATAGATATCAGTATGCCTCTGATATAAGCCTTATGTGCCTCCCAGAGTGTGGCGGATGATGTTTCTGGTAGATCGTTTTCATGGAAATATAGCTCTAATTCTTTTTCCAATTTATTTCCTTCCTCCTTTCTTCGTCTTGAATTAATTCTTCATTTAACCTCCATATTCCCATGTTTTTATGATAGGTTGGTGTTTTAATTGTTAGGGTCAGAGGGGCATGATCAGATAGTGTGATCATACCTATTTCTGTGCCTTCTGTGTATTCTAATAAGCGATGATCTATAAAGAAATAGTCCAGTCTTGAGTACATC
This sequence comes from Pelophylax lessonae, assembly GCF_965119305.1. Classification (NCBI taxonomy): domain Eukaryota; kingdom Metazoa; phylum Chordata; class Amphibia; order Anura; family Ranidae; genus Pelophylax; species Pelophylax lessonae. The sequence goes on along the minus strand of NC_138772.1, from coordinate 313,296,685 downwards.
TAGTGTACTGAGGAATAATAAGTATAGTCTCTTTTTTTTGGGTTATGAATCCTCCATACGTCTACTAATTGGCTCTGGTGTAGTTTTTTCCTTATTTTTCTAAGTTTTTGTTCTCCCAGCGTCCTTACACTCGATGTACTGTCAACACTTGGATCCATACAAAAATGTATATCGCCCGCCACTATCAAATAGCCTTTCTTAAAAATTTCCAAGTCATACAGAATTCTCCCTAGATGTTTACTCGGGTTTTTATTTGGATTGTAGATGTTCACTAACGTTAAGTCCATCCCCCTTGTTTGACCCTTAAGAAAAATATATCGGCCCTTCGGGTCCGTTTTAATTTCTTCTAGGGAAATTTCTGTATTTCCTGCAAATCCTATTGCTACCCCTCTCGCGCGTTCTACTGGTGTGTCTCCATAATACCATTTAGGGAAGTATTTGGAATATAATTTTATATTTGAGTGGAGAGTAATATGTGTTTCTGGCAAGAAAGCTATGTTTACAGCTTCTCTTCTTAATTCTTCCAAAATCTTATACCTTTTTATTTGGGAATTTAATCCTCTTACATTATAAGTTGCTATTTTTAATTGTTCATCTTTCATTTTCAACCTTTCTAATCAATTCAGCTCTTGTCCGTGCGTGGAGGAGCAGAATCGATTGAGTTTCAACCAAAACCATTTTACCTATGTCGGAGATATGATAGTCCTTAAAAGTTTCTATTCCTTTTGGGTATTGGGGAGTTTTCCTATCCCTTCCCCTTCTTTTCCCCTTTCCCACCACCTATCCCTCCCCTCTCCCCCTTGAACCCTCCCCCCCCTCCCTCCCTCTCCGTCTCATGTTGGTATTCTTTTGATCAACTTTTGATCTTAGGATATTTAGTTGTTTCTTTGGGTCGTTTGCGCTGATACCCATTTCCTTTTGGGGTGGTGCTCTATTGAACTAGCACGTTATATTTCCTCCCTCGATTGGGAGGACATTCCGGCCATCTGGGGGCTGTCCCACTTCCTTTATGTAACTTATTCTCTCTTCCCTCCCCCTCCCTCCCACTCTCCCACCCCCCTCACCTCCCCTTCCCTCAGTCCTCCCACACAATACATATAGATATGTAGATAGAAGAAAACCCCGCAGAGCGAAAGGAGAGAAAAAAAAACGCTCTGTGAAGTTCTCCTCAGTCTTTCATTATCTTGAATGATATTTCCGCATCTTTCATCTTTTATTCTTTCCGGCTAGTGTCCATTGCTGCTCTTCCATCTGAGGATTTCTTCCTGGTTCTTCTCCTTTATTGTCCTCTTCATACCATCCAGGCAAATTTGGTTCTTGTATATCTAGTTTTTTGCAGAATTCCTGAGTTTCCTCTGGGAAGGTGAGTTTTGCCGATCGTCCGTCTTTTTTTCCTATTAGGCTAGCCGGGAACCCCCAATTATATCTGATTCCTTGTTTTTGCATCTCTTCTGTTAGGGGCTTCGGGATTCTTCTCCTCCTCAATGTTTCTGGTGCTAAATCTGTAAAAATCTGTATCTTATCATTTTCTGTAGTTCCTGTGTTTATTAATGATTTATTTTTCTTTAAGTTTTCCCATATTTATGCTTTGTCTGTGTAATTTTGGAATCTAATTATTACGTCTCTGGGTGATTCTGCTGGGATTCCTCTTGGTTTTCTTATGCGATGGATTCTTTCAATCAGTAATTGATCATCTTCCCCTCTGCCTAATACTGGATTAAGAATTTTTTGAATTTTTTCTCCTAGATTTTCTTCCTGTGATGTGTCCCTTAATCCTCGGATCCTCAAATTTTTTCGTCTTGCTCTGTTCTCTTGATCCTCTAGTTTATAAGCTAGATCTCTTGCTTTTTTCTTAGTTTCGTTTATTTCTTTTCTCATTCCCTGTATTATTTTTGTTTGGTCCTCTTGTTTTTCCTCTAGTTCTTCTACTCGCCTCAGGGCATGTCCCTGGTCCGTCTGGACATGTCCTAGGTCGGTCTGGATTTTAACCAATTCGATTTTTAATGATTTTTCTAATTCTGCGAACATTTCTCGCATATCACCTTTTGTAGGGGCATGTTCTTTTATTTCTCCCTGTTCTTCCTCTTCATCATTTTCAGTTCTTAGGCTTAACTTAGAGTTTGCTGAGCTGATAGGTGATTTAGTTTATTCAGCTTTTTGACTTTTCTCCCCTTTCTTCTTTCCTGTTCCTTGTTGTTTTTCCTGTTTTTCCTGAAAGGTTTTTTCTAGGGAATTTTCTTGTGTCATAAATTTCCTGATTGTATTAGGGCTTGAGGTCACCCTTGGTGATTTTGCTATGGCTCATCCTCTTGTAGATTTACCCCTCATTGTGTAGGTGGTACTTCAAAATTCCTTTATGAGATCTTACAACACGATAAGTTGGTAATAAATGAGATATATAGAGTGTATTTACGTTTGGGCGGGAGGAAGGCACGGTAAGGCCAAGTCACCTCTATATTGATTCCGTAATAGCAGGCGGCTGCAAAAAGGTGAAGAGGTACTTCCAGACTCCAACTCCCAGCTCAAGTCCTTATACAAACAGGGGGTAGGATAACAGCGCTGGGTTCACTCAATGGTGGCCACAGGCAGCACAATAAAAAAACAAGGATGATGGAGACCTCCAGGCACTGAGCCAAGCTGAGCCAAACTCACACCGTAGTATATACAGGGAAGAGTAAATAGGTTGGCGTGGGGTGAAGAAGAGAGGTGTGTCCCAACACCGGAGCGGAGCAGCAGACGTCTGGCAGAGGTGACTGGGGGTGGTAGCCACATGCAGCACAGAAAAAGCAGGGATGGTAGAGACCTCCAAGCACTGAGCCAAGTTAAGCCAAGCTCACACAGTAGTATATACAGGGAAGAGTCAATAGGTCAGTAAATGGTTGTAGACATGTGGTATTTTAGTAATCGATTTGTAGGTATTAAGGTACTTCTGCTTTTACCACAGAGAGGTCTTAGCTTTATGCGGCTTTCGGTTAACAGAGCTGATAGATCTGACTCATTACTGTGTGTGTCTCCTTTATTTTCTGCGTTTTAAGCGTTAGTTATTTTTATTATATTTTGTCTTGAAAAGTCTCTTAAAGTCTGTTTGACCTCAGTTAATAACAGTTGAATAACATTTTAAAAAAGTAAAGAAGAGGGGGTTTATTCCCTGACTCACGATTTTGCTGCTGCTCTTCTTCTGTGAGCTGTCTGCTTTCTGTTTCTGTTCTGTTTCTTATTCAGGTCTCTGACCCACAAGTAGCACTGTGGTGCAGCCTTAGCAGAGGGGATGGGTGAGACGCTGGATAGCTGAGTGGCAGTGCTCAAATATGTCTTAGTGTGGCGTGTGGCTCTCCCAGGCTCACGGAGGCGGCAGCGGCTTACTCCTTCACTCCCTTAGGGAGCAAAGTCTGCCTCTTGCTTCCTGCCGGCGGTGGCGGCTTTCTCCGGTAACACGGTGTCCGCTTCCTGGTCTGTGTAATCCCGCGAGAGCTCATCCAGACCACATAGCCAGACCAGAGGGGGAACACCGCCGCACTCCGTGGCGGACCGAGAGTATCGAGCAAGCCGTGATCAAGAGTGTTGAGATGGGGAGGTGAGTGGAGGCGAGCAGGGGTGAACGGAGGGGAGCTCCTCACAGTGCCTAGGATTCTTACACGTCCTCAGCGGGCATCGGGTGCACTGAAGTCGTGTCCGAGGATGGGTCGGGGAGGAAAAAGACACACCGCTCCTTCATGCTTTAGACAGCCTCCTCCCGGCGGCCTATGTGCACGCCGTCAGGTTCCTCCCCCTCATGACTGAAACTCCTTTTGTTTTATCACTTAAACCACTGTTGGCTACTATCCGAGAAAATGGTGATATAGGAGGTTTGAAGATTGTAGACAAGGACCACAAGGTGGCAGCATATGCTGATGACATATAGTTCTACGTCTCCAATTTGCTTCCAAATATATTAAGAGGTTATGGGGAGCTGGCAAATTTAAAAATAATCCATCTAAATCGAAGAGTTTGAATAATATGATGACACATAAAGAGCAAGAGGCAATACAAAAAGCATTCCTGCCTATATGGTAAAAAGTAGAACTAAAATATTTGGGGATAAAACAACACCGTCTCTCAAAAATATTTACCAAGCTAGCTATAGCCCATTATTAAATGAGATTAAAAATAAACTTTTGGGTGGGATAAAAAATATTATAAAGATGGGAATCCTCCCTAAAATATTATATCTGTTCAAAATGCTTCCAATACATTTACCACAACTTTATTTTTAAGAAAATTAAGATCTCTTTTTTTTTTATTTATTTGGCAGGATAAGCACCCCAGAAAACAATTTTCTACATTAAGTGAAGAATAAGATGTAGGTGGATTGGCAGTACCAGACCTCAAGCGATACTATCAAGTGGTAGTTTTGGCTCGAATGGTAGACTGAGTTTATAGTTCACAAGGGAGAATTTGGGTTAAACTAAAAGGATTACAGAATAAGGTATCATTAGGGAAAGTGATCTGGATTCCGCAAATTGATCACTTTCCAAAAATACATCCATTAACAATAAATACACTTAGGATATGGGACATAATTCACAGACAATATAACTGGGAGTATAATTCACCGTTATTAGCGCTGATCGGTACAAACTATTTTTTACCAGAGAATAAAAAGTCTTTTTTTGGCATGGGTGAGGAATGAAAACTGCAATTGAAGAATATTATGAAGGGATAGGAGTTACGCACAATTCAGGAATTAAAGTATAGAAGGGGCACTTTTACATTGGATGAGGTTATGATAAACATAGATGAAAGTAATTTGTAGAGATGATAGAATGTATTTTTATTTTGTGTTTATTTATTTTTTTTATTTTGTAAAAAAAAGAAAGAAAATTGATAAAAAAATAATAGGAAAAATCATACATCTTACTCCACTTCTACAACATGTGCAAGTGTAAGAATTACATAGTTACATAGTTAGTCTGGTTGAAAAAAAAGACACAAGTCCATCTAGTTTAGCCAATAAAATGGGGAAAAAAATCATACAATCTTATATACACAATCCTATACCCAGAGTTGATACAGAGGAAGGCAAAAAACCTAGCAAAGCATGATCCAATTTGTTCTAGTGAGGGAAATATTCCTTTCTGATCCCCCAAGAGGCAATCAGATATTCCCTGGATCAACTTTACTTATAAATGTTAGTATCCAGTTTTATTATGATCCAGGCCTTTTTTTTAAAGTAATTTACTGAGCTAGCCAAAACCAGCTCTTAAGGGAGTTTCCACATTTTCATAGCTCTTACGTATTTGCAGATTAAATCTCTTTTCCTCCAGACGTAAAGCATGTCCCCTTGTCCTCTGTGATGACCTGTGATGAAGTGAATAAAACTCTACGCCAAGTTCACTATATAGATCACTTATGTATTTATACATGTTGATCATACAGTATCCCTCCTTAATCTCCTTTTCTCAAGAGAGAATAAATTCAGTTCCTCTAATCTTTTCTCATAGCTGAGCTCCTCCATGCCTCTTATCAGTTTGGTTGCCCTTCTCTGCACTTTCTCCAGTTCCCTGATATCCTTTTTAAGAACTGGTGCCCAAAACTGAACTGCATATTCCAGATGAGGTCTTACTAATGATTTGTACAGGGGTAAAATGATATATCGCTCTCTTTCTGCTGTCCATACCTCTCTTAATACAAGAAAGGGCTTTGCTCACTTTGAAAACCACAGCTTGGCATGCTATCATTAAGCTTATGCTCTACCAGCACACCCAGATACTTCTCCACTATCGATTCCCCCATTTGTACTCCCCTTAGTATGTATGATGCATGCAAATTCTTAGCCCCCAAATGCATAAGTTTACATTTATCAACATTAAACCTCATTTGACACATAGTTGCCCAATAAAACAGTGCATTGAGGTCCGCTTGTAAATTGGAGACATCCTGTAAGATGATCCTGTGAGATGTTATTCCACTGCATAGCTTGGTGTCATCTGCAGAGACTGAAATGGTACTTTTAATCCCGGACCCTATATCATTTATAAGTATAATATAAAGTAAGGGTTCCAACACTGAACCTTGGGGTACACAACTGATAACCTTAGACCATTCAGAATATGAATCAATAACCTCTACTCTCGGAATTCAGTCTTTTAGCCAGTTTTCTATTAATTTTTCATACTGAATTTCCCAAGCCTAAAGGCTATAGCTTACACATTAGCCATTTATGGGGAACTGTGTCAAATGCTTTTGCAAAATTATTTTTTCCAGCAGGAACTCATCTATGTGGTCTTTTTTTAAGTATCTTCTCGACTATAGAAGGTAAACAGTTCTATAGTTACTCGATCCCTTTTCAAATATAGGCACCACATTGGCCTTACACCAATCCAGTGGTACTATTTCAGTCATTAAAGAGTCCCTAAAGACTAGAAACAATGGTTTTGAAATGACAGAGCTCAATTCTTTTAGGACCCATGGGTGTATGCCATCTGGTCCATGTGCTTTATTCACCTTTATTCTGTCTAAATTTTTCTGGACCATATACATTTTGAGCCATTCTGGATCATTAGGGCTTAGTCAATGCCTTCCCCATTATGGACATGAGCTCCCCCATGCTCCTTTGTTTACACAGAGCTGAAGAAGGTATTTAATAAATTTGCCTTCTCTTTGTCCCCAGTCACCCACTCTAGATTATTTTGTAAAGGGCCTACACGCTCAGACCTGACCTTTTTTACTATTAATATATTTTAAGAATTCTTGAGGGTTTGTCCTACTATCTTTATGCTGGTTTGAAGCCTAAGGGTAGTCACAACAAATATGGATTTGATTTACATTTTTCTTATGTTCGCTCACTTTGCATTTTGTTAACTGATAAAAATAATACAATATAAATCTTTACTTAACAACATTTCTTCACACCTGCTTAAAACTTTTGCACGGCACTGTAAATATATATATATATATATATATATATATATATATATATATATATTACAGTGGGTATAGAAAATAATCAACCCCCCCCCCCACCTTTAAAATAATCACACTTTTCTGCTTTGCAGCCTGAAATGAAAACAAACACCATTTTTGTTTTATCCAGCGGCATTTACTAGTGCAAAGTATTACATTCAAGTAAAAGATATAACACCAACATGTCACAAACAAATATAATTTAAAAACAGAATCACTGAGTTAGAAAAAGGATCACCCTCCTTATGTCAGTATTGGACCACATTTTGCTTTAATTACAGCCTTTTTAGTGTGTTGGGATATGTCTCTACTAAGGTTGCACATCTAGACTTTGCAAAATTTGCCCACTCTTTTTTGCAGAACTGCTCAAGTTCAGCTAAATTTGATGGTGACTGTTTGTGGACTGCAGTCTTTAGGTCATTCCACAGATGTTCAGTGGAGTTTAAGTCTGAGCTCTAACTAATGCAAGGACACACTTTTTTCTACCTTAACCACTATGTGGTCATTTTTGCTGTGTGTTTTGGGTCATTGTCATGTTGGAAAGTAAACCTTCTTCCCATTGACAACAAAATTTAATTATTTTAAAGGGGGTGATTTTTTTCTATACCCACTGTATATTTAGTTTAACAGGTAGAGCCACACTTAGGCCATGGTTACAGGTGCATTGCAATCAGGCTGTTCCATTCAGTAGTATATAGTACAAATTCATATCCAGGTTTGCCCCATTCAGCATTATAAATTACAAATATACTGTATATCCAGGTTTGCTACAGGCTAAAAATGTATTAAACAAAAATAGGAATATACAACAATTTGAAATGAATGAGTAGTACTCTAGATCCTACTATTGCCACATCCCTGTAAATGCAATAAAGAAGAAAGAGGAGGGGAATGAGAGAATCCCACAGTTCAATGGGGTCTCTCAACCTTTCGAAAAAATTGTGACTTTGAAGGCTATTAGTAGGCACTGATCTTGATGCAAATAAATACAACAATCATCTAAAAAAATATATATATATATCATTAATTTCACATAAACGTACAAAATTTAACAATAGACATGTGTTCAATAAAACATGATAAATACATGCACATAAGACAAAGTTAGTTAACCACTAGAGCCCCAATGCCTCTAATAACTAAGGCAGCTCATATAAGATATATGGCAAATCATGATAAATCATGATAAGAAATCGTACAGATATGGGGTTCGCTTGTGGTAAATGTGGAATCGCTAGACAATTGTCGCTATACAACAATTTGTTTCATAAATCGGCAGTTTTTGGCCAAATAACTTGACTACTACTTTACTACTTATCTGTGAATAGATCTCAGTAGCAAGATCTTTAAACTTTTCGCTGCCAGGCCCTGCGCTTCACTTTTAAACTCAGCTGGCCGGACCATTTTTGCAATTTTTCTATTGCTTTTTTATTTTTCCCTTACAGCTTTCAGAGTTTGTAAAAGACCCCCCAAACCATGTATTTTCTAAAAGCACATGGCCAGTAAAATAAAAAGAAGGTGCTACTGATTTTTAAAGCCCTGCGATGTTTGTGCAAATGTTTATTAAAGCAATATTTTAGTTGAAATTAAACGAAAATCATTATTAACAGATAAACACACAGCAAATTTTACAAAATTCCTGCTAAATATTAAAGTTTAACCTGTATTGAGTTAATAAATAACAAATATTTTTATACTTTTTGTGAAATGGGGAAAATTGAACGTATGCAAAAAATGTAAATAACAAAACTTCTCTAAAAATCTTGAGCTTTTTATTTTTCCCTTATAGCTTTCAGAATTTTTAAGACCTCCAAAAGCACATGGCCAGTAGAATAAAAAAAGGTGCTACTAATTTTTAAGGCCATGCAATATTTACACAGATGTTTATCAAATCGCTATTTTCACAAAAAAAAAAAAAAAACACAAAAATCCCTGTTTGCACACATAAACACAGCATAAGTTACAAAACTCTTGGTAAATTCCTACTAAGCCCTTGTTCACATTGGTTATACTAAAGTGTACACCTATGGAGGGCCGTGTTTACCTGCACACGAGTGAGTGAGTTCAGGGACATGCACCAACATAGATGTCAAGTTGGAGACCATGGCTGTTTTTATGCAGCCGCTGCATCTTAATTGATATGGATGGGAAAATCGGTGGTGAAGGCAGTGGACAGTTGGGGCAGTGCAGGCATTTTAGGCAGTGCAGGAGTGGAGGAAGCAGTGGGTGACAGGTACAGAGGCGGCTGTGGTATCTGCAGGGGTGGGTGTCATTTCAGGAGAATAGCTCTTAGCAGCGGCTTGTTAGTCGCTAATCAGAGCTATTGTTTTCTTCAGCAGAGTCTGCTGAATATTTCTGCTACAAGCTCATGGTCCCTTCAATGACACTTCAGAAGGAATTGTAGATCCGTACCTCATACAGACTTGGCCAGTTAGAAGCAGTGCTGTAGGTCCGTACACCATATGAGCCTGGCAGTGAAAGGGTTCAATACACACAGCCTAATGAGCAGGAGCAGGAGCACCTCCTCCATTTGCTTCACACACAGTCCCATCTAGATTTTTACAGAAGGTATTCTCTAACTTTAAACTTGAGTACAAAATTGTCTTTTCTGTAGTCCTGGGGATATATTTTAAGGTTTCTAATGACTGTCGAGTCTTTAGACATCAGGGTTGATTTGTGAACAATTTAAAATTACAAAGCAAAGCTAAGAAATTAAACAAAAACAAATGGGATTGTCTTTAAACACAGTTTCCTAGTTTCACGATATTAAAATTCAACCAACTCCAAAATTCTTGGCTTTTTCTTAGTAGTACAGGTCACGACACCATACAGGATGTTTAGTTTTACCCATGGGTTATATGTTGCTACTTATAAGTGTTTGGGCATTGGCACAAAAAAGCTGCAAGGGCAGCCCTAATAAAACTCCTCCCCCTCCCAGCAATCCTCAGTTTTTTTCTTGTGTTCTTAGTTGAGGGACGTATTCCCTCTACTGAGAGAGGCTTGCCTCTCTTGATTTTGTTTTTCTCAAGAGTTTTCTAGTAAAGTATAGCTGCTGCATAATAATTGTGGATCCTTTTCTGCAGCTTTCGAATCATTTGACTTCTCAGCAAAGCCTTGAGGGACTATCCCCAGATCCCGACAGGAGGAAGATGCTGGGCTGGTCTGTAACTTTGCTTCGGACACTATGTGGGTGCTCACCTTGCCTTGTAGTGCATTTTGTTAAGTTAGCCACAGGGTACAGGTCCAGAGCTCTGGTTCATTCGTAGAGCCCTGTCTGTGAAGACCACTTCGGGAGTGCGAAGGCAGGATGGGGCTTGTCCCTAACAGTGCCTAACCTAGTGCCCTTCCCTGGTGCTCAGAGTGCTGCTGCTCTGTTTTCCTTATTAGTGGTGTAGTGAGGGCTGTGACACACTTGTCAAGGACCAGGATTGACAGTTAAAATTTGGTGCCTTTGCCCTGGTTCTTTCAAATTTGGTGCCTTCCTCTGTCCCATTGACCCTCTCATGGAGCCAACTATGCCTGCACGATCTCTATCTCCCCGGGTTCACTGCACTTGCACTTGCACATGCAATTTTTCTCTTTGGCACGTTCTGATTGACTGGGCCTCCCTGTTCAAACCTCACCATTACAGCATGGTGATCCTTGGACATTTCCTGGGCTCCAGCTACTTTTGGTGCTTGGTACAGTAGGCTTAAACGCTCCCTCACCATAGTGAGTAGTTTTAACCCTTGGGGGACATTTCTAACAGCACATGGCAGATTATGGGTGCAAGGATGATGAGTCAGGCTGCCTCACCAGCTCAGGCTCAGTTAACAGATCTAGGGGGGATTGTAGTCACACACTGGTCCTTTCAGCCTTGACCATTGCCTTTAGTCAGTTTCTTTCTTTCTTCTGTCAGACCCCTCCTCCTATCTATCCAGCGAGAAGTTATCAGCCACCATGTCTGATTTTACGGGATGGCTCTGTGCCCCATTGAAGGCTGCTGATCACATTCGCAAGCTGGACCCCTCAATTTTTTCCTTCAGAGTCTGTCTTTCACTTTCCTCTTGCAGCTACACTACCTGAGAAGGAAGGAGGATGAAGATGAGGGTGTTGCATTCTTTGCTTCTGAGGGCTAGAATCAGAATGAAGTGCTGGGATACCAATTCTGCTCTTTATGAGACAGTGTGCTCATGTCTTGCTTTACAGCAGCCGGAGTCATCCCATCCTTAGGTCTCCATCCTTGGTTCCCAAAAATGCTCAAACCTGCTAAGGCCTTTCTAGTTTACTTGTTCCTAGAGCCCATTTTGTACAGTAACTGGCCTCGCCATGAAAACATTTTCGGCCCTTCTAAAATGTTTTGCCCAGAAAAACTCTATTTAGCATGGCTTCCTTAGGAAATAAACAGTCCCTGTGGTGGAACTTTATTGCAGCTCACTGCTGAGCAACTTTGTGCTGCGTTGCAGTGTAAATACGACACACAGAAAACATTTGTTTTCTGTGTGTCCTAGTGGTGGCCAGTGTTGGAGAGTGCAGAAAATAATGCCAGTCATTGCACATAGTGTGAATTAGCCATTAACCAGCACAGTACAGGGAGGGTCATGTGCTTACTGTTGTCAAATCAGGAGATCATACAGTGGGGAAAATCATTATTTAATTTCCTGCAGATTTTGTAAGTTTGCCCACTTACAAAGAAATGAAGGGTCTATAATTTTTTATCATAGGTGTATTTTAAATGATAAAGACAGAATATCAACCAAAAATCCAGAAAAAACACATGATACAAATGTTATAAATTGAGTTACAGGTCAGTGAGTAAAATAAGTATTTGATCCCTTACCAACCAACAATAATTCTGGCTTCCACAGACTGGCTACAGTATGTGCTCATGTGGTACACAGATTAGTCCTGTCAATTTAAGAAAGTGGTCCTAACAACAACTTATGTGTAAAAAAGACACCTATCCACAGAATTGTTCTTCCATTCACAACTCACCATCATGGGCAAGACCAAAAAGAGCTGCCAACGAATGTCGGGGACAAAAATTGTAGACCTGCACATGGCTGGAATGGGCTACAAGACCATCAGCAAGAAACTTGGTAAGAAGGAGACGATTGGTTGGAGCTATTATTCGCAAATAGAAGAAATACAGCCCTCGGTCTGGAGCTCCATACATGATTTCACCTCATAGGGTAAGGATGATCATGAGAAAAGTTAGGGATCCGCTCAGAACTACACTGGAGGAGCTTGTGAATGATCTCAAGGCAGTTGGGACCACAGTCACCAAACAAACCATTGGTAACACAATATGTCGCCATAAATTGAAATCCTGCAGCACCCGCAAAGTCCCTCTGCTCAAGAATGCACATGTTCAGAGTCCCATCTGAAGTTTGCCAATGAACATCTAAATGATTCAGAGAAGGATTGGGAGAAAGTGCTGTGCTAAGATGAGACCAATATTTAACTTTTTGGCATTAACGCAACTCGCTGTGTTTGGAGGAAGAAAAATGCAGACTTTGACCCTAAAAACACCATCTCTACAGTCAAGCATGGAGGTGGAAACATTATGCTTTGGGGCTGTTTCTTTGATAAAGGTACAGGTTGACTTTGCCGCATTGAGGGGCCAATGGACAGGGCCATGTATTGTAAAATCTTGGATGAGATCCTTCTTTCCTCAGCCAGAACACTGAAGATAGGTCTTCCAGCTTAACAATGACCCAAAACATACCGCCAAGGCAACAAAGGAGTGGCTCAAGAAGGAGCACATTAAGGTCATGGATAGTCTCCAGACCTTAATCCTATTGAAAATTTATGGAGGGAGCTGAAACCTCAAGTTGCTGAGTAACGGCCAAGAATCCCTTAGGATTTAGAGAAGATCTGTAAAGAAGAGTGGACCGAAATCCCTCCTGAGATGTGTGCTAACCTGGTAACCAACTACAAGAAACGTCTTATCTCTGTGCTTTCCAACAAAGGTTTCTCCATCGAGTACTAAGTCATGTTTTGCTTGGGGATCAAATATTTATTTCACTACTTACTGCAACTCAATTTATAATATTTGCATTATGTGTTTTTTTTCTGGCTATTTGGTTGATATTCTGTCTCTATTATTTAAAATACACACATGATAAAATTATAGACCCTTCATTTCCTTGTATGTGGGCAAACTTACAAAATCTGCAGGTGATCAAATCATTATTTTCTCCACTGTACATCTAAGGGGCATGTTTAATATATTTATTGCCTTATTTCTTTTTCCACTATAGCTAAAAGGGAACTTAACAGAAAAAACATAAAGTAGTTGCACTGCTGACTTATTTTTGACAAGGCAAACTCCAGAGCTGTAATCCCTATTCTTGCATCACTACTCCACAAGAACATGCATGCAACCAGTGATATACCAGGGCAGCTGATATGCTTGTTGTAGGTCAATGACTCTTCATGTGATAAAGAAAGGATACTGTACTGCACTTATGACAATCCCAGAATTTGCACTTTCAGCAATGGCATTTCTTATGTGCCTGACTACTACTTTTTTGTTCTATTTGTATGCTTTTTGAAATACTCTGGCTCTGTATGTTGCTTAAAATAATGGTTGCTTAGGCATAATGATGGAAAGATTACTTAGCTTAAAATAAATCACCTAAAATAATCGCAGAGCATATTAATCCTAACTGGCAAACCACATCCAGATGGTTTAGTTCTTTAAGTTATTGCTGCTGTTTGTTTACAGAGCTGTGTTGTGCTTTGGATATGACCGTGTATCTTAGGTCATAGAATTTTAAGCTTAAGCTATACTAGATGAGGTTGTACCTTAGCAAAAATCTTTAAGACAACTATGTGACATCTCCCCATAAATAGCATAAAAATCAGCATGACAAAGACTTTTGGCAGTATTGCTCAGGTTCTAGGAAGTTGACAAGTTTAATCTAATTTTCTTTTTGCTGGTGAAGCAGAAATGGAGATAACTGAGCACTTCTGACTCCTCTATGAATCGCTAAGTTTATACTAGTTTGTTATTTTGGCATTTAAACATAATTTATTGAGTTCAAGGTACATGCATGGTATTCACTTAGATCTTTGTGTATGTGCTTATTTATAAGTCAATGTATAGCAATTTAACCAATATCAACTAATCAGATTTAAAGTTTATGCTCAGCTACAACTTTTTTTTAAAGTTTTTGATAGAATGGAAAAGGATTAGAAATGTTTTCATGTTTTAACTGCTATCCTTTGTTGGAGAGATTTCCCTTCACTGTAGTAATGACAATGATTTCACTAGTTAGGAAGGGATGAAAAATCTCCAATAGCAACACAGGCCACAATAAAAAGTTTACACATTTTTATCAATGCTGTTACAATGTTTGCTCACAACTGTGGGTCCTGGAACTGGCCAGAAAGTCCTTCTCTTCTCAATAACGAAGTTCACCACACATTGATATCGGTATACCCACATTAATAAAAGATGATCGAGTAACACTTCTTGGCTGTATCCGTGACTAGAGTCATGGACCCAGACAGGGAATCTCACTTGATTATCTTTTCATAAAGATGATATACTGGCATCTGTGTGCGGTGTATCTACTCAATTAAAAGATGATCACATAAAAAGCTCAGCCTGGGTCCTTGATTCTAGGATCTAGAGTCATGGACCCAAGTATGGAATGTTACTTGATCATTTATAAATAACTCAGAGTGGATATACTGACATTGGATTGATGTGCGATGGCTTGGAATGTAAATCTGGCAGTATAAAACTTTACAGGGATTCTAGTGTTCCCCCACTGTACTAATAAAAAAAAAGTTATTTCTGTTTTTGTTGTTGTTGGAGATTTTCCCACACTTCCTGTCTAGTGAAGCCATTGGCATTGTGACAGCGTATATGGAATTATCACAGATGGAATAATTTCCCATTGTGACCACTGTATTCTGACAGCTGTCAGTATACCTAAACTGTTGATACATCTGATTCAGCTGGCAATTGTCTGTCATGCATGGGGGGGGGGCTGGCAGGGCCACTCATGTATGAATTTTGTATGGTTCGTTAGAAACTAGACAAAATTTAATTAAGTGTATGACAAGCTCAAAGTGGTTGTAAAGGCTGAAGGTTTTTTTACCTTCATGCATTCTGTGCATGAAGGTAAAAAACCTTCTGTGTGCTGCTCCCCCCACAGTCCCTCCTAATACACACCTGAGCCCCCTCTTGATTCAGCTATGTGCATAAGAGCCTCAGCTGTTTTGGGACTCACTGTCCTCGTTGGCTGAGACAGCAGCGGGAGCCATTGACACTGGTTGAGGAGGAGGAGCCAGAGGCTTCGGCAAGGGACCCGGGAAGAGGATGATTGGGGCTGCTCTGTGCAAAACCACTACACAGAGCAGGTAAGTATAACATGTTTGTAATTTTTTTTCCCTAAAAAAGCTGAACCTTTAATACCACTTTAATTAATGGGAAATTTCTCTTGCATAGACTTGGAAGCAGTAAAATCCAACAATGATTTTAATCCTTCCCTACTCACATTTACTAGAAGAGTTTTGTTATATCTTATAATATTAACTTTATTGCTGTCACAAAAGGAAAGCAAGTCCCTTTTTTGTTAGCTTGGAGCAGGTGACATGTACTCTTTATGGGGACATCAGAGGTCTAGTAGACCCCTTATGTCTCTCCTGCCCTCCAGTGCATCTAATAAAGCACAGATCGTGATTAGCTGTTTTACTGGCTGTTCCACCAATTGCACCATCATGCTATGCTGTACCCATTTGACATTTTTATAATTTTTTTCACACAAATAGTTTTTTTTTTTTTTTTTGGGTATTTAATCACCAATGGGTTTTTATTTATTTTTTTGCTAAATAAACAATAAAAAAAAGTTTTTCATAATTTCTTATACATTTTTTTTAATTTCAAAATGCTCTGCTAAAATTACAAATCACACAATGCGCATTTCAGATGCCATCCATTTTAATGACGCCTAAAAACCCGGTGTGGTTCTACTGCATTTTTCGTGTGATAAATCGTGCTGTAATCATAGCAAACCACATCACGTGAAACGTGTCTCTCAAAAAAAGATCCTGAGCTTCTTTTGGGGGCGACAAGCTTCGGGCAATGCGGTTTTTGCCGCACAATTTATTGTGCCAGAACCGCACCGCGTTTTTAGGTAGCATTAAAGTTAATGGCATCTGAAATGCACATTGTGTGATTTGTCATCTTAGCAGAGCGTTTTCAATTTGCAGCGATTCATAGTTTGTTATAATTTTTTTTAGTTTCATAACGCTCTGATAAAATGACAAATCTCACAATGCGCATTTCAGATGCCATTAATTTTAATGGCACCTAAAAACCCAGTGTGGTTCTGCTGCAATTTCCGTGTGATAAATTGTGCTGTAATCATAGCAAACACAATGCACATTGTGTGATTTGTCATTTTAGCAGAGATTCCGCCCACAATTCAAAACGCCCAGGTGTAAATGCGTCCTTTTATAGGAAGTTTCTACAAAAAGTTTCACACTTGATTACTGCACGGATCTGGAAGAAACTCACAAAATACACCAAGATTCAAGGAAGAATACACAGTATTTAGACAATATTTGCTTATTCCAGAGTTCAGCTTTAAAGCGGTTGTATCCCGCTTTTTTTCACTTTTACCTACAGGTAAGCCTATAATAAGGCTTACCTGTAGGTACAAATAATATCTCCTAAACCGGCACGGTTTAGGAGATATTTACAGTGCATGCAGCCGCTCGCGCGAGCGGCGCATGCGCTCTGAAGGTCCGGGGGGACCTTCAATTAACTTGCCGGGAGCTTGCCGGAAAAATCACTCCCGCGCGCATGCGCGGGAGTGACGTCATCGCGGCTCCGGCCAATCAGCGCGCTGGAGCCGTCTCTTCCGGCCAATCAGCGCGCCGGAGCCGCCGAACCCGGAAGAGACGACGAGGGATCATGGCAGCGCCCGCATCGATGTCCGGGGGTCCGTGTCGGGGCTTCGTTTTAAGGTAAGTTAAACATGCATACTAGCTCATTATGCCTTTGTCTTGCAGGTTTTTTTTTTTTATTTTTTTTTTTTCAAAGGGTTTACAACCGCTTTAAGCTATAAAATGCATTTTCACTGTAGAAATACTGAAACGACTTTTTCCCAATAAAGTCCCTATAGGTAGTCAGGTGAAATACCATATGCATAGATGGGACTCCTATGACTGGCAATTGCATTTCTAATACAAGATTTGTTACGTAGGCTTTTTTTGTGTGTGCTTTTTTTGTCGTGTTATTCACACTGAGTGCTTTCAGTTACAGATTTTGAAAACTAGCTCTAGGCCCATTTTTCCATTTAGCTCTGCAACCTCTTATTTTACATAATAAAGCTAGTTTCAGAAATGAGGGAGTTAAATTGTTGGTCTGTGTTTTTTCATGCTCTGTTGATCTGCCAGCTTAATAATCAAAACAGAAATAAAATCAATATTGGTGCTGCTTAAATGAGGAATTGGATTCAGAAACACGGTTGGAACCATGCAGTTAACAGCTGAAAAACATTAACTGGAAATGCAGAAGTGAGCGATGCTGACAGAAAATAGATTACACACATAACCATAAAAACAGGTTTATTTTGATATAACTGAAATTGTGAGTCTTACTTTATATTTAGTTTTTTTGCTGGTGTGTTGACCAGTATGATGAGAGCATAAAACCCTGAATGACTGACATTAGCTCTCTATGTGAGTAAGGTGGTCACATCAAAGCAAATATCAGACTAATTGCTATAGGATGCAAGCTATTTAGGCTGTTTGTATGAACTGATTAATCTAGCTTTAGTACTTTCTCTATCCCCGTCATGTAATGCATCATGAAAGGAGCTAGTACTTAGCTAAGCTGGTTTTTGGCTGTAAGGCCTCATGCACACTGGACGCTTATACAGCTCCTGTTTTTGGCATCAAATGTTTTTTTCTGCAGCCAGTAAACTCCCCTGCATGTTATCCTATGTGACCCTACACACATGGGCTGTTATCAGCAGTTTTTGGCAGGGGCATTTTCTGGCTGGGAAGAAAACCCAGAACTAGTGGGTTTTAACCACTTCAATACAGGGCAATTTCACCCCCTTCCTGCCCAGGCCAATTTTCACCTTTTAGCTCTGTAGCGTTTTGAATGACAATTGCCCGGTCATGCAACACTGTACCTAAACCAAATGTTATGACATTTTCCCCCCAAAAATAGAGCTTTCTTTAGGTGGTATTTGATCACCGCAAGGTTTTTTTCTTTTTTGCTAAACAAATAAAAAAAAGACCGAAAATTTTGAAAAAAAAAACGTTTTTTTTTTGTTTGTTATACAATTTTGTAAATAAATACGTTTTTTCCTGCACTGATGAGACTGCACTGACCGGCACTGATGGGGTGGCACTGATGGGTGGCACTGATATGCGGCACTGATAGGTAGCACTGATATGCAGCATTGGTGGGCACTGATAGGCGGCACTGCTGGACACTGATAGGCGGCACTGCTGGGCACTGATAGGTGGCACTTATGGGCACTGATAGGTGGCACTGATGGGCACTAATGGGCACTGATAGGTGGCCCTGGTGGGCACTGATAGGCGGCACTGATTGGCACTGATAGGCGGCACTGGTGGGTAATAATGGGCACTGGTGGGCAGCACTGATAGATGGCAATGATGGGCACTGGTGGGCAGCACTGATGGGGAGGGCACTGGCGGGCAGCACGGATGGGGAGGGCAATGGGGGGCTCCCTGAGCCCTGATTGCCATCCCTTGTGGCCATAATGGGTATCCCTGGGGTCATGGGTGGGCATCCCTGGTGGTTCTAGTGGCACCCCCCCCCGAGGGTCTGCACTGGTAATCAATGATCTGATTACCAGTGCCGACCCCCCCCCTGTCAGGCATGTACTGAGGAAAGCCGATCAACGGCTCTTCCTGTGTACTATAGGACCAGCCGTGATTGGACACGGCTGGTCACATGGTAAAGAGCCTACGGTCACATGGTAAAGAGCCTACGTCAGTAGGCTCTTTACCGAGATCGGAGATGCGGGGAGTCAGACTGACACGCCGCATCACCGATCCCGGGGGCGCGCAGAGCGCATTATCCTGCCGCCGTCATATGACGTCCGGTCAGGATAATGCAACCACTTTCCCGACGTCAAACGCCTATATGGCGGGCGGGAAGTGGTTTAAGAGATGTTTTTCAGCTGTAAAAATGCTCTAACTCTGATAAAAAGCTGAAAAACTTAGCTTTTTAGTGTTTATCAATGTTTTTGAGCCATTATCTTTTGTGGGAGTATTGTTTTGCTTAAAAAACGCTACAGTTGAAGAAAGCTAAGTGCCGGTTCACATTTCTGTGATGCGTTAACGCTGCGAATATACAGCGTGTTCCCACATCGCATCCACACCCCTGGCAGTTCTCACTGCCATATGCGATACGCTGGGTGTCAATTAAAAGTTAACGACACCCCCAGATCAGATCGCATATCACAGTGCGATCTGAAAGTTTGCACAGAATCGGATTGCACTAGTGTGAACCACCATGCAATACGATTCTGCTGCGGACCAAAAAAAGGGTCCTGTGCGAGTTGGGTGCGATTGCGGTGCGAATTCAGCCATACAAACTGTATGGCTGAATTTGCACCACACAGAGATCGCATGTAATTTTTCGGAGCAAGTTGCTCCGAATTACATGCGATCTCTGTGATCGCAGAAATGTGAACCGGCACTAAAAAAACACTGAAAAACGCTACTGCAAAAAAGCTGAAAAATGCCTTCTACAGCTACAGCTTTCTACTGGTGTATTTATAACATCCAGTGTGCATGATGCCTAAAAAGAAAGGTGACTCTGCTTGCTGTTTTCAGGCTCTGTCTGACTCTGAAAATGCTTAAGGCAAGATTTGACTCTGCTTACTTCTGAAAGTGGAGCTTTCAGTAATTTTAAAAGTCTGCATGAATAATTTATTGATACACTATATTACTATATTATTTAATATTAAAGTTTTGGGATGTCTGCCTTTACACGCACATGAATTTTATTGGCATTCCAGTCTTAGTCCGTAGAGTTCAATATTGAGTTGGCCCATCCTATGCAGCTATAACAGCTTCAACTCTTCTGGGAAGACTGTGCACAAGGTTTAGGAGTGTTTCTCTGGGAATGTTTGACCATTCTTCCAGAAGCGCATTTGTGAGGTCAGGCACTGATGTTGGACGAGAAGGCCTAGCTCACAGTCTCTGCTCTAATTCATCCCAAAGTTGTTCTGTCGGGTTTCAGGCCAGTCAAGTTCCTCCTCCCCAAACTCGCTCATCCATATGGACCTTGCTTTGTGTACTGATCCAAATCATTTGGTGGAGGGAAGATTATGGTGTGGGGTTGTTTTTCAGGGGTTGGACTTAGCCCCTTAGGTCCAGTGAAGGGAATTCTTAAAGTGTTACTTAACCCACAACAGTAAAATCAGTCTGTATATTCAGTAAAGCCTACTTGTTATACTCGTGGAACCTAAGGGGTTAATCCTCTGCATTGTGTAAAAACGTTTTTTTTTTATATATACATTTTTTTTGTTTTCAACTCAATGTGAAAAAACAGATACAAAAATAACTCTCATAGTATATTAAAACCTTTTCCCCTTATATCCCAAAACCCATTTTGTGTTCCTTTAAACGTGATCCTATATCTATTTCCCATACTGCTATGAATGTAGGTCTCCTCAGGCCCATCATTTCCCTTACCATTTTGTATATCTGAGATATACTATGTTTTATTTTTGTTAACCACTTTACCACCGGAGGATTTTCCAGGCCACTTTTTGCGATTCGGCACTGTGCGAATTTAACTGACAATTGCGCGGTCATGCAACGCCGTACCCAAACAAAATTTACGTCCTTTTTTTCCCACAAACAGAGCTTTATTTTGGTGGTATTTGATCACCTCTGCGCTTTTCATTTTTTGCGATATTAATAAAAAAAATGCGCCAATTTTGAAAAAATAACAATATTTCTCTTACGTCCTCTGACAGTCGCCGCCCACTCATACAGTCTTCACCAATGGGTATTGACCTCTTATCCATAGGAGCAAGCTAGGCATAAGACTTGTTAAAAACAATGTAATTTACATAGACACACCTATGGGGGCTGTCCCACTGGTCCAATACCCCCCTGCTATCAGCCATCCCAACTCAGTTTGTCTTCTGCCTAGTTAGGAGTGAGATAGGCTCTCCCTGTGCTGGGGCTACAGTCTCAGCCTTTCTTCTATTTTTATGATTTTATTTCTGAAAAATGTGTTTTTTTCTTTGCATTACTATCTGTTTATTTTATCAGAGTTAGTTAGTCACTTCTTCAAGATGATGACGGCGTAGCGGAGCTGGGAGTCGCACTGGTCGTCCTGGTGTTCCAGGACAGTGGGTCTTATGGAATCCCAGCCCGCCATCGAGCGTTTAGCAGGCTATGTGTTCCCCTGGCTTCGCAAACGACCCATCCCTGTCCTCAGGGATGCAGCCTGCGAGGTGGCTACCTCGCCTGGACACCTCATCCTCGGTTCTCCGTGCACTGCTAGCGTCCTGCGTTTTTGGCTGACGGCACCCCTACCATTTGAGGGTGGGAGGTTTCCCGTCTTCGTTTCACAAATAAGGGCCAGTTATCTGCACTGGCCGTCTTTTTCCAGCGCCCCGTGGCGTCTAACTCGTTGATTCGCACCTTTATTCAAGGTGTGCGTCATATGGCCCCTCCTCGGCGGGCGCCTCTACCTCCATGGGACTTGAACTTGGTTCTGTCCATTCTACAACATTCTCCTTTTGAAAACATCAGGGAAATTTCTTTGCCTCTGCTGTCTAAGAAGGTTGCCTTTTTAGTGGCGATCACTTCTGCCCGCAGAGCGTCGGAGTTGGCGGCTTTGTCCTGCCGCTCCCCTTACCTGGTGGTTCATAAGGATAAGGTGGTCTTGTGACCAAACCAGTCTTTCCTTCCAAAGGTGGTTTCTGACTTTCACCTTAATGAGGACATTGTTCTGCCTTCGCTCTGTGCGAATCCCAAACATCCTAAGGAGTTTGCTTTCCATTCCTTGGATGTTGTCAGGGCGATCAGGGTTTACCTGTCGTCCACTGAATCCTTTCGGAAGTCGGATTCTCTTTTTGTCCTTCCTGAGGGACCTCGGAAGGTTATGGCTGCGTCTGCGGCGACCATTTCAAAATGGATCAGACAAACAATTGAACAGGCCTATTCGATTAAAGAACGGGTTCTGCCCTTCCCTGTCAAGGCTCACTCTACCAGAGCAGTGAGTGCGTCCTGGGCCACCCGGCATCAGGCTTCGGTGGCCCAGGTATGCAAGGCTGCGACTTGGTCGTCTGTGCACACCTTTTCAAAGTTCTATAAACTTGATGTTCTGGCATCAGCAGATGCCTCTTTTGGCCTCAAAGTTTTGTGTGCGGCAGTGCCTTAAGGGGGCCCTAGTTTTGCAGGGCCCTGACTGTTGGGGGTGTTTCCTCCTTGTTTGTTTGCTTTCCTAGGTTGTTGCTCCAGTTGAGCTTTGATGTTACCAGAGGATACCTTTCTGATCATGTAAGGTTCCTTTCTCTGATGTGGGTGCTGCGTTGCCTTTCTGACTGTTCCCGTTTTCCCACCCCTCATGTCTACACTGCTTTGGGACATCCCATTGGTGAAGACTGTATGAGTGGGCGGCGACTGTCAGAGGACGTAAGAGAAAACTGAATTTTTGTAAAATCTTACCGTGAAATTCCTTTCTCTGAGTCCTCTGACAGTCGCTGCCCCCGCCCCTCTATTTGGGGTTTTGTGGACTTTAACTGCTTGCTAGCAAACTGAGTTGGGATGGCTGATAGCAGGGGGGTATTGGACCAATGGGACAGCCCCCATAGGTGTGTCTATGTAAATTACTTTGTTTTTAACAAGTCTTATGCCTAGCTTGTTCCTATGGCTAAGAGGTCAATACCCATTGGTGAAGACTGTATGAGTGGGTCTACGTCGCTGGACGATATCGAGCTCAGTGAGCGGTCGGCAAGTGGTTAATGGGTTGCAAAGTTTTTCAACTAAATTCAGGTCCTTATCGGATCTGATAGGTTGAGGCCAAGAACTCACAAAATGTTTTTACTGAAGATACCTCCATTCATTCAATATAATGTTTCCTTCCCTGGTGTTGAGTTTGTGATATGCCCTGATCTTTCCATCTAGTGTTATGTCTTTTAATTTCGTGTTTTTTACCCAGCTTCCAAATTGTGTCTGATTCCCAGGTGTAAAATATTTTGTCTTACCAGTGATATTAACGGAGAGTTGTTTTTCCATTTGGCTTGTCTGAGAGTCATGTTCCATATTTTAGGGCAACTCTGTCTCGTCCCATTGTTCATTTCAAGCTGGGGGGATAAATTGCCATTTACCGTTACCGAAGCTGTTGGGCTCCTATACAGTGCTCTTATCCACAGAGTCATTCTCGGGCCGATACCCAGATCCGCTATTGTTTCCAGCATAAACCCCCAGTCCACCCTGTCAAATGCTTTCTCAGCATCTATTGACAGAAAGAGGACAGGGGTATTAAGACCTCTAACTTTGTGAATAGCAGTAATGTTCTAATCCCATTATCTTTCCCCTCTATACCTGGGATAAATCCTGTTTGATCTGATGTATTCAATCTGTCATTAAGTCTTGTAAGCTGGATGCTAGGACTTTAGTGTATAATTTTGTATCCGCATTTAGGAGTGCTATTGGTCTAAAACTGGAACATAATATGAGCCTGTAATGATTCTACTCTCATCTTCCCTCTTTCTCCTACCCCATTCCTGTATATACACAATTTTGGTACCAATATTTCCTTGAACTTTCTGTTATAACAGATGATATACCTGTCTGGTCCTGGGATTTTCCCAGTCGGTGAATTTTTTATTGCCTCCATTATCACCTGAGAGATTGGTGTCTCTAAAGCTAATAATTTATCAGTTGATAATTTAGGTTATTTTGATTCCTTTATATATTTTTGTATCCCTTGTTTTCTATTTTGTTTTACTTCATATGATTCCTTTTTTCGCCTGGTATATAGAGCGTCGTAATAACTTTAAAATGATTTGGCTTTTTCTGTTGTTAAGTGGACCAATTCCCCTCTATTATTTCTTATGTTTTCTATTTAGTTGTTCGTTTTTTATATTCTTTAGTTTTCTTGGCGACTCTATTAAAGTTACGCCTAGTCTCTTCCTCCAGTAACTCCTTTAACCACTTAAGCCCCGGAAGATTTTACCCCCTTCCTGACCAGGGTTTTTTTGCGATTTTTTACTGCTTGAATTTAACGGACAATTGCACGGTCGTGCAACGCTGTACCTAAACGAATTTGACGTCCTTTTTTTCCCACAAACAAAGCTTTCTTTTGGTGGTATTTGATCACCTGTGTGATTTTTACTTTTTGCGCTATAAACAAAAAAAGAGTGTAAATTTTGCAAAAACAACAATATTTTTCACATTTTTTATATGAAATTCCCCCAAAAAAATGTAAAAATCTAAATTTTTTAACATTTTTGGCCAATTGGTTTTCTGCTACATATGTTTGGTAAAAAAAATCGCAAAAAAAGCGTATTTTGATTGGTTTGCGCAAAAGTTATTGCGTTTACTAACTAAGGGAAAGATTTCTGTCATTTTTGGTGTTTTTTTTTTTAACGCGTAATGGCGGCGATCTGCAATTTTTTTTGCGGTACTGCGACATTGCGGCGGACAGATCGGACCCTTGACTGACATTTTTGACACTTTTGGGGCTACCAGTGACATTACTGCAGTAATCAGTGCTATACATATGCACTGTTACTGCAAAATGACACTGGTAGTGAAGGGGTTAACTTTATTTTAGAGGGAGGGGTGGTGTGTTTCCCTAGGGGCGTGATTCTTACTGTGATTGGCTGTGGCTTGAAGTGTAGGAACAATGATCAACTGTCCTACATAGTAGAACCGTATGATCACTGTTTCTACACAGGGGAGAATGACAGGCGGCCTGACTTTCTCCCTCTGCACCGACGATCGGCGAGTGACCGGCGGACATCTGGTCCACCGGTCACACGCACGGACTTGCTGGGGAACGAGCCGGGGTGGGAGCGCGCCTCCGCGGGCGCACGCTCGCCCACTATTGGCTCCCAAGCAAGTGACAGGCTAGTGATGTATATATACGTCACTTTGCCTGGCCGGGGCTGACTGCCGATGTATATCGTCGTGCGGCGGTCGGCAACCGGTTAATTCATCTCTTTTTAATACCAGATTTTGTTGTATCTCACCCTCCAGTTTCATGTTATGTTTCTGTTCTAACTCATGTATTTCTGTTATTATTCTATTTATATTAATAGTTCTTTCCTTTTTCTTCCTAGAGCCTATTGTGATAAGTATTCCTTTAATATATGTTTTATGCGCCTCCCATACCGAAGCCTCTGAGATATCTGGGGTTTCATTCGCTAGGAAATATTGTTCTAATTCTTTCTCTATCTTTTTCCCTACTTCAACATCCTGTATCAGGTCTTCCTAATCCTGCAAGTATTTATCTTTCTCTGAGAGCCTAGACGTTTTATTTTCACACTAACTGGGGCATGATTGGATATGGTCATTATCCCTACAGCTGTACTAACAGCTGCTTCTATCAACCTGTGTTTTATCATGATATAGTCTAATCTTGAATACATAGAATGCACAAGGGAATGTAAGGAATAATCCCTCTCCCTAGAGTGTTGATATCTCCAAACATCTACTAGTTGGCAATGGAAAAGCTTATTCCTTACCATCCTGAGTTGATGTCCTCCCGTCCCCTGTGCACTAAATGTGCAGTCCAGAGATGGATCCATGCAGAAGTTGAAGTCACCTGCTAAAAACAAATTACCTTTTATGAAAGAAATCAGCTTATCTAATATTTCTCTTTCGTTTTATGACTGACACAGCTCCTGATTCTTCTTAACCATTGGGTTATACTGCCCCCTACATGAGTAGGACACTAGGCAGGAAAAAGCTTGACTACGCCTATGGGAAATCCCAGGGAGTATACTCAGTTTTTTTCTGCCTAGTCAGGAGTAAGGGACTAGTTCCGTGCTGGGATCTCTGGTCCTGGCAATTGTTTTTATTTTAAATGGAGTTTTTTCCTTTTCTATTATTTTGTTCCTTTGAGAACTACAACCAAATGCTGGATAATATAGATCCTCAGGGTCCCCCCAGTCCGGCCAGTGAGCACTTGCAGATTGCAGCATAGCCTCACTGGATGGGGGCTGGCCTGCGAGTTAAACGTCTTGCGAGGATGCATACAAACTGACTTCGGCATGAGTTGCAGCATTTTCTTTTGGCCGACAGCACCCACATTACGATGCAGCAATGTCCTGTCCGGAGTGGTGCCCACCCTGTTCCTGATGTGGTAAATAGCTGTCCCCTCACTACCCCTGGAGGATTTTGGGGTGGACGTGGCCCCTCCCTGGGATGGTCAGGCCCCTGGGTTTCCCTCCCTTCCCCCCAGCCCCTCTAAAATATCAGTCACTGTGGGTCTTTCAGAGTGCTGGGCCATATGGTCAGCTTGGCACCTCCCTTTGACTGGGTGGCCCTATGGGGGCGCTTCATTTTTATTGACAGTCTTGCCGCCATTATTGTGTGGGGCACCTGCCTTTTTTTTAGCACGGGTACCCTGCCTGCACGTCCACGTTATGGCAGGCTATGTCCTATTATGTCCTCTATGGAGGGCTCAGATGGCAACTCCCTTGTTTTTTGCAGGGGTCCAATAGGTGGTCCATTTGTGGACCCTTGGCCCGCCTCCCCTTTGCAGGATAGCAGCTGGCAGCTTTCCCTGATTCTTATGTTTTCGGGGTGAGCCCAGTTTATGGCGACACTACTGGGTCTGTGTCCACGCACCTTAAGTGCTCAGTTAGTGAGGATGATTCATCTTCCCCTCTAGCCGTGCTTAAATAGGCGCTGGTGGATGCACTGTTTGTGTCAGTGCGTGAAACTTTAAAAATGAAGGTTGCGGTTGATGTGCTGGCGGCACCGTTTCCTTTTGGCACCCACTGGCTTTTCAAAGCGGTGAGGATGTTCCTCTTTCCGCTTAGCTTGACAACATTTTCACAAACAGTGGGGATGTCCAAAACGCAGTGGTTTTTAGGCGTTTTTTGCTTGCGGTATCCTTATGAGGATTTACTGCGTAAAAGGTGGACAATTCCACCTGTAGTGGACTCGCCGCTTTCCATGTCAAATTAAGTTACCTTCATCCTGGTTGAAGAGTCCCAACCTTTACAGGTACAGCTAATAGGGCGGATGCTGTGACCCGTCATATGTGCGCTGTGGCTGGTTCGGCAATTTGCCCAGTAATTACTATTGCCCTGGTGTTGCGAACTGTGACCGAGTGGGCTAAGCTTTTACGCCGGGACCTGGAGGGAAAATAGCTTCCCCCTGTCTTTGCGGAGCTGGCAGATTGGTTGGTCCAGGAGCTACAGTTTGTCTGTGTTGCCTCTTTGGATGCGGCTCTTTTGATTTCTAGGCTGTCTGTATTAGCAGTGGTCCTTCGGCATATTGTCTGGCTGAAATGCTGGTCTATGGCCTAGACTTCTAAGAAGGCCTTATCTGATCTCCCTTTTGTAGAGGGTTGCCTGTTTGGAGCTTCCTTGGATGACATCGTTAAGCGTCTCACGGGGGGAAGAGTACTCTTCTTCCGCAGGCTACCAAGGGCAAGGAGCCCCGTCGTAGACGTGGGCCATTCTCCCCGACTCCTAATTGGCCTCTTCATCTCTCAGGATCTCAAGATTAGGGATCAAAAGTTAGGGCCTCAACCAGAGGTTCCAAGAGGACCTGGTCTGGCGGGCTTTTCCAGACCTGTGGACAAGTCTGCTCTGCATGAAGGGGCGCCCTCACCTGGGGTAGGGGGACGTCTTCGCTGGTTTCTGGCTCCATGGACCTCCCTGGTACAGGTCAAGTGGATCCACAAGGTTATTCAGTCAGGCTATGAGATCGAGTTCTGTCTTGTCCTCCGGAAATTTATTTTCCTTTCCAACCTTCACTTGTCCCCAGATCATTTACAGGGTCTCTTTGGGGCAGTGCAAGGCTTGTTATTTCAAGGGATGATTGTTCCGGTTCCGACTTTGGAACATTTTCAAGGTTTTTTTTTTTACTCAAACCTCTTTACAGTCCCCAGAAAGGAAGACAAGGTATGTCCGATTCTGGACCTCAAAGCGCTAAGCAGCTTTGTGCGAGTACAGAAATTCCGCATGGAGTCCATTCACATCGTAGTGGCGATTTCTTCCCACTTCTTTCGACATCAAGGATGCCTACCTGCACATTCTAATATGTGGTAGCCTCCAGCACTTCTTCCATTTTGCCATGGACGAGGAGCATTATCAGTTTGTGGCGCTGACCTTTGATCTCACCTCCGCACCTCAAGTCTTCACAGGAGTGTTGGCCCCAGTGCTGGCATTGTTTGAGTCAGTGGGGGATCAAGGTACTGGGGTACCTGGACAATCTTCTGTGAGCGGAGTCTCAGACTGCTCTGATGGACTACTGGAGATTGCTCTGCGAACTCGGTGGGATCCTGAACATTCAGGAGTCTGCTTTGGTTCTGTCCACAAAAAAATTACCTATCTGGGTTTGACTCTGGACTCGGTCTAAGCCAGAGTTTTTCTTCCTCAGGAAAACTCCAGACATTGCAGGAGAAATTTCAGCTTCTGTTGTTTAGCAGACGGTCATCCCTCCGGGCTTTCATGCGCATGCTGTGCCTGATAGTGTCCACCCTCGAGGCGGTCTGTTTGCACAGTTCCACACAAGATCTCTGCTAAAGAGATTCTGGTGAAATGGGTCAAGGATCCACGGTCTTTAGAGGTGTCTTTGCTCTCTGGCACTTTGACATGGAAAATCCTTTTCCTCGTGTACTGGACAGTTGTCTCCACGGATGCCAGGGAGGCGTCCTCAGCACAGAGGTGCTCAGGGGGTCTGGACTCTCGCAGAGCCCAGACTGCCGATTAGTGTACTGGAACTCTGAGCGATCAGACTTTGTCTGGCTCATTGGACAAGTGTCTTATTGGGTGTCTGGTATGAATTCATTCGGATAGTGCAACGGCCATAGTCTATGTAAGTCACCAAGGGGGCACAAGAAGTGTCCTGGCGGCTCAGTAAGTAGTCGGCATTCTAAGGTGGGCTGACTGGTTCGTTCCAGCCCTCTCAAACTTCTGCCACAACTCCTGTGAAGGATACAGGCAGAAGGGATTCTGGTCATTCTAGTGGCTCCAGATTGGTCTCGCTGGTTTTGTTCTGCCGATCTGGTAGGGCTGGTCGCCGATGCTCCTTGGGGACTTCCTATCAGGGAGGATCTGCTGTCCCAAGGAGTATTCTTCCGTCCTGCTTTATGGTCGCTTGCTTTAACGGCTTGGCTGTTGAACGCCAGGTGCTGAAGGGTGGAGTTTAGTTTGAATGGGTGATTCCTATGCTGTTAAAAGCTTGGAAATCTGACTCTAGGAAGATCTACCATCGTAGTTGGAAGACGTACATTGCGTGGTGTGAGTCAACAAAAGTTGGCCTTGAGTACCTTTAAGGGCCAGGTTATTGGGTTTTGGTGGTCTTTTTTCAACGACCTTTGTGTACCTTTTTTTCAGGGTGTCCAACATTTGGTATCTTCAGTGCGGGCTCCGTTGACGCCCTGGAATTTTAATGTGGTGCTTTCAGCTCTACTGAAGCTTCTCTTTGAAAATATTCAGGAGGTTGCCCCAGAAGGTGGCCTTCTTTGGTGGCTATCACCTCTGCATTCAGGGTGTCGGAACTGAAGGCGTTATCCTGTTGTTCACCTTATGGTGCTTCACAAGGCTAAGGTGGTCCGTCATTCCTCACTGTCATTTGAATGAAGACATTGTGTTGCCTTCCCTGTGTCCCAGGCCTAAACATCTGAAGGAAATTGCCTTGCATGTCTTGGATGTGGTCCGGACAATTAGGGTATACCTGGGAGCTATGGAGACTTTTAAAAAGGCAGACTCTTTATTTGCATGCACAGACGGACCTCACAAAGGGTTGTCCGCTTCTTCTGCTTCCATTTCTAGGTAGATCAGACAGACGGTGATTCAGGCCTATAGCATCAGTGGTCAGGTTCCTCCTTTCCCTGTTTAGGCGCACTCTACTAGGGCACTTAGTGTATCCTGGGCTTTCCGTCTTCAAGCGTCAGTGATGCAGGTTTTGCAAGGCGCCCTCCTGGTCGTCGGTGCACACTTTTACAAAGTTTTTTGTAAAGTGGTTATGTTGGCATCTGCGGATTTGCTGGCTGCTGTTTAGACCTGGTCCTCTCTGAGGGTGTAGTGTTTTTTAGGTGAGCTCCAGTTGTTTATGGTTGAGCTCTTTGTTACCTTCTTGACTATGGTTTGCCTTAGGATTTTTTTTCTGATGTTTTTCCACCCCTCATGTTTAACACTGCTTTGGGACGTCCCAATGCTTAAGAAGAATCAGGAGCTGTGTCCGTCAATGAACAAAAGAGAAAATGGGATTTTTGACTTACTGTAAATTCCATTTCTCTGATGTTCATTGACGGACAAAGCACCCACCCCTCGGTGGAGTTGGCTTTCTTCTGATACTGCTTGTAACAAAACTGAGTGCCAATAGCTGAGAGCGCGTGTATACCCCCTGGGACTGCCCATAGGCGTAGTCAAGCTAGTCAAGCTAGTGTCTAGTGTCCTACTCCTGTAGGGGGCAGTATAACTGCCCCTATGCCTTTTGGTCTTCTGACCTGATTTACTTTCTTGACCTTTATCTGCTCTGATTCTCCCCTGCCCAGCAATGGATTGAAAGTTTTTTTAATCTGGTCTGTTAAGTCCTCACCATGTGGCGGTTCTGGCAAGCCCCGAATTTTCAGATTCTTCCTCCTGCTCCGGTTTTCTTGATCTTCCATTTTATAAGCAAGGCTTTTATGCTCCATTTTTAATTCTTTCATCCCTCTTCTTAAATCTTTTATTATTAGTATATAGCTCTCTTGTCTTTTTTATAAATCCTCCACCCGTGTTACTAGGTGGCCCAGGTCATTATAAATTGTTGTAACTGTTTTTAAAGACGTTTCCAATACTGCAAGCACGGTCCAATTTCTCCCTTTGTGGGCAATTTATCGCTCGCTTTTTACTCTGCATTGCAATCCAGCTCAGTATCAGCTTCTAAATCTTGTTCTGTTACTAAATGCCCTGTAGTATTCAAACCTAATGATAGATTTAGCTATTTTTTTCCCTTGCTACCATTTGTTTCGTACAAATTCCTTTTGATTTCTCTGGGATCTGTTTGTCAAGGATGTCTTCTTGAATCATGAACTTCTTAATTGTACCCCGGGCTAGAGCTCACTTTGGGTGACTTTGCAGTTGTGCCGCCTCTAACTGATTTGTCTCTTATGTTCTCGGCTTTTATCTCCCAACCCCCCCCCCCAAGAACTCGCTGGTTTCCCGACAGGTCTTACAGTTAATCAAAGTCAGTGTCCACATGCGGTCGCTTAATGTAGTTGTTCTAAATTGAAAGTCAACGAATCAGGCTCTCCATGCTTCTCACTTCAAACGGAAGGTGGAGGAGTGCAAGGTCTCTAACATCCACCAACTCCCTGATATCATCATGGAGGAGTGGAAGACGACTCCAGTGGCAACCTGTGAAGCTCTGGTGAACTCCATGCCCAAGAGGGTTAAGGCAGTACTGGAAAATAATGGTGGTCACACAAAATATCGAAACTTTGGGCCCAATTTGGACATTTTCACTTAGGGGTGTACTAACTTTTGTTGCCAGTGGTTTAGACATTAATGGCTGTGTTTTGAGTTATTTATACTGTTACACAAGCTGTACATTCACTACTTTACATTGTAGCAAAGTGTCATTTCTTCAGTGTTGTCACATGAAAAGATATATTAAAATATTTTCAAAAATGTGAGGGGGTGTACTCACTTTTGTGAGATACTGTACATACAGTATATAGCATTCATAAAGTATTCAGACCCTCTTCACTTTTTTAAATGTATAGTTATTGATAAATGATAAAGGGTCTGAGATTAAAAGTAACATTTCAGTCTTTGCAGATGACATCAATCTATGCAGTGGAATAACATCCTTACAGGATGTCTCCCACTTACAAGCCACCCTTAATGCACTGTTTAACTGGGCAGCTATGTGGCAGATCTGGTTTATTGTTGATAAATGTAAAGTTATGCACTTGAGGGCTACGAATATGCATGCTTCATACATACTAGGGGGAGTACAACTAGGAGAATCAATGGTGGAGAAACATCTGGGTGTTCTGGTAGATCATACACTTTATTTTAGCATGCAATGCCAAGCTGGGGTTTCCAATGCAAGCAAAGTCATTTCTTGTATTAAGAGAGGTATAGACTCCAGAGAGAAATACATCATTTTACCCCAGTACAAATTGTTAGTAAGACCTCATCTAGAATATGCAGTTCAGTTTTGGGCACAAGTTAACAAAAAGGATATTGGGAAACTGGAGAAAGTGCAGAGAAGGGCAACCAAATTGATAAGAGGAGGCATGGAGGAGCTCAGATTTGAGGGAAGATTAGAGGAAATTAATGTATTCTCTCTTGAGAGGAGGAGATTAAGGAGGGATATGATGATGATCAACATGTAAAAACACGTAGTCCGAATAGTGACAACAAGAAAAACAACACTGCGCTAGAGTATCTAATAAGCTGCCAGCACTAAGAGCAAGAATACACACCCCAAATAACATATAAAGGAAAGTGCAGTGCTAAAAACATTAAAAAAACGTAATGAAACAGAGAAATAAGTCACTATAATAACATGTGCAAGAAGTATATCCCAAGTAGAAGATCCACGTGTCGTTTTATTAATAAAAGTAATAAATTGCACTTACAACATCTGATAATAAAAGGCAACCATGAATAAAAACATACATGTGAAGTCTGCGGCGTTCCTACGGGGCTTTCTTCCATGTTCTGGGCTCAAAACCCTAGTCCATATAGTGAACTTGTTGTTGATTTATTCACTTTAGGTCATCACAGAGGACAAGGGGGCACCCTTTTACGTTTGGAGGAAAGAAAATGTAATCTCAAAATACGGAAATACTTCTTCACAGTAAGAGCTGTGAAAATGTGGAATAGACTCCCTCAAGAGCTGGTCCTGGTCAGCTCAGTACACTGCTTTAAAAAAAGGCCTGGATTGTTTCCTAAATGTACAGTATATAACAGGGATCCTCAAACTACGGCCCTCCAGCTGTTGCGGAACTACACATCCCATGAGGCATTGTAAAACTCTGACGTTTACAGACATGACTAGGCATGATGGGAATTGTAGTTCCTGAACAGCTGGAGGGCCGTAGTTTGAAGACCCCTGGTATATAACATAACTGGATACAAACATTTATAGGTAAATGTGATCCAAGGATCATCCAATTACCTCTTGGGGGATCAGGAAGGATTTTTTTCCCCCACTGGAGCAAATTGGATCATGCTTTACTGGGGTTTTTTGCCTTCCTCTGGATCAACTGCAGGGCATGCATACAGTACTATTGTAAAAATGTTTTTTCATTTTGTTTTGTTTTTCTTTTTATTGGTTAAACTAGATGGACTTTGTGTCTTTTTTCAACCAGACTAACTATGTACATTTTCTTATGTTGCAGCATGATACTACAGTTGTTTAAAATATTTTTTTTTCCATTAATCTACACTCTGTACCCCATAATGACAAAGTGATAACAGATATTTAGAAAGATATTTGGATTTATTAAAATAAAAAACTGAAATATTACATTTGCAGAAGTAATTAGACATCAGGCTCAGATGCCTCCCATTTCTTTTGATTGTTGTTGAGATGTTTCTACATCTTGATTGGAGTCCACCTGTGTTGTTGAGATGTTTCTACATCTTGATTGGAGTCCACCTGTGTTACATCGATGGGCCTGACAGCTAACATTGCATACTGTATCAGAGCAAAAGGCATGAGGCAGCACAGTAGCAAAGTGGTTAGCACTTTCACCTAGCAGCACTAGGGTCATTGGTTTTAATCCCAAACATTGCACTGCCTGCCTGGCATTTGCATGTTCTCCCTGTGCCTGCGTAGGTTTCCTCTGGGTACTCCAATTTCCTCCTACACTCCAAAGACATGCAAGTAGGTTATTTGGCTCCTGCCTAAATTGGCCCTAGTATATGTACATTATGTATGAATGTGAGTTAGGGACCTTAGATTGTAAGCTCCTTGAGGGTAGGGACTGATGTCAATGTACAATATATATGTGTAAAGCAATGCATAAACTGAAGATGCTATATAAAACCTGTAATTAAATAAAATGAGGTCAAAGGAATTGCCTGCAGAGCTAAGAGATAGGATTACTGCAAGTCACAGATCTGGGGAAGGCTACAAAAAATGTTCTGCTGCACCAAAGGTTCCCAAGACCACAGTGGCCTCAATAATTCTCAAATGGAAGAAGTTTACCACAACCAGGACTCTTGGGGGAAATCGGGGGAGAAGGGCCTTAGAAAGAAAGGTGACCATTATCCAAGAAGCTCCAGAGATCCTGTGTGGAGATGGGACAAAGATCCAGAATGACAACCATCACTGCAGCCCTCCACTGATCTGGGCTTTGGGCTTTATGGCAGAGTCGATAGCAAAACACATGAAAGCCTGCTTGGAGTTTGCAA
The DNA here is from genome assembly GCF_965119305.1 of Pelophylax lessonae. NCBI lineage: Eukaryota > Metazoa > Chordata > Amphibia > Anura > Ranidae > Pelophylax > Pelophylax lessonae. Next base: position 313,262,186 of record NC_138772.1, on the reverse strand, counting down.
AAGCGTTATGTATGTTTGGAAGCCTGCTGGATGTTTTGAAGCATGAATATCTAAATGTTGCAATACATGCAGCTCATATTTGCTTATATATATATATATATATATATATATATATATACATACAATTCATACTATTCTTCCAATTTTATGATCATGGGCATGTAACCATCTTCTAATACTTGCAAATCCTTAATTACGGGCTTGGTTTCAGAAAAGAGCAACAAAGTAAAATTGATTCCTTATAAGCCTTTTGAGTTTCATCTTTTATTCTCTGGGAAAAATGAAATAAATAAGGTTACTATTGGGCAACTATTCCACTTCAGCTTCAGAAAATAAATCCTCTATTCACATTTGACTCATCATCACTCCTTCTAGCTTTAGTTTTTGCTGTACATTTTTGTGTCTCAAGTTTTATCTCAGTAACCTGCACCTGGTAAATATTTCACCATGCCCTGGCTTTAGTGGTAAAAAGCTGGAGCAGATACAAGATTACTTTGTTGACTTTTTAGAATTTTCTTCAGCTTTTTAATAATATAAAAGCTTTTGGTTTTAGTGGTGAGAAGAAATGTCATCTGTACCGTTATTAGCAGGATAATCTCTGTGCCCTTATGACCATTTTACTAGTCTAGAACAAATACCAAGTGAAAAGTTGACTTGTAAAGAAGAGCGGGTCTGAGAGCAAATAGATAAAATGGATTTCCTGTATTTTTTAAATATGACATATTTATAGCATTTCATGCATAAATGGACATGAGTTCAAGGAAAATCCTAAATGTTCAAGACAAGTACATTTTTCTGCAAAATTGTTGTGGTTTGAACACAGTGTAGAGTTTGTTCCAAAATAATTGTATGTTTATAAAATGGAAAGAAGGCATGCTTTGGTTAATTGTTATCTTGTAATGAAACAATTTAATAGTTCTATAAAATTTGAATTCATGCTTTTAAACAATTCATATGTTGCTTTCCATTACATTTTGAAACTGCAGATTAAGATGAGACCTGACCTTTATAAGCAATTTTTATTGAACAATTTCTGTCCTAAAAGCATTTCAATTTCTAGAACTGGGACATTATTAAACCCTACCCCCAGACTCTCACTAAACACTTTCATATGTAATCAGTCAGGACTCCCAAAATTGTAGTTTGGTTTATGTTAGATGTTGGCAAGTTAAAACATAGAAGGCATAGCATAGTTTATGACCTCATTGTCCTCTATTGCTGGCCATTACTCTGCGCTCTCCTTCTTTTGGAAAGCTTCTTCTGTTAAACTGACAGAAATGTAAGGTGTCGGCGATATCTCATCTTCACTAAATCTGGCCGCTGGAGCGATTGTGTGACTGGACCAAAAAGCCCTTAGCATAGGTAAGTATAGACATCTTTCCCTTAGCCCCCGTTCAGATCGGTGTGATTTGACATGCGATTTGACACTACTTTAACCCCTTAGCATGGACGGAAGGCAAATATGGCGTTTTGAATGCTTCTAAGTGCAAAGGAGGGATTTGGGGTCTTTTAGACCCCAGATCCCTCCATAAAGAGCACCAGTCACTACCTATTACTGTCACAAAGGCTGTTTACATTCCTTGTGACAGCAATAAAAGGGATCAAAAACTATTTTTTTAAATAAATAGTGTAAAAAAATAAATAAAAATAATTTAGAAAAGAAAAAATTTTACACGCCCGTTCCTCTGTGCTCGCATGGAGAATCGAACGCCTATGCAAGTCGCACCTGCATATGTAAACGGTGTTCAAACCACACATGTGAGGTATAGCCCCGATCAATAGAGTGAGAGAAATAATTCTAGCACAATACCTTCTCTGTAACTTGAAACAGATAACCGTTTTTTTTAAAGCAGCGTCAGCTATGGAAATTTTTAAGTACCAAAGTTTGTTGCCATTCCACAAGTGTGCGCCATTTTAAAGCATGACATGTTAGGTATCTATTTCTTCAGTGTAACATTATCTTTCACATTATACAAAAAAATTGGGCTAACTTTACTGTTTTGTTTTTTTTTTAATTCATGAAAATGTATTTCTTCCCAAAAAAAGTGCATTTGAATGACCACTGCGCAAATACCGTGTGACATAAAATTGCAACGATCGCCATTTTATTCTCTAGGGTCTTTGAAAAAAAAAAAAATATATATATATATATATTGTGACAGGAAGTCAGGTAAATCTGTGGATGTTGTCACAGACAGGAGATACACTTCTGCTTGGGTTAGACAATTCACCAATTACTATAGGGTGTCGGCTGCAAAGGCAGCAGGAAGGTGTAAAGAAGTTGAAAACCATTCAGCTATTCAGAATGAGGAAATTAAGGCCTCTATAATTTGTCCAGAGGAAGTTCTATTGATTGCTGCCTCCTGACGCTGTGTGAGCTGGGGAGAGGAGGACAGTCAGATGTGTGCCTCCCGACGCTGAGTGAGCAAGGGAGAAGGATTGCTGCCTCCTGACGCTGTGTGAGCTGGGGAGAGGAGGACAGTCAGATGTGTGCCTCCCGACGCTGTGTGAGCATGGGAGAAGGAATGCCCCCTGAAGCTGTGTGAGCATGGGGAAGACCTCCTGGAGCGATGTGCGCTGAGGAGGGTAAAAAGTGTGAAGACTTCTCAAGGTGAGAAAATGAACTATTTCTATGTGAAGAGAAAAACCAATGGATGTTTTCTATGTGAAAGGAAAGTCCAATGAACATGTGCTGTGTGAAGAGAAAAGGGACATTCTCTATGTGAAGAGATAATAAATGGACTATTGATAGTCTGCTGTATGATCTGCCAAGTCTGCCCAACAGTAGGTTGGGGACAGACTTCCTTAGATAGGTTCCTGTGTGTGAGAAGGTAGCCGCCCACAGTGGCAAGGATTTATTTTGTGTTTTATTTTATTTTGGATGTTTTTGACGCTTGCAGTCTGGTGAAGAAAATCGCATGAATAAACCAAACTGTTGTTTGCAACCACTTCTCGGCTATCTCCCTGTGTAACGAATCCCCCCAAGGGGTCATCCACGCCCGCCACCAAGCTAATCCCCTCACAATATATATATATATATATATATATATATAAAATGTTTGGGGGTTCAAAGTAATTTTCTAGCAAAAAATACTGATTTTAACTTGTAAGCAACATATGTCAGAAAAAAGCTTAGGCGCCAAGGAGTTAAGAGGCATGCACCTTGTTAATCCCGAACACCGACTCAATTCCAGGAAAATTAAATTGTAGCTACTTAAAAGACTACAGCAGAATACTGCATGCACCTGTTCCCTAGAAATGGAAAACATAGAAAAAGAAACTTACAGTATATGGAAGGAGGTGCCTAAAGTTTTGGCTTTGAAATAAATATTAATAAATAGGGTCAGGTGCTTTGCAATATTGCATAACATGCACTCCCCTCTTTCTCTTGAGATGCCATTGTTTTTATAGATCTAATATAGTCTTAGTACTGCTAGACCAAGCAGTTATCAGAAAGAAAATAAATCTCATACCACTGTGTGAAAAATCTGGTTACTTAGAGGATTTTAGTTTAGTTGTTTAATTCTCATTTTTAATTTTGTTACTCAGTTGCAATTACAAAATAATTTTCTAATTAATACCATGTCTTTTACTAAAAATGACTAATCTTGATAAATGATGTTCATAGGTAAATGCCAAACTGTGACTTGACTACAAATATATGCAAATGAAAATTAAGATGGAGTGCATTTTGAAAGACGGTGTACTAGGTGTGGGACAAGGTCATTTTTCCTAGTACTAGTTGTACTTTTCCTGAAACAGAAATGTATAAACTCCTTGAAGCAAAATTAAAAGTCAAAATGTAACTTTAGGTTTGTCAGTCTCCTGTTCTGCTGCTATTAAAAAGTGTCAGTTCAGCCCTCAATCCTTTAAGGCCAATCCACCTGATTGTTACAGTAACAAAAATGGACAGCTAATTTTAAAAATGCAATGAAAATATTATTTTTTTGTGCCATTATAAGTAGGAATTTCTCTGTGTATCCTGCTGCATTATTTAATTGCTTTTAATTCACTGTTACAAAAAGAGGACAGGGAAGAACAGAAACACACAGTATCTCACAAAAATGTGAGGGGTGTACTCACTTTTGTGAGATACTGTAAATGGCTAACTTTCTAATAGGTTGTATTCATTCAAAATATTGTAAAATTAAAACAGGGAAAGAAAATAGCAAAGGAATAAAGAAATAGGTACACGCAAAGGAACTAAATAAAAAGAGAAGAGGTAGTAGGGTAGAGTTGCCAAAACTATTCTTTGTAGTCCTTAGGCCACCTAACTGGCAGATATTTTTTGCTCCTCTGAAGAAGAAATATAAGCGTAGGTAAGGGGACAGTTTAGTAATATATTGTTCTTTTTGGTGGAATATGTGGTCTCTGTAGCATTCTAACTGCACATTTTCTTTATGGTTGAGCTAAGAGTGGAGAGGCCCTGTTTGTAGAAGCTTGTAAAGTTGCCCACATGGCTGAAGGACGGAATGTGTCTTCATTTAATCATTGATATCCAAATATGAGATAATTTTGTCTGTAGCCTGGCTGGGAGAGGGAAGATAATAGTGGAGGTATAGTAAATGTGCTTTATAGAATCTTTGACAGTAATTCAACTATAGTAAAGGTAAAACTTATTAGGCCAGGCAGTCCTATTTTGAAAAAGATTGGGTTACTGGTTATCATGTGTTTACTGTTTTTTAGTTTATCAAAGTCAATAAAAGCATAGTAAAGATGCTTTAAAATTGCTTTCTTAAATGAGGGTTAAAGTAGGTTCTAAAGGTGTCCATCTGTTATGTCTCAGTGATTTGCTTTTGTCCACTTTTTGGCAGAATCCATCAGAGCATTATTTTCCAAGCTATCTGAGTATGTGTTGTAAGCAAAATCAAATTAGCGCTCCCATCTGTGGAATTTATACTAATATCCAAAATAGCTGTTCTTTGCTGAGGAATTGTAGTTTTCTTAGCCCTTACCAGTGAGTATATGAGTGGCCATTCTTACATGGGACCGCATATGTAAGTACTTGTGTTTGTTCTGGAAGCGTTCTCAGTTGCCACAGCTACGGGTCTTGTACTAACAATCCAGAGTTGGGAGGATTGGCTCTCGTTCACATAAAAACTGTAAATGTAAAGGAGTAACTTTCTCGTTACTCCTTTTGAATGCAGAAAAACACATTTGGGGGAATCTCCTAAAGCTAGAACAGACAGAATCCAGAGCAGTTGTGCATAGTGACCAATCACCTTCTAATTCAGCTTATTCAGTTAAGCCTTGAAAAGGGAAGCTAGAAACTGATGGGTTACAATTCATAGCTGCTCCAATTTTGGTAAATTCCCCTCATTGTATCATTTTCTTCTTGCTAGAAAAAAAAAATCTGTGTAAAAGTTTTAGGTCTGTGTAAATATTAAAATAGCTATATCACAATCTAGATCTACAATACGTTAGTGTCAGTACCCTCATGTTTAGGTTTGATTAAAAGAAAAAAGTTTTTTTTTTTTTTACTGTCGGTGTAATTGTCGGTGCCAGTGTTACAGTTAATGTTTTTTTTAGGGAGGTTTAAAAAAATAAAAAAGGCAAAACTTTGAATGTAGCACACCTGATTGGAGGGGATTGCAAAAGTCTGGTATTGAGTGAAATTCAGGTACTTACACTCGCTGTGTTTAAAAAAATACATTTAATCAATAATGAATACAGAGCTTCAGGAATAAATATAATTCAGTACTGTCCAATGTAACCTTGCCACATCCCTTAAGATGCATATAAAGAGAAAGAAGCTGAGCCTCTGGTCCCAGTCACCAGTAGGATCATATTGAGGTGGGACTTTTTAGGATAGGTTACACAGTAAGGTAAGCATGTATTGTGAAAACAATGATTTATTACAAAATTGCATAAAAACAAACACCAATTGATACAGACTGGTACAGAGACATTGCATAGAATGATACATAGATGAATGAACATGAAAATTAATCCCCTCATTCGATGCGTTTCGCAGATTCATATGTTGAATATTGCTTCATCAGGAATGAGAGGAACAATTCATCTATTGTACTTGTAAGAAAGAGAAGAGATAATAAGTCATAATATTCATCATAGTTATTACTATGAAGAGTAATTTAAGATTCGACATGAAAGTCATCGGCTTACCATACATTACAGATATCTTTTAATACAGTTTTTGATCAAAGCAGACTCCAAAAAGGGGTAACTCCACTGGGCCGACAAGCTCGGGTCCTAGCCACACCACCCAAAAGGTCCATGTGTCCTATTTAGGGGTTGGCCAAAACGGTGTAGACTGGACCAGACATTTGTAACGGGCTCATCCCGTGGCAGGAAATGGGCTTCACATTCAAGATGATAAAGATCTAGTCCAAGAAAAATGGTGGGAAAGATCATCAGCTAAATCTTACTTCGCTGGTAAGCAAAGCATCCCCCCTGATATTGCCATACATGCAGACCAACTAATGTTCACCAATATAAGCACCGTAATACTAGCATTACAACCATCATTATGGACAATTAAGCCAGAGATTTGAGGCATTTAATTAGATATTAGGTGATAATGCCCATATTGCTAGACATAGAAAAAGGTCAAAAAGACTCAGATGGAGGGCGGATAAAAATATCCCTTCTGGGTTCAAAATCAGCTACACCTAGAAGCTGCTTTAGACCCCCCAAAAAACATATATACATACTCATGGGCTAATTCACACATCCTATTATAGTGCCTGCTGGTCATAAAGCTCAAAATTGGTTATGCAGAGTTGAGTTATTCTAATAATAATAATAATACCTCCTAGAATCGTTTGCCATATAGTGGGGCTTGTAAATCTAATAAAGCTGTAGGCTTTACAAATAGTCCACATGGTGCTACATATTGGGGGAGTTGTCCATAACGTACCTGTAGACTAGATCCATTAAGTTCTGAATACAGAGCTTCATTAATGTGTGTCTTTTATATTTGCCTGAAGGTCAAATTTAAATCTCTGTGGCTGACTTTTTTTTTTTTTTAAATGAAATCTCAATAAAAAGACAAGGGGTCAAACCCAAAGTTATTTGTATATATTTTTTTACATAAGATATGTTTTTCTTGATTATATTGAATGTCATGAAAAAAGTCCCAAAAGAGAAGTCTATTGACACAATGTATCAGGTTTAAAGGGATGATGGCACCCTCTTTTCAATACTGATGAAATCACTGCCTAAAGCCATAAAAGCTAGTCCCATTTTAGCTATGCATTTTACCTGAAATTCAGAAAGGATTGCTGGCAGACAGACAACCCCATTATTCCAGCAGACCTCACCACCTCCGGTGGACAGACTGCTCTTTTACACCCCTTCCTACCCTACTGGCTCGTGATTTCATTGCGAGGTGCAGACAGAGAATGACACCACTGCCCATACACACAATTTGACTGAAAAAGAAGGTGCTGCCATCACCCCCACTTCCTCCAAACACCAGCCTGACATCCCCCAACTAACGCATGTATCCAATGGACCTGAAGGGAGGAAGAGGGCGTGATCTCTACTTCAGCGCCACCTATAGGAGAGGGTGCATCTTGCATCCATGCTGCCAAAATATGGAGACATAAGGCCACAGGACTGAGTCCGACCCCCCGCAAGCCATGGCACTGCAGGAAACAGCACCACCAAGTGGAAACTAAGCCTCAGCACCTCAGCCTCTGGATGAACTCAGGCAAGCCCCAAGGTCAGGATGGAAAATAAACGCAGTGGACATCTAACATTGGCATGAAGGGGAGGAGACAGGAGACAAAAGAACAGGGGTACCAGAACAACACCACCATTATCTCTCCCCCCCCCCCTCCGCTCATTTGCACCCTGTTCATCCATATGGCCACTAACTTCATCCATTTGGGCAACAACTGAGGTGCATCTCAGGACTGCATTCCATAACATGAAACTGAGTGCAACTGTGACAAAGCACCCCCTCAAATGAAAATACGTGGAGGCAAAGAGGTTCAGGTCACACGATAGGAGTTGTAATAAATTATCACAGTGCATTAACAATGGTGCAGTTCAATAAAGAATATTGTTTATGACAAAAACAACAATGTTACAAATAGAAAGTCACAATTAAATTTTATAGTACAAATTAAAATCGCAACACAATAATCAAACAAAAAATAAGACAAGACAAGAGCAATTACAAAGATGGCTGAAATATATTGGTAGGACCAATAAGGATACAACCATTATAGAAACAATTTGAAGTTAATGGTTTTGTTAAAACCTGGGAATTGTGTAGCTCAAAGATTATGGATCCATTTTGTTTTGTGTTGTAACAGGGTCTATCAGTGTCATCCCCTCCCCTTCCCGTTCATGCTGAGGGATATGTTCCAAAGCAAAGAATTTTATGCTGGATAGATTAAAATTGTGGTATGACCCAGTGTGTCTACTTACGGGAGTCTCTATCTTTCCATTGGAAATCAAACTAAATGTACAATCACGAATGCTTTTAAAAAAGGACATTTCGCTTTTCGAATGTAAAACGCTCCACAATAGCAATTCATTATACAGTGCCTTGCGAAAGTATTTGGCCCCCATGAACTTGGCAACCTTTTGCCACATTTCAGGCTTCAAACATAGAGATATAAAACTGTAATTTTTGTGAAGAATCAACAAGTGGGACACAATCATGAAGTGGAACGAAATTTATTGGATATTTCAAACTTTTTTAACAAATAAAAAAATGAAAAATTGGGCGTGCAAAATTATTCAGCCCCCTTAAGTTAATACTTTGTAGTGCCACCTTTTGCTGCGATTACAGCTGTAAATTGCTTGGGGTATGTCTTTATCAGTTTTGCACATCGAGAGACTGAAATTTTTGCCCATTCCTCCTTGCAAAACAGCTCAAGCTCAGTGAGGTTGGATGGAGAGCGTTTGTGAACAGCAGTTTTCAGTTCTTTCCACAGATTCTCAATTTGATTCAGGTCTGGACTTTGACTTGGCCATTCTAACACCTGGATATGTTTATTTGTGAACCATTCCATTGTAGATTTTGCTTTATGTTTTGGATCATTGTCTTGTTGGAAGACAAATCTCCGTCCCAGTCTCAGGTCTTTTGCAGACTCCATCAGGTTTTCTTCCAGAATGGTCCTGTATTTGGCTCCATCCATTTTCCCATCAATTTTAATCATCTTCCCTGTCCCTGCTGAAGAAAAGCAGGCCCAAACCATGATGCTGCCACCACCATGTTTGACCTTGGGGATGGTGTGTTCAGGGTGATGAGCTGTGTTGCTTTTACGCCAAACATAACGTTTTACATTGTTGCCAAAAAGTTCGATTTTGGTTTCATCTGACCAGAGCACCTTCTTCCACATGTTTGGTGTGTCTCCCAGGTGGCTTGTGGCAAACTTTAAACGACACTTTTTATGGATATCTTTAAGAAATGGCTTTCTTCTTGCCTCTCTTCCATAAATGCCAGATTTGTGCAGTATACGACTGATTGTTGTCCTATGGACCGAGTCTCCCACCATCCAGAGTGATCATGGGCCTCTTGGCTGCATCTCTGATCAGTCTTCTCCTTGTATGAGCTGAAAGTTTAGAGGGACGGTCAGTAGGTGCCAGTATTTGGCGAATATATTATGTATTTGTATATGTTGTCTGTTGTACCTAGTAATTAGGTGTGTGGTTTGTAAAGATGTTTTCTTCTTAGTGTGAAAGATCAGAGAGAATCTATTTTGGGCTTTGGCCCTTTAATAGGCTTTTCTAAGATTCACCTGGCTAGATCCTCTAGCGTATAATCTGGTCTGTTGGGCTTTGGCCTCCTTTTTGACATCTGAGTCCTGGGTACAGTTGTGCCTAACACTAAATTTCTGACTGTAGGGAATACTGCTAATATGAGACTTAGGATGTGAGCTAGATGCATGTAAAATAGTGTTCCCTACTAAGGGTTTTCTATATAAGTTAGAGTAAACCATAATTTCCACATCTATGAAAGTAATATGCTATTGGTGGCAAATCAATGTAAGTTTCAGGTTGTATTGATTGTCTAATTTGCCCATAAAGGTTAGCAGTTTTTCATGAGTGCCTGACCAGATTAGTAGGATTTGCCAAGCAATCACATCACCCAGATCCTCCTTATGATCGTCCCTAGAAAATAAGTTTCGCTCCAACCCCACACTGATACAGTTTTGTATAAGAGGAGGCACACCTGGTCACAATTGCTACTCCCTGCACCTGGAGGTAGGAGGTAGAGGGAGTGTTTACCTACTTGACATCCAGAAGATTTACCCCCTTCATTACCCCTTCATTACAAGGCCAAATTTTGCTGTCAATTTCGCGGTCATGCAACTCTGTACCCAAACAAAACGTATGTTCTTTTTTCCCCCAAATAGAGCTTTCTTTTGGTGGTATTTGATCACCACTGCTTTTTTTTTTTTGGGCTATAAACTTAAAAATACAGACAATTTTGAAAAATAAAAAAACAGTCATATTTTACTTTCTGCTATAAAATATACCCATTTATTATTTTCTTAATGGCGGCGATTAGAACTTCTAGCGGGGCTGTGATATTGCAGCAGACATTCGACACTAACTAACTGACACTTGTGACACTTTTTGGGAACCACTGACTCTAATAGAGTGATCAGTGCTAAAAAATATGCACTGTCACTGTACTAATTACACTGGCTGGGAAGGGGTTAAACATCTAGGGCAATCAAAGGGTTGAATATGTGCCCAGCCACTGTTTTGGTGTACTGTATTAAGTGCTTTTATTAGGGGAAGTAATGGATTTTTTTTATCCTGCTTTGTGGGAAAAGAAAATCTATCACTTCCCCGGTGACAGGATAGGGCTATGCCTTGTTTACATAGGAAGGGCTTGGTCCTGTGTAAATTCATGACGATCACCGTGTGCTGGTGCTAAATCATTGGCCGGCACCCGGTGATCAACATCTGCTGTGTTTAATCGCGGCACAGCTGGGTCGTCAGTGGGGTGTGCACGCGCCCCCTACCCAGTGTCAGATTATGTACCAGGTACGTGATCTGGTGCTGCCTTGCCACTGTATATCTATGTTATACGGTCGGCAAGCGGTTAAACATAAAAAAACATTTTGTGTCAAAATAAAAAGCAACAACTGCAAAACAAATCCATTAAATCCCTAAAACGCATCCCTGCTCACCCAAGAAGTCTTTTATCACCTCTAAGCCTTCCGGTGTGTGGAATCAAGGTATACAATGCTTCTATATCAATGATAACAAAAGCTAAAAATATTGCACAGAGGCTGGACAGTATGTAAGCAAATTGGTTAGGTCATAATATAAGGAGAGACAAGGAGAGAGAAGGTTTTTTTCTTGAAATAGAAATTAGAGTGTATTATTTGAGTGAAAATAGCAACAACTATAGTACAGTCTAACCTGCCATAACTTATTTGGACTTCAATATACTTCTATGTCTGTCCACACCGTGATAAGACACAAGTCCATTTCTAGTTATGGAGCTGTGTGTGCTTATGGAAGTAGGCTACAAACATTGAAACAACCACCCCCACCCAAAGCTAAATGTTTAAACATGTATAAAAACACTTTCTTAAAAATGATTCTCTTCTGTCAACTTCTGACGATCTCACCATTTTCTAATATTTAAAAATTTTTGCATTCAATACTTCCTTTAACATCACTGCCCTTATTCAGTTTCATCAGTAGAACAATGAAAAACACACCCTTCATCATTTTTTTCCATTACCCTTCCTTTCTATTGCTTAGAAGATTCTAAATAGGGTTCTTCTTTATAAGGCCAGTTTAATTACTAGCTTTTAATAGGTAATGTTGTTTGCCTTGTTTTTATATCTCTTAGGGACTTAAGTAGCAGATCTCCCTTGGGGCATTAAGGCATTCCAGGACTACTATTGTTGATGCATCTTGCCATTTGAAAATAAAACCTCCTGGTCTCTGGAACTGCTCAGTTGACCCATTTCTTTTTGTGTGTATTAGGACTGCTCAGTTGACCCATTTCTTTGTGTGTGTATTAGAGTGTGGTTCATGGTTCTGTTCCGGCCTACCTGGAATAACACTTTTCCCATTAAAACTCCTCCTCTGTTCGTTCTCCATATTTCCTATATATACTGTATATAAAAAAATAGGGAGATACCTTTTAATTTACTGTAACAGCCTTTGGATCTGTGAACCTTAGCCCAGGGTTCTTGCCACTTGAATCCTATAAAATCACATAAAACCCACTACCTAAATGGGCAAAGCTCATGTACAATCACCAAACTTTTAGACTCTAGTCACACTAGCGCGACTTGTCAGCCTGACAAGTCGCGCTCCCTCGCGGTCCATTGACTGCTACAGGACCTGTTCTAATAGGAGTGACACAAGTCTCTACGACTTAGAAAAAGGGTCCTGTGCTACTTCGGGGCGACCTCGGAGCAACTTGCATAGACTTCCGTTATTTGAAGTCCATGCAAGTCGCTCCGAAGTCGTGGTGCATGGGAATGCACAAGTCGCCCCCGAAGTAGTACAGAGTCGTGCCGCCCCAGTGTTAACCGAGTCTTACAATCGTCTATTTAGAATATTCATTTTAGAATAATAATTTTATAAACAAATAACACTGACTGACAAGCTAGCAATGCATTTTCATCAACCATTTAATTAGGTAATGTATATGGACGAGTGTGAACAGTATTTTGTTTCATGGCTGTATAGTTTTGATGTGGTGATTAATGTTCTACTTCTTTTGTTTACACAGTACCTGCGCAGGACTTTTAGCACTTTTCATTTCCTTGGCCTCCCTTGTGTCACTTTGGAGAAACAAAGACAGAAAGGTTGAAGAGGGAGATTTCACAGTGCACGTCTGTCAGGTCAGCATATTTGTAAAGTAAACCAATATCCACACCCTTGGAGCTCAGCAAGAGTCTAGCTTTATCTAGTGTTCAGTCAATAACTGTTCTGGTGTGCTTTTAATGTAATATTTCATATCACTGTATTGTATAAGAGTGTGTTTCTTTATATATTTCCAAACACAGTGCCTTTTTAAAGATGCATCTAACCCAGAACTGGAGTTCTGCTTTAAGAAAATTATTTTTTTTCCGTTCGCTAAAGGTTTTATTGAAAGCATCAGCTGAATTTACCAATTTATTGTTCGGACATTAAATGGTAAATTTGTGTGGTGTTTTCTTTGTAAAAGTCAATTCAAAAAACAATATTGCATGGGTTAGTACAACTTAAATTACTGATAGAGCCTGGCTGATGATAATTGTGAGGTTCTATGAGGTATCTTTTGTTAGAATGCAGAAATAACAATACTTCCTGGGATCAAATACCAATACCAGATATAAAATGTATATAGGTGAAATAGTTAGTCCATGCAAACTAATTATGATTGTAGAACTATGTGAAATGTATGTATGTACAGTATGTACATGAATTAAATGTTGAATTGAGAAAATTGTGATGAATTATTGAATGTAGTTGAACTACTACATTCTTCTTTGTGATTGGACCCTGGTATTCGTTATATGTAATGGTAGGTATATAATCAAATGCTTAAGACAGTGTAGCCTAAGCTAGTCTTTAGTTCAGTATCATCTGTAAGGAAATAGTTTTGAATATATAGTACAAGTTTAAATTATGTTTTCCTTGTTAACTACATTTTTGTTAACAAATTGAAAGGTTTCATAGCTTAGAATTTGAATATTTAGAATCTGTTACTGCACTATGGGGGTCACTCAGAAGTTCATCTTACCAGCAGCCGATACAAAGTTTATATATTTTTTTGGTATAGTTTAACGTTATAACAGTTTTTAATATTTATAATGCTGGAAACTGCTTGCTTAGTGAGAATGAGTTATCATATGAACTTCTTATAAAGGAGTTCAGGTATAAAGGAGTTCATGTTCAGGAAGATGGAATAGCACAATCTGGTATAGCTTTCAGCAGCCCTGCTGTACATCCAAATGTAATAGGACTGTAGATTTGGTAGCAGGGACTATAATAGGCAGATATTTACTGGCTAGTGTAGTCTATTTTATATCCATCCATTTACTATGCCAGAAAAATGAATAATCTGTAAATGTGGTCTTTGGCAATTCTAAACTGTTAGGGCTAAAAAGACCCAATGCCAATGTGATTTATAATTATCACATGTGTTGGTACCTTTAGTAGACCCCCCAAATGAAAATATCCATCTTATTTGAGACCAGTTAAAGCCCAAATCCATCCAAAATTTTTTTTTTGGTTTGAACCTCTGCCAGGTTTTCATTACCATCTGTATTTCTGTTAAGGCAATTTCTTCCTCTCCTATATAGACAAACCTATTTGTTTCAGAGTGAGGAAAGCTGATAACTTCTAGCAATATTTTTATTGATGTCCATGCTTCCCTGTCCCAGCAACAACCACACAACCATTTCAAATAAAACTTGCACGTGTACTTTTAACACCTTAAAGGATCGCAAGGCCATTGGGAATACCATTAAAATCCAATGACAAAAAAGACCATCATGCCAGAAGGTAGGGATACTGACTGAAATAATAACCTGACAGAAGTTTGAACTTTTCACTACACTGTTCAAAATCAAAATAGGCTGGAGTGAGGCTTTTATTCTGAAAAATTATAATTAGGTTGAGAAGTATAATTAAGGCCTTTTCTTTATCATACATAACAGGACACATTGCATCTTCATATCCATGATGATAGCGTTATGTTGTCTCTTTCAGGGAATTGGACACTGTCAAAAAAAAAAAAAAAAAAAGGAATTCCCCTCCTTGGCATAACCTCCACCCTTTATGCAAGGCTTCAGTTTTTTTCTTAGTGTTTTAGGCGATGGTCTTCTCTGTGCAATCTCTACTGGAAAACGTAGCTAGCTTCTCAATGTTACCTTCTGGTGTTAGGAGACTAGTTCTTTCCAGACCTATTTTCCTGTGTTTTTTTAGTGCTTAGAGAAATGGTACCTGGACCCCACACTGGACACGTAGGGATGGCCTGTAGCGTTGCTAGTCAGCATTGGACCCTGTGGACTGTGATCCTGGGCAGTGATAACTTGCTTTACAGACCAGTGTAGTGCTATACAGGTCCAGGGCAGTGTTTCCAAGTTGGGTTAAGTCCCTGAAAGTCCTTGTGGCATTGCCTGTCATAATGGGTGAAGGTTGGACCTCCTAAGAGGTCCTGCGGCGGAAATGATAAGTGCCTGAAGCCCTGCTTATACCCTCTTCTGGTGTTTACAATCGCCCATGGGGCAGGACAGGAAAGATAGCATATAATGTTACTTTTTTTTAAATTTAGTTTGAGATTACAGGTCACAGCAGTGAGAGTGTAGTGTGGTGCTTTTGTTTATAACCCCTTGCTGTGTAGTGCTTGGGGAGGTACGGAGAGCTCTGAACACCAAATGCAGAAGGCAGAGAGTTTCTTTCCACCCCTTACATTCACTCTGGAACAATATCAGGGTTGCGCATGTATGCGCTGTATGGCTATGATGTTACAAGTGGGGGGGGGGGGGGTGCGGTCTGGTGGTGGCCATCTTGGATTGCATATGCATCAGCTGTACAGGCTCTGGGGCAGACTGATCCTTCTGGGACTACAGGTTGCAGCACAGCATACCTCTGAGATTACAGGTCGCAGTAGAGCTTTCCTTGTGGCACTTCAGGTCGCATAAAATATAGAGGGGCAAATTCATCTTTCCTTGGGGGGGGGGGGGGTAGGGGGGGCACTGGCAGATTTAGTGAGACATCTTATTTTGTTGTGTGTGAATGGGTCGCATCCTGGCTTTTCTCCAATCTAGAGATGATCAGGCTTTGGCTTTTTAGTATGATCAAGAGTCAGATTTCAGCCTTGGTTGACCCTTTTTCAGAGAACTATTTCTTCATATTCCTTGCTGTGTGCCTTTGTCATCACAGGCATCACACGTATTGTTCCACTGCTTAGGACTCCGTTGACTCCGCAGGACCTCAACTTGGTATTTTTTGTATTGCAGAAGTCTATTTGAACCCATTGGGGATATTCCTTTATTACATCGGATGGTTATTTTTCTGGTTGCCACTACTTTGGCTCCCACAGTTTTGAAATTGTCTGCTCTTTCCTGTAAGGTGCTCCACTGTGACAAGGTGGCCCTATGTCTTTAGCCATCATTTTTTTCCTAAAGTGTTTTTTTCATTCCATCTTAACCAGGACATATTGCTGCAGACTTTCTGTCCTAAGCCTCATGAGGGGACTAACTCTTCACACTTTGAATGTGGTTTGTGCTATCAGGTATATTCTAAGTTGACTGTGGCTGTTCATTAGATTCCCTTTTTGTGCTTCCTGAAAATCCACAGAAAGGTCATGCAACTTCTTAATCTACCATTTCTCAGATTTGTCAGCTTATTTCTCACACTAACAGTCCAAAGGGCAAAGTTCTGCCATTTTTGTTGACAGCTCATTCTACCAGGTTGGTGCTTCTTGGGCTATTTGTCATCAGGCTTTGGTAGTTGATAAAGTAGCTACCTGGACTTCAGTTCATACTTTTGCAAAATTTTACCAAGTGGATGCTAGAGCCACTGAGGACACTACTTTTGTTCAGCGTGTTTTGCAGGCTGCAGTGTGGGGTTCTAATCTGTTAGTTGTTTGGCCAGTTGGAATGTTGCCATGTTGGCCTCCCCTCATATTCAGCGCTTTGGGATATCTCTTTCTGCAGGATACAAAGATGCTCTATGTCCAGTGATGAACGATAAAGAAAACTGGATTTTTGGTTTACCATTTTTTTTCAGGTGTACAAACACCTGAAGGTGGCCGCATAACCCTGTCATTATATGGATATGAAGAAGCTCCATAATATACTCCAACAAAAAGATTTTTACAAGTAAACCAAAAATCAAATTTTTCAACCAGCTACTTAATAAGTGAGTTCTCTGACATGCTTTGTACCTTTACTGGTGGAGTTACTTATAAGGTTCCATGATTAAAACATACCCATTACAGCTCAACTAGAACCTCTCAATTCAAGGCTCAACCTGATGGTACAGAAAGGAGAGAGAAAAAAATCGGAAAGTTTTTAAATTAAGTGGGTTATTGACAAAGATGTCTACAGCTGTCCAGCATGTGACTTTCTAAATTCAAAGCTTTCAGTTCTCCCCTGCTGATATATGCCCAAGAGCATAATTTTTCCCATTGTATTACTTACACTTTCTGTAAAGTAGAATTGCAAAATGAAAATTAGTATGATAATTTGAAACTCACTGTAATTGATCGGGGAATACCAGAGAGTTGTGTTAATCAGTTGCTTATAATGAGCTGTTATTGAATCATTACTGACCTTTTTCTCACTGTTGAGTTTGACATTTTGACCGTTTTGCCTCAGGAGTAAAGGAATTTAACACTTTGACTATGTTCCCTACGTCACCTAATTTAAAAAAAAATATATAATATTAAAGGGCTTCTCCAGAACAGCCAGGGTTAGCAATATCTGAAAATAGATTGCAGAGATTATGCTGCATTTAGTAATGGTGTCATATATTTGCCTTTGAGAGATAGAAGGGCTAACTTTATTAATTGCTTTTAAACTTCTGCAGCTGTTGCAAAGGTTCTCATGAAATCAGGCACAAAATAGATTTGATTCTGTGTAACCCTCCAAGGACTTGACCTGAAAATCCCATTTTAGCATGTACTGTGCAATTTACAGCCAGAGGCAGTGTCTTTCTCTTAATTCATGTACTGTATGTGCAAACCTCATAACATTGAGAATTTAACAAATACAAAAAATATTAAACTTGTTAAATGCACTTATCAGCAAAGAAAGAACACACAAACATTGTAAACAACTAATGTTTCCACTACTTTAAAACATATAGTTACAATTTTTTCGGTTTTTGATATGCATGTTAACAAATTATACACTCTTTAAAAAGGAAGTATGGGAAAAATGTTTTTCAAAAATTATACTTACCCACAGTGCATCCAGAAAGTATTCACAGCGCTTCACTTTTTCCACAATTTATAATGTTACAGCCTTATTCCAAAATTAAATAAATTTGTTATTTTGCTCAAAATTCTACAAACAATACCTCATAATGACAATGTGAAAAGGGTTTGTTTGAAATCTTTTCAAATTTATTAAAAATAAAAAAGGAAAAAAAAACATGTGCATAAGTGCTTACAGCCTTTTCCATGACAATCAAAATTGAGCTCAGGTGCATTTCTGCAACTTGATTGGAGTCCACCTATGGTACATTCAGTTGATTGGACATGATTTGGAAAGGTACACACCTGTATATATAAGGTCCCACAGTTAACAGTGCATGCCAGAGCACAAACCAAGCCATGAAGTCCAAGGAATTGTCTATAGACCCCTGAGACAGAATTGTATTGAGGCACAGATCTGGGGAAGGGTACAGAAAAGTTTCTGCAGCATTAAAGGTCACAAAGAGCACAGTGGCCTCCATCATACGTAAATGGAAGAAATTTGGAATCACCAGGAATATTCCTAGAGCAGGCCGCCCAGCCTTCCAGAAGGAAAACCTTCCAGAAGAACAACCATCTCTGCAGCACCCCACGAAACAGGCCTGTATGGTAGAGTGGCCAGACAGAAGCAGCTCCCAAGTAAAAGCACATGACAGGCCGCTTGGAGTTTGCGAAAAGGCACCCGAAAGACAATGAGAAATAAAATTCTCTGGTCTGATGAAACAAAGACTGAAGTCTTTGGCCTGAATGGCAAGTGTCATGTCTGCAGAAAACCAGGCACCATTCATCCCCTGGCCAATGCCATCATTACAGTGAAGCTTGGGGGTGGCAGCATCATGCTGTGGGGATGTTTTTCAATGGTAGGTACTGGGAGACTAGTCAGGATGGAGGGAAAGATGAATGCAGCAATGTACATGCTTGTTGAAACCCTGCTTCACAGCCTTCTCAACCTCAGACTGGGGTGAAGGTTCATCTTTCAACAGGATAATGACCCTACGCACACAGCTCACAAAGGAGTGGCTACGAAACAACTCTTTGAATGTCCTTGAGTGGCCCAGCCAGAGCCCAGACTTGAACCCCATTGAACATCTCCTGAGAGATCTGAAAATAGCTGTGCCCCGACACTCCCCATCCAACCTGATGGAGCTTGAGGGAGAATGGGAGAAATGGCAGTTAATTAACCCTTTTGTGCTGCATTAGTGCAACCAGTATCAGTGCAACCAGTGTTAATTAACACTGATACTGGTTGCACTAATGCAGCACAAAGGGGTTAATTAACTGCCACTGGTCAGTCACTAATAGATGAGTGACCAGCAGTGGCAATACATTAACCCCCTCATGCTGCATAATACATATTCCATTGGTAATTAAATTAACCTCTTGCAACCCATCACAGTACATATACTGTGACAGGGTGGCAGCGACAGGTGTACGTCGCTACCTGTTTTTGGTGTATGCCCCTGTTCTATCTATTTTAAAAATTTTGGGGGGAAAAAGTCATTTTCCTTTTCGGTTTTCAGCCAAGGGCATCCTGCATTTTCGGTTTTGGCCCAGATTTTTAATTTCGGTGCATCCCTAATCAAAACTAATAGTATATGTGTGTTCGCTACTCGGTGCATATATAGCACTCAGTGTGATGAACTTATGGGGTTTAATTTGTAGAAAGGATAACACGGGGCAGAGAGTCCACAACACTGGGCACTCAAATTCTGAGCTGGGTAAATGATCAAAAGGGAGATATGTTTATTCATTTTTGCAGTCAAACATCATTTGGTTTTAACTTGTGAAATGCCCATAAATTGAACATTCCCATCTATTTACATTGTTGTTGTTTCAAATGTATTTCCTAAGGATAGTGACATTAACACTAGTTAAAGATTTTCAAGTTTATTTTGTCCATGTTGTTCTAAAGATTCGAGTATCTGATATACCTCGTTGTTCCGGCAGCGTGTCAGCTCGGATTGTCGGCCATTATATGCCTCCCACCTGGCCGACATGTGATGTAGCCAGATGTGAATGCAGATTCGCATGCGCTGCCAACTTCACTCCCTAACTCTCCCCAAAGCTGCAAGGTCCTAGTGCCCTGGTTCCCAAGGAGCAAGATGAGCGCTACCAAGGGGGCCGGAGGAGCAGATCTCAAGCCGGAGGAGCAGACAAGCCCACAGCTGGCCAGAGTAACCAGAAACCTGCTGAGAAAAAGGAGGGGGGAGAGAGACATGGCCTGTGGGTTGGAACAATGGGGCCCTAGGGTGTGATGGCACACAGCGGCACAAATTAACAGGGCACCACTGGAGACAATGGTGTTGCCCTCAAAGAACGCCCCAGGGCGTCCGTTTGGTCATCAAAATACCCAAAAATGATTGGCATTAAATTAACTAATGTCAAAAACATGCTCCTGGCAGAATATAAAAATTAATAAAAGCTGTTTATTTCTTAAAGGGAATCACAGAGTGGGATCGTCAAGGCAAGACACATTTGTGTTTACAATGTTCTTAATTCCATATATGTATTGTATTACACTATATGTAAGAATTACTGACTGTCTATATTACATGTGTGTCACAGTAAAAAGTTTCCATATAAAGTTGGTATTGAAGATCAATTTAAATTTCTCATTCAAGAGACATAACTACATATCCATTTGTTGGTTACATGTTGGTTACATGGCAGGTGTTGAAAAGAAAGGATGAGGGCGACATATTTAACAATAATAAATGATGTAAGGGAACAGAATGGGAAGGAAGATGAGGAAAGGGGGTGTGTGATTGATTGAGGAGGCTAAAGGAAGTGATCATATTCCTTACAGGAACGGCTCAGAGATTAAGGTCTCATTTAGGCTGGGAAAAGTGGTGGCTTTCAGAGAATAAATCCAACAAGATTTAAGTTGTAACAATCTTTGATCATTACTGCCTCCTCAAATATCAGGTGGAACATGTTCTAGTGCCATTAATTTTATCATGTGAAGATTGAAATTGTGAAAAAGACCCACGTGAAGAATTGGGGTCTCCATCTTACATTTTTTGATAAGGGAGATATGATTTTTAACCCATTTAAAGCACGGCTGTTTAGTTTTACCGATGTAAATACAATTACATGCACATTTCATTTAATATACAATGCCAGAGGTTTGACAAATTATTCTATGTTTGAATAAATGGATTTGGTTTTTCTGGAGTATAACTTCTTGGCTATTGAGCATGTATCGACAATAGTCACATTTTCTACATGAAAAAGTTCCTGGAGATGATGACAATGTTTTTGTTTGAGCTAAATAGTGGTTCTGAACTAAACAGCCTTTTAAGGATCTTGATCGTTTTAAGTAATTTGTGGTTGTTCGTCAATGTATTTACTTACTCTAGAATCGGCTAGTAAAAGTGGCCAGTATTTTTTGATTATTTTTCTTACTTGTGGATGTTATTTAGAGTAAGTAGTAATAATCCTTACTGACTGAGAGTCCTGTTTAGTTTTGGGTTTGTAGATCAAAGAGTTCCATGCATGTGCATTGGCCCTATTAAAATTTTTCTTTGGTTACTATAGCTATATCCTCGTTAGCGTAGTCATGAGTACAAGAGATTGACTTCCGCCTGAAAGTCTTCATTTTTACTGCATTTTCTCCTGAGGTGGAGATCCTGTAGGGAATACTCCTTACTAAGGGTTTAGAATGGGAACTAGAGGCATGTAAGATAGTGTTGCCTGCCAACAACTTCCTGAACAGCGAAGTGCCTCAACAAATACCTTAACATCCAAAAAGGTGATCAGATGTTTGTCACATGACATGGTAAATTTCAAGTTGTATTTGGTCTCCCTTTGAATCTCCATAAGCTGAACTAACTCTGGGTGAGTATCTGACCAGATAATTAAAATATTGTCGATATAACAATGCCATGTGACAATGCATTTGCAATATCGTCTAATGTGTTCCTATGCGAACAGTTCCCTCTCCCACCCCTCCAGGTACAGGTTTGCATACGATGGCACACAACAAGTCCCCATTGCAACCCCCTGCACCTGGAAGTAGTGGTCCAAACTTCAAAACGTTTCTGGTAAGTATAAATTTGTTGTAGTGGTAGGCTGAATGGCCGCTTTCGCATAACTGGTCAGTTATGACCTTGAGTACAAACTCAGGTGGAATAATGTTGTAAAGACTTTCTATGTCGATGGCCACCAGCCATGCGTTTTTGGGAATATATAGTCCCTCGATAATTTTCTATAGTGTCCTATACATAAGATGATAAGGATCTAATGTGGGGATTTAAATAGCCATCTACTAGGCTACTAGCTTTTGACCTTAGGCTTCCACAACTAGAGATGATTGGACTTGTGATGGATTTATGCACCTTGGATAGCATTGTTCCAACCCACGGCCATGTCTCTTTCCCTTCCTCCTTTTTTCTCCACGGGTTTCTGGTTGCTCTGGCGGGCTGTGTGCTTGTCCTTTTTTCTGGCTGGAGATCGCTCCCCTGGCCCCCTTGGTGGTACTCATCTCGCTCCTCCGGAACCAGGTCACTAGGACTTCATGGCGTTGGGGAGAGTTAGGGAGTGACGTTGGCGGCACATGCGCAAATCTGCGTCCGCATCCGGCTACAATCCGAGCTGCCACGCTGCTGGAGCAATAAGGGGAAACAAGCACATCCAAGAAACTGGGAATGTCAGATACTCAAATCTTTAGAGCAACATGGACAAAAAAAACTGAATGTTTTAACTAGTGTTAATACCACTATACTTAGAAAATATATTTGAAACAACAACAATGTAAATAGATGGGAATGTCCAATTTATGGGCATTTTACTAGTTATAACCAAATCACGTCTGAGTGCAATATAAATAAACTCTCCCTTTTGTTCATTTACCCAGCTCAGAATTTGAGCTCCCTGTGTTGTGGACTCTCTGCCCCGTATTATCCTTTCTACAAATTAAACCCTGTAAGTTTATCTCATTGTCTATGAGGAGTGATATATATGCACTGAGTAGCGAATACATATATATATATAGTTTTAGCTTTGATTATGTTGGTTTTTAGTTTGGTCCTTGTCTGCCTCCTGTGGTCATCTGTAGCTTTATAATGGATATGGCATCATATCTCCATTGAATAATAGGTGACTATACTCTTAAGTGAGATTACTGAATTCCAGGGTAAGCATGTGGGATTGTTAAAATCAATACACACATGTAAGAAATTTTGAAAATGTACTAATTGTTTTTGAATACTGTAGTTTTTTTGTGTTATTCATAGCATATTTTTTGTCTATTAGAAAGCTTTCACCCAAACCGGATAGCGTGACCTGAGGAATCCCAGTTTTAAGGGAAACATGTGGGGATCCACTCTAATGCAGCTATGAACAAGGACTATACTACATGGGTCACAAATATATATGCTTTTTATGTGAACATGATATTTTTTAGCTCATTATTGATAAATATTTGACATTTTAAAGAAACTTAGTTAGTTTAGTTCTGTATTGCACCTAAAAAGTCCCATTACAATTTACTACTGTTTCTTACAAATCAAGGGATGAGGTGCTATAATCAAATGGTGATCCATCCACAATAAACCCTACTACACAATAACAACATGAAACCCTGTGTATATACAGGTATAGGTAAGTCTAAAGCTGGCCATAGATGGTTCGAATTTCAGCCGATTCACCAGGGACCGGTCAAATTTCAGTCCATCTATGGCCATTTACAGTTCCTGAGAAGCTGATCTAACAATCATTTTCTCATGAACTGTCTTGTTGAAAAATGTTGCTTCGATCAGTGCACTGCAACCAATCAGCTGCAGTCCTAATCATTGTATTCTGACAAAAGGGAAATCCTGGTCTGAGAAAAAAATGAGACAGTGGGAAGGATTCCTGCATCCACCTCAAATGTGTGGACGGGGTAATCAGTTCAATTCCCTCGTTCTGCACACTGGCTGCAGTATTTAGCCATCTTATCTCTGGTTTTCCTCAGTCATCTTACAAGACAGCCTATGAGAAGACAAACAATAACTCATCAGACCTGGGAGGCACCACCTTCCTGCCTAAAGCCTGATCTTGGGTAGGTAAAAGATCTAACCAATAATGACATATCAATATGGAAACTTTTGATCGTGTACCTGCTTTACAAATTTGCTCTAGGCTGGTATCTTTCTCTGATTCACCAATACAAAAAAAGCATCTGAAATTCAAAAGTCTCTTGTTACATTCAGGTAGGCTAACAGACATATTCTAACATCAAACAGATTTAATACTTTTTCATTATTGTTAGAAGGTCTGTTACAGAATGTTGATGATACAATATCCTGTGTTCTATGGAACATGGACACAACCTTGGGAAGGAACCCAGGGTCAATTTTAAAAATGATGCAGGTATAGCAAAAGATTGGGGTAATGGCATACAATTTTAAGAAAGCCAAAACAAGTTTTCATATAACACTCAAGGTTTAACTAACTGCTTGGAAAGGAAGAATCATTACTACTTAATGGAAGTAAAAATGGTCTTTAAAATGTTTTTAAAGCATGAAACATTCTTAAACTTTCAGATTCCTCTTGCCAAAAAAATGTTTTTGTTTTACTATAGTGGTCAGAATTCTCCATGTCCCCCTTCCTGCGTCCAGTAATTCATTATCATAAAATTTGCTATATTAAAGTGTTATATTAATAAAGATTCCTGTCTGACTGCATTTGTTTAGCTTGGCAAGTTGTAACATTTAATGCCTAGAAAGTAGGCCAGGTTAGTCAAATACAATATTGTCACAGAGTCCTCAATGTTTATGCAAGGCTGTACATGAGAGTTAGCAAAAGACCAGAAAAAGACTGCAAAATTTTCAAATCCTGCTCTTTCTGACACAGGGTATGTTTCTATTGGAGCACTATTTATTAATGCAGTAAATGCTAATGTTAGATAGGAGCTTGTTCTTAATAAAGAAAACAGGATTTTTTTTAGGTACTGATCAGTGTTTCCTGTGTGTGCTGTCACTGCAATTAACTGTTTGCTTTTATAGATGCTGAGCCTTGCAGTTTCTATATGGATTGTAAACACCACTCACTCCAGCCTAGCTGCCAAGCAAGGATTGCCACTGTTAAACCAGATATTAAGTTGGTCAATAATAGGTATGTGCACACATTTTAATGTATTGTATGTCTGTGTTACTAACAATGACAGCTAATACGATTGCGCCAGATATACAGTATGTTTCTTCATAAACATATATGACTATTATTAATTTTCAGTTTTGTAGACCAAGTTTAATAAACTAGATCAAGCATTTCTTGAATGGTAAATAAATGTTTATTATACAGTAATATTTGTAATAATAAGCAGTTGCCTACCCTTTTCCTCTCTGCATCTGTTTTATGATGTACAGTCAAGTCCAAAACACTTGGGGATTACAAAACAGGCTTCTCACCTTAGCAAGGGAGATTTGGAGGATGGAACTTGCAGCAAGTGTATTACAGATCCCCCGTCTGTAATACACTTGCTGCCATTTCCAGAATTGCAACTGGGTTCCCACAATTAACGCACACAGATAAGGAACAATAACCTTTCACTGGCCCATAACAATTTGAAGAGACCTTAAATCACTGTTCATAACACAGTTATTTTACTCCTAATTCAGACAGCAGATTTTGACATAATAAAAGGTGCGGTAAAATATATATTTTTTTTTTTACCATCTGTAACAGTTACATATATCTGATATGTGTAATCATTTCAGTCATTGCTGCCTGTTACTTCTGATTTTGCATTCTTCTGTGATTGTATATAAAGAACCCTTTGCCACAATTTTCGAAAATCCTGAAGATTTGTATCCTAGAGTTTTTCGTATTTGGTTTGCTTGCTTCTTTTTAATGTGCAAGTAAAACTAAGAAAAATGTATTAATTACTAGCATTTTCTTTTTCAAGATTTACCAGAGCCTTACCTTGATAAAGAAATCAGTCATAAAGACCTACAAATAGATATGTTTAGATAGAGCAGTACTTTATCAGCCAATGCTTGGCGTTTGGTTATTCACCTACTGCTTTTTATGAGGAACGATATGCTAAAGCAGTTATAGAAGGAAACCGGGAAATGCTGTTGTCTATTACTATTTTATTAACATTCTGTATTCTGCTAGAACCTCCTACAAGTTTTCTTGCAAACATGATTACCAATTCTTAATGGATATTTAAGCATATGATAGGGTATTGAATTGGAACAAAACCAGTTTTTTTCAAAGAAACAGCACACTGTGGTTTTATTGATGTCATACCTGACTTGTCTTGTTGTGCTAATGTGCTACATCCAGCACTCAGAATGTATCTTCTTGGAATGATCTTAGGTTCAGAACATTTCAGTTTCAGGTTGAAAAGTTGATGTAGGATGCTTTAGGGAATAAAAAAATCGAATTCTTTGACTACTATCTCTGTTATACAGCTCTTGATGTGTCTAACCCAGCATGCAAAATGTACATTGGCTTACACCACACTTGCCACTTAGTCTAACTAAATTTAGAACTCACCTGACTATGCTAATGGAAAGACTATCCCATTTTATAAACATTATGCCAAATAGGTTTTAACTTGGGACCTTTGACTTAATAGGGATTTTTAGGCATTGACTTCATGTCATTGTTGCTGAATAATATGCTGTTTGTGCTATGATGTTTGGGGTTGCAGATCAGATCCTATTGTTAAACTTATAAGTGTAATTTGCAATCTTTCTAATGATATGTATTATCCCACCTTGTAGTAATGCTGTGTTATGGTAACATAATCTTAATTTGCTGTTATCAGTTTTGTGCCAGACTACCTTCTACACTGGTTATTGTTATACTGTTCATCCATATAGTGTAATATTATTCAATAAAACATTTGTAAATGATAAACAAGGAAATTGTTTAGAAGCTAATGGCTGCAAAATACACTGCTCAAAAAAATAAAGGAACACTTTGAAAACACATCAGATCTCAATGGGGAAAAATATCACGCTATCATCTTTACTGATATGGACTGGGTAATGTGTTAGGAACTAAAGGATGCAAGAGGGTTAAATTCAAAGACACCCCAAAAATACCGAAAATCAAAGTGAAAAAAATGAGTTAGCAGGCTAATCCATTTTGCTGAAACTTCATTGCAGCAAGTCAAAATGGTACTCAGTAGCTTGTATGACCCCACATAATGCTCCCAACAGATCATGTCTTGGGGTATTTCAACTCAGATTTGGACCAGGGCATCACTGAGCTCCTGAACATGCTGAGGTGCAACCTGGTGGTGCCAGATGAACCAAAACATAATGTCCCAGAGATGTTCTATTGGATTTAGCTCAGGCGAGCATGGAGACCGTTCCTTGGTATTAATTCCTTCATCATCCAAGAACTGGCTGCATGTTCTCGCCACATGAGGCCGGGCATTGTCATGCATCGTGAGGAACCCAGGACCCACTGCACCAGCGTAGAGTCTGACAATGGGTCCAAAGATTTCATCCCAATACCTAATGGCAGTCAATGTGCCATTGTCTAGCGTGTATGTTCCTCCATGGATATGCCTCCCCAGACCATCACACCCACCACCAAAAACCGGTCATGCTGAACAATGTTACAGGCAGCATAATGTTCTCAATGGCTTCTCCAGACCCTTTCACATCTGTCACATGTGCTCAGGGTGAACCTGTTCTCATCTGCGAAAAAGCACAGGGCACCAGTGGCGGACCTGCCAATTCTGGTGTTCATTGGCAAATGCCAATCAAGCTCCACAGTGCCAGGCAGTGAGCACAGCACAGGACCTACTAGAGGACATTGGGCCCTCAGGCCACCCTCATGAAGTCTGTTTCTGATTGTTTGGTAAGAGACATTCACACCAGTGGCCTACTAGAGGGGATTTTGTAGGGTTCTGGCAGTGCTCATCCTGTTCTTCCCTGCCCAAAGAAGCAGATACCGGTCCTGCTGATGGGTTAAGGACCTTCTTTGGCCCTGTCCAGCTCTCCTAGAGTAACTGTCTGTCACCTGGAATCTCCTCCATGCTCATGCTCTTGAGACTGTGGTGGGAGACACAGAAAATCTCCAGGTATTGGCTCATGCTACCAGTAGTGACACTGACCCTAGCCAAATGCAAAACTAGTGATAAACAGAAAAGATGAGTAGGGAAAAAAATCTTCAGTGGCCTCCACCTGTAACCATTCTGTTTTGGGAGTTGCCTCATTGTTGCCCACCTAGTGCCCCAGTTGTTCATTTTATTACCACCAAAGCAACTGAAACTGATTAACAACCTCCTCTGCTACATAACTGACCAGCTCAATATTCTAGGAGTTTAATTGACTTGATGCTATACTCTGATTAAAAAATATTTCTTTAATTTTTTTGAGCAGTGTATTTTTATGCTAATGTTTTAATTTTTCATAAGGTTTGCTGCGATTACTGTAGCTGCTGACTTTTAATAAAAATCCATGGTCCATCGCCATGCTCACCCAAACTGGTTCTTTCCTGATCTTCAGGTCCCTGACGCTGGCATATTTACTGTGGGCAGCTGGCTGTGATCCCTTGCGGCTTCACAGCCGATTGCCCACTGTGCATGTGCGAGCAGCGCTGTGCTTTGTGAATGGTTCTGCAGGCAGCCGTTTGGGACCTGTGACATGCCCCAGAACGTTTTGGGGGGAGAACTTAAGATGGATTGCTGTGTTGGAAATGGGAGCTGGTAGCTGTCAAAAGTAGGTACCAGCCCCCCCTTAAAAAAAGTGCCAAAAACAGAAGTGGGAGGGGGCAGAAACTTCCCCTTCAGGGTAAAGTTCTGCTGTAAGGAGCAGAGAAGAGCAATAGAGGTGTTCCATAGTCCTAAAATACTTCCTGCCCTAGGGTGATAACACTTTTCCATAGATAAAGTATGGCGAGTGGGCTTTGTCACCCTGGGACAGAAAGTCTGCTACTTGTAAGATCACCAGGTGAAAATAATGGTAAAATGCAGGGAAATAAGCAAACGAATGTAGCCATCACAACTAAGTACTGGCAAGCTGCATAATGTCAAACTTCTGTTTTTGGGTTTAGAGTCCCTCAAAACTACATCCACACCTTAGACTCTTTGGCGGCAATTGTATTTGATTATTTTTTAATATTATTAGGCTGTAGTTATTTTGCAAGTACTTATGAATAATGGTGAGCCTTCACAAGTAGTTCTAGTATATAGGGAAACTTTGGATTCCGCCTGCTTGTGAGCAAGGATGGTTGGGACATCCATTAGCACATGAACAACATCACTGATTTGGAATAGAGCCCTGGAGGAACCATATGGGATACATCTTTTCCCAGGCCCTCAATGGATGTAGCTTGGGCTGAAGAGCCTCTTGTGTCAGCACTGACAGATTATGGGGTTCTACTCGCTCATCCTGTGCATGCAGAGCATTTTTAGTGTATGTACAGAGGCCCAAATGTATGGGCATGGCATAATTACACTACTCTTCCTATAGCCTGAAAAAGCATGTGTTTAAAGTAAGCTCATATTGATAGAAATACTGGGACTAACATTGCTTATTTCCTTCTGGAACAGCTAGTTCACTGGCTTTAGTACATTTTAAGTCACTGACCCAGAAGAAGTACGCAGATCAGTGTGTAAATTGTTAGTCTTTTTCTGTAAACTTCTCATGGGTCACTGACTCAAAGTACTTTGAGTCAGTTACACTTTGCACTTTTTGAAATGAATAAATCATTCTTGTTTGTTGACCTTTCTGCAAAGTGTAAAGCAATTTTAGTTTTTAGACATTGCAAAACTTTGTTTCCATAACACATATGAGCATTAACAAAGCGTTGTTCATGTCAGCAAAATACTCTGTACATTTTTACTTGTTTAGTTTAATTTTTTATGGCATTTATGAAATTTCATGTTGTATGGTCTGGGCTCAATTTGCTGCTCTAACATATACAATACATTAGCTATGTAGTTAGTCTGGGTCTAAAAATCTAAAAAAAAAATCATTCAGTAGTATTGCATTATGCACCAGAGATCTGTATATGTGTAGCGTAAAGCCCTGTTAAAGGAACCCTTTCCTTTGCCAATATTTTCAGAATCTGCTGCCAAGAATAAACTGCTCAGCCTAAAATAACTTACTGGTACATAATCAGTGAACAGAAACTGCTTGGTCTGTCCCCTAGCACCCAGCTATTTCCCTTTTGCCTATCTTGCCTCTCACATTGCATGAAAAAAGGGAAACCAGGCTGTCAATCAGCCTTTTCAAGTATACCTCTGCCTCCTTCCCGTGACAGTCAATGTTCTTTGCTGTCCACAGGTTTGTGGGCAAATGACAGGGGTCTGGTGGAACGGTTAGAGATGGGGATGAGGGCTTCATTTTTGACTTTTGACAGAAGACAAACAATTTGCATTTCAGTAACAGCTCTTTTTAATCTGCTTAGGTTGCACATTTTGTAGAATAGAAGAAAGTGTTTTATACAGCTGATAGTGGATTATGAAGGTGTATTTAGAAGCTTAGGGAAAGGTACACTTTACCCACCTAGGCGGTAATCCCGAGCGTGACTCGGGGTGGATTTTTCATTGCAGGATCGGTAACCCCGAGTCACGCTCGGGGTGGATGGGCAGAGAGCGCAGCGGTGTTCTCTTACCTTGTCCTGGCGATCCAGCGATGATCTCTCATTGCTGAGATCGCCAGCCGAGAGTCCCGCCGCTCCTCCGTCCACCGTCGGTGTGATCACTTCCTAGTTCTGTTCCCTGCAGCAGCAATGCTGCATGGGAGCGAAACTAGTGAGGGAAATTAAAAAAAAAAAACGTTGCACAAAACACATTTTATATTATATATATATATATATATATATATATATATATATATATATACGCATATATATATATATATATATATATATATATATATATATATATGCATATATATATATACGCATATATATATATATATATATAAACCGGTATATATATATATATATATATATATATATGCACACACACATATATATATAAAATTATATTATTGATTCAATTATAATTCATGCGTTATATATTTTATATATATATATATATATATATATATGTGTGTATATATATATATATTGTGAGGGATTAGCTCGGTGGTAGGCGTATGGGTGACCCCTTTGGGGGGGTCGGCACACAGGGAGATAGCCGAGGAGTGGTTGAAAACAATAGTTTTTGGTTTATTCTTCAAACAAGTGCATGCAGCAAAAACATCAAAATAAAATAAAACACAAAATAAATCCTGGCCGCTGTGGGCGTCTACCTTCTCACAGCTGGAACCTACCTAAGAAGTCTTCCCAACCTACTGTTGGGCCGACACTGCTGATCCTACAGCAGACACTCAAATGTCCATTTGTTTGCTTTTCACACAGCACAAACATTGTCCATTGAACATGTCCCTTTGTTTTCTTTCACACAGAAACACTTCGTCTTCTCACCTTTGAGACGTCTTCACTCGTTTTTACCCTCCTGAGCGCACACCACTTCAGAAGGTCTTCCCCATGCTCACTCAGCTTTCAGGGGGCACACAGGACTGTCCTCTACCCACATGGCGTCAGGATGCAGCCGTTTGTCTGCCTTCCTCTCCCAGCCCACACGGCGACAGGAGGCAGCCGTCAATAGATTTTCTCTGGACAAATTATAGAGGCCTTGATCTCCTCATTCCGAACAGCTGAATGGTTTTCAACTTCCTGCTGGCTCTCTCTGCAGCCAACACCCTATAGTATCAGTGAACTTTCTAAATCAGGTGGAAATGTATCTCCTTCCTGTGACTACATTCCCAGATTTACCTGACTTCCTGTCACATACCCCCCCCTCTTGTTTCAACCCTAGGGTTGGGACACAGATTTCCAGGCACGCATGTGTCAAGCACTGCTGACTCACTGATAAGCCTCCTAGTATCCTCAAGCTTCCGGGTGAAACTGTTTCTGTCATCTTCATTGACAGATTTCTCATAAATGTCACACAGTTTGTCTCTCATATCATATACACATTCCCTAACTGCATTTTTGGCATCATTTCGCTCCTTCTCAAGTTTGTCTTGCATACAAGTTTGTCCTATCCGCCATGGAGGACCGTGATCCATAGGCAACTCAATTGGGCTAGTCTTAATGTCTTCAACATTCTTAAGACGCCTCTCTCTGCAATCCATAAAGGTTTTCCACAAAACTTTGAGAACCTTTGCTTCACTAAGCTTTGTTCCAAGTAGGGACTCTTGACATCCCTCTGTGACTTGAGTTGCCTCTCCATACAGCTGTACACAATCATTGACTTTTTGTTGTAAAAGGGAATGATCTTCCTTCTTGAGCTTTGCTTGCTCTAAGATGCTGTGCAGAGGATTTTCCAATTGAGACAACAGGCTGTCACACATTTCTTCAAAGTGACCCCTGTTCCTTTTCCCAGAGATATCAATATCATTCACCAAACATTTCATATTCATAGGCAGATCTGAAGCATTTGCACTCATCAACTTCTTAAACTTTTCGCCCTCCTGAGCGAGTCGCAGTAAAGGCCTACTATTTGATTTGATATTCAGTTTATATTTCTTGCCAAACTCTTCACAGAAGTAGCCAACCAGAACATCATCAACTTTCCTTCCACCAACATAGGGGTTAAAGGCAACAACACAGTTGAACCCAGCGATCTGGGTGGTATCCATTATAGACCTCCTCTCTGCATCAGTGAAGAAGCATGGAACTGCAACACATTCTTTTACAGGTTTCTTCAATGCACTTTCTGCTGAACTATTTGACCGCTCAAGGTCACCTAGTTCTTTTTCTCTAGCTGAATTCCACATGGAATGCATCTCAAGATCACGATCAAACTTCTGCCACCCGTCTTTCACCAGTTCCATTTTGGAAACACTCCCTGAAAGGCACTTATTCATTTGCTTCACGTTTTCACCAACAGCCTTAGTTTTCCCCACTAGGTTTTCAGCCTGAACTGAGAAATCATCACATTTCTTACTCAGCTCCTTTGTTTGCTGAAGTTCTAATGATACATTTTCCAATGCTTGAAGTTTTTGAAGGAACGGTTTATTCCAAAGGGGTGATTCAAGCCACATGTCATCACATTTCTGAGGCTCACTCAGGACAGACCCCAAAACACTGATCCTTTTAAAAACTGCATCAGGCACACTATCCCCTCTTTGGGACAGATCCTCTGTTGCCTGGAATTCCTCTTCCAGTTCCTGCAACGGAATCTTCATCTCTTCTACTTGCTGTTCTAAGGCTCGTTTAGACTTTTCTAGCTCCTGAACGCTTTTCTCAACCTCATCCTTGTAGCTGACCACATGTTCCATCTCTGTACATAGCTGCTTGTTAACTCTTTCTAGTTCAGCCTTAGACTCTAGAGCTTCCTCCAAAGAGCGAGCCAAGAACAGGGCTTTGCTCTCGTTATCACGCGCCTCCGCTTCTGCGCGGTCGCGTTCTTCTGCATATTTTGCAGACACAGTCTTCTCTTCACCAAGCATCTGATCAAACTTCTTTTTCACATCTTCAACACACTGTAATGAACCAACGCTTTCTTCCATGCGTTTTTTCATATCCGCTATCTGAGCTTGCAATGTTGCGACTTGCTCTGATAGGTTTTTCTTTTCTTCCGCCTCCTCTTTTAATTGTTCCAGGAAGCCATTTTTCTCATCTTCCATTTGTTTGAGCTTTGTGCTAAAACTCAGCCTTTGACACCTCTCTTCCTGTAAGAGTTCCTGCGTGTCTTGCAGCTGCGATTCCAAGATAGAAAAATCTTCCGCAATTTCTCTAGATTTGCTGTCTGCTTGAGAAAGCTGATTTGTAACATTGTCCAACTCAACCTGCAGTCGGTTTGCCTTCTCTGACAGCTTAGCACACAATCGGTCACCTTCTGACACCTTGACTTGCGATTCCAGAAGCTGTGCCTCTACTTTTTCCCTCTTATGTTCACAATCTCCTTTTCCCTGCATAAGAGCCTTCACCTCATTGGCTAGTTTCTGGGAATGAGACTGTAATTCTGCCACACAGGCTTCTTTCTCCTTTAACTGCTGCTGGAAACGTTGGGCTTCACCTTTCCAACTTTCACAGTCTGCACGTAATTCATCTACCACATTGCTCAAAGTGGTGAGCTCATACACAGTACTCAGTAATTTAGCCTCTCTTTCACTTTTCTCGTTGTCGCTGAGAGACAATGTCGCTTTCAGAGCAACATTCTGTTCCTGCGACTCCTGCAGGTCTATTTTTGTAGCTCCCAAAGACTGAAGACTTTTTTCCAGCTGATTACGCAACTCCAACATATCAGCCATACTTTGCTTCTGCAAAGTCTGAATTTCACTTTCCTTTTCCATGAGGATGGTATCTTTCTCCATTATAGTCTCTCTGCGTTTTTGCAACTCGACCAAAAGAAGAGCAGTGGATTCTTCCCACTGTGACACATGAGACTTGAGTAGTTCATTCGTTTCCTGCAAGTTTCTATGCTCCATTTTAAGCAATTCCAAGGCTTGTTCCTTTTCTTCCATTTTCCGTTGCAAGGCATCCAACTCAGCCCTGCACACATACTCGGTTTCCTCCAAACCGATGGCCTCCATTGGCTGCTGGCGTCTCTGTTTCCAGCCTGCCATGCTCTCTTGATGAGCCTTTTGTTGAGCTGCAAAGCTCCGCTGAAAATCCGCATTTGCCTGCTGTTGAGCTGCATTTGCCTGCTGTTGAGCTGTATTTGATATAATCAGTTGTTTCAACATCTCCTCCATTTTGAGCTTACTTTTCATCTGAGCACACTGCGTCTCCATAGCAGTTTCATCAGTGTTGCTAGGGACAACAACCTTCCTCTTTAGTAGACTCTCTTTAGGCATGGATGGGGCTGGTTCAGACGGTAACATCCCCTCCATCCATAGAATCCGGTCTCTCATTTCATCTATCTTTGCATTTTTCAGGCGTTTGGATCGCCCCATCTTCAATAACTCCACAAATTTTTCACAGTCCAGCAAAAAAAATTTCAGACCACTGTCTCTTTAACACATGTAGTTTTTCTCTCTCTTGCAAGATCTCTTTTCCTGCACACACAGTTTGTGCAGTCACTTGCACCAGACACAACAAAGTTCATCAAAAAATTTTGAGACCCCTGTCTCTTTAAAACACATTTTTTTTTTTTTTCTGTCAGGATCTTCTCTCCTGCACACATAGATTGTGCAATCTCATGCACCAGACAAAGTTCATCAAACATTTGCACTTCCTTGCAGGGATCTTGCTGCTTCTGCCCGCATCCTCCACCATATGTGAGGGATTAGCTCGGTGGTAGGCGTATGGGTGACCCCTTTGGGGGGGTCGGCACACAGGGAGATAGCCGAGGAGTGGTTGAAAACAATAGTTTTTGGTTTATTCTTCAAACAAGTGCATGCAGCAAAAACATCAAAATAAAATAAAACACAAAATAAATCCTGGCCGCTGTGGGCGTCTACCTTCTCACAGCTGGAACCTACCTAAGAAGTCTTCCCAACCTACTGTTGGGCCGACACTGCTGATCCTACAGCAGACACTCAAATGTCCATTTGTTTGCTTTTCACACAGCACAAACATTGTCCATTGAACATGTCCCTTTGTTTTCTTTCACACAGAAACACTTCGTCTTCTCACCTTTGAGACGTCTTCACTCGTTTTTACCCTCCTGAGCGCACACCGCTTCAGAAGGTCTTCCCCATGCTCACTCAGCTTTCAGGGGGCACACAGGACTGTCCTCTACCCACATGGCGTCAGGATGCAGCCGTTTGTCTGCCTTCCTCTCCCAGCCCACACGGCGACAGGAGGCAGCCGTCAATAGATTTTCTCTGGACAAATTATAGAGGCCTTGATCTCCTCATTCCGAACAGCTGAATGGTTTTCAACTTCCTGCTGGCTCTCTCTGCAGCCAACACCCTATAGTATCAGTGAACTTTCTAAATCAGGTGGAAATGTATCTCCTTCCTGTGACTACATTCCCAGATTTACCTGACTTCCTGTCACAATATATATATATATATATATATATATATATATATATATATATATACACACACACACACACACACACACACACACACACATATATCTATACATAATATATAATGCATGAATTATAATCTAATCAATAATATAATTTTATTATATATATTATATATTAAAAAATAAATCAAATTTATCACATCTGGGATGTCTACTAGACTCTTGTTTTGGTCAGGTTTAATTCAGTAATTACTAAGAATTGTAGGCCTATAATACATAACGCCAAATTTCCATGAAAACAATTGTACCGCTTTTGGTATGTAATTCCTGACATAATCATACCGCCAGGGAGGTTAAAGAAAAAAGGGCTTTGTATATAGACAACAAGAGTAAAAAAAAAAGTGTCATTATCGATTCCAGAGTTTCATTTGAGTTTTTTTTATTATGATTGAATTTAAAAAAATAAAAATAATGCGTGAAAAAGAAGAGAGATAAAATAGTTTGTGGATATAGTATACACATCTATATGTTTACAGGAGTTGATAATGTGCAATAATGTCACAGTGTAACTTAAAAGCAGACATGTACACTTCAGGAAAATGTGTGGCTGTCAATATTTCAATATTCATTTTATAAAGTGGATAGCATGTAACTGACACAAGATTACCGTAATTGTAAATAAAAATTGAAAGTGTCATGAAGTGTCATGAAGAAAGTATGGGGCTTCCCATTGTTGGCCTTCTTTAAAAACGCTAGTTGCCTGGCGGTGTTTGACTTTTGAGTCACTTAACTCGAACAAGCATGCTGTAAATGAGCGTCAGAAAATTGCCCTCATCTTTTTACCTCTGGTTCAGCAGCTCAAACGTAATTGAAGCCAAACTATCAGGATTAAAGCCAGGGAGCTATCATCCTCAAAAGATAATCTTTCATGAGTGAGTTATTTTAGGGCCCATTATACCTTGGCGCCTTGTTGCACTGAATTAACTTACACATGTTATTGTGCATCTTTTTTACCTTGTGTTAAGGAAATTCATTACAGTGCAATGAATGGGCTGGGAATGCACCAAATTGTTCCCAAAAAACATAAATGCCCAATTGTTGCAACGCAATGCACGGTAGTAGTTTACTATAGTTACATATGGTATATTTTGCAGTACACTACAGCATATGTCTCTTTTCTTGCATTGGAGTGCCACTAAAACTGAATGCTACCGAAATGTGCTAACGTATTCGCTTAAGCACCAATGTTAAAGTAAAGTGGTTGTAAACTTCAGACATACAAGGTAAAAAAAGCACACCCCTCTATAGTGTGTACTAGCTTGAATCCAAAGCACCAAGTCTGTTTGTTCTTTGATTCCTCTGCTATCTGCATGAGTCACTGGTAGAAGTCTAGGCTGACACCTCAGCCTCCAATGAGACAGCCCTCTCCCCTCTAGCATACAACAGGTGACTCAGACTTAGCTCTGTTTTTCTTTATGGGTCTGTGTAAACAGAGTGTGTCCATTCCCTCCAAATAGTTTTCACAGAGCTCTGTGCTCTGCAGTTTGTTTGATGTCCGACCACTGCTTTCTACTTTTGAGAGATTCTGTGTAAAATGTGTGTTTGTGTGAAGAACACAGGCATACATTTAACCCTTTGATCACCCCCAGTATTAACCCCTTCCCTGCCAGTGTGACTATTACAGTAAAAGTGCATATTTTTAGCACTGATCACTATAGTAATGTCACTGGTCCCCAAAAAGTGTAAAAAATTTCATTTTGGTGGTCCGATCTGTCCGCCACAATGTTGCAGTCCCTCTAAAAATTGCAGATCGCCGCCATTACTATTAAAAAAAATAGATAAATAGTCCAAA
The DNA here is from genome assembly GCF_965119305.1 of Pelophylax lessonae. NCBI lineage: Eukaryota > Metazoa > Chordata > Amphibia > Anura > Ranidae > Pelophylax > Pelophylax lessonae. The sequence goes on along the minus strand of NC_138772.1, from coordinate 313,224,567 downwards.
AGTCTATCCCATAGTTTGTAAATGCTATAACTTTTGCACAAACCAATTAAAATATGCTTTTTGGGATTTTTTTTTTTTTTACCAAAAATATGTAGCAGAATACAAATTGGCCTAAACTGATAGAAAAATTTAATTTTTAATATTTTTTATTGGGAATGTTTTATAGCAGAAAGTAAAAAATATGGTGTTTTTTTTCAAAATTGTCGCTCAATTGTTTTGTTTATAGCGCAAAATCTAAAAACCTTAGAGGTGATCAAATACCACCAAAAGAAAGCTCTATTTCTGGGGGAAAAAAGGACATCCATTTTATTTTCCGTTAAAATAACGCAGTGCCGAATCGCAAAGAATGGCCTGGTCATTAAGGGGGCAAATCCTTCCGGGGCTGAAGTGGTAATTATATACGTAAAAGGGGGCAGCCATAACATACAGTTTATAGGCTTTGCTTCCTATTTAGCACCACTGTCTAGTTGTGTGCCTTGCTAGTCCTCTTATCTCACTAAAATGTTATCAGTCAGGGACTGTCAGATCAAAAAAGCTGACTTTACCCAGTCTCTCATCTGCTGCTAGCCAGGGATCATCATTTGATCTAAGCTGCTTAGACTTTAGGTCACAAGAGATTACTTGCAAGCACTATTTTCATGAAACAGATGTTTTTTCTTAACTTAAATGTAATAGTAAACTTTGAATAAGAATCAGCAGTCACGTACACTCAGCCGCACATGCACAGATCACTGAACATTTACACCCCCAAATCTGTACTTTGGTGATGATACTCCCACGCGTGACGTCAGGAGTGACGTCACCACGGCCAGGTCATTCAAACAGTTGAATGCATGGAACCCGGAATTAAGACCTGGTGAAGATGGAAGTATCTGGGGCCGCCAGATCCATCACACCCCAGCGCTTTAGGACAGTTAAATCCCGCTGTGCATACTAGCGCTATTTGGCATAACCCACATGAGGGCCCCTAAAAAGAGAAAACATCACGGATTTAACTACTGCTTTAAAGTGTAGTTTTACTTTTGCAGTCGATTTTGAGAAACCCATATCTAATAATAATGTGGAATGTATGTTCTTTTGGTAAAGAGCATTAATTGTTATCTAGTAGAGATGGGCTTGGGTGTGTTCAAGTTCCCACGTGCCCGATCCCGGCAGGAAGCCAACACTGCACACCGCTAATCACAGGCACTGAGACATTAACCGGTCTGTGCAGATCGGGAAATGTCTCAGTGCCTGTGATTAGTGGAGTGCAGTGTCGGCTTCCTGGTGGGATCGGGCAAGTGGGAACTCGAACACGTCCGAACCCATCTCTATTATCGAACTATTATGGGCAAAGTTCCGCTTTAACTCAGAGGAAAGGACTTCACTTACCTCAATCTAAGAACTCCCCTCCCGGTCCAGAAACCGATGAATTTCACTCACTGGTCCAGGTAGCCAAGGAGTGACTCTATAGTAACAGGTAAGTGGCCTGTTAGTAATCCTGTAGCTGGCACATTGTCCCCAGTGACAGGATCAGTTGACTGACAGGTGTCTAAGAGAAAGTATAGAGTCAATAGCTATGCTGCCTGGCAGAGGTTTCTAATTCACATAAGTGAATAAACCTATTTACACATCCTTTGGGTAAAAAGGCACTCCACTGATGCCCATTTGAATTTTGTATTTATTTTCTGGAGCTCAGCTTTAGGACTCATTGATATTTTTGCAGTACATTAACGTGCATTATGTCATAGTTTAAGGTGTGTTGCTTTAAGGCAGTTCATTGAAAATAATGGGTTTCCTATACACCAAAATGTCCCTAAAATCCGACATGCCACAAAATTTGTAACGCACTGCAAGGCACTGTGGTGCTTTGGCTTGCATTGTGGCATGCTGTAACGCATGTGTGACTGCACCCCAATGCATGTAACGTGGGGGTTGCCATGCATTAAGCAATGCAAAGGTGTAAATGGGCCCTTGAGGATTTTGAGTCTGCAGTTATTTTACAGTACATACAGTTTGCAAATGTATTTCAGAAATAAACCTTAAAGTTTAACTAAAGGCATTTTTTTTTTTAGTTTTGGATACACCATAGAGGGATTAGAATGCTTGTCAGTTTGTATTGCTGTCTGTGCCCCCATTAGGGAGATTCACCCTCTCTATTTGTCCTGTTTACCATTATCATTGAAAGTAAAAGAAAATCCCAAATTTTGGGTTGTCCTCTGAAAAGTAATAGAGGGTAAATCTTCCAATGGAGACACTAATTCTGATGACTTGGAGGTCCCCAAGAAATTCCATTAATTTGCAGCAATTTCCTATCACTTCCTGTTTGGCTATGGGACAGGAAGTGAATGGAAATCTCTGCAATGGGACATAAATGGTGAGAAAAAATCGAACAGAGGTTAAAACCTTCCCTTGCGCTATCCAAAATTAAAAAAAAAAAAGTTTTGCCTATAGTTCTACTTTAAAGCGGAGTTCCACCCTCAAAATTAACTTTTCACAATCCACTTGCTTTAATTTACCTAAAAAAAAATTGGATAATTAATTTTTTTTTGATTCACTTACTTTGTTTTTAAAGAAAATATACTTACCTTCCTTCCTCTTCCTCCCTCTGCGGCTGCGGCCCGGGCCGTCACTTCCTCCTTGCATTGACTCCTGGGAGATGAGCGTCATCGATCCCAGGAGTCAATGCGCCCAGAAGCTGTGCAGGGATGACGTGCCTGCATCGGAAGTGACGAGCAGGGCCGGTGTAGGGCATTCTGGGACTCCGACGTCACCGAAGAGAACCCCGAAGAGGACGCTCCGGCTTTAGCTGCCCACACCTGAGATAGCAGCGCTGGACAAGACATTTTCAAGGTAAGTATTTATTCTAAAAGGTAAGTGAAACAGGGGACAGTTCAGAGGTTATCGTTGCTTAAATGCACTAGCCCTGACTGTCCCGGGGGTATTTTTATCTAAAAAAATATTTTCAGGGTGGAACTCCGCTTTAATAGCAAGTATGGCTTCACACTCACATAATATACCAATGACAATCTCCCTAATGACAGGTGTACACAGTCCCAGAATCAGCACGTAGCCAACCAAATTGGCATACTAAACCTACACATACAGTACAACCATGTGTTTAGTTGTACACTTCAGTGTTGTTAAAGTGGAGTTCCACCCTAAAATGATACTTACCTCCATCTTCTCGCTCCGGGTCACCTGAAAAACAAATGGATAATCGCATTTTTTTTTTTTTTTACTTACCTCGTAGAGAAGAAAATATACTCACCTTACTTCCTTCTTCCTCCCCTCGGCTTCCTCACTTCCTGGCTTTGCAATGATTCCTGGGAGCTGAACGTCATCGCTCCCAGGAATCATTGCGCCTGGGACGGCCCCGCTGTCACTTCCGGTGCGCGCGTGTCATTCCCTTCTAAACAGCTTCGGGGCATGCTGTGGAGGGATGACGCGCGCGCACCGGAAGTGACGGCGGGGCCGGTGCAGTGCATCGTGGGACCGAAGAAGACGGAAGAGGACGCAGAAGAGGATCGCGCTGGCTTCAAGCTGCCCACACCTGAGATGGCAGCGCTGGACACTACTTTTTCAAGGTAAGTATTTGTCCTAAAAGGTAAGTGCAATCCGGGACAGATCAGAGGCTAGCCATTGTGGAATGTACTAGCCCTGACTGTCCCGGGGGTATTTTTATTAAAAAAAAGTATTCCAGGGTGGAACTCCGCTTTAATAATGAGAGAAGGGTCTTCTTTAACCACTTGCCGACCGCCCACTGCAGTGTTACTGCAGCAGGCTGACTCAGCTGCGCAAATCGACATAGGGGTACGTCGGTTTGCAGAAGCGCTTCTGGGGGCGAGTGAGCACCGCCGGCAGTGCGCTCTTGCCCTTGCTAGGCAGCAGGGATGCCGATTCATGGGACTGGCGGCCGCGATTGCCGCTGGGCACCCGCGATCACTCCCTGCTGAGGCAACAGCTGACCGTTGTTCTCTCTGAAATGATCACAGAGCACATGTGATCCTTCTATATAGGATCATAGGTTTCTATGATCATTTCACAAGTCCCACCCCCCAGCAGTTAGTGTCATTATTACAGTAACAGTGCAGATTTTTTTAGCACTGATTACTGTGGTCCCCCCAAAAGTGTCAAAAATGTCAATTAGGGGTCCGATCTGTCTGCCGCAATGTCGCAGCCCCGCTAAAAAGTGCAGATCGCTGCCATTACTAGTAAAAAAAAATAAAAATAAGAATGCCATAAATCTTTCCCCTAGTTTGTAGATGCGATAACTTTTGCTCAAAAGGATCAAAATACACATTATTGCGATTTTTTTTAACAAAAAATATGTAGCAGAATACAAATTGGCCTATAAGGATGAAAAATTTAGATTTTTAAATTTTTATTTTTGGGAATGTTATATAGCAGAATGTGAAAAATATTGTTTTTTTTTTTTCAGAATTGTCGCTCTTTTTTTGTTTATAGTTCAAAAAATAAAAATCACAGAAGTGTTCAAATACCACCAAAAGAAAGCTCTATTTGTGGGAAAAAAAGAACATCAATATATATTTTTCTGGTACAGTGTTGCACGATCGCGCAATATTTCCGTTAAAGTATCGCCAAAAATGGGCTGGTCATTAGGGGACAAATCCTTCTGCTCCAGAACTGGTTAAATGGCATCCCAGCATACAATGTAATTTCTTGTTTCTCTATCAGCATATTGTTATAACCAGATCTTCAAATAACATTAGCCTAGCATTTGCCTGACATAGAACAAGTATGGTGTCCTTACTACACCTTCTCTTGAAGTCACAAAGCAATTAGTGTGTAGAAACATGGTATAATCACATTAAATGGAATGTGGTAATCCTCATGCTGTTAGGCAAGCATGATTGAAAGAGACAGCTCTGTCTTCTTGTCCCTGAAAGGTATGAAATAATTTTACTGCATTTATCTGATTCCCCATATGTTTTCTATCAGCTTAGTCCACTTGGCTGGGGTTAGAACAAGCAAATAAGGATAACCGACAGAATGCAGGGAGATTTATAGCCAGCCTTTTGTTTAATTGGGATCTGCATAATGTTTGGCAGGGAAGAAGAAATGAAATGTGATGTGATCTAATAACATGGTTCTCATCTTCTGTCTTTCAGTTTTTTCATTGGTTGCACCATTACTTAGTACCACGTTCCTGTTCCAGCGGCTCCTGAGCATTTTTCTTTCTTTTATGTCCTCCTATATTCTCTTCAGCACAGGGTATTGTCTTTTTTCTTATCCCTGAATTATTCATTTTTTTTTTTATGTATAAAAAAATCAATTATATGTTTCAGTAGCTATGCATTAAACAGTGTTACCAGAGTAATGACATCAGATGAGGGATGCAGTACTACCAGGTTATAGGAAAAGTGCCATGATACAAAAGCCTTAACAGAGCATTGTCCGAATCCCACTCACCCCCTCTGCTTACTGGTAATAATGCAGTGTTGTTCACACCTCTACAACACTTGCCTGCTCTTCTGTTGCCCACAAAAATACATCCCTCAAATGAACAGTTAAGAATTTCATCCTGCTTGTTTTGGACTGATTAGAACACCAGGAAAGCACATACTACTCATTCTGTTGTGAGGGCTTTATGTTTTGTAAAGCACAGTTTACAGCTATCAACTGCTAAAAGTAACACTAAACAATATCATTATTCTCCAAAAATAATCCATATCACCTACTACTTAAAGTGGTTGTAAATGTACAAGGTTTTTTTTACCTTGATGCATTCTATGCATCAAGGTAAAAAAAAAAAAACTCTGTGTACAGCAACCTCCCAACCCCCTCTAATATTTACCTGAGCCCCCTCTTGATCCTACGATGTCCACGAGAGTCTTGCTTCTCTGGGTACTCACACTCCTGATTGATCACTGTCAATCACAGCCAGTAAACCAATCAGGAGACGGAGAGGCGGAGCTGAGCCACAGCATTCGTGTGAATGGGAACAAGCCGTGGCTTGGGGGCGCGCCAGAGCAAGCTGCTTGCTGTGGGGGGCACCTGGCAGGAGGGAGGGGCCAGGAGCGCCAGCCTGGGACCCAAGAAGAGGAGAATCTGGGCTGCTCTGTGCAAAACCACTACACAGAGTAGGTAAGTAGAACATGTTTGTTGTTTTAAAAAAAAAAAAAAACAAAGTTTTAATATCGCCTTAATGGCCCTGTAATTTTTTTTTTTTTTTTTAATTCTTTGGAATGAGCAAGGCACATTAGTTGCAGTCATGTGCACAGTTCTATTGCCACTACAAATTCTGTAGTCTCTAGTCAGTCTCACGAGCTAAAGAGGGTGGTTATGTTCCTACGTAAATGTGACCATGGAGAATGAACGTAGCTACCTTCTAACAGGAAGTCTGATCACTAGAATTCGGAGATTTGGAGGAGATATTATTATATTACATACTGGAATATAATTTTTTTAAACCAGAATTTAGGGTCACTTCAATAATATGAGATGTTTGCTCTCATATATTTCTGTGCCTGGTTGGAGGCCTGCTAAGAAATTGAGATGACTTATTTTCAATGACTAGCCTGGTGCATGCATCATTTAGAGCCTCTTGGAAGGCTGAACTTTGCACAAACAATCACCCCAAGAAGGAATTGTTTTTTACTTTTAAAACCATCATTATTGTATGGCGCTGATTTTGGAACAAATAATTTCACCACAAAACAATTGTAAATTTCCACTGACTCACATAGCATGCCAGTAATTCATGCCTCGTTCACACAGGGCGTACATAACCGTGTGCCTGGGAGGGGCTGTGTTTACCCGCATAGGGATGCACAGATGTCACATTGGGAGCAGTGGCTGTGTCTGTGCAGCCTCTGTGTCCCAATTGACAGCAATGGGACTGCCTGTATGGGGATACATGGAACATGTGTACATCCCCTTGTGGGTAAACATGGGCATATGGTTACATACACCCCATTTGAACGAGGCCTAAATGTTAACCTTTATCAAGCCATACCCTTTCTCTACTCTATAACCCTTAATCTCATCCATAACTGTAACACAACCCAACCTTTGTTAAAGCCTATCCCTATTCCTTACTCATTAACCCTCAGCCCACCCCTAAATGTAAACCTAAATCAAAATTACATTTTTAATATATAAGAATATTCTTTTAATAGCCGTAATCTTAACATTGATACTATTTTTGGGAGTATATATATATATATATATATATATATATATATATACAGTGCATTGCGAAAATATTCGGCCCCCTTGAACTTTTCGACCTTTTGCCACATTTCAGGCTTCAAACATAAAGATATAAAACTAATTTTTTGTGAAGAATCAACAAGTGGGACACAATCATGAAGTGGAACGAAATTTATTGGATATTTCAAACATTTTTAACAAATAAAAAACTGAAAAATTGGGTGTGCAAAATTATTCAGCCCTCTTAAGTTAATACTTTGTAGCGCCACCTTTTGCTGCGATTACAGCTGTAAGTCGCTTGGGGTATGTCTCTATCAGTTTTGCACATCGAGAGACTGAAATTTTTGCCCATTCCTCCTTGCAAAACAGCTCGAGCTCAATGAGGTTGGATGGAGAGCGTTTGTGAACAGCAGTTTTCAGTTCTTTCCACAGATTCTCGATTGGATTCAGGTCTGGACTTTGACTTGGCCATTCTAACACCTGGATATGTTTATTTGTGAACCATTCCATTGTAGATTTTGCTTTATGTTTTGGATCATTGTCTCGTTGGAAGACAAATCTCCGTCCCAGTCTCAGGTCTTTTGCAGACTCCATCGGGTTTTCTTCCAGAATGGTACTGTATTTGGCTCCATCCATCTTCTCATCAATTTTAACCATCTTCCCTGTCCCTGCTGAAGAAAAGCAGGCCCAAACCATGATGCTGCCACCACCATGTTTGACAGTGGGGATGGTGTGTTCAGGGTGATGAGCTGTGTTACTTTTATGCCAAACATAACGTTTTGCATTGTTGCCAAAAAGTTTGATTTTGGTTTCATCTGACCAGAGCACCTTCTTCCACATGTTTGGTGTGTCTCCCAGGTGACTTGTGGCAAACTTTAAATGACACTTTTTATGGATATCTTTAAGAAATGGCTTTCTTCTTGCCAATCTTCCATAAAGGCCAGATTTGTGCAGTATACGACTGATTGTTGTCCTATGGACAGAATCTCCCACCTCAACTGTAGATCTCTGCAGTTCATCCAGAGTGATCATGGGCCTCTTGGCTGCATCAAATAACAAGGAGAAGAGAGAACCGCTCCGGTGAGGGGATATTCCCACAAACACATCCAACACAGGTGCAGGCAAGGATCCGCAATCCAGACAGCAGCAACTTGTGAGTACAGAGAGCTGCACCACTGGTTGAAGACGTGCAATTGTAAAATCCAAGTTTATTGAAGTCCAAAGGGTAAAAACATTCAAAATGTAACCACAACAGACAGAGACATGGGAGAAAAGCACGGCGGTTGACGCGTTTCACGGAGTCTTCCACTTAGTCGTAACCATGCATGAACATTACAAAACACTGCTTTAAATAGAGGAAAAACATTTCGTGTGCTCCTCCTTGATTGCAATTGTTTGAGCACACAGCTGCAGATAGTGATCCTCAATTAAATACACGTAGATGGCCCAGCAGGATTTGTTAGTATGTTTAAGCTTCACCCCAAACCAAATACATAATAAAGTATATCGGTAAAAATATATATATATAATAGATGTAATGAATATAAAACACCTAGCGCATGAGTGAAGCCCAAAACCAAAAAAAGGAAAGAAAAAATAAAGAAAATGGAGAGGGTAAAGGAATATGTGTAAAAGAATGGTAAAAATGAAAATGGATAAAAAATGAATGATAATAAATGAAAAAAACTTGAAAAAACAGGAAAAGTATATAGGAAGAAAAAATAATAATAGTAAGATGATAAATGGTTGAAAAGGAGAAAGGGAAAAAATGGAAAAAGGGGAGGAGCCAGAGAGCAAAGAGATACTTAGATGAAATATATGTATTACCCATATAAGATGGGAAAATCTGAAAGGCATGGCACCATCCATTGAGTATATCCCTACAGCTGTGTGCACAACCAAAGAACGATCCACAAGAACACCATATATCCCTAATCCAAAAAGTTAATTAAAAAAAACATATATATTGGAGGATATTGATTAGCAACTAACCTTCCCGGTAAACCAAATACATGCATATAGTGAGTGGCATAATAATGCCAATAGAAACATATACATATATAAAGAATACATGGAATAAATCACTTGCAGATCTATGCAAATAATCCAATATAATGGATAGCACACTAATGCAAATGAACATATATATAGTTATATACACATATCTAGAATATATGAAGTATACCATATGCCGATCTAGACAGATCTTAAATGTCAAATGCAATATACGTAGTTAACAAAGAGAACATATATGGATAATTAATGATCCCACATTTCACACACATGGATACAAGTAAGTTCAAATTGAATACTAATCAAGAGCGGATGCACACTCCGATGCGTAAACTGTGGGTAATAATACATAGGATATCTAAAGCCATGAAAATCCTAAACATAAACATACACATGAACATAAACGATTATATGTCACAGTAGATATCCCAAATATTGCAAAACATCCATATATGCAACGATACATACATATCGATTACCGGAAATAAATTGGATGGTCCACTACACACATTATCATCAGATATAAGCATCCCAACCCGACTAAAAAGGTTCAAAAGACAAGAAAGAACAAAAATAAATGATAATAGGAATGAAAAAGGAAGGAACAAAAAAAAACAACAAAGGAACAAAGAACAAGAGCATAGAGAAGAACAACAGAGAGACACAGAATGGCCGGACAAAGAAAACATATATATCGATGCATATAGGGACGAGTAGCAAATACACTAAAGACATACAGTGGGTACGGAAAGTATTCAGACCCCCTTAAATTTTTCACTCTTTGTTATATTGCAGCCATTTGCTAAAATCATTTAAGTTCATTCTTCTTCCTCATGAATGTACACATAGCACCCCATACTGACAGAAAAACACAGAATTGTTGACATTGTTGCAGATTTATTAAAAAAGAAAAACTAAAATATCACATGGTCCTAAGTATTCAGACCCTTTGCTCAGTATTTAGTAGAAGCCCCCTTTTGATCTAATACAGCCAGGAGTCTTTTTGGGAAAGATGCAACAAGTCTTTCACACCTGGATTTGGGGATCCTCTGCCATTCCTCCTTGCAGATCCTCTCCAGTTCTGTCAGGTTGGATGGTAAACGTTGGTGGACAGCCATTTTTAGGTCTCTCCAGAGATGCTCAATTGGGTTTAAGTCAGGGCTCTGGCTGGGCCATTTAAGAATAGTCACGGAGTTGTTGTGAAGCCACTCCTTCCTTATTTTAGCTGTGTGCTTAGGGTCATTGTCTTGTTGGAAGGTAAACCTTCGGCCCAGTCTGAGGTCCAGAGTACTCTGGAGAAGGTTTTTGTCCAGGATATCCCTGTACTTGGCCGCATTCATCTTTCCCTCAATTACAACCAGTCGTCCTGTCCCTGCAGCTGAAAAACACCCCCACAGCATGATGCTGCCACCACCATGCTTCAGTGTTGGGACTGTATTGGACAGGTGATGAGCAGTGCCTGGTTTTCTCCACACATACCGCTTAGAATTAAGGCCAAAAAGTTCTATTTTGGTCTCATCAGACCAGAGAATCTTATTTCTCACCATCTTGGAGTCCTTCAGGTGTTTTTTAGCAAACTCCATGCAGGCTTTCATGTGTCTTACACTGAGGAGAGGCTTCCGTCGGGCCACTCTGCCATAAAGCCCCGACTGGTGGAGGGCTGCAGTGATGGTTGACTTTCTACAACTTTCTCCCATCTCCTGACTGCATCTCTGGAGCTCAGCCACAGTGATCTTTGGGTTCTTCTTTACCTCTCTCACCAAGGCTCTTCTCCCCCGATAGCTCAGTTTGGCCGGACGGCCAGCTCTAGGAAGGGTTCTGGTCATCCCAAACGTCTTCCATTTGAGGATTATGGAGGCCATTGTGCTCTTAGGAACCTTAAGTGCAGCAGAAATCTTTTTGTAACCTTGGCCAGATCTGTGCCTTGCCACAATTCTGTCTCTGAGCTCTTCAGGCAGCTCCTTTGACCTCATGATTCTCATTTGCTCTGACATGCATTGTGATCTGGAAGGTCTTGTATAGACAGGTGTGTGGCTTTCCTAATCAAGTCCAATCAGTATAATCAAACATAGCTGGACTCAAATGAAGGTGTAGAACCATGGAGTGTCACAGCAAAGGGTCTGAATACTTAGGACCATGTGATATTTCAGTTTTTCTTTTTTAATAAATCTGCAACAATGTCAACAATTCTGTGTTTTTCTGTCAGTATGGGGTGCTATGTGTACATTCATGAGGAAGAAAAATGAACTTAAATGATTTTAGCAAATGGCTGCAATATAACAAAGAGTGAAAAATTTAAGGGGGTCTGAATACTTTCCGTACCCACTGTATATCCACATCCATATATAGCAATATATCAATATATCTGTTGTTCTCAAACATTATTATTATAATATATTCCAAAGAATGTCCAAAGATGTTGTGGAAATAGGAACTATATGTCAAAAGAATGATAATAGAATACCCGTATCCCTAAGTATAAGCACTACAACTATGAATAGAAGTGGGTAACATCCCATTCAAAGTTTAAACCGCCAGGTAATCGGGTCTGGAGTCTATGAATCCAGAAAACCTCCCTCTTACATAGAAGGCGGAACACATCCCCCCCTCTCAATGGAGTGATTACATGTTCGATCACTTGTACCGATATTAAAGACCAGTCACCATCATGTTCTGAATTGAAATGGCGGGCTACGTTAGTGGATTTCTGCAATCTGACATCACTTAAGTGTTCCCTAAACCTGTCCTTGCGTGTAGTGCGACCCACATATTGGACAAAGCACTCCTTACAGGTGATGAGATATATTAAAAATGTAGTATTACAGTTGGAAAAAAATTTTCTATGTAAGAGGGAGGTTTTCTGGATTCATAGACTCCAGACCCGATTACCTGGCGGTTTAAACTTTGAATGGGATGTTACCCACTTCTATTCATAGTTGTAGTGCTTATACTTTGGGATACGGGTATTCTATTATCATTCTTTTGACATATAGTTCCTATTTCCACAACATCTTTGGACATTCTTTGGAATATATTATAATAATAATGTTTGAGAACAACAGATATATTGATATATTGCTATATATGGATGTGGATATATGTCTTTAGTGTATTTGTTACTCGTCCCTATATGCATCGATATATATGATTTCTTTGTCCGGCCATTCTGTGTCTCTCTGTTGTTCTTCTCTATGCTCTTGTTCTTTGTTCCTTTGTTGTTGTTTTTTTTTTTTTTTGTTCCTTCCTTTTTCATTCCTATTATCATTTTTTTTTGTTCTTTCTTGTCTTTTTGAACCCAGTCGGGTTGGGATGCTTATATCTGATGATAATGTATGTAGTGGACCATCCAATTTATTTCCGGTTATCGCAATGTATATCGTTGCATATATGGATGTTTTGCAATATTTGGGATATCTACTGTGACATATAATCGTTTATGTTCATGTTTATGTTTAGGATTTTCATGGCTTTAGATATCCTATGTATTATTACCCACAGTTTACGCATCGGAGTGTGCATCCGCTCTTGATTAGTATTCAATTTGAACTTTACTTGTATCCATGTGTGTGAAATGTGAGATCATTAATTATCCATATATATGTTCTCTTTGTTAACTACGTATATTGCATTTGACATTTAAGATCTGTCTAGATCGGCATATGGTATACTTCATATATTCTAGATATGTGTATATAACTATATATATGTTCATTTGCATTAGTGTGCTATCCATTATATTGGATTATTTGCATAGATCTGCAAGTGATTTATTCCATGTATTCTTTATATATGTATATGTTTCTATTGGCATTATTATGCCACTCACTATATGCATGTATTTGGTTTACCGGGAAGGTTAGTTGCTAATCAATATCATCCAATATATATGTTTTTTTTTAATTAACTTTTTGGATTAGGGATATATGGTGTTCTTGTGGATCGTTCTTTGGTTGTGCACACAGCTGTAGGGATATACTCAATGGATGGTGCCATGCCTTTCAGATTTTCCCATCTTATATGGGTAATACACATATTTCATCTAAGTATCTCTTTGCTCTCTGGCTCCTCCCCTTTTTTCATTTTTTCTCTTTCTCCTTTTCAACCTTTTATCATTTTACTATTATTATTTTTTCTTCCTATATACTTTTCCTGTTTTTTCAAGTTTTTTTCATTTATTATCATTCATTTTTTATCCATTTTCATTTTTACCATTCTTTTACACATATTCCTTTACCCTCTCCATTTTCTTTCTTTTTTCTTTCCTTTTTTTGGTTTTGGGCTTCACTCATGCGCTAGGTGTTTTATATTCATTACATCTATTATATATATATATTTTTGCCGATATACTTTGTTATGTATTTGGTTTGGGGTGAAGCTTAAACATACTAACAAATCCTGCTGGGCCATCTACGTGTCTTTAATTGAGGATCACTATCTGCAGCTGTGTGCTCAAACAATTGCAATCAAGGAGGAGCACGCAAAATGTTTTTCCTCTATTTAAAGCAGTGTTTTGTAATGTTCATGCATGGTTACGACTAAGCGGAAGACTCCGTGAAACGCGTCAACCGCCGTGCTTTTCTCCCATGTCTCTGTCTGTTGTGGTTACATTTTGAATGTTTTTACCCTTTGGACTTCAATAAACTTGGATTTTACAATTGCACATCTTCAACCAGTGGTGCGGCTCTCTGTACTCACAAGTTGCCTCTTGGCTGCATCTCTGATCAGTCTTCTCCTTGTATGAGCTGAAAGTTTAGAGGGATGGCCAGGTCTTCGTAGATTTGCAGTGGTCTGATACTCCTTCCATTTCAATATTCTCGCTTGCACAGTGCTCCTTTGGATGTTTAAAGCTTGGGAAATCTTTTTGTATCCAAATCCAGCTTTAAACTTCTCCACAACAGTATCTCGGACCTGTCTGGTGTGTTGGCCAAGTCAAAGTCCAGACCTGAATCCAATTGAGAATCTGTGGAAAGAACTGAAAACAACTGCTGTTCACAAACGCTCTCCATCCAACCTCACTGAGCTCGAGCTGTTTTGCAAGGAGGAATGGGCAAAAATTTCAGTCTCTCGATGTGCAAAACTGATAGAGACATACCCCAAGCGACTTACAGCTGTAATTGCAGCAAAAGGTGGTGCTACAAAGTATTAACTTAAGGGGGCTGAATAATTTTGCACGCCCAATTTTTCAGTTTTTTATTTGTTAACAAAGTTTGAAATATCCAATAAATTTCGTTCCACTTCATGATTGTGTCCCACTTGTTGATTCTTCACAAAAAATTAGTTTTATATCTTTATGTTTGAAGCCTGAAATGTGGCAAAAGGTCGCAAAGTTCAAGGGGGCCGAATGCTTTCGCAAGGCACTGTATATATCATTTTTTTTCTTTTTTTTATGGCACAACAAAATTTTTAATAAAAAGTAAATTGGTAGCAGACAAGTTGGTTCTGGCTTTTGTAAATCAAGAAAAACTGAGGGCAAATATAATTTATTCTCCCACCGCAACAACAATGATCCTATTCCCTTTGTCACCAAACTGTTTTATAAACAGATAACTATGTGGATCTAGACATTTGAGAAATCAGAATTTAGTTGTAAAAATCTTGTATATTCCATTTTCATCAAATACACAGTAAATTGTAAACTTCAAAAGTTTCCTTTATTTTCTTTCTTTTCTAATCATGATAATTTTCTGCATAATTTTATGGTATTCTAAAAGATATTATGATTTGAGGCTTTCATGATTTGCTGAAGCTGCATTCTGTTAATTGTATTGAATTGTGTATGTAATAATTGCTTGCTTGTTTGTTTTTCTATTATACAGCTACAGACCAACACCAGGAATTTTCTAAAATCCACCCATGCAGTGGGACCCCCCACTGCAAGAGTTAAATACTTGCTATGTCTAAGAGGTAAAGTACAGAATGTGGTACTTACCTTACACCCCTGTTCCAACCTGCTTTGGTGCTCTGCTACTTTGCTTGAAGCTTCAGTTTGTGTCAGAATCTTGGTGCCATCATGTACAATGCAGAGACATTAACCCTGTAATGAATGCAGACAAGACTGGAGTGCTTCTGGAGTACAAAGCAGGCTGCAGGGGACTGGTTACAGCTCTGAAGGGACCCTGCTGGAGTGAGGAATGAGGTATTTATTGACACCTTATTCATACACCCTCGACATGAGTATTTAACCCTTACAGTGCAGGCTTCCCACTGCAAAGGAGGATTTTTTTTTTAATAACCAGGAGATGGGCTTGAATTTTTTTTTTTTTTACATCATATATTTTTATGGTTTTTAATTTATTTTCTTGATTTAGGTATGAAGCCCTTTTCCCTGTGGCTCTTTCCTGCTTGATGTTTGTATGGATATTTCTAGAGCAAGAAGCATTAGTAAAGCATGACCTTTCTTTCAAACAAAAGGTAAACATTTTTAGCATTAGCATTTAGGCATTTCCTGCTGTTTATAATATAAAGTCACATTTCATTACATGATCTTTAAAGCAAACCTGTACTTGCCCTACAGACATATCTTGTGCCAGGCACCTGTCCCCTGCACTCTGTCATTACATACTCCTGTCCCCTGTGCTCTGTGTGTAGTGTACTCCTGATGCTTGTGCTTTGTGTGTTACGTACTACTGACCCTTACAATCTGTTCCTTACACACTGCTGACCCCTTTGCTCTATGCTTTTGTACTTTTGATCCCTGAACCCTCTGGTTTATATACTCCTGACTCTTGCACTTTGTTCATTTTACACTCCTGTCCCCTGTGCTTTGTTAGATATATCTTTTTTCTGTGCTTTGTGTTTTTTTTATTTTTAAATATAATTCTCTTTGCTCTTCATTTTTTTCTTCGGACTCTTCAATTCTGTGCCTAAATATTTCGGACCCTCACAATTTGCTGTTTTGTACTCCTGCCCGCTGCATCATGTGCCTTACATACTCCTGTCCCCAATGCTTTTAATGCCTGACCCCTGTGCTCTGTGTTACATACTCTTGTCCCCTGAACTTTGTGCTTTATGTACTCTGTCCTGTGTGCTCTAGGTATTACATACTACTGACTCCTGCTTTGTGTGTTACATACTCCTGACCCCTGAACTTTCTATGCAATATTGTAAAGTACCATATTTATTGGCGTATAACATGCATTTTTTTTCTCCCTGAAAACAAAGTGCTAATAATATGTGCGTGTTATACGCTGATATATGCCTCGGAGTGGAATGTAGGGGGGGGGGGGGGCGCCAGATTACACAGATCGGGGATTTCCAGTTTACTCGGCTGCCGCTGTTATACGAAGTCCCGCCTCCTGGACCAGCTCCTGTGATAGGCCGTACACTGGTCAAAGGTCGGGACATGTGCTGTTTAACCACTTTACCACTAGAGCATTTTGCTGTCTTACGTCTGGGCCACATAAACAAAAAAAGAGCGTTTATTTTGAAAAAATAACAATATTTTTAACATTTTTTTATATGAAATTCCCCCCAAAAAAGATGTAAAAAACAATTTTTTAAAAATTTTTTGGCCAATTTGTTTTCTGCTACCCATGTTTGGTAAAAAAAATCGCAATAAGCGTATTTTGATTGGTTTGCGCAAAAGTTATTGCGTTTACTAACTAAGGGAAAGATTTCTGTCATTTTTGGTGTTTTTTTTTTAACGAGTAATGGCGGCGATCTGCGATTTTTTTTTGTGGGACTGCGACATTGCGGCGGACAGATCGGACCCTTGACTGACATTTTTGACACTTTTGGGGGTACCAGTGACATTACTGCAGTAATCAGTGCTATAAATATGCACTGTTACTGTAAAAATGACACTGGCAGGGAAGGGGTTAATTTTATTGGAGAGGGAGGGGTTAATGTATGCCTGGTGCTTACTAACGTGTGGGGGGGAGGTGACTGTGTGAGACAGGGACAGATCGGATGTCCAGCTATGCTGATCACTCCGATCTGTCACTCCCTGTCACTTAGGAGATCCGCCCGCTCTGTTTACACAGGCGGGCGGATCTCCAAACTGGATTCCCCGATGATCGGGGCAGAGCAGCGGCGATCGCCGCCGCTCCTCCCCTGGCCCGACTCCGGCTGTGAATGAAAACAGCGGGAGCGTGCCTCCGGCGGCGCGTGAGCGCCGCCTACAGGGGAGGAGTCTAGCGACGTAGGTCTACGTCGCTAGACGATAACGAGCCACTGTGCCGCAGTAGCAGCACAGTGGCTAGTGTTAAAGTAGTTAACATAGGCGCTGGTCCAGGAGGCCTGACTTCGTATGACAGCTACAGCTGAGTAAACGGGAGATCTTTGCTCTGTTTAATTCGGCAGCTCTAATCTCCTGAGGCTGCTGAGGGGCATTGATCAGGCTGCAATGATGGGCAATAGTGAGGCTACAGATGGGCGCTAATCAGGCTGCAGTGTTGGGCAAGGATGAGGCTGCATTGATGAGGTTGCAGATGGGCACTGATCAGGCTGCAATGATAGGCAATGGTGAGGCAGCAGGTGGGCATTGATCAGACTGCATTGATGGGCACTGGTGAGGCTGCATTGATGGGCACTGACCCTTTTTTTGCTTCAAAGTTCTTTATTTAAAATGTACGTTTTTTTCCTGAAACTTCCCTCCCAAAATGAAGGTGCGTGTTATACGCCTGTGAGTGTTATACGCCGATAAATACGGTATATATTCCTGACCAAAGTATTTATTGTCTCAACAGTGGCTGATGGCTAATTAGTCCTCACCTTTTTTAATGAAGTTCCTCCTTAAGTTGGTACTGTCTATATGCTATGTGTAGAAAAGAATATGTAGTGGCAGAGTTTATTGTTTAAAAATGATTGTACTAATGTTTATCTGTGTCTGTGGAACTCTAGTTTCTGGCACAGTAATTAAAGCATAATTTGCGGGCACAATCATTGTGGAATATGTAAGCTGTGTATACAATATGTAGGCTCAGCTTTTTTTTTTAACCATATCTTTTTAAGCCCATGCCATTGTTAATTCAAATTGTTGATGTCCACCATTCACTGCACTCCATTCAGGGTACCCTAGGCCTGTCACTCTCCTATAAACACTCCTATCCTAGAAACATCAATGAAAGTAACAAATGGTCCCTAAAGTATCTAGTCCATGCCTGTATGCCCCTAGAGCACTTGGGCCCCTTCTAACCTAGGAGCTCAATATTCAATTGGATTGAATAGCTCTGAAATAGGGAATCTATTCTCCCTCATTCTCAAAAGATATGCACCATTTTTTTCTGGGGTGGTCAGGACTCCAGCTTCAAACTAGAAGTTGGTGTAGGACTATTAACCCCGGTTCACACTATAACTTACACGTGAATCACACAGTAACCGCACAGCATTTCTGTGCATTGCACATGCGATTCAGTGTGGTGCGGTTTGAGTCCATTCATTTTGAATTGGCTCAAATCACACCACATCACACCAAAAAAGTGCAGCAACATATTTTGGAGCCGCATGGCAACCGCATCGCATGGCTGTTTTGTACCATGCAATCCAGTGGGAGCACTGAGTCGGTGATCCTTTTGGGGTGTTGTTAACTTTGTATTGACACCCGCAGCGGATTGCAAACACAGTGAGACTGTAATGCAGTGTGGGAAACGCTGTGTTTCCTGCACCGCTTATGTGAACCTTATGCATTGCTGCATTTGTAAATTTCAACAGCCAGTTTAAAGGACCAATCATTTTTTTGTGTTCTATGCCTACATACATTTGCTAATAAGTGTCCCTCATTCCCATCTCAGAAAGTTGGGAGGTATGCTGTAAAAGCTATTATATAGGATTAATTGTCAAGAATGTAAATTAAAGTTAAGTCATGGTTCCCCAATTTGTTATAAGGGATGTGGATGTAAGCATCCTCCTGTGTTGCCACTTTGATTGCTAGAGATTATTGGTTTGTAATTTTTAAATTAAAAAACAGAGGTTGATTTTAGTCTGTATAAATGTAAACAAAGATTTCCCATTTTCTATATTAAAATCAGATGCAGTGTGTTGTAAGGTCAGCATTTTCTTCCCACATCTCCCAAATCTTTAGTGTAAAACAATGTAAAGCTTCATTAGCAGATAGATGTTCTGTAACAGCAAGCATACCTTTTCATTTCCAATCAGCATCAAGCTGATAATTATTTAATTGTCCTTGTTCCTGAAAAAAACCATTCACTGAATGTGAGCTCATCCAATCAGCTGCCAGCAATTTCATACTTGTAGCAAAATAGAATTTATAGTAATAAAATAATGCATAAAACAAAATAGCAGTGGCAAACAGTAATATATGTGGCGTAGTTGTTGTTATGTGATTAAAAATATCATGCTGTATTATTGGGAGGGATTTGAAGAACACCGCTGTCACGCTGATAATTCTCCCACTGTTTGGAAATTGGCGATTCTAAGTACACAGCAAATGACTACACAAATATCACCTTCAAGAAGTTCAATGCATGTGTTGACTCGTGTGATTATTGGCTTTTTAGTCTTTGTTAAAGGTCACTTTATCAGAGAGGAAAGAGTGTTGAATACTACATGGAGCCTGACTTGCAGTAAGCCGAATGCCATGTGAAAATAAATAAGGATAAAAAGAGATGCCCTTCGTTTGCAAAACTGATATGTTTATACCTTCATGATGGCGAGTTTTGTCTCTTCTCAGTGGAATATGATCAATTAGAATGTATTATGCCCTACAGGTATAAAACTGACTCTAAATATTAGTATTCAGATTGATAGCAGTATTCTGTAAGCTAGAGATCAATTCCCCAATGAAAAACAAAAATCTAATGCAGAGATTAGAAAATCTGAATGTGCATTAATGTTAGTTGTATACATGATTCATAATTTAGTGGCACAATGATTCCTAAAACATTACAAGTATTTGGGCTAAAATGTTTAATTTTGCCTAAACAAGGGGACCTACAGTATCTTGTAGCTTGTGTAGCTTGTGAAACTTGGTCAACTGACTCTTAAAAGGCATCATATACATTTGTTTTTTGATTATTTAAAAAAGTCTTCCAGTTTACAATATTGGAGTCAGAGAGTAATCACTGTTGAGCTTGTACCTTCTCATTAAAACTGTGATTAGGTCTTTAAAGCCCACCTTTTAGTTTTTTTTTTTTCTAAAAAGCACAAGGGATGGTACTTACATTCAATGTGTTCCTTGTGCTGGTGCCTGTTTTCTTCGTTATAATCTTCAGTCTTCTGCTCCCCCATACCCTCGCAGTGGTAATCTTCTGGTGCCGCAGGGGCTAATATAGACACTGGAGCTGTCATAGGCACTTGTGGGGAGTACTGACTATGCACACCCTTTCTGCCCCCCCCCCCTTCCTTATACATAGAAGTTGTGTTATAGCTCTATGAATGAAGGGGGCAGACCTGTCATTCATCTACCCATCATCCATTCATAGAATGCTCATTTAATGAGTAGACCATGTTGGATGAGCTTTTAGAGCTACTTTGTTTTTTAGAACCACTGGGTACCATTATTAAGCCTGTTTTTCCATTGGTGGCCACAGAAAGGGTTGTATTGCTGAGAGACTGATTGCCACATCACCAGATGGAGTGTCATTCGCACACACTGCACTCTTCTCTGATGTCAGCGCCAAAGCTCCACCCCTAAGCATTTCGTCCTCTATTACTATGTTACTGTAGTACTATACTTAATACTTGATTGCATAATGGTAATGCACTATGATTCCTCTGTCACTTTCTTTAATGTATGTGGGGGCTTTGATTTGGCATGAGACGTGGCTGATACCATCTAACATTTGGAGGTAGTGATACCGGCCTTAGGTTGATGAGCTGGAAAGTTGGCGTTTTGGGCGAGGACAGCCTGGATGCCCGTCAGGCTCATTCTCTGTTTAGGCACTACTGGCTATCCTATCATTTGGGGGGTATTCTTTCTGGTAAGCTGATAGAGTTTGTATGTGGTGATGGAACAGTAAAAAGGATTGCTGATACCTATAGTTCACTTACCACAAGTTGGTGCACACATGGACATTTTTATTTGGGGGACTCTTTTGTGTTGTTTGTATGTGCACTGGTTTTTCTGGCCACTGTTATCACTGCATGGTGATTAATATATAACGTATATGTAATAACTGAATTTGTCCCACATAATTTAAAAGGACAGTACAACTATATTTGTTTGATTCCTTCACTTTGCTGTGGGTCCCAAGCACTTCTAATTTGTAGCAATCCCATTTGGTCTGTCTTCCACATGCCAAGGTTCTAGCCCCTGTGCTTGCCTTGCTAAGCTCCCAGGGCATCCCCATTGTGGGGTATCGGGACAATCTCCTATTGAGGGGATGGTCGACACAGGTCCTGGACCAAGAAAAACTTCAAACTCTTGGCTCCCAGACTGGGAATCTTCAGTCCGGGAGTTAACGCTTCAATTCTGCATGCAGCTCTCGGGTCTGATGGTAGCCTCTTTTGAGGCAGTCCTGTTTGCTGTTTCTAGATCCCTACAACTCAACTTCCTGTCATCGCTGTACAAATTAGTTTAGTCTCTAGACAAACCAATTCACCTAACACCAAGGACCAGGTTGTGTTTGGCCTGGTGGCTCCAGAATCCAGCTCTGGAATTTGGGAAATCCTTCCTTTCGTTGTCTTGGAAGATCGTCATAACAAATGCCAGCCTGACAGACTGGGGAGGAGTCCTAGACACCTTATACACCTTATTGGTGCTGGAGACTTTAATCCTGGAGGAATTCCATTTCCCACTAAAAATGCTGGATCTTTGAGTGATTTGGTTGTCTCTACAATGCTGAACATCTCAGCTCGAGGGCCATCCAATCAGGATCGAGGTGGACAGCGAAAGGACTCTGTCGTGGGCCTTGTCTGAAGTTCATATTCCAGGGGTGGACAACTGGTAGTCAGAATACCTCAGCTGGTAGCACCTTGAAATAGGGGAATCTTTACACCCAGAAATGTTCCAGATCCTATGTCCTGGGTGTGGACCTTCTGGTTTCCAGAATCTAGAACAAATTTGACAGGTTTATCTCCACATTCAGAGATCCTCTGGCAAAAGTAGTGTATGCTCAGGTGGCCCAGTGGGATCAGTATAACCTGAGCTATGCCTTTCCTCCCCTGAACTTTACTTTACTCCGTCCTCATCTTCAGCAGGATCAGGATGAGGGCATTCCGGTGATCCTTACAGCTCTGGGGTTGGGGTACTGTCCTAGCAGATATTCTGTTGGCTCTTCAGAATGGACGAGGGATGTTTACCACCCTGCTGCAGGGTGTTTGCTTTTAATGGCATGGCTGTTGAGGCATTGGTCTTGAGGGACAGCAGCCGCTCAAATTTGGTGATCCTCATGCTGTTTAAAGCCAGTGACCCTGGCTTTTACACTTCCTGCAAAGTCTACCATTGCTCATGGAAGGCATACTTAACTTGGTGCAAGGAAAGAAACTTTAACATCTGAAAACAATAAATAAGATGGATACTGGACTTTTTACAATCAGGCCTGTATCGGTTATGGGCCCAAGTGTCATCAAGGGGTCAGACCTCTGTGCTTGAGATCTTGTTCCAGCGACTGCTGTCCTTCCTTTCTTTATTTAGATCCTCTGTACAGGGTGTTTTCATGTAATTTTCTCTGTATGCCCACCCATGTCTCCATGAGATTTGAATTTTGTTCTCTTGACACCTCACAAATGCCTTTTGAACCTAGCTGGGATATTCCCCTTTCTAGTCTCAATCACAAAGTCACTATGCTTGTCATCATCACCTCAGCAAAGTGTGTGTCTGACCTGGTGACTTTGTGCTAAAAAAAATCATTTTTTATTCTTACATAAGGACAAGGTGGTAATTAAGGCCTGTAGTCTCCTCCTCCTCCTTCCTTCCAAAGTTGGTTTTAGACCTCAAACAAGATCGTGTGCTTCCATTCCTCTGTCTGATTCCAGTACATCAGAAGAAGAGTTCTCTTTATTGTCTGGATATAGTTCATTTTGTACATGTCTACCTTGCAGCCACTGCCTCCATTAGAAGACTATCTCTTTGTCATCCCTGATGATCTCTGTAAAGGAGAACCAGCTTTTAGTTTCACCATTAATCCAGGCTTGAGACAAATCCTCAATAAAACTTATGGTCTTTACGATTGGTTACCACCCTTTCTTGTCAAGGCACGCTCTACTAGATCTGTGAGTGTTTCTATTACAAAAGGTAACTTTTTCCTAGATTTGCAAGGCTGACACCTGGCCTTCTGTTCTTACATTCTCTCTGTTTTACCATGTGAGGTTTTTCAGGACTCATCTCATGCCAGCTTCAGGCGTAAGGTCCTTCATAGGCAGCTCTTTGTGCGGCAGGCAGTCCTGAGTTTGTTTCTGTTATTTCTAGCTGGACACGTTTGCATTCTATTTGCTGTGTTACCCTCCCTCTCATTTGGACTGCTTTTGAATGTCTTAATTGTCTTTGCATCCTGTGTCTATTAATAAACAAAAAAGAGAAATAAATCTTTGCACTCAACATAAAATTATTTTCTTGGAATTTAATTAAGGGACACAGGATCAACCCCTATATGTCATGGTCTTGCTCTTGGCACTGCTTATTCCAAAACAGAGACATGCTGGGAGTGGGAGGGGTTATACCAGGCTAGTCACTGTTTTCATGTTTCTCAGTGTCATAGTCCTCCTGTAGGTGGCAATGTAACCCAA
This sequence comes from Pelophylax lessonae, assembly GCF_965119305.1. Classification (NCBI taxonomy): domain Eukaryota; kingdom Metazoa; phylum Chordata; class Amphibia; order Anura; family Ranidae; genus Pelophylax; species Pelophylax lessonae. The sequence goes on along the minus strand of NC_138772.1, from coordinate 313,200,774 downwards.
TTTTCACTGAATCCTGTGTCCCTCAATAAACTTCCATAAAAAGGATTTTACAATTAGTGCAGAAATTCTATTTTATCTGTGTGTATGCTCATTAATTGCATTTTTCTTGTGCACCATAAACAGACCCTCATAGTTCTGTAGCTTGTCCACAATGTACATTGCTCTCTTATTGTAGATTAAAGGTACATGGTACACAAAATGTGAAAAACAAATGCAGCAGTGATGTTGACTGTGTGTAGTATGTGACAATCATTTATATGTCATAATTACTTTTAAAGGTTTTTTTCATGTTATTAATTTATTATATTAGTATTTTACTCCAGCTTCCTGTTATATCACCTGGATAGGAAGAGGTGTGACATTTTCCCAGTTGGGACAAAGCCAAAAAATTCTACTTAGAAATAAGACAGGACTGCAACAGCAGAATGTTGAAGTCCAAAATTGTTTATTCTAACAATCAACAGATCACTTAGGTAGCACAGGGGAAGTAAGCATCAGTGGGCTAGGGGTTGTTTTTACAAGAAAATGCATAATGCTCCAAATGGACAAAGTGACAGATTTTCTTTAAATATATTGGCTCTTTAGCCATTGTAAATGTATAAAAATGTTTTATGTCCGAGGAGCATAGTGTGTGACCTATTATGGACATATTCGGTTTTTATTTTACTAAGATTAGGTGTACTAAATGCGTGAATAAAAAGTCTCAGACAGCTAAAAAAAACACAAGTTTGCATATATCTCTGTCTTTGTACTGTGCAAATGTAAAGCAGTTTTTTCTCTTACGTCCTCTGACAGTCGCCGCCCATTCACACAGTCTTCACTAATGGGGTATTGCTTCCTCTCCGCAGGAGTTTCTAGGCAAAAGACTTGTAAAAGAACAATTCATCTACATAGTCACACCCACGGGGGCTGTCCTTCTAGTCCAATAAACCCCTGCAATAGCCATCCCAACTCAGTTTGTCTTCTGCCTAGCTTAGGAGTGGATAGGCTTCCCTGTGCTGAGGCTACAGTCTCAGCCTTCTTCTTTTCTCTTATGATTTATTTTCGAAAAATGTCTTTTTTCTTTACATTGCTAGCTGTTTATTTTATCAGCGCTAGTTAGTTGGATCTTCGGAAGAAGACGGCGTTTGCGGAGCTGGGAATCGGACTGACCGTCCTGGTTCTCAAGGACAGAGGGTCAGAGGGAATCCCAGCCTGCCATCGAGCATATCGCAGGCTATGTGTTCGCCCCTCCTTTAAACCTTATCAGGGGTCCTTTCGTGCCCTCAAGGCGCAGAACACGGGAAAACCCTTCAAGGGCCAAGGTGGCCAGAAGAAGCCCTGGTTCAGCAAACAAAAATCCGGCCAAGCTGGGACGGCGGCTCAGTCCGCCTCTGCCTTAAGGGGCGCCCTCACCCGTTTCATGGGTAGGGGGACGTCTGCACGGTTTCCTCCAACCTTGGCTGCTCCGGATCATGGGTTCAGGAAATCATTCGGTCAGGGTACAAGATCGAATTTCTTTCTCAGCCGGCAAACAGATTCTTTCCCTCAAATCTTCATTTGACCCCAGGGCGGTTGCAGGACTTGCATCAGGCGGTGCAGGATCTCCTCGTCAAGGGGGTTGTCGTCCCGGTGCCTTATCGGGACAGGTTTCAGGGGTTTTATTCAAATCTGTTCACTGTGCCCAGAAAGGAGGGCAAAGTGCGTTCGATTCTGGACTTAAAAGCTCTAAACCGCTTTGTGTGCGTTCGGAAATTCCGCATGGAGGTGGCCTTCCTGAATCTGGGGGAGTTCATGGCCTCTATAGACCTGAAGGATGCGTATCTGCACATCCCCATTTTCGAGTGTCATCAGAGGTACCTCCGATTCGCTATCGCAGAGGATCATTACCAGTTTGTGGCATTACCTTTCGGTCTCGCTTCGGCTCCAAGGGTCTTTACCAAAGTGTTGGCGCCTGTTCTGGACCTGTTGCGGGCACAGGGCATTGCGGTCCTAGGTTATCTGGACGATCTCCTGTTAAGATCGAGTGCCAGTCAGAGCCTGTTGCGCGATCTGTCCACTACGGTCCAGACGCTCCAGGAGTTCGGTTGGACGATCAACTTCCAGAAGTCGACCTTGTCGCCTTCGGTTCGCCTCCTGTATCTGGGAATGGTTCTGGACTCTGCTCAAGCAAAGGTGTTCTTACCGGAGGACAAGCTCCGGACCCTGCAGGACGAGGTCAGGTCCCTCAGGGCCAACGAATACTCATCACTCAGGACCTGTATGCGGTCCCTAGGATTGATGGTGTCGGCCTTCGAGGCGATACCGTTTGCACAGTTTCACACACAAGCTCTCCAAGAAGAGTTCCTCGCCAGATGGGACAGACTGCCTCAGTCCTCGGACTTGAGGGTGTCCCTGAGTCGCCAGACCAGAATGGATTTGTTGTGGTGGCTTCAGTCCCCGGCTGTGTCGGACGGAAAATCCTTCCGGCCGATTCTGTGGACGGTGATAACCACGAATGCCAGCCTGTCGGGCTGGGGTGGCGCTCTGGACAACCTGTCTGCCCAGGGCACTTGGTCGGAGGAGGAATCCTCCCTCCCGATCAACATTTTGGAGTTGAGAGCGATCAGGCTGTGCCTGCTCCATTTATCGGATCGTCTTCAGGGCCGCCCTGTACGGGTGCAGACGGACAATGCCACTGCGGTGGCTTACATCAATCACCAAGGGGGCACCATGAGTGCCTGAGCGGCCCAGGAAGTGACCATTATTCTGTCTTGGGCCGAGACTCATGTCCCGGCAATATCGGCAGTTCACATTCCGGGTGTGGAGAATTGGCAGGCCGACTATCTGAGCCGCCAGACCCTACACCCGGAGGTGTTTCAGATGCTGTGTGCAAAGTGGGTATCCCCGGATGTGGATCTGTTCGCGTCTCGACTAAAGCACAAGGTGGAAAGGTTTGTTGCAAGAATGCGCGATCCTCTGGCAGATGCCTCGGACACGCTGGTGGTGCCTTGGCAACAGTATCGACTGATCTATGCCTTTCCTCCGATTCAGTTGTTGTCCAGGTTCCTTCGCAGGTTGGCCTCAGAACAATCTCTGGTGATTCTGGTAGCGCCAGACTGGCCTCACCGGTCCTGGTACGCGGACATCCTTCACCTGGCTGTCGAGCCTCCATGGCGGCTGCCAATGCGGGAAGGATCTACTGTCTCAAGGACCGATCTTCTATCCTGCTTTACAGTCGCTTGCTTTAACGGCCTGGCTGTTGAAAGCCAGGTCCTGAGGGACAGGGGTCTCTCCTCAGAGTTCATTCCTACTTTGATCAAGGCTAGAAAAGCCTCTTCTGGTAAGATTTATTACCGTACATGGAAAGCTTATTTTGCCTGGAGCCCAGGGGTTTCTCTCCTCGTTCCTATTCGGTGGCGAGGGTGTTGGCTTTCCTCCAGTCTGGTGTGGACCAGCGTCTTGCGTTGGCCACGATTAAGGGCCAGGTTTCTTTACTGGCTATTCTTTTCCAGCCCCCTGTGGCGTCTAATTCCTTGATTCGCACCTTTATTCAAGGTGTGCGTCACTTGGCCCCTCCTAGATGGGAGCTCTTACCTCCATAGGACTTGAACTTGGTTCTGTCCGTGTTGCAGTGTTCCCCGTTTGAAAACATCAGGGAAATTTCGTTACCTATGCTATCTAAGAAGGTTCCTGGTAGCGATCACCTCTGCTTGCAGAGTTTCGGAGTTGGCGGCGTTGTCTTGTCGTTCCCCTTACCTGGTGGTTCATAGGGATAAGGTTGTCTTGCGACCTAATCCGTCCTTTCTGCCAAAGGTGGTTTCGGATTTTCACCTGAATGAGGACATTGTTTGCCTTCGCTTTGTGCGAACCCTAAGCATCCAAAAGAGGTTGCCTTGCATTCTTTGGATGTTGTCAGGGGTTTACCTGTCGTCGACTGAATCCTTTCGGAAATCGATTCTCTCTTTGTCCTTCCTGAGGGACCTCGGAAGGGTATGGCTGCGTCTGCGGCAACCAGTGCCAAATGGATCAGACAGACCATTGTACAGGCCTACTCGTTGCGGGAACGGGTTCCTCCCTTCCCTGTCAAGGCGCATTCTACCAGGTCGGTGAGTGCGTCCTGGGCCTTCCGGCATCAGGCTTCGGTGGCCCAGGTGTGCAAGGCTGCGACTTGGTCGTCGGTGCACACCTTCTCAAAATTCTATAAAATTGATGTTCTGGCGTCAGCTGATGCCTCCTTTGGCCGCAAAGTTCTCTGTGCGGCAGTACCATAGGGAACTCTGGTTTTGTATGGGTCCCTGGCTGTTGGGGTTGTTTTTCCCCTTGGGTTATTTGTTTTCCTGGGTTGTTACTCCTGTTGAGCCCTTTTTTGTTACCCAGAAGGTTGCCTTTCTGTTAATGTATGGTTCCTTTCTCTAATGTGGGTATTGCGTTGCTTTTCTGACGATTGCGTTGCCCACCCCTCATGTCTACACTGCTTTCAGACATCCCCATTAGTGAAGACTGTGTGAATGGGCGGCGACTGTCGGAGGACGTAAGAGAAAACTGAATTTTTGTAAAATCTTACTGTAAAATTCCTTTCTCTGAGTCCTCCGACAGTTGCCGCCCCCGCCCCTCTTTTGGGGGTTTTTCTCTACACTGATATTGCTTTCGACCAAACTGAGTTGGGATGGCTATTGCAGGGGGGTATTGGACTAGAAGGACAGCCTTCATGGGTGTGACTATGTAGATGAATTGTTCTTTTACAAGTCTTTTGCCTAGAAACTCCTGCGGAGAGGAAGCAATACCCCATTAGTGAAGACTGTGTGAATGGGCGGCGACTGTCGGAGGACTCAGAGAAAGGAATTTTATGGTAAGATTTTACAAAAATTCAGTTTTTGTTCCAGTTGGAGTCTGGCCATGTCACAGCACAAGATGCTTTTCAGAATATATGAGCAGACACTGATAACATGCAGCTTTTATTTATTTTTATTTTTTTTATACGGTGATCCTGGCAAAAGTTTTTACACTGCACATTGAAAGAAATAAACTCAGGACTTGTAAATTCCATATGCACAGAAATGTGTGCTTTTTATCATCGTAAATGGTTTTGCCTTTCCAAAGCTTCTAATCACAACAAGCCTGTTTTTAAGTGCAGACACAGAAGTGAAATTGACTAGACATACCGTATCATTTAGCATTAGTAGTTATGGCCAGAAAACAATCACCATTTTACTCCTGCATACACTGTTCCAATCTTTTCCTGTGTTACGTTTTTACATAATATTCCAATTTCTATTGTCACTATGCTGTTGCATTATCGATATGCAGTTGCACTATTTGTCGTAGTATAAAAGTTGCTCTGGGATACAGTGCTGGGAAAATGAGCAGCATACACCAAAGCTATACCCCAGCATTATTAGCAAAAAAAAAAATTACATGGCCATAGTGTCAAGATCATAATATTATAGAGGGATCTAAAACTTGGTAAAACATTACCTTTTTCTTTTTAAATTCATGCTAAGTAGAGGTGAGCCTGAGGTTGCCTGAATTGAAAATCAGCTCGGTTTTCTAGGGACCGGATATGTTGCTTAATCATGCAGGGCACCAGTTATGTTCACCTTATGGACCAAACAGCTAAAAGACACTTTGGATATCTCCTACCCCTTCTTTTCTGCACTTGACCCACTTCCCCATTTACAAGGACATGGCTTCCCTGTTGTCACCTAAACAAATAAGCCATAGCATGGATTTTACTAAATGAATAGTGGCACAAACCCTTGATAATTCCCACTGGCTACAGTGGGTATAGAAAAGAATCACCCCCTTTCAAGCAATCATACTTGTTTGCTTTGCACCCTGAAATGAAGATGGACACAGTTTTTGTTTTATCCAGCTTATAACATCCAAGTCAAAGATATAACACCAATATGTCAGAAAAAAAATCAAACACAGAATCAGAGAGTTGCAAAAAGGATCACACCCTTGTGTCAGTATTTTGTTGAAACACCTTTTGCTTTAATTACAGTCTTTAGTCTGTTGGGATTTGTCTCTACTAACTTTGCACATCTAGAGTTTGCAATATTTGCTCATTTGTCTAATCGTCTTTCAGGGCAGCACCTGAGAGATGCCCCCCCCCCACCTGAAACAGGAAACGCATTAGTCCACCGTTAGAAAAATGCCAGTCATACCTTCAGCCTCAGTTTGATCGTGTTTCCTCTGGACCCAAAGGAGCTGCAGCCATTTATTTTCTTCAGTCTCTGTGCTATTTCCAGGAGGCTCCCTGACCAGGCTCCCATCCAGCTCAGTGAGCCTTGGGCAGTGCGGGTCAGGGGCAGCACATTGGGGCAAGCAGGCCCCCACCTGAGGTTTCACCCTACAGAGAGGTATGCAACCATCCCCTCAGCTGTCAGGATACCCAACCCCGAAGAGCTTCCAGGCTGATCCCACGTCCCTCCGTCAGAACAACGACCCACCCGCCCACCCTGGGCCCCGCGCCCGTATGGTGGGCTGCGCCGCCCGCACACGGCTACCTCACCTATCAGGCGCTCCCACCGGTCCAGGCTAACCGGGTAGGCAGCACGGTTGATGGGGTCTTTGGCTTCCTGGAGCTCCTCACGATTTGGAGGAGTAAGATGGCGGCGGGACCGAAATGTTGCATCACTTCTGGTGACACTCTTCTGGTCCGCAGTCATCTTGGAGGAGGCGGAAGTAGATGATGGAGTGGTGTACTTCCACTGGTTTCACTTCCGAGCTGCGGCAAGGATTTTAAACAAGCAAACTAAAGCTAAAAATTGGTCTGGATGGGAAGGGGGTTTAAGTGCACAGAAGCCAAGTGGTTAAGGTCCTCCGGATTGGTGAGAGGGCACTAGCCATGAATCCAGTTACCAGCCACTAATACATCAGTCTGAACACTATATACAGACACTATATACCTGGATTGCTAAGTGGATTACCACTAGTCAGAACAAGCTGCCCTGCATTGATTGCCTATCACTGTTCCATTGTCTAGGAATTCTTTATTTCTTTGAGCTCAAACTGCCGGTGAAGATAATTACAAGGCCTTGTATTCTGAACACTGCAATTTTATTGCTCTTAAAGGGGACAGGCTAATGGTATTTATTTTACTTTTTCTCTCATTAGGTAAAGGTAGTACAGGTTGGCCTGGGGTTCCTCTTTAGCAGTAGTCTTAACCACTTAAGCCCCAGCCCTATTTCGGACACGTTTTGTTTACAAGTTAAAATCAGTATTTTTTCCTAGAAAACTACTTAGAACCCCCAAACATTATATATATATTTTTTTTAGCAAAGACTCTGGAGAATAAAATGTCGGTCATTGCAATATTTTTTGTCACGCGGTATTTGCGCAGCGGTCTTTAAAACGCTGTTTTTTGGAAAAATTACGAAAAATCACATTTCACTGCTTTTAAAAAATACCAAACAGTAAAGTTAGCCCATTTTTTTTTGTATATTGTAAAAGATGATGTCACGCCGAGTAAATAGATACACGTGTGGTTTGAACAGTGATTTCATTCGCGGCTTGACTTCTGTAAACGTTTTCTTTCGTGCGCGAGCTAACGGTGACGGGGGCGGCTAAAATTTTTAAATTTTTTTTCTTATTTATTTTTATTTTTTTTTTAACTTTATTACAGTTTTTAAAAAAAAAAAAAAAATCTGATCACTTTTATTGCTGTCACAAGTAATGTAAACATCCCTTGTGACACCAATATGCAGTGACAGGTACTCTTTATGGAGGGTTTGAGGGTCTAAAACATGGGTGTCCAACCTTTTGGCTTCTCTGGGCCACATTGAGTGTAGAGAAATTTTCTCGGGCCGAATATATAAAATATATACTATAGTTAAGGTGCACCTCTAGCACATATGAACAACGACATGACATATTATGACAAAACACAACTAGTTATTAAAACACATATTGCAACAATTTACACACGCTAATGCACATACCTTTTCTACTTATTTGCAGACTGCTGGCGGGCACTGCTGGTGTGGGTACTGCTGGCGGGTAATGCTGGTTATGTGGATCCTGCTGGAGGAAGCAGTGGCTGCAATAGAGAGCAGAGCCGCTGCTTCCTGTATGGCTCCTGTCACAGGCGGAGTACATTTCATATCACTCCGCCTGTGACAGAGTCGGACCTATGCAGGAAGCAGCGGCTCTGTCACTGACTGCAGACATCCTAAGTCTCCCGCGGCAGCTGGGAGATCGCACGGTACCTGCAGCTTAGTGCGTGCCCATCCAATGTAGCCTAAACAGTGCCCATCCAATGCAGCCTCACCAGTGCGTGCCCATCCAATGCAGCCTCACCAGTGCGTACCCATCTAATGCAGCCTGATCAGTGCGTACCCATCCAATGCAGCCTGATCAGTGCCTATCCAATGCAGCCTCACAAGTGCATTCCCATCCAATGCAGCCTCACCAGTGAGTGCCCATCCAATGCAGCCTGATCAGTGCCTATCCAATGCAGCCTCACAAGTGCATTCCCATCCAATACAGCCTCACCAGTGAGTGCCCATCCAATGCAGTCTGCAATGAAGAGAAAAGGAGAGCCGCTGGATTACACAGAGCGGGGATCAGTCCTACCTCCTGGACCGGCTCCTATGATAGACGTCACCAATGTGCTGTCTTACATAGGAGCCAGTCCAGGAGGCGGGGCTTCGTATGACCACGGCGGCCGGGTAAGCAGGAGATCCCTGCTCTGTTTGTAATCCGGCAGCGCTTGCCCCCCCCCTCCCCTCTGAGGCAGCCTCTGTCTACATTTAGTTGGAAGTCGCTGTGACCATGCCCCTGACTTGACTTCCTTCATCCCCAGCAAATAAATTGTCAGAGGGCAGTGGGCTGCATTGCCTGTGGTTCTGGGCCGCATGCGGCCCTCGGGCCGCAGGTTGGACATGCCTGGTCTAAAAGACCCTAGACCCCTCCACTACACTTTCATGTATGAAAAACGCTGTATTGCATACAGCCGTTTTTTAAATCTGCCGCCTTTTGCAGCAGAATAACCCGGAAGTGACGTCATGGACGCTGCCTCCGGGTTACGTCATCGGAGACCCGATCGAAGCCGCTTCCGGCTTAGATTGGGACTCCAGCCGGCAGATGTGCCAGCTGGGTGCTCGAGTCTCCCGGTGGGATGGGAGACCCGGGCAAAGTCACGGAAGGCGGCGGGAGGGGGTAACGATCGAGCGGCTCCCAAACCACATTGGGTCCTTAACGACGGAAAGCCGACCACCGGCTCTAAACCACAGTACCGGGATGGTGCCTCTACCTAGAGGCAGCACCCCGGTATAACATTGCAAAGTTTGCCGACGTAGCCCTACGTCACTTTGCGGTAAGTGGTTAAGCACCTCAATCAATAGCTTTCTTGAGAGATCCACTTACTTATTGTCTGTTATTGTGTACATTGGTATCATTTACCTGTCAATGCTAATTGTCATTTAACAGCTTTAAGAACTATTTCAACCGAGTCTTGTCTGTTTATCCAGGACTTGGCTGAATAATACCCTTTTCAAGTATTTTCTCTTGATTAAGTAAAGTTGAAAGAGTTCAAGCAATCTGCATTGTGTCAGTGTGTCATTTAAAGGTATGCACTACATGTCTGAACCTAGAGTGTCAGGAGGGCTGGGAAGTGCAGAGGGTCAAGGCGGCACATAAGAACATGCAACTACAAGCAACCCCCAAGAGGGCAGCGCTACCATATGATAACAGGAAATATGCTGACAAGTGGCGATGGCAGAGTGAGCAGATCTATTTACACCAATGTTTTTCTGCTTTGGCATATAGGATAGTTTTCATGGGTGTAACTGACTGTGCCAGACAGGCTTCTCTCCTAACTTTCAACTTTGTATTTATATGATTGCATGGAGTTCCGCTTAAACTCTGAGTTGTCCTCAAATGCACTTATGAATAGAACCCCTAAGACAAAAGTCCAACACATTATAATGGGTCAAACTAGCTTTAAATGCCAGATCTGTTTAGAAAAATCACAGACCAATCAAGAAGGAAAATAAATTAAAACTGAACATTTTAGTAATTTCTTGCTTTAAAATTTTGACAAAACCGATCTATCTGCAAGAAACCAGAGACAAGCCACTGAAGGAGATAATACTGCCACTGTGCAGCACATCAAATAACACTAGACTTAAAATTGCTTTGAAGGAGGAAATTGCAGAATAGAGATAACACAGCTAGGGAATTTCAACCTTATAAATTATAGAAAAAAAAAAAGATACATTTAAGGTAAACTTTCTCTTTTATAGACTGTTATATTTGTGTAAGGGGGCTCTTAAAAATGTTTACACATTGTAGAAACAATACATTGAGCTTAAAGGGGAAAGAAAGGCTTTGTGTAATATTACAATGTGAAAAAAAAAAAAAACACGAATATAATTACGTTTTAGATGCTTTCACATTTTTTTTTTTTTTATTGACATTAACTTGATTTTCTTGTATGTATTTTTGTACACATTGTAAACTGAGCAGGGTCTGTGCCATTTTAAATGCTATTTTTTTCTATTCAGATTTTTCTGCCAGATTTTAAATGCTTTTTCCTTATAGCTGATATTTTTCATCTTTTCCTGTCCTGCCAGCCAGAGAGCAAAGGAGGGGAAATTTTCTTCATAGAAATAAACAGAGGTCATAAATATTCAAGTTTATCTGATAAGGTGTCTCCATTCCTACAGGACCTTTGGCCTTAAAGTGATTGTAAAGTTGTGTTTTTTTTTTTTCTAATAAAATACCAAGCATGTTATACTTCCCTCCTTTGTACAGTGGTTCTGTACAGGGCAGCCCAGTTCCTTCTCTTCTCGGGTCCCTCTTCAGCTCTCCTGGCCTCTCCCTCCTGTTGAGTGCCCCCACAGCCCTCCCAGGCCCCTCTAGTACTTACCTAAGCCCCCTCTTAATCCAGTGATGTCCACAAGAGACTTGCCTCTCTGGAACTAGCACTCCTGATTGGCTTTTGGCAGTCACAGTCAGTGAGCCAGTTAGGGGATGGAGGGAGCTGGGCCAAGCAGAGACTGCTCTAGTGAATCCATGGGATCAGAATACATTTATCTGCGCCTTTGCTTTGCCTGGATCTTCTTCCTTATTTGCTTTGTAGGTTGTGATGGAGGGCATCAGTGATCTTCATTTCTCCAGATTTGGCCAGATGGGTGTGGTATGCCAGCTTGGTAGCACTTCTGCCAGAAGTTCCTTTGGGCTTTTCTAGCTCCTTTGTCGCATGGATTTATTTGCCACTTGGTCATTGGCTTTATGCCACAGCTGTTGAACCCCAGCTTTTAAGAGACAGTGTTTTTTTTGTGTCTGATATTTCCATCATGTTAGTAGCTAAAGAGACAGCTTCTTGCTAGGTCTATCTTTGGTTATGGATGGTTTGTTTCTCTTGGTTTGTGTCTCTGGACTTCAATCCCAGGAATTTTCTTAGTCTTTGGCTTACAGAAGTATCATACGTCAGGTTTCTGCCCTTTCTATTCTGTTTCAGAGACTGTTGGTTTTTAAATTCTGATTGAGACCATTTTTCTTACATATATCTTCTCCTGTACATCCACTGTGATTCTGTGGGATCTGACTTTGGTTGTCTCTGTACTTCAGAAACTACTGGTTGAATCCATTAATGATATTCCTCTTTGTTTTTATCCATGTAATGGCATTACTTGTAGCCATTACCTCTGCAAGGTGAGTGTCTGAATAAGTGGCTTTATTCTGCAAGGAACCCTTTTCTGGTTTGCATAGAGATAAGGTGTCATTAGGGCCCGGGATTTTCTTTTTGTCTAAGGATGTTTCTACCTTTACCTGTGTGCTTCTGCCCCCCTGTCCTTCTTGAGTCAACCAGAGGGAAATCTTCCTCTATGGGCTGGATTTTGTTCAGGCTGTGTGAGTCTTTCTCTCAACCTCTGCTTCCTAAAAAATACTTTTTCCCTTTTTGTAATCTCAGATGAAACCTGTAATGGTACACTGGCTTCTTGTTTTACCATCTCTAGGTGGATCATGCCGGCCTTCATCCAAGTTTATTATGTCAAGGATTGGGTTCACCCTTTTTCTGTCAGGGCCACTCTTCTAGTGCTTCATGAGTTTTTTCAGCATTGGCAGCCATTTCCCAGATGGCTAAATTGTTCTTCTGTTTGGTCATTCTCTAAGTTTTGCCAGGTGGATGTTGCAGCCTCATCTGCGTAAAGTCCTTCAGGCTGCTCTTTATGCTGCAGACAGTTTTAACTTCTGCTCTGTTCTTGGGCTTCTAGGCATTTCTTGCTGTGTTGCCCACCCCTCAGTTGGACTGCTTTTGGATGTCATCAAGGACGTGTTCCTCAATGAATAAGATCGAAAATAGGATTTTTGTGCTCACTGTAAAACACTGTTTATGGAGTAAATTTAGGGATGCAGATCCTGCCCCTCTAGGCTTGTTAATACTTTTGCTATTGCTTGCTTTAAAACTGAGGCATTCTGGGAGAGGGAGGAGTTATCCAGTGCTGGCCTTCAGTTTTTTTCTGTTCCCAGAATCCATTTTTTCTGTAGGGGGTAGTATAACCCAAAGGTTTAAGAGTCCTGTGACCTTGAACTGACTCCAAGAAAAGTATTTTTATGAAGTACAAAGATCCAATTTCTTATATCTACAGTAACACTGAATTTATTTATTTTTGAACCACTTGCTTACTGGGCACTTATACCCCCTTCCTGGCCAGACCAATTTTCAGCTTTCAGCGCTATCGCACTTTGACAATTGCGTGGTCATGCAACACTACTCATATGAAATGTTTATTATTTTTTTGAGACAGGCAGAGCTTTCTTTTGGTAGTATTTAATCACCACTGGGTTTTTTATTTTTTGCCAAACAAACAAAAAAAGACAGAAAATTAGAAAAAGAAACTAACTTTTTTTTAGTTTCTTAAAAAGTTTTGCAAATAAGTAATTTTTTTCCTTCACTGTTGTGCATTGATGAGCACTGGTAGGCTGCACTAATGTGGCAGCACTGATGATATACAGCATTGATGACACTAATTAGAACTGATAGAGCTGCACTGATTGTCTGGGCACTGATGATCAGTACCCTGATTGCAGTTTGTGGCCCCAGTGAGCTAGTGCAGTCATTTACTACCATGGCAGCCAACTGTCTATAATGCAGCTATGGGCAGGAGGTTTAGATGATCCAATAATGTGCCAGCCTCCCTCACTATAAAAGGCGAAGTTCCCAGCAGCCTTTTGTCAGTGTTTGCTGGAGTCGATAGGGAGAGCTGACGATGTTTGTAGGGAAAGATAGTTGTGCTATATACAGTGCCCTTCAGTGTTATACACACTGCTGTAATGTGTTGCGTTAGTGTAAATTAAAGTGTGGTGGGCTATATATTGATGAGTGCACTCAGAACAAGATAAGAATTTGGCAGACTTTGGATGGAAATAATAACGTTTTGCACCACAGTGAGTAATCCTTATGTTAAGAAGCCAAATTTAGGTACACTCAGGCCAAGATTAACATATTTTTTTAGATAAAGTCTGGTGGTCTCTTCCGCAGACTTTGGATAGAAGTAACAGTTGCAGAAAAATTTGGGCTTTGGGTGTTGGTGGTATTCACACCGTAACGCTATAGTGGTACTCTTGATGAAAGAAACAATTGGCCCTGCTGTAAAAATTTTAATTTGATGCCCCTGTCAAACAGTTGTGGATAAATTGGGGTTTGGGTGTTGGTGGTGCCTTCACCCTGTAACCTTATAGAGGTGCTCTTGATGAAAGCAAGAATTGATCTTGGTGTAAAAAATTGAAATTTGACGCCCCATTGAAACAGTCGCGGGAACATTGGTCTGTGGGTGTTGGTGGTGTCTTCACCCCGTAACCCTATAGAGGTACTCTTGATGAAAGCAAGAATTGGCCTTGCTGTAAAAAATTGAAATTTGATGGTCAAACAGTTGCAGAAACATTAGTAACGTGACTGCCAATTTGTTATTCATCATTGTTCTCCCCTCTCTCTAGGCTCATTTTACTCCCTTCCTCTACCTCAGAACCAACATCAGAATCAAGTATTGTCTGTGCATTCTCAAGGAGCAAGTGGCTGATGCTATGTTCAAATTATTCAGCGGACTCCTCAATGCATGATGCTGGGGCTACAGCAGGAGTAGCTGTGGACAAAGAGGCAGAATAAGCCACTCTGGTAGCTAGGGTGGACTGCGCACTAGTGTCAGCTTCAGTCATAGAGGATGAGAATGGGTTAGAAAACCAGTCAAACACCTCCTCTGCATGCTCTGACTGGATAGCACAGGCAACATCACTAAACAGAGACAAATGTGCCCTGCGTGAGGATGGACTACGTCCAGCTTTGCCTGCCTGTGAACACAGGCGCTGCTGGCCCCCTCTTAGTGGCATGGAATGTCTGCCTCTCCTTGTTGGCTTCCCAGACATGATGGGGGGGACTTATTACCCACAACACACTACAAATGGTTCCTGTGGGAAGGAACCTTTCATAGTGTGGGGTGGGACTATGAGCACTGAACCTTGATTAGACAAAGTTATCATCACTTTGTCCAATCAGGGCTCTGACAGTGCTCTGTGCCATAATTGGTACAGCCTTGCACCTGAACAGTGGTCAGGTGCAGGGCTTCATCCAATTAGGGCCCTAGAATGCACTGTGCAGTGCCGAATGGCTTGCCCAACACTATTTAATGTATTTGGGTTGGGGTTTAGCGTCATAGGTTTTACTTTTTTTGGGTAAGTATTGAATTTTTGCTACAATTTTGCTAGGGTCTTCTTTTTTATTGTTTATGGGTCAGCAGCATGAACACCTCTACTTTTTCCCCCTTGAGGGCCTCGTCCCCTCACTCCTCAAAACCACCAAGCACCCCAACGGCCCAGGCAAAATAGTGCCATGCTGTTTTGAAGCTGTTATGCCTGAGGGACTGGAAACACACGGGGCCAGAGATTCCGGCAGCTCTTCAGGGACAGGGAAAGTTCACAAACATATCTTACCTGGCAGATGCATCGTCATTACAAGATTTCTTCCATCCGACTGCAATACATGCACGCGCTAGACAGCAACAAGTTCTGTGTGAATTGCAGGCAATGACAGGCTCTCGGATGCTGGGGTTCTTATCACCAGGTCTGCAGCTCCTGATTGAAGACATGTTCAATATTTTGTTACCATTTAAGAAAAAACAACTAGAATGGGGACCTGTGGCAAGATGTAACTTAGCGACACCATATCTTTGTGACACTATACACTGTACGGTGTAATAGACTGAGCACTGGAAGTACACCATCAGGTGGAAGAGGAGGCCTTCTTTTTGTCTATGAGCCAGCCAGATATTTTGCCTACTTCCTGTATCCCTGTGGAGTAGAAGAGGAGTATGTGGGGTGGGTCCTGGTGGTGAGAATAAGGTAATGGGCAGGCTTCCAGGAGGTTGTTTCACCCCTCAAACTCTGGGAATTGTATTTGGGTGGGGTGAGATCGTTAAGAGTAATGTTGGTCTTCAGTGAAATAGAGGACTTGAGGTGCTTTGCTACAGGCAATTTGTGGGGAATTAGCTCTTTCATGATAAAATGTCTGCATAAGGAGCCCATGATTTGGGCCATTAAAGAGAGGGAGCATTTCTTTGTGGCCACTCTTTTGGATCCCCAAAACAAGGGGAAAAAGGCACGACTTATGCTACTATCCTAGAGGAAGCAAAAATGGGCCATATAGAAGAGATGCAGCCACAGAGGAGGAGCAGCAGTGATCCGTGGCTGCTTGTTGGCATTTTTCCAACCACAGCGAACAGGCCTGGCTGAATATAGCAATCACAGGCATTAGCTAAGCCATATAATTGCAGACTACTTGTGAACCAGGGCTGATGCTTACACTCTAAAGTTAGACCCCATGAACTACAATATTTTGTGTCAAGGCTGGACAATGACTGGAGCATCTAGTTTTACATGAGAGACAAATCCACTTGTATCCTAACACTGTGGACCAGCTCACTCATTGATACCTTCCCTGACACTTGATCAGTAATGATTACAAAACTCCTGCAGTGGATGCTACCGACTATATTTTTCCTTGTAAACTTGCTCCCCCTAAAAAGGTAACCATTTCCAATTTTTGCCATCACTGCTTGCCAGATCCTGACACCTCTGCTGGATTGTCACCATTACCTGCTCCTGGCAATTCTGCTGGCTTGCTACTATTATAAGTTCTTTTCACCTCTACTGAATCGCCACCATTACCAGCTTGTGCCAATTCCCCTGACCTTCTACCATTTCCAGCTCCTGCCACCTCTCCTAGCTTGCCTCTGTTAGTAGCCCCTGCTTCCTCTCCTGGACTGCCACCATTACTAGCTCCTGCCACCTCTCCTGGGTTGCCACCATTACCAGCTCTTGCATGCATGTTCTGCTGGTATGCCACTGTTGCTGGCTCCTACAACCTCTTATGGCCTTCTACCATTACCAGCTCCTGCAACCTCTGAAGGGCTGCCACCATTACCAGTTCCTGAAGCCTCTTTTACCCTAATCAATTGCTCTGACACATATAAATTGCCACACACATAAAGTTGCCACACATAATGTTTCCGCAGTTGAGCTTCAGCTGCAAAATTTTCAATGTTTGCTGTAGAGAAAATCACGTTTGTTTTCTCCTAGTATTTCAGTGCTCTGGCATTTCAAGCTTATTTGTGGCTGATGTGTTTCTAAACACAAATACATGTAATGTAACATTGTTTTTTAAATGATATGTGTACACTCTAAATTTTATTTCATGATAAAAGATGCCTCTTACACTACGGCCTAATAAAGCTGGTTACATACTCTCCCGTCTCTGTACTATATGTGTGGCAATTGTTTCAGAACTAATCAAGTCTAATTTTAATTTCAAGATAAACACTGCCTTGTCTCTGGAGTGTGGGGTTCATGCTTTTGAAGTGTTTTTGTACACTAAGTTTTGATATATTAATAAACCACTGGCCAATTTGGTATGAATCTGGGAGCTTTGTTTTACACCTTTCTAATGCTACTCCTGCTGGTCAATTCAGACTTATTACTACTGGATAAAAAAAATCTGGTGTCGCGGTCTCCCTGAAAATAGCCATTTTTCAAATTGTCATGAATCGAGGTGCTGTTGTATTTAGGCAAAGCTCCTTGGAGGTAGGTACTGATGTGAATGTACACTCATGTAAAGTGCTATATGAATTGATAGTGCTATATAAATATCTACTTCAGCTGATATGGCTTGCTGTTATTAATAAATGTCATTGTTCTAAAGGAACTGTACTGCTCTATCAGCATGTAGCAGCTTAGTAGCTAGCTAAAAAACCTGTACTCTTCAAAAAAGCTGAAGAAACACGACTTTTTCTATAGTTGCATATAATTTATTATATGGCAGACCGAATAGTTGATGGAACTCATTGCCAACACATTACCTGTTTCCTAGCAACAGAACATCTCCTACTTTAACATTTTACAGATCTTGTGGCCATTTTTTGCAACTTTAGAGCGAAAAGCTACACTCTTCTCCATCCAATACTCTAATAAAGCTTCTAGAGGGAGTTGAAAAAGAATTTAATCTTGTGTAAGAGCATAGCTGGTGTAGGAGCTATGGACATGTCTGGGTCTGTTGATGATGGTTAAAAAAAAGACTTTGCATTCATGATTTTCCTTGACTTCAGTCTTGAGGGTACTTAAAGTTTTACGAGTCAGATGTGCTGGTTTTGATTTAAGCAACTTGGTGTCCAAAATGCGTTTAGCAACACTATCAATGTCTCCTAAGCACCACCACGATTAATGTGGAAGTTTAAAGATCTATAAACAATGTTTTTCTTGCAAGTGCTCTTAGAGCCCGTTCACATACAGGTGACCCGACTTCCCGGGGCGACCTGTGAAGTCGCGGTGCGCAGCTCGCACCGCGACCTCAGAGCGGCATGCACGGACTTCATATCATTGAAGTCAATGCAGGTCGCTCCAGGTCGCCCCAAAGTAGCTCAGGACCCTTTTTCTAAGTCGGAGCGACTTGTGTCGCTCCTATTAGAATGGGTCCTGTGCTAATCTATGGCAGGCGACCCGCGGTGACTTGTCAGGCGACCAGGTCGCCTGACAAGTCGCCCCAGTGTGAACCGGCTCTTACCACTGCTGCTGTCATATCTGTAGCGGATTAACAACTTCCAACTCAAAACAATCTACCTGATTACTGGGCTGAGCTTTTTAAAGCAATGGTAATCCCAAAACCCAAGGGACTTCCTAATGTGGAACTTTAGTCTGGAAATTGAAGTGTATCAAACTCAAAACCAAAAATGTAATATATTGCAGCTTACCAATCATTAGAGATGGTAGCTGCATTCGTTTTTTTTTTATTTAGGCTTTTCCCTCTGTTTTTTTGGGGGTGTTAAATGCACTATCAGATTTAAATACACCACCAAGTTGAAGTTAAACACCAGTTCACACTTTATAAGTATTACTGCAAAATACACACAATGGCAGCGGATCTTATCTGTCTGAAACTAGAAAACGGGGAGAGGTGTACATGGGTAGGCCAATATATGCATAAGCGAGATCCCTAACCTTTAACCATCTGAGTTCCCAACTATGGGACATACAGTATATAACAATCAACAAACCGAGAGCTTACCTGGCTGCCCTTATCTCCTTAAAGGTACAGCAACACACTAGAAGCCCAGACATTGGTATCCGATGACTTCCTGTGTGTCTGCAACATATTTTCTATTGTTTTGTGAGCTGTGCCTGTTTTAATGTCAAAGATATCAAAGAACTCCGCTTTTGTAGGCAATCTAATACTTTATTCAACTAGAACTGCATGGCCTAGTCTTTCTTTTCAGTTGCATATACAGTACTTTTACAGATTTTGGAGCATGATTATAGACTTGTGTAAAATTGCAGTGTGCTTTTCCTTGCAGTTGCAAGGAAAATTTGACTCATAGTACCTGAAACAGATGCCAATTTCCTTTAAATAGGGTTTGTGGTCTTCAATAGGTTTAGGCCTGTAAGAATATTTAATAATAATATCTCGTGCTCGTACTTCATTATGTAAGAATGTTTATACTGCTCTGAATATAACAGTGTCTATTTATGTCAATAAGCAAAGATCTGGGAAAAAGGAGAATCTTCACTTATTTCCACAAATCAATATGTAGTGAATTCTTTTTAATTGATTAATTTCTTTTTAAAAGCATATACCAATCTTAGTGAGTACAGTCTACAGTATGGAATATATATATAAAAATATTTATTCACAAGACATGTAATCACAATAAATGATCAAAAAGGGAAATGACACAAACAGATAACTCTTACATAAAATACTAACTTCAAACAATCAATGCAAAGTGATGTTTAGCTCAATAATGAAAGTGAAACTGAAACAAAGTGAAAGCAAAATGAAAGCAAGATGACCATTTCTCCAGGTATAGCATTAAACTATTGGTATGTGTTCTATATAAACAGACCACAATTGTCTGGGAATCGCATAGCCGAAAGTCACTTCACTGCAGATGAAGCGAGAATAAGCCATGCAAAACGGAAGACTTAAAATTGAAAATAATGCACAAAATCTGATATAAATAAAAATGTATAAAAACAAAAATCAGCTTTTTAGAGAAAAATCTACTATGGTTTATACGGCTGGGATTGTAATCTTATTACCCTTAAATATGCAATATAAAACATATAAGGAAGGAAATGAACAATATTGAATAAAATCAACACAGCAAAGTTATATTTACCACACTTAAGATGGCCGCTAGCTTCAAATGGTCGTTACCAGAATCTTAAGATGGATGCCTTTCTTAAGATGGTGGTTTCCCTCCAAGTTTCAGATGAATGATGGAGCAAGATGGAGTATGTCTGGATGAGTATATCGAGGGATGGAGTAGTGTGTGTGATGTATGTGTATTGTATGTTGGACAATGTAATGTAATGTGTGCTATCTCATATCTGGGTTCTTCTTTTATATGGTATGAACAAAGGGCTATAAACATTACCATAAGTTAAACCCAGAGGGATGAAACATTATCCCCATTGGTTGGGATATTCTATACCTTAACTGGTGAGGTCATAGACACACCTCTCCTAATAATTAACCCCATGTTTTGTATAATAAAATTAAATGATGATTTCTCTATATTTAAGAGTAATCACAAAACACAACACAAAACGTTGTCCATACTCTCAGTACATACATAAATGTCCATCTGTATCTCCATCATTCACCTTGGCAAGTAATGCTATTTCAATAATTATATTTTTAATACAATATAATATTTCTAATTGGAAAATATCTAAATTACCCCAAGACTGCATTTGGTATTTCGTCTAAAGAGGGCAGTGTTGTACCGTTCATTAAATTCAGTGCTTAGAAACAATTAGAATATATTCTTATCTGATGACCTTTGACCTCTTGGTTAGTGAAAAGCCATTCATTATTTGAATTCTGCCATTACTGTCAGGCATTTTGTCTGGCCTGTAGAATTTATATCACTTAGCCTAGTCCAAAGCAATTCTTATATAAACACTCCTACCACATGCCTTAAAATGAAGTAATTAGTATTCACTCTTAAGTCTAAGTAAGATTTGTTATTTAACAAGAATATAAACCCAACATGTGATAGACAAACGATTTCTAAATATATATGTATATGCCCTACATAATATAATGACATAATATGGCTAATATCTTCTCACACATAATAATGTATCTTATATATAGTTCATTTTAAATGTCTGCTAGAGTATACTGGGGTATTGTCCATTGTTAAATAATTACAGACAGACTGGGATTACCATTAGGTCTTATCTGAAGAGACGTCTATGTAAATCTTATTTACGATCTTAAAAGAAATACAAAGACCTCTGTTGAAACTCTATTCTCTCTTGTAAGCTTGTAAGAGACATTTTGAAAATGAGCATATATGAACTTTCATTCACCTTGAACAAAATGGACGCTGCACCATTCAGAATCTTATATGCATTAGATGAAATATACATGGCTTTTTAAATCCATTTTTTTTTCTATTATTATTTTAATCACCCCCAATAATCCCAACAGGCCCAAAACTTCGGCATTTCATGAGGGGATGTGGCTTTCTGTTAGCTGGGCACTCTCTAACACTCTCTCAAACTTTTAGCTGTTTTGACAATCTAGGATTTCTGAAGCAGCATTTGTTTATGTACAAGAAAATAATTTTTTTGGCTGTAATTAGGTGGCCTTTCTTTTCTGGTGAGCTGACCACTGGAGGTAAAGAAGGAAATACCGGGGTAATTTCTCATCTTTGCTTGTCAGCCAGCAAAATACAAGGAAAGGGAGAAAAACAACTCTATGATTCCTTGTGCTTGAATCCAAAAGCCATGTTTTTTTCTGTAATCACTATTAAAGCTTTTATGGTATGGGTAAGTGCTACAAGCTGTGTCTAAATATGAGAGTGCTGACGAATAACCATCTTTTTTAGTAAACTTCAGTTCAAGATTGTCAAATCGTTTGTGCAGTTCTGGGGTTATCTTTTTTTTCTTTAGAAAATGTTTTAATTTTCCTAAGTAGAGCATGTTGTACCTTTGTATTCAGATTGGATAATTTGGGAAAAGCGGCTGAATGTTGTGAGAACTGTTTTCATTTTCTTTCAGCTGCAACATTTCTGCCACTTGCCTGTTTGCAATTGCTAACACAATGCTGAGAGTTAGACATTTGATTTAGCATGGTGATTCCTCTAATCGAGGCTGAGAAAGTTGCTGGACATACTCCTAGTACATTCTACTGGACAAAGTGGTTTTTCTAGAATATCTGGTTCTTTAAAGATGTTCATACTGAACTGCTTTTTTGTAAGTTGCAACCTCAGTTAAAGCTGTGGCAACTGCATTCTGATGCTTTTATACAGCTTTTTGCATAAAGCATGCTGGCTTCCATTTAAAACAAATGATAGCTTTGCACGATCTGCTTTGTTCATGCCTTAAAAGCCAATGAACTTGTGAACAACAGCTTGCTTGATTTCAATGCGTTTAAAAACTTTGCTTTAGCCTCTAGATTCTAAAAAGGGCTTGTATGCTCAGATTGCTGTACTTACAGTATAAAATCTTCAGGCTTGTATTTTTACCCTTAGACTTATATTTTCTATGGAATGACTTATGGTGCTCAAACCCACTGCGCTATCGTCTTTTCACTCTACTGCCCTCGCGGAGCATAGATCTTGTACGGTTAGGCTGCTGCAAAAAAAAACTGTGGTTGTAAAGGCAGGAAGTTTTTTACCTTAATGCATTCTCTGTATTAGGGTAAAAAATCTTTCTGTGATCATTCCCCCCCCCATCCCCCCTCCAGCTTCACCTAAATACTTAACTGAGCTCAATCTTGATTCAGTGATGTACCCAAGAGCAGCAGCATTACTCTCTGCCTCTCTCTCCACTCACTGGACATGGAGGCATCTGCAGAAGCTGTCAATCAAACTCTGTGTGTATCGTTGGAAACACATATCCCAGGCATGGGAGCGAGCCCACATGAGTGCCCCTATACCAAGCATTGTATTATTGGGATATTCGGAAGGGAGGAAGAGCCAGGAGCTCTGGCAGGGGACCCCACCCAAGATGAGAAGGTTTGGGGCTGCTCTATGCAGAATCATTGCACAGAGCAGGTGAGTATGGCATGTATTGTTTAGCAAAAAAAAAAAACCTTTAGAATCACTTTAAAACTTTTCTGGTCATTGCATTGACTGAGTTTGTTCAATACACATCTCTACATTCAAAAAGCATTGCATACAGTGAACACTTATGGATTACTAACAGTGAACAAGGTAGGAAAGTACATCCACTGCAGAATCCTAACATTGTAGCACAGCAGTTAGGCACATGTACACCAATAATCCTGCTAGCAAGCTGCGTAGATAATAATGCTTATGGATAAATAATGTCCTAGGCTAGAATATTAGGAAGAAGAAGACTGGCTGATGGAGGCAGGCTCTTTGCACTACTAATGCAACTTCCTGGAGCCTCTCATGTTCTCTAGCTGGAAAAAGCCTGCTATAACTACTAATGACCAATAGATGACAACAATACTCAATACATAAATTAATCTGTAAAGGTCTATATTAATATATGACAATAGGAAGTCTAGTATTTATATTTTTCAAAGCAGGTCTGGCTTTTTTTTTTTTTCTATGTACACTTTAGTATAACAATATTCTGCCACATTTGTTTTTAACCTACAAATATACTTACTGCATACATTCAGCCATTGCAGAAAAATGTCCAACAGTGGTCACACCTACATGCTCGAAACTGCAAACCAGCACAGGTTCTAAAAAGGGATTTTTTTTTTTTTAAATTGACCATACATAATTTTTGCAGGTTTTGCATTGTTCACCTATTAAAAGGCACAGATTTTAAACATGGTAGTTCTAGTGGTCATTGCTGACACATGTTAATTTCATAACTCACCACAAGGGGGCATCTATTTTTGTTATAAATGACTGATAGGACACATCACATTGATTTTCTGTTTTTTTTTTTTTTTTCTCCTTCACAGCTTAACAGTATTGACTTCTCCTGCTGTACAGATATAACTCAGTTTCGACAACTATATTTGGATGACATTCGAAGAGCCTTCTTTTTGGTATGCTTTTTTTGTTGATGATAGAAAAAAATCTGTCTTGGGTGCAACATTTTTTTTTCTTTTTAAATTGAGTTGTTATCCTTAACATTGTAGAGTGGTGTAATCCACACAATAAAATAGGCTTAGTCTCTGTTTTCGACACTTCATATCTATTTATTTTAGACTACTAAGCAGATATGTTCCATAAAATTCCTCTATACCCATTTGTGATTTCCTTGTTAGTATTGTAAAGAAAAATACCATACTTCTGGCTTATCAGTTTTAAGAAAATAACATTGTTTTAAATAAAAGGTGGTATAAATTTTTATAGGGTGCAAAATCTGTTTCATTAAAAAAAACTATGTGAGTTTAGTAAACTGCAAAATATAATCAGTGACTGGTCTTATCCAAACATTTGGATTAAACTAACATAAATGTGCAGGTTTTCCCTATAAAATATATACGTATTTGCAATGTCCAAGAACTCCCTCACTGCTGCCGATCCCTTCGGCCTCTCTTCTTCCTGGTTCAATACTTTGGTCAGTGCAGGATGACTCCTGTGCATGTTTTTTTTTTTTCTTAAGTCTGATTTAGCTTGCTCTTTTTGTCTGAGGATGACTGGAATTTAGGGGTGAGTGAGAGGTAACCCACCGTTAGTTGCTACTATGACAACTCCAACAAATTGTCACAAAATACCCATGTAGTTATGTAAACTACAGAGCTTTGTGTTTGATACCGTCATGGTTACTAGAACTGAAAGAAAGCATTTGTCGGGTAGTTGATTGAGCTTCAGACCTCACAGGGTCCCACATCTCTGACTCTTAGCGGTATTCTCGAACCATTCAAGTAAAGCTAAATAAGGATGGATATAAATTCTTCAAAGGTAAGCCTTCAGACTTACAGTAATAAAAAAAAATTCAAATCCTTGCATATTGTTGATCATAGATAAGGGCGCATCTGAATGTAGCAGTAAAAAAAAAAAAAACAAATTTATTCACAAGACAATTGGCAACTTTCAAGATAATGTAGTGATGTCAGGCATATACAGTACATTTAGAAACATTATTCAGGGTCAGCTTCCAGGGATTGACCTTTGCAGAACTGGATGACTACAGAATTAATGACTGGATTAAACCTGTACTATTGTGAGTTGCTATTTACATAGCTTGTTTTTCATTCACCTATTGCTACACTTAGTCTGCTGCCCCCCAGTGGTGTCTACTTTGCATTATACTTACAGGTACTGCAATCCCTCCCAAAAAAGCTGTGAAGGTCCAGCAGGTCCAAAGCAGACTCTGAATGAAGTTTTTACATGTATATATGCATGATATCACTACATTGTCTTGTAAGTTGCCTAATGTGTGAATACATTTTTTTTTCTACTGCTACAGTCAGATGCACCCTCTGCTGTCCTTATCTATTACTGTAACAATCTTCAGTCTCTTGAGAGGTGTACTACAGTGTTTTGGAATCACTCCACCACCTCACCCAAACCCCCAAGCCATCTCCCTCCAGTGTGTTGGTTACATACAGTTCTGCGCCATATCTCCTCACACACGGGTGTAGCCCGTGCGGCCTCCCTGTTACTTGGGTTTCCATCTACTCAGGGGTTACCAACCCCCAGGCAAGCGTGCTGAACAGCAACAAAGCTGTTTGGGAGTTGCAGGTTGTCTACACAGGAATGTCCCGCCTGCCTCCATTCCAGCCCACCTTACTTAGCAAGCAATTTTCAGGAAGGCTGCATCTAGGGGATGGTGTGCGTTCTCCCCCATGGATGTTGTGCCTGGGTTGGTAAGCTCCTCCCCCCATCCTTGGACTGCACTCAGCCTCAAATAGGACATGCAGAAGAGCTTCTCCTACCCACACTGCATGCAGCTGAGATAGGATTCTTGTACAGACAATCTACAGTGTGAGCTATGAAATCCTCAGATCAGAAAGGTAGCAGAGCTGCACCAGCCAGTTACACACTGTGCAGATTGAGACTGTCTGTAAAAGAATCAAATCTCAGCTGTGTGCATTGTGGGGAAGAGCAGCACTGCTTAGAGCCCTGCCAGCAGTAACCCTATCCTCTGCCCTGCTGATCCCATCCTCTGCCCTACTGAACCCTGTCCCTTGCCCTGCTGGCTTTATCCTCTGCCCTGCAGACCCTCATCCTCTGCCCTGCAGACCCCTGTTCCATGCTCTGCCATTTCATCCTCTGCCCTGCCTACCCCATCCTCTGCCCTGTTGACCCCATCTTCTGCCCTGTTGACCCCATTCTCTTCCCCACTGACCCTGTCCTCATCTCCACTGATCCTTGTCCTCAGCTCTGCTGACCCTATCCTCAGCCTCACTGATCCTTGTCCTCAGCTCCGCTGACCCTATCCTCAGGCCCACTGATCCTTGTCCTCTGCCCCACTGACCACTTTTCTATATTCCTGCAGATCCTATGCTATACCCTGAGGCCTCTATTCTATGCCCTGCTGACCCTTGTCCTATGCCTTACTGACCCTTGTCCTTTGCCCTACTGACCCTTGTCCTATGCCCTACTGACCTCTGTCCTGACCCTTGCTGACCCTTTCCTATGCCCTGGTGACCTTCGCCCTGAGCCCCGCTGACCCCTATCCTATGCCCTGCTGACCCCTATCCTATGCCCGCTGACCCCTGTCCTATGCCCCGCTGACCTCATCTCATGCCCACTGACCCCTGTCCTCTTCCCCATTGGCCCCGCTGACACCATCATATGCTCTGCTCAAGCTGTCCTGTGCCTTTCTGACCCCCGTCCTATGCCCTACTGAGCCTTGTCCAATGCCCTGTGGACCTCATCCTCTGCATTGCTGACCACTGTCCTCTGCCTTGCTGACACCCTTTCCTCTGCCCTGGTTGCCCCTGTTGACCACCCTGCTAAACCCTGTTATCCACCCTGCTGACCCCTGTCCTCTGATTTGCTGACCCCTGTATATTCCCATCCTGACCTTCCATTCTCTGCCCTACAAACTGCTGACCCTATCCTCTGCCCTGCTGACTACCCATCCTCTGCCCCCTTACATTTTTTTCCTGTACCCCCACATCAGACAGGGTAGATTTGTTCCTGGTGTTGAGTCGGACACCCTGAGCTGCATGCTGTCATTTTTTGACTGGTAATTACCCAGCTATTTGCAACTACTCATTTATAGGTGCAGGAATTGGGACTGATCTGATGTGTGAAGGTGCAGGAATGCCCCAAAACCTGTGAAAGTTCAAGATTTGGTCTGACGTGGGAATGTGCAGGAATTGTGACTGCTCTGAGGTTGCAGTTGTTCGTCCTGCTCTATGTGTGCTCCTGTGGCTGCATTACTCAGTTTACAGGATGTAGTGTTGTGACTGTGCAGAGCAGGGTGGAGGTAGTGTTCCAGTCATTGGCTTGGATATGTCAGTGACTGAGGGAGTACTTTTACTATAGACTCAGTATAAAAGTATAAAAACTTGAAATCCACCCCCCCCCCCCCCTATAAAAAGAAAAAAAATCCCACAATCATTGGTGGTGAGTAACACTTCTGGTTTCACATTTTCAGGGTGATGGGGCAAGCCCTTTTCCCTAGCGGTGCACTCTCAGCTCAGCCCTCCGTCCTGCCCAGTACAGCCCCTCCTTGCCCTGTTCTGCCCCACTCAGCCTTGCTCAACCGTGCACGTGCATGGGGCAGGCAGGTAGGCCACACTCCGAGCTGCTGGGTGTAAGCAGCGGGCTTTTATGTGAATCTGGAAGTCAGAGGGCCCTCTGAGTTTCCTCTTTTACAAACAAGCCCACCACTATCATCCGGCAGCTTACAGTGTGGCCTGCCTGCCCCAACTTGTGTGCACATGCAGTTGGTGGGAGTATCTTGGTGCACGGGGGCAGAGGGGGGGCCCCGGGCCAAAGTTTGCATCAGGGCCCACAAGCTTCAAGTTCCGTCCCCGTCCCCAAATACATGATGTTGATTATGACTGCTTCCCTAATGTCAATACCCTTATCAGTGAGCAATAATATTTAAAATAAATCTGTTTTTCTGTTGCTTTAAGTTATATGTTTACCTTACATATACTGTATATTTACATGGAAGAAACCATATTTTTTTCATTACACATTTATGCTAGCTCTGACCTGATTGAAAACAATAGTTTACCTTTAAGACTATTTGAGCTCATCTTGACACATGTTCCTGCATATATTCGTACGAAAATTTTTGTACATTCAATGACTGAACATATGTCGTTCGAAATTGCTTCCACAACTAATTTGCTTTTAACATTTGATTTTGGAATAAATGTAATTTCCCAAATGAAAATCCATACACTGTTAAAAATGTGTTAGTTTGAGAAAGGTTTTCCATCCTGAAGTTTTTTCATCACTGAGGTTAAAAAATTAACATCGATTTTACTCTACTAATGATTAGAAAATCGAACAAACAAAAAATTCCAAACAAAAATCTACTAGCTTATAGGCAGCTTTAGTGTTCCTTAAAGGGTGACTTCACTTAGCACATATTAATGTTCACACCCCCACTAACAAGTTATAAGCTACTATATCGTAGCTTAGTGAATTGTATATCATAGTCTGCCTGCTGCCTCACAGCCTTGTTTCAAATTCAATTTCTCTGTCGCTCATTGACAGACGTAGTCCTCTTTGATTCACATCAATTGGGTTATGTTGTCTCCGCAGGAGTAGGACTAGGCAGAAAGAAAAAACGTTCTGGCTCCACCCTAGGGGCAGTCCCAGAGGGTATATCCTCCCTCTCTCTGCTACAGGAAATCAGTTTTTTTCTGTCTAGTCAGGAGTAAGGACCTAAGTTCCTTGCTGGGATCTCTGGTCCTGGCAAGATTTTTTTTTTTTAGAAAAAATATTTTTAGGTAGTTTCTCCAGTGTTTTTTCCTGTGAGATCTTCAAGCAAATTACGCCGGATCTGGGCGACACTTGTGGTCACCCCAGCCGGCCTACGAGCGCGCGCAGACCATTGCATCGCGCTTGGTCGGCCGCGACACATTCAAGTAAGTCCAGCCCGGGCAACGGGCTGGATGTTGAGATCCAGTGGTCACCCCGGTTCTGCCTACGAGCGCGTGCAGACCAGAACTCCGCGCTGGGTCGGCCGCGACAGAGTCCCATTGGAGGGACTGACCTTGCGAGTTAAAAGTCTCGCTTGGACGCCAGGAACCAGAGAGTCGAGGCGTCCGGAGTGGTCAACAACCCCCCACCCCGGTGGAGAGGGTATTGTGAAGAGAGGGTGCCTGTCGGTTCGGTATGGTGAGTAAATGTTTCCTTTTCCTCGTTATGAGGCATTTTGGAATATGGGCCCCTCCATACATGGTCAGTATCTTTCTGACACTAAAAGTCCCCCTTGTAAATACAGCATGTGTTTGGTGGGCAAGCGGACTTGGTTTGGGAGCTAACACTCTACCCAGCAGACTGCAGTATTACAGCAGACATAGGAGGTACAATCCTACCTTGACTGTAGTGGACCTCCTGCAGAGCGATAAACCGCCATTAGCGTGGTATGCAGGTGGATGTGCTGGGAAGACGATACTTCGGCAATCCGCCGCCATTTTGCTGTAGACCAGGTACACGAATGTCCGCAGGTCACGCCGGCTGCCATTTTTTTGGAGTCTATTGTCTCCCGTATGGGGGCGGCCATGTTTGAAGAGCCCAGCTAACCTCGAGGAGAGCTGGGAACACCGAAAGGCGTACACAGGGGGCGGAGCCACTTCCTTCTACCCGGGAAAACGAACACAGTTCTTCCCAGTCTGTAAGAGACAAACGCTGACTGCAGTTGTTAGGAAACTTCTCTGCATCGGGTGGTGAGCCTTGAGGGTCCCTATCCGTTTGAGGAAACCCTCATTAAGAAATGGACAGAACCACCTGTGGTGGATTCACCAATTGCTAGATTGAATAAAGCCACGGTTATTCCATTAGAAGACGCTCCGTCTTTTAAGGATCCGGTGGATCGCAAGATAGAAGCTATGTCTCGCACCATGTTTTCCTTGATTGGATCAGCTTTCAGACCAATAATTGCTATTGGGCTGGTTTCACAGACTGTAACTGAATGGACCAAATGGTTACGCCGGGACTTAGAAGAGGTCCCTCAGGCGGTATCAGATTTGTTGGAACAGATGATACAGGGGTTACAGTTTGTGTGTGATGCGGCGTTAGACGCCACTCCATTATTGGCGCGAGCATCAGTTTCAGCAGTGGTTCTCAGACGTACACTGTGGCTAAAAGGTTGGTTAGCCGACCAAGGTTCCAAAAAAGCATTGGCTAATATCCCCTTTTCAGGAGAGTGTTTATTTGGAGCCAACTTAGATGAGATCATTAAGGATCTCACGGGAGGAAAGAGCACCTTTTTACCGCAAAATGCTAAGGGTAAAGGACCTCGTCAAAGACGAGGGCCTTCTTTTTCTGCTCACAAAAAAATTTTTCGTCCCGCGGGTGAAAAAATTAAGTCCTCCAAAGCTCCTTCAGGAGGCTTCAGGGGACGTTGGTCGGGCAAGCAAAAGCCCGCCCCTTCCAGACCTGAAGATAAGTCTACTAAACCCTGAAGGTGCGCCCCCACCCATAACTGGGGTGGGGGGACGTCTTCGCCGGTTCCCGGATCCATGGCTCTCCAGAATCCCGGACAAGTGGGTTTGCGAAGTCATAAGGTCAGGGTACAAGATCGAGTTTCGATCTCTCCCACCGGCGCGATTCTTCCCTTCCAATATCCGACTATCCCCGGATCGTTTAGAAGATCTGCGGAGAGCAGTCACGGATTTACTACAACAAGGAGTGGTAGTCCACGTTCCTTGGACAGAACGTTTTCAAGGGTTTTATTCAAACCTATTTACAATACCCAGGAAAGAGGGCAAAGTGCGTCCAATTCTGGACTTAAGGGCACTCAATTCCTTGGTCAACATAAGAAAATTCAAAATGGAATCCATTCGCACAGTAGCAGCCTTCCTGCATTCAGGGGATGTCCTAGCGTCCATAGACATCAAGGACGCCTATCTTCACATTCCCATTTACGCAGGACATCAGCGGTTTCTACGTTTTTCCGTAGAAGAGAACCACTATCAGTTTGTGGCGTTACCTTTCGGTCTTGCCACGGCTCCTCGGGTCTTCACGAAGGTGTTGGCCCCAATGTTGGCACTACTGCGCCAAAGAGGCATATCGATTCTAGGTTACCTAGACGATCTCCTGCTTCATGCAGAGTCTCCACAGACCCTGCTACAAAACATAGAAATTACTATAATTTCTTTACAGGAATTCGGGTGGCTGGTGAACCAGCAGAAGTCATTTCTGGTTCCCACCCAGAGGCTCGAAAATCTGGGTCTAATTCTAGACACATTCAGGACAAGAGTTTTCCTTCCGGTAGGGAAACTCCGGAAGATTCAATCAGCAGTCCAGTTGTTACTATCCAACAGCTGGTCTTCCCTTCGGACTTGCATGAGGGTTCTGGGGTTGATGGTGGCTTCCTTCGAAGCAGTTCCATTTGCCCAGTCCCATACCCGAATTCTTCAGCAAGAGATTCTCCTCAGATGGAATCGGAATCCGGAATCCCTGGACTATTGGATCCGATTGAGCAAACAGACCAGAGAGTCTCTGGTCTGGTGGCTTCGGTCTCCGATGCTCAGCCAGGGAAAGTCATTTCTGCCAATATATTGGACGATAGTGACCACAGATGCCAGCCTATCCTGATGGGGAGGAATTCTTGGTCAGTTATCCGTTCAGGGACTTTGGTCCCCGGAAGAATCCAGGTTACCGATAAATGTATTGGAACTGAGAGCGATCAGACTTTGTCTGATTCACTGGACCGAGCAGCTCCAGGGCAGCCCGGTTCAGATCCAGTCGGACAACGCCACGGCTGTGGCTTATGTCAATCACCAGGGGGGCACCAAGAGTGTCCGGGCTGCCAAGGAAGTGGCTTGCATTCTTTGCTGGGCGGAACGGTTTGTTCCAGCTATCTCTGCGGTGTTCATTCCGGGGGTGGAGAATTGGCAGGCAGATTATCTCAGCCGTCAGACTCTGGATCAGGGGGAATGGTCCCTCCATCCAGAAGTTTTCCACCAGTTGTGCCTACGTTGGGGCACCCCGGATGTGGATCTGTTGGCATCACGATTCAACAGAAAAGTACAGAGATTTGTGGCTCGCTCCCGCGATCCTCTAGCAGAGACCGCAGACGCGATGGTCGCCCCGTGGGGGCAATACCAGCTAATGTATGCCTTCCCTCCTCTCGGGTTACTGCCAAGACTTCTTCGCAGGATAGAGGAGGAAGGAATTCCAGTAATCCTGGTAGCTCCGGACTGGCCTCGCCGAGCTTGGTACGCCGACTTGGTCAGACTGGTGGCGGACGTCCCGTGGAGACTTCCTCTCAGGGAGGACCTACTGTCTCAGGGACCGATCTTCCATCCTGCTTTACGATCACTGGCTTTAACGGCCTGGCTATTGAGACCCAGGTGCTGAAGGACAAGGGTTTGTCAGCTTCAGTTATTCCTACTCTAGTTAAAGCAAGGAAAGCGACTTCCAGAAAGATTTATCATCGCACATGGAAGTCCTACATTGCATGGTGTGAACCCCTGGGGTTCCACCCACGATCTTATTCGGTTAGTCGAATATTAGCTTTTCTGCAACAAGGGGTTGAGCAGAAACTGGCCTTGAGCACTATCAAGGGTCAGGTCTCAGCATTAGCTATCTTCTTTCAGAAGCCTTTGGCTACTCATTCCTTGGTGCGGAAGTCTCATTCTTTGTTTATAATGAGCCTTTAAAACTTCTAGTTGGCACCGGTTGGGCCTTCTAGATTGGATTTTGATTTCTGTCAATCCCACCCCTCATTTGTGGCACTGCTTCTGGATGTCCCAATTGATGTGAATCAAAGAGGACTACGTCTGTCAATGAGCGACAGAGAAAATCGGATTTTTGTAAGATCTTACCGTAAAATCCTTTTCTCTTAGCTCATTGACAGACGTAGTACCCACCCCTCTATCATTGAGTTGGGTTGGGTTAAATTCTCTGTTACTGCTTTACAACAGAACTGATTTCCTGTAGCAGAGAGAGGGAGGATATACCCTCTGGGACTGCCCCTAGGGTGGAGCCAGAACTTTTTTTCTTTCTGCCTAGTCCTACTCCTGCGGAGACAACATAACCCAATTGATGTGAATCAAAGAGGACTACGTCTGTGTATGAGCTAAGAGAAAAGGATTTTACGGTAAGATCTTACAAAAATCCGATTTTCCCAATTCTGTGCTACAACCCTCATACAAAAGGTGACCCAGACACCATATACTTCCCTGGCAAGCTGTCAAGGAGTTTGGGTGTACGCAGTAAGTGCAGTACAACATTGGGTAGCTTTTAGAAAAAGAATGTGCATTGTAAGGCCCCAATTACACCTCAACGTTTTGTAGCTTGAAGCTCGAAGCTCCAAAATTCTGGAGGAGAAAAAAATCTATTATTTTCTATAGAGCTGGTTCAGATCTCCATTACAAGTTGCCTGAAGCTCAAAAAAGTTCTGGAACTTTTTATTTTAGTTTGAATTGGGCCAATTGGTGTGTTTTTGAAGAGTTTTTGTTCCAAAGGAATGCATTGAAACGCTGGATTTGAGCGTTTTAACGCATTTTCTCATGCATTGTTCAGTGTTTTTCTGTTTAAATGAAATAATTAAGTGAAAATAAATAAATAGTAAAAAAAATAATAAATAAAATAAATAATGAAAATAAATAAATAAAATATATAATAAAAATAATAAAAAAACCTAACCCCAACCCTTAACCCTAACATTAATACCTAACACTAATATTAAGCCTTAACGCTAATATTACCCTTTAACTTTAACCCCTAACCTAACAAAATAAATAAATAAGCCCCTAACCTTTAACCTCTATACCTTAATGCCCCACAAAAAAAAAAAATATATATATATATTAAATGTATATTACTATTATTAATGACCAGGCCATTTTTTTGTGATTCGGCACTGCGTTACTTTAACGGACAATTGCGCGGTCGTGCGATGCTGTACATAAAAAAAATTGATGTCCTTTTTTCCCACAAATAGAGCTTTCTTTTGGTGGTATTTGATCATCTCTGCGATTTTTAATTTTTGCGCTATAAATAAAAATAGAGCGACAATTTAGAAAAAAAAGCAATATTTTTCACATTCTGCTATATAACATTCCCAAAAATAAATTTAAAAATCAAAATTTGTTAACATTTTTGGCCAATTTGTTGTCTGCTACATATTTTTGGTAAAAAAGCGTATTTTGATTGGTTTGCGCAAAAGTTATCACGTCTACTATCTACAGGAAAGATTTATGTCTTTTTTTATTGTTTTTTGTTATTTTTATTAGTAATGGCGACGATCTGCGATTTTTAGTGGGACTGTGACATTGTGGCTTACAGATTGGACCCCTAACTGACATTTTTGACACTTTTGGGGGTACCAGTGAAATTACTACAGTAATCAGTGCTAAGAATATGCACTGTTACTGTAATAATGTCATTGGCAGGGAAGGGGTTAACCCAGGGGCGATCAAAGGGTTAAATGTGTACCTAGGGGCGTGTCTCTAACTGTATGGGGGCAGGGCTTGTGAAATGATCACAGAGACTTGTGATCCTATATAGAGGCTCACAGGGGCTCTGTAGTCATTCCAGAGAGAAGAACAGTCAGGGAGTCCCCACTGTCGAGTGGGGGCATCCCCTCGCTAGCCGGTTCGCGCAGAAGGGCCAGCCTGCCGCAGTATTTCTGTGGCGGGCGGTCCGAATGCGGTTAATAAATATTAAACAAGAGTACAGGAAAAAGCTGTAAAACATAGCAACACATGATGAAACAGATGCTATTTTTCTCTATTGGCTAATTTTAAAATGCCAAAGCTCAAAAACGCTGTATACAACCACTCAAAAAAACTCCTAAAATTCAAAAGTGTAATGCACAGGTGTATGCACAGGTGTAAATTCAGCCTCAGCCATTCATCAGTGGCTTGCAGACCACACATGAGAGCATGTCCTTGCTGAAATGTCACTTTATGTAAAGGACATACAGTACCTTCTGAGACCTAGGCTGTATGCAGAATGTGGTGGCTTAGTGACTTGACAGGATGTGTGAAAAGATTAACTTATCAAGAGGACACAAACAGAATCTCTTGTAGGATAAAAACATATTTTGTTTTTTTTGGCTTGTGATCCTTGGCTTGCTGAAACTAAACCGAATAACCGGCATGGTGGGTCAAGGGAGTAACAGAGCTAAGACTAAACCCACTAGTGTCAAAACATAAGTGGTGCAGAGATAAATACAAAAATGAAATTTTAGGTAACAGCATTGAGACTAGCTGCTGTGACAGTGCAGTAGAATTTAGGTTCGTATAAGCAAACATACACAGCAAGAGGTGGAGGGGAGAACACAAAAAAAGGCACGTATGCACCAGGTGCTGGGTTAATTGTTATTCGTCCCATTACTTATTTTAAAACAGCATCTGTATTTGGTGTCTCTGGAAAGTTTTGGGGGAGTTCAGCTCTGGAGCTGGCAGATGTCAGTCCAATACTAAGTCCAAAAAAACGACCTGATCAGCTCCTGAGATTCTGCTCCTGCTCCACAGTTCTCAATAGGAAGCTGCCTTATACAAAGCTAAGAGGGGTAGGGGGTTACATTGCTGCACATGATAGGTGTGCTTTAATGCAACATGGCATACATATGGCACTTTTCCACTGCAAGTACCGGCTCGGCTCCACTCTGCACTGCTTGGCCCAGCTCGGCTCAGTCGGCACATTTCAGCACTGTATAGGCTCTACTCGGCTCGGTTTGCTTTTCCACTAAAGTAGTAAGTGAGTGGGATTACAACGATTCTCTGACCAATCAGTGGCTAGTAGTGACAAACAATCAAGGCTGCATGCAAAGGATTGTGGGATATGGTATAGGTACGGCCCGCTTGGAGCCCCAACCGAGATGGTACTGTTTAAGTGAGCCGTCCTGAGCCGTACCATGTAGTGGAAAAGCGCCGCTGTACCAAACCGTACCGAACCATTCTAACACGTACCATGCGGTACCATGCAATGGAAAAGTGCCAAACCGAGCCGTACCATGCAGTGGAAAAGCGCCAATAGTTAACAACCAGAAAACTTTGAAACCATGTCTGCTTTCTCTGTTTAATAAACATTTTCCTTTACATTTCTTTTAGGTGTTCTTCATAG
This sequence comes from Pelophylax lessonae, assembly GCF_965119305.1. Lineage (NCBI taxonomy): Eukaryota > Metazoa > Chordata > Amphibia > Anura > Ranidae > Pelophylax > Pelophylax lessonae. Next base: position 313,165,153 of record NC_138772.1, on the reverse strand, counting down.
TTACAGCCTTTTTTGGTACTGGGAATATAGCATCCATTAACAGGTAGGATGGAAAGATAAAATCAGAATAACAAAAACAGCTGAAATATGATTGCTTGCTTAATATTAGGCATGTTACAACTGATCTCCTAATCCCACCCTGGTGTTTACTTGTGGCCTGTTCTTAACCACTTCTGGACCCAGTGTTCTGTCAGAATACCATACCCTATCATAATTTCATACCTCCGTCATTTCCGGTTGCAGATCAGCTGTGGCTTCGTCATGAATCAGCTGTAGCCGCGTCACAAGTCCTACTGCTCGTGCGCAGAATAGGTAGGGCATTTTGATAAGATCGTAAGGGTCAGGCGAAAGTCCTAGTGTGCATGCGCCGGCGCATGCGCACCAACGGGTCGGGCAGCGGGATCTCTGATAAAAAAACATCCATCCGATCTCCATGGCCCACACTGCGCTGACCCGACACTGCGCCTAGCCGACACTGCACCGACCCGACAATCCGATCTCTACGCCCCACACTGCACCGAGCCGACAATTAGACAGTGGGTGTGCGCATGTGGGTAGGGAATAGGATTGTCCCATTGTCGGCTCGGCGCAGTGTATGCCATGGAGAACGGATGGATGCTTGTTATAAGAGATGCCGCTACCCGATCCGTTGGTGCGCATGCGCCTGCTCATGTGCAGTAGGACTCACCCCCTTACGATGTTATCAAAATTTCCTACCTATTCCGCGCATGCACAGTAGGACGTGTGACGTGGCTACAGCTGGTGCATGACGAGCCTGCACCAGAAATGACGTTGGTAGGGATATCTGGTGGGGTAGGGTTTTCTGATAGAACACCGGCCTACTTCTGACAGTTGTTGTTTACAAGTTAAAATCAGTTTTCTCTTACGTCCTCTGACAGTCGCCGCCCACTCATTCAGTCTTCACCAATGGGTATTGACCTCTTATCCATAGGAGCAAGCTAGGCATAAGACTTGTTAAAAACAAAGTAATTTACATAGACACACCTATGGGGGGCTGTCCCACTGGTCCAATACCCCCCTGCTATCAGCCATCCCAACTCAGTTTGTCTTCTGCCTAGTTAGGAGTGAGATAGGCTCTCCCTGTGCTGGGGCTACAGTCTCAGCCTTTTTCTTCTATTTTTATGATTTTATTTCTGCAAATACGTTTTTTCTTTGCAATACTAGCTGTTTATCAGCATTTAGTTAGTCACTTCTTCAAGATGATGACGGCGTCGCGGAGCTGGGAATCACACTGGTCGTCCTGATATCCCAGGACAGAGGGCCTTATGGAATCTCAGCCCACCATTGAACGTTTAGCAGGCTATGCATACACCCTGGCCTCGAAATCGACCTGTCCCTGTCATCAGGGATGAAAGCCCGTGAGGTGGCCACCTCACCTGGACGTCTCACCCACGGTTCCGTGCGTTGCTAGCGTCCTGCGTTTTTGGCTGAAGGCACCCCCGCCATCTGGGGTGGGAGGTTTCCCATCTATGTGAGGCACCCCACGCCATTGGGTACGGTAAGTACATGTGTATTCTGTCTGGGGCCTCTGTCTGGGGCTGGCAGTCCTGTGTGTCTGTGGTATCCCCTCATGTCTGTGCGTTTTTGGGGCTCCCTTTCTCACGTTCCCTGCGGGGGCTCTTACATGGCTAGCTCGCTATGTGGGGGTGTTTTGTGGGGGTCCCTCTCCTATGTGACACTTTATGGTGTGTGTGGAGGTGCAGACACGTGCGGCGACCGCTGCAGGGTTAAAAACCACTGGTCCGCCATTTTAGGTGTGGGCAGTATGCTGGCTTCATTGTGGGCGCTTCTACAGCGATGTATGTAGTGTATTTTGGCGCCTTACGGCGCCATCTTGTGTGTGGCAATGTGTTCTTCTGAGCACATATCGGCGGCCATTTTCCCAGAGCCTCCCATTACTTTCTATGGGCAACCATTTTTCCTTAGTCTGAAGTCCTAGTTCAGTCTCATGCGGTGACAAGAGGAGATCGGCAGGCGTGTGGTAACACTTGTGGGGTCTGTCTTTGCTGTTTTTTTTGTGGGAATACCTCTGGCTGTCAGCTTATTCCTGCTTGGGGGTCTGTTTGCAGTATCCTTCATAGCGGTGTACTGCGGGGGATCGCAGTGCGCTTAAAGGGCCAGTATATTGAAAAAAAAAAAAGTTTTTTCTTATGGAGTCCCAGGACAGCAAATTTCCCCCAGCTTTGGTGGATGATTCAGGTTCCTCTGAATCTTCTGCTCTGCCTGCTCTGCCTGCCGCACTTGCGACTTTAGCGTCCAAAGTGGATCTTTTGATGACTGAACGGGATACTAGTAAAAGGCCTAGGTTCTCTCTTTCTTCTGATTCTGAATCTGACATGGTTGCCGTAGATAGTGTGCCCCTTGAAGGGTCTCGCTCTTCCCAGTCTGACGGGGAGGCAGAGGATGCGGGGTTGGATGATTCCCCCACTGGGACAGCCGAGGACCGCGCAGCTATGGATGCGCTGATCATTGCCGTTAAGGAAACACTACCTTTAGAGGATAAGCCCAATGCTCTGGGAAAACGGTCCTCTTTTGGTACCCACAGATCCGTAAGGTGGCACAGGTATTTCCTTGCCCTGCTGAGTTCCACAAAACTGTGAAGGAACAATGGCGCAACTTGAAGCGCACTTTTGTGGTGCCTAAGAAGTTTCAACTCCTCTACCCCTTTGCGTCTCCTACGGATTTGCGATGGTCTGTGGCTCCAAAAGTGGATCACACTGTGGCCAGATTGATCATGGCCACTCTGGTACCCACCGAGGATTCTCCGGTGTTTAAGGATCCTATGGATAGGAGGCTGGAATCTCTTGCCCGACATTCCTACATGGTAGCGGGTTCCATGCTGAAACCTATTTTCTACTCTGTCATGGTGGCTCAAGTCGTGGCAGATTGGACCAAGGTGCTCCGACGCACCCTCGTGGCTGATTCTGCTCCCCCCTACTAGCTTGGAGATGGTGGACCAGATTTACCAAGGGGTCATGTATTTGTGTGATGCGGCCTATTGGCTGCGCACTTATCTAGTGTTGCAGTACTTAATCGCCGCTTGATTTGGTTGAAAAGCTGGTCTGCTGACCAGACTTCCAGGAAGACGGTGTCTGACATCCCTTTTGCGGGGTCTCGTCTTTTTGGAGAATCCCTGGATGAATTGGTTAAAGGTGTCACTGGGGGCAAGACCACTCTGTTGCCCCAGAATCCTAGGGGTAAGTTCTTCCGTGGTAAGCGGGGCCCCTCCTTTAAACCAAATCAGGGGTCCTTTTGTGCCTTCAAGGCGCAGGACAAGGGGAAACCTTTCAAGGGCCAGGGTGGCCAGAGAAAGCCCTGGGCGGGCAAGCCAAAAGCTGCCCAGGCTAGTGCGGCGGCCCAGTCCGCCACTGCCTGAAGGGGTGCCCTCACCCGTTTCAGGGGTGGGGGGACGTCTGCGTGTTTTCCTCCAACCTTGGCTGCTCCGGATTCCGGACAGGTGGGTTCAGGAAATCATTAGATCAGGTTACAAGATCGAATTCCTTTCACGACTAGGGGACAGATTCTTTCCCTCAAATCTTCATTTGACCCCAGATCGGTTGCAAGATCTTCATCGGGCGGTTCAGGATCTACTCGCCCAGGGGGTAATCGTCACGGTGCCACATCGGGACAGATTTCGGGGGTTTTACTCGAATCTGTTCACTGTGCCCAGAAAGGAGGGCAAAGTGCGTCCGATTCTGGACTTAAAAGCTCTGAACCGCTTTGTGCTCGTTAAAAACTTCCACATGGAATCGCTCCGCTCGGTGGTGGCCTCTCTGAGTCCGGGAGATTTCCTGGCTTCTATTGACCTAAAGGATGCGTATTTACACATCCTCATATTCGAGGGTCATCAGAGGTACCTCCGATTCGCTATCGTGGTGGAACACTATCAGTACGTGGCGTTACCTTTCGGTCTCGCTTCGGCTCCAAGGGTGTTTACCAAAGTGCTGGCTCCTGTTCTGGGCCTGTTACGGGCACAGGACATTGCGGTCTTGGGATATCTGGACGATCTCCTGTTAAGATCGAGTGCCAGTCAGAGCCTGCTGCGTGATCTGTCCACTACGGTTCAGACGCTCCAGAAGTTTGGATGGACCATCAACGTTCAGAAGTCGACTTTGTCTCCTTCGGTTCGTCTCCCATATTTGGGAATGGTCTTGGACTCCGCCCAAGCGAAGGTGTTTCTGCCGGAGGACAAGCTCCGGACCCTGCAGAGTGAGGTCAGGTCCCTCAGGGACAACGAGTCCTTGTCACTCAGGACCTGTATGCAGTCCCTGGGATTGGTGGTGTCAGTCTTCGAGGCGATACCATTTGCACAGTTTCACACGCGGTTTCTCCAAGCGGAGATACTGGCCAGATGGGACAGGCTTCCTCAGTCCTTGGACCTGAGGGTGTCTCTGAGTCGCCAAACCAGAGTGGATCTTCTGTGGTGGCTCCATTCCCGGCAGTAGCGGAGGGAAAATCCTTCCGGCCCTTGCTGTGGACGGTGATTACCACGGATGCCAGCCTGTCGGGCTTGGGTGGCGTTCTGGGCAACCTGTCTGCCCAGGGCACTTGGTCGGTGGAGGAATCTTCCCTACCGATAAACATCTTGGAATTGAGAGCGATCAGGCTGTGCCTGCTCCATTGGTCGGATCGTCTTCAGGGCCGCCCTGTACAGGTGCAGATGGACAATGCCACTGCGGTGGCTTACATCAATCACCAAGGGGGCACCAAGAGTGCCCAGGCGGCCCAGGAAGTGACCAGTATTCTGTCTTGGGCCGAGACTCGCGTCCCGTCGATTTCGGCAGTTCACATTCCGGGTGTGGAGAATTGGCAGGCCGATTATCTGAGCCGCCAGACCCTCGACCAGGGGGAATGGTCCCTGCACCCGGAGGTGTTTCAAATGCTGTGTGTGAAATGGGGATCCCCGGATGTGGATCTGTTCGCGTCCCGGCTAAACAACAAGGTGGGAAGGTTCGTAGCAAGAACGCGTGATCCTCTGGTATCGTCTGATGTATGCCTTTCCCCCGATTCAGTTGTTGTCCAGGTTCCTGTGCAGGTTGGTCTCGGAACCGAAGTTGGTGATTCTGGTAGCCCCAGACTGGTCACGCCGGTCCTGGTACGCGGACATCATTCAACTGGCCGTCGAGCCTCCATGGCGGCTACCGTTGCGAGATGATCTACTGTCTCAGCGACCGATCTTCCATCCTGCTTTACAGTCGCTGGCTTTAACGGCATGGCTGTTGAAAACCAGGTCCTGAGAGACAGGGGTCTCTCATCTGAGGTCATTCCTACTTTGCTCAAGGTTAGGAAAGCCTCGTCCGGTAAGATCTATTACCGTACCTGGAAGGCTTATTTTGCCTGGTGTGAAACCAGAGGCTTCCTTCTTCGTTCCAACTCGGTGGCGAGGGTGTTAGCCTTCCTACAAACTGGTGTGGACCAGCGCCTGGCGTTGACCACGATTAAAGGCCAGTTGTCTGCATTGGCCGTCCTTTTCCAGCGCCCATTGGCGTCTAACTCTTTGATTCGCACCTTTATTCAAGGCGTGCGTCACTTAGCCCCTCCTCGGAGGGCGCCTCTACCTCCTTGGGACTTGAACTTGGTTCTGTCCGTTTTGCAACACATCAGGGAAATTTCTTTGCCTCTGCTGTCGAAAAAGGTTGCTTTTCTGGTGGCGATCAATTCTGCACGCAGAGTGTCGGAGTTAGCGGCCTTGTCTTGCCGCTCCCCCTACCTGGTGGTTCATAGGGATAAGGTGGTCTTGCGACCCAACCCGTCCTTCCTTCCAAAGGTGGTTTCTGATTTTCACCTTAATGAGGACATTGTTTTGCCTTCGCTTTGTGCGAATCCTAAACATCCTAAGGATTTTGCCTTACATTCCTGGGATGTTGTCAGGGCCATCAGGGTTTACCTGTCATCCACTGAATCCTTTCGGAAGTCGGATTCTCTTTTTGTCCTTCCTAAGGGACCTCGGAAGGTTATGGCGACCATTTCAAAATGGATCAGACAAACGATTGTACAGGCCTATTCGATTAAGGAACGGGTACCACCCTTCCCTGTCAAGGCGCACTCTACCAGAGCGGTGAGTGCATCCTGGGCTTTCCGGCATCAGGCTTCAGTGGCCCAGGTGTGCAAGGCTGCGACTTGGTCGTCTGTGCACACCTTTTCAAAATTCTACAAACTTGATGTTCTGGCATCGGCAGATGCCTCCTTTGGCCACCAAGTTCTGTGTGCGGCAGTGCTTTAAGGGGACCCTAGTTTTGCAGGTCCCTGGCTGTTGGGGTTGTTTCCCCCTTGTTTATTTGTTTTCCTGGGTTGTTGCTCCAGTTGAGCTTTTCTGTTGCCCAGAGGATACCTTTCTGTTCACGTAAGGTTCCTTTCTCTGACGTGGGTGCTGCGTTGCCTTTATGACGGTTACGTTTCCCACCCCTCATGTCTACACTGCTTTGGGACATCCCATTGGTGAAGACTGAATGAGTGGGCGGCGACTGTCAGAGGACGTAAGAGAAAACTGAATTTTTGTAAAATCTTACCGTAAAATTCCTTTCTCTGAGTCCTCTGACAGTCGCCGCCCCCGCCCCTCTATTTGGGGTTCTTTGGACTTTAACTGCTTGCTACCAAACTGAGTTGGGATGGCTGATAGCAGGGGGGTATTGGACCAGTGGGACAGCCCCCATATGTGTGTCTATGTAAATTACTTTGTTTTTAACAAGTCTTATGCCTAGCTTGCTCCTATGGATAAGAGGTCAATACCCATTGGTGAAGACGGAATGAGTGGGCGGCGACTGTCAGAGGACTCAGAGAAAGGAATTTTACAAAAATTCCGTTTTTTTTTTAGCAGAAAAATTCTAGAAAATTACTTAGAACCCCCAAACATTATATTTTTTTTTTAGCAGAGACACTAGAGCATAAAATGGAGATCGTTGCAATATTTTTTATCACGTTGTATTTGCGCAGTAGTCTTCCAAACGCAATTCATTTGGAAAGAATTCACTTTTTTAAAATTAAAAAATAAAAAAAACAGTAAAGTTAGCCCAATTTTTTTTTTAATGTGAATGATAATGTTACTCTGAGTAAATAGATACCCAACATGTCATGCTAAAAATTTTGCACGCTCGTGGAATGGCGACAAACATTGGTACTTAAAAATTCCCATAGGCGACAATTTAAAATTTCTACAGGTTACCAGCTTAGAGTTATAGAGGAGGTCTAGGGCTCAAATTATTGCTCTCGCTCTAATGGTGGTGATACCCCATGTGTGGTTTGAACACCGTTTACATATGTGGGCGGGACTTGAGTATGCGTTCGCTTCTGCGCACGAGCTAACGGGGACAGGGCGCTTTAATTTAAATTTTTTTTTCCTGTTTATTTTATCTATTATTTTTTATTTTTACACAAATTTTTTAAAAATGTTGATAATTTTTATTCCTATTACAAGGAATGTAAACATCCCTTTTAATAGAAATAAGCATGACAGGACCTCTTTAATGTAAGATCTGGGGTCAAAAAGACCTCAGATCCCACATCTACACTAAAAAAGAAAAAAATGGGCTCTTTAAATGCGTTGCCAGGAGACGACGTTTGAAGTCGCTCCGGTCCTCCAAGGCCATAGAGTCGAGTGAGGGCCATCTTGTCCTCACTCGACTTCCTGCCTGTGAGGAGCGCGAACCGGATCGTCTTCCCCACTACCCCACTACCGCAGGGTCCGGTAAGTGGGGAAAACGACCGGGAAGCCGGGGCACCTCTCCCGCCGCACCGTAAGGGTGATCCCGAGGCGAATTCACCACTGGGACCACCCTTATGTGAAAGAGGACCGCTGGCAGTTGAAAAAAATACCGGGGTTATTGAGCTGTTGCCTGCCATAACCCCGGTATTTAACGTCAAAGTACCAACGTAAAACTGCGGCGGGCGGTTCAGAACTGGTTAATGAGGTGCTTTAGTCATATTTTGAAAAAATTTAAAGTCAGCAGCTACATAAAACTGTAGCTGCTGACTTTTAGGATACTCACCTGTCCCAGGATCCAGCAGTGTCTTCACCCGGTTGGTTTTTCACTGGGCTTACCCTGCCTGCGCCAGCATACTTAGTGTGGGCAGCCGCCTGTGACTGCTTGTGGCTTCACAGCCGGCTGCTCACCGCGCATAATACCCAAGCCATGCTGCACCATCTGAATGGTCCTGCAGCTTTTTGGGACCTGTGACATGGGAAGGAGTAGGGAGGAAACTTCCTTCAGATCGCCGCGATGATAACACCAAAAGTGGGGGAGTGGGTACCTGTTAAAAACAGGTACCTGCCCCCCCAAATAAAAATGTGATAAATGTGAAAGGGGGAAGGAAGAGTGGAACTTCCCCTATTGGTTGAAGTTCTGCTTTAACTACCGAACCCCCAACTCCCTAGCTTCTTACTTCCTGAATTGTGAGAGACGCGGCCTGCTGCTTACTCCAGAAAAAAAATATCACAGTTGACCTTGTCTGCACCTTAATATACCTCTGTGGCAAAGTCTTCCAAGACTGCAGATGCCTGATAGAAATCTATGAGGGCTCATTGCACAGGCTTGGCCAATGATAAGGAAACAACACAGCAGTCAGATTTGGGTAAGTAAGCAGCTGCAAAATAAGGTGGGGGGAGAGCTGGAAAGAGCTAGCAGGGTAGGTAAATGTACTTTTGTCTGGAACTGCACTTATCATTTAAGGTCAAACATTTAGGCCTGCAGTATTTCTGCCTCTCATTGTGTTTCCTATTTTTCCTCCTTAGCTTTGACCCAGCATCTGTGTATTGTTTCCTCACTGTGTTTAACCCATTTGTGATGGGAGCTTTAATGATGTGGAAGGTAAGTTGGTAACGCTCTATAAAGTTAAGTCTTAATATTAGCTTAAGAAATTAAAATTAGAGGTATGCTGCAGTCACATTTAGCATGTAAAGCCAAATTTAAGATAAGCAGCTAAAAGAAAAAGAAACACTGTAGAAATACATACTGTAGAAATACATACAGTATATGAAAGCTATTTCCCTGCAAAAGATTTGTACCTCTGTTTAGCCTGATCTGTGCACCCCTGCTAGACTGCACAACTAGGTTCTTTAATACTTGAGACGACTCTGCAGACAGCTCTGCTGTTTAACTATACAATCTGGACTAGGACTAATGCAAGCCACAGAATGGGCAACTGCACACTGATGAGATAATCACTTTTATTCCTAAGCAAGCTCTCCTTTCACAGATTGACAGTGCAATGGAGTATAGTCTTACTGGCTTACAGTGCTACCATTCGAACGCCTAGTCCTAATGCTGCTATGTAGAGAATTACAGGATGCTGATATCAAAAGACATTTAGGTACTCATGCCTGTCCAGGAGGGTATGATGTCATTTCTCCAATATCTCTGCAAATATGTGTAAAAGTCGACCTTCCAGCAAAAAAAAGAAAGCAGCTCCACCTTTAGACTTCCTGGCAGACTGTATTTATCCACGTATTAGGAAGCTGCTATGTAGGCTAGCAGAGAAGGGAGGTGGAGGTGGGGGGGGGGGTATCTCCTCTCAGTCATTCAGGAAACTGGGCTTCACCTACTGCCTACAGGGCTAAATATGAAGTATTCCTATTTTATTGAATAACATAAATACACAAAAAGTGGCAAGTATAAATTGATGAAAAAATATTTTTAAAAAACTTTGAATTCCCTATAATCTCCTGCAGAAAAGAAGTGTCTACAGGGTGAACCAGTCAGGCTATACTGTATTCCGTAGTGATGGAAATCTAATTTTAGGCGCTTACTGATAGGTAGTGTAAAAGAGTGATTTCCTGATTACCTCCTCAGTATTTAAATGTAAATTCATTGTGGGTTAGTATGTAGCCAAGCTATACTGTATTGCTTAACTGTAGAGAAAACTGAGGTTAGGAATCTGACTGTGCAGTCTGTCCCTCATATAACCCACCCTACTCTGTGGGACTCCATTTTTTTGCTAGAGCCCTTAGGTTATGGGTATCTTCAACTATGGAGGAGTTTTCTAAACAATCCTTTTTATTTTTCTTCAATACTTTGACTTACATGTCTATCAAGATTCAGCTGCTCAATAGCAGTGTCTGGATCTGTTAGACTCGATAGACATCTTGGAAACCATAATTGTACCCTGCAGCAGCACTGAATGGGGCTTTGGGCTTGGATCCTGCATTTGGCAATCACCTGGGCATGTGGAGCAACAAGTGTATTTAGCCACTGGCACATGGTTTATTCCTATTGCACCCAGACCTTAAAGACTCATTTGAGGGTATGGCCACAGTGAGGAATGATGTTTGGTCCCCTCTAAGAACCTGCATGATAGATATGGTTAGATTTGTTTTTCTTCTTTGTTTGTGACTGGGTCCTGTTTTACATGTGGGGTGTTATTCACTTTATTATGTTATTCCCCCTCTGTAAATTCTCTGTATGTTGATGATAGGTAACCATTTATAATGTTTATCTTCTTTAAATTTGGCAGGTCTTTACCACAAAGCATTGCTGCTCGGGTGGTGACATAGTTGAACTATGCCTTCTAGCTAATAAATTTAAATTTACATTGCCTTTGGGCTGATGCACATCAACCATTTACACAGCCACAGGACATTGGTCAGTGCCTGGGTTATCACAACTCCTTTCCCAGACATGCTACTACCCTCTCATTCTGCATCCATTTTGTGAGTAACTCACAAGCAGAGTACCCCGCAATGGCGAAGACAAAGGTGCAGAGGAGCTGAAAACAAGGGTCTAATAGCACTCATGCTACTGTCAGAATTCAGGAAAACCAGCAAAACAGTCAGGCTGAGACTGTATGCACACAAGATGCTCAAAAACTGCTTGATACAAAACAGTAATATTAAGTGTTTTAGCCAGCTTTTTGCAGTGTTTAGCAGCATTTCCAACAGTGTTCAGGTGCGTTAGCATTTTTGTTAAGGATCAGGCAGCAGCTGGCATCTGTAACAACCAGTAAATAGCTGGTTGTTAAGAAGCAGGACGAGAAACCGGCCTTCACATCCTTAACAATGGATGAGTTATCAACTGTCAGCAGGGTCCCCACTGAATGTAATAAATAGTGATGGACGAACATCGGCTGGGGCGGTTCGCGAACGCCAGCCGCAAATTTTCTCAAAGTCCGCGAACCACGAGTTCGCGGCGGGCCCCATTGACTTTAATGGGAGGCGAAATTTTAAAACCTTTAGGTCATATTTGCAGCCACAAAAGACGTACTAGCTGTGCACAAATAGTCCCAGTACATGGACAATGTCATAACAGAAGTATTGCAATTGAAAAAGTTGCCCTAAATTTTTTTTTTTTTTCTTTTACAGCAAAAACTTTATATTTTTTTTTCATAAATCAGCCAGAACTGACAGCAGCCGGTAAATACATTGTCTAATACATATAGGGTCCATTCACACATCTGTAAAATGGGTCCGCATCCATTCCACAATTTGGCAGAACCTTTACAGACCCATTGTTTTTCATTTCCAGTCTGAAAAATTAGGCATTCACAGGATAAAGAAGTAAGTGTCGGCCATTCCAGGCCCCAAAAATTAACCCACATGCGTTTACCTGACAGCTAAGAACGTAGTATTCTGTAGCTGAAGGTACATTAGGCATTCACAGGTAACAGAAGTAAGTGTCGACCATAAAAGGCACCAAAAAATAGCCCACATGGGTTTACCTGACAGCTAAGAATGTAGTATTCTGTGGCTAAAGGTACATTAGGCATTCACAGGATACAGAAGTAAGTGTCGCCCATTCCAGGCCCCAAAAATTAGCCCACATGGGTTTACCTGACAGCTAAGTACGTAGTATTCTGTGGCTGAAGGTACATTAGGCATTCACACAGTATACAAAAGTAAGTGTCGGCCTGTATAGGCTCCAAAAATTAGCTCACATGGTTTGAACTGACAGCAAAAAACATAGTTTTTGATGGCTAGAGGTATGGTAGGCGTTCACAGTACACAGAACCGTAAGTGTCGGCCTGTATAGGCTCCAAAAATTAGCTCACGTGGTTTGAACTGACAGCAAAAAACATAGTTTTTGATGGCTAGAGGTATGGTAGGCGTTCACAGTACACAGAACCATAAGTGTCGGCCTGTATAGGCTCCAAAAATTAGCTCACATAGTTTGAACTGACAGCAAAGAACTTAGTATTCGGTGGCTGGAGGAACATTAGGCATTCACAGAAAAATAATTGTCGGCCCTGAAAGGCCCAAAAATTTGCCATTCAATGGACATGAAATGCCTTTTATGCCGCTGTATGTAGCGAAGCCAAGGACCAGGAATTGTGGGTGGAGGAATTTCGATGAAACCTGGTCTACTGGTCACATGTGTTGAATTCCTCAGAGATCCATGCCTCATTCATTTTTATAAATGTGAGGTTGTCTACACTGTCATGAGCTAGGCGAGTGCGCTTATCAGTTACGATACCCCCTGCTGCGCTGAACGTCCTTTCAGACAGGACACTGGATGGGGGGCAAGCCAACATTTCCATTGCAAATTGTGCAAGCTCTGGCCAGAGGTCAAGCCAGCCCACCCAGTAGTCCAGGAGTTCATCACTCCTCAGAGCGTCCACATCAGCCGTTAACCCGATGTAGTCGGACACCTGTCGGTCTAGGCGTTCCCTCATGCTGGATCGGGAGTACAGCTGTCTAAGGTTCGGCTGAAAGAAGGATCTCATATCTGAAGTGACCAAAACATCTTTCAACTCTTCTTGCAGGCGCTGTTGGATTGCTACCCGCAACTGTCTCTCTGTGACTGGAAATTCGTCTGCCAGCACACGTAAAAGCAGAATGCAGCATTTCCCGCAGCAAGGCCTGGAAGTGCTGCATTCTGACCGCCCTCTGTGATTGTGGTAACATTTCCGCCATTTTGTGTTTGCACCGGGGGTCTAAGTACGTTGCCACCCACTACTGGCCTTTATGCGTTTTATACGGGGGTCCCCCTTAAAACACTGCAGCATGTAGGCCCCCATTCCCACTAAACTGGAAGCGGTATAGTGGCCTGCTTCCAGCTCATCCTCCAGGATAATGTCGTCCTCGTTCTCCTCCCCCCCCATCCACGGATTACACAAGGGATCCCAGAAAGGTTTAAAGCATGCTCTTCTTGCTCCTCCTCATCCCCCCCAGCACCTTCCTCCTCCTCCTCCTCTGACTCCTCTTCAGACTCTGCTGTTGATTTGTCTCAGATGGAGTAGCACCCCCTGGGAATTCATTCAACATTGCGACTTCTTTATCTTCCTGCTCCTGCTCCTCGACGGCTTGATCAATGACACGACGCAATGCACGCTCCAGAAAGAAGGCGTAAGGTATGATGTCACTTATGGCGCACTGGCCGTGACTGACCAGTTTGGTGATCTCATTGAATGGCCGCAGAAGTCTGCATGCGTCCCGCATGAGCAGCCACTGGCGAGGTGAAAAAAACCCAAGCTCCCCAGAACCTGTCCTGCCTCCAAGTTCGAAAAGGTAGTCATTAACTGCACGCTTCTGCTGGAGCAGCCTATCGAGCATATGCAACGTTGAGTTCCATCGCGTCGGGCAGTCACAAATAAGACGCCTGAGGGGCAGGTTGTGTCGCCGCTGAATCTCAGCAAGGAGAGCCATGGCTGTGTAAGATCTTTCGGAAATGGCCTGAGATTTTCCTGACCTGCCGCAAGACGTCCTGGACCCCAGGGTATTTGGCAAAGAATCGCTGCACCACCAAGTTCAGGACGTGTGCCATGCATGGCACGTGTGTTATTTTGCCCTGTTTCAGCAAGCTCAGCAGATTGGCACCGTTGTCGCACACCACTTTACCAACCGACAAATTCAGCGGTGTCAGCCACTGATCTGCCTGTAAACACAAAGCTGAAAGGAGTGCAGGACCAGTGTGGCTCTTGGCTTCCAGGCACAACAGACACAGCAAAGCATGGCAAGCAACGTCTCACCTGGCATGTGGAATAGGTTCTGGGGATCTTGGGTGGCGCAGGAAAACAGACGGTAGCAGTGGAAGAGGAGGAGTCAGCTGAGGAGGAGAGGGAGGAGGAGGAGAAGAAGAGGCAGGCCTGCTTGCAATCTGTGGCGGTACAACTAAATCTACACGGGCGCCACAGGCTGCATGCTTAACGGCCATCAGAAGGTTCACCCAGTGGGCAGTAAAAGTGATATACCTTCCCTGCCCGTGTTTGCTAGACCATGTGTCTGTGTAGATAACACCCCGCTTCAATCTGTGGTATTGGGGGGCCACAGGTTTATCACACCAGTTCTACAAATAATTGGCCAGTATCTGTTGTCAATGTGTGTAGCACAGTTAACACAGCAAAAGAGGCCACATTTTTGCAAGACTAAAATGCAATCTTAGAAAAGTATACTGTTAAATAACACCCCGCTTCAATATTTGCTATTGGGGGGCCACTGGTTTATCACACCAGTTGTTCAAAAAATTGGCCAGTGAGTTTGGCGCTGTGTGTACCAGACTTCACTCAGCAAACTAGGCAATATTGTTGCAGGACACAAATACACTTGAAAAAGCTTACTCTGAGAACACCCCACTTCAATATGTGGGGTGTTCTCTGAGTAAGCACACCAGTTCAAAAAATTGGCCAGTGAGTTTGGCGCAGTGTGTATCAGACTTCACTCAGCAAACTAGGCAATATTGTTGCATGACACAAATACACTTGAAAAATTTTACTCAGATAACATCCCACTTCAATATGTGGCATGGGGGGGGGGGGGGGGCAATTGGTCTATCACACCAGTTATAATACATTGTAAGTGCTTTTGTCACTGTGTGTAGTGTTGCTGCAGAAACGCTCAGTCTCACCACCACACCTATCACAATGCTGCACAGTGCACAATAATAGTATTAATCCACTATAATATGCTTTCTACAAAGTATATTATACTGTGGATTATCCCCTCCCCCCCCCCTTTTTAGTGCACTGCACAGCAATACCAAAATATTTGCAGCCCTTTACATGACTTTTGTGGACATTGACAAAGCGATTTCTGTGCGACTGCCCCAAAGCAACCATAGGATACCTGGCCCTAATGTTAAAGAGACTGTAATAGACCCTAAATTGACATTGGAGCATTTTAAATGACTTTTGTGGACATTGACCAAGCGATTTCTGTGCGACTGCAGCCGATATCTAACTGTCCCTAGAGCAACCACAGTATACCTCTCCCTAAGCTCAAAAGATACTAGACCTATACCGAAATACCAGCCCTGAGAAGGACTTTTGTGGACATTGACAGAGCGATTTGTGACTGCAGCCGATCTCTAACTGCCCCTAAAGCAACCACAGGATACCTGTCCCTAACCTGAAAAGAGACTGTAGAAGGCCTATACCGAAATACCAGCCCTGGAAAGGACTTTTGTGGATCTTCACAGCGCTATATGTGTCTAGCAAACTCTCCCTGACGAGCACAACAGACCTCTCCCTACACTGGCAGAAAACGGAACGTGAAATGGCCGCCAGGTCAGGTCTATTTATAGGGTAGGGGGACTGTCCATGTGCTGGAATGTTTAAATTGGCTGTCCCGTTCCACCTGACAGCTGTGTCATGGGTCAAAGTTCTCCCCAATGTAAACAAATATGGCCACCGCGAACGATGCCATGTGTCCGAAAATTTGGCGGGTAGCGAACAAGCAAAGTTCGCCGCGAACCGCAAGGCAATCTCTAGTAATAAACACAATTATTGCTGGGAAAACAAAATTGAGATAAAAACAGACCTTTCAGGTCTGGTATAGATCACACACAGGAGCGCAGAACAAAAATTATTTTTCTGTCTGCTCTCTCCCCCCTCTCCTCCCCCACATTCCTTTCTCTCCCCCCACCTCCCTCTCTCTCCCCCTCTCTCCCTCTCACCCCCCTCTCTCTCTCCCTCTCACCCCCCCCTCTACCTCTCCCACCCTTCTCTCTCTCTCACCCCCCTCTCTCACCTATCTCCCCCACCCCACTCTCCCCCCTCCCCCACCCCCCTCTCCCCCCACCCCTCTCTCTCCCCCCAGCCCTCTCTCCCCCCCCAGCCCTCTCTCTCTCCCCCCTCCTCCAACCCCTCTCTCTCTCTCCCTCTCCTCCCTCTCTCTCTCCCCCTCCTTCCTCTCTCTCTCCCCCTCCCATGCTCTCTGTCTCTCTCCCACCCCCATCTCTCTCTCTCTTTCTCCCACCCCCCTCTCTCTCCCCCCCTTTCCCTCTCCTCTCTCCCACTCTTTCACCCTCTCTCTCTCTCCCCCTTCTCTCTCTCCCCCCTTTCCCTCTCTTCCCCCTCTTTCTCCCCCCCTCTCTCTCTCTCCTCCCCCTTCTCTCTCCCCCCCCCTTCTCTCCCCCCTTCTCTCTCTCCCTCCCACCCCTTCTCTCTCTCCCTACCACCCCTTCTCTCTCTTCCTCCCACCCCTTCTCGCTCTCCCTCCCTCCCCTTCCATTCCCTTCCCTTTTCTCTCCCCTCCCCTTTTCTCTCCCCTCCCCTTTTCTCTCCCCTCCCCTTCCCTTCCCCCTCTCCTTCTCTTCCCCCTCCCCTTCTCTCTCCCCCTCCCCTTCCCTTCTTTCTCCCCTCCCCTCTCTCCCACCCTTCTCTCTCTCTCTCTCCCCCATCTCTCTCTCTCTCCCACCCTCTGCCTCTCTCCCATCCCCCCTCTTTCTCTCACCCATTCTCTCTCTCTCCCCCCCACCCACACCTTCTCTCTCTCTCCCTCTCTCCCCACCCCTTCTCTCTCTTCCCCCCCCCTCTCGCTCCCCTCTACCATCCCCTCTCTCTCCCCTCTCCCACCCTTTCTCTCTCTCTCTCTCTCTCCACTCTCCCTCCCCTCTATTTCCCACCCCTCTCTCCACTCTCCCACCCCTCTATCTCACATCCTCTCTCTCCACTCTCTCACTCCTCTCTCTCTCTCCCTTCTTCCACTCCTCTCTCTCTCCCCTCTTCCACCCCTCTCTCTCTCCCCTCTTCCACCCCTTGTTCTCTCTCCCCTCTTCACCCCTCTATCTCTCTCCCGCCCCTCTCTCTCCCCTCTCCCACCCCTCTCTCTCTCCTCCCTGTCTCTCTCCTCCTCCTCTCTCTCTCCCCTCTCTCCCACCCCTCTCTCTCCTCTCACCCACCCCTCTCTCTCCTCTCTCCCACCCCTCTCTCTCTCCTCCCTCTCTCTCACTTCTCCCTCTCTCTCTCCTCCCTCTCTCTCTCTCTCTTCCCCCTCTCTCTCGCTCCCCCTCTCACACTCTCCCACCCCTCTTTCTCTCCCCCCTCTCCTCTCTCCCCCCCCTCTTTCTCTTTCTCCCCCCCCCTTCCCCACACTCTCTCACATCCTTTCCTTCTTCTCTCATCTCACTTCCTCCCTCTCATCCTCCTCCCCCCCCTTTTACAACCCCCTTTCTCTTTCTCCCCCTCTCCTTAACATCCTCCTCCCTCTCTTAGTAGAGAAGAGGGAGAGCGAGAGGTAGGCAGAGTTTCTGCACCAAGGGCCTCTGGGTTGTACTTGCCCCTTTGGCCAAACGTTGCCAGTCAGCCCGTGCACTGGGATCATAGGATGTGTGTAGAGGATGCACATGGGAGATCATCCGTGGTCCTGCATCCTCTAATGTCTGTCCCTAAAACACATTACATAGTGGATTATTAGCTCATGCATAAATAATGAACTCTGTATTCAGGTTCACTGGTTATAGTCATGCATTGGCAGTGTCCACGGCAGGTATGGGGCATAGAGTGGGGAAAATAAGTACTTGATCCCCTGCAGATTTTTTAAGTTTGCCCACTTACAAAGAAATTAAGGGTCTATCATTTTTATCACAGGTGTATTTTAAATGATAGATACAGAATATCAACCAAAATCCAGAAAAAACGTTCAGCTTTTTTCTGCCTCCAAATACGGTGAGTCCCCCTCCTCAAGAAGGCACATGTACAGTCATGCTAACGAACATCCAAATGATTTAGAGAAGGATTGAGAGAAAGTGCTGTGGTCAGATAAGACCAAAATTTAGGTCTTTGGCATTAACTCGACTCGCTGTGTTTTGAGAAAGAAAAATGCCTATGACCCTAAGAAGACCATCCCTACAGTCAATCATGGAGGTGGAAACATTATGCTTTTGGGCTGTTAAGGGGAAAATGGATGGGGCCATGTATTGTAAAAATATTGGATGAGAACCTTCTTCCCTCAGCCAGAACACTGAAGATGGGTCGCGAATGGGTCTTTCAGCATAACAATGACCCAAAATATACTGCCAAGCAACAAAGGAGTGGCTCAAGAAGAAGCACATTAAGGTCCTGGAGTGGCTTAGCCAGTTTCCAAACCTTAATCCTATTGAGAATTTATGGAGGGAGCTGAAACTTCGAGTTGCCAAGTGACAGCCAAAAAACCTTAAGGATTTATAGAAGATCTGTAAAGAAGAGTGGACCAAAATCCCTCCTGAGATGTGTGCAAACCTGGTAACCAACTACAAGGGTTTCTCCACCAAGTACTAAAGCATGTTTTGCTTGGGGATCAAATACTTATTTTACTCACTGAACTGCAACTCAATTTATAACATTTGTTTTATATGTGTTTTCTGGATTTTTGATTGAAGTAAGTGACAATCACTATACAGAGGGAGCTTGAGTCGCAGGGCATATCCTGGTATGATATGATCAAATGACATTCTGGACTGGCCATGGGTGAATTTCCATCAGTTGTATTATAACATTTTATTGCTTGAATTTTTTTTTTCTATTATGGGTATGAGTGGGGCCTCATGTCTAAGTTTTGCCTAAGGCCTCACAAAGCCTAGAGCCGCCTCTGGCTGGGACGATGACTTCACATTGTGTACTAGCATTCCTAGTAGCATCAGAATCTCCTCAACCTAGGCAAGCCCCTATGGGCACTAAACGACAGGTGAAGTCTATAAAGACTTCCTTTGCACGTGAAAATGACCAGGGTTTGCATGAGGATTAGCCAAATGACTTCGCTAAATGAAATACAGTGCCTTACAAAAGTATTACCCCCTTGCCATTTTTCATCTTTTGTTGCCTCACAACCTGGAATTAACATGGATTGTTTGAGGATTTGCATCATTTAATTTACAGAACATGCCTACAACTTTCAAGATTTTTTTTTTTTTTTTTTTATTGTGAAGCAAGCAAGAAATAGGACAAAATAACAGAAAAAGTCAATGAGCATAACAATCCACCCCCCCCCCTCCCCCAAAGTCAATACTTTGTAGAGCCAACTTTTTTGCGGCAATCACAGCTCCAAGTCGCTTTGCATAAGTATCTACGAGCTTGCCACATCTTACCACTGGGATTTTTGCCCATTCCTCCTTGCAAAACTGCTCCAGCTCCTTCAAGTTGGATGGTTTGCGCTTGTGAGCAGCAATTTTTAAGTCTGACCACAGATTTTCTATTGAATTGAGGTCTGGGGTTTGATTAGGCCATTCCTACACATTTACATGTTTCCCCTTAAACCACTCAAGTGTTGCTTTAGCAGTTTGTTTGGAGTCATTGTCCTGCTGGAAGGTGAACCTCCATCCTAGCCTCAAATCACGCACAGAGTGGTACAGGTTTTGCTCAAGAATATCCCTGTATTTAGCACCATCCATCATTCCCTCAACTCTTACCTGTTTCCCAGTCCCGGCTGCTGAAAAACATCCCCACAGCATGATGCTGCCACCACCATGTTTCGCTGTGGGGATGGTGTTCTTTGGGTGATGTGATGTGTTGGGTTTCCGCCAGACATAGCGTTTCCTTTGATGGCCGAAAAGTTCAGTTTTAGTCTCATCAGACCAGAGCACCTTCCTCCATACATTTTGGGAGTCTCCCACATGCCTTTTCGCAAACTCAAAACGTGCCATTTTGTTTTTTGCTGAAAGTAATGCCTTTCTTCTGGCCACTCTGCCATAAAGCCCAACTCTATGGAGCATACGGCTTATTGTTGTCCTATGTACAGATACTCCAGTCTCTGCTGTGGAACTCTGCAGCTCCTCCAGGGTTACCTTAGGTCTCTGTGCTGCCTCTCTGATTAATGCCCTCCTTGCCCGGCCTGTGAGTTTTTGGTGGGCGCCCGTCTCTTGGCAGGTTTGCTGTTGTGCCATGTTCTTTCCATTTGGTTATGATAGATTTGATGGTGCTCCTGGGGATCATCAAATATTTGAATATTTTTTATAACCTAACCCTGACTTGTACTTCTCAACAACATTTCCTTTACTTGTTTGGAGAGTTCCTTGTTCTTCATGGCAGTATTTGGTTAGTGGTGCCTCTTGCTTAGGTGTTGCAGCCTCTGGGACCTTTCAAAAAAGGTGTGTATATGTAATGACAGATCATGTGACACTTAGATTGCACACGGGTGGACATCATTTCACTAATTATGTGACTTCTGAAGATAATTGGTTGCACCAGAGCTTTTTATGGGCTTCATAACAATGGGGGCGATTACATACGCACATGCCAATTTTCTGTTTTCTATTTCTAAAAAATAGTTTTATGTATATATTTTTCTTATTTCACTTCACCAACTTAGACTGTTGTGTCAGACTGTAGCTAATTAGAGTGGGCAAATAAATAGAGATTTTGTCTTTTATGACCCTATTCTGCTGGAACATTTTCAGGTCATGCATTTAGCGCTGCTATTTTGTATTGATGCCCTAGAGAATGTACTTTGCCAGGTCTCTGGCATCTTTTTTATTAAAATAATTTTTATTGGATTTTCAGAAAATAAAGGGCGTGTACAAACATCACAATGAAAATATGCCATATACATGTAAATAACAGCAGATAACTCTGGATGTGAAACCTACATCCACAAACTTACATACTTCTATTCAAATAATTGCCAATACATTGCATTGCAACAACATTCTATTAGGCAAATGAATTCGCTACAATATGCACTCACATATTTTAAACCGCCTCGGCTTTCCAGCATGGTCAGTTCCCACATGGCCCCCAATTGGGAACATTATGCACCACGTAGGGCCGCCCAAGCTCAAGCCCTGTATAAAGGCGGGTAATAACACAGAAAGGGGACAGAAAAGGGTAAGAAAGAACACTTTATGAAAACAAGTGAGGTAGTAGAGCATAAAATAATTCACTTAAGAAGCTCTGTAAGCTTCCCACAACTTCCATCTAGCTTTGAAGCTTTGAAACGTCAAAGTGGAACTTGACAGAATACTTTCATATTCATGAGATTCATCTACAATTTGAACGACCTCGCAAAGGGAAAGTGATACATTGCTCTTCCAGTTGCGAGCGATGACCAATCTTGCTGCATATAAAATGTGCTGTACAACTACTCTGCACATCGTTGGGTACCAATCCAGCCCAATACCCAATAGTGCTAGCTCAGGGTTCAATTTATTCAGGATACCTGTGACCTCTGCTATCAGTCTGTGTACCAAGGACCAATAACTCCTCAGTGACATGCATGTCCAGAGCATATGGAAGAGTGTCCCCACTTGTCCACAATCTCGCCAGCACAGATTAGAGTAAGATCGATGGAACTTTGCTACAATGTACGGGGTCCTGTACCATCTCAAGTGTATTTTCATCGCTCCTTCTCTAAAGTTAGCACACCTAGTCAATGAGTAATTCAATCTAAAAGCTTTTAGCCACTGTGCCTCAGTGAATGTCCTGTTCAGGTCCCTTTCCCATTTCAGTTGGTGATATGACTTGGTAAACTGCATGCGGTCCTGCATGGCATTGTAGAATACACCAATTCCATGTTTGGATGAGGGAGCAGTGAAACAGTACTCGAAAACTTGTCTTGGGAAAGGAATATATGTGTTAGGTAAAGTTTGAGCGATGTGTAAGATACGTTTGTAAGTCAAGTACTCTGTCTTAAAGTCCGGGAATTTGGCGCAAAGATCCGAGAACGGGATGTAATCGGATTGGGAGTGTAAATCCGAGATTAAGGATAAACCATATTTAGCCCAGTGAGTCACATACAAGTCTGGTGATAGTGCCTGAAGTGTGGATAGTGTGATAGGCATACGGTGGGGATCAGTGGAGTTGGAAGCTTTCTCCCAAAAATATTTCCAAGCCAGTAATGTAGTGGAAATGGTAGGGTGGGGGTCCAATGGCCGTCTACTCTGGCCGGCTGTCTAGTCAGATTCACGGCCAACCCTAGGTCAGCCAATTTCACTCGCGGGACACTGAACTGTTCCAGGGGGCACCACAATGGCGGGTTAACATTAGAGAACCAGGATTTAGACTGTGCTAGAATGCCCGCCATGTGATAGTCTCTCACGTCTGGGACTCCCAATCCTCCCACCTGAACATGTTTGGTCAACGTCTTATGGGACGTCCTGGGTCTTTTGTCCAACCACAAGTAATTACTAATAATGGATTGCAATGCCTTATAGAAGGCAGTCGGAGCTATAATAGGGAGGGCCCTGAACACATATAGGAGTTTTGGTAAGATCAGCATTTTGAATGCCGCGTTCCTCCCTGACCAGGAAAGGAAAAATTTCCTCAATCTCAGAAGATCTTGCGTCGTGCCGTGGAGCAGGGGGGGGGGGGAATTGGTCCTGTAGAGAGTATCCGGTGATCTAGTGAGTTTAATACCCAAATAGTCTAATGATTCCTTTTGCCACTGATAATGTACTACCTGTTGGATTTGTGTCTGCACATGTATCCCAAGGAGATTGGACTTAAGCTCATTAACTTTGTAGTAAGAGACTGATTGGAACTCTCCCAGAATGCTCTGAACATGCAATAGAGACTTCTCGGGGTTCGTGCAGGCCAATATGACATCATCTGCGAATAGTGAAATAACAGTAGGGGGGGAGTCTGCCAGTTTAACACCCGAGACACCCGTGTGGGATCTTATCCTTTCCGCCAAGGGTTCCATGAGCATGGCAAAAATCAGGGGCGACAATGGACACCCCTGGCGAGTGCCATTCGTAATATGAAAACTTTCAGAAAATAAACCCTCTGTGAAGACCCTAGCAGACGGGACC
This sequence comes from Pelophylax lessonae, assembly GCF_965119305.1. NCBI lineage: Eukaryota > Metazoa > Chordata > Amphibia > Anura > Ranidae > Pelophylax > Pelophylax lessonae. Next base: position 313,142,270 of record NC_138772.1, on the reverse strand, counting down.
GTGTATAAGGCCATGATGGCCTGGATAATCTCCCCCTCAAAGCCGAACTTCTCCAATACCTGCCGCAGGTATCCCCAATGTATCCGGTCAAAGGCCTTTTCGGCGTCTAACGACAGGAGCACAGTGGGGATCCCGCGGGCAGCAACATGATGAATAAGGCCCACCAGTCTTCTAGTGGCATCCGTGGCCTGACGTCCGGCCACTAATCCCACCTGATCTGACTTGATGAGATCTGGGAGACACGGCTGGCAATGACCCTAGCGTACACCTTCAAATCCACATTTAGTAACAAGATGGGCCGGAAATTTTGTGGTTTATTAGGCTCCTTACCGGGTTTTGGCAGTGTGACCACTGTGGCCTCCAACATCTCGGCTGGAAAAGTAGCCGTAGTCAGGGCCTGATGAAACACCCTGCCAAGATAAGGGGCCAAGATTTCCAAAAATGAGCCATAGTACTCGGAGGAGAAGCCGTCCGGCCCCCGGAGACTTCCCCTTCAGTAAAGATCTAACAACTTTCATAATTTCCTGATTGGTGATAGGGGCATTCAATTGTGCCAATTGAGAGGGGTTTAGGCTCGGGAGGGAGATAGAAGACAAAAAGGTTTGGATGTCCGATGGGGTTGGTTGCGGCGTCGAACAGTCTAAGTGTAGGTTATATAGCGAACCATAATACTGACTAAAGGCATCCGCTATGTCCTTCGGGTTGGTGAGCCTCTCCCCTGTGATATGATGTAGTAAGTACGGAATTTTTTGTTTTGATATCTTGTCTTTCAATTGGGCCGCTAACAGCCGACCCGCTTTATTGCCATGAGAATAATGGGAGGCCTTGAGCCTACGAAGAGCTCTGGAGTGCTGACCAACCAGAAGGACCCTCAGCTACGCCTGGAGTTTAGAAAGCTGTTCCACACCATCTGCAGTGGGATTGCACTTATTAAGTTGCTCTATATGTTTAATGGAATTAAGGATAGTATCCAATTGTTGTCTTCTACGCCTCCGTTCCTTCGCAGTAAACCTCGCATGAATGGGCATTCCACAGTGCAAAAGGACACTTTACGGAGCCATCATTAATTGCAAAAAATTCAGTAAGTTTAGAACACATATTCCTCCGGATCTCTGGTTTGCCAAGCAAGCTGGCATCAAATCGCCATGGTAAAGGGCACGTCCCCGATTTGAATAATAACAGGGGCGTGGTCTGACCACGTTATGGAACCCACAGACACGCGAGAGATCCGCTGCAGCAAAAATTTGTTCGTGAGAAAGAGATCTATCTGCGAGTAAGAGTGATGGGTTTTAGAATAGAAGGAGTAGTCTCTCTCTGACGAATTGTGGCAACGCCATACATCATAAAGTTCCGTTGCCGATAGGAATTTCGCCAGGTCCGCACGATGGAAGCGCCTTGGGTAGTTCAATGATACATCCAGTTGGAAATTGGGGACAGCATTAAAGTCACCACAAAGAAGGATATGGCCCTGGATAAGAGGTTGAATTTGTTTCCAAAGCCGTTTCAAGAAAGAGATTTGACCCGTGTTGGGAGCATATACCGCCACTATGGTGTAGGTGGCTTTGTTGATAGTACATGAGAGTACCAAGAAGCGGCCTTCTGGGTCTGCAAATTGAGACAGCAAGGTAAAGTCCAAGGATTCCCTGACCAATATTGCCACTCCACACTTCTTCTTAGGGCCGTTAGCATAGTACACTTGGGGATAATCTTTAGATGAGATTTGCGGGTGATTGCCAGCCATAAAATGGGTCTCCTGTATAACTGCCAGTTTACATTTCAAGGTCTTAAGTTCTCTCCAGAGCATATGTCTTTTATGAGGACTGTTCAGGCCATTGACATTGAACGAAAGCACTTGAAATGACATGGTGAGGGATGAAGTGAAGCAAAATCCGCACAAATAACTGAGAGGCACTTACTGGTATTGCGTAGATGAGAAAGTCCTGACTCCGAACACACTGGATGAGCTGGTTGGTAAAGAGTAGCCGATGAGGGCAACCACCCGTGAAGTCCGGTCAAAGTGGCGTATCCGAATCACCGAAAAAAAAAGAGCAGGGTTAAATACAGAGCCTAACAAGAAAGCAACAAAAGGGAGTTAGGGAAAGAGTGCCCTCGGCAGGTGGCACGTAAAGGGTAAAAAAAGGCGACTCTTCAGAGGAGTCTGTAAGGTATGGAACCGTTTGGGGAGGGGGTATAGAGAAACAATCGTTAGCCGAGCATGTCTTCTGGAGCATGATCGCTGGGAAGTGAGAATGGTAAGGGTCACCACAATTAGTAAGAGAAATGATAGGTAGCCCGGTTTCATTCCGCCTGGGAGGGGTTTGACTCTCCGTCCGGATCTAGTATCCCCCATTTTTTCAGCAAAGCTAGGCCTTCTTCCAGCGAGGAAATCCTGTAATCCCTGTCACCTCTGGTTACCACCAAAGTTGCTGGGTAATTCCATCGGTACGGAATATGGTGGTTCCTGAGGGGTTTGGTAACCGTAAAGAGATTACGTCTTCTGTTCATTGTGTGCGCAGATAAATCGGCATAGAAGGAAAGGTTGTTTAAAGCAGGAGGAATATAAGTGCCTTTCCTCACCAGGGACATGAATTTCTCCTTTACCGTGTAGAAGTGAACACGAGCTATAGTGTCTCTGGGCAGGGAAGCAGCAATATGTTTCGGCTTAGGCAGCCTATGAATGCGATCAATTGCCATGTCGCACAGGGGAACATCTGGAAGAGCCTCCTGCATGATGTTGGTGAGAAATTCAGCCAGCTCATGAGGTTTCACTGTTTCAGGAATCCCTCTAATTTTGATATTGTTGCTTTAAGCCAGGTGATGTCGTCCTCATGTTCATTATGGGCATCCACCATGTTATTGAAGGTGTCAGCAAACTCCCCCATTTTGGTCTCCACATGATCCACCCTGTCGCTGACTGCTGCGACCACTGTATTGCAGCGGGACATAAGTTGAAGCATGTCAGCATGAATTGAACTCCTTAAAGACATCATCATTTCTTTTAGTAAAGAGTCCATGACAGGTTTGCCTGTTGTGGGGAACGAGGATATGGTGTCATGAAACACCAGAGTGTCATCTATGCTTTCTCCCTGAGCTCCCTCATTTTCTGGAAGTTGCAGTCTGATTTTTGACTTGGCCGGGCTAGCACATGCAGATCTAGGGGTAGATGCTGCCTGCATCCCCTCACAGGTGGCCGAGGACTCCTTAAGCGACAGCGGTGGTCCCTTAGACTGTGCTGTTGTAGGGGATGTGTGAGGAGGAGGCCGCGAGGCGCTGCTAGAAGAAGCGCCAGCGCCATCTTGGCCGTGCATCCAGCCCGCCGGGTGAAAGAAGTTGAGGAGCTTACCAGGCTTGGTTTTCCCCTTACGTTTCCCCGGGACCTGCGGGCGACTTCCAGGCATCCTGAGGTGTAGTTTGTGCCGAGCTGCGGTGACCCTTCGCGGTTATAACGGCTCCGTTCGGACTGCTTGGTGAGGAGCTGTGCTGTTAAGCGTCCATCTCTCTCGCCGGCCGGCTCCGCCCCCAGGTCTCTGGCATCTTAACTCATGTCTTTTGATGTTGAAAGCCTGTTTGGTGAATCTTTTGATAAATTTATCAAGAAAGTTACTGGGGGGGTTATTTTTACCCCATGAAATACAGCCTAGGCCTACTCATAAATGGCTACTACCTCTTCTCACTAAAAGGGGTCTATTTGCTTATTGCAAGCCTTTACTCTGTGAAGTGGGGTGGGACTGCATTTGCACTAGTCTGGATCAGAGATGTCCTAGACCTCTGGGTTCAAATTGTCATTTCCAGTGGCTACAAAATAGAATTTCTAGTCCTACCCTACAAGCTGCCAGCTGTACCATTAAGACAGGCAGAATTGTGGCCTGCCCTGAGTCAAGTTTCAAAGGGCTTTACACAAACCTATTTACAGTTCCAAAACTGAATGCTGGCCTTCGCCAGAATATGGACAAAAACTTCTTAAAGTGGATCTCAAGCCAAAAATGGAAGCTCTGCTTGTTCGTACCCTCCCCCCTCCACTGCCACATTTGGCCCTTTTTGGGGAAGGAGGGAGAGGGTACCTTGTTTTGACAGTTACCCGCTCCCTCTTTGGGGTAAGATCACCGCACGACAATCTACAGTACGTCATATGCGGCCAGTGCTTTAAGTGGCTCAAAAGAGGTGCCGGTACTCTATTATAGCCTATAAATTTTGTCACCCCACATCAGGGTCCCCACAGAGCACCCCCTGGCCTTGGCTGGGATTCCAGAGCAGGGGGACTCACTGGTGGTGACTGGTCTGGCTCTGAAATGGGAAATATTCTTGGGGGGGGGGGGGGGCAATTGAGGGCGCAGATGTCCAAAAAGAGCGTACTGGTATGCTAAGGTGCACGGAGAGGTGGCGGTATGCTCAAGAGCCATATTTGGAAGTGGCGGTACTGAGTACCAGTGCATACCGGCCCACTTAAAGCACTGTATGCGGCCAACACTGCCTTCTGGGACCTCTGTGTGTCCCAGAAGACAGCAGGACCATTCAGAAAGCGCAACATGACTTGCGCATGTGCAGTAGGAAACCAGCTTATACTTGCACTGCTGGCGTCTTCACCCAAAGCCGATGGATGAAACAACTTTGGGTGCCGACATTGCGGGATCTCTGTACAGGTAAGTGTCCTTATATTAAAAGTCAGCAGCTACAGCATTTGTAGCTGCTGACTTTTAATTTATTTTTTTCAGACGGAGCTCGGCTTTAACATATGTCTTCTTGTCCCCAAATTTGAGTCCACAAGATCTGTTACTACTTTTCTAAGCTCTCATTTCTGGCATCAGTGAACATGTCTTCACATTCCAATATTTACCCTACAACACCACTACAGCTATGGGAGACCAATACTTTCAATTTGTCGCCCTGTCATTCAGGATTGCCACTGCACCAAGAGTCTTCATAAAAGTGCTTGTTCCACTCTTGGCCCTGCTAAGATCTGAGGACATCTATGTCACAGGGTACCTAATTGACTTGCTCCTGAAAGAATCCTAAGCCATAGCCCTATCTTCCAAGATCCAAAGAGCAATCCAGTTCCTTCAAACTTTCAGATGGCTGATTAGCTTCAAGAAGTCCACTCTCCAACCTTCTCATCACCTGGAGTATTTACGGATGGTCTTGGACATAGCTCATGTCAAAAAGTTCCTTCTCTGAGGTACAACTGTCGGACTCTCAGGTCATCCAGGCATCCCTAGACTCACTTCTGCAAAAGGGTTCTGGCTCTCATGGTGGCATTTTTCGAGGTGTTGCCTTTGCTCAGTTCCTCTTAAAATTCCACATTTTCACATTGTGGGACAAACAGATCCTTCCTCTGGATGAACTATTACTGCCATCCAGCTAGGCGAAAATATTCCTGGCACAGCGGATCTCCAACCTAGCTCTAGTATCCAGGAAATCGTTCCTTCCCTCTCCCTGAAAGGTGGTAAGGATGAACACAAGCCAAACAAGTTGGGGCTGGATCTTTAATTTCCTGAATCCCCATCAACATTCTTGAACTAAAGGTCATAAGACTAACTCTCCTAGACAACTGACCTACACAGGCATCCAGTCAGGGTTCTGTCAGACAATGCATTGGCTGTGGCCTACATAAATCTTTGAGGGGTACCAGAAGTTGGACAGCCCTGAAAGAAGCAAACCCGTTTCTCTCCCGTGTGGAAAACCACATTCCAACTCTCTCTGTTATATACATCAAGAGTTGAAAATTGCCATACAGATATCTTGAGTTGCCAGTGCCTCGATTCAGGAAAGTGGTCCCTCCACCCTGAGATCTTCCTGATGCTCTTTCAGAAATAGTGAGCACTAGATGTGAACATCATGGCCTCTAGAATCAACAAAAAATGGAAATATTTATGGCTGGTCCAGGAGTTCCTTTGCCTTCAGGATGGAAGCCCTGGACCTCATTCAGATATGGTATATGCATTGCCTCCATTGAAGGTTTGCCCTTGACTGTTTTACAAGATAGCATAAGAATGGGCTCAAGTGATTCTCATCATTACAAATTTGCCTAAAAGTACTTGGTACCTAGACATACACAGGCTCCTGGTGGACAAGCCACCAGATCTGAGCCATACATCTAAATGTTTTTGGGTTCGTAACCCTTTTTTGTTGTTGGCCTGTTTGCTACCTCATCGCCCACTCTATACGATTAAGTTAATGGGATTTTTTACTTACCAGACCCCAGTTCTCTGTTTCTTCTTATTGCTCCATAACTGGAGTCCTAAGAAGTAGGGTGGGTTATATGAGGTTGCACTGGGGGGGCGCTTAAAGCAAAGCTTTGGTCAGTGTCCAATCACATGAAGGTAACAGCATATAACCCATGGTCACTGGCTTTGTATCCAGTGTCCTGTCTTGTGCTATACTCCAAGATTTGTGGATTCTCATTTTTTTATACTGCATGTGTGTATCTGACTGCATTGTTTCAGCTTTAAAGGCAATCTTTCCGTTAAAAGGAAATTAAATAGGAACTTCAGGCAAAGAGGCTAAATCTTTATAAATATAACAGTATGCAGTTTAAATAGTGAAAAGCCTACTTAGGAAATAGTGTGATGCTTACTGTTTGCAGGTAAAAAAAGCTTAATTTTGCTAAGCCATGCTGATTCTGTAAGCGGTCATTTTTAGTATGGGCAAATGAAGCCCTTTCTGGACTATTCTGCCAATAGGTTTTATTGCTCCCCCTCGCCAGCCCAGTGAAGTATCCAGCGTGTGTAGTGAACGGCTCTCAGTTAGGCATGCGCAGTAAGCCAGTATTATTCTTACACACAGATGCCCGCATGTCTCCTCCTGTCTCCTATCTCCACCCTCATCTGGCCCCCTCCAGCCCTCCTTGGCTCTCCTCTGCCCTTCTACAGTTGTCCTACACTCTCACCGCGCCCCTCCCCTGGCTCAAACTCTCACGAGAGTGATAAAGAAAAAAAAAAAAAAAAAGATGACCACTGGGATATGTGACGATATTATCCTGGGAGTCAGCATGACTGCATGAGACTACATCACTAGCCTAGGTGAATGCAGGGGATGAAAGCAGTAGCAAAGGAAATAAGGTATTTACTGGCACAATATTACCTGTTTGATTACCAAAGAGAACACAGGAGGGACAGAACATTTGATATAAGGAAAGTTAAAAAAAAAGATTGAAAGTCCTCTTTAATAGAAACATGGGGGGGGGGGGGTAACCTCTTTGCTTTTAATGTGTGTCATGAACGCAGAGCAAGTATGCAGGACTTCTAACTTTGGCTTTCCTGATATGACACTCATTTAAAGTTAGTGAGCCAGAAAGTCAGCATAACAGCCAGGGAGCCACCATTTTGTATGTTCAATAGTTTTCATAGTTTTTTAAGACAACATTTAAAGAGCCAATTCAAGATGTACAAAATATAGACAAGGCAAGCAGGCCTATGATATTGCAGGGGTCAACTATTGACAAATGTAGGCAATGTAATACAAATTATCATAACCAGGGTATGACCTTAGGGCCCTTGCGTGATATCAACAAGGGTGTGCAAAAAATGAACGAGAAAAGTTGAACGCCAGGGAGAGAGGAAAGTTACATTTTATAATAATATATAAGTACAAATAAATAATTGTATTATCTTTCTCCTATAATTCCTCCATCAATGTCTTAACACATCTGATCTGCTTCAGTTTCAAATTACCTACTTTTTATTCCTGTCATTCCAGTTTTTTTTTTTTAGCCTTCTTTCATATTAGTCCTTTGAGACTAAAAAAAAAACCTAATATGTAGAAATTTAGTTTAGGTTTTTATATTAAATCTTTATTGAGTGATTGGAATAAGAGGTTTTCCTGCTATGTGTCTAATTTTTTGTGAATTTAATGCATTCTTTCTTTAAACCACAAATTGTGCCTTCTCCTGCATTAACCAGGATCTGTAATAGAGCTTTTATTCTCGTATTCATTTGCTGTCATTGTAACCTATGGTAAATAAGAGCAGCATTCATTTGAAATACATCTAATATGGTAAATTATTCATGCAGAGCAAGAAGAAGAATTTGCCCCATCATTCATTTGCCAGTTAGAGCTTACTTACCTAATGCCTCTACAAAGCTCTTAAAGACATTTCTCCTGTAAGATTTTGCTTTGTATTTTACAGATTCTCATCCCCTTCATTATGGTGATGTGTGCTTTTGAAACCGTACAAATCTCAGCACAGATTTCTTCAAAGAGGTAAAACAACCATCAGTTAAAAAAATATTTAAATTAGGGCCTATTTATACTTATGCATTGTGGTAAGGTGTGGTAAAATGCACATTTTTTCCCCCTCTCATTAATGAATAGCAACACGCATACCATAAAAGGATGCCATTTATTTTATTTTTACAAAGGGTTTTATTAATTTTCAAGGTTTTCATTAATGGCGTACAAATCATCATACACAAAAGAACACAACATTGGTAAAGAAAAGGTCAGTGATAAGTACATAATAACATTTCCATCGAAATGGAAGGATAGCACAAAAAAATAGAGTCCCCAGATATACAAGATTACAAACAAGCCCAAAGGCCGGCAGCAGTGCAGCTCAGAGGGTGGGCCAGTAAACATAGGTAGTTGATGGAGATGGTGGCCCTAAATACGTGGAAAAAAATAAAAATTTAAAAATTGGCTAGAGCCCAAGGGAGAGCTCAGATTGAAAGGAGAGGGGGGGGGGAATAAAAAGCCCCTGCCTGGATACCTCAACAGGCTGAAAAGAAAGGGGGTGGAGCAGGAGAAGGGGGTTTGCCTGGGAAGGGGAAGAAGAAGAGGAGAAGGTCAGGCTCAGGTCAGGCCAAAACATAGTGCAGAAATAAGGCCATTCAATCAATCAACTAGAAAGTAAAGAACAATCCATGTTAAGATGATCATTTTTTTAAATCTTTAAAAAATTTGCATGGGAATTAGTCAGTATAGAAGTGAGCTTCTCAGGGACCATGGTCCCCATAAGCTACTGTCTGCAATGTTGAGAAACGGTTGACTCCAGGCCTTTGCATGAGTCTGCTGAGCTGCCGGAGACACAAACCCTATCAGCTTCCTTTGAGACTTGTGCAACAGGGCCTCCTGGGGGTCACCTGCCAGGGAGCGGCTGCTCTCGAGCACATAGATGGATCGAGATTGGGCTCAGGTAAGTATAATGGGGCGGAGGGCTGGCAGGTGAAATATGTACACCTTTTTTTATTTACCTTAATGCAGAGAATGCATTAATTCTTCAGTAGCTGCCCAGTTTTTTCAGCAGCAAGTGATCTTTTTAGGGATATAAGCTATCACACCACAGCAAGCTCTGGTTGCTACAGATAAATAAAAGTTGTTTCTCTTTCCTTCATTGACTGACATAGCTCCAGAATCCTCTTGACCATTGGGTTATGCTGTCCCCTACAGGAATAGGACACTATGCAGGAAAAAGCCTAGCCTAGCCTACTCCCACTTTCTGCCATAGGCACTCAGTTTTTTCTGCCTAGTCAGGAGTAAGGTAGTTCCTTGCTGGGATCTCTGGTCCTAGCATTTTTTCCTTTTTAAACAATTTTTTTACCTTTTTTATTGTTTTCTGTTCCTGTGAGAACTACAGTCAACTGCTGGACTGGGCGACGGACTGGATATTCCAGATCGGTATGGTCTCCCCAGTCCGGCTAGCAAGCACAGGCCTCAGCGCCTTGCCAGGTCGGCTGTGACATAGCCCCACTGGACAGGGGCTGGCCTGCGAGGTAAACGTCTTGCATAGACGCATACGACCTAATCACGGCCTGAGTCTCAGCGTTCCTCCTGGCCGACAGCACCGTTGTTCTGGTGGAGAGGTGATCTGTTCAGAGCAGTGTCCGCCTGATTCAATGGTATGTTAAGTAGTTTTCCTCCCAACAGGGGAGTTCGGTTGGAAATTGAATATCCAAAAATCTGCTCTGGTTCCGTCCACCAAGTTGGGCTATCTGGGTCTGACTCTGGATCGGCTTCAGCCAGGGTGTTTTTTTTTTTCCAGGGTATCGAAAACTCCAAAGCTGCAGGATGCGACTGGGCACCTGTTGTTCAGCAGTCAGTCTTCTTTCTGGACTTGCGTGCGGGCGCCTTGCCTGATGGTGTCTACCTTTGAGGTGATTCTGTTTGCACAGTTCCACTCGAGCCTCTGCAAAGGGAGATTCCTGCCAAGTGGGACAAGGATCCACAGTCTCTAGATAATGCTTCCTCCCCCTGTACTGGACAGTGGTCCCTGCGGTCGCCAGCCTGTCCGGGTGAGGATGCGTTTTGGGCACGGATGTGCTCAACGGGTCTGGACTCTGGGGGTGTCAAGACTACCAATCAATATACTGGAAATTCAGGCAATAAGATTTGTCTGGCTCATTGGACAAATTGCCTTCAAGAGTGCCAGGTAAGGATCTATCCATCTATCTATGCCACGGTCGTGGTGTATGTCTATCACCAACGGGGCACAAGAAGTGTCCTGGCGGCTCAGGAAGTAGCCGGCATTCTAAGGTTCAGCTATGTCTCAGGTGGGTAACTCCCGAGGTGGACCTGTTGACATTTCGTCTCAACAGGAAGGTGCAGAGAATTGTGGCAAGGTCTCGGGATCCTCTGGCCGATTTCACAGACTCACTGGTGTCGCCTTGGGGCCAGTGTCTTCTGATAAATGCTTTTTCCCCACTAAAACTTCTGCGAAGGATCGAGGCGGAAGGGATCCGGTCATCCTAGTGGCTCCAGACTGGCCTTGCCGGTCTTGGTACGCTGATCTGGTATGGCTGGTTGCCGATGCCCCTTGGAGACTTTCTCTCAGAGAAGATTTATTGGCCCAGGGGCCAATCTTCCATTCTGCTTTACAGTCGCTAGTTCTAACGGCTTGGCTGTTGAAGGCCAGGTGTTGTAGGATAGGGGGTTGTCTGAATCTGTGATTCCCACGTTGTAAAAGACTAAAACATCTACCTCTAGGAAGGTTTTACCATCTCGCTAGAAGGCGTATATTGCGTGGTTTGAGTCTCTTGGGGTTCATCCCCATTCCATTTTGGTGGCTCGGATTTTGGTATTCCTCCAGCGCCTGGCCTTGGGTACTGTCAAGGGCCAGGTTTTCGGCCTTGGTGGTCGTCTTTTGCCATTCTTTGGCTACACATTCTTTGGTTTGCACCTTTACTCAGGGGGTTCGCCACTTCGGTCCCCAGTACGGTCCTCATTGCCTCCGTGGGATCTCCATTTGGTGCTCTCGGTTCTCGAGTACCCTCCTTTCAGAAATATTGGCAAGGTTCCTCTGCTTACATTGTCCCAGAAGGTAGCCTTCTTGGTGGCTTTTTCTTCTGCACGCAGGGTGGGGGAGCTGGCTACGTTTTCTTGTCATTCACCTTACCTGGTGGTTCACAGAGAGAAGGTGGTGCTTCACCCGTGTCAGCCATTCCTTCCTAAGGTTGTTTATGGTTTCCGTGTGAATAAAGGCATTGTGTTGCCTTCCCTGTGTTCTAAACCTGAACATCTTAAGGAGATTGCCTTGCACTCTCTGGATGTGGGTCGGGCGATCAGGGTGTACCTTGCGGTAACCGAGTCATTTAGGAAATCTGCCTTACTATTTGTCCTTACGGATGGACCTCGCAAATGGTAGGTCGCGTCTGCCGGGACCATTTCCTGATGGACAAGACGGGCGGGGGTGCAGGCCTATTCCATCAAGGGTCAGGTTCCTCCGTTCCCTGTTAAGGTGCTTTCTACGTGGGCACATAGTGTCTTTTGGGCCTTCCGCCATCAGGTGTCAGTGGTGCAGGTTGGCAAGACAGTCACCTGGTCATCTGTGCACTCTTTCACAAAATATTATACAATAGATGTGCTGGCATCTGCGGATGCTGCTTTTGGCCGCAACGTTTTGCAGGCTGCTGTTTGAGAGAATTAGTCCTCTTTAAAGGGTGTATGTTTTTTTCAGGTGAGCTCCAGTTGTTCCTGGTTGAGCTCCATGTTACCTGGTTGGCTAAACTTAGCCTTTTTGGGAATTTTTTTCTTCAGTGTTTTTTCCCACCTCTCATGTTTGACACTGCTTTGGGATGTCCCAATGGTCAAGAAGATTCTGGAGCTGTGTCCGTCAATGAACGAAAGAGAAATTTGGATTTTTGTCTTACTGTAAAACCCTTTTCTCTGATGTTCATTGACGGACACAGCACCCACCCCTCTATTGAGTTCGGTTATTTTTTCTTCTGACACTGCTTGCAACTAAACTGAGTGCCTATGGCAGGAAGTGGGAGTATACCCCTTTGGACTGCCCCATAGGTGTGGTAAAGCTTTTTCCTGCCTAGTGTCCTACCCCTGTAGGGGACAGCATAACCCAATGGTCAAGAAGATTCTGGAGCTGTGTCTGTCAATGCACATCAGAGAAAAGGATTTTACGGTAAGACACAAATCCAATTTTTTTCTTTTTTTTTTTTGTACACAAGTACAAATCTGCATTTTTGGCTATGAAATTATCTAAAATCCCTAGAATATTATATTTTTGGTAAAATACAAAAAATTAGGTTGTGTCCAGTAAATAGATATTAAACATGTTACAGCTGCAAGAAAAAGTATGTGAACCCTTTGGAATGATATGGATTTCTGCACAAATTGGTCATAAAATGTGATCTGATCATCATCTAAGTCAGTGGTCCTCAACTCAGGTCCTCAGGGCCCACTAACAGGCCAGATTTGAAGTATTACCTTGGGGAGATGCAGACTAGAGTACTGCAATCACTGAGCAGCAAATTATATCACCTGGGATGTATTTCAGTTATCTTGCAAACCTGGCCTGTTAGTGGGCCCTGAGGACCAGGGTTGAGGACCACTGATCTAAGTCACAACAATAGACAATCACAGTCTGCTTAAACTAATAACACACAAAGAATGAAATGTTGCCATGTTTTTATTGAACACACTATGTAAACATTCACAGTGCAGGTGAAAAAAGTATGTGAACCCTTGGATTTAATAACTGGTTGAACCTCCTTTGGCAGCAATAACTTCAACCAAACGTTTCCTGTAGTTGCAGATCAGATGTGCACAATGGTCAGGAGTAATTCTTGACCATTCTTGAGGTCATGCCACAGCATCTCAATCGGGTTGAGGTCAGAACTCTGACTGGGCCACTTCAGAAGGCGTATTTTCTTCTGTTTAAGCCATTGGTCATTGTCCTGTTGCAACAACCATCTTCTGTTGAGCTTCAGCTGGTAGACAGATGGCCTTAAGTTCTCCTGCAAAATGACTTGGGAAACTTGGGAATTCATTTTTCCTTCGATGATAGCAATCCGTCCAGGCCCTGACGCATCAAAGCAGCTCCAAACCATGATGCCCCCACCACCATACTTCACAGTTGGGATGAGGTTTTGATGTTGGTGTGCTGTGCCTCTTTTTCGCCACACATAGTGTTGTGTGTTTCTTCCAAACAACTCAACTTTGGTTTCATCTGTCCACAGAATATTTTGCCAGTACTGCTGTGGAACATCCAGGTGCTCTTGTGCAAACTGTAAACGTGCAGCAATGTTTTGTTTGGACAGCAGTGGCTTCCTCTGTGGTATCCTCCCATGAAATCCATTCTTGTTTAGTGTTTTACATATTGTAGATTCGCTAACAGGGATGTTAGCATTTGCCAGTGAGTTTTGTAAGTCTTTAGCTGACACTCTAGGATTCTTCTTCACCTCATTGAGCAGTCTGCGCTGTGCTCTTGCAGTCATCTTTACAGGACGGCCACTCCTAGGGAGAGTAGCAGCAGTGCTGAACTTTCTCCATTTATAGACAATTTGTCTTACCGTGGGCTGATGAACAGCAAAGCTTTTGGAGATACTTTTCTAACCCTTTCCAGCTTTATGCAAGTCAACAATTCTTAATCGTAGGTCTTCTGACAGCTCTTTTGTGCGAGGCATCATTCACATCAAGCAATGCTTCTTGTGAAAAGCAAACCCAGAACTGGTGTGTGTTTTTATAGGGCAGGGCAGCTGTAACTAACACCTCCAATCTCATCTCATTGATTGGACTCCAGTTGGCTGACATCTCACTCCAATTAGCTCTTGGAGATGTCATTAGTCTAGGGGTTCACATATTTTTTCCACCTGCACTGTGAATGTTTACATGGTGTGTTCAATAAAAACTTGGAAACATTTCATTCTTTGTGTGTTATTAGTTTAAGCAGACTGCGATTGTCTATTGTTGTGACTTAGATGATGATCAGATCACATTTTATGACCAATATGTGCAGAAATCCATATCATTCCAAAGGGTTCACATACTTTTTCTTGCAGCTGTAAGTCTTAATATTGCACGCACCTGTGATATCGCAAAAAGCTATGGTACCCTACATTCTCCATAGATTATTTCTCTCACACTGATGTTCACTGCAATACCTCACATGCGTGCTGCAACCACAGTTTACATACATGTGCACGCCCTGTGTGCACGTTTGCATCTGCAGATGTGTGCAGGGCAGTGGTGGTTACACTTATTTTTTATTTAAATACATTTTACTAGAATTTAATTATTTTTTCCTCTTATTTATTGCTGTCACAAGGGATTAACAAACACCTATGTGATATCATTGAGCAGGTGGCAGGTACTCTTTATGGAGACATTGGGTGTCCAATAGACTCTAAAGCCTCCCCTGCCCTTCAGATCATCTAACTAAGCAAAGAACATGGGCAAAAGCTTATGCTTAACCCTTCACTCTTTAGAAGTACATAGTACGTCCAAAGAGCTGAACTAGTTAAAGACATAAATTGTGCCCTTGCACACAATTTTTGTATAACTTTAACACACATTTCTTTTTTCATTACTACAAACCTCAACTACAGTGGGTATAGAAAAGAATCACACAGCTTATCGCAGTTGAAATTTAAATGGCTTTGTGTGCCATTGAGAAGGCGATTAGCTACACCTTATTGAGTTTACAAGTCATTTTTAGGAGGAGGGTGATCCTTTTTCCAACTCAGTGATTCTGTTTTTGCATTTTTTGGGATTTTTTCTAATATATGTTGGTGTTAAATTTTTCATTTGGATGGTAAAAGTTGCAAATACAGCTGGATAACACAAAAACTGTTTCTGTCTTCATTTCAAGCTGCAAAGCAACAACATTTGATTATTTAAAGGGGGTGGGGTGATTCTATTTTTATACCCTCTGTATATTGTCAGCTTTTAGCCTAAAAGGAAAACTTGATTTTTTACAGCCTGAGCTGTAACTGCTTTAGGTACATAGGTTTGACTGTTTCCCGTCTGTTCATAGTACATGAACGGCCCAAAGGGAGCAGCGCCAATGTCGGTGGATGTACCTCTATGTCCTCCCACATCGATCGGTTGTGCGCTCTCTCTAGAGCGTGCAGAGGAAGGTTCTGTGACACACTTTGTCCACTGGACACACCCAATCACCGATCCTTGGCACCATGAACCATGAACAGAGGAAACAATGCTGACACCCCCCCCCGGAGTAGTACATGTCACTATGGTAGCACTGCCCTGCTTTGGCGAGGAAAGTATGTAAAACTTTTATTTATATATATATATATATATATATAAATTTATTAAAACAAAAATTGTTTATTTTTTCATGCATACTCTCACCAGTCAGTGTCCCTATTCGCCACTGTACCAGTCACAATGTCCCTGATCTCCTCTGCACCAGTCATATTGTCCCTAATCATTGCCACACCAGTTTCAATGTCTCTGATCACTGCCACACCAGCTACAGTGTCCCTGATCACCACCACGTCAGTCATATTGTCCCTAATCCCCTCCACACCAGTCACAGTGTCCCTTATAACTGCCACACCAGTTACAGTGTCACTGATCACTGCTACACCAGTTACAGTAACCTTGGTGCTACATTATGAGCGCCGCTCAAGCTGGGAAAACCAAACTCACGCGGTCACCAGGGAAAAAGGTTAAGGCTGCCAAAGGTGCTTATCCGAAGCCATGCTGGATGTAAGTGCAGCTCTTCTTTGATTTTATACAACAGTTACAGTATCATTGATCCTGGCCATACAAGTTACAGTGCCCCTGATCCTGGCCCCACCTGTCCCAATGTCCCTGATCACTGCCACACCATTCATATTGTCCCCTATTTACTGCCACAGGGTATTTGTAGGGTCCTGACATTTTAGGGCCTCAAGAATTGAGAGACAGTATGCAGTCAATACTTTAGGGTTTAATTAGTTTCCAAATATACTGTATATACCATAGATTGCATTCTCTATAACTTCCACACTGATTTGAATTATTTTTACCAAAGAAATGTAGCAGAATACATGTTAAGACAAACAAAATAAAAATTCCCAGTTCAATTTGCTAACCAGTTTGCTTACCAACCAAATTAACCTGTCTAACAGTTTGCGTCAAAACAGAGGTTTAGTTAGCACACATTTGCAAACGCATGTGTAAGCTGCAGGGCCACTCCACGGTATCCTGTATTACCTGCATTCCTAACTCTAGTAAATTTATGAGAGTCTTCACAGTGGAAGCACATGCAAGCTAATGAATAGATAGGGGGCAGGTGAGCCTAGAGGTGGCCCATCCCTCCTGCAGGTAATACAGGATGCCGTGGAGTGGCCCTGTAGCTTACACATGCGTTTGCAAATGTGTGCTAACTAAACCCCTGTTTTAACGCAAACTGTTAGACAGGTTAATTTGGTTGGTAAGCAAACTGGTTAGCAAATTGAACTGGGAAATTTTATTTTTGTTTGTCTCATGTACATTGCCCTTCCCTGTGTTCTTTGCTATGAAGGCCAGTTATAGGTGGGGGCAGAGGCCATTTTCTTTGTTAATGTATACTGGTGAGTGGACATACTGGATGCCTTTGCTGTAATACCACTGGCTGGGCTTCCATTATGCCCCCAAGTACCTTTAGGAGGGATGGACTACCTCCAGGCTCAGAATACATGTTGGCCTAAATTTATAAAAAAAAAATAGATTATTTGCAAAATTGTATGACTAAGGAAATGTCAGTATTTTTTTCATTTATATTGCAAAAAATAAAAACCCGGTGGTAACTAAATTTCACCAAAAGTAATAAAATATTAATTTTCTATACAATGTTGCATACCTGAGTAATTGTCATTCAAAGCATGAAAGTGCTGAAAATTGGCCTGGACTTGAGGTGGTTAATATCACAGTGTTGGCTGGGCTGCAGCAGAAGCTCTGAGGACAAAATAAAATCTACTACCAAATGGGGAGGAGGACTGGGTTCTACTGCTTAGACACCCAGCAGACTTTACATAAGCTAAACAAATGCTGCTTGCTGTACAGGGAAAGCAATGGGAGGGTGACTAGTGATGAGCATGAAGACTCTTTCTGTGTGCATGACATCATTATGAAATTGGAGATTTCACAGTAGATATAGTCAACATCACCTTCAGCCTTTACCCTCACTTAAAGGCCCTATAGTACCAGCATGGGCTATAGTAACCCCACTGGTCACTGCTCACCTCAGCCTGCTGATTGAACAATGCAAGAGCAGCAGCAAACAGATGTACTCTTCCCGACCATTAATAAATTGACTAACTCAGATCAACCGGGTAGAAAATGGGCTGACAGACAGTAATTTAAATCAGCCGCAGCTGTATCAACCACTCACCAAACGACCAACCACCAGATCCAAGTTAGGCCCCTTTCACACAGGCGGACCGTTCAGATCCGCCTTTTCGTTTTTTTGGCGGATCTGAACGGTCCCCCCCCCCATGCATTCCTATGGGGCATCGGATGGCAGCGGAGACATGTCCGCTGACATCCGACCCGATCCGATCCGTCAAATCTGGACGGATGGAAACCCTATTTTCCATCCGTCCAGCGGATCGGATGGGATCGGATGAGAATGGACAGACGGTCTGTTCCCATCCGATTTCCCTTATAGAGATGCATGGGGAACTGACAGCTGTGTCTCCGCACACAGCGCGGAGACACAGCTGTCCTCCTGCTGCTCAGCGGGGGATAGGCCGCTCGATCCCCCGCTGAGAAAAACTGAGTCCGTCCGACGGACGGATAGTGCGAAAGGGGCCTTAGGGTGCAGTCCACGTGACAAAAACAAGCATAAATTAAGGAGGAGCAGTGTGTCCATCAAAGAAGTCACATAGTGGGACACTAAGGTTATAAAAACAGCTTTATTAGAAAAATACCAAATCAATATTTGTCAGCAGTAGTACAAACACCTTCACCTCACTAATTGCGCATGCAATCAATATTGCGTACACCCAGTCACTTATATCAGACCACTAGAACAGATTAGGAAGTGCCTAAATTCAAATGAGTGTCATTTCTTGAATATAATAATAGGAACTCAAGTTCATCCCTGGGATGATAATAAAGTACCGTACTTTTCACTTGATATTCAGTGGAAGGATAAAGGGGGCTGAGTGTCAAATGAGCAGGTGGATAAAAGAGGTGACTTCTCGATCACTGTCCCTATGAAGAAGTTCAATGTGTTAATGTGGTATGCTTAACAGCAAGTCAGAGGAATACTCTGCTGGAGGTCCGGGCTCCTTAATTAGATTTTGTGTATGCCGGAAGTCTCCCGTATTCAAATTCAGCCCTGTGCTCACATCTACTCCACACCGGCGTCCAGGCATTCTCTAGTCCATAGGGTATAGGGCTGTCACCTTATCCATTGCACATGCTCACAGTCAATGTCCCGAAGGGGATGTCACATGTGTGATGACGACACGCTGTACTCTTCTACCTGTAACCATGTTCGGGAAGATAGACTGACAGATCTGTGAAATACAGAAGAGCTCAGAATGAATGATAGTACTTTCATCTTAAAATTGTTTATTTGGTGATAATGAATGTTCAACCATTTTTTTTTTCTTTCTGGAGTAATGCTTTAATGGAGCTACCAGAAGCCTTCAATAGCACAGCAAACTGTTGTGAACCTTAGTGATATATAATAAAGCTTACAAGTCTTCTTTCATAACCTCTTTAATAAGCTTGTAACCTGACAATGGCTGCACACATACAGCAAAAAGTTGCTGTAATCCTAAGTTTGCCAAAGGAAAGTCAATTGGGTGAGCAGAATAGAAGGCCAACAAATAAACCATGAAAAAGAAAGCATCCTGGATCAAGGCTAGGTAAGGATTTCATTTTGAAAAGTCCCATTCTATGTTGTTCTGTAGCAATGAAGAGAATATTTTACATAGAATCCAAAGAACAGCTGCAGAAATGGCTCAGTGGAAGATGTGTGCTTGCAGATTTAGGTTACAGGTCGGAATCCTTCAGAGCCTAATATCCTGTTAGAATGCTTTATCTAAGCTTCCACTGGAGCTTTATAAACAGTACACATTGCCAGACTGATTTTAAATGCAGTTTTTCTTATCTGGAATGCATGTGTTCATCCAGATGACTACACAGAGAATTGAATACATGTATTATATTATTGTCGTATATTTACCTTGTTCTTCCTTCTTTGTGCTGTCACTGCTCAATACAGTGTTTCATAGTGTGTGTTATTTGTGATTACATTATTATATGAAATCTTGGCTAGTAGATAAGTGCCTTTAAATGAATTATACCAGTAAAAATGAAAATGGAATAATACGGTATTCTGGCTTTCAGTGTGTGTCATCTAACAGCGAGGCTGATGTGGAATCTGTCTGCATTTCCTTGATAGAAATAAATAAAAAACATTCACATTCCAGGATATTATTTTCCAAGGAAAATTTCAGTCTGATTAGTGGAAAACAAAGACATCATTATATCCCTATTACCTACTTGAGGGCTAAGTGTTAAAAAAAGTATTAAAAGTTTATTCAGAAATAGATTCTAGGATGTATCCAGCTCCTCTTGCCTGCTGCCACTTCTACAGCTATTATCGGCAATTTCTAGCTTTCAAATTAAAAGCCAGGAATTGCTCCATATTAGGCAGTATTGTTACATTGTTTTTACTGTTTTATTTGTATGTAGATCAAAGGTATGACCTTTGATCTGCTTATAACATCAGTTAAAGAAACCTTAAGGCCTCATGCACACAGGACGTTTAACCACTTCCCATCCGGGCCATTTCTGAAACTTCGCTCCTACTCGTGCAAATCTATTTTTTTTGCTAGAAAATTACTTAGAACCCCCAAACATTATATATATTTTTCTCAAGTAGTCTTCCAGGGCAGCATCTGAGAGATAGGTCTCCTCCCACCTAAAACAGAAAACACATCATCCACCATTTTAAAAGGCCATCACATACCTCAGTGCCTCAGTTCTTGTGTTTCCTCTGGACCAACAGGAGCTACAAGCAGTTTGTTATTTTATTCTAGGCCCTGTGCTAGTTGCAAGGGCCTCCCCGTCCAACTGCCTGCACAAGCCTCTAGGGAAGTTAGGCAGCTTCAGGACAAGGGCAACTAGAGGACCCCCCTCGGGGTTACTCCTTCCTTTTTTGCCCGAGATTTCGCTCCCACTGGGGGTAAGCAACCAGTGTGTCTCACTCATTGCTGCAGGGCCAGGAGGCAGAGGGGCACTTGCACTTTTTCCCCCAGGCACTGACTCCAATCTGCTGTGATCTAGAGCACAGGGTGGACTAAGATGGAAATGTCTTGCTTGTGGGAAGTGGTGACATCATCTTGGTTGGAGGTATGAGTGGATGTGTGGTACACCACACTTCTGGTTGCGTCACTTGCAGGTGCATCCGGATTGGATGCAGTGGGTGACATCCCTCCGGTTTCGCCAAGGCAGTATTTTTTGGAACCTGGAACTTGCAACCTCAATCTTACGGAGCCAGACACCTTCTGCAGTGGGGAGGACATAGCACACTATTAGCAGGTATTGCCTCGTTTCCACTGAGCAGATCGGTTTGGGTCAGTTCGGTACGGTACGCTATTTTGAGTGTTTCCATTATGAAAATGGCCCATACAACCGAACCAAACCGCACCATTCCTGGTCCTCCTTCAGATGTAGGGCCATAGGAAATGGTACGGTACGGTTAGGGCGGAGCTACTGGCGTAACACGATAAATTCCACTGATTGGTGGACAGGAAAATGTCAATGCTCACGTCAAACAAAAGCACAAAACAAACACCACGTTTGGTGTGAACCCTGCATGGCCCCTGGCGGTCCCACTTGCAGTGGAAATGCTCACCTGAATAGGCCGGACCATTCTAACCCTTCCAAACTGTACCGACCCGAACCGCTCTGCTCAGTGGAAACGAGGCATTTGTATCCACCCATACTACTGATGGGGCAGTTGGGGGTGGGGCCGGAGCAGGGGCAGGAAAGCTTTCAAGGAACACGTGTTAGATGTTTGCTTGAAGCTGACCATGTTGGATACTGCACCATCCTGCCCTGCAGAGCCTGCGAGCCAGGACCCACTCCAAGATAAGCCAGAGCATGCTGAGGCCACCTCTGTACTTACCAAACCACTATGCATATAATACTAGATAGTGGTAGCAGTGATTTTGGCTAAGACTAGCAGCGTGCATTCCCTCCCTAAGCATGTGCTTCCTATGAGTGCAAATGGCAGCCAGCTGGGCCAAAAATCTTTGCCAAAAGTGCATAAGCAAACCTGTGGCAAAAGAGTCCATGGGAGTCCTAAAATGATTAGTCTCCTTTGTAAAAGATGTCAGACGCCTTCCTCTCCCTTCAGTCTGGGCGCAATCAGGTCTTTGTGCTTGATTTTGTTGTGGATCCTTCAACAAATAATTGACTGGATCTTGGACCAGTCCCCTATGCAAGGGCTGCATAGACAAACCTGTGCCTAATGACTGCTCATTATGACAGGCAGGTGGTGTACTTCTGACTGCTCTGGCCACATTTCCAGACTCAGGATGTCAGCAGCTTTAATTTACTACCAGGCCTGACCAGGTTAAGACCTCAGGGATTGACAGACTTTGGGTGCTTCTCACCTGAGTGAGATATTCAGGTTTACTTAAGAGTACTTTTCTCTATGGGTGACTCATTCCAACTAAACAATTGGCCATGGTCAGGGAGGAGTGGAAGCTGAACCTATTAGGGGTTACTAGTATCCACTATACACACTCCCCTTGATGCGCTCACCTTCACACTTTTTTACCTTAAGTCCCCCAGTACTTCCACTGGATAGCTATATAACAGCCACAGAGCAAGTTTTTACCTAGGTCCTGGATTCTGCTAATTGCTTGATGGAATAAACCTCAATTGCGTATGCATTGCAGATCAGGGGGTATCTTTTAGTTGAATACACCGTGACCGACCTCCGGGTTCTGCAGTATGCTAGTATTTTATGTCTATCTTTAACATACACATGAAGTGGATAAATTGGGGGCAGGATCTCTGGTGGCTGTAGTTCAACTAGATTTCCTTTGTTTGCAAATTAACATTTCATGTGAAATTCACTATCTGTTACTGTGCATTTCATAAACTATTGCTCCATCTATGCGATGTTTCTAATAGTCTTCTTTTAGAAGCAGACTTTTTTCCAGAAGTTTTCATATGATGGTGCACTATACATAACACTTTATCCTTATGTGTTTTATATAATGACATGGAGGTTCAGTTGTTTCTACTGCATCCCTTTGAATATATTCAGATGGTAATTACACATGGAGGATCCAAGAGTCTTGGCTGCTGAGATTTCTCTGATGGTTCTGCAGTATGCTATGTCTCAATATGTTATTTTGTCTACATTTATGATATGGTTTGGACATTAACATGAACATGAAGTAGACTATTAGGTACTGGACATCTCGTTGCGGTTGTTAAACTAAGTTCTGCTTGTCGCAGATCAAGGCTTTTGCCAATTATTATCTGTGACTCTGTTATTATATGATACTACTGATAGTCTGCTTTGTGCATGGGCCTCAGCTGAAAATGGGCCATGATTTGGGAAGCTTTTATTTTATGCATACTGCCTTAACTCTGACTACTGTATATGCAGTTGGAAATATGGTTGTCTTTATACATAGACAACGTGTGTGTGTGTGTGTGCCTGGTTTGTTGATCAGACCTCTGGGCAGGAGCCTGACCACGGTACCTTTTTTATTTATGAGTTCAAACCGGTTACTTCATATATTGTTATTTGGTGATATTTCTACACACCTTCTGTTAAAAATTGGGTTTGTTGCTGTAGGTTCTACGTGATTGAACACTAGTCAGTTCTTTATACATGTATCTCTTGGATTATACTCCAATTGTATCTGTATCTGTCATTGTTTATGGATTGCCCAGGAGACCTAGCTCCTGAGGCATCATCCAGCAGAAATCATTTTCTACACATTCAGGCATTTCCAGACGCACTCCCTGGGCCTGACACTGGTAGCTTATAGGACATGATTCCAGTCCTCTAGCTTCAGGGGAATATGGTATATCACTTCTCTCCTCAAAAGCAAATGTGTTTATGCAGATATCCCTACAGTAGAGATGGTCTTCATGTCATGACACTATACAAGAGGGTGTACCTACACGAAGGACGTGGGGCCAGTACATTTTATCATATTGTCTATATTCTATACAATAGTATATCCCCGGCCAGGGCTGCATTGGCAGCCAGGTCATTCACATGATAACCTGTAGCACATTTTATGTGCAGTGTTTTTGGGTGTTTCAACATATCATTATTTGCTACCACTCAGACCTTCTACCTGGCTTGGTTTGTTATGGCACTATATTAAAATATATTCAATATGTATCTTTTTATATGGCCTCTGAGCAGAAGTGAATCATAAAGCAGAACAAATCCCATCAATTTAGGTCTCTAAATGTTACATTCCTGGAATGCCTGGAACTGTCACATGCGCTTGTTGCATCAACCAAAATGTTAAACCATCAAAAGGCTGGTGTCATGACTGATTGTATGTGCAGCACCATGACGGTTGCAGATCAGACAGAAGCAGCTTCCTTGGCACTAAAGGATAATAGGGTTTAAGTAGGCTTTAAGGCTGTCAGCAGATTGGTCTACAATCTTGGCAGTGCCTAAAAAATGCCTAAAATTGGGAGCAACTGAGCATGTGCAAAGCAAGATGAGTCAGTGTATTACTGAATTTTAAACAGTATAGACCCTTATTTTCAGCTATACCTGCAGAAGGGGCCAGCCTGAGATGATATAGCAGGACTAATGCTGGCCATACACTATACAAAAAATCGTTCAAACTAATTTTCAAAAAACGAACACTCGGCCGTGAGAGCAGATGATCGTGCCATCATGTAATGACTGAATTTTGATTGATAAATCAATTATTCAATGGACATAAATTAATCTGTGTTTTGTTCATTTTTTCACATGTGCCTAGTGCAAACAGTTTGGGCGAGAAACACATTAACCTTTCAATTTATTGTTCGAATTTTCCAAACCATTCCTTCAATTTTTCAGTTCTGAAAAGTTAAAACCGTTTTTCTATTTGTGCCCTATTAACTGGACAAAAAACGAACAAACGAACGGACTAAATTACATAGTTACATAGTTACATAGTTAGTGAGGTTGAAAAAAGACATCAGTCCATCCAGTTCAACCTATGATGTGTGTGTGTGTTTGCTTTTAACCGTACATTGTATACCCCTGTATGTTGTGGTCTTTAAGGTGTCCATCCAATAGTTTTTTTGAAACTATCAATGCTCCCCGCTGATACGACTGCTTGTGGAAGAGAATTCCACATACTTACCACTCTTACAGTGAAGAACCCCTTACGCACTTTAAGGTTAAACCGCCTTTCCTCAAGTTTTAGTGAGTGGCCACGTGTCTTATTGTATCTCCTTTCTCTGAATAGTTTGTTCCTTATGCTAGGGTCACCAGTACAGTATTTGTACATTGATATCATATCCCCCCTCAATCGTCTCTTCTCCAGAGAGAATAGGTTCAGTGCTTGTAGTCTTTCCTCATAGCTGATGTCCTCCATTCCCCTAATTATTTTTGTTGCCCTTCTGTGGACTTTCTCCAGTTCCAGCACATCCTTCCTGAGGACCGGTGCCCAGAACTGGACAGCATACTCCAGATGTGGCTGGACCAGAGTCTTGTAGAGTGGAAGAATAATCTCTTTATTTCTGGAGTGAATCCCCTTTTTTATACAACCCAGTATTCTGTTGGCTTTGCTTGCGGCGGCTTGGCATTGCATGCCACTGCCAAGCCTGTTGTCTACCAGTACCCCCAGGTCCTTTTCCATCCTAGACTCACCCAGAGGTTCCCCCCCCCTAGTGAGTAGCTTGCTTTATGGTTTCTGGCCCCCAAGTGCATTACTTTACATTTTTCTACATTAAATCTCATCTGCCATGTAGTTGCCCACCCCGTTATTTTGTTCAGGTCTGCTTGCAAGATTTCCACATCCTGCATAGAAGATATTGGCATGCCTAATTTAGTATCATCTGCAAATACTGAGATTGTACTAGATATCCCCTCCTCTAGATCATTTATGAATAAATTAAACAGGATTGGTCCCAGGACAGAACCCTGGGGGACCCCACTTTCCACACCCGCCCAATCCGAGTACTCCCCATTAATCACCACCCTCTGTACTCTGCCCTGGAGCCAGTTCTCTATCCAGGTACTCACCTTATGGTCCATACCTACCTTCCTTAGTTTGTACAGTAAGCGTTTGTGGGGAACGGTGTCAAAGGCCTTTGCAAAGTCCAGATACACCACATCCACAGGCTTACCTTTATCTAAGTGGCAGCTCACTTCATCGTAGAAGGTTAATAGATTGGTTTGGCACGAACGATTTTTCATGAATCCATGCTGATTACTACTTATAATACCGTTTTCATTACTAAAGTCTTGTATGTGGTCCCTTATCATCCCCTCCAAAATTTTGCAGACTACAGATGTTAGGCTGACCGGCCTATAGTTACCGGGATATATCTCGGCCCCTTTTTAAATATTGGTACCACGTTGGCTTTTTTCCAATCAGCTGGCACCATACCCGTCTGTAAACTATCCTTAAAGATCAAGAATAATGGTCTGGCAATCACCTGGCTGAGCTCATTAAGAACCCTTGGGTGCAAGCCATCCGGTCCCGGGGATTTATTTATGTTAAGTTTCTCTAGTTTAGCTCTAAGTCTATCCTCTGTTAGCCATGTCGGCACTTCCTGAGGTGTATTATTTAGTTCGGCCTTACAAGCGGGGTTCGTGAAGCCCCCCGATTCCTTTGTGAAGACTGAAGAAAAGAAATTATTTAACACTTCCGCCTTTTCTCTGTCCTCTGTGGCCATTTTTCCTTTATCATCTGTTATGGGGCCAATGTGCTCTGGCCTCGCTTTCCTACTGTTTATATACTTAAAGAACTTCTTGGGGTTCTTTTTACTCTCCTCCGCTATATGTCTCGTGTTCTATTTTAGCCGCCCTGATTTCGTCTTTACATTTCTTATTACACTCTTTGTAGTGCTTAAATGCTGCCAATGACCCCTCAGTCTTTTATTTTTTGAAGGCCTTTTCTTTAGCTCTAATATACATTTTTATGTTGGAGTTTAGCCACCCAGGGTTTAGTTTTGCTCTTTTAAATTTATTTCCCTGTGGAATGCACTGGCCCACCCCCTTGTTAAGTATGCTCTTGAAGCACTCCCATTTTTTCTCCGTGTTCTTTGTTCCCAGGGTTCTATCCCATTTGATATTTTCTAGCAGCGAGCGCAGTTTAGGGAAATTGGCTCTTTTGAAATTCAGTGTCCTTATATTACCCTTGTGTTTCCTATTACTGTAATTAATACTGAAACCAATTGACCTATGGTCACTGTTCCCTAAGTTGTCCCGTATTTCTTTATCCGTGAGCAGGTCTGTATTGTTGGTAATCAGTAGGTCAAGTACCGCATTGTTTCTTGTCGGTGCATTCACCATCTGACCCATGAAATTGTCCTGCAAAACATTTAGGAACTGCCGAGCCTTGGCTGAATGTGCGGTTCCTTCTGCCCAGTCTATATCAGGATAATTAAAGTCCCCCATTATAATGACATTTCCCATCCTTGCTGCCAATCCTATCTGTAACATGAGGTCCGCCTCACCCTCCTCCCTCTGGTTGGGGGGCCTATAGCATACGCCCAATATTACCTTCCCCACCGTGCCTTTCCTTTGAAGCTCTACCCATAGGGATTCTGCCTCGTCCATAGCTCCATTATTAATATCATCCCTCATATTTACCTGTATACTGTTCTTAATATACAAACATAGCCCTCCCCCTTTTTTACCCTCTCTATCTCTGCGATAAAGGGAATACCCCTGAATGGTCACCATCCAGTCATGAGAGCTGTCAAACCAAGTCTCAGTTATCCCCACAAAATCTAAGTCCTCCTCAAACATCAGCAGCTCCAGCTCTCCTATCTTGTTGGCCAGGCTTCTGGCATTGGTATACAAGCCTCGTAATTTTGATCGGTTACATTTATCCTCATTTGATGTTTTTAGGCTGCTCTCTTGATTTTTCCCCGTACCCACCCTGGGTATAGGAGCTCCGAACACCCTACCGCTAATGCCCCCATTTCTGCCCTCTGAAACTTGCTTTCCACTGGCTAATTCTACATCTGTACCCTCCCCCCCATTCCCTAGTTTAAAAGCCCCTCTAATTTTTTGGCCATCCTCGCACCCAGTACGGCTGCACCCACCCCATTTAGGTGCAATCCGTCCCTACCAAAGAGCCGGTGACCGACTGAGAAGTCGGCCCAGTTCTCCAGGAACCCGAAACCCTCCTTACTACACCAGGTCCTCAGCCACTCGTTAACTTCCCTAATCTCCCGCTGCCTCTCTGGTTTTCAAAGGATTTGTCGGTTATTGTATCGCCAGCATTCGTTTTCTGACTAAAGATCCACTTTAACAGAACATGGTGTAACAATCGACATGATTGGGTTATCCTACTACTGATACACAAACCCAGTCTCTTCAAGCAGGGATCTACCCAACTCTACTCATACTAGAATCACAACTAGTGCCAGAGTCCTTGGGGGGACTCAGACTTAATACACAGAAAGAACACCTGACATTTGCATTCATATGAGGGGACAGTTATATTGCAGATGCAAGAATGTACTGTATGATTGTCCTTACATATTGCTCATATGCATAGTAATTGATTGGCAGTCTAGAAATTTCTGTGTGTTTCTCTCTTTTGGGGTCAGAACACTTTCCTGGTCACCCCTTTCTACACTGATGGTCAAGGGTCTTGTTTGTTAGTCCATGCTTTAAGTAGCTATTTGGAAACATCAGAAGTTGCAGTGCTAATTATGGTCTAGGTATCAGGGGCGGCCCCATCCATTGAGGGCGCAGGGGCGCCACCCCCCATCCATGCATCCGGCCCCCTAATCCACATGCAGGGCGCCAGACGCATGGATTCCAATAGGGGATTTTTTTTTAAGCACGTGATTAGAGCCAGAGGCTCTAATAGGCTTCAGAAAAGGGTGGGCTCGGGACGCAGCCCACCCAGTTGTGTGACAATAGCGAATTAATATTCGATATTGCCACACTGACTCTCCTCCCAGCTAATCAGGAAGAGGGTTGTGATACCCCTTTTCTGATTGGCTGAAAAGAGAATCGATCTTACTGGCCAGTGGCCAGGAAGAGACAGAAGACACATGGCGGCTAGAGGAGGACAGCGGCTCAGCCATCCAGCACTCCCCGGCTCCCGACAGGAGGAAAGAGGTGAGGAGGTAAAGAGGCAGAGGGGTGGGGGGAGGAATGGAATGTGCCTGACTGACCCCCCCCCCCCCCCCGAATTACCAAGCACCTGCCGCCACTGCTAGGTATCGTGGAATTCTACTATACTGTTTTATGCCCCAGTCTCTATAGTCCTTACAGTAGTTCACTCCGAGTCAGGTATGGGTGATCTGTTAGCTATTTTCAGACCCAGCCAGGGATAGAAATCAAGGTCTCCATGCTTACAGTGTCTCATTAGCTGCTCATTGGATGGTGCCTGGGTGGTCCCCAGGCTATTGACACTTAGCAAGCCGAGTGCCATCAAAGCAATGTTTTTTGTGGCCTCTTTTTAGGGTGTCATTGTGATCTCAGCTGTAGGGGTTTTTTGGTTCCTATTGTCTCTAGTGCATGGAGCATTATTCCCATGGCCCACAGATTAATCAATTTAAGTATGATTCCTAAAGCTAATTTAATTAGGGGTTCCCTGCTACTCTTCATAATTATATGTAGAACCTCTCAGTGGAGTCAGAGATCATTTCCCAAATCTTAAAAGCAACAAGAAGAAGATGTCCCTGGGGAATTTGAGTGGACAAAGCTGATCAAAATGTAATGAATGTAAATAGTAAGAGGAGGTAGAATAAAAGGTATAATTTATTGAACCAAGTTTAAAATGTATACATAAATACAAAAAAAAAAAACAGCACACGTATAAAAACACATGACACAATAGTAAGATGTGGATGGTTGCCTTAAAGTCCGTCACATGTATACCAGTGTAGGAATGGGATCACTGATTAACAATGCAATATGGAACTTCCCGACATGTTTTGGAATCTGAAAATGATTCCTTCTTCAGGGGAGTTTGTTAGAACATGCACCAGTCACAGTTACATCTACATGATATAATTTTACATGCAGAAAAATAATAATGTATTTAGAAACATTAGACGATACATATGCATACATTGTCATTGCAAAAATGTGAACAGTAATGTGGAAAAATACTAGCCGCACATCATACTTACCGCAATGCGATTATGTCCATGGAAAAACTGCAGCCAAAGATTGTATGCGATTATATTTAGACTCAGCATCTGTGGTTTCTCAGTCTAAATAATTATAAATAATAACCAAAGGAGCTTAATGGTGATGGAAGCACCTTAAAAACCAATCCCACTTAAAACCACCTGAGCTAAATTCAGGAACAGTTTAAAGTTGAGGGCTTCATTTAGCCCAGGAGGCTGGGTGGCTTTTAGGTCCGAAATCCACCGCAGCTCACGCTGAAGAAGGGCTTTTTTGAAGTCCCCTCCTCACTGACTGGGGTGGATTCGGTCAAGGGCAAGAAATGTCACTCTAGGGAAAATTTCACCATGAACTTAGATGGCATGTCGTCCAAGAGGTAGATCAGGGGGTTCTTTTTCTTAATGTTTAATATATGTCGGTAAATCCGTTGCCATAGTTTCTGTATGATTTTCCCAACATAAAAGCATCTGCATTCACATAGCAATAAATACACTACTACCATGTTTTGGCAGTTAGCAAAATGTTTTGGACGGAAAAAATGTCCATTGGGTATCCTCTCTCTGTACAGGGCAGCCATCGCTGCCGGCCGCATCGCTCCCGTCCTCCACGATGGGACCGGAGAGCCCGGGAGAGGCATCGGCGGGAGGGGGGTGGGACCCCATTCCGGCACCCACAGAAATGATTGAGTGGCTAATTAGCCACTCAGATCATTTCTGCCTTGTACATAATCACTGGCTAAACAAAATGATACCATGTACGCCCTACGACGGGAAGTGGTTAAAAAACGCCAGCGCTGTTGCCAAGAAAAAGCAGTGTTAACAACACACTGTTAGCTGCGTTTTTAAAATTAGTTTATAGGCATTCTTCCGTGTTTTTTGGCGTTAGCGTTTCTTGACATTTTTTCGGTAAAAACACTCCCTTTAATGTAAAAAGGCCTAAAAACCCCGAACGCGGCTAAAAGCTTGTTACAGCGTTTAGCAGTGTTTAGCCACGTTTTTTGGCATTTTGCCTTTTTACAGCTCAACAGCCTTTGCTCCTGGATGCACAGGCTGTTCTTTTTCTCTTACTGCCCCAAACGCTTATGCCTCCAAACGCCTCTGAAAGTTTAAGTGTTCATGGACACATAGGCTAACATGGAGAGGCATTTAGAGGCAGGGAAAAAAAAAACGCCAGATGCCCCTAACAGCAGCTGTTGTGCCTGTCCCTGTGTGCATGAGTCCTACGTTTACTTAAAATGTATTCCTATATAATCCTTTATTAACCTGTAGTTATCTCTAATCATCCCTAAAAAACTCCTTTATTTCCACTTCTCCCTTTATCTATTATTTTTATGCTGCCTTTTTTTTTCTATTACTCTTATTAACCACTTGCCGACCGCCGCACGACTATCTACGTCAGGGGTCAGCCCCTCACAGGCAAAGTGACGTAGGGCTACGTCACTAGCTTCTGAGGGTCTAGGGAGCGAGCGCGCGCCGCCGGAGGCGCGCTCCCGCATGGTCACGGACCCCCCCGCGCGTGTGACCGGCGGACCCGATGTCCGCCGGCCACTCTGCGATCGGCGGGGGAGAGGGAGAAAGTCAGGCAGCTTGTGTAAACAAGCTGCCTGTCATTCTCCCCTCTGTATGAGAGATGATCATATGGATCTACTATGTAGATCCGTTGATCACTCTGCATACAGTTGAAGCCACAGCCAATCACAGTTAGAATCACGCCCCTAGGGACACACACAGCCCCTCCCTCTCAAATAAAGTTAACCCCTTCACTACCAGTGTATTTTTACAGTAACAGTGCATATATATAGCACTGATTACTGTAGAAATGTCACTGGTAACCCCAAAAGTGTCAAAAATGTCAGTCAAGGGTCCGATCTGTCCACCGCAATGTCGCAGTACCGCAAAAAAAATCGCAGATCGCCGCCATTACGCGTTAAAAAAAAAAACAACAAAAATGACAAAAATCTTTCCCTTTGTTAGTAAACGCAATAACTTTTGCGCAAACCAATCAAAATACGCTTTTTGCGATTTTTTTTTACCAAACATAGGTAGCATAAAACAAATTGGCCGAAAATGTTAAAAAATTTTGATTTTAACATTTTTTTTGGGGGGAATTTCATATAAAAAAAGGGAAAAATATTGCTATTTTTGCAAAATTTACGCTCTTTTTTTGTTTATAGCGCGTGATCAAAAAATCGCACAGGTGATCAAATACCGCCAAAAGAAGGCTCTGTTTGTGGGAAAAAAAAGGACGCCAAATTAGTTTAGGTACAGCGTCGCACGACCGCGCAATTGTCCGTTAAAGTCACGCAGTGCCGAATCGCAAAATACCCCCTGGTCGTTTAGCAGCCAAATCCTCCGGGGCTTAAGTGGTTAATGTTTATATATTTTTTTTCAATTGTTGTCTGTTATTTTTTTTAGGGTTGCATAAAAAATGCACAAAATTGAAAAAAAAAAAACAACATAACATAATTTTTTTTTAATTCGCTGTGCTGACAGGGTTGCAATTCTTTTCATGTGTCATCCTAAGCTTACAGCCATTTTATACTGGGCAAGTAGAATAAGATGTATGATTTTTGGAAAAAAAAAAAAAAAGAATAAGATGTATGTTTTTGTTATGTACTGCTTCTTCCACCGTATCCCAAGATCTCCTGTATTGAAATAAGCGTGCAAGAACTTTCAAAGATCCTAAGTCTGGAACAGCAGGCTGATCCTCCAATTGCTGAGTAGAATGCACTGCATAAAAGTATCGAGGACTCCTGGTAAAGCTATGCCATAAGGAACTTGTTTAAATATAGGCTCTTCAGGAGAAGGCTGTGAAGACTGTAAAGGTGTAAGGCTAAAAGGGTCAGAATTGAATTCTGCTCTGGAAGGTGCCAGAGTGTGCTTAGAACCTCTGCAAGCAGATTGCTGCATTACTTAATACTCAGGTGAGGATAACCTTTTAGTAATAGGGGTCTCAGGTACTATGTTGCAGGCGTTGCCCTTATCAACAATGGAGGAGTATGAACTAAGGTCAACAGTTGCAGTAGGACTGTCCTCTATGTGTCTTTGAAAAGACAGGTTGCACTGTGCAGTGGAAAACAACTAGGCCTAAAGTGAGGCAAGGCCTTGTGTCCTAACAATTCCAAGCAACTGATGCTGACGAGAGTCGCAGGAGACTAGAAGTGGCCAAGTCACTGTAGGTGCCAATGAAAAAAAGGGCATCCAAGAGGCGAAGGGTCTTTGATATGAGTTTAAGCAAGGTAGCGAGAGTGCAAAAATAATTTAAACAGCCCACTGACTCAGGTTGGGCTGATCAAAACAGGCAAGGCCACCCTACTGTGGGTACTCCAGCAAGTTCTTATTTTGACCACTGATGCAGATACTGCTGGCCATGAATCCTAATCCAGTAATCAGGTTCCCTGCACAGATTCAAACAGGAAAGCCTTATGGGCCATACACACTATAAGATTTTCTGAAGACTTTTTCCTTTAGACTTACCAAAACCATATAACATGAGGTCAAACCTAAACACTTTCAATTTGTATGCAATCTGGCAGGCCCTTGCACTACATAGAAAAGGTAAATCTGAAGGAAATCTAACCACAAAAGTTGGATAGTGTGTATCCAGCTTTACTTTGAGTCCACTGATATAAGATGTCAGCAAGTGATCTGACCAGAGCTGTACTGTATTAAGGGGCCCTTTTGTGCAAACTCCACAGCTTGTGTGTTACGTGATTAGGTCATGTTTGAAGCAGCATTTGGTCTGCTTTAAAAGATTTCTATTTAACTGAATAAATGATCAAACAATCAAAGGTTAAGTGGTTTAATGTTTCCTGATTTACTAAAAACCTTCTGATTCCTTCAGATTAGGGGAATAAAATAAGTAAAAAGTTATTAATCACAGGACACAGAGCAGGCTATAATAAACGCCTATCTGGGTTATGCACCTCCTACAGGTGACTAGACACTGGTAGAAACAGACAGGAGGTCCTCCCCTACACTGGAAAATCCCTTGCTTTTTTCACCAGTGTCTTAAAGGTATTGGTCACTGAAATTCAATTTGATGTGCAAAGTTACCACATTCTCAAATGATTGCAGTAAACATCAGGAGATTGGTTGACCGGGTCCATTCCTACTGCCAGGATGCTAATGTGGATGGTACCATGGCCCCCCGCTGCAATGGATTGATGTTTCTCTGCAGGGATTGCCT
This sequence comes from Pelophylax lessonae, assembly GCF_965119305.1. Lineage (NCBI taxonomy): Eukaryota > Metazoa > Chordata > Amphibia > Anura > Ranidae > Pelophylax > Pelophylax lessonae. The sequence continues at coordinate 313,108,603 of NC_138772.1, read as the reverse complement.
GTAATGTGCCATTCGGTGCCTAACCCTAGGTATACGGAACCTTGTGAAGTTGTTTACTGACCAAGGCATTTCCACCAGGATACTTTACAGGTCCAGGGTAGTGGTCCCCAAAGAAGGGGGGATTGAGTCCCCGAAGGTCAGATGTGACACAGCCTGCAGTGATGGGTAAAGGTTGAGTCTGTGTTTGTGGACAGGATCCTGTGGCAAGATAAGGTGAGTGTCCATGTGGTGTTTAAAGCTCTTGAGGGGGATCACAGATAGCTGTCTATGGTGCCTTTCCAGCGCTGGCCTTCTTTCCCTGTTTTTTTTTTTTTTTGTTCCTGGGCTGCTACATCTGTGAGCTGGAGTTGAGATCATTTTTTTTCTGTCTGCCTTATTTTGAATGTGATTCCCCTGTGGGACCTCTGGTGGTTTAGCTTCTGTGGCCATGGTCAGCATGCGGAAGCAGAAATGCATCATCATTGGGAGGTGGAGTCTGTGGCCATTTTGTAGAGAGATATGAAGCCAGTGCCCTCCCATGCTTTTGTTTGCTGTCAGGCCAGGCAGATGCACCTGTGGATTTATTACCTGTTATTGGGCCACATGAGCCATCATTAGGGAAAAGGCACTGACAGCAGGGTAGTCCCCCCCAGGTTTTGCTATGTTGTTGATTTTTATGGCTGATCGATCCTCTCAGCTGAGTGGTGTTGCCGGAGGGCTCAGGCTCTGTTCATTTCACTGCAAGCTTAGGATGTTTTCCAGAAAGCAGGAAGGTGGGAGCAGTGTTTTCATGTTTTGTGCTGCCCTAGGCCTGACTAAACTTGGGCACCCCCTAATTTAGATATGACCCACCTCTTCCTGTAAGGGTCACACCCCTTCCTGTTTATGACCCGCCTTGTCATCTGTAAACCACAACCACAGACCCATCAGTGCAGTGTCACCAGTTCCCATAAGTTCAGCCTCATCTGTACCCATCAGTCCAGCCTCATTACTGCCCATCAGTGCAGCCTCATCAGTGCAGCATATTAGTGTGGCCTCATCAGTGGCCATCAGTACAGCCCCATCAGTGGCCACCATTGCAGCCTATCAGTGTCCATTAGTGAAGCCTATCAGTGCATCATATCAGTGCAGCTTATTAGCGCCGCCTCATCAGTGGCCATCAGCGCAGCCCCATCAGTGGCCATCAGTGCAGCCTATTAGTTCCCATCAGTGCAACATATAAGTGCCCATCAGGGCAGCATATCAGTGCAGCCCCATGAGTCAAGCGTATCAGTGCTGCCTCGTGCCCATCAGCGCAGCCTCATCTGTGCCGATCAGTGCAGCATATCAGTCCTGCCTTATCATTGCAGCCTCATTAGTGCCCATCCATGCAGTTTAACAATACCCACCATTGCCGCCTTATCAGTGGCCATCAGTGCAACATATTAGTGCCCATCAGTGCAACCTATTAGCACCCATCAGTGTTGCATGTATATGATGCAACTCAATATGCTCGCTTAAGGACAAGGATGTTTAAAGAAATTAAATTATATTATTAACATGATGCCTGCCATACCTGGGGGTGGAGGAGGGTAGGCAAAGCATTAGGCTGCAGTGCCACGCTTATTAGCATTGGCGGCTGTCGGGCCAGTTGTATTAAGTGTGGTCGGCGGCCTGCGGTCTGTCTGAATGTCCTCACCGGTCGGTATTATCATACCCACAGGTAGCAGTGTGACCGCTTTATGGGGGTGCCAGACTGATTTGCCTTCTGGACCCTGTCTACCAGCCCAATTTGCCCCATAAGACTGGCACTATACTTAAAGTGTAGCGCAAGCTGGTGGGGACCTTTTTTGTGCAGGAGGCGGGAGAAGGCTGTTTTTTTTTTCTTTCGGGGTGCAGATTTTTTGCTGCCCCCCTGCAAAGTGCCGCCCTAGGCCTGGGCTTTGTTGGCCTAGGCCAAGATACAGCACTGGGTGGGAGCACAGCCAACAGGTCCTGAAGAGTCTGGTTGTGATCCTGCTGAGTTGGTATCTCCAGATAGACCAGATGTGACAGGTGCATCTGAGCTGCTGCGTCTGTTATTGTGGCCATCACAGGTGCATCAACCTCAGTTTATGTCACTAAGGATGACTTGGCTGCAGCTTTGGCGAGCATAGAAGGCAAAATTTATGTCAGTGATCATTTTTACATCAAATTTCAATTCAGTTTTAGTCATAGTCTTTTGACTAAAATGTCCTTTTAGTTTTAGTCCTATTTTAGTCATTTGATTTGTTTTAGTTGACTAAAATCTCCAGTACATTTTAATCGACTAAAATTTATTGGGTTTTGTTAAATTGTAATGCATTATTTAAGCATTTCTCCAGAATCTCCAAACTCCTGGAGTAAAATTCTAATAGCACGTTATTATTTATGGTATTAAGGTTTTTGTACATGCACTACAGACACAGATTTAGCCGTTGTGATATCTAATATAATAAAGTCCAAGTGTCTCTGCGTCCAGTCCCTGTGTCCTTGGGATTGCCCTACTGCGCATGTGCCCCACGGACAGCCGTTGGGACTTGGAGCGCAAAGACTTCGCCCCGCCCTACTTCAGTCTGTTAGGGCAGGACTTCCCAAACTGTGGGTCGCAACCCACCCGCATCTGAGTGGGTTGCCAGCAGTCACTGCTGCCAGCCCATAACAACTGCCTTTTCACATTACGTTGATGAATTCTGTCATGAACAATAAAAGCCATTTAAATGTTGTATTCAATGTACTTCATAATGCACATATATATTAAAGACTTTACATTTCATTCTGCACAATATATATATATTAGAAAAGAATAAATACAGCATGGCACTTCAGCATGTGATCAGCTCTGCAGTTTTGTGGGTAATTTGCATCAACCACTCCCACCTACCAATCAGACAGTAGAAGTTATCTGCTCAGCAGCACACATAGGCTCTGTGTACACCATCGGGGTTACATAGCAGATAAGTAGAGAGAGAGAGTAGGAGGCGTCTCACTACTCTGTGAAGCTGACATTTTGTACTGTGTTTTATGATTGGACTGTATTGTTATGCGGCCTATAGAAGTACAGGGTATAATGTACTCAGATTAAGTATTTGTTTTGATATATTTTACATAAAAATAAAGTATATTAAAAAAAAAACTGTTTCTAGATGGGATATAAATCTGTATAAATATAAATCAGAATACACAAATGATCTATGCCTTAAAACAGGACTTCCCAAACTGTGGGTCGCGACCCACAGTTTGGGAAGTCCTGGTCTAAATATTAAAAAACAATTATATATATATATATTTTTTTTTTTTTAATATATAAATGGAAGAATTAAAAAAAAAAATATATATATATGTGTGTGTGTATATATATATATATATATATATATATATATATATGGGAATATTGTCTGATTAGAGAACACAAACACAGCTCTTATCGGGGCACATTAAATGGGACTCTGACCGCATTATTAAAGGGGGACTCTGACCGCATTATTAAAGGGGACTCGGACTGCAATATTAAAGGGGACTCTGACCGCATTATTAAGGGGGACTCTGACCGCATTATTAAAGGGGGACGCTGACCGCATTATTAAAGGGGACTCGGACTGCAATATTAAAGGGGACTCAGACCGCATTATTAAGGGGGACTCTGACGGCATTATTAAGGGGGACTCTGACCACATTATTAAGGGGGACTCTGACCGCATTATTAATGGGGACTCTGACCGCATTATTAAGGGGGACTCTGACCGCATTATTAAAGGGGACTCTGACCGCATTATTAAGGGGAACTCCGACCGCATTATTAAGGAGGGCTCTGACCGCATTATTAAGGGGGACTCTGACCGCATTATTAAAGGGGGACTCTGACCAGGGGCACTTTAACTGGGGCTCATACAGGGGAACTCTGACCCGGACACATAAAGGGACACTGATGTAAGGAGGCACTCCGATGGGGACACTGATGTAAGGAGGCACTCCTATGGGGACACTGATGTAAGGGAGCACTCCAATGGAGACACTGATGTAAGGGAGCACTCCGATGGGGACAGTGATGTAAGGGAGCACTCTCCAGTGGGGACACTGATGTAAGGGAACACTCTCCAATGGGGACACTGATGTAAGGAGGCACTCCAATGTGGACACTGATGTAAGGAGGCACTCCGATGGGGACACTAATGTAAGGGAGCACTCCGGTGGGAACACTGATGTAAGGAGGCACTCTGATGGGGACACTGATGTAAGGAGGCACTCCGATGGGGACACTAGATTGGATTTCTAGAGCAACAGGGAAGCAGTGCACAGTGCGTGACAGGTCGGACAAGGAGGGTGATGAGGGAGAGACTTAAAGATATTAAAAGGACATTGTATGAGGAAACTTATACTTGGAATTGCATGAGGAAACTTATACTTGGCAAACCCTTTGACTGTAATTATTGTGGTGAAAAAAGCGAATAGAGCCATGATTCTTTTTTTAAAGGAAAAAAGCTGTTGCTGTCAGGAAAAGGATCATTTAAACAGAGGAAAAAAACTGTCACACTCAGCAAAATAATTCTGCGACTGTAGAAATGCTGTTAAAGGGACATTGCCTGATTGAAATCTACCACTGTAAGTGCATTACTGTAAAAAAAAAAAAAAAAAAAAAAAAAACGCAGAACATAGACACGCTAATAAAGAGACATTTATAAGCAAACTGACTTTAGTAGCAAAGTACGCCTTACTGGAACAAGTCTGTTTTTACAAATGTTTGACCACATATGTTCTAGCGCCTGGTAATTTAACGGGCTTAATGTCTAGTACAGTATAATGTCTTTATAAATAAAACCAAGTTTCGTTACAAGAATATTGCTTTTTTGACAAACAGAAGTCCAACTTTAAAATATAAAAAAAGAACAAAAAATCTGCACTTCACTTGCTAAAAATCAGAACTGAATCCGTGCAATTAAAATTGAATATTGTATGGGGGGGGCTTTGTTAACCAACAGAAATAACAAACAATGGTAATGCACTCACAAGCTTCACTGTGAAACAGGCATAGAATTAACTCAATGTGAGCCCGTCAGTAGTAGTAATGGTCCCAAACTCATGTTGAGGCAGTAGATACCAGTGACAAGATCCAGAGAAACTTTCAGAGAGCCACCCCATAACCCTCAAAAGAACTGTCAAATGGAGCTGTCAAAAGCCTGGGTACTAATACCCACCCCTCTTTCTGGGTATTCATTGCTAGCTACAAGTCTGAGGGTTTTCCTGTGTGGGAGGAGTTATATAAAGGGGGTCTGTTTGCTTCTGCCAGTATCCATTCACCTATAGGTAGTGGATAACCCAGATAGTCATGATTTATACAGCAAACAAGTTGGTGCTACTACCTCTCGCTTTATCCCGCGACTGTGACAACGGTGCCCAGGCTGAGGTAGCTGAAGCCTCGACCGAATCGAACCACAAAGAAAGCTGCAACCACAGTGTATACTCTGCAAGCATAGACTTTATTCAGTATGTATGCATAACAACAGCCACAAAATGTCAACAAGTTTCACCCAGTAATGGCCTTAATCATGACTCATGATTATATGAGTATATGAGTATACATGTGCTGGCTTTTTTTGTGAGCCATTAAATATATAGCCTGTACTCTGTCCTATGATGTACTGCAAGAAATGTATTTACAGGCAAGTACAATAATCCAGTTATTTTGAGGCTTGGTGCTGCCTCTTATGACGTTGCTGTCCTTACCACAGACCCACAAGTGCCATTATGGCCCTCTAGAATAGGTCTAACTTTTACTTTTGGGCAAATTGGGCCTTTAAGGACCCATTCACACTTGTGCCACTTGTCATACCACTTTGGACCCCAAAATGGCATGGCAAGTCTCACTGCATGTTTCCCTATGAGTAGCGTTTATATCTGTGTAACTTTAAAGTAGTTTCTGTACTACTTTGGTTCGACTTTCATGCGACTTGAGGTCCATAGACCTCAATGTAAACCCTCAAAAGTTTCAAGAAAGACGCACCTGCATCATTTAGATGGGATTTGATGAGATTTTGGATGAGTTTGACTTGTGCATAAATTAAAAATTCATTAGGTTTCTTTATTATATAATGAATTCCACATTTTCAGAACAATTGGAATTCAAATCGGGCGAAAATTGATCGACCGATTCAAATTCTGTGTGAAGAATAGCCAAGGTGTTAAGGAGCAGGCTGGGAAGCCGGTCGGCGCATCCATAATAACTGATGATTTATCAGCTGTCAGAGATTTTCCCCACTGACAGGTGAATGTAAAAAAAAAAAAAAAAAGCAGCATAGGGTCCCCCCCCCCCAAGCATACCATAATTTAAAAAAAAAGCATGCCCCCCCAAATCCATACCAGACCCATCTCTGAGCATGCAGCCTGGCATAGAGCCTGGAGCGAGCGCCCCCCCTCCTAAACCATACCAGGCCACATGCTCTCCCACATCAGAGCATCTTGTCCCCATGTGTTGGTGGGGTTGTAGGGGTCTGTGGGTGGGAGCCTATTGGAATCTGAAAGCCCCCTTTTACAAGGGGGCCCCCAGATCCCAGACCCCCCCCCCATGTGAATGGGTATGGGGTATCCATTCACCAAAAAAAGTGTAAAAAGTAAGTAAACCCAGACTTTGACAATTCCTTTATTGACCATACCAGGCCACATGCCCTCAACATTGGGGGGTGCTTTGGAGTAGGGGGGGTTCTGCTCCAGTGCCCCCAAAGCACCTTGCCCCATGTGGATGGGGACAAGGGCCTCTTCCCCACAACCCTTGGTGGTGGTTGTGGGGTCTGCAGGTGGTGGGCCTATTGGAATCTGGAAGCCCCCTTCAACAAGAAGGTGCCCAGATCCCCCCCTCCCCCACCCATTCACCTAAAAAGTGATTAAACACAATACACCAGTTTTTGACAATTCCTTTATTAAAAATGTTTTAAAAATTGTCAATCACGCCGCACTCCTGACTAGAAAAAAGAAAAAAAAAACCTCTGGCCAAGACTAACGTTTCTCTGGTCTGCCTGCTTCGCCATGTGACAGTTCTTATATACCTAAAGGGTGGGTCACTGGGTGGCACCGCCCCCTTGTAACATCATCGACTGATGGTATGCTGGGTTGGTGATGTCACAAGGGGGCGGTGCTTCCTGGTGATGTCACCAGGCGGTCCTGGCCCTTAGGCATTTAAGAGCTGTCACACAGCAGAGCAGGCAGTCAGCGGGAGCATTGGTTGGGACAGGAGTTTTTTTTTTTTTTTCTTCTGATCGGCAGTGCGGTGGGCGGCGTGATTGATGATGGATCTACTTCAGGGTGATTTTTTTTTTCTATAAAATAGAATAGAAAATAATTTTTTAAAAACTGGTGTACTGTGTTTACTCACTTTTTTGGTGAATGAGTACCCCTTACCCATTCACATAAAGGGGGCCTCCTTGTTAAAGGGGGCTTCCGGACTCCGATAAGTCCCTGCCCGCAGACCTTCACAACCCCATCAATATGGGGAAAAGGTGTTTTGAGGTGGGGGGCAGAGCCCCCTTGCCCTAAAGCACCCACCTGTGTTGAGGGCATGTGGCCTGGTATGGTTCAGGAGGGGGGGTGCTCGATCACCCCCCTGTCCCCCCCCCCCCCGTCCTGACCTCTTGGGCTGCATGCTTGGATAAGGTATGGTATGGATTTGGGAGGGGACCCCATGCCGTTTTTTTTTTTTTTTTTAATTGCCGTCGTTCTTTTTATCACATTTAGCTGTTAGTGGGGAAACTCACTGACAGCTGATCAGTCATCGGTTGTTGAGGACCTGGCAGCTGGCTTCCCGCCCGCTTCTTGACAACTATTTACACAGCATTCAAATCTGTCAATGCTTAACAGATTCGAATTCCGATCCTTCTGAAAATTTGGAATTCATTCGAAAATAAAGAAAGCTAACAAATTTTTCATTGAGTCACACTCATCCAAAGACGCATCAAAATCGCATCAGGTCACACGGTAAAGTCACAATGGAAATCCCACACATTTTTAAGTTGCACAAGTGTGAATGGAGCCTAACTCTTTTTTATATTAAAACTTCATTAAGGACAGTTCTCCATAATTGTATTGTATGCAAGCTGTCAAAAATTATTACAAAACTTCATAAGCTTCACTTAAGGATAGATGGATGGCATGCTTGGTAGATTTAGCTGAATTTAAAGTAGACACTTTTTTAAAAAGTATATTTACTTTTCAAAATGATTATCTGTGTAGTAAAGCTGTTATGTGAAATTGCTTTCTCTCTAATTAACTTGTGTTTTTTTTTTTTTTAATACACAAAAAGAATACATGTGGTTGTCACAGTCTGTCTTCCAGATTTTTGTTTATATCCGTAACTGAACTGTATCCAAAATAAGAGAACATTGTTTCTGCAACATTCTGGCATGCTTGTGTGCTTGTAGCTGCACAAATGTCTTTATGTCGGATTCGAAACACACTTTGAAAGCGAATTATTCATGCTTTAAGTTACATTTGCAGAAAAAGACTGATATATATTTATATATACACAAACACACACACACACACAGTGGGTATAGAAAAGAATCACTCCCTTTAAAATAATAACTGAAATGAAGACAAAGATACAGTTTTTATAAAGTGAAGGAATCCACGCTACAGAATGAAAGGTCAGGCTGCAGCCTACCTTAAATATAGCCCTTAAAGGGTTATATATAGTATATAGGAAATGGAGGGAGAGGTAAATGGCGCTGCCTAGATTAGTATATCCACTTAGGGTCTTGCAAACTGGTGTTAAAATGTGTAAACCCTCATATGGTTTTGTTAGCTTATAAAAACATCACATAATATGGAATTGAATACATACACATAAAACTTAAATATAAAGGTGTGAGAAAAAATATATACAAAGTATATTACCTGCGCCAGTGGGTTACCTAAGTTAATTTAATAGGCCTAGTTCTATGGTGATCAAGTGAATATATAAATTAAAAATCGTGCAATCTAGTAAACATTCAATTATTTATAAATAAATAGCAGCTGCTATAGAAAGTGCTAGTGCAATTGTGAGGTGTAGTAATCAGGCTAAACGATTACCTATAGCGCTTGCTGAAATACAATCAATGTAATAAATACGCATGAAAAAATATATAAATCAATAAATGGTACCGTGATAAATCTAGGTGATAATAAAAACCATGAATCTACACACAAAAATAATGTTAAACCAAGTCCATAAGTTGATATCTTCCAAAGAAATTAATTGTGTTAACAAATAGTCCAATGAATGGTATGAAAGTTGTGTAATAAATAAATAAAATACAGAAGAAAATTCCCCTATGTTTGGGATTTTGTAGGCACATAGATAGACAGATTCAAAAGATCTAAGCAAAAATTATAATATTTATTTAAAGTGACAAACATAGGATAATAAATGTTAAAAACATGACAGGCAAAATGTATGCATCAAGAATATATAATTGTGACCGTGAGGTGGTGAAGATATCAGTCCAATATATTTCGGAAAATCAATTTCCTTCTTCAGGGACGGGTCACATTGAAAGTTTTCTAATAATAACAAAGACAACAATATAATTAAGCCTATTGTATGTATTACATAAATTCATCATATACAGTGTAACTATTGCATTCAAGGCATGATGTCATATAAATATACTTGTTAGATTTGTTATTTCTTTCTATCCCTTTCAAACAGTTAAACAGAAAAAAAGGGGAAAACTTACATAATTATTCTTGTCATACATGAAAAGCCTGTAGAGTAGCTAAAAGCAGAACCGAATAACCGCATATGTGGGAATCCACAGTCACTGATGTTCATATATCCCAAAAGATTGGGGGGAAACCAGTATGTCAGACTTATGTTGTTTTTATGGGAGCCCCCCATTGAAAGGGATAGAAAGAAATAACAAATCTAACAAATATATTTATATGACATCATGCCTTGAATGCAATAGTTACACTGTATATGATGAATTTATGTAATACATGCAATAGGCTTAATTATATTGTTGTCTTTGTTATTATTAGAAAACTTTCAATGTGACCCGTCCCTGAAGAAGGAAATTGATTTTCCGAAATATATTGGACTGATATCTTCACCACCTCACGGTCACAATTATATATTCTTGATGCATACATTTTGCCTGTCATGTTTTTAACATTTATTATCCTATGTTTGTCACTTTAAATAAATATTATAATTTTTGCTTAGATCTTTTGAATCTGTCTATCTATGTGCCTACAAAATCCCAAACATAGGGGAATTTTCTTCTGTATTCAAATTTAGGGATGTGGCACTTGTTTTTTGAATAACCTATCACGGGCAAAACCCCAATAAATAAGTAAAGTGCCAGTGCTCCTTTTTCTTTTTCCCAAAAATGGCCCTTCACCGTGGAAAATAAGTGAAATTCAGACTCACCAGAAAACGTGGGTCTTATAAGCCTTACGGCATTAAGACCAGCCGTGCTTTGGAGACAATCTCCAGATAGAGAAACGTCCCTCCTGGTGGATCTCGATGTCCCTTCTCCAGTACCACTTCTGCTGCCGGCTTTCTCCGAGGGGATGTAGTCCCAACGCGGATCAGCGGATCGATGGTCCTCCTGTTAAGGGTCACCTCCGGCCACAGGGTATAAAAGGGAATAAAGACCCGGATAGTGCAGTACTGTATATGAGTAGTTGATTTATTGCACACCCCCGGTCACTCCAAAATACATGCAGTCCCAAAAAATTAATAAGTATAAAAGTGGATTTAAATTCAGATCAAAATCACAAAACATCAAAGCATGGTAAAAAGTCCAAACCAGCATGCTAAAAACATGAGGTAGCAGTCCATACACATGCAAAAAACGCCGTAATACACGAGGGCTTCGAGTGGAGAGCGGCACTTCCGGCTTGCGTTCCACTAAGCGCCGAGGGCCCGGAAGTGCCGCTCTCCACTCGACTGCACTATCCGGGTCTTTATTCCCTTTTATACCCTGTGGCCGGAGGTGACCCTTAACAGGAGGACCATCGATCCGCTGATCCGCGTTGGGACTACATCCCCTCGGAGAAAGCCGGCAGCAGAAGTGGTACTGGAGAAGGGACATCGAGATCCACCAGGAGGGACATTTCTCTATCTGGAGATTGTCTCCAAAGCACGGCTGGTCTTAATGCCGTAAGGCATATAAGACCCACGTTTTCTGGTGAGTCTGAATTTCACTTATTTTCCATGGTGAAGGGCCATTTTTGGAAGAAGAAAAAGGAGCACTGGCACTTTATTTATTTATTTAATACACAACTTTCATACCATTCATTGGACTATTTGTTAACACAATTAATTTCTTTGGAAGATATCAACTTATGGACTTGGTTTAACATTATTTTCGTGTGTAGATTCATGGTTTTTATCATCACCTAGATTTATCACGGTACCATTTATTGATTTATATATTTTTTCATGCGTATTTATTACATTGGTTGTATTTCAGCAAGCGCTATAGGTAATCGTTTAGCCTGATTACTACACTTAACAATTAAATATAAAGGTGCCAATAATGCAACAAAGTGTCAAGTAGTAGTGCGAACAGTGCTTTCTGGTATTGCAGAGGTTCCCAATAAATAAATCAATATATGTATAAAAGTGGCAGTAGTGCAGCAAAGAGTTAAGTAGTAATGCAGCAAAGTGCTTATGATATTGCAAAAGTATCAATAAATCACCACAAATAAATATCTATAAGTGCTCTACACTTGATATGAAGTGAAAAATCAACAAAGGTCACTTGATAAATAACTCACAGGGGATAAAAATAACAAGTGAAAAAATGTGTAATTGTAACAGAATTAGCAATAAATTGACTAGTGCAATTCAACCCCACTTGGCCATCTGCCCAATTGGGCAGCCACAAATAGTTGTTGATGGGTGTTCCTGAGTTAATAAGTGACTGAGGTAGTAATAAATAAATAAAAGCCCATATAGTGATTATTGGTGCAAAGTCCAAAAAAATTGATTGGGTGGTTCTTGTGATCAGATCTGGATGTGCAGGTAAGGAATCTAGTGCTCCCCTCTCAATTAAGCCCGCACTCACCAGAGCTATATACCCCTACAGGGGTGACCAGTGTGTTGTAATACAGGGATTCAATCCTATAAGGTAGGGATCCTGGACCCTGGTACCAATAGCTGCAGTCTTCCGATCAGATCATCTCTCAAGGGTAAATAATACACTCAATGGGATCGGTGTAACATCAACATCCAAAAATTATTTGAGGGTAGATCCAGACCATATATAAGGAGAAGAGCCTCATATAGTGAAGTATTGTAAAATATCTTTACTTTATTTAAATTAAGAAAGGTTCACATCACAAAAGCAGGTAAACGAGCATACATGTATTAGGGACCGCAACTTCCTCATCTAGCGGTGGACTTCCGAAATGTGTTCCAACCGCTGGATGTGCGTTCCAACCAAAGCAGAAATTACGTGATTACGCTCTAAGCATTTCGTCAGAGTGACATCATCAGGAGCAGCCACAGTTTTTGTTTTATCCATCTTTATTTACTGGTTCAACTTATAACATCCAAGTGAAAAATACAACACCAACATGTCAGAAAAAAATTCAGAAACAGAATCACTTGTTAGAAGAGTTGGAAAAAGGATCACCCCCCCCCCCCTTATGTCAGTATTTTGTTGGACCACCTTTTGCTTTAAATACAGCCTTTAGTCTGTTGGAATATGTCTCTACCAACTTTGTACATCTAGATTTTGCAATATTTACCCATTCTTCTTTGCCAGCACATATTTTGTAGCACTGATCACTGTATTGCTGTCACTGGTCCCCAAAAAAGTGTCAAAAGTTTCACTCAGTGTTCCATCAACAGCATTACTAGTAAAAAAAATAAAAAAACATTCCATAAAAATATCCCATAGTTTGCAGACGCTATAACTTTTGGGCAAACCAATGAATATATTGCCCAAGATTTTTTTGTGGCATTGGTGCAGTAAAGCATTCTTTCTGGTAACTCGATCATGCAGCTATTTTTTGTTCAAGTATTGTGCTCCTTGAAACAACCACACCGTCTTTTTCCAGAGCAGCCTGTATTTCTCCTGAGGTTACCTGAGGGTTTTTCTCTGTTTCCTGAACAATTCTTCTGGCAGTTGTGACTGCAATCTCTCTTGATCTACCTGACCTTGGCTTGGTATCAGGAGATCCCCGGATTTTCCACAATAAGTGATTGAACAGTGTGGACTGGCATAGTCAAGGCTTCAGATATCTTTCTTTATCCTTTTCCATCTTTAGAAAGTTCCATTACCTTGTCACCCAGGTCTTTTGACAGTTCTTTGCTACTCCCCATGGCTCAGTATCTAGCCTGCTCAGTGCATCCATGTGAGAGCTACCAAACTCATTGACTTTTTTTTACACAGACACTAATTGCAATTAAAAAAGCCACAGATGTGGGAAATAAACCTTTAATTGCCATTATAATCTATTTGACACCTTGTTTGTCTGTGCCAAGGCCAAACATTCCAGGGGATGTAAACAGATTATGTTATCGTTATAAAGGAGCCAAACAACTATGTGATAGTAAATGTCTTCAAACGATCGCCATCCTTGAAATTATATTAAAGTCAAAAATAGTTTTGTTTTTTTTTAAATAACAAACATATTATACTTACCTGCTCTGTGCAGTAGTTTTGCAAAGAGCAGCCACTATCCTCCTCTTCTCTTGGGGTACCTGAGCTACAGCTCTGCGTGTTTTTTCACACACAGATCGCTGTAAGCGACGCCCCCTCTATCTCCTCATTGGCTCACTGGCTGTGATTGTCAGTGGCTCCCACTGCTGTCTTAGCCAATGAGGAGGGAGAGTCCCTGGAGAGCCAAGGCTCTCGTGCACATCGCTGGAGGGAGATTGGGCTCAGGTAAGTACTGGGGAGGGGGGTAACTGCACACTGAATGTTTTTTACCCTTATGCATACAATAAAAAACCTTCAGCCTTTACAAACACTTTAAATTTAAAAAAAAAAAATGTTGGCATGATTAGTCATATTTTCAATATCAATGCCAAAATGTCATGATTTCTGCCAGGGTATGCAAACTTTTGAGCATAATTGTGTATGCAGACTGCATATGCAATTACACTCAGCATCTTTCCAAATTAATGTTCTGTTTATTTGGCACATTTGAAGTTTTTTATACGCATGATTACGTAGGTTTCACATTATTATTATTACAATTGTACTTTTATGGTAACAAGGGGCATTCTATAGAACTGAAAAAAAATGCAAACATAGTAAAAACATTGGTAGTGCAGTGTGAAATACATAGGCAAAGCATACAAAACAGAATACAGTTTATACAGAATTTATAATTTATTTTACAATATCCTCTCTTTTGATCAATATTTTCATTTTGATCACTCAACATACCTGCTTTAACCTGGAATCTCCATACACTTAGGTGGAGGTAGTCCTGGCCAGGGAGGCAAACTTCATTGGAGAGAATATAATAGCTGAGAGCAGCTTTATTATTACAAAATTACCTTGTAATTACATTGTACATAAAAACAAATGATTGATAACAAAAATGTATACAGTATTTGACTATACAGTCAGAATATGTGGCCTGAATGGTCTTGTAGCTTAAATGTGGACCTGCTGACTTATCAGCATAGTTAAACAGCCAATTCAAAATAAAATGGAAGACAATATAACTTTAAAATGGCTGAACTACTTTTTAAATCACACACACACATATATATATAATATATATATCCCTTACAATTAAATCATTTCAATAATTAGTACCCCAGACTGTGATTCCAAGAGGAAAACAAATCAAACACAAAGAAACTTTCATTTAGTCATTTTTGCAATGTCTAGTGTGGATCCAGGTGATGTTTCCTTCAAATTTCCAGAACATGCCTGTTGATTTCTAGAAGATCTGCTTCTTTCCTGGCCTGTCATGCATAAATAGGAGTAGCTTTCTAAATACAGTATCCTCCTTAGAATAGCATTATACAATTTATTAGAGCTATATCCTGCTGTGTACAATGAAATATGGCTGCCTTAGAATGACTGCAATTTTAGTTCAGGTACAGTGAAGTCTGTCTGTAAGCAAGATCTTTAACTTTTTAGGATGAGTTGCATTTGAAGGTTTGTAGTAGGGATCGGCCAATTATCGGCAATGCAGATATATCGGGGCCGATATGCACTTTCCCTGATATATCAGAATCGGCCCCTGAGGTTACCGATATTGCCGATAATCCAGGAAAGTGCTGTACCGAAGTGATGCCTGCAGCTGCATCACCCTGGTACCGCCGTCCATAGCCGATGGTTGGCTGTCTTGTAATGACTACCGATGCGGCTGAGAAGAAGACCCGATCAAAGCCGCATTCGGGTCTCCATGTAAAAACCCGGAAGTGATGTCATGACATCACTTCCGGTATTCGGCGCCAGATTAAAAAAAATGACAGCATTCAAAACAGCCAAACTTGGCTGTTTTGAATGCTTTTAAGTGCAGAGGAGGGGTTTGGGTTTATTTTAGACTGTGTGTTTGTTACAGAATTATGTGTTATGTCTGAATTTTTGTTTAATGCATTTCCTTAAAACTAAAAATGACTTTGTCCCTAAATTGTACAGTAATGTCCTCTAAGGTCCGATAAGGCCTTCAAAAATAAAATTATGTGTTATGATTTTTTTAAAGCTTTAAGTAATCTTCTAACGTGGTTGTATTTGTTAAAACATTTTGTAAAGTGTAAGGTTTATTGATCAGTATATATATCTTTTTTTTGTGCTGAAATAATATTTAACTTTGTTTCTTTTCAGTCTTTTTCTTATCGTTCTTGTGATATCGGACATAATGTCTCTGGTAAGTCACAGTTAGATACTCTGTGCCAATAAAACCGACAGGCTGTGTTCCAATAAGTCATTCTGCAATATTTAGAACATTAGTGCATGGAGGCATTTGTGTTTGTTTTGCAGAATTGGATAGGCATAAGCAGAAACTCTTTCAATAAATTCTCTCCCATTCTGTAATCAGTCACACTCCATAAATACAATGTTGCAAGAAGGAAGGTTCAAAAGGGCACTTAAATTGTATTTCTTATTAATTTGGTTGAAGGAAATATTTCTGCACATAAGTAGTGATTCTAAATCTGAACACATTTTCTAAAGTAAGATAGGCAATTTCAAAGCAAAAGCAGTTTTCTGCATTGCACTTTCAGAAGACCCATCCAGCGATTGCAAAGCCATTTTAATAAATGTGCTTTTGCCATTCATCTGCCAAGACAGTGACCCTTTTAGACTTTATAGAATTTCTGCAAATATATGAAATCTTCACAGAGCCTTCCTGATGGAAATGTTATTGTGCCATTTCAAGAAAATAATACACTAACATTTACAATAACAATATGAAGTACTTACATTCACAACCACATTTATTAGGTACACCCAGCAAGTGCTAGGTAGGGCCCTGTTTTGCTTTCTGAACAGCCTGACTTAATCTAGGCCTACATTCCTCAAGCGGCAAGAACATTTATTTCCTTTGTTATTTGCTGTTTTGATGGTCTAACATGGTGCCTACAACACATTTATGCTGCAGACCTCCACATTATCTGCCTATTGCAGCAGAAATTGCAATTTGTCAGATTTGGCAACAGTTTTCCAGTCTTTAGTCTTGGGGATCCCCAAAAGTTCATGGAGTTTTGGTTGGTAGTATAGGAGACAGAAGTGCTGTTATCTTGTTTCTAAATGATGAAGTCTGACTGAAGAATGAAATCTGTGCTTTGCTTTAATGTCCCCTTCCACAATAAAATACACTAACTTTCCCTTTATTTAGCGGGGGGGGGGGGGGGGGCAAGGAAATGAAGCCTATGTAAGGTTAGAGTCCCTCTAATTGGAACTTAGATGGGGCAAAAACTCTTGCCTTACCCCCCCCCCCCCCCATGTGACTGCTTAGGCTAATATAAAGTCTCTCTATACCTGGAAGTATCAGGTCATTTCTTTGCTCCTGCATGGTGAATGGTGTAACAGTTGCTAGAAAAGGGGTCTTGCATGGATAAAGAGTTTGTTTTTACGTTCAGCCTTTACGACTATACCACATACAGTGCCTTGCGAAAGTATTCGGCCCCCTTGAACTTTTCAACCTTTTACCACATTTCGGGCTTCAAACATAAAGATATAAAACTTTAATTTTTTGTGAAGAATCAACAACAAGTGGAACAATCATGAAGTGGAACTAAATTCATTGGATATTTCAAACTTTGTTAACAAATAAAAAACTGAAAAATTGGGCGTGCAAAATTATTCAGCCCCTTTACTTTCAGTGCAGCAAACTCTCTCTAGAAGTTCAGTGAGGATCTCTGAATGATCCAATGTTGACCTAAATGACTAATGATGATAAATAGAATCCACCTGTGTGTAATCAAGTCTCCGTATAAATGCACCTGCACTGTGATAGTCTCAGAGGTCCGTTTAAAGCACAGAGAGCATCATAAAGAAAAAGGAACACACCAGGCAGGTCCGAGATACTGTTGTGGAGAAGTTTAAAGCCGGATTTGGATACAAAAAGATTTCCCAAGCTTTAAACATCCCAAGGAGCACTGTGCAAGCGATAATATTGAAATGGAAGGAGTATCAGACCACTGCAAATCTACGTAGACCTGACCTCTAAACTTTCAGCTCATACAAGGAGAAGACTGATCAGAGATGCAGCCAAGAGGCCCATGATCACTCTGGATGAACTGCAGAGATCTACAGCTGAGGTGCGAGACTCTGTCTATAGGACAACAATCAGTCGTATACTGCACAAATCTGGCCTTTATGGAAGAGTGGCAAGAAGAAAGCCATTTCTTAAAGATATCCATAAAAAGTGTCATTTAAAGTTTGCCACAAGCCACCTGGGAGACACACCAAACATGTGGAAGAAGGTGCTCTGGTCAGATGAAACCAAAATCAAACTTTTTGGCAACAATGCAAAATGTTATGTTTGGCGTAAAAGCAACACAGCTCATCACCCTGAACACACCATCCCCACTGTCAAACATGGCGGTGGCAGCATCATGGTTTGGGCCTGCTTTTCTTCAGCAGGGGCAGGGAAGATGGTTAAAATTGATGGGAAGATGGATAGAGCCAAATATAGGACCATTCTGGAAGAAAACCTGATGGAGTCTGCAAAAGACCTGAGACTGGGATGGAGATTTGTCTTCCAACAAGACAATGATCCAAAACATAAAGCAAAATCTACAATGGAATGGTTCACAAATAAACATATCCAGGTGTTAGAATGGCCAAGTCAAAGTCCAGACCTGAATCCAATCGAGAATCTATGGAAAGAACTGAAAACTGCTGTTCACAAACGCTCTCCATCCAACCTCACTGAGCTTGAGCTGTTTTGCAAGGAGGAATGGGCAAAAATTTCAGTCTCTCGATGTGCAAAACTGATAGAGACATACCCCAAGCGACTTACAGCTGTAATCGCAGCAAAAGGTGGCGCCACAAACTATTAACTTAAGGGGGCTGAATAATTTTGCACACCCAATTTTTCAGTTTTTTATTTGTTAAAAAAGTTTGAAATATCCAATGAATTTTGTTCCACTTCATGATTGTGTCCCACTTGTTGTTGATTCTTCACAAAAAATTACAGTTTTATATCTTTATGTTTGAAGCCTGAAATGTGGCCAAAGGTCGAAAAATTCAAGGGGGCCGAATACTTTCGTAAGGCACTGTATATCTAATACTACAAGCAGTTTGGTTTTAGAGGCCTCGTCACACTTGTTCATTTTAATGCGGCAAAACTCTTGCATTTTGCTGCTTGAAAATGCATGTCAAGTCGAAATCCTATTATTTCCTATGTTGCTGGTTCACACTTATGCACTGCAGTTTAGTGTGAAAGACAAAGGGAAACCCTATGGGCCCATTCACATCACAAGGTGTGCACGATTATATGCGCCGCATGCACACAGGACCGTGTAAATCCAGCCTTAGTGTCACTGTCTATAGATTAGAGAAAGTTAATATATATATATATATATATATATATATATATATATATATATATATATATAAAACACATTTGGCCCAATTAAGTCTCAAGTGATGGAAAATTCCTTCCCACATGAATGGGTCGTCCCCATGTACGCCTTTGCAGTTTAACGTGTGCATTGTAAATGATAATACAATACATATGTGTGTGTATATATATATATATATTAAAGCAATGGTATTCACTGAGGCTGTTCAGACATCTGCAGTGCATTGTGCTATGGTTAAAAAAATGAGGCATGTCCGTTTTTCTGTGCATTTTCATGCATTGCGATGTCCAATAGAATAATGAAAATGCATGTAAATGTATTACAACTCTCTTTAAAAATGCACTAAAAACAAAAGCAGACATGGATAGATGTAAACCTGGCCTTTACCCATTCTTATCTGTCTCTTTCGCCACCCTCTGTTATGTGTTTGATCAGCGAGACTGTGACTAAATATCTTTCTTTTCCACTGTTATGGTCTTTTTTACATTTTACTCTCTGTGTTTCATACTTGTATTATTTGTTGGCACTATGTTACCATTCACCGTTTCTTTCTCTCCCTGTAATCATGTGACTGTGTCTTTAGTAGCCTGTAGCTGCTCTTCCCCACTGACTTTTTTCTGTGCATGAGGAATGCTGAATTCAGTCAGTAGTTGCTGGTGAACACTGACAACATGGCAGTAAATGTGGCTTGCTATAGTTCTGTAATAACAGCAACAGAGAGACTCCCAATTACTATGATGTGCCTCAATTATATCACATATTTACTCCATTACTTCTGGATTTTTTAATTGGGATGTGTGTGATATTTTTTATTTTGTGTGCCACTTTATAGAACACCTTTCTAAACTGACGGTAAAAGGATGTCCCCTTGTTCTTTGTACAGTTAATTTTACCAAATCACTATACTTGCTTGACATATATTTAAATGATATGTTAATTTAGCTGACTCATACTGTAGAATTGTATTCTAAACACTTATTTCTAACCTTTGATGTTAGTGTAGATGTAAAACTTACACAAAATAAAGGCATATTAGCAATCAAGAGAACTTCCTTAGACATGCCAGTTTAAAATAATTGTCCAAACACCATAAAAAATACTGGTTTGCCTTTGTTTTAGTTGTGGTTATATGACTGCCACATCTCTACCTCCCCAACCATTGAGATTGAGAGCAGAAACTTCAAATAATGATCTGCTGCTTCTGCTAATACCAAACTGAATAAAGCTAAATTCAGTAATGAGAAAGTATATCCTTAGACCCACCTAACTCACAGTCTGTTCCGCTGCTTTCTCTAAAACTGAAGATGCTCTATTACCCGAATTACTTGTGCCAGGGGTGTGCTATCACCCAGGCTGTGCAGGGCTTGGCATAGGGTTAGCATGTAATATAACAGGCTGTCTAGGATACTATAGGTACACTGTGTGCTGGAATAACACCTTGTAGGTTTAAGGGAAGCCCGCTACCGCAGATTTGATTTTGTGCTTAGTGTGGCCTGGAAGCAACAGGTAGCCTTGTTGTTGAGAATGGCAGAATAAACAGGCGTTTAGCCTTTTAGTTAATCAGTAAACAAAATACAGCTATATATTTACAGCGAAGGATGGAATATTATATAGTCTCTAAATTCAAAATGTTTTCCATCCTTTTTATCAGTTTAGCTGACTGCCTTTGGACCTTCCAAAAAATCCTGTGTCTTCCTTAAAATGATGTGCCCAAAGCTGAACCCCCATATTCTAGTTGTAGCCTTGCAAGTGATTGCTACAGAGGAAATAATATGTTAGCATTACATTTTCCATCCCCGATGTTTGAACCTTTCAAGATGTCAGTTTTTTTTTAGCTGTGTCTCAGTGTTAAGTGGCAGCACAATGCTTATTGTTAAACAGGCTTATTGTTAAATAGTATTTCCTAGTCCTGCAGCTCTATTTTGCCCCTAGGTATAAGGGCAATTGTTGTTTCAATGGCTAAGATTCACAAACGTATATTTTCATTATCACATTGTATTTGCTATGTTTAGCTGCTTATGTTGCCATTTTGTCACAGTCCTTCTGTAAAATGTCACTTTTCTTATGAAATTTAGAAATAATACATCAGCCAAATTGGCAATATTTCACCCTTCAGATAGATAGATAGAAAGCCTTTATTGTTATAAAATAAAATATACAACATATTATAAAATGATTGGAAAAAAATAAATCCAACCCTAAACCTTGTGGTGGACCACTTTTAACTAGCCCATTTTAAACCTGTTTTGTTTATAATTAGACTTTGTCTTCTGCCTTTTAACAAAATCTTTACTCAAGTATTATCTCCCTATATATTTGTTTTTTGCAAGTTCTGTACCAGGCTATTATGATAAAAAGTGTCAAATGCTGTAGTAAAATCCAAATATATTGCATCAATAGCATTTACAACTTACAAATTTAAAACGTGCCTCCTAAAAACACCGCTATCTTTCATAAACCCTTTGGTGTTATATTGTTTGCTGCTATAAATTTTTGCATGTTTTTCCTCTGAATACTTAAAAAAAAAATTATACACAAAAAAGGTTGGGCTTTCTGATATATAGATATCCAGATTTTGCTTTTTATACTTCTTAAATCATTTGTGGTACTGTCCCAGCTGAAAGAGATTCTAAGTGCCAAATAAGTAAAATGCAGTGGTTTATCATTTACGGAGTTTAAAGTGAAACTAAACAAAAAATTGCTATCAGAGTTTTTTGAAGATACCTTGCCATTATCTTTATGGTATATGCTGTCTTTATGCATGGTTTCCACCACACAGTCACGCTGCTGACCTCCCATTCCACATTATTCCTATTTATTATTATTATACATTATTATTATACAGGATTTATATAGCTCCAACAGTTTAAGCAGTGCTTTATAATATAAAAGGGGATGGTACAATTACAATATAGTTCAATATAGAAGGAATAGGAGGGCCCTGCTCATTGAGCTTACAATTTATCCCTAATTCTGACCCTAGTAACTGTTTGTTGTGGCAGAAATTGCAATTTGTCAGTCTAGGTAACAGTTTTCCTTTGTTCTTGGTGCTCTTCAGAGGGCCTTGGAGTTTTGGGTGAAAATAGGTGGTATAGAAGACAGAAGTGTTATCATCTTGCTGTTGTGTGTGTGTCCAGTCCCAAGTCTCGAATACCTTGAAGGTTTCTTTGGCCATTCTACAAGTTCTGCTAGGAAACATTTTTATTATACACTGACTGTGGCACATGTGTAGTTTAGCATACACTTTCACCATCTATAGGAAGTTGAAAGTTTGTCGAAGTGACAGGACAATTTAGCTCCAATACCGATGTGTAGTAGTTACATCATCAGTGACCCAGTAAAAGAAGCCAGATAGACATGCCTATTTGTGTACTTTTCATAACAACATCTTTTAAAGCAGCTTTATTGCTAAAGTGAAACTTTGCCCCCCTGCAAAAAAGATCTTGAATACTCACATTTCCTTCTGTTCATGTTGCTGAACTGAAGAGGAACCACCAGCTGAAGATCCTGCAGGACTCAATATTTCTGGAAATGCTGATTTCAAGGTCAAGGTCTTTAGGATTATATTTGCCACTAGCAATGTGAGCAGCTCATGTAAAAAGTAGGCCATACAGTGGGTATACTTGTAGATGTTGCCAGCGGAGCAAAGCACTCTTCAGGAGTTAGGAGTTTTGATTGGCAGGATCACTAGGTATTTTATATAGAGAGATATTATATATCTTTATAGAGAGAGGTTTTAAAATTAACTTTGTCAGTGTTTGCACTACCTGAAGATTTATGATTTTTTTTTAACCACTTTACCACCGGAGGATTTTCCTGCTTAACGTCCAGGCCACTTGGCACTGCGCGACTTTAACTGACAATTGCGCGGCCATGCAACCCTGTACCCAAACAAAATTTACTTCCTTTTTTTCCCCACAAACAGAGCTTTCTTTTGGTGGTATTTGATCACCTCTGCGCTTTTAATTTTTTGCGATATTAATAAAAAAAGAGCGAAAATTTTGCGAAAAAATTGACATTTTCTACTTTTAGAGTTAAAAAATATTAAATATATTCAATTTTTGTCATATATTTAGGCCAAAATGTATTTTTTAACATTTTAGGCCAATTTGATTTCTGCTACATGTTTTTGGTTAAAAAAAATCACAATAAGCGTATTTTGATTGGTTTGCGCAAAAGTTATTGTGTTTACTAACTACGGGAAAGATTTGTAATTTTTATTGTTTATTTTTTTTTTACTAGTAATGGCGGCGATCTGCGATTTTTTTTGCGGGACTGCGACATTGCGGTGGACAGATCGGACCCCTAACTGACATTTTTGACACTTTTGGGGCTACCAGTGACATTACTACAGTAATCAGTGCTATAAATATGCACTGTTACTGTAATAATGACACTGGCAGGGAAGGGGTTAACACTGTTGGTAATCAAGGGGTTAAATGTATGCCTCATGCTTACTGATGAGTGTGGGGGGAGGGGATTGTGTGAAACAGACACAGAACGCAGGTTCAGCTATGCTGAATCCTGTAATCTGTCACTGTCTGTCACATAGGAGATCCACCCGCTTTGTTTACACAAGTGGGCAGATTTCCTCACTCGATCCCCGACGATCGGGAAAGATTGGCGGTGATTACCACCTCTCCTCCCCTGGCCCGACTCCCCCTGTGTCTGAATACACCGCCGAGAGAGAGGAGAGTCTGTTGACGTAGGTCTACGTCGCCAGACGATATCCAGTCACTTTGCCGCAGTAGCAGCTCAGTGAGCAGTCGGCAAATGGTTATTAATGTTATAGTCGTACCTTTTGAGGTTTTTATTTTGAATGTGCTCAATGTTAAATTTGACCTGTTATCAGTTTCTAGCTTTGCCCCTGTACAGCAAAACTAAGATTGGGAGCAGCAGCACAAGGGGCCTATCAGTTCTACTGCAATGCTTGTATGCTTACAGGCAACCTGCTGATAGGAGGCAAGAGCAAAGTGGCAGAGATGAGCTCATCAGTGTGCTGCTTCCCCTTTCACCCAATCACAGCAATCATAGAACAAACAGTGGGCGCACCAGCCTAGTACATTATCCTAAGATATCCTTTATTAATTATTCAAGTAATGGGTAATATACTCACAAGCTAACATATGTATAAGCTTGTCAGAATAAATCCAGCTACAAACCATTAGCACATCTTATCACACAGAGGAATGATCTAGGTCCAAAAGGCTAACACAGTTTGTGGGACTTGTCCTCTTCCTCAGAGCCTAAGGCACTTAAGTACCAACATGAAATGATTAATTTTTGCTATATCATTTTGGTATTTAAGTGCTACGCAAAGCCTTAGGTCCTTTGGCTCTGAGGAAGAAGACAAGTCCCTCGAAATGTGTTTGCCTTTTGGATCTAGGTCGTTCCTATGTGTGATAAGATGTGCTGATGGTCTGAAGCTGGATCTATTCTGACAAGCTTGTACAGTGAGGGAAAAAAGTATTTGATCACCTGCAGATTTTGTACGTTTGCCCACTGACAAAGAAATGATCAGTCTATAATTTTAATGGTAAGTTTATTTTAACAGTGAGAGACAGAATAACAACTGAAAAATTCAGAAAAACACATTTAAAAAAAGTTATCAATTTATTTGCATTTTAATAAATTAAATAAGTATTTGACTCCAAATTCTTGTTGGCAATCAGAGAAGTTAGACCTTTCTTGTAGTTAGCCACCAGGTTTGCACAAATCTCAGGAGGGATTTTGTCCCACTCCTCTTCGTAGATCCTCTCCAAGTCATTAAGATTTTGAGGCTGACGTTTGGTAACTCGAACCTTTCCGCTCCCTCCACATAGTTTCTGTGGGATTAAGGTCTGGAGACTGGCTAGGCCATTCCAGGACCTTAATGTGCTTCTTCTTGGGCCACTCCTCTGTTGCCTTGGCCGTGTGTTTTGGGTCATTGTCATGCTGTAATACCCATCCACGACCCATTTTCAATGCCCTGGTTGAGAGAAGGAGGTTCTCACCCAAGATTTGATGGTAAATGGCCCCGTCCCTCGTCCCTTTTATGCATTGAAGTTGTCCTATCTACTTAGCAGAAAAACACCGCCAAGGCATAATGTTTTCACATCCATGTTTGATGGTGGGGATGGTGTTCTTGGGGTCATAGGCAGCATTCCTCCTCTTCCAAACATGGGAAGTTGAGTTGATGCCAAAGAACTTGGTTTTGGTCTCATCTGATCACAACACTTTCACCCTGTTCTCCTCTGAATCATTCAGATATTCATTAGAAAACTTCAGATGGGCCTGTACATGTGCTTTCTTGAGCAGGGGAATCTTGCTGCAGGATTTTAATTCCTCACGGCATAGTGTGGTACCAATTGTTTTCTTGGTGACTATGGTCCCAGCTGCCTTGAGATCATTGACAAGATTCTGCCGTGTATTTATGAGCTGATTCCTCACTGTTCTCATGATCATTAAAACTTGAAGACCTTGCATGAAGCCGCAGACCGAGGGAGATTGACAGTTATTTTGGGTTCCTTCCATTTGCGAATAATCACAGCAACTGTTGTTACCCTCTCACCAAGCTGCTTGGTGATGGTCTTGTAGCCCATTCCAGCCTTGTGTAGGTCTACAATCTTGTCCCTAACATCCTCGGACAGCTCTTTGTCTTGCCCATGGTGGAGAGTTTGGAATCTGATTGATGGATTTCTTCTGTGGACAAGTTTATTTTATACAGGTAACATGCTGAGATTAGGAGAACTCCTACTTTGCTCCTAATTTCAGCTCTATACCTGCAAAGAAGACACCTGGGAGCCAGAAATCTTGCTGATTGATAGGGGATCAAATACTTATTTCACTCATTAAAATGCAAATCAGTTTATAACTTCTTTAAAATGCATTTTTTCTGGATATTTTTGTTGTTATTCTGTCTCTCACTGTTAAAATAAACCTACCATTTTTATTATAGACTGATCATTTCTTTGTCAGTGGGCAGATGTACAAAAATAGCAGGGGATCAATCACTTTTTTCCCTTACTGTATGTTGGTTTGTGAGTATATTGCTTATCTTCGGATTAAGCACTAGGCTGGTGTGCCCTTTGTTTGTTCGAGAAAGGATAAATTAGAGCAGAGACTGCGAGCCAGGCCTTCTCATCCAACATCAGTGCCTGACTTCACAAACGCGCTTCTGGAAGAATGGTCAAACATACCCATAGACACACTCCTAAACTTTGTGGACAGCCTTCCCAAAAGCTGTTATAGCTGCAAAGGGGGGCCAACTCAATGTTAAGCCCTACAGACTAAGACTGGGATGCCAGTATAGTTCATGGGAGGAGTGACTAGACAACTATCTCAGAGCTCTGCTGAAGGCAACTTTGTTTAATTGATCCTGGCCAGGTCCTTTTGTATTCTAGCTTGGGTGAGATCTCGGTGGATGCCTCCTAAGCACTCTGGACGTGGCAGAGGGGGAAAAAAAAGCTCTCTTTCCCCCTCAAGAGCCTTCCGCCCCATCACTGGGAATTCCAGAGGTTATGGTGGCTATTTCCTCCTGCCAAGTGGCCCTTACTACAAAAATTGAAGTGGTTCAGCTGGAAACTGGGCTCATCTGACAGGACATGGTGGGCAAGATTTGTTCCTGCCTGTCTACAGCTGAAACACGGGTGGGACACATTGAGAACACTGTGGCAGAACATTTGTGCGAAATTCGTTCTCTGCAATCTAAGGTCAAGGTGCTGGAGTTTTGTGCTGAGGACACAGAGAATAGATGCAGGTGGAATAATATCTATATCATTGGCCTGGCGGAGGGAAAAAACCCCACTGTCTTTGCGGAAGAACTATTTTAGTCCTTGCTATCTGCCACTCTGCTATCCCCATATTTCACAGTCGAGAGGACCCAACGTATGCCTCCGCAGCTGGGCCTGCTTGGGCCTCTCCCCCCACTGTACCTTCTTCCTTAAAGTGGAGTTCCACCCTAAATTTATACTTACCTCCATCTTCTCACTCCGGGTCACCTGAAAAACAAATGGATAATCGCAATTTTTTTTTTCTCTTACGTCCTCCGACAGTCGCCGCCTCCTCTAAGTCATCACTATTGGGTATTGACTTCCTATCCGTAGGAATAGCTAGGCATATAGACTTAGTCAAAAGACAAAAGGCATTAGCATATACACACCCATGGGGGCTGTCCCACTGGTCAATACCCCCCCTGCATCACCACTCCCAACTCAGTTTTACTTTGCCTAGCGTCAGGAATAGTCAGGCTTACCTTGTGCTGGGGCTTCAGTCTCAGCCTTCCTAATCTTTTATTTGATTTTCTTTTAAAATGTCAGTTTTTCTCTTACTTTACTAGCTGTTTATTTTGTCAGCTTCTAGTGTTAGTCTTCTCTTCGGATGAAGATGGATCATGCGGTGCTGGGATTCGGACTGACCGCCCTGGTTCTACAGGGCACAGAGGGTCAGATGGACCCCCAGCCCACCATCGAGCGTTCAGCTATGGTTCGCCCTGGCAATAAGAACGACCCATCCCTGTTCGCTGCAGGGATGCAGCCGTGAGGTGGCTACCTCACAGGACTCGTCTGCGATGCTGCAGTGTCATGTCCCTGGCTCACGGCACTCCCTGTCAGAGAGGACAGAGGTTTATCCGTGCATAGAGGCTCCCCCACGCCATCTGGTACAGGTAAGTACTTCTGTGTGGGGCCTCTGTCTGGGGTGGCAGTCTGTGTTGCTGTGTGTTCCCCATGTCTGTGCATGTGTGACTCCCTGTGCGATCCCTGCGGGGTTTGCTTGTGCAGATCTGTATGTTTGCCGGGGGTCCCTGTCCCTGTGACACCTTAGGTGAATGTTTGGGGGTGCAGACGTTTGTGCTTGTGCGGCGACCGCAGCGGTGCATTTCCGCGCGATCCGCCATCTTTACTGTGAGCACACATGTATAGCTCCTCTGGGGCGATTGTACATGTCATTTTGGCGCCATCCGCCGCCATTTTGTGGGCGTGGAACGATCGGTCCGACCGCATGTCGGCGGCCATTTTGGCGTAGCCTCCAATGCATTCCTATGGGGCAGCCATTTTCCCGGGGTCTGGCTTTAGTCCAGCCCTCTCCAGCAGCATTCCATCAGCAGCAAGGACACTGGTAGCAACGCTCTGCGGGCTCTGCAGGTTATCACTCTGTTTTCCCTCTGTATATCGCTTCTGGCTCAGCTTTCTTTTCTCCTTTGGGGGGTCTTTCATCACTGTTGCAGTAGCGGTGGGCTGCGCACACCGCAGCGCTGTTAAAGGGGACAGTACATCTTTTTTGCACTGTAGTTTGTTTTCTGATAACTTGAGCCATGGATTCTCAGGAAAGCGAGTTTCCTCCAGCTCTAGTGGGGGGTCCCAGTTCTTCTGTGGCCCCGCTGCGCCCCGCGTTAATTGCGGTGGCGAATAAGGAACTGCTGATGTCTATACAGGCTGCGAGTAGGAGTCCCAGATTGTGTCTCTCTTCTGATTCAGATAGGGATTTGGCTGCTGCGAGCGTGCCCTTTTCAGGGTCCCGCTCATCCTTGGACCCCTTGGGGTCTGAGAGGGAGGCTGAGATGGAAGGGGTTGATGCCCCCTCCCCGGGGTCGCCTGCAGAACGGGCGACCATGGATGCTCTGATTGTGTCTGTTAAGGACACCTTACGTTTAGAGGATGAGCCCTGTCCTCCGGGCGTTGTGTCCCTGTTTGGGATGCACAGGACCCGCAAGTCTGCGCTGGTTTTTTTCCTGCCCAGAAGAATTCCATGACACTGTTAACAGAGGCGCACGTTAAAACATCCATTCCTGGTACCTAGTCGGTTTGGGTTGCTTTATCCTTTTGATCCGGCTACGGAATCACAATGGTGTGTGCCTCCACAGGTGGATCACACTGTGGCCGTGCTGAACAATGCTACCTTGGTTCCTACTGAGGATGCCCCAGTTTTCTGGGGTCCCACAGACCGGCGGTTGGAGTCCCTATCTCGCCATTCCTATACGGTGGCGGGTTCATTGTTCAAACCCGTTTTCGCGTCCGTTCTGGTGGCTCAGGCGGCTGCTGATTGGACTAGGATGCTTAAGCGCAATCTTGTGTCGGCTGGTGTTACACCTGCCCGGCTACAATTGGTGGATCAAGTCCACCAGGGAGTCATGTACTTGTGTGATGCAGCCTTGGCCGAGGCTCCCTTAGTGGCTCGCCTCTCTAGTGTCGCGGTGCTTCAACGGCGAATGATTTGGCTGAAGAGCTGGTCGGCCGACCAGTCATCAAGGGAGGTTGCTGATTCTCCCTATGCTGGCTCTCGCCTTTTTGGGGAGGCATTGGACACCCTGGTACCAGGCGTTACGAGGGGCATGTGCTCTATGATGTCCCAGAACCCGAAGAACAAGTCTTTTCGAGGCAGGCGGGGTTCTGCGTCTGGTTCTAATTGGGGGTCCTTTCGTGCCTTTCGGGCCATCCCAAGGGCAAGCCCTTCCAGGCCCAGGGCACCCAGAAGAAACCCTCGGCAGGTGAGCAGGAGTCCGGCAATGCCGGCTCGGCGGGTCAATCCGCCTCTACCTGAAGGGGCGCCCTCACCCATTTCAGGGGTGGGGGGACGTTTGCGCGGTTTCCTCCAACCTTTGCTGTTCCGGCTATCGGACAGGTGGGTCCAGGAAATCATTCAATCGGGCTTCCAGATCGAATTCCTTTCCCGGTCGGCGGACAGATTCTTTCCCTCCAATCTTCATCTGCTTCTGGGGCGTCTACAGGACTTGCATCACGCGATGCAGGACCTGCTTGCTCAGGGAGTGATTGTCCCTCATCGGGACAGGTTTCGGGGGTTTTTATGTTCGAATCTGTTCACTGTGCCCAGGAAGGAGGGCAAAGTGCATCCTATTCTGGACGTGCAAGCGCTGAACCGCTTCGGGCGTGTTCGGGAGTTTCGAATGGAGTCTCTCCGTTCGGTTGTGGCCTCCTTGAGTCTAGGAGAATTCCTGGTTTCGGTAGATCTGAAAGATGCGTACCTGCACATCCCTATTTTCAAGGGTCATCAGCGGTACCTTCGGTTTGCTATCACAGAGGTTCACTTCCGGTTTGTGGCGTTACCTTTCGGTCTCGCTTCGGCACCCAGGGTGTTTACCAGGGTGTTGGCACCGGTCCTGGGCCTACTGCGATCTGTCCGTCACGGTACAGACGCTCCAGGAGTTCGGATGGACCATCAACGTTCAAAAATCAGCGTTGTCCCCGTCGCTTCGCCTTCCCTATCTGGGAATGGTTCTGGACTCTGCTCAGGCAAAAGTGTTTTTGCCGGAGGACAAGCTCCGGACTTTACCGGACGAACTCAGGTCCCTCAGGGACAATCCGTCCTCGTCACTCAGGACCTGCATGCGGGGCCTGGGGTTGATGGTGTCAGCCTTCGAGGCGATACCTTTTGCCCAGTTCCACATGCTGGCTCTCCAGACGGAGATCCTGGTCAGGTGGGACAGACTTCCTCAGTCCTTGGATCTGGATGTCTCCTTGAGTCGCCAGACCAGATTGGCTCTTCTGTGGTGGATCCAGTCCCCGTCGGTGGCGGAAGACAAGTCCTTCCGCCCGTTGGTGTGGACAGTGGTTACCGCCGACGCCAGCCTGTCGGGCTGGGGTGGAGTCCTGGGCAACCTGTCTGCACAGGGCACTTGGTCGGAGGAGTAGTCCTCCCTTCCTGATAAATGTGCTGGAACTACGAGCGATAAAACTCTGTCTCTTCCAGTGGTCGGACCGTCTCCAGGGCCAGCCTGTTCGCGTACAGACGGACAATGCTACCGCGGTGGCTTACATCGACCACCAGGGGGGCACCAGGAGTGCTCGAGCGGCCCGGGAGGTGACCGACATTCTGTCTTGGGCCGAGACTCATGTCCCGGCGATCTCGGCAGTCCACATTCCACAGACTCTGGACCAAGGGGAATGGTCCCTACACCCGGAGGTTTTTCAGATGCTGTGTGCGAGGTGGGGATCCCCAGACGTGGATCTGTTCGCATCCCGGCTAAATCAAAAGGTGGAAAGGTTCGTGGCAAGAACGCGTGACCCGTTGGCGGACGTCTCGGATGCGTTGGTGGCCCCTTGGCATCAGTATCGTCTGATGTACGCCTTTTCTCCGATTCAGTTACGGTCCCGGTTCCTTCGCAGATTGATCTCAGAACCGCACATGGTGATTCTGGTGGCACCGGACTGGCCTCACCGGTCCTGGTACGCCGACGTTGTTCACCTGGCAGTGGCACCTTCGTGGCCTGCCTCTGCGGGAAGCTCTCCTGTCTCAAGGTCCGATCTTCCATCCTGCTTTACAGTCGCTGGCTTTAACGGCCTGGCTGTTGAGACCCAGGTCTTGAAGGACAAGGGTCTATCCCCTGAGGTCATCCCTACCCTGATCAAGGCTAGGAAATCCTCCTCTGGTAAGATCTATTACCGTACCTGGAAAGCCTATTTCACCTGGTGTGAGTCCAGGGGGTTTCCCCCTTCGTTCTTACTCGGTGTCGAGAATCATGGCTTTTCTCCAGTCTGGAGTGGACCAGCGCCTGGCGCTGGCCACGATAAAGGGCCAGGTGTCTGCTCTGGCTATCCTTTTCCAACGCCCTGTGGCGTCTCATTCCTTGGTGCGCACTTTCATTCAAGGTGTGCGACATCTGGCTCCTCCCAGGAAGGAGCCTTTACCTCCATGGGACTTGAACTTGGTTCTGTCCGCGTTACAGCGTGCTCCCTTTGAAAACATCAGGGAGATATCGTTGCCTCTGCTGTCTAAGAAGGTTGCCTTTTTAGTGGCGATTGCTTCGGCTCGCAGAGTGTTGGAGCTCGCGCCGTTGTCTTGCTGCTCCCCTAACTTGATCATTCACAAGGATAAGGTGGTTTTGCAACCACCCCCATCCTTCCTTCCCAAGGTGATCTCTGAATTTCACCTTAATGAGGACATTGTTCTGCCTTCACTTTGTACGAAGCCTAAGCATCCAAAGGAGATTGCTTTGCATTCCTTGGATGTTGTCAGGGCGATCAGGGTTTACCTGTCATCTACGGAATCCTTTCGGAAGACGGATTCCTTCTTTGTCCTTCCTGAGGGATCTCGGAAGGGCATGGCTGCGCCCGCAGCAACTATTGCCAAATGAATCAGACAGACCATTGAGCAGGCTTATGCTTTGAAGGAACGGGTTCCACCCTTCCCTGTTAAGGCGCACTCTACCAGGTCTTTGAGTACTTCCTGGGCCTGTTGGCATCGGGCCTCGGTGGCCCAGGTGTGCAAGGCTGCGACTTGGTCGTCGGTGCACACTTTTTCCAAGTTCTACAAAGTAGACGTTCTGGCATCGGCTGATGCTTCTTTTGGCCGCAAAGTTCTCAGTGCGGCTGTGCCATGATGGACCCTTGAATTTTTTCTCTGGGTCCCTGGCTGTTGGCATTTGCTTTCCTGGGCTGTTGCTCCTGTTGAGCATTGTTTTTTTCTGTTGCCCAGTTGGTTCTTACGGTGCATGTAAGATTCCTTTCTCTGATGTGGGTACTGCGTTGCCTTTTCTACGGTTGCATCTCCCACCCCTCATGTCTATACTGCTTTGGGACATCCCAATAGTGATAACTTAGAGGAGGCGGCGACTGTCGGAGGACGTAAGAGAAAACGGAATTTTTGTAAAATCTTACCTGTAAAATTCATTTCTCTTGAGTCCTCCGATAGTCGCCGCCCCCGCCCCTCTTTTGGGGTTCTTATACCTACTGCTATGTACCAAACTGAGTTGGGAGTGGTGATGCAGGGGGGGTATTGACCAGTGGGACAGCCCCCATGGGTGTGTATATGCTAATGCCTTTTGTCTTTTGACTAAGTCTATATGCCTAGCTATTCCTACGGATAGGAAGTCAATACCCAATAGTGATGACTTAGAGGAGGCGGCGACTGTCGGAGGACTCAGAGAAAGGAATTTTACAGGTAAGATTTTACAAAAATTCAGTTTTTTTTTACTTACCTCGTATAGAAGAAAATATACTTACCTTACTTCCTTCTTCCTCCCCTCGGTGGCCATGGCGATTCGCCACTTCCTGGCTTTGCAATGATTCCTGGGAGCTGAACGTCATCGCTCCCAGGAATCGATGCGCCTGCACCGGCCCCGACGTCAGTTCCGGTGCGCGCGCCTCATTCCCTTTTAAACAGCTTCTGGGCATGCCCAGAAGCTGTGGAGGGATGACGCGCATGCACCGGAAGTGACGGCGGGGCCGGTGCAGTGCATCGTGGGATCGAAGAAGACGGAAGAGGACGCAGAAGAGGATAGTGCTGGCTTCAAGCTGCCCACACCTGAGATGGCAGCGCTGGACAATACTTTTTCAAGGTAAGTATTTCTCCTAAAAGGTAAGTGCAACCCGGGACAGATCAGAGGCTAGCCATTGTGGAATGTACTAGCCCTGACTGTCCCGGGGGTATTTTTATTAAAAAAAGTATTCCCAGGGTGGAACTCCGCTTTAATTTCAGAGACCAGGATGAATTGCTGCATGCGGTTAGAGCGGAGGTGGAGTTGGTGTAAAAGAATAACCGACTAATGTGGTTTCTGGATTACTCTATAGAGACCCAGAAGCTTTTCCGGTCCTTTGATTCCATCAAGGCGGCCCTGCATATCAAGGGTATTAAATACAGTGTCCTTTTTCTGGCTAAGTTGCGGGTGGTGGACGGGGAGACGGTCCGATTTTTTACCTTCCCAAGATTGGCTGGAGACACTACCCCCCATGGGCTGAAGATATCTCCCCATACAATGCCCTGAGGGGTTAATCTTTTTTCTCTGCTCCCAGATTCACTTTTTCCTCTGCAATGGGAGCTTATCTGGTGTAGGAGTGCCGGGGCCGGCTGACCTCTGGATATCCTGTTACTAATCGAATGTTCGCTGCCCGGGCTGTAACTATTTGCAGTTGCTTACTTCTACAGTTACATCTGATGGATTACCTGTTTATTAAGCACTGTGCCCCTGGTTAAGCCCAAGTAATGAATCAGGCAGAGGTGGGGGACTTGAGTTACATGATTTGACTTAAGTCAGACTTAAGTCACCAGTTTGAGGACTTGAGACTTGCTTGACTAAAATTAATAAAAGACTCGACTTGACTTTGACTTGGTATTCATGACTTGAGACTTGACTTTGACTTGAGACATATGACTCGAAATGACTTTACTTTTTGAAGTTATTAAATATTTGCATTTTCTTAAGATGTGTTAAAGCAATATTTTGACTTGATTTGTGACTTGACCAAATAAATGACTTGACTTGACTTGCTTGACTTCTAGCAGGGACTTGACTTGACTTGCTTGCTTTTCGCCACAGTAACTTGGGACTTGCTTGAGACTTGAAGGTTAAGACTTGAGACTTGCTTGTGACTTGCACATGTGTGACTTACTCCCATGTCTGGAATCAGGACCCGGTTCCTGAATACTGTTTCAGCATCTTCAGTTGGAACTTTGATGTTTATTATTTTTCCTTCTGCTGAACTCATTTTCTCAAGGCAGTAGACTACCCTGGGTCATTGACGCTCTACATCTGGACCCGCGTCTCCCAGTTGCTTTGTTAACTTTGGGTTGTTTTATTGGGAATAATGCAGTCTCACCTTAAGGTGGGTCCCGGGGGGTGGGGGGAACAGGCAGCCAGCCGTTGCTTGCAGATCATGTCCTTTTGTTCTTTTTTCCTGCTGTGTTTTTTTATGGTTTTGTTCTTTCAATGGGTTTGGACTTTCTGTTCCTTTACGGCATGCACTACCTTCTCTCACACATGATGACAGCTCTTGGTGGTTTTGTCAGGGTGGGGATGATCAACCTTGTCGAGCTGGGCTTCTTCTTTATGATGTCCCCTTGAGCTCTGGAGTGCATTCCCCCTGTGAATCTTGGTACGACATTTACTTAAAACTACTATGGCAAAGGTTTCTGTAGTTTCCTGGAATGTGCATGGACTTAACTCTGCTCAAAAAAGTAATTTGTGTTTAACTATCTTAAAAATATTCCCTTCAAATTTGTGTCCTTCAAGAGACCCACCTTCTTGGCTCATGGATTTTAGGCCTTAAGAGAGCCTGGGTGAGCTCACATTATCATACTACGTACTCCAGCTACTCGAGGGGGGTCAGCATCCTGGTGCACAAATTGCACCCGTTTCAGCTTTTGGACATCAGAACGGACCTTGGGGATCGTTATATTATTATGTATGTTGCCATTGCTAATGTACAATGTGTTATAGTGGGTATCTATATACCGCCTCCGGCGGATCCTACCCTGCTTTCTACTATTATGCAACTAGTGCTCAGCTGTGGTGTGGAGGACGTACTGTTAATGGTGGGTTTCAATATGACCCCCTCCCCTGATCTGGACAGACTCCACTCCACTCCACCTCTCTTTGGCTTCCTGGTTTGGCCCAATGGGCAATTACTTTTGCCCTTACGGATGTCTGGTATCACTTCTATCCTACCGTCAGAGAATTTACATGCCATTCATCCACCTTCCGATCGCTTTCTCTTATTGATTTAATTTATGCCACCAAATCTATTCTCCGGAAGGTGTCCGAAATTACTACTTTACCCAGAGGCATATCAGACCAGGCCCCTTTGATGCTGACGCTGCCTATGGGCTCCCCGGGTGAGAGGCTGTGGAGACTGTCCAGGTTTTGTATTGAGGATAGTAATATCTAGGAGGCGGTTCAGGAAGTAGTCTGCCAATACTGGCTGACTAACGCTGAATCTACTACTCCCCTGATAACGTGGGATGCCTTCAAGACATGGACTCGGGGAGAGTATATATCCCATATTGCCGGGGCATGCAGGGCATCTGTGCGGTCTCTGGAGAGGTTGGAAGGCGAGGCTACGTATGTGGCGAACCCTGATCAAGTCACTTATGGGGCCTGGCGGTATGCTCTAAGGGAGGTTTCTTTACTCAGGGTCAAAATGACACAGAAGTCCCTCCTGAACACAGCTCAGAGGGTACTTGAATATGGGAACAAAACGTCCGACTTTTGGCGTGGTTGGTCAAGGGGCAGTTTGCTGTCACCCATATTAGTGGCATTTCAAATTCTATAGGGGAAGTGTTGAGGTCACCTGGCAGTATTATTGAATGGTTCCTCCAATACTAACGGCTTCTGTGCTCCTCTAGAGTAGATTATACTCCCGCAGGAGCTAAGTGCTTACCTTGAGGCAGATGCCAGCCAGGGGCTGGAGGCAGATATCACTCTTGAGGAAATACAGATTGCTCTCTCACAACTTCAGGTCAGAAAGACAGTATTTCATTTACAGCATCAAGACTTGCTCACTCCTTGGCTTGTGTCTTTATTTGACCAGTTTTTCTCCCTGGGTTTCCTTCCTGATTCTATGTCTGAGGCGGTGGTGATCTTGGTGCCCAAACCAGGCAAGGACCCTGAAGAGTGGTAATCATATAGGCTGATATTCCTCATTAATGTAGATGCCAAGATCTCGGCAAACATTTTGGCCAATAGGCTATCCACAGTACTGAAGGAGATTATTCACATAGACCAAACCAGGTTTATGCCTGGGAAGGGCACTGACATCAACCTCCGTTGCCTCTTTCTTAGCTTGTCAGTCACTTATGAGAGTAGTGGAAAAAGGGTCATCGCCTCCCTTGACACCAAAAAGGCATTCGACTTGGTGGATTGGGAATTTCTGTGGGAAACATTGCAGGGGTTTGGATTTGGGCCCAGGTTCCTTCAGTGGTTATGCATGCTGTAGTGTGCTCACAAGGCCCACATTTGAACCAACGATTGCCTATCTTCATCCTACCCACTTCAGAGAGGTACTCAATTGGGGTCCCCGTTATCACCTGCTCTCTTGCCTTAGCCCTTGAGCCATTGGCCTTCTTAATTCAAGGGTCCGAATTAGTCAAGGGACTGAAGGTGGGTTCCTTAGAGGAAGTGATTTCTCTATATGCCGACGTCGCACTCTTGTTTCTTCAAGATGCCGACGGGTCTCTGAGGGCGGCTCTT
This sequence comes from Pelophylax lessonae, assembly GCF_965119305.1. NCBI lineage: Eukaryota > Metazoa > Chordata > Amphibia > Anura > Ranidae > Pelophylax > Pelophylax lessonae. Next base: position 313,071,743 of record NC_138772.1, on the reverse strand, counting down.
GATCTTTTTAATTAATTTTGACGATTCTCAAGGATTCATATTAGTTAACTAAATAGAAAGAAATTAGATCAGCGCAAAACAATCCCTAAAAAGAACAGCAGCTGTACACTCAGGGTCAAATTATCAAATCCCAAAATAAGTCAAAAATAAATTCAGTACAGCGCTCTTGACTTTTATTCATATTAGTTGGTCTAATTTAACGCTGTTCCCACTCCTTAAAATGGTCTTTCTCCCCAAGTTTCTATATGCATTTAGTAACTGCCCCACTTGGATACCCAATTCCTGTGAGGCTCACAGCTGTATAGTCAATCACCGCTTTCCGAGACTCGTACTATCGTACACAATGGTGAGACGTAATTGAGCAGCATAAAGCTGACCACAGATGCATAGGTTTTTTTTCTTTTGCTCAGCCAGCTAGCTGATCAAAAAAAAAAAATGGATATATCCATCGGCACATTTGAGGTGGATGAAGGAATCCTTCCTGCTGTGCAATAGTATTATGACAGTGGGACTTTTCCTCTGTTAGAATAGACTGATTAGGGCTGCATACGCTGACCGAACAAAAATATACCAACAGTCCTGTTTGCGAGCAGTCGATCTAATGATCAATTTAATGATCAATCCAATGATTAATGGTAACAGCAACAGATGGGTTGAAATTCGACTAGTCCCTGCTGAACTGGCCGAATTTGACTCTGTATGTCCAGCTTAAATCTCTTCTAAGCCATCTTCTTCTAAAATGACTTTCTGTAAGAACAAGGATGTTCCTGTTGGTCAATGTAGTCATGTGGCCACTCTGACCAATGGCCACTTGTCATTGCAAGCAGTATGATGCTTGCAGACTCTGGGACTGCTAGTACATTGTACGATGTATGGAAGGTCTTCTCTAAAAGATAATTTACCCTTTAACCCCTGACACAATCATAATCGCAGCTTGCACAGGGGTGAGGACTTTCTCCTTACCCCCTGTGTAATGTGCTGGTATGTAAACAGCCAGCTTTTCCCCCAGCTCTGTTTTGTGGCGGAATGGGAGTGAGTCAATTTGACCCAACACCAAACATTGTAACAGGGAAGAGAAAGGAAGGTGAATACACACAGAAAAAGGAATGAGCTCAGCATGGTTAAAACCTGGCCTTTTTTTCTCTCGGAATGTGGCGGAACGGCGTACCGCCACCTCTGGCAGCCCTGTCCTCTCATCCTGTCACTGAACACAGAAGGCTTCTGTGTCCTATTGCCAGGCACTCAGGACACGTGTAGAGTAGTGCATGTGTCAGTGGGTGCCCTGAGTCCCCACACTGCAACCACTGCATTTGTTTTTGGTTTTTCGGGAGCCATGGCTCCCGTCCCACCCAGCCCCACCCTGCTGCTCTCCTCTTGCCCAGCCCCGCCCTACTGCTCTCTTCCCACCCAGCCCCGCCCTGCTGTTCTCCTCCCATCCCGCGGCTCTCATCCCGCCCTGCTTTGCCTGTCAAATCTGTGTAGCTCAGAGCCGAGTGAAGTGTTTTTAAACTTGGCTCTGTGTAACACAGGTCTGACAAGCAGGGGGCGGGGCCGGGGCGGGGCGGGACTGCACTGTGTTGGAAAAAAGCCCACGTGCTCTCAAAGGACCAGTGATAGCTGCACTGAAAGCTGAGAAGAGGTGAGAAAAAACGTTGAAGGGAGGTGAGTTATTGTGAAGAGAGGCAGCTGTGGGGGAGGTGACAGTGGGGGTGAATTTGTGAAGAGGGGGGTAAAGTTGTGATAGTTGGAAAGGGGGAGAGGTTGTGCAAAGTGAGAGCTGAGTAGTGGGAAAGTGGGGCAGGTGGTACTTGGGCAAGAGCTGGAAAGGGGGGGTTGGCAGGTTGTTTAGAGGTGACAGGGGGTGAAGAGGTGAACTGTAGATGGCGGTGCAGAAGTGAAATGTGGAAAGGGGGTAGAGACAAGCTGTAGTTGTGGACTGGGGGTGTAAGCTGTGGATGAGGGGGTGCAGAGTTGAGTTGTTGATAGGGGGTACAAAGGTTAGTTGTGGGGGGGGGGTGTTAAGGTGAACTGTGGACAGGGGTGCAGAATTGAGGAGGGACAGGGGAAGAAGAGGTGTACTGCGGACAGAGGGAAGAAGTGGCAAGTTATGGACGGGGGGAGAAGTGGTGCGCTGCGGACGGGGGGAGGGGGGTTAAAGTGGTGAGCTGCAGACAGGGGGGAGGGGGGGGGAGAGAATTGGTAATCTGTAGATAGGGGGGAAGAAGAGGTGCGCTGCAGACAGGGGGAAGAACTGGTAAGTTTTGGACGGGGGTAGAAATGGTGAGCTGCGGACGGGGGTGGGGTGGGGTGGAAATGGTGAGCTGGGGAGGGGGAGAAGTAAGCTGCGGACAGGGGGAAGTATTGGTAAGCTGTGAACAGAGAAAAGAGGTATGCTGTGGATGGGGAGCATGGGTGAGCTGTGCACAAGGGTTGCAGAGATAAAGTTTGAATAGGGGGCACAGAGGTGAGCAATAGATTAGGTTATATGGGGGGAAGATATGTGAGTACTGTGCATTGTGCTGATTTTTTTTCCTGTGACCTCTGCAGAATACACTTTCCTGAGGCGTGTATGTTTTGTGCTCCTAAGTGCGGTACTCTGTGCCTTTTTCAGCCTAGGCAGATTTGGCGCCACTTACTACAATGGCGGGGTTGGAGGTGGAGAGCTGACTGGACAGAGTGAGTTCCTGCACCTATTCTTTGAGAAAAAAAGCCCTGGTTAAAACACAGGTCCACTTTAAGAATCCACAAACTTTTGTTTTGCCACTGTATCATGTACATACCTTCCTATTTTCTCTAAAGTACAATAATTAATAAACTGAAATAATATAGACATTTTAATTCCAAGTAACTCCTTATGTAGTTATGATTTATACCTTTAATAGAATCTTTCATTATAATCCACACTTATCCTAGGCAGAAGATGCATAGTTTCTGTGATGCTTTAAAAAATTCTCAGCTTTTTAAAGGTTGCTTTTTCCCCTCTACAAGATTTGTCTTTTTCTGGTGTAATGTCTACTGCATTCACACACCAAGCTAAGGTAATACCAGCATTAGCATAATCATAATCTGGAGAGGGCGCATTTAAGAAGAATTACTTATCTTTGAGACTTTTACGACTCGGTAATTGATAGGGCATGAAAACCCTGCATGCTGTGGATAAGATTTCAGCTTTTGCAGTATGATAATTTAGAGCAGAATGTTCATTTAAACAGTTTAAACCCATTGCCCCGTGGCATCCATCAGGGATTTATTTCACTAGTATCAATGAGGATTTTCTTACAGTAGGGGCACTCTGTTAACTACCTGACAAATATCTAAAGGCAAGATTATCTACATTTTCTTCAAAAACAGAAAAATAACTACTACAAAGAAAACATTTGCATATTAATTATTTGAAAAATTGCACATGAATATATCAAACATAATATTTATACATTGACTGGAGATAAAGATTCTTGGAATAAATTGTCCTTGGAGAAAAATGAAAATATAACTCCTAAAAAAGGGCTGCTGGGTAATATTTACTTTAGAAAGAGAGATATACATCTGTTCATTTGGTTATACTGCCAGGTCTAGAACATGTGTACATTATATAGGTCCCTGCTATTAGGGCGCTAATCCTCTTATAGTATGATGCTCTTAGAGAATCCAAACTAAACTTCAGGCAGACAGCTAAATACACTGCTCAAAAAAAATAAAAATAAAGGAACGCTTTTTAGAGTATAGCATTAAGTCAATTAAACTCCTGGGATATTGATCTGGTCAGATAAGTAGCAAAGGGGGTTGGTAATCAGTTTCAGCTGCTTTGGTTTTAATGGAATTAACAACAGGTGCACTAGATGGGGAATAATGAGACGACCTCCAAAACAGGAATAGTTTTACAAGTAGGGGCGACGGACATTTTTTTCCTTACTCATCTTTTCTGACCGTTTTTGACTAGTTTTGCATTTGGCTAGGGTCAGTGTCACTACATGTATATGCGGCGATACCTGGACCCTATGGAGGTTGCACATGCAGTCCAACTCCTCCAGGACGGCACATCAATATGTGCCATTGGCAGAAGATTTGCTGTGTCCCCCCAGCACAGTCTCAAAAGCATGGTGGAGATTCCAGGAGACAGGCAGTTACTCTAGGAGAACTGGACAGGGCTGTAGAAGGTCCTTAACCCATCAGCAAGACCGGCATCTGCTTCTTTGTACAAAAAGGAACAGGATGAGCACTGCCCTACAAAATGAGCTCTAGAAGGCCACTGGTGTAAATGTGTCTGACCAAATAATCAGAAACAGACTTCATGAGGGTGGCCTGAGGGCCTGACATCTCCTAGTGGGCCCTGTGCTCACTGCCCGGCACCGTGGAGCTTGATTGGCATTTGTCATTAAACACTAGAATTGCCAGGTCTGCCACTGGTGCCCTGTGCTTTTCACAGATGAGAGCAGGTTCACCCTGAGCACATGTGACAGACGTGAAAGGGTCTGGAGAAGCCGTAGAGAACATTATTCTGCATGTAACATGATCAGGCCACCCTTGGTGATGGGTCAGTGATTGTTTGAGGAGGCATCTCCATTGAAGCACAGACCTCTACAGGCTAGACAATGGCACCCTGACTGCCATGAGGTATCAGGATGAAATCCTTGGACCCATTGTCAGACCCTACGCTGGTGCAGTGGGTCCTGGATTCCTCCTGGTGCATTACAATGCCTGCCCTCATGTGGAGAGAGTATGCAGCCAGTTCCTGGAGGATGAAGGAATTGATACCATTGATTGGCACCCACGCTCGCCTGACTAAAATCCAATAGAATACCTCTGAGACTTTGTTTCAATCCAACCGACTCCACCAGGTTGCACCTTAGTCTGTTCAGGAACTCCGTGATGCCCTGGTCTAGATCTGCAAAGAAATACCCCAGGACACCATCTGTCATCTCATTAGGAGCATGCCCCGACGTTGTCAGGCATGCATACAAGCACGTGGGGGCTATAAAAACTACTGAGTACCATTTTGAGTTGCTGCAATGAAATTTAGTTGGAATACACATATGTGAACCATTTTACTTGCCACAATTGTTTAATATGTTAAAGTTGTCCGCTTCGTAATTCAGCATCTCCTGCCTAACTTCAGGCCTTTTAACTTCCAGGGTAGTTAAAGCATATATATGGTCAAAATGTAAAATAATTTATTATTTCTTTCTTTGTATTTTAATTAGTCATAGCCTAATCCTATTAATTTTAAGTTTGTACACTTACTTTAAGATCCCTACACATTTACTTCTGTGACACATATTCACTATGCCCTGTGGTAGGCACTGCTGTGTCACACTTTTCACAGTGCCTGACTTCTAATCTACAGAGGAGCTTAGTGGAGGAGTTTCAGGCAGCGGAATCAGTACACCAATGACTGCTTGCAGAGCAGCACGTCACCATGGAATATATATTCCTTAGCTATTGAAAGGAAACCGCAGAGGAGAAGCTGAAATGCGTGTCGGGAATCCAGGAAGTTGTGGAAAAAGATGACCAGCAGATAGGCATTGGATTGTCAAATATAACTATTGTTTTATTTTTATTACAATGCTGATATTATAAAATTAAAGTGTATGCCATGACCATATATTTCCTTTAAACTCCTGCTGGATTGTCATGATTCAACAACCAGCTTTCCTACTGGACAATAAAGGACGAGCAGCACAACGAGGTAGTTAGCAATCTGCTCTCTCCTGCTGTAAGCATATTTGGAGTTCCAGAATCACAGCACTATCCATATCAGTAGTCTTGATTGGCTCATATTTCTTACATTCCTCCTTTCAATCTGAGTGCTAATGCATAGGGGATTATAGAAATCCAATAGCAAAGCAAATTCAGATACTTATCCAAGCCATATTTAAAGTACACCAGATTGTTTTTTTTTTTAAGAATATATAACTGGGTTAAAGTTGTTTCCATGTATGTTTTGCCTTTAATATGCAATCTGTAGCACAATGTTCAATGTAAAGCTTGTCTGCAAATGCTAAACATAATTTAGGTTCATTATTCTGCATAATAAAATCACAGATTTGACCTATCTAAGCTAGTCCCATTTTATAATTTCTGCAACTGGAGGAGGCGAGGTAGCCAGCTCAATTCCACGTTTTTTAAGCTGGCCTTACATGTTTACATGGTTTCATAGTCAGGTTGAAAGAAGACACGAGTCCATCTGGCTCAACCAATAAAAAACAAAAAAAAACAGTAAAGAGAACCAATACACAATCCTATAACTGCAGCTGATCCAGAGGAAGGCTAAAAAGCCCCAGCAAAGCATGATCCAATTTGCTACAGCAGGGGAAACAAATTCCTTCCTGATCCCCCGAGAGGTAATCGGATATTCCCTGGATCAACTTTACCTGTAAATATTAGTACCCATCTATATTATGTACACCCAGGAAAGAATCCAGGCCTTTTTTAAAGCAATCTAGTGAGCTTGCCAGAACCACCTGTGGAGGGAGTCTATTCCACATTTTCACAGCTCTTATGGTGAAGAAACCTTACCGTATTTGGAGACGAAATCTGTTTTCCTCTGGATGTAAAGAGTGCCCCCTTGTCCTCTGTGTTGGCCTTAAAGTGAATAACTCAACACCAAGTTCACTATATGGACCCCTTATGTTTTTATACATGTTGATCAAATCCCCCTTAATCTCCTCTTCTCAAGAGAGAATAAATTCAGTTCCTCTAAACTTTTCTCATAGCTGAGCTCCTCCATGCCTCTTATCAGTTTGGTTGCCCTTCTCTGCACTTTCTCCAGTTCCCCGATATAATTTTTTAAGAACTGGTGCCCAAAACTGAACTGCATATTCCAGATGAGGTCTTACTAATGATTTGTACAGGGGAAAAATGATATCTCTCTGTCTGTAGTCCATGCCTCTGTTAACCACTTTAACCCCTGCCACCGTACATTTACTGCGGCACTCAGCCGCTGTTGGGCAAAGCGACGTCACTCGCTCAGGAGACTGTAGGAGGCAAGCATGTGCCGCCGGCGGCGCACTCCCGCCCCCGCTCATTCTCTGGGGAGCCAGCGCGTGTGACCGGCGGCCTCCGATGGCTGCCGGCCACTCGCGATCTCCCACAGCAAAGGGAGAAAGACAGATGACTGATGTAAACACAGCCGTCTGTCATTCTCCCTGAAGTGATCACAGAGGCTATGCGATCATGCTATGTAGGATCGCAAGTCTCTGTGGTTACTTCACTAGTCACACCCCTTGACAGTTAGAATCACGCCCCTAGGAACACACAAAACCCCTTGATCACCAGTAAAGTTAACCCCTTCCCTGCCAGTGTCATTTTTACAGTAACAGTGCATATTTATAGCACTGATTACTGTAGTAATGTCACTGGTACCCCCAAAAGTGTCATAAATGTCAGTTAGGGGTCCGATCTGTCCGCCGCAATGTTGCAGTCCCGCAAAAAAAATCGCAGATCGACGGCATTACTAGTAAAGAAAAAAACAATAAAAATGACATAAATCTTTACCGTAGTTAGTAAACGCGATAACTTTTGCGCAAACATAATCAAAATACGCTTATTGCGATTTTTTTGCCACAAATATGTAGCAGAAAACAAATTGGCCTAAACTGTTAAAAAATTTTGATTTTTACATTTTTTTTGAGAATTTCATATAAAAAAATTTGGAAAATATTGTTATTTTTTTCAAAATTGTCGCTCTTTTTTTGTTTATAGCGCAAAAAAAAAAAATGGCACAGGTGATCAAATACCACCAAAAGAAAGCTCTGTTTGTGGGAAAAAAGGACGTCAATTTTGTTTAGGTACAGTGTCGCACGACCGCACAACTGTCCGTTAAAGTCACGCAGTGCCGAATCGCAAAATAGGCCTTGTTCTTTCAGCAGCCAAATCCTCCGGGGCTCTACCAGATCCTTCTCTGCTATGGATTCCCCCAGTTCTACTTCCCTTAGTATGTATGATGCATGCATATTCTTAACCTCCAAGTGCATAACTTTACATTTATCAATATTAAACTTAATTTGCCACATAGTTGCCCAAATGAACAGTGCATTGAGGTCAGCTTGTAAGCTTTAGACATCCTGTAAGGAAGTTATTCCACTGCATAGCTTGGTGTCATCTGCACAGACTGAAATTGTACTTTTAATCCAAGACCCTATATCCTTTATAAAGATATTAAAAAGTAAGGGTCCCAACACTGAACCTTGGGGTACACCACTGATAACCTTAGACCATTCAGAGTAATGCCCCATACACACGTGCAGATTATCTGAAGACTTTTGTCTGCAGACTTACCTTTTCTATGTAGTGCAAGGGCCTGCCGGATTGCATACAAATTGAAAGTGTTTAGGTTTGACCTCATATTATATGGTTTTGGTAAGTCTGCAGACAAAAGTCTGCAGATAATCTGCACGTGTGTACGGGGCATTAGAACCATTAACCACTACTTCTATCCATTTACAAACTGATCTTTCCAAGCCTGTAGACTTTACCTTACACATTAGCCATATATGGGGAACTGTGTCAAACGCTTTTGCAAAATCCAAGTATACTACGTCCACAGCCACCCCTCTGTCCAAGGTTCCACTTACCTACTCATAAAAAGAAATCAGGTTTGTTTGGCAACATCTGTCTTTCATGAATCCATGCAGTCTGTTGCTTAAAATATTTTTTTCCAACAAGAACTCATCTATATTGTCTTTTATTAAACTCTCCAATATCTTCCTGACTATAGAAGTTAAACTAACAGGTCTATAGTTACTTGGCAAAGTCTTTGATCCCTTTTTAAATATAGGCACCACATTGCCCCTACGACAATCCAGTGGTACTATACCAGTCCTTAACGAGTCCCTAAAAATTAGAAAAAAAGGCTTTGAAATTACAGCGCTCAATTCTTTTAGGATGCGTGGGTGGATGCCATCTGGTCCAGGCGCTTTATCCACCCTTATTTGGTCTAAATATTTCTGGACCATATCAATTTTGAGCCATTGTGGATCATTTGGGGTTGTGTCAATACCATCCTCATTATGGTCATGAGCTCCCCCATGCTCCTTTGTTTATACAGAGCTGAAGAAAGCATTTAATAAATTTGCCTTCTCTTTGTCCCCAGTCACCCACTCCTGATTATTTTGTAAATGGCCTACATGCTCAGACCTAACCTTTTTACTATTAATATATTTGAAGAATTTTTGGGGGTTTGTCCTACTATCTTTTGCGATCTGTCGTTCATTTTGAATTTTTGCGTCCTTGATTTTCTTTTTACATATTCTGTTATATTCTTTGTAACAATTAAATAATGATAGTGTCCCTTCATTTTATATTTTCTTAAAAGCTCTTTTCTTATTATTTATAGCTTTTTTAACTTTGGCCGTGAGCCACATAGGTTTTATTTTTAGCCTTTTAAACTTATTGCCCATGGGAATATACTTTGCAGTGAGTTTGCATACAGTCTTTTTAAAAATGTCCCATTTCTGTTCTGTGCTCATCAATGCCAATTTTCCCTCCCAGTCTAAATCCTGGAGAGCAGCCCTCATCCTTGGAAAATTTGCTCTCTTTCAGTTAAGTGTTTTTATATTTCCTGTGTGCGTTTTTTGCTTGCAGCTAACATTAAACGAAATTATATCATGGTCACTGCTGCCCAGATGTTCTTTTATAAGAACATTATTAATAAGCTCTGCATGGTTTGAGATTACCAGGTCCAACAGAGCATAATTTTTAGTGGGGGCCTCAATAAACTGTACCATAAAATTGTCTTGTTAGCCCCCGTTCACACTGGGGCGACGCTACTTCGCCGGGCGACCTCACAGGTCGCGGAGCGCTGCTCGCCCCGCGACCTCGGAGCGGCCGGCACGGACTTCATAACATTGAAGTCTATGCAGGTCGCTCCGAGTCGCCCCAAAGAAGCTCCGGACCCTTTTTCTAAGTCGGAGCGACTTGTGTCGCTCCTATTAGAACGGGTCCATAGCTTCTGTATGAGGGGCGACCTGTCAGGCGACCAGGTCGCCTGACAGGTCGCCCCAGTGTGAACGGGGGCTAATAGTCTTGTAATGGTTATTTATTTATTTTTTCATTCAATATTATTTTTTTTAGTTCAACCAGAGGGAAAAAAAAGACCAGATTTCTCCTTCCATGCAAATGGAGGAGTTCCCAATTTCACCCTTTGAATAAATAATTTACTTTTGTCAAGCAGGGGAGATCATGCTGTAGTTGAAGAGCCAGCAGGCACCGGAGAAACTTTGTTCAGTGTATGGTCAGTCATATTTTTCCAGCCTTTTTCTAGCCATCCCCAACCCCATGGAAGAATGCTAGTTTAAAGTGGAGTTCCACCCTAAATTTATACTTACCTCCATCTTCTCGCTCCGGGTCACCTGAAAAACAAATGGATAATCACAATTTTTTTTTTTTTTTGCTTACCTCGTATAGAAGAAAATATACTTACCTTACTTCCTTCTTCCTCCCCTCGGCGGCCACGGCGATTCGTCACTTCCTGGCTTTGCAATGATTCCTGGGAGCTGAACGTCATCACTCCCAGGAATCAATGGCCAGAAGCTGTTTAGAAGGGAATGACGTGCGCGCACCGGAACTGGCGTCGGGGCCGGTGCGTGCGCGTCATTCCCTTCTAAACAGCTTCTGGCCATGCCCAGAAGCTGAGGAGGGATGATTCGCACGCACCGGAAGTGACAACGGGGCCGGTGCAGTGCATCGTGGGACCGAAGAAGACGGAAGAGGACGCAGAAGAGGATCGCGCTGGCTTCAAGCTGCCCACACCTGAGAAGGCAGCGCTAGACAATACTTTTTCAAGGTAAGTTTCTCTGTTGCTCATTGACAGACGCAGTCCTTTTGATTAATATCAAATTGGGTTATACTGCTCTCTACAGGAGTAGGACACTAGGCAGAAGGAAAACGTTCTGGCCACACCTTAGGGGCAGTCCCATAGGGTATATCCTCTCTCTCTCTGCTACAGGATGTTAGTTTTTTTCTGTCTAGTCAGGAGTAAGGACCTAAGTTCCTTGCTGGGATCTTTGGTCCTGGCAAGATTTTTTTAGAAAAATTTTTTTTAGGCAGCTTTTTTCTCCAGTTGTTCCTGTGAGATCTTCAAGCAATTATGCTGGAGCTGGGCGACGGGCTGGATGTTGAGATCCAGTGGTCACCCCAGTCAGCCTACGAGCGCGTGCAGGCCCTAGCTCTGCGCTGGGTCGGCCGCGACATAGTCCCACTGAACGGGGACTGACCCTGCGAGTTAAACGTCTCGCCGGGACGCCGACGACCAGTTGAAAACTGAGTCGCGGCGTCCGTATTGGTCGACAGCCCCCCCACCTCGGTGGAGAGGGGTTCTGTCAGGAGTTGGCGCCCGCCTGTTCCGGTATGGTGAGTAAAATGTTCCCCCTCTCCCCCTGACGGGTTTGTGGGTGGACGCGGGCCCCTCCCTGGGATGATTGGACCCTCATGATCCTGGGTCCCCCCTCTATCCTATAACAGGTGTCACAGATCCCCCTCTTGAGGGTGATTTAGTGAATAAGAACCAGGAGGCTTGGTTTGGGAGCTGACTATCGGAAGTCGTTGTATGAGTGGGCACTGTAAATGGACCATGACTGAAGTCAGTGGCTGGCATTACTGTTAGGATGGCCATGTAAGAGGGTGATATGATCCTACCTTATACATAAGGTTGCAATGCCTGGACTACCGCCATCCGCCGCCGCCATCCTCCCGCAGGCCGCCATCCTCCCGCAGGCCGCCATCCTCCCGCAGGCCGCACACCTCCCGCAGGCCGCACAGGCCGATGCCTGCCTTCCGCAGGCCGCACGATGTAGCAGGCCACTGCCATCTTTCCACAGGGGCCCGCAGGTCGTGCGGGGCCGCCATCTTGGCGTAGCCTCGTGTCTCCGGCATGGGGGCGGCCATTTTGGAGATGACCAGCTACCTCGAGGAGTAGCATGGGAGGCGCCGGAAGGCGTGTAAAGGGGCGGAGCCGCCTCCTTTACCCGGGAAAACGATCCAAAAGACTTCCTGTCTGTAAGAGACAGCGCTGAGAGCAGGTTGGTAGAAGCTTCTGTGCATCAGGTGGTGAGCCCTTGGGGTCTCTCTCTCTCTCTGGGGTCCAAAGCAGGTAACACTGAGGGGCGCTGTTTGCGCTGGGGGATTACAAAAAAAAAAAAAAGTTTTTTCTTTGCAATTATTTTTTGTTTGCTGGCAAGTGTCTTGGATTAATCATGGACCCTGCCACACATGTATCCCCACCTGATCCCCTCGAGGTGGCCGCAGGACCCTCCAGTGCCCCACTTATGATTGATGCATTATCAGCAGTTTTGGAGTCTTTGGTATCCCGGGTGGAGGTGGCCTGTCAGGGACGGGGGGCAAGAAAGCGACCCCCGCCTACCCCTATTTCATCTGACACTTCAGATACGGATTCTGAGCTTGTCACTGCAGCTGCAGGTCCCTCTTCTGGGGCTGCTGTCTCGGGTACGGTCTCCTCAGACAGTGAGGAGGACGTTTCTGCCTCCGCCATAGCGCAAGAAGAAGCGTTGGCGGACGCACTAGTCATGTCTGTCCGGGAAACCTTAAGTCTTGAGGTTACTGCAGAGGTAGCTGACACTGAGATTCCCTTTGGTACCAGCAAGCCTACCAAAATGGCGAAGGTTTTTCCCTTGCCCAAATGTTTTGGTAATCTAATTAAAGAAGAATGGGATTGTCTGAAACGAACCCCTGCTATTTCCAAACCCATTGCTAGGCGCTATCCGTTTGAGGAATCCCTCCTTAAAAAATGGACGGTACCACCAGGGGTGGACTCACCGATTTCCAGACTAAATAAAGCCACTGTTATCCCGTTGGAGGACGCTCCGTCCTTTAGGGATCCGGTGGATCGAAAAGTGGAAGCGGAATCCCGCTCCATTTTTTCCCTGATAGGGTCAACATTTAGGCCAGTGGTTGCCATTGGTTTAGTTTCACAAACATTGACAGAATGGACCAAATTGTTACGCCGTGACATAAAGGGGAGAAGTATCCCCCCAGCAGTATCAGATTTGCTGGAACAGATTATACAAGGGCTACAGTTCATCTGTGACGCCGCCCTGGACGCCACTCCCTTGCTAGGGCGTGCATCGATTTCAGCAGTGGTCCTCAGACGCGTGTTGTGGTTAAAGTGCTGGTCGGCGGATCAAGGTTCCAAAAAAGCTTTGACTAATCTCCCTTTTCAAGGGGATCGCCTGTTTGGGGCCACCTTGGATGAGATTATAAAGGATCTCACTGGGGGCAAGAGCACTTTTTTGCCACAGACTGCTAAGGGTAAAGGACCTCGTAACAGACGAGGACCTTCCTTTTCCGCTCATAAAAAGTTTGTTCGTTCCGCTGGGGCGGGCGATAAGGGGAAGCCCTCCAAAGCCCCTTCAGGGGGTTTCAAAGGGCGCTGGTCGGGTAAACAAAAGTCCGGCTCAGCCAAACCTGAAGATAAGACCAATACAGCCTGAAGGTGCGCCCCCACCCATCTCTGGGGTGGGGGGATGTCTTCACCGGTTTCCGGATCCATGGCTTTCCAGAATCCCGGATAAAGGGGTTCGCGAGGTCATACGGTCGGGATACAAGATCGAGTTTCGATCACTTCTACCGGTGCGATTCTTCCCTTCCAACATTCGACTATCCCCAGATCGCTTAAAAGCTTTGCGGGGGGCAGTAATGGACTTGATGCAACAGGGAGCGGTAGTTCCCGTTCCTTGAGCAGAACGTTTTCAGGGGTTCTATTCAAACCTATTCACAATACCCAGAAAGGAGGGCAAGGTGCGTCCAATTCTGGACTTAAGAGCACTCAATCATTTTGTCCGGGTACAAGAATTCAAGATGGAGTCCATCTGAACAGATCAGCGTTTTCTTCACTTTTCCCAAAGATCATTCCTAGTTCCCACCAGGAGGTTGAACTATCTGGGCCTAACTTTGGAGACATCCTTGGCAAGGGTGTGTCTCCTTACGGAGAAGCTCCGGAAGATTCAGTGAACGATTCGGATGTTACTGTCCGTCAACTGGCCTTCCCTTCGGACTTGCATGAGGATCCTGGGGCTGATGGTGGCCTTCTTAGAGGCAGTACCGTATGCCCAGTCTCATGCCCGAATTTTCCAAAAGAAGATTCTTTTCAAATGGAATCAGAATCCTGATTCTCTGGACAATCGGATCTGGTTGAGTGAGCGGACCAGGGAGTCTCTGGTCTGGTGGCTTTGGTCTCCGAGGCTCAGCCAGGGGAAGTCATTTCTTCCGACAGAATCCAGGTTACCGATAAATGTATTGGAACTGAGAGCGATCAGACTTTGTCTGATTTACTGGACCGAGCAGCTCCAGGGCAGCCCGGTTCGGATCCAGTCGGACAATGCCACGGCCGTGGCTTAGGTCAATCACCAAGGGGGCACCTAGAGTGTCCTGGCGGCCATCGAAGTGGCCAGCATCCTTCGTTGGACGGAACGGTTTGTTCCGGCTCTCTCCGCGGTATTCACTCCGGGGGTGGAAAATCGGCAGGCAGATTATCTCAGCCGTCAGCTTCTGGATCAAGGGGTATGGCCTCTTCATCCAGAGGTATTTCACCAGCTGTGCCTTCATTGGGGCTCCCCGGAGGTGGATCTGTTGGCAGCTCGGCTCAACAGGAAGGTGCGGAGGTTTGTAGCCCGCTCCCAAGATCCTCGAGCGGACGCAGCAGACGCACTGGTCGCCCCGTGGGGACAGTATCAGCTGCTGTATGTCTCCCCTCCTCTCAAGTTGCTGCCGAAACTTCTTCGCAGGATAGAAGTGGAGGGAATTCCAGTTATCCTGGTAGCTCCGGACTGGCCTCGTCGACCCGGGTACGCCGACTTGGTCAGGCTGGTCGCGGACGCTCCTTGGAGACTTCCTCTCAGGTAGGATCTGCGGTCTTAGGGACCGATCTTCCATATTGCTTTACAATCGCTGGCTTTAACGGCCTGGCTATTGAGACTCAGGTGCTGAAGGACAAGGGATTGTCAACTTCAGTTATTCCCACTTTAATTAAAGCAAGGAAAGCGACTTCCAGAAAAGTCTATCATCGCACATGGAGGTCTTACATTGCGTGGTGTGAATCCCTTGGATTTCCTCCACGTGCCTATTCGGTGACCCGAATCTTGGCTTTTCTGCAACAGGGGGTTGAGCAGAAGCTGGCCTTGAGCACTGTCAAGGGTCAGGTTTCAGCGTTAGCAATTTTCTTTCAGAAACCTTTGGCTACCCATTCCTTGGTGCGGAATTTCATCCAGGGGGTGCGGCTCTTGGCTCCGCCAGTGCGCGCGCCCTTACCGCCTTGGGATCTTAATTTGGTGTTGTCGGTTCTTCAGAAACCTCCCTTTGAAAATATCAGGGAGATTCCCTTGCTTACGTTATCCCAGAAGGTGGCCTTCTTGGTGGCCATTACTTCTGCACGCAGGTTGTCAGAACTGGCCGCATTATCTTGTCGTTCCTCATATCTGGTGGTTCATAGGGATAAGGTGGTTCTTCGTCCGAATCCATCCTTCCTTCCTAAAGTGGTTTCAGAGTTTCATCTGAATGAAGATATTGTGTTACCTTCCCTGTGTCCTAAGCCCAGTCATCCTCGGGAGTTTGCGTTACATTCCTTGGATGTGGTTCGGGCAATCAGGGTATACTTGAAAACTACGGACTCGTTTCGTAAGACGGATTCACTTTTTGTGATCACGGATGGCCCCAAAAAGGGGTTGCCTGCATCTGCCGCGACTATCTCCAGATGGATCAGACAGACGGTGGTACAGGCTTATTCTATTAAGGGTCGGAATCCTCCGTTCCCTGTTAAGGCACACTCCACTCGGGCGCTTAGTGCTTCCTGGGCCTTCCGCCATCAGGCGTCAGTGGTCCAGGTTTGCAAGGCGGCTACCTGGTCGTCGGTTCATACCTTTACAAAATTTTATAAAGTTGATGTGTTGGCATCGGCGGATGCCTCTTTTGGCCGCAAGGTTTTGCAGGCCGCAATTTGAGGAGACCGTTGGTCTACCACGAGGGTTTTTTTCTGTTGGGTTTTCAGTTGAGTCTCATCCTTTGGTTTGATGAGCCTTTTAGACTTCTAGTCGGCACTGGTTGGGCCTTCTGGATTTAAATTTTGATTTCTGTTATCCCACCCCTCATTTGTGGCACTGCTTTGGGACGTCCCAATTTGATATTAATAAAGAGGACTGCGTCTGTCAATGAGCGACAGAGAACAATGGATTTTTGTTAAATCTTACCGTAAAATCCTTTTCTCTTAAGCTCATTGACAGACGCAGTACCCGCCCCTCTACTTTTGAGTTGGGTTGGGTTAAATTCTCTGACACTGCTTTGTGACATAACTAACATCCTGTAGCAGAGAGAGAGAGGATATACCCTCTGGGACTGCCCCTAAGGTGTGGCCAGAATGTTTTCCTTCTGCCTAGTGTCCTACTCCTGTAGAGGGCAGTATAACCCAATTTGATATTAATCAAGAGGACTGCGTCTGTCAATGAGCTTAAGAGAAAAGGATTTTACGGTAAGATTTTACAAAAATCCATTTTTCTCTTACGTCCTCCGACAGTCGCCGCCTCTTCATATTCGTCACATATGGGGTATTAGACTTTGCTCCGAAGGAGTAGCTAGGCAACAAAATATGTTAACAATAAAGCTTTAACATATCCCACCCTCAAGGGGTGGTCCCCTCAGTCAATACCCTCCTACTTCCTGCAACCATATCTCAGTTTTAATGTCTAGCTTGTCAGGAGTGGCTGGCTCTCTCTGTGCAGGGACTTTTTGTCCCAGACTCTTTCTTCTTTTTAATATTTTGTTTGAGTTTTCTCTCTACCTTTATTTAGCTGTTATTTTTGTCAGCATTAGTTAGTTCTTCGGACGAAGAGGATCATGCGGACTGGGTCTCGGGCTGATCCCCCTGATCGCAGGTCGTGGGTCAGTGGCTTCCCAGTCTGCCATCGAGCGTTCAACCAGGTAACGCTCCTGGCACAGTGAACGACCCATCCCTGTTCGGTGCAGGGATGATTGGTGAGGTGGCTACCTCACCGGACGCTGTGCGGTTTCTGAACCGCCATTGTGTGCGTCTTGAATTGCGACTCTCCCTGCCTCATGTGCAGCGGCTTGTTCGCCTGTGCGGGTTCCCCACGCCATGTGAGGTAAGTGTATCTATGTGGGGACCTGTCTGTCTGGGGGAGTCTCAGTCTGGGACTGTGTAACCTGCCTTTAATCACACTGCTTGTCTCCCTATCTCTCGGCTGCATGCTGTGGGCTGCAAGGGGGGGGGGTGCTGTATGACACTGAGTATGTCAGGCTGGGCAGTGTGAGGAGCTGTGTGCTGTGGGGCATGTTTTTAATGGCATGTTGGGGCATATACAGCGATCGCTGAGGCGATCTAACATGTATCCATATAATGGGATAAAATTGTGTGTGATTTTATGCACTGTGGAGCGGCGATTTCGGCGCCAAACGACGCCATTTTACCGGCGCCCGCTCCGGCCGCATGGTTTACATGCACGGCGGCCATTTTCTTGTGGCCTCCATAGGCTTACATAGAGCGCCCTGGCAGCATCACTTCCTCTCTCCTGGAAGCACCGATCGAGGCAGCAGCAGCAGCGGAGTCTCCTCAGGTTTTATCCTTCTATTCCTGTGTTCCATTGCCTGTATTCAGTCTGTATATTCCCTGTGGGGGTCTCATTGTGCCTGAGTGTGGTGCGGTGGGCTGCGCTTGCCGCGCTTGCTGTAAGGGGGCAGTTAACCCTTGGTTGTCTGGCATACAGGGGCAATGGATTCTCAGGAGGGCAAGTTTCCCACAGTATTGGTGGAAAGCCAGGGGACCGCTGTTTCCCCCCCAGGGGGGGATTTAGCCACTATTGTGGCTGGCCTTGCTGCACAGGTGCAAATGCTGGTGGCTGCTCAATCTACTAAACGGCCCAGAGTTGCTCTGTCCTCTGATTCTGAGGGTGAAGGTGATGGGGCTGTTCTGGCAGGGACCCCCCTATCGGGGTCCCGCTCCTCTCTTGATCTAGTGGGGTCTGAGGTAGAGGCTGAAGTTGAGGGGGTTGATAATTCTCCCCCTGGCTCGCCTGAAGAGCTTGCAATCATGGATGAGTTGATTGCTTCCATTAAGCAGACGCTACGTTTGCAGGACGAGGTGTGTCCCCCGGCTGCCTTGGCGGCTTATGGGACGCAGAGAAAACGCAGGACGCCGCAGGTTTTTCCCTGCAATGCTGATTTTCAGCGCGCTGTTAAGGACCAATGGCGCGATTTGCGCAAGCCTTTTGCGGTACCAAGTAAATTTAAGCTGCGTTATCCTTTCTCGCCTGCCACTGATGAACGGTGGTGTGTGCCTCCGCCAGTGGATCATGCTATTGCGGTTTTGAACAAAGCCACTGCGATCCCTGCAGAGGGATCCCCTGTTTTCCGTGATGCCACGGATAGGAGACTGGAGTCTCTTGCCCGTCATACTTATTCTGTTACGGGTTCTATGCTTAAGGCTCTGTTTGCTTCTCTCATGGCGGCCCAGGCGATCGCAAGTTGGACGCAGATGCTTAGGCGCGTCCTAGTGGCCGATTCGGCCTCGGCGGCGACCCTGGATATGGTGGATCAGATCCACCAGGGTGTCATGTATCTGTGTGATGCGGACCTGGACCTGATTCCGTTGGCTGCGCGTGTGCACAGCGTGGCGGTGTTGTCTCGCCGCCTGGTTTGGTTGAAATGTTGGTCGGTGGACCAATCTTCACGTAAAACCTTAGCCAATCTGCCTTATGATGGGTCTCGCCTTTTTGGGGAGTCCCTGGATGTGTTGATTAAGGGGATTACCGGGGGTAAGAGCACTCTCTTGCCCCATTTCCCCAAGGCTAAGGGGGCTTCTGGGAAGAAGCATGCTCATTTTCGGCCCCCTCGGGGGTCCTTTCGTGCCTTTCGGCCGCACTACAAGGGCAAACCGTTCAAGGGCCAAGGCTCTCAGAAGAAGCCCTGGTCTGGGAAACAGAAGTCCGGTCAATCCGGACCTGCGGCCCATAACAGTTCGGCCTGAAGGGGCGCCCTCACCCAGTTTTGGGGTGGGGGGACGCTTGCTCGGTTTTCTTCAGCCCTGGTTGGCCCGTGTGAGGGACAGATGGGTTCTGGAAATCGTTCGATCTGGTTACAAGATCGAGTTTCTCTCTCGGCCGGAGAGCAGATTTTTTCCCTCAAATCTTCAACTGTCTCCAGAGCGCCTGCGGGATCTGCACCTGGCGGTGCGGGACCTGGGGGCTCAGGGAGTGGTGGTTCCGGTGCCTCATCGGGACAGATTTCGGGGGTTTTATTCCAATCTGTTCACCGTGCCCAGGAAGGAGGGCAAGGTTCGTCCGATTCTGGACTTGAAAGCTCTGAACCGCTCTGTGCGGGTTCGCAAGTTCCGCATGGAATCCCTGCGCTCGGTGGTGGCTGCCCTGGTTCCGGGGGAATTCATGGCCTCCATCGATTTGAAGGATGCGTACCTTCACATCCCCATATTCGAGGGTCATCAGAGGTACCTTCGATTTGCCATTGCGGAGGATCACTACCAGTTTGTGGCGTTGCCCTTTGGGCTCGCCTCGGCTCCGCGGGTCTTCACCAAGGTGCTTGCACCGGTTCTGGCATTATTGAGAGCCCAGGGCATTTCTGTCCTGGGGTATCTGGACGACATTCTGGTTCGGTCTGCGACCAGACAGGGTCTGGAGAAGGACCTGTCTGTCACAATGCAAACTCTGCAGGAGTTCGGTTGGACGATAAATGTTCCAAAGTCGACACTGAGTCCGTCGGTTCGTCTCCCCTATCTGGGAATGATACTGGACTCGGTGCAGGCGAAGGTCTTCCTGCCGGAAGACAAACTCAGGACTCTTCAGGAGGAAGTCAGGTCCCTCAGGGACGTTCCACACTCGTCTCTGAGGACGGGTATGAGATGTCTGGGATTGATGGTCTCGGCCTTCGAGGCGATTCCTTTCGCGCAGTTTCACACGCGGGGTCTCCAAGCGGAGATCCTGTCCAGGTGGGACGGGCGACCTCAATCTCTGGATCTTCAGATCTCGTTGAGTCATCGCACCAGGGAAAACCTTCTGTGGTGGCTCCAGTCCCCGTTGGTGTCCGGGGGCAAGTCGTTTCGTCCGATCTCGTGGACGATAATCACCACGGATGCCAGCCTGTCGGGCTGGGGTGGTGTTCTGGGCGTTCTGTCCGCCCAGGGGACCTGGTCGGAGGGGGAGTCTTCCCTCCCGATCAACATTCTGGAATTGCGTGCTATAAGGCTCTGTCTTCATCGCTGGACGGACCGGCTGCGGGGCTGCCCGGTTCGGGTGCAGACGGACAATGCCACGGCGGTGGCCTACATCAACCACCAAGGGGGCACCAGGAGTGCCCGAGCGGCTCGAGAAGTGGCCGACATTCTGTCTTGGGCCGAGACTCATGTCCCGGCGATAACGGCGGTTCACATTCCGGGAGTGGAGAACTGGCAGGCGGACTATCTGAGTCGCCAGACCCTGGATCAGGGGGAATGGTCTCTCCACCCGGCTGTCTTCCAGATGTTGTGCGCGAAGTGGGGTCTTCCAGATGTGGACCTGTTCGCGTCTCGTCTCAACTACAAGGTGAGAAGGTTCGTGGCAAGGACGCGCGACCCTCGGGCAGACGCGTCGGACGCGTTAGTGGCCCCGTGGCATCAGTACAGGCTGATGTACGCGTTTCCACCGATTCAGTTGCTGTCCAGGTTCCTTCGCAGGTTACACTCGGAACGCAGCACGGTGATTCTTGTGGCACCGGACTGGCCTCGCCGGTCCTGGTACGCAGACCTCGTGCATCTGGCGGTCGACGCCCCTTGGCGTCTGCCTCTTCGAGACGATCTACTGTCTCAAGGACCGATTTACCATCCTGCTTTACAGTCGCTGGCTTTGACGGCCTGGCTGTTGAGACCGAGGTCCTGAAGGAGAAGGGTCTCTCTCCAGAGGTCGTTCATACTTTGATCAACGCGAGGAAGTCTTCCTCGGGGAAGGTTTATTACCGTACTTGGAAGGCCTATTTTGCCTGGTGTGAGTCCAGGGGGTTTTCACCCCGCACGTACTCGGTTTCCCGTGTGCTGTCTTTCCTTCAGACGGGTGTCGATCAGCGTTTGGCGCTGGCTACGATAAAGGGTCAGGTGTCTGCGCTGGCCGTTCTGTTTCAACGTCCCGTGGCTTCCAACTCCTTGGTTGGCACTTTTATTCAGGGTGTGCGGCATCTGGTTCCTCCTAGGAGGGATCCTTTGCCCCCTTGGGACTTGAATCTCGTTCTATCTGTGTTACAACGTGCTCCTTTTGAACAGATCAGGGAGATCTCGTTGTCTATGTTGTCCAAAAAGGTCGCCTTTTTGGTGGCGATCACTTCGGCTCGCAGGGTGTCGGAACTGGCGGCTTTGTCCTGCAAGTCTCCGTACCTGGTTGTTCATTTGGATAAGGTGGTCTTGCGACCTAATCCTTCTTTTCTGCCGAAACGAGTTTCGGAATTCCATCTTAATGAGGATATTGTTTTGCCTTCGTTGTGCACGAAGCCTAAACATCCGAAGGAGGTGAGATTGCACTCTCTGGATGTTGTTCGGGCGATAAGGGTTTACCTTAAATCGACTGAGTCTTTTCGTAAGACGGACTCCTTGTTTGTTCTTCCAGAGGGTCCTCGGAAGGGCATGGCGGCTTCGGCCTCTACCATCGCCAAATGGATCAGGCAGACCATTGAACAGGCCTATGCCTTGCAGGGGAAGGTTCCCCCTGTGCCTGTGAAGGCGCACTCTACTAGATCTCTGAGTACGTCTTGGGCCTGCCGTCATGGGGCTTCTGTAGCCCAGGTGTGTAAGGCGGCGACTTGGTCGACCGTGCACACTTTCACAAAATTCTACAAAGTAGATGTTCAGGCATCGGCGGATGCTTCCTTTGGCCGCAAGGTTCTTAGTGCGGCTGTTCCATAGGGTCCCTTGTTGGGGACTCCTGGCTGTTGGGATAGTTTTTTGTATCCCCTGGTTTTTTTGTCTTTTCCTGGGTTGTTGCTCCTGTTGAGCACTTATTTTTGCTGTTGCCCAGCTGGTTTCCTTCCTTTGGTAAGGTTCCTTTCTTTGATGTGGAGACTGCGTTGCCTTTCGGCGCGGATGCGTTTCCCACCCCTCATGTTTGCACTGCTTTGGGACGTCCCCATATGTGACGAATATGAAGAGGCGGCGACTGTCGGAGGACGTAAGAGAAAACGGAATTTTTGTAAAATCTTACCTGTAAAATTCCTTTCTCTGAGTCCTCTGACAGTCGCCGCCCCCGCCCCTCTTTTGGGGTTTGAATGTATACTCTACTGCTATTCCACTAAAACTGAGATATGGTTGCAGGAAGTAGGAGGGTATTGACTGAGGGGACCACCCCTTGAGGGTGGGATATGTTAAAGCTTTATTGTTAACATATTTTGTTGCCTAGCTACTCCTTCGGAGCAAAGTCTAATACCCCATATGTGACGAATATGAAGAGGCGGCGACTGTCGGAGGACTCAGAGAAAGGAATTTTACAGGTAAGATTTTACAAAAATTCCGTTATTTCTCCTAAAAGGTAAGTGCAACCCGGAACAGATCAGAGGCTAGCCATTGTGGAATGTACTAGCCCTGACTGTCCCGGGGGTATTTTTATTAAAAAAAGTATTCCCAGGGTGGAACTCCGCTTTAAGTCTTATAAAAAAAAAGGGGTACTTTTATGTCTACTGAAAATGCTCACCTTGAGATGGTTTACACCTGAATCAGTGTGGTGCGGTTAGATTCTCAACCCATTCATTTGAATAGGTTGAAGTCGCACTGGATGGAACCAAAAGTAATGCATCTATTACTTTTAAAAACGCACATGTTGTACCATGCAATATGAAGCAGGCAAATGCACTGCATTTGTGATCTGCTTATGGGGTGGATTAGGAATACATTGACACCCAAAGCAGATCGCACACCCAGTGCGTTTTGAAGGTGGTGCAGGAAACACACACAGAACGTGGTTTTACTGCACCGTGTTTTCGTGTAAATGAGCCCTTAGACTACTTTTAATATCAATGCCAGTTTATTTATCCTGTTAAATGAAAAATCATATTTTTTCTAGTATATGTAAACAAAACATTGCCATGTAGAGTATATCAATAGATTACTTTCTTAATATTTACAAGATATATTTATTCAGCAGAGCATGTTTTCAAAATTTGTATGGAATGCTCAAAAAGGTTTATTGCTTACCATTTTCGTAAATGGGACTTTTGAGCCTACAGACACACGATGCTAGACATATAAAACTTAAGCTACCTGAGTCGAGCTGAGCCTGGATTCAAAAAAACGCTGTAAACAGGATGTGTGGGATTAGGTGCAGCTGGCCAAACTGATGACTTATTAATAGATTCTTCTACTAAGGAGAAATTCAAACACTTAGTATGTATATCTAATCATTCATTTTTCAGGAAACCACATTGCCAAATACTGTTTTTCAGTTTTCTACACTGTTTATACAGTATTTATTTTTTGCATGTCACTTGTGTTTAAATTCTCAGGTTTTTTTTTTTCCAATACGTGTAACACTGACACTATTCATTTACATTTTGGGAGGAAAAAAAAACTAGCAAACGTTGTAAATAGTGAGTTAGAAATGAAAAATGCTTTCTTGGTAAGTATATGCAGTCAGCTTGGGGAGAAGAGCAGGTTAGCATTCATAATGTTTTTATGTTTTCATAAGTCTCTGGGACTAATGTATAAAAATAGTTGTAAACTCTTATTAAAAATTGTGCGTATTGTCTATAGTTACAGTACTTCTAATAATAACTATTTATAAAAAATATAGTAAAGAGAAATTAAGCAAAAGTGAAGATGTTTTCAATAAAAACCGGGTTCCTTAATTTTCATGTACTGGAAAAATGAATCAAGGGATCAAACTGGTTTATGCTTCAGTATTTATTAGCTTCCTAAAGGATAATTTTTCACTGCTGGACCAGTTTTAATTTTTAGGCTCCGGTCATACCTGAGCAGAGTGACTTTCAAGCATTTTTATTTGAGAGTTTTTGAGTATTTTTGCAGGTGAATTACAAGCATTTTACAAGTGTTTTACAGCTTCAGGCATTTTTGTTTAACCTATGGAGAGCACTAGGGGGAGGAATTAGGGGTGAAGAGCTACTGTTTGAGAAGAAAACACACAACATAACTACAGTGCCTTGCGAAAGTATTCGGCCCCCTTAAACTTTGCAACCTTTTGCCACATTTCAGGCTTCAAACATAAAGATATAAAACTGTAATTTTTTGTGAAGAATCAACAACAAGTGGGACACAATCATGAAGTGGAACGAAATTTATTGGATATTTCAAACTTTGTTAACAAATAACAAAAATGAAAAATTGGGTGTGCAAAATTATTCAGCCCCTTTACTTTCAGTGCAGCAAACTCTCTCTAGAAGTTCAGTGAGGATCTCTGAATGATCCAATGTTGACCTAAATGACTAATGATGATAAATAGAATCCACCTGTGTGTAATCAAGTCTCTGTATAAATGCACCTGCACTGTGATAGTCTCAGAGGTCTGTTTAAAGCGCAGAGAGCATCATGAAGAACAAGGAACACACCAGGCAGGTCCGAGATACTGTTGTGGAAATGTTTAAAGCCGGATTTGGATACAAAAAGATTTCCCAAGCTTTAAACATCCCAAGGAGCACTGTGCAAGCGATAATATTGAAATGCAAGATGTATCAGACCATTGCAAATCTACGAAGACCTGGCCGTCCCTCTAAACTTTCAGCTCATACAAGGAGAAGATGCAGCCAAGAGGCCCATGATCACTCTGGATGAAATGCAGAGATCTACAGCTGAGGTGGGAGACTCTGTCCATAGGGCAACAATCAGTTGTATACTGCACAAATCTGGCCTTTATGGAAGGGTGGCAAGAAGAAAGCCATTTCTTAATGATATCCATGAAAAGTGTCGTTTAAAGTTTGTCACAAGCCATCTGGGAGACACACCAAACATGTGGAAGAAGGAAGGACAAATTGGTAGAATAGATAGGAATATAAATGGTTTTTCGTTCTATCATTTTCGAACCTCATTCTCCAGTACTCCCTGGATACCATTTCACTTTCTCTTATCACTTCCACTCACTCACTTAGGTCTTTGTCTTTCAGTTGCTAGTGGGGACCTATCTTTCACATTTTTCCTTATTTTTCTTTATTTTCTTTCTTTCTTCACACCATGCACTTTTCACTTACCACTATGACTTTTCACCATTGCAGGTATTTACTTTCCTATCTATTCTACCAATTTGTCCTTCCTTTGTCTAATAATCATATTTAGGTACATACTACTTGAGATATCATTATTCATACTTATACGACTACTACTATTCAATTCTTTTTGATGACAGATACGGAAGGACATATTATTTATTACTCCTCCTTATTACTCCATCCACCACACGCCGCCATGCTGGGCTAGGTCCGTTTGGACCCGTCAGCTCCCGGGTCAGATATATCCAGTTGCCACCCATTAGAGTTCATCATTTGTTTCCAGCATCATTGAATTGTAAGTAATGGGTCCCTTTGTTGGATTCCTTGACCTATTGGTTTATTCTTCATTTGTTCCAACATTGTCATATATATTTTTCCTCAGACATGCTCTTTATGCATCTACTCTTGAAAAAGCGAGTATAGCTTGCGAAATGCATCAGGATCAAGATGCAATATTGTATTAGCGACTATGATGTAACTTACTACTATGTATGTACTCCTGCTGATGATCAACATGTCATGTATATGAGATTGTATTTATTTTTGTCAGCATATTTACTGCAATCATGTTTACTATTATGATATTTTTATGTGCTATCAATATATGATGCTGCGGTTTAATAAACTGTTATTCATCATAATTTATTTCTTTGCATCCATCCTTCATTACCGACCCTACGTGCTCACCTCATTTAAAGTCCTGGGGCCATTCCTTGTTTTGCATATTAGTATTTTGAGACTGAGGTGTGATACAGATGACACCAGATCATGCTGTATTTTGTACAAAATAGTTTACGTCTCCATGGATCCTTTGATTGGTAAATTATGGGAAGTATTTGGAGCAAACAAGCACTTTACATGATAATGTTGAAAGACTTTCTAATATTTTTACCATTATTAGTATGGCATATGTGTTATTATCAATTATTTATGTTTTTTGAGTAAGCGCTGTAATATTTTGAAGTTATGGGAACTGGCAACCTATACAGTAATTGTTATGTAGTGTAATCAGGAGTGGTAATGGGCTGAAAAGGGTTAATGGGAAAGACATGAGAGGGAAGAATTCTACCAGACCTGGATATGTGGATTTAAAAGTTTAAATGTGCCTCAAAATTCATAAACATATAGAATTGTTAAAAAGGAATGTTTTATATTTATTAAACTTAACACAATGAATGTTAAAAAAAGGAATACATTCATAGTAAAGTGTAACAGTGCATGTATATAACATTTTGCATATTCTGTATGTGATCTGCTTTTGGATCTACGCATTTCGCTCACATTTTCGTATTCGTACTCGTAGGAATATTCATATTCGTACAGAATATGCAAAATGTGATATACATGCACTGTTACACTTTATTATGAATGTATTCCTTTTTTTTAACAATCATTGTATGTTATGTTTTAATAAATATAAAACATTCCCTTTTAAAAATTGTATATATTGTGTTTATGAATTTTGAGGCACATTTAAATCCCCATATCCAGGTGTGGTAGAATTCTTCCCTCTCATGTCTTTCCTATTTACCATTTTCAGCCCATTAACACTCCTGATTACACTACATAATGTTTACCTATCCCAGGGGAAGGTGCCATTTACTTGCCAGACAGACCATCTCTCTCCATACAATCTAGACTGTACAGTAATTGCTACCGACCATAGAATTGCACTGACTGAATTTTTGCTCGAGCATCCTAGGGGTGAATGCACAGCAGTTCCCATTTACTAACTTTGATCTTTCTAGGTAATTGCACTTTGACAGACATATTGTCTGCTTCAATAATCTGCTGTGCATGTTATTTGATGTCCGGACATTTTTTTTTTGTTTATTTGTGTACATTGTTTCGTTTTGTTTGTCATGCTCTGTATTTGTGTTACATTGTAGTAGTCAAGGCACTGGGGGTATTAGCGGAAATTTAGCAATTTTGTACTGCTTTTTGATGCAATGAAATAATGTTTTTTTAATGAGTCTGAAGCCACGCTTGTAATGTAAGTAACCACTTTTTACCCTGCATGGGGCTTTCCTTCCCTGGTACAGGGTTTCCTTTTATGTCTGTATGCTTTTGGTTAGAATGACAGCAATTAACCAATGTGTGGGCTCAACATGTGAACTATGCATACTCCATGTACCCTCTTTTTGTTTTTATTTAGCCAATTGACTTGGCATTTGACAGATAATCAAATAGGCTGTTTTGCCTGACCTGCTACTGATGACCGCTTTGTTCTCTGCAATATCAATTTGTAAAAGAGAGCATTCTGCTGTCTCTGCAATATCAGTCCATTTTTTCTTTACATCTTCAACACATGTGACTACTTATTCAAGTGTACAAACAAATGGCCACTGCCCCCACCAATAACTGACCTACACAGCAAGGAGCACATGGAAGGGCAACACATGTAAACCAAAAAGAAAACTCCCAGCTCAACTCGCCAGCCAGCCTGCTACCAACCGAATTACCTGTCTAACAGTTTTCATTAAAAACAGGGGTTTAGTTAGCACACATTTGCTGATTTTACCGCAAACTGTTAGACAGGTAATTGTTGGTAGCAGGCTGGCTTGAGCTTGGAATTTTCTTTGATTTTGTTTTACATACTTATTCAAGTGATTTCTCCTTCTAGAATACTAATTACAATTAAAAACAGTATGACTCTTAGGAATAACCAATCATTCCAAACATCCTGTAGATTTTGGAGCTTTTGTTTACACCAGACACTGGCATTATATATTGTTTTAGCTTGGAAGCATGTCAATGTTTACTGATATCAGAATTTAACATGATTTTTAGAAACATGAAAAAATGGATATTAGTTTTTGGAGACCCATCCAAAAGCAACAATTAATGGTAACTATATAAACACCAGATTCTGTATTCTGTTTGGGCCTAACATGATTCTCATTTAAACAAACCAATGATGGAAGGACTATATGGCTGATTTACTAATGGAGCTGAGAATGTTCTCAAAAAATTAGGATTCAATTAAATTATCCAGTCTTGTGCAGGGAAGAAATTTGCTTATAACATGAGTGTCTAATTGAAGTGATTCTTCACTGCTTTTTGAGTAAATATTCCGAATTCCTTTAGTAAATCAGACCCCTATTATATCTTTTAAATCGTAACGTTTTGTTTGTTTGTTTTTCAGCATTTTTTCTTCTTGGTTAAAGACTATGGGAGCTGGCTGGACATTGGCACAAGGTATATTTTTAAAAATATTTGACTTAAACAGAAAAAAATGGAAACCACACTCTCCCAGCAGCTTTGCATTCTGAATACAACTGAAGTTGTCTCAGTACTTACAATCTTTGTGAATTTAATTTGTCTGTCTTGTTCCCTTATTCTGAAATATGCAAAATCCCCTCTGCAACTTGAAAAAATGTGTTTATTTACATATGGAACTCATAGGAACAGCATGTACACAGTCAGTAAAAATTCTTTCTCAACAGCCAAAAAACTTTACAAGTATGCTAAATGGTAGAAATTGCCTTTGTGTATACAGTCACAAGAGAACTGAGAAAATACTATTTACTAAGTTTAAGATTTCACCTATGTCTTGCAATATCAAACTTGGTACAAAGGTAGAGTTGGGCTCTTGCTCATTTTTTTTTTTTTTTTTTTACATTTTTTCAGACATATAATAGTTTTTTAAAACAAAGTTTGTTTTAGTATTAAAATTAGAATATTAAAACTAAAAGTTTAATTGACTCTAACTATAAAGTTCATAGCCATACCTACTGTGTATCTGTAAAGTCTATCAAAATACCACTGGGGTCGAAGGAGATCCTAAGCAAAAATCTTTGATGGTTAGTACTTGTACAGGCATAATGTCCATTCCCAGACCCCTTCCAGCCACTACCGTGTTACAGAGATGAGGCTTGATGCTACATGGGCTTTACGTTCTGCATGGTGGAAAAGGTGGCATGCCTTCTCTTCTTTTACCATGGAAGCTGGGTAGGTTTTGGGTTTCTAGTAGCACTAGAAGAAATTTACAGGAATGCTGCAGGTATGACTATTATGTATGCACGTTATGGTCCATGTTTTTAGCCTTAAATATGTAAGCACAGGTTTGCTGTCACCTAAATTGCCAAAAAAGAGGTTCTCTAGAAAGAAAATTCTCTCGAAAGAAAAT
This sequence comes from Pelophylax lessonae, assembly GCF_965119305.1. Lineage (NCBI taxonomy): Eukaryota > Metazoa > Chordata > Amphibia > Anura > Ranidae > Pelophylax > Pelophylax lessonae. The sequence continues at coordinate 313,042,414 of NC_138772.1, read as the reverse complement.
TGTAAATACTTGCCTTTCCTACTAACAGCTCCACAGAACACCCCTATGTTGAAGAGAAACTCTTTGGAATCCAACACTTCTGGGGCAATTTCTTGGTTCCCTGCTGCATGTAGTGGTTTAGTCTGCTGTGTCCTGTAGAAACAGAAGAGTTGGTGAGAGGAACCACAGAGGGAAACAGGGTACCAGAAATCCAACACACATCGAAGTCTTGAGTACTAAAGAGTCTTCAGGCAGATGTTTCTCCTTTTTACAGGAGAATTATGGGTTTTGTCAAATTTAGATAGAGATGCTTCCTGACTCCCAAAATATAAAGCTATATGGGTTAAATCTTCTAGGAAGCCTGTGTGCACGTAAACCATTAGCTGCTTTTGCTGACCTCCTATCACTCAAGGTGAGCGGCTCATCACAATCTCCACTGCAAAATGTGTAGGTAATGGTCTGACTTATTGCACTTTGGCAAATTAGTAAAAAAACAGAAAAAACAAAATGAAGACGAAAAGAATCATTGAACTCTGGGCTGCAGCAACTTTTCTTGTTTACTAAACAGTAGTAGCATTCACCTTTTGACATATTTCACACTGACTAATTGCTGCAGCCCAGATTGAACAGATTTTCTTTTCTGATTCGTTATGTGTTTGTTCTAGGGGTGTGACCCAGAAATTATTGAACCCAAGGACAGCCAGGCAACTGGGATGTTCAGAAGGAGAATGGCAGACTATACATTTCCTTAAAGCAAACCTGTAGCATGCAAAAGTATAACATGTTAAATAATGAAAAATCTCAATGTCTAAGAGATTCTGTACCCACACATAATTCTTTCTCTTCTTCTGAGCATACCAGGAGAACCCAAGGTTCTTAACCACTTGCCTACAGTGCACTTTCACCCCCTTCCTGCCCAGACCGATTTTCAGCTTTCAGCGCTCTCACACTTTGAATGACAATTACTCAGTCATGCAACACTTTACCCATAAAAAAATTGTGTCCTTTTTTGTCACACAAATAGAGCTTTCTTTTGATGGTATTTAATCACTACTGGGTTTTTTATTTTTTGCGCTATAAATAAAAAAAGACTGAAAATATTGTGAAAAAACGCATTTTTCTTTGTTTCTGTCATAAAATTTTGCAAATTAGTAATTTTTCTTCACAAATTTTGGCCTAAATGTATACTGCTACTTATCTTTGGTAAAAATAACCCAAATAAGTGTATATTGTTTGGTCTTTGTGAAAGTTATAGAGTCCACAAGTTATGGTGCTAATCATTGAAAATGTATCACACTTGATCACACCTGATGTACTGAAGGCCTATCTCATTTCTTGAGACACTAAAAAGTCAGGAAAGTACAAATACCCCCCAAATGACCCCTTTTTGGAAAGTAGACATTCCAGGGTATTTAATAAGGGGCATGGTGAGTTTTTTGAAGTTTTTTTACAAATTGACGTATTAACAGGTTATTTCTCTCACACAGCATATGTATACTTGCAACTACACCCCAAAACACATTCTACTACTCCTCCTGAGTATGGCGATACCACATGTGTGAGACTTTTTCACAGCCTAGCCACATACAGAGGCCTAACATCCAAGTAGCACCAACCGGCATTCTAGGAGCACAAATTACACATATAATTTCCTGACAACCTATCACACTGTTGAAGGCCCTGGAGCACCAGGACAATGGAAACCCCCATAAAATGACCCCATTTTGGAAAGCAAACAGCCCAACGTATAATTTTTGTGGCATAATGAGTCTTTTGAATATGTCATTTTTTTCCACAAGTTTTTGGAAAATGTGGAAAAAAAATTAAAACGCATTTTTTTTACACAAAGCTGTCCATTTATGCAATATTTCTAACACATAGCATGTACATAGCAAAAATTGCACCCCAAAATACATTCTGCTATTCCTCCTGAGTATGGCGATACCACATGTGTAACACTTTTACACAGCCTAGCCACATACAGAGGCCTAACATCCAAGTAGCACTTTACACAAAGTTGTCCATTTATCCACTTTAAGACGGGGCCTATTTTTGACACTTGGTGTTTACAAGCTAGAATCATTTTTTTTGCTAGAAAACTACTTAGAACCCCCAAACATTATATATTTTTTTAGCAGAGACCCTAGAGAATAAAATGGAGATCGTTGCAATATTTTTTATCACACCATATTTGCGCAGCAGTCTTCCAAATGCAATTTTTTTAAAAAAAATTAACTTTTTTGAATTAAAAAATAAGAAAACAGTAAATTTAGCCCATTTTTTTCCATAATGTGAAAGATAATGTTATGCAGAGTAATTAGATACCCAACATGTCATGCTTCAAAATTGCGCACGCTCACAGAATGGCGCCAAACATTGGTACTTAAAAATCCCCATAGGCTACAATTTAAAAATTTCTGCAGGTTACCAGCTTAGAGTTACAGAGGAGGTCTAGGGCTCAAATTATTGCTCTCGATCTAACGATCGCGGCGATACCTCACATGTATGGTTTGAACACCGTTTACATATGTGGGTGGAACTTGCGTATGCGTTCGCTTCTGCGCGCAAGCTAACTGGGACATGGCGCTTTAATTTTTTTTTTCCTATTTATTTTATTTATTATTTTTTTATTTTTACACAGTTTAAAAAAAAAATGTTTTGATCATTTTTATTCCCATTACAAGGAATGTAAACATCCCTTGTAATAGAAATAATCATGACAGGTCCTCTTTATTGTGAGATCTGAGGTCAAAAAGACCTCACACCTCACAACTACACTAAAAAAGAAAAAAACAAATTGTTGAAAAAGGAAAAAAAAAAAAAGCAGCCCTTCAAACCGGTTGCTAGGCAACGAATTTTGACGTAGCTCCGGTCCTCCAAGACCATAGAGTCGAGTGAGGGCCATCTTGCCCTCACTCGACTTCCTGTCTCTGAGGATCCGGGACCGGATCGTTTTCCCCGCTGCCGGCAGGTCCAGACTATGACACTTCCACCACCATGCTTGACTGTAGGCAAGGCACACATGTCTTTGTACTCCTCACCTGGTTGCCGCCACACTCACTTTACACATCTGAACCAAATAAGTTTATCTTGGTCTCATCAGACCACAGGACATGGTTCCAGTAATCCATGTCCTTAGTCTGCTTGATTTCTGCAAACTGTTTGCAGGCTTTCTTGATCATTATCTTCAGAAGAGGCTTTCTTCTGAGATGACAGCCATGCAGACCAATTTGATGTATTGTGCGGTGTATGGTCTGAGCACTGAGAGGCTGACCCCCCACCCTTTCAACCTCTGCAGCAGTGCTGGCAGCACTCCTACGTCTATTTCCCAGAGAAAACCTCTGGATATGACACCCTCCTTGGTCGACCATGGCGAGGCCTGTTCTGAGTGGACCTTTCCTTTTAAACCACTGTATGGTCTTGGCCACTGTGCTGCAGCTCAGTTTCAGGCTGGCAAACTTCTTATAGCCTAGGCCAGTGATGGCGAACCTTGGCACCCCAGATGTTTTGGAACTACATTTCCCATCATGCTCATGCACTCTGCAATGTAGTTTAGCATCATGGGAAATGTAGTTTCAAAACATCTGGGGTGCCAAGATCTGCCATCACTGGCCTAGGCCATCTTTATGTAGAGCAACAATTATTTTTTTCAGATCCTCAGAGAGCTCTTTGCCACAAGGTGCCATGTTAAACTTCCAGCGACCAGTATGAAAGAGTGAGAACGATAACATCAAATTTAACACCCGCTCCCCATTCATACCTGAGACCTTGTAATACTAACGAGTCACATGACACCGGCAGCCAGCAATTTAGACATTAATGGCTGTGTGTTGAGTTATTTTGGGGGGACAGCAAATTTACACTGTTCTACAAGCTGTACACTCACTACTTTACATTGTAGCAAAAAGTCATTTCTTCAGTGTTGTCTGATCTGAGGAGCTCAGAAACATAGAGAGAGCTATGTAAAAGCTCCTCTTAGTGACTATTTTTACCCATTTGTTTTGCTCTTTATTTTATCAATACAGGTTAAAGCAGTACATTTTTTGCAATTTCCAGGTATTTGTTAAACAGTATTAAACATTGTAGTTACTTCTAAATCTTGCCAGTCTACCTTGGCGAAGTCTGCCAGAGATAATTTTTAAAACGTACACGAGAAAGAAAATATATGGGAGTATCATTAAAATGCATCCACAATAGGTCTTGGATTTTGCCATGATCTTTTTTTCTTCTTTTTCAGCAATAATGAATTAGATCTTAATCTTTTAAACTAGCTTTTTTTTCTATTATTTGTATTTAAATTATCCTGTAAGGACATCTGGTCGTTTAGCCTTTGTTTTACGTTATCGCTACAAGTTTTTCTCTTTCCGACACTAATATAGAGACACGTTAATGAATGTGCAGAACACTGGCTAATAATGCCTATCACCACAGCCTAAGAAACCTTTAAATGCAGGCTAATAATATCCTGTCGTGTTAGGACTACGGCTCATTAACTTTTCCATGACTTTCACTAAACAAATGGAGAAACCAGGTCTTGTGAGCATTTAGGTGCTAATATCTTTGTCACAGTGTGAGTATATTTTACTACAAATGAATAGCCTTTCATCTTTTCTGGGTCACAGTATCAGATGGTCTGGGTCTGTGCTTGAACTTTGTCTGTATGTCAATTAAAAGTGAAAGCACTACCTTTTTCTTATTTATATCCAATATTGTCAGTAAATTTGGAGTGACGTACAATTTACAGATACCTTTTCAAATATTATAATAACCTTGAAACAATATCTAAGCTGCTTCCTACTACACGTGATTTGCAGAATAATCTATATAACCAACCTTGGACATATGATGTACTCCCTAAAAAAACCTGATCAATGTTTGATTTGTATTGTCTTAGCACTTTTCTTTGTTGAGACTCAAAGCACTTAGGAGATGAGGCAGCCATCTTGAACCCACTCAGTTGAGTCAGTTCACCTTCCAGCATGTCTTTGGAGTGTGGTATGAAACCGGAGTACCAAGATTGCACAGATTGGACAATGCAAACTAAATGCAGATAGTTGGGATATGAACGGAGGACCCTGGCTCTGCAAGACAGAAGTGCAAACCACTAGACCACAGTGTAGCCATGGCTATTATCTGCAAGACAGCTGCCAAATTTCACAGCATGGTCTTCCTTTTTGCTCCAGGAGTGTCTGCAGCAGCTTCTGTGAAAAATGATGCTTCCAATCTGTGTTTCAAAGGATAATGGTAAATACAATGTAACAATATTTTTTACGTCCTATTACAGTCGCTAATTCACATGCAGACCAAAGGAATGTCTTTTGTTAAAGCAACCTCACAAGAAAAAAAAAAAGAAAAGATTAAAATAAAAATATGTACTACTTAACCCTTTTTTGTTAAAGCAGTTGTAAAGGGTAGGGTTGCACCAATACTGATAACGGTACCAGTATGCTCTGATACTTAAATACCTTCAAGTTTGCAGAAGTAAGGGCCACCTTTAACCCGGTTCACATATTTGCGAACTGGGTGCGTTTTGAATTGCATCTGATTCGCATGACATGCAGCCTTTTCAATGGAGCAAGTTCATATATGTGCAAGACAGCTGCAGCGCATTTCTAAAAAGAGTCAGGTACGATTTTGAGCATGGTTCAGGTGAGATTTCCATTGTCATACAGTTTGACAATTCCAACCTGAATTGCACCTGAACTGCTGAACAAAGTCACACCGTAATTGGTATCAATGAGTACTTGAGAAAAAGTATCGGTCTTTGAACACGATTGTAAAAAAACTGGTATTGGTGCATCCCTAGTAAAAGGTATTTTTTCTCCTCTGTGCAGTGGTGTTGCGCAGAGTAGCCCGGAACCTCTACTTCTGGGGTCTTGGCTCTTTCTTTCTTTTGGTGGTATTTGATCAACCCTGCGGTTTTAATTGTTTGCTCTATAAACAAAAAAGACAGACAGTTTTGAAAAAAAAACAATATTTTTTACTTTATGATAAAAAAAACATATCCATTAAAAAATTTAAAAAAAAAATCGAATTTCTTCATGAATTTAGGCCAATATGTATTCTGCTACATATTTTTGGTAAAAACAATCCCAATAAGCCTGTAGTGATTGGTTTGCCCAAAAGTAATAGCATCTACAAACTATGGGATATTTTTATTTATTTATTGCTAGTAATGGCAGCGATCAGCGACTTATAGAGGGACTGCGATATTGCGGCGGACATTCTGACACTAACTGACACTTTTGACACTTTTTGGGCACCAGTGACACTAATATAGCGATCAGTGCTAAAAAATATGCACTGTTACTGTACTAATAACACTGGCTGGGAAGGGGTTAAGGTCAGGGGCGATCAAAGGGTTAACTGTGTGCCTAGCCAGTATTTTTCTATACTTGTGGGAAGTGCTTTTACTAGGGGAAGAGATGGGATTTATTCCCGGCTTTGCAGGGACACACATTTCATCTCTTCCCTCCTGTCAGAATGGCAATCTGCCTTGTTTACATAGGCAGATCGCCATTCTGTCTCTCTGCCTAATGATTGGCGGGCGCCAGAGCACACACCCCCTCTATCCTTAAGTCTCTTATCATGTATAAAAAAAATGCTTTAGGCCGGAACTTAGGTGGTTAACAGCCAATGCTGCTTGCTAAATTTTATACAATAAAAACCCCCATTATCTATGTTAGGTCATAAACATTATACCAACACATCTCTCGCTCTCTTATATATATAAATATATATCTACACACAGTGCCTTGCGAAAGTATTCGGCCCCCTTGAACTTTGCGACCTTTTGCCACATTTCAGGCTTCAAACATAAAGATATAAAACTGTAATTTTTTGTGAAGAATCAACAACAAGTGGGACACAATCATGAAGTGAAACTAAATTTATTGGATATTTCAGATTTTGTTAACAAATAAAAAACTGAAAAATTGGGCGTGCAAAATTATTCAGTCCCTTTACTTTCAGTGCAGCAAACTCTCTCCAGAAGTTCAGTGAGGATCTCTGAATGATCCAATGTTGACCTAAATGACTAATGATGATAAATAGAATCCACCTGTGTGTAATTAAGTCTCTGTATAAATGCACCTGCACTGTGATAGTCTCAGAGGTCCGTTTAAAGCGCAGAGAGCATCATGAAGAACAAGAAACATACCCGGCAGGTCCGAGATACTGTTGTGGAGAAGAGTAAAGCCGGATTTGGATACAAAAAGATTTCCCAAGCTTTAAACATCCCAAGGAGCACTGTGTAAGCGATAATATTGAAATAGAAGGAGGATCAGACCACTGCAAATCTACGAAGACCTGGCCGTCCCTCTAAACTTTCAGCTCATACAAGGAGAAGACTGATCAGAGATGCAGCCAAGAGGCCCATGATCACCCTGGATGAACTGCAGAGATCTACAGCTGAGGTGGGAGACTCTGTCCATAGGACAACAATCAGTCGTATTCTGCACAAATCTGGCCTTTATGGAAGAGTGGCAAGAAGAAAGCCATTTCTTAAAGATATCCATAAAAAGTGTCGTTTAAAGTTTGCCACAAGCCACCTGGGAGACACACCAAACATGTGGAAGAAGGTGCTCTGGTCAGATGAAACTAAAATCGAACTTTTTGGCAACAATGCAAAACGTTAAGTTTGGTGTAAAAGCAACACAGCTCATCACCCTGGACACATCATCCCCACTGTCAAACATGGTGGTGGCAGCATCATGGTTTGGGCCTGCTTTTTTTCAGCAGGGACAGGTAAGATGGTTAAAATTGATGGGAAGATGGATGGAGCCAAATACAGGACCATTCTGGAAGAAAACCTGATGGAGTCTGCAAGGACCTGAGACTGGGACGGAGATTTGTCTTCCAACAAGGCAATGATCCAAAACATAAAGCAAAATCTAAAATGGAATGGTTCACAAATAAACATATCCAGGTGTTAGAATGGCCAAGTCAAAGTCCAGACCTGAATCCAATCGAGAATCTGTGGAAAGAACTGAAAACTGCTGTTCACAAACGCTCTCCATCCAACCTCACTGAGCTCGAGCTGTTTTGCAAGGAGGAATGGGCAAAAATTTCAGTCTCTCAATGTGCAAAACTGATAGAGACATACCCCAAGCGACTTACAGCTGTAATCGCAGAAAAAGGTGGCGCTACAAAGTATTAACTTAAGGGGGCTGAATAATTTTGCACGCCTAATTTTTAGCTTTTTTATTTGGTAAAAAAGTTTGAAATATCCAATAAATTTCGTTCCACTTCATGATTGTGTCCCACTTGTTGTTGATTCTTCAAAAAAAAATTACAGTTTTTTATCTTTATGTTTGACACCTGAAATGTGGCAAAAGGTCGAAAAGTTCAAGGGGGCCGAATACTTTCGCAAGGCACTGTAGGTGCTATGGATTAGGCCAAGAAGACTTTATATTATAATCAGCTTTGTTCATTTTTCATTTCAAAGGTTTACAACCACTTTTATTTTTTATTGTAACAGCTTTCAGACTTCAGTTTTAAGACAATCCCTGTAAACATGTAAATTGAAAGATTGTGCTATATAGCAAAAAGTTGTATATCTGATGCCTAAAAGTAAAGGAGCAAAATCAAGACCCAAGTCCTGTCCCACCCACTCAGCGCTTAGGTATTATGCAATCACACCCAAATAGTAATACCCACTTGAGGATGAGAAAACTATTAGTTAATCACTCACAATATTCTGAAAAAAGCTGCTGCTATACCGTCAAATAATATCCAAAAGGTGCGTATATAAACCAGGCCCATATATGCACTAGCAGCGCTAATACACTCTTATTACAAAGAGCAGCGAATATGTCAATAATTCAAATAAATGAATATAATCAGGTATGATCTTAATCAATCAACATAAATGTCCTGTTGGTAAATCAGCATGCAAAGGTACTGCAAGTCTATTTTTCACGGCAATGGAAAGATAAGAATAGTGTGGAATAGTCCCAAGACAGATCTTCCTCTATTCACCAAAATACCACCAAGAGCCTTCACCACACCGCCGTGCTCCCCTAGGTATTAAGAACGTACCCTATATACGCACCTTATGGATATCTGATACCTACATCCCAAATTTCAATGAGTAATTGGGTTACCAAAAACCCCTATTGGGGATTGGTGAATGTGGGCTAAATGGGGACTTTCTTGGTATAATACTCATGATGTACACCAACACATAGTTGATAAAAAAAATATACATTTTATTTCAAATTACAGATTTAAAAACACTTTATATAGCAAAGATAGAAAAATATAGAAAATACATATATTTAGACAATTTATGAAAATTTACAACAATTCGACAATGTGTGAACCCTCTTGTATTTGATTAGGTGGGGCCACTAGTGCTGCCACCCATATCCTTGCCCAACATGTTTCGCTAAAAAGCTTCTTCAGGGGCGAATTGACGATATAAGGGTTCAGTTGTTGTCTCCAGAATTGTCACTTGATGTCACAAATATGGTAGTATAGAGGAGGGGGCTGACCAAACTAAGATGATTAATGTATGGTCTTGGATGAGCTCCCAAGTGCCCATATTAGAGTCATGGCAGACCTGCATTCATGTGTTTATTAATTGCATTGGATTTTGCCTTTTCCCCAGGGGATCAAGACTGCTGTATTGTAATAAAGCAGATCCTCCAAACAAGACGAGTACATATAAGTATCCCAATCCTACTATGGTTGATCTTATGGTGCTCCCGCCACGAACATCCCCGCTCCTCTGGCCGCCATTGCAGCGCTCACTCTTTTTATTGCCCCAGCCCGAGTGCGTCACCTCCAATTGGAGGTGACGTCATTCCGGGTCCGGCCTCCAACTTGCGCAGTCCGATCGGAGGTGACGCACTCAGTTTGGGGCAATAAAGAGAGAAAATAGAGAGAAGTAGCTAAACAATGTTTCAGTGTTTGTCAATATCAGTGCTTCTGTCTGTTGATGAATTATTTACATGTGTGTTAACACCGTTCTAGGTTAGTCTCCCATCCCCACCTTCACAGGTGAGGTCCATCACGGATTCCAATGAGCAAAAAGAATACTGATTGGCTGCATGTCCAGTAAAATCACTAGTGAGCTATGACTAAGCAATACGGAAGCGTGAAACGCGTTAGCTGGTGATGCTGTTCCCCTCTATTTGTGTTTTTTGAAAATGTTTTTATGGACTTGCTGAAATAAAGGTGACTTTACTGGATGTGTGGCCAGCCAGTATTCTTTCCGCTCATTGGTGAGTAATTTAGGTCTAGGCATTTTGTTTAATTCGATCCCCTTGTATTTAAAAAAGATACTGACACGTTTCTCATGGAGGGCAAAGTAACAGAACCTCTGCAAAGGGCCCACTGACCCCCTCATTCTCCACTGTGCATGATGACAGTGCCACTTTAAAATATAGAAACCTTTTTTTCCTATGTTTAAAAAATTGGTGATTCATGCTCCTTCATATGGTCGAAAACATTGGTAGTCTAAATTGAAGGATTCTGCCTAGAGGTTTATCTGTAAATCAGGAGTATGAACAAAACCGAATCGTGTGAGCTACTAAGCAGGAAGTGGAGCCTGCATATGTAAAGAGCAACTATGGTTGCCCTCACATAACTACACATTGTACATAAACACAAGGCCTTTAAAACATTACCATACATTAAGCTCAAATCATTAAGCTATAATGGTCATTCTAGTCACGTTGCTGAAATTAGCATTTGTTGTGGCAAATATCACACATATTATAGCTTAGTGAATTGAGCCTATTGGTAAGATTATTTGCATTTTGATAACTTTAATCTTTATACTTAAAAAAAAAAAATCTCCTTTTAATAAACTGTCATATATGCATCTTACACAATACATACAGAGAAACTAGATCTTATATTCTGGACAAAATCTCATGCTGATACCAATACATTTATTACAGGGCTTTCAGAAAAAGAGAAACCATGCTATGTGTTACAATTTTACGTGTATTGGTCATTTTGTGCATTTCATGTACAAAACTGACCTTGCTCAAGATTTATTTTCAAGCAAGGTGTGTATTTTATATGATAAGCATTCATTCATTTATGTATATAGAAAATAATGATACTATTACTTAGTGAGAAATTAACACTTCAAACCCCTAGAATATATAGGTATACCTAGTCCATAAAACATGAAAGAAACTAGCATAACATTAAAGTAATAGCTTTAATTAGTTTATTGGAACATAGTTTAACCTTTCTGCATAGGTTAATGGATATTGAAGAGTTTTTTTCCTTGTGCCGCCATTACAGAAATATTTAATATCACAAAGAAAAGGTTATGCCTTGATAAAGAAAGTAAAAATCTAAAGAGAAAGATGGTTCTTCAAGCTACCAATAAGAAATTGAACTGCTTTTTATACTCAGGGATATTTTAACTTCCAATAAAATCCTAACAATCCACGGTGCTGTTATAGAAATTAATGAAATAATTACCATAACAAAAGAGACATATTTCAAGAACCACTCTTTCATTAGTTGGTGCCCTTTGGTACAAAGAAAGGGAAAGTTTACTATAATGTCAGTTCTTGTTTGAATAGCCTTTGACCTAGAGCCGATGTTTGTATCAGTTCTTCAGACTCTATAAAAAGTTTATAAGGCATTTACTGTAATGCATTGCACTGACCTCCTATTTGCCTCAATAGTTTGGGTTTTAGATGTCCAGCATTCTAAAGGATAAGGTTATTAACTCCCTCTGAAAGACTGGTTGGATTATAATTGTATATGGCAATAAAGTCAAAGTTATCTCCATGACCTTTCAGGTGGCTTCATTCCCAGAGATTGCTTGATAACAAGCTTAGCTCCAGCTTCAAAGGAGTTTTGTGGTGCAATTAAGAATATTTATGTCAGTGGGGTACATCTTGTAAAAATGACCTTTCTGAATGCTGTAACTGTAGCTTTTACGCCTTTTTTTCAGAAAGTTGCAACAAATCCTTTACTATTATGTATAAGGGTGTAAACTAGTACCCTCTAAAATGACACATGATGTATAATGAGTTAAAATCTGTCAACTACAAAAGTTATTACAATTTAAAGTAAATGTAAAGTCAAAGTGTTAAAAAAAAAATAGAGTAGGGAAATGTTAGAACCCTTTTCATATTTTTGTTGCAGTCTGTGTTTCAGTTTGGAGTTTCCTCTTTACTTCATGGATACAATGGAAAGCAGGAGGAAACTTCTTGAAATTTGGGAACATAACCCCCCTTAGTTGTCACCAGAACAGGCATCCCCCATTTCAAGTCTTCCCTTTTTTTCTTGTGACAACTTACTTTTGGTTGTAAATAATGTATATATGCTGGTGCGCTGCTAGGGCTGGCTGGCGGTAATGGAGCCAAAGATGAGAGATGATAGACTTAATGATCTGGAATTGCTGCTACCACCCGTAGGCTGAACCTCAAACCTAAATAAAAAAGTATAATAATGTGATGAAGATGTGATATTACTTTTAGTTGTGCTGACAATAGTGTGGACACAAACAGCAGACAAAAAATTGCAATGTTGCCAACCCTATCACTATAATAAACCTCTATTTGCAATCTGTCTATTTCTAAGGCCATTTCCGGAGGGTAGCGCCTTTCCAACATTCCTGCAACCAATCAGATGCAGCCCCTGTCAGTGTATTTTGTAAGCAGTCAATATACAATAGCTGCAGCGGCAGATTCGTCCATCGTTGCTGTATAGTGGGGATAGAGGAATTAGTTAGCCTATAGGGTTGGAGTTAAATGAAAATCTGACCTGTGTTTTACCCCCATCCTTAAAGTGATAATAAAGGCTTGGCTTTTTCTTAAAAAAAGTATTAAACATGTCATACAGTGCTTACCTGCTCTGTGCATTGGTTATGCACAGAGCAGTCCCAATCCTCCTCTTCTCAGGTACCCCACCGACGCTCCTGGTCCTTCCCTCCTGCTGAGTGCCACCTGAGCAGGCTTGCTACCAGGCCTCCTCTCTCTCCTCATTGGCTCACTGGCTGTAAATGACAGCAGAGAGAGCCAGTGGCACCTGCTGCTGTCTCATCCTAAGAGGAGTGGGGGTCCCTGGAGAGCCGAGGTTCTCGTGCACATCGCTGGATCAAGATGGGACTCAGGTGCGTATTAGGGGAGGCTGGGGTCGATGCTGCACATAGGTTATTTATCTTAATACATAGAATGCTTTAAGGTAAAAAAGAAACCTTCTGCCTTTAGAACCACTTTAAATGAACTGTAGGTTAGGCTAGTCACAGATGGCCAGATGCCTCACCAAGAATCAGAGGTGGTGGTCTGCTATTCTCAGTTACATGTGACTCGCAGCTCTATTCCTCCCAACTCGACCACTGAGTGAATGTGAAGCTGTGGCAGTCTTGCTCTGTCTTCTTTGTAGAATAGGAACAAAGAGATTTTCCAACAAGCTCCAAAAACTCTTTGTGTGATGATGAGACTATAAGCAAATATGATAGAAACACATCATATCCCCCTCTAGAGAAACCCTGTGTAACCCATGTTTCTACTTCTTTTTTTTTTTCCTACAAGCAAGGCATCTGCATTCACAGATAAGTACTCAACCTGGTATGCAGTACATAGTAACCAGTAAGATTCTTAGCACAATTGCATGCACACTCACTGTGTGTATATATATATATATACTGTATGTATGTATGTATGTGTGTGTGTGTGTGTATATATATATATATATATATATATAGCTCGGAGCACTTTTTAATCAGAGTAAAGCATCAATTCAAGTAAACTCCCGGGATATTCATCTGGTCAGTTAAGTAGCAGAGGGGGCTGTTCATCAGTTTCAACTGCTTTGGTGTTAATGAGATTAACAACAGAGGCACTAGATGGGCAACAATGAGAACACCTCCAAAATAGGAATGGTTTTACAGGTTGAGGCCACTGACATTTTGTTTTCCTACTCATATTTTCTGACTGTTTTTCACTAGTTTTGCACTTGGCTAGGGTCAGTGTCACTACTGGTAGCATGAGGCGATACCTGGACCCTATAGAGGTTGCACAGGCAGTCCAACTCCTCCAGGATGGCACATCAATATGTCCCATTGCCAGAAGGTTTATTGTGTCTCCCAGCACAGTCTCAAGAGCATGGAGGAGATTCCAGGAGACAGGTAGTTACTCTAGGAGTGCTAGACAGGGCCGTAGAAGGTCCTTAACCCATCAGCAGGACGGGTATCTGCTCCTTTGTGCAAGGAGGAACAGGATGAGCACTGTCAGAGCCCTACAAAATGACCTCCGGCAGGCCACTGGTGTGAATGTTTCTAAACCAAACAATCAGAAACCAAATTCATGAGGGTGGCCTGAGGGCCCAACGTCCTCTAGTGGGCCTTGTGCTCACTGCCCGGCACCATGGAGCTCTATTGGCATTTTCCACTGAACACCATAATTGGCAGGTCCGCCACTTGTGCCCTGTGCTTTTTACAGACGAAAGCAAGTTTACCCTGAGCACATGTGACAGACGTAGAAGGGTCTGGAGAAGCCGTGGAGAATGTTATGCTGCCTGTAACATCGTTGAGCATGACTGGTTTGGTGTTGGGTCAGTGATGGTCTGGGGAGGCATATCCATGGAGGGACGCACAGACCTCTACAGGATAGACAATGTTACCCTGACTGCTATTAGGTATCAGGATGAAATCCTTGGACCCATTGAACAGACCCTACACTGGTGCAGTGGGTCCTGGCTTCCTCCTGGTGCATTACAATGCCCGGCCTCATGTGGCAAGAGTATGCAGCCAGTTCCTGGAGGATGAAGGAATTGATGGCACACTTGTCTGACTTAAATCCAATAGAACACCTTTGGGACATTATGTTTTGTACATTCGAGGCCACCAAGTTGCACTGCAGTCTGTTCTGGAGCTCAGTGATGCCTGGTCCAGATCTGGTATGCAGTACATAGTAACCAGTAAGATTCTTAGCACAATTACATGTACACCATACCCCGTCTCATTAGGAGCATGCCCCAATGTTGTAAGCCTGCTGCATTATTTTTATACTTTGATTTTCGGGGTGTCTTCAAATTCAGCCCTCTGTAGGATGATCATTTTAATTTCCATCAAACGATTTGGCATCCCTTTTCGTTCCTAACGCATTACCGATTCCATCAGTATAGATATCCAGCATCCTATTTTTCCCCATTGAGATCTGATGTGATTTCAAAGTGTTCCTTTAATTTTTTTGAGCAGTTTGTATATATATATATATATATATATATAGTGCATTGCGAAAGTATTCGGCCCCCTTGAACTTTTCAACCTTTTGCCAGATTTCAGGCTTCAAACATAAAAATATAAAACTGTAATTTTTTGTGAAGAATCAACAACAAGTGGGAAACAATCATGAAGTGGAACAAAATTTATTGGATATTTCAAACTTTGTTAACAAATAAAAAACTGAAAAATTGGGCGTGCAAAATTATTCAGCCCCTTTATTTTCAGTGCAGCAAACTCTCTCCAGAAGTCCGTGAGGATCTCTGAATGATCCAAAGTTGACCTAAATGACTAATGATGATAAATAGAATCCACCTGTGTGTAATCAAGTCTCGGTATAAATGCACCTGCACTGTGATAGTCTCAGAGGCCCATTTAAAGCGCAGAGAGCATCATGAAGAACAAGGAACACACCAGGCAGGTCCAAGATACTGTTGTGGAGAAGTTTAAAGCCGGATTTGGATACAAAAAGATTTCCCAAGCTTTAAACATCCCAAGGAGCACTTTGTAAGCGATAATATTGAAATGGAAGGAATATCAGACCACTGCAAATCTACGAAGACCTGGCCGTCCCTCTAAACTTTCAGCTCATACAAGGAGAAGACTGATCAGAGATGCAGCCAAGAGGCCCATGATCACTCTGGATGAACTGCAGAATTCTACAGCTGAGGTGGGAGACTCTGTCCATGGACAACAATCAGTCGTATACTGCACAAATCCGGCCTTTATGGAGTGGCAAGAAGAAAGACATTTTTTAAAGATATCCATAAAAAGTGTCGTTTAAAGTTTGCCACAAGCCACCTGGGAGACACACCAAACATGTGGAAGAAGGTGCTCTGGTCAGATGAAACCAAAATCGAACTTTTTGACAACAATGCAAAGCGTTGTGTTTGGTGTAAAAGCAACACAGCTCATCACCCTGAACACACCATCCCCACTGTCAAACATGGTGGTGGCAGCATCATGGTTTGGGCCTGTTTTTCTTCAGCAGGGACAGGGAAGATGGTTAAAATTGATGGGAAGATGGATGGAGCCAAATACAGGACCATTCTGGAAGAAAACCTGATGGAGTCTGCAAAAGACCTGAGACTGGGACAGAGATTTGTCTTCCAACAAGACAATGATCCAAAACATAAAGCAAAATCTACAATGGAATGGTTCACAAATAAACATATCCAGGTGTTAGAATAGCCAAGTCAAAGTCCAGACCTGAATCCAATCGAGAATCTGTGGAAAGAACTGTGAAACAAACACTCTCCATCCAACCTCACTGAGCTCGAGCTGTTTTGCAAGGAGGAATGGGCAAAAATTTCAGTCTCTCGATGTGCAAAACTGATAGAGACATACCCCAAGCGACTTACAGCTGTAATCGCAGCAAAAGGTGGCCCTACAAAGTATTAACTTAAGGGGGCTGAATAATTTTGCACGCCCAATTTTTCAGTTTTTTATTTGTTAAAAAAGTTTGAAATATCCAATAAATTTCGTTCCACTTCATGATTGTGTCCCACTTGTTGTTGATTCTTCACAAAAAATTACAGTTTAATATCTTTATGTTTGAAGCCTGAAATGTGGCAAAAGGTCGCAAAGTTCAAGGGGGCCGAATACTTTCACAAGGCACTGTATATATGTATGTATATATATATATATATATATATATATATATATATTTACATACATACATACATACACACAGTATATATATATATATATATATATATATATATATATATATATATACACACACAAACGCTCACATACACACATAATGTAGGGCACTGGCTGGCCAGTATTGTGAATGGTGTATATACAGTATGTCACCTAGGTTTCTCTTTCAAATATGGTGAGGGTCTCCAGGGCTTATGACTGATAGTGAGAAAATGGTAAGAAAAAGGAGAAAGCAAACTTTCAATTTTTTTCAGAATCTTAGTTATGTTTTGGGTCCTGGAGCCTTGAGACTTTGTAGCGCTTTGGGGGGGATAAAGCAATAAATTCCTAGGTCCACATTTTACTAGATAGCAAGATCTCAAATTATTCTCAGCTGTGTAAAGGCCTTTGTACAAATGAGCTGACAGTTACTCAGGTCTCTATATCTCTTACTCTGTTTATTGTGAGAGACTGCTGCTGCGTTAAAAGGCTGGCTGCCAACAGAGTACTAAAAAAGGTACAAAAGCTGCCTGTTTGTATTAGGATACCTAATAGGGAGAATCCAGGTAATCCGGAACGGATCTGAATTTGTGGCTGGAACTTGCAGATGTTTTGTTTTGTTTTATGCTAGGACTTGTTGTAAAAAGTCCTCCTGCACTGAAACGGTTATTGTTTGCTGCCTTACGAAATAAACGTTTAGGATAAACCCACTTGGACTGTTCCTGGGTATAAATGTTTGGTGCATAGTTTACTAATGCCACTATAAATTGAGCCAGACCCACTTATTATATCCTATATTCAGTAAATTGGAAATATGGTCCATGCAAAGGTAATGCAGTCCATATGTATAATTTGAAACATAAAGCACACCAGATTTGATATGCACACAATGATAACCTGTTTGTGTATGGTCGTACAAGTAAGCTAATTCTAAAAGATATATAGAAAAAGGTAGAAGCAAGCAATTATTCCAAAGGAATTCATCACTTATTAAGAATTGGATGGTATAAAATGAAATTACTGAGGAAAATTAGATAGATGGGAAACAGAATAGCGCACATAATGTAAACAAATGCTCTTAATCAAAAACAGATGTAAATAATTAGTTTAAAATGTAATCATTAGGGATGACTGTAAATAGACATTAGATTACACAATGAAAGAGAAAAAGCTTTTACAATATTTATTGGCCTTGTCTAATATTATAGTGTAACCTAAATATTTGGAAAACAATGCACTCCCTGTGTAAGAGGATATTTTGTTTCGGCATCTGTTTAACAGTCATTGTGACAGCTAATTTGAAAATCTCTATGCCTAATACAAACCAAAATTATAAATAAAAAAGCAAGTAAAAAGAGAGTGAAAATCACAGAAAAACAATTGCGGTAAATCCCCTTTCCCTTGAAAGTAATATAACATGTAAAAAGGTGTTGCTCACACGGGCTTCAACTTGTATAAGAGCAGTGTATATTGCTGCAGAGCTGTAGGCCCCTTTCAAAAGTCCTGCATGCTGCATCTTTGGTGCAGTTTTTCAAAAGCGCACCTTCCATTGTAAGTCATCGGGAATGCATCAAATGCACATCAGTGTGAAAAGGCTTTAAAGAAAGGTTTGTTGAAGCCTTTAAAGTGCCATACTTCTCCAGTTTAAAACAAGCTCCTGAGCAATAATGTATAAAAATACTTATGCGCTACTATATAATCAGTTGCCCTTATTTTCCCAGTGAACAGCCACAACAATAAATGAGTGAACTCAAACACTGCACTTTTTCAACAATTAATGTGTATCAAATCTGTATCAAAAATATGAAAAGAAATATAAATAAAAGTAGTGCACCTATCTTAAACACAATAACCACATGCAGTGAATCCCTACAGCAAATTTGCAAACAAATCTATAATATATTATAACCAAAAAAAATTCCTTATATTGCACAAATATATATGGTTCACATCCAGTGCCGATATCCAGAGATAAATGACAAAACAAAGTCCAAAAAATGATTTATCCAAAAACACCTATTGAATGATCCCACAATAAGTGAAAAAAACTCTTTCAGTAGACTTTTATTCTCTCTTAGTGACAAAATACCATTTTGTCATCACTGTCATTGTTATGTCTATGACTATCTTCTTGATGCTCCTGAATGGATTGGTTCAGTATCTTACTACAAATAAAATAGAGACTGGGAAAAACAGAAAACACCATGCCTCCTGACACAGAGAAAAGATTCTACTAAACGTGAATGGTTCATAGGTCGTGGTCACTGTTTACATACACCAATCTTACCTCATAGTATGGTATTTCATAATCAACTTTGGATTGAATGCTATGTATGGCACTACCTAGATACTAAGTTCACCATTCTACTAATGAAGGCAAATCAACTGTTGTATCAGTTGTCCCCTACTCTGCAAACTCCTTGAAGTTAGCCCATTTGGCATACAGTATGGAAAATGTATCATCTACCCGCAGCTTTCTTGTTTGAGCCAAAATATCCTGCTTATACAGTATAACCAATGGCATCAGTATGTTTTGCAACAATAAGATTGCAAAGGTCTTGAGAAAGCTTTTCGCTTGACCCCTCATGAGATGTTTCTTTTGTGACTACTTGGTAATGTGACACCTTTTATAGGCCATGAGTTGAGACTGACCCAGCTGATATCAATTTGCACTGACAAGGGGCAGGATTGCTTTCTAATTACTGATAGATTTCAGCTGGTGTCTTGGCTTTCCATGCCTTTTTGCACCTCCATTTCTTCATGTGTTCAATACTTTTTCTCAATCCATTTTGTTAATCCATTTTATTACACATAACTTAATTTCTGAACTTATTTGTTTTGGTTTCTTTGAATGTATAGATTGCATGGGTTGTTACTGACATGTGGTAAAAATTTAATTTAAATAGTATCTATAGAAAAAATGGTGATGTGTTCAATACTTATTGTGCCTTGACTACTTTGACTACCATGCTGTCTTTATGGTGAATTCAGTCACATGCTCTTGAAGAAGGATTCCCGAAATGCATCAAGTCCACATGTGAACTGTTATCTGAATTTTTGCATGTTGTGAACCCCTATGGCTCCATTCACACCTGGGCGTTTTCAGCTCCAAAAACGCTCAAAAGAAACGCTTCCAAAACGCCCAACAAGTAAAACCCCATTCATTTAAATGGCCCCTGTTCACATCTGAGCGTTTTGCAAAACGCCTGTAGCTGAAAAAAGTACATGAGCTTCTTTTTTTTTTAACATTTTCGGCCAATTTGTTTTATGCTACATATGTTTGGTAAAAAAAATTGCAAAAAGCGTATTTTGATTGGTTTGCGCAAAAGTTATCGTGTTTACTAACAAAGGGAAAGATTTTTGTAATTTTTGTTGTTTTTTTTAAACGCGTAATGGCGGCGATCTGCGATTTTTTTGTGGTACTGCGACATTGGGGCGGACAGAACGGACCCTTGACTGACATTTATGACACTTTTGGGGTTACCAGTGACATTTCTACAGTAATCAGTGCTATATATATGCACTGTTACTGTAAAATTACACTGGCAGTGAAGGGATTAACTTTATTTGAGAGGGAGGGGCTGTGTGTGTCCCTGGGGGCGTGATTCTAACTGTGATTGGCTGTGGCTTGAGCTGTAGGAACACTGATCAACGGTCCTACATAGTAGAACCGTATGATCAGTGTTTCTACACAGGGGAGAATGACAGGCAGCTTGTTTACACAAGCTGCCTGCCTTTCTCCCTCTCCCCCGACGATCGCAGAGTGAGCGGCGGACATCGGGTCCGCCGGTCACACGCGCGGGGGGGGTCCGTGACCGCGCGGGTGTGCGCCGCCGGCGGCGTGCGCTTGCTCCCCACAGCCTCACAGGCTAGTGACGTATATATATACGTCACTTTGCCTGTGAGGGGCTGACCGGCGGTCGGCAAGCGGTTAAAGCTCGTTCATTTCTATAAGGATGCAGACAGTGCAGGTTTTCCAATTGCAACACTGAGATTGCGCCAGGTGGTTATAATGAAGGCATTAATGTAACAAACAGTGCTGTCTTCCAAAAATTGTGTGAATTCTCCACATTTGTCGAAAACCGCCTGCTGTTTTTTTTTTTCTTTCAATGAAAGTGACACTTTCAGTAATCACTGTAAAAATATCTTAAAATATGCGCTGACTCAAAATACACTTTACTTTGGATTTATTGTTTACACTGTTTGTAAATTTTAAAAAACTGAGCCTAATTATTGTTTTTTAAAAATGTTGTACTTGCTAACATAATTTTTATTTCTCGTTAACAGCATCAGTCATTATGTCATTGTGATGTCTATGACTATCTTCTTGATGCTTCTGAGTGGATTGGTTCAGTATCTTACTACAAAGAAAATAGAGATTGGCAAAAAAAGAAAACCCCATGCCTCCTGACGCAGAGAAAAGATTCTACTAAACGTGAATGGTTCATAGTTCGTGATCACTGTTTACATACACCAATCTTACCTCATAGTATGGTATTTCATAACCAACTGTGGATGGAATGCTATGTATGGCACTACCTAGATACTAGTTCACCATTCTACTAATGAAGGCAAATCAACAGTTGTATCAGTTGTTCCCCTACTCTGCAAACTCCTTGAAGTTAGCCCATTCCGCATACAGTATGGAAAATGTATCATCTACCCGCAGCTTTCTTGTGTGAGCCAAAATATTCTGCTTACAGGTCCCCTTTCCCCCCCCCCCCCCCCCTAAGATATGTGTTAGGGAAGACCTGTGATATTTAATAATGTAATAATGTCTACCCAAAGTGAATTTGTTATTATCTATTGGATGTTGGCATACTCTTACATTTATCCTTTGGCTTCAGACAAAGGATATTGGATTCCGTTGTCTCTCTACCTTATAGTGTCCATCGCTAATCTTATAAGCATTTGGCCAAAGAAAGACATTACCTATGTGCTGAAATCTCTAATGTGATGTAGATTGGATTCTGACTTTTTTTTTTTTTTACTATTTCTCAAAACGTTGGGGGGAGAAACTTAGTAGGAATGTTTTGTCATTTAGAGAAAAATGGGCTGATTTACAAAAAAAAAAAAATGAATAAACAATTTGGGCTAAATACTCAGAGAAACAAATCAGGTTCTCTGAGTATGAATCTATTCCAGCAGTGACTATGCATAACTGGGATTATTGAATGTTCATCAATTTCCCAAGATTAAAACAGGTAAAATGCATTGAAGACCAGAATCATGCGGAAAGCTGCCATAAGAAAAAGCGATCTTCAGCTGATTTGAATTGGCTCATTTTTTTCAAGTGAAAATACCCGAAAATTGTAAGGGTACCACAAGGTAGTATGTAGGTTAAAAATAGGTGTTTAGGGAAACAGGTTAAAATGCAGCCAAATAGCAAATCTTCACTTTGATAATACGCAGCTGATATGAGCTTCCACAGGCTGGCATCCATCTAAGATTGTATTATAAGTTCTGGGTAAATTTGCCTGTAAAACAGGTGTTTGATGGTGGTGGTTCTTAAAAATATTGCTCATACTTTGTGTATTTTTAAATAAAACAATATTTATATAACTTTTCATTGAAGTCCTATTGCTTGATTTCTTAAAGGTGAGACATTCACTGAGTGTTTTCTTAATTATGGCTGTTGGTCTACTAGAAACACTGTTGGGTTTACTAAGTGAAGAAATGCAAAAAGCAATTATAATGTGCAGTGTCCCATAGCAGCAATAAAGTTTTGCTTCAGTGAATCAGATCAGTGGAAAATAAATTCTAATTGGTTGCTAAGGGTTAATTCAGTTTGTTCTTTGCTTTATGGAATTAACATAAATTACTGTTTTAAAATCTTTGAAAAAAAAAGGAAGTGTGTGTTTCTATTTGTTGGGATAAGTTATTCATAAATCCTGCTATGCTTTGAAATACTGTTGCTTAAAAAAAAAAAAAAAACGATAATAAAGATTATGCTGGTCATACACATATTGGGCATTGCTGACAATGTACCTGTCAAGATAGCAATATGGGAGTGGCCAGTGCTGACATATTTGTGAAGGTGAATGCTCCAGGGCTGTCATCTTTATATTATTTTTATATAGTATATTAGTATATATTATTATTGAGGAATCTTTGACCTAGAAAAAGTATGTCCTTGACAAGTATCTTCACACCTAATATGGGTGTTCAAGTTCTACCAGTGACCCGCTAATTTGCAAAGCAAGGAAGACCCATTCAATATGTTTATTTTTAGTTCCAAGAAAATGCAGAGTTTAGGTGCACACAATACTGTCTGCCTATCGGCCATATAGAAACTACTTAAATCGGATAATTACCTGGCAGAGGGAGTTAAGTCAAGTCCCACATAGAAATTTGTCTCTTATAGCATAGGGTGGGAAGAGAATTCTTATTCAGGTTTTTACCTATGTATATGGTAATAGCACAGCACTAATCACTCACTACCTATCAGATTTGTCCAAACATGCATGTATGGCCTCCTGTGCTTGAACTGTATTATACTTTCACATTTTTAATGTATAGATCTCTTAACGCGAAACAATAATGGTGTTGGGTCATTTTTTATGTTTTATTTTTTCATTAAAATGTGTATATTAATTTCCATGTTGAATTTTAATTATTTATATTCTACTCTTATTATTCTGAATGATCTTGAAGTTTGTAAACTTATTTTGTGAAAATCCCCACACATTTGCTTCCACATCATCACTATGCCCTGTGAATAGATGCTGCTGTGTCACACATTTCACAGAGTCTGCCTTCTGAGCTAGAGGGGTGCTGAAAGGAAGATTTTCCACTAGATAATCTCGCTCAGAAGCCATGGTACCTTCCCATACTAGAAAACTGCTTTCAAACATATTTTCCTGCATTGCCCAGGAGCTGCTGGCACCATTTCCTTGATTTACTCCCCCCTCAGCTCTTGCAGTACCCAAGCCTCACTATCCTATGTACATACAGTAAATAGAAACGAGACCTATATCTCATTGACTTGGTGGATTGGAGCAAAGCCTGGTCAAGTATTACAAAGTGCTCCTTTAATACAGCTATTCTGGAAGCAGCCTATAAGCTACTACTCAGCTGGTATTGGGTCCCAGCCCGCATCGCCAAATTTAACCCATCCTACAATGATAGATGTTTCTAGGGATGTGGCAAACGAGGAGACAAACTTCATATGTGGTGGTCCTGCCCCCCGTCTGGTGGGATTTTGGTCAAGGGTCTTTGGACTGTTGTTCACTCTCTTCCATATATCTATTCGTAAATATGCTAAATTAACGCTGCCCCATCCCAGGCCTCTTATCTTACCAGCAGAAGCTGGCCGCATATCTATTCATAGCTGCTAAACGATAAATAAATAACCAGGGCCTTGAAAAAACGGCTGTTTAATTTGCTGAAGTGAAGAGCATCCTGATGACTTTCATGATCAATGAGAAGATAAGTAGTATCCTCCATGACTCTCACAATTAATTTCTCAAGGTGTGGGCCACACGGTGGTCTTATGCTCTCCCAACTCTGCATTTGACCAGCCTGGGCCTCTCTAATTGACTTTACCCGTCTCAGGAAACTTTCCCCTTCTACCCTTTCTCTTTGGTCTCCTTCCCTTGTCTTCCCTTTCATCTCTCTCCTCCTCCCCTGTTCCCTGAACCCCTGTCCCTTTTTTTTTTTCCTATCCCTACCTCCTCCCTATCTTCACTGTTCACAGCCCCTGTTCCCTATGGCTCAGGCATCCTTTGTTGAGTCCGGACCCTCGTCAGAGGGTTACTGTTGATCAAGTGTGTATACTTTAAAATACATTCCAATTGTGTGCTTGTTCACGCTGTTTTGTATTGAGCCTACTGTTAATATCCCGTGCGTGGGTATGTTGCAACTGTATTCTTTTTATATTGTACCAGAAAGGAAGGTTTTCCAGGAGGCGGAGTCAGTACAAGAAGCACTGCTTACAGACAGCAAGGTACCATGGTAATTGTAGTCCTTTAGAAACTGAAAGTGAACAGCAGAGAAGAAGCTGCAAAGCATGCAGGGGCAGCCTTGATGTCGTGGGGAGGTGGCCAGCAGGCAGGCTGGAGATTTTTCTCTTTCAATAAGTTTTATTGCAGGGTTTTAAACATTATGTAAAAATATAAACAATATAAAATAAATGTCAACAAGAGGATGGACCCTCAAAAGTGATCAATGGCCTGATCATAACAACCAGAGTACATCTAAAACAGAAAAGTCAGGCCTAGCAAGCAGGCTCTGAGTCCCGCACAGCTGCCTAATACAAAACATCAAGAAATGGGAAAAGTTTAAAAGTAACATTACAATAAAGCTGAAGGTCACACATAACTCAAGTACTCAAAGCGTGATTAGGATTAGAGAGACTTTATAGTCAGGCAGGAGATTTTTCAAGCAAGCTTATATCGGATCGTCAAAATTAACTATTGTGTGTATACAATGCTGTTGTTATATAATGAAAGTGTAAGCTGTCATACTAAGTGCTTTGTATTCGGAGATCATGGGTTTGAATTACCTAAAGGTGTAGAGTATGTGCACTAGGTTTATTAAATGAGGTAAGGCTTTGCAGACTTTATTTATCCAATAATGTGCAAGCAAAATCCTGTTTTTTTTTTTTTTTCCTTGCACTTAATTGCGTATTCTTTAAAGAGTGAATTTTCACCTCATTCACTACTCTTTTACTAAACCAACTCCAGTAGCTGCGTTTCTCTTTAGGTCCATTAAAGGGCACAGCTTTTGATTGAAGATTATTCTGAATCAGTAGGTTATATCGCCCAATAACAGGATTAGGCCTCCAGGTGCAAAAACAGATTTAATTTTTTCTTTGCAGTTACACCAGCCAAGCCAACATGCATTGGTGTTTGTTGATTTGGATCAAGACCCACCATACAAGCCCTGCTCTACTCCAGACAGTGGCAGGCCTTCAGGCTTTCTGCACTGGAACTCATATGACCGATAGTGTTGGTTCCCTTGTCACAGTATCCCTCATATAGGCTGCAGGGCCCTGGATTTCCAGATCCTGGAAGCTTTCTGAAAAGCTGTTATTGCTCTCAAACCTTTACCTGTCTGTTTTAGTAGCCCATTTTTTCCCTTCCTATTTTATTTTATTTTAATGCTTTCACACGGCCTGTCTCGTCTGTTGGCCGGGTGCAACTGGTTCTCTACTGTGCAGGCACAGCTGTTCCTTCCATAACATTACTCCTCCAGTGACTTCTTATACAAGAAATGGAAGCCTAATAAGGTGTTTGTATTACCAAAATGCTTTTCTGTCTGTTACCCTTTTGCAAGTGAGTTTGTCAACAAGTGGCCCGGTGGTGAATCCACTGGTCTGCAGATCAGACTTCTAAATCAAATAAATCTTTGACTGAGCTTCTTTATGTGGGCAAATGCCTTTTCAGTGGCACTCTAGATAACATCAATAGGAATCTTCTAAAAACAGAAAACAGGGATCAGGAGAGAGAGAGCGCTACCGTCTAAGTGTAGTAGTGGTAGGAAAATCGATAAAAAAACTTGATGATAAGTATTGCACTTACATAAACATGGATAAATCGCAGCATATCAATATATATGCTTATTAAAGACATAAAAGAACAGCAGCTTCTTAATTGATGGATAAAAAATTATAAGGAAGAAGAGAGAGGGGAAGCACACCACTCTCAGTGTAGTATTATTAAAAAGTAATATAGAAAAATGGAGATCCGCTCACATAAAAATTGTGTAACACAGGTCTTACTCAAGGCATTCCAACAGATGGCATCCTTCTGATGATCCCCAATAGAGATGAATGGAGGGTGGATAAGGAGCTGTTCTGGTGGATGGTATCATCAGTAGATGTAGAGATGAGGTGGCACAAAACCAAAACGAAAAACCAAAAGGAGTGTACTACTTTAACGTGTTTGTAAACCCTCACCTTGTAAAAAAGTCTATTAAGTTTTAAAATAGAAATGAAAGGCAAAAAAATTGTGTATAGATATAAAAATTCTGAATACCTTTCTCCCCCTTTTTTATTTTTTTAAGTGATCACATTCCCTCAGCTTCATGGGGCGGGAGGCTTGTCAGGACAAGTCTGATCATTGGAAGAGAACTGGCTGCGTTCCCAGCACTGCTAGAGAACTGACCACAGTGTATTCTCCTTGTTAGTGTGGTCAGTTTTTAATAGGAAAGCAGAGGAACTAGCAGGAACATCAGGGACACTCAAAGGAAGTAATACAAAGAGAACACAATATTTTTTTTTTTTAATGCAAGCACATGGCACAACAGGCACATATCAGAAATTTGAAATGTTGGGTTTACATATTCTTTAAGTGTAGTATTCTAAAATTACAAAAATAAAATTACAATGAACTCACATGTAATTGAGTAAAGCAACAGGCAATATACCAAGCAGGTGGCAATACAGTATATCATGAGTCCCAATGGATTGTCAGTCCTGGTTGGTCATAGGTGAATAAGAATAGCAAGAAGCACTATGGTCTCTCATATGATGAGAACCAGGAAGAACCCACACTAGTAGCTATCATTGGAGGCCATTGTTGATCGCAAGGAAGCAAGATCTCTGGCCGGGGGGGGGGGGCAGCCCATAATGATGTCACACATCAAGAGTGAGTGGGCAGGGCTACACGTCTTGCGGCAGTGTCCTCTTTCTCAAGCACACCCACTTCAGTGAAATAGAGCAATTTATGGGTGGGGGGGGGGAGGCTGCATGGGCAGGAGTTGCTCCAGAGAAAATGGCCTACAGGAGGGGGGTAAAAGCTAGATGGACAAGTTGCACTAAGGGGCACAGCAAGCCTGATCTCAATCTCCGTAAATTACTATTTGCGGAAAGACTCCAGAACACCCTTAACCACTTGCCGACTGCCTAACGACAATTTACGTCGCCAGTCAGCCCCTCACAGGCAAAGTGACGTAGATCTACGTCGCTAGCCTGTGAGGGTCTAGGGAGCGAGCGCGCGCCACCGGAGGCGCGCTCCCGCGTGGTCACGAACCCCCCCCCCCCCCCCCCCCGCGCGTGTGACCGGCGGACCCGATGTCTGACGGTCACTCTGTGATCGCCGCTGCAGAGGGAGAAAGTCGGGCGGCCGTTGATCACTGTTTCTACAGCTCAACCCACAGCCAAATACAGTTAGAATCACGCCCCTAGGGACACACACAGCCCCTCCCTCTCAAATAAAGTTAACCCCTTCACTACCAGTGTCATTTTGCAGTAACAGTGCATATGTATAGCACTGATTACTGCAGTAATGTCACTGGTAACCCCAAAAATGTCAGTCAAGGGTCGAATCTGTCCGCCGCAATGTCGCAGTACCGCAAAAAAATCGCAGATCGCCGCCATTACGCGTTAAAAAAAAAAAACAACAAAAATGACAAAAATCTTTCCCTTTGTTAGTAAATGCGATAACTTTTGCGCAAACCAATCAAAATACGCTTTTTGCGATTTTTTTTTACCAAACATAGGTAGCATAAAACAAATTGGCCGAAAATGTTAAAAAATGTTGATTTTTACATTTTTTTGGGGGGGAATTTCATATAAATAAATGTGAAAAATATTGCTATTTCTGCAAAATTGACGCTCTTTTTTTGTTTATAGCGCATGATCAAAAAATCGCACAGGTGATCAAATACCACCAAAAGAAAGCTCTGTTTATGGGGAAAAAAGGACGTCAAATTCGTTTAGGTACAGCTTCGCATGACCGCGCAATTGTCCGTTAAAGTCATGCAGTGCCGAATCGCAAAATACCCCCTGGTCAGGAAGGGGGTAAAATCTTCCGGGGCTTAAGTGGTTAAAGGAGAGACTGCTGAAGCTGTAAAATAATATTCCCTCTATCAGATTGATTATATATAGACCTTATTTTTAGGAATATTGCCTTAAGAATCTTTACCAATCGCCCTTTGTTCATTTACCTCTGAAGGGTGTACAATGGCCCTACTACTTGGGCTGGCTTTCAAGTATATAAACTTGTGGAGTCAAATTTAAAATTGCTTTTCATTAGAATTCTTACCTGGGGCATAAGTACTGTAAGAAATTAGCTTAGCAGAGGGTTGTGCATGACTCCCTGGATGAATTCACAGCATTGTGAAAAAGACACAGCAGATGGCAGGATCATGGTGAAACACAAGTTTGGTTTATTTACAAAGTCTGTTTTCACAAAGAAACAGGCATCAAAGTAGCAAAATAAAACAAAACAGAAAAAAAATCCTTGCCATGGTAGGTCTCTAATTACAAAAACAGGAACCTAACTACCTGTCCCAGAGCAACTTACTGCTGCCCAGGCAAGTTGCTGCTCCCCATTCTGTCCTGCACAGTTTTGGTTCCAGGATGGTACATCCTCCCCAAGCAGCCTGATAGTTTTTTATAGAGCCCAGAGTACTCAGACCTACTTCAGCTGAGCTGGTTACCCCCTCAGTGAGCCAAACAAGCTCACCACACAACACAAAAAGGAAAATAGTCCACATATTGCTTGGACCGGGGACAAAAATATTGTCCTGGACACAACCCATAGTTTTTCTCTGGCTTCCTGTCACAACCCCCCCCCCCCCCCCCCTGTTTCAACCCTTGGGTTGGAACACAAGTTGCCAGGTATACGCAAACTTGGGACAAGGTATCTTCAATCCCCATTTTAACACCTGGGCTGTGTTTTACTGTTAAGCTAAATTCCTGAAGGGCCAGGAGCCACCTATTCACCCTAACTCTGTTGTGTGCCATCCACTGTAATGGAGCAAGATAAACACTCTTTTTCAATGGTGGCATAATTTACTTCATGGGGCTTCAATTTCCAGCTGAGGTAAATGACAGGGTGTTCATTCCACTTGAAAACCTGGGACAACACAGCTCCTAACCCAACATCTGATGCATCGGTCTGGACCACAAAGTCCCTTAACCACTTAAGCCCCGGAAGATTTGGCTGCCCAAAGACCAGGCCCTATTTTGCGATTCGGCACTGCGTGAATTTAACGGGCAATTGCGCAGTCGTGCGACGCTGTACCCAAATGCAATTGACGTCCTTTTTTCCCCACAAACAGAGCTTTCTTTTGGTGGTATTTGATCACCTGTGTGATTTTTACTTTTTGCGCTATAAACAAAAAAAAAAATGACAATTTTGAAAAAATAACAATATTTTCACATTTTTTTTATATGAAATTCCCCCAAAAAATGTAAAAATCTAAATTTTTTAACATTTTAGGCCAATTTGTTTTCTACTACATATGTTTGGTAAAAAAAATCGCAATAAGCGTATTTTGATTGGTTGGTGCAAACGTTATTGCATTTACTAACAAAGGGAAAGATTTTTCTCATTTATAATGTTTTTTTTAACGAGTAATGGTGGCGATCTGCGATTTTTTTTTTTGTGGGACTGCGACATTGCGGCGGACAGATCGGACCCTTGACTGACATTTTTGACACTTTTGGGGGTACCAGTGACATTACTACAGTAATCAGTGCTATACATATGCACTGTTACTGTAAAAATGACACTGGCAGGGAAGGGGTTAACTTTATTAGTAATTAAGGGGTTAAGTGTGTCCCTAAGGGCGTGCTTCTAACTGTAAAGGGGCGTGGCTAGTGATGTAACCACAGAGACATACGATCCTACATAGCAGGATCATATGATCTCTGCAGTTAGATCAGGGAGAATGACAGGCAGCTTTGTTTACATCAGCCGCCTGCCTTTCTCCCTCTGCACCGGGAGATGACCGGTGGACATCGGGTCCTCACCCCCTAGAGGCTCTCAGGCGAGCGACGTAGTACTACGTCACTTTGCCTGTACGGGGCTGACTGCCGCAGTAAATATACCATGAGCGGTCGGCAAGTGGTTAAAATGTCAGGAGAGTACAATGCCTGTTTTAGGGCTCCAAAAGCTGCTTCTGCTTTAGGGGTCCATTTTATCATGACAGAATCCTTGCCTTTTGTCAAATTGGTCAGAGGAGCAGCCTGAGAGCCATAATGGGGAATGGACACTACGCACAGCATAGGTGATTAGTCCTATTGGGGCCCCCCTACCTATGCTGCTGCCTGCTAGGGATGTTTACCGGCTTCCCGTTCGTGGATGTGGTTCCAGCGGTGCTGTCATGTGACTATGCACACTTCCTGTTTATCTCAAAAAGCCCTCCTAGTTCTTATCATGGAGTGATTTGCCTTTGTGTTGTAGAGATCTAAGAGTGGAAGTGGTCAAGTAGTTCAGCAAAAGACATTAAGCAGGGCTGAAACACTCAGTACACAAAAGTCTTAAGCACTGATTGCATTTCTGGCAGATCACCAGGTATCTTTCAGTACTTTCAGGGTCTTTAAAAAGAAAAAACACAGGAAATGTGCATGTAACCCAGAAATGTATTGCATGTGTTTTTTTTTTCCTTGACATGCCTTTTATTCATTTTGTTAATTCAATAAACCACATAAAGGAGCAAAAAGTGTGGTATTTTCTACCAGGTTTTTAAAATAACAAATGCAAAAATTTAGAGGCTGCATATAAGGTGTGACGCAGTAAAGCTCTTTTGAATAACTTCTTTTTTTGTAACAATATATACATTAGACCAAAATGAAAGCTGAGGAAGAAAGTTGGACAGAGGAATTGCTTCCAAAAGAAGGACAAGTCCCTCCAACTGAAGGACAGTCATCCGCTCTGCATGTATAACGATAAACGTAAAAAGTCATTAAGTCTGGTGTAATTTTCTGATTGCATGCTGTGAGTTAAAGAGAGAAAATACGGTATGTTAAATGAAATGCACACATCAGGCATGAGTAAACCGTGTTTGTTTATAATCAATGCACATTAGTGTAAGTACTCTACAGTACAAGTCAATGTAACAAGGTATACAACAATTGAAGCTAGCTGGAAGCTGTTACTCTACATATTGCCTCGATAAGGATAAACACGGGGATTTATAAAGTGCTGCCAATTAGCTGAAGGACTGGAGAGTTAATCCATCTGCTGTGGTAGAAGCAATTCCTTTAAATCCAAGTAGTTGTTTTAAGCATAGAAAAAACAAATCCATTTATAAAGGATGCATGGATTCCCATAAGCATTTCACATTTGCATGCTATCATTTTGTGTAGATGGCTTCATTATTCTATAACATTAAAGCAATGCATTGAATTGTAACCTTTTATGAAGGTCAGTTTACTTGTATTCAGAATATTACTGGGCAATTGTATGTATGCATAAAAGGAAAATTTAAAGATTGTATTTTAAAATGTTTACAGCGGGTAATTTGTAGCAGAGGCACCTGCTAATAAGCCCTAGGTATAGCCAGTTTTGCATACACGTTTGCTTTCTCATCGACTAGAGTAGTCCTATAATTAAAGAGATAGCCTTGCTCGCAGTGTTTAATTGGTATGATTTAAACATTAAAGATTGATTTGCAATATTTACATTCAGTTTGCTAGCATTCAGAGTTGAGTGCTGGGGAATCTTGTTAATGCACTTCCACGTAATCTTCCTTCCCACACACGCACCTCTCTTGCTGGTTATAAATGGATTGAATATTTTCTTTCTTGTTTATGATATATCTGCCCCTGGCAAGGCTGGCATGTCCCTATGTTGGTTCTTCATTAGACAAAAATGGGACCACTTTTTTGTTTGTGGTGTGCAACTGTCACATATTTTTGCAAACATTTGCAAGAAGTTTCTATTTGATTATAACAACAACTGGGTTTAGTTAGGTCCTATTTGCTGGCTAACAGGGTTAAGTACTCGGGGAATCTGTTTATTGTACAAACCATTATCCAGCCACTTCTAAAGGTGTCATTTGATTCCAGGCGAGCAAATCTGTACAAGGTCTATGTGGGATGATCAACATTCTGCTTAAAGACCCAAACCTGACTGATTTTGAATAAGAGCCAAATTTTGATGTATGTTTTTCAAACCTTATTTATTCCTTCCTTCTCCTGGTCCGTGGAAATAAAGCTGTTTCTCCTACTTCTATTTGACCTGTTGTGATGGGTGAAGACAGTGGAGCTGACATTTAAATTTTTGTAGCTGAAAACAGAGAGAAGATCACTAAAATTGTATTTTGCAAATACAGTAAGTGGACCATTTAACCTCTTCTCTTGCATCTTTTTGCTTTTTTTCTTGGGAGATCTACAGTCAACTGCTGGGCTGGGCAACGGGCTGGATAATCTAGATCCAGTGGTCCCCCCAGTCCAGCCAGCGAGTGCATGCAAACCGCAGCTACGCAATAGATCGGCCACGATATAGCCTCATGAACAGAGGATGCATACCACCGCACACTGGTCAGAGTCGTGGTGTCCTCTTGGCCGACAGCTCCCCCACTTTGGTGGCGAGGAGTTCTGTCTGGAGCGTCACCCACACCATGGAATGGTTAGTACAGTCCCCCCTCTTCCCTTTGGGTGGTTTGAGATGGACGCAAGTACCCTCCTGGGATGGTCGAGCCTGCCTGCGGGTTCCCTCCTCCCATCCTAAAGTCCCTCAGTTTAGCTGGGCTTACCCCCCTCCCCCTTAATGTCCCGGACCTAGTCCGGAGTCTAATAGGGGTCCCAGGGCAGGCAGCAGAGACCCCTGGGTGTCCCCCCCTTTCCCCTTCTGTTAAGTTCTTGGGGTGGTGTGTGTCCTGCCCTGGTGGTATGGGGGTGCAGTACCTTGGTCTGGTGGGGGTCCCAGTGCAGAGGCTGCAGCGGGGACCCCTAGGTGCATGCCCTACTGTGTGTGTGCAGTTTGGGGGTCCCAGTGCAGAGGGTGCAGCGTGCTAATGTATGCCCTGCCTGGTGGAGAGTACAGTACCTTGGGGGGGGTCCCCTTGCAGAGGGCGCAGGGAGGATCCTGGCAGCATGCATTCTTGGTGTCCACGGGAGCCTGCAGCCATGTTTGGGAAGCTCGATGACATCACATGGCCATTTTTCCTTGGTTTGGCTGGTCTCCGGCCAACGGCCATGTTTGTATAGCCGTGACATCACAATGGCCATTTTTCCTTAGTCTGGCAAAACACTGGAGACGGGCCGGAGACACATGGAGATGCCAGGGCTCCTCCTCTTTCTCTGCCCGGGATATATGAAATGGATGCCGTCCATGGTGGTTGCTGGGTCAGAATTGTGGCACTCCCTTGGCTGGTAGGCTGAGTCCTTGGGGTTCCCTGTATTTCTCTTTCTCTGCTGGTGGGTACCCTGAACATTAAGTAGTGCCAATAAACCTTTTTGTACTGCGTGGTCTCTCTCTTTTCTTATGGAGCCTCAGGGTCACATCTCCCCCACTGACCCCCCTCATGGAGGTGGCAGGTCCCTTGGAACCCCAGCTGCCCATGGTTGCGCTGACGGCGGTCCAACAGTCCTTGGTATCCTGGGTGGAAGTTGTGTGTGGGCAAAGGCCCAGGAGGAAGTGTCCCCTGCCTTCCCCTGCTCAGTCTGTCTGCCTGATGCTCAGCCTGTCTGCCTGATGCCACCGTGGGCGTGACCCGTCCAAGGGGACTTGATAACATGCCCCGTCTGATAGTGAAGATGATTCCTCCACGGTCGCAGCAGTGAATGAGAAAATACTGGTGGATGCAGTTATTATTGCAGTGCGTGAGACTTTGTGAGGAGGATGTGGCTGATGTGGCCACGGACGTGGCTGTATCTTTTGGTACACATAAGTCACCTCGCACAGCTAGGCTGTTTCCTTATCTTCTCTATTTTAATAGTTTTATCTACAAGGAGTGGGAGCAACCAAAGCAACCCTTTGTGCTCCCCAAACGTTTCTCAATACGTTACCTCTTTGAGGAATCACTTTTAAAAAAGTGGACTAGTCCACCAGTGGTGGACCCTCCTGTTTTCAGGTTGAATAAAGCAACCATGATCCCAGTAGAGGAATCCCCATCCTTATTAGACTCGTCTGACAGGAAAGCGGAGACTGTGGCCCGCAGCATGTTTACTATAGCTGGTTCAGCATTGCAATCTTGGCCTCAGCCCTGGTGTCTCAGACCCTAACTGAATGGGCCAAGTTTTTGCACCAGGGCCTGGGGAGTGAGCAGGTTGCTTATGTTGATTTTGCAGTTGGTCCAAGGGCTGCAGTTTATTTGCGATGCAGGTTTGGATACAGCTCCTGTACTGTCCAAGCTTTCTGTTTCAGCGGTGGTAATTAGGCGCGTGCTGTGGCTTAAGAATTGGTCTGCAGACCAAGCCTCTATGAAAGCTCTCATTGATCTACCTTTTAAAGATGGCATTCTTCGTGGCTATTGCTTTGGCCCGCAGTTGGTGGCATTATCCTGTCGTACTCCCTATTTAGTGGTCCATAGAGATAAAGTGGTTCTTCATCCCTGTCCGTCATTCCTGCCCAAAGTTGTCTCTGACTTCCATTTGAATGAGGACATTGTGTTACCTTCCTTGTGTCCCAAGCTGGCTCATCCCAAGGAATTTTCTTTGCATGCCTTGGATGTGGTTCAGGTGACCCGGGTGTATGTGGCAGCTACAGAGTCCTTTCGGAGGTCAGATTCACTTTTGGTGGTCACACAAGGACCAGGGAAAGGGCTGGTTGCCTCTACGGCTACCGTCTCTAGATGGATCAGAGAGTGCAGCTGCACCCATACCCTGCCTCCTCCATACCTCATCCGTGCCACAGTGCCACATCCATGCCACATCCGTGGTACATTTATGCGTCATCTGTGCCTCATCCATGCCCACCCATGCCACCTCAGTGCTCATCCGTGGTTCACCCAGGACACATCTGTGCTCATCCATGCCACACCCATGCCACATCAGTGCTCATCCATGCCACGTCAGTGCTCATCTGTGCCACATCCATGCCATGTCAGTGCTCATCCGTGCCATGTCAGTGCTCATCCGTGCCACATTCAAGCCACGTCAGTGCTCATTCGTGCCACGTCCATGCCATGTCAGTGCTCATCCGTGCCTCATCCATGCCATGTCAGTGCTCATCCGTGCCACATCAGTGCTCATTCGTACCACATCCATGCCACATCAGTGCTAATCCATGCCACATCCATGCCATGTCAGTGCTCATCCGTGCCACATCAGTGCTCATCCGTGCCACATTCATGCCACGTCAGTGCTCATCTGTGCCACATCCATGCCATGTCAATGCTCATCTGTGCCATGTCAGTGCTCATCCGTGCCACATTGATGCCACATCAGTGCTCATTCGTGCCACATCCATGCCACATCAGTGCTAATCCATGCCACATCCATGCCACATCAGTGCTCATCCGTGCCACATCAGTGCTAATCCGTGCCACATTCATGCCACGTCAGTGCTCATCTGTGCCACATCCATGCCATGTCAGTGCTCATCTGTGCCATGTCAGTACTCATCCGTGCCACATTTATGCCACATCAGTGCTCATTCGTGCCACGTCCATGCCATATCAGTGCTCATCCATACCACATCCATGCCACTTCAGTGCTCATCCATGCCACATCCATGCCACATCAGTGGTCATCCGTGCCTCATCTATGCCATGTCAGAGCTCATCCGTGCCAAATCAGTGCTCATCCATGCCACGTCAGTGCTCATCTGTGCCATATCCATGCCACGTCAGTGCTCATCCGTGCCACGTCAGTGCTCATCCGTGCCTCATCCATGCCATGTCAATGCTCATCCGTGCCACATCAGTGCTCATCCGTGCCACATCAGCGCTAATCCTTGCCACGTCAGTGCTCATCCGTGCCACATTCATGCCACATCCATGCCACGTCAGTGCTCATCCGTGCCACATCATTGCCAAATCCGTGCCACATTCATGCCACATCCATGCCGCGTCAGTGCTCATCCGTGCCACATCCATGCCATGTCAGTGCTCATCCGTGCCACATCCATGCCAAGCCAGTGCTCATTCGTGCCACATCTATGCCACGTCAGTGCTCATCCATGCCACATCAGTGCTCATCCATGCCACATCCATGCCACATCAGTGCTCATCCGTGCCACTACAGTGCTTATCAGTGCCCTACAGTGCCTCACAAAATTGTAATGGGAAGTCAGGAAATTACGGTGCTCCCTGAATTTTGGGCCTCTGTTTGTGGCTAAGCTTTGTAAAAGTGTCACACATGTGGTATCGCTATACTAAAGAGGAGTAGCAGAATGTGTTTTGGGGGGTAATTTTTGCTATGTACATGCTATGTGTTAGAAATATCTTATAAATTAACAACTTTGTGTAAAAAAGAAAAATGGGTGGAAAAAAATGACATGTTCAAAAGAAGCATTATTTGTTGGGGTGTTTTCTTTCCAAAATGGGGTCATTTTGTGGGCGTTTCCATTGTCCTGGTGCTCTAGGGCCTTCAAAAGTGTGATAGGTTGTCAGGAAATGATATGTGTAATTTTTGCTCCTAGAACACCTGGAGGTGCTACTTGGATGTTGGACCTATGTATGTGGTCAGGCTGTGGAAAAGTCCCACACATATGGTATCACCATACACAGGAGGAGTAGCAGATTGTATTTTGGGGTTTAGTTGCAAGTATGCCTATACAGAGTGTGAGAAATAACTTGGTAATATGACCATTTTGTGAAAAAAAAAATCTTCATTTTGCAAAGAATTGTGGAAAAAAATTACAACGTCAAAAAACTCCCCATCCCTCTTACTAAATAACTTGGAATGTCTGCTTTCCAAAAAGGGGTCATTTGGTGGATATTTGTACTTTATTGGCTTGTTAGGGTCTCAAGAAATGAAGCCGTCAGTACATCAGGTGTGATCAATTTTTATTGATTGGCACCATAGCTTGAAGACTCTATAACCTTCACAAAGACCAAATAATTTATTCTTATTTGGGTTATTTTTACCAAAGATATGTAGCAGTATAAATTGTGGGCAAAATTTAGGAAGAAAAATTACTAAATTTGCAAAAGTTTAAAACCGAAACAAAGAAAAATGCGTTTTTTTTACAAATTTTTCAGTCTTTTTTCATATATAGCGCAAAAAATAAAAACCCAATGATGATTAAATACCACCAAAATAAAGCTCTGTTTGTGTGAAAAAAAGGGATGACAATTTCATATGGGTACAGTGTTGCATGACTCAGTAATTGTAATTCAAAATGTGAGAGCACTGAAAGCTGAAAATCGGTCTGGTTAGGAAGGCGGTTTAAGTGCCCAGTGGGCTAGTGGTTAAAAACATCTAAAAATGTAGACTGCAAACGTGGAAATACACTTTGAATTTCAACTCCAGGTAAACAGCTAAATGCACAATTTGACTTACCAGCCAAAAGATCTAAAATACTGTGAAGCCATTATTGTCATCCAGACAAACCTGCCAGAGCATAGCAAAGTCAGTGACCTTGCTCTATTCGCATGTCGTTTAGAAATATAAATTGGTCACTAAAAAGATCCAGCCTGCTGCTGGATAATGAAGAAGTGTTATCACAGTGATGAATTCATTATTTTCCTTTTATCATACTTCAAGTATTATACTTACAGCAATGTGCAGTGTTAGAGTATAACTAGTTAACCCTGCTGTCACTTCTCCCAGTCTAAGTACTGTTATGTGGGGAATAATATGGCTAATGTAAAGGCTCAGGTACTTGAATTGCTGTATTTATTAACCACTTGCTGCCCGCCCGGCGCAGTATTACTGCGGTAGACTGGCTCGACTGCGCCAAACGACGTAGGGGTACGTCGGTCGTGGTAGTGGTGCTGGGTGGCGAGCGTGCTCAGCCGGCGGCACGCTCCTGCTCCCATTAGGCAGCGGGGATGCCGATCCAGGGGACCGCCAGCCGCGATACCCGCTGGGCACCCGCAATCGCTCCCCGCTGAGAGAGAGAATGACGGTCAGCTGTTGTAAACACAGCCAACCATTCTTCTCTCTAAAATGATCACAGAGTGCCTGTGATCCTTCTATATAGGATCACAGGTCTCTATGATAATTTCACAAGTCCCTCCCCCCACAGTTAGAAAACACTCCCCTGGGCTCACAATTAACCCTTTGGTCACCCCTAAGTTAACACTTACCTGCCAGTGTCATCATTACAGTAACAGTGCATGTTTTTAGCACTGATTACTGTAGTAATGTCACTGGTCCCCCCAAAAGTGTAAAAAATGTCAGTTAGTGGTCCGATCTG
The DNA here is from genome assembly GCF_965119305.1 of Pelophylax lessonae. Lineage (NCBI taxonomy): Eukaryota > Metazoa > Chordata > Amphibia > Anura > Ranidae > Pelophylax > Pelophylax lessonae. The sequence continues at coordinate 313,003,606 of NC_138772.1, read as the reverse complement.
TCTGCCGCAATGTCACAGTCCTGCCAAAAATTGCTGATCACCGCTATTACTAGTAAAACAAATTAAATAAATAAAAATGACATAAATCTTTCCGCTAGTTTGTAGATGTGATAACTTTTGCACAAACCAATCACTGATCATCACTGATATCACTGATACGCTGATTGCAATTTTTTTACCAAAAATATCTAGCAGAATACAAATTGGCCTAAATGGATGAAAAATTTTGATTTTTACATTTTTTTTTTCTGGGAATGTTATATAGCAGTATGTGAAAAATATTGTTTTTTTTTTTTTTTTTACAGAATTGTCGCTCTTTTTCTGTTTATAGCACAAAAAAGAAAGCTCTATTTGTGGGAAAAAAAGGGACATCAATTTTATTTTGGTACAGCATGGCATGACCGCGCAATTTTCTGTTAAAGTAACACAGTGCCAATTTGCAAAAAATGGCCTGGTCATTAAGGGGGCAAATCCTTCCGGTCCAGAACTGGATAATATGTACGTTTCATCATGTTTTTTGCAAAACTGGGTCCATAAAGTATTCTTTTTATATGTCTGTAGTTCATCTTTAATACCAATGATGCAATTTTACTGTCACATACTTTCAGCTTTAATTGTCACATGAGAAAAAAGTTTAGACAGATTAGTTTACAGTCTTTATTTTATACTTTAAAACTAGGAATAACTTTTGTTCAAAGGAGATGAATTCGCAGTGAATGTGTAATTTGAATTGGGACAAATCGACAAAATTTTTAGGTGAATACAAGGTGAAATTTATGACAAGATTACTATGCTTCAGTTATGAATGAACACAGTGAGTGAGTTCAGTGATTTAGAAAAGGAAGGGGCTGGTAAATGACGTATTACTAGCCCCTTCCCATGCTCTATATCCTAAATCATCTCCCCGCAGCAGCACTGCGGGGTGGGATGGGGGGCAACATGGGGAGGGGGGAAGCCCGGGCAGTAGGGGGAATCTGCACTGCATGTAGTAATTAGGTTGTGCCAAGGCAAACCGGGCACACCCCCTGCGCACGCCTATAATGAGCACACTGGGAAACAACTGAGGTGCAAAGGAAGCTATGGGTGCAGACTGACTGCTTTAAAGTGTATTTCTTCTTTGCAGTCAAACTGTCAGCGGGACCAAGTGACGGGGGACTGCACCACGGATGTTGTTAACCCAACGGCTGACTGCTAAGGGTCGAGCGCTCAGAGAAGCAGCTACACAGGGTCGTAGCCACAATCCTGGACAGGGAGCTAGAGCATAAGATTCCCCAGGGTGCGGAGTCTAAGAGCCAGCAGGTTTTCACCAAAGCCTGATTAGAGGATGGACTTGGCTGCAGCTGACTCCAGGTTGCAGCCCCCTGGGTGTCCCAGCTCACGCCCATGGCTGGCTCTGGTGGATGGAGAGGAGGCAGCAGTCCAGGGATAGTCAGGAAAACAAGTCAAAAGTCAGGGCACTAAGCAGACAGGAATGGTCCAAAGAACGAGCTGAAGGTCCGGGCAACAAGCTGACAGGGATGGTCAGGCGAACAAGCCAAAGTCGGTACATAGAGATCAGATGTAGAGCACAGGGCAAGAAACACTCAGGAAAGCCTTTACACAATTGTTGCTCGGGCAAGGCTGGCTTGCAGTGCATGGGTTAATATAGTGTTTCCTTTTAGAGGCTGGGGTGGAGCCATGCTGAGAGAAGATCACGGTTCCTAAAGCTGATACACAGGCCAGAGCGGTAAGCAGACAGTCAGGGCATAAAACATTACTGCAGATTCATGACAGTACCCCCCTCTTACGAAGCCTCTCCCGCTTGTGCCCAGGCTTGGAGGGGAACCTCAAATGAAACCTCCTCAAACGACGAGACGCAAAGACATCAGATACAGGGATCCAAGACCTCTCCTCAGGATCAAAACCTTTCCAAGTCACGAGGTACTGAAGAATGCCTTTACAAATTTGACTAACCTCGTACCTCCCGATTAGCCTCAGAGACCAGAACCGTGGTAGGGAGAGGACAAGAGAACTTATTGAGGAGTAAAGGCTTCAGAAGGGAAACATGAAAGGAGTTTGATATCTTGAGGCTTTTAGGGATCTGAAGTTTAAACCAAACAGGGTTTAACTTAGAAATTATAGTGTATAGGCCAATGAATCTTGGGAAATATTTCAGAGAAGGAACCCGGAGCTTGATATTCCTGGTGGAAGGCCAGACTTTGTCTCCTGGCTGTAGAGAAGGCGGCTTATACCTGCAACTATCGGCAAAACCTTTGAATTTGTCAGCAGCTGCCCAAAGGGAAACGTGAACATCACCCCAAATAGAATTGAATGATTGTTGAACCGTAGCCAAAGCTGGAATGTCCGGAGAACAGGTCACAGAAAGAGGAAGCTGAGGGTGTCTTCCAGAAACTGTGAGAAAGGGTGTCTTCTGAGAACTGATGTTAACATGATTATTGTGAGAGAATTCTGCCTACGGGAGATAATATTGAAGGATTTGCAAAAGGCTCTCCAAAAGCGAGATGTGAATTGAACACCCCTGTCAGAAACAATATGGGAAGGAACCCCATGAAGGCAGGAGATTCCTCAAACAAAAATGGGAACCAGAGCAGGAGCAGAAGGGAGACCAGGAAGAGGAACAAAATGAGACATCTTGGAGAACTTATCGATTTCCACCTAAATGATCATATTATTCTCAGACGTTAGAAGTTCGGTGATAAAATCCATGGCAATGTGAGACCAGGGCTCCTTAGGAATGGGCAAGGGCATGAGAAGATCAGCAGGAGCTTGCATGGAGGATTTAGACTGGGCACAGACATGACAAGCCTTAACAGTCTTTGACATCCAAACTGAGAGTAGGCCGCCAGTAGTGGCGACTGATGAGAAGGAAGGATCGGAGGAATCCAGCATGACCTGCCACCTTGGAATCATGTCCCCAATGAAGGATCTTAGCTCAGTGGGGACAAAGGTCTTGCCAGGAGGAATTTTTGACTCCAGAATGGTAGAATTGGCAAGAATGCATGAGGTAGGAATGATCGTGTGACGGTACTAACCGTCAGTATGAGTGAAAGACAGATAAGTAATGGTTTGGATTGCTTACATATTTGCTTAAATATTTGTCAGCAAAATCTTCATATAGAAATATGAAGATTTAATACCACCTTACACAGTGTATTCCATGCTTGGCTGTGAGAGACACAAAGAATTTCATTCGCAGACTTCCCTATTTTTTGTGTATTGGGAGGGAATGTGTATTGTGATGAAGTTTACCTGTCTGTTACATTGTTAAATATTAATGACCTCACATTGTTCTGTCCAGATGGCTAGATAATTAGTTTAGTCCCTGTATACACTTTCATCTGTATATGCTTCTGTAATCAGCCAGAGGGGAGGGATTGTATACACTGTATGGGAGTGTAAAACTGTTCCTATTGGATTGTGAATATCACATTCAGTTTTCAACAAGGTCCATCTGGGTGGTAACCTTGTGGGTGAAAACTGTATATAAGTCTGTTCAATAAAGTTGTTCTAGAGTTAGTTCTTCACCCTCAATCTAGAGTCTTGTCTCTTATTGGGGGAATCTGCTGCAAGGGATTGCTATGGTCCTCCATACTCCCTTAGAGAATCACTAAGCTCTTGTAAGAGCTTGTGTAAGAGCTTGTTCGTGCTGCACTCTCTGGGGAAAGAGAGGTTCACCCACAGGAACCTGGAGCTGTGTCGTAGGTCCAGGGTGGGTAGGAGATTGCGAGACCCTAACCAAGCTGCGGCGGTTCGTGGAATCTGAAGTGGTTACGGTGTCTGGTGGAGTGCTTGGAGCCCCTCGGGAAGCACTAAGAGCATCTGTCAATGGAGGTACCTGGTCAGGGGTGTCCTGTTCCGTTACAGATCGGCTCAGGTTCAGAGGTGGGCTCCTCATCCAGAGTGTTAAATGACCTAGAGAGTGCATCAGCCAGACCGTTGCAGGAACCAGATTTGTACGTAATAGTGAAATTAAAACAGGAAAAAAAAAAGACTCTACCTGGCCTGTCTAGGATTCAGATGTTTGGCATTCTGTAAGTACTGCAGGTTTTTATGATCAGTAAAAATTGTCTGGAGTGAGAGGAACCCTCCAAGAGATGATGCCACTCCTCTAATGCCAATTTAATTGCAAGAAGTTCCTGATCATCAACAGCGTAATTTTTCTCTGCCTAAAATTTTTTTGGGAGAAAAACGCACATGGCTGACGTTTCCCCTCAAAGGATTGAAGAAGCACATGTCCCACCCCAGTCGAAGAAGCATCCACTTCAATACAGAATGGCTCCCGAGAATTAGGTCTCCTCAAGAGAGGTCAAGAAACAAAGGCCTGTTTTAACTCATGAAATGCAGAGACAGCTTCTGAAGGCCACTTCTTGGCATTCACACCCTTCTTAATCAAGGCGATAATCGGCACAGCAATGAAAGAGAAATTCCTAATAAACTGCCTGTAATAATTTGTGAACGCAAAAAAGCATTGTGTCGCCTTGAGGCTGGTAAGGAGTGGCCAGTTAGTAATGGCCGAGATCCTTCCAGGATCCATACGAAGACCCAAACTAGAGACAAAGCAGCCTAAAAACAGGACCTCTGAACATTAAAAAGAACACTTTTCCCACTTGGCATACAGATTATCCTCTCTAAGGAGCTGGAGTACAATTCGGACATGACTTCTGTGAACAGATCAAAGGGCATAACCAAGTATTCCTAATTTCCATCTCTAGTGTTAAATGTTGTTTTCCATGTATTTCCTTCCCGTATCCGGATCAGATTGTATGCACCCCTGAGATCCAACTTAGTAAAAATGGAGGCACCTTTTAATCTGTCGAACAGTTTGGATATTAAGGCTAAGGGGTATCGATTTTTGATTGACACCTTGTTCAAGCTTAGATAGTCAATGCAGGATCTTAAAGTACCAACATTCTTGGCAACAAAAAAGAACCCTGCTCCTACAGGTGAAAAGGATTTCTGGATTAAACCTTTTTCTAGATTTTCAGCAACATACTCTAACATGGCCTGGGTCTCAGGGATGGACAAGGGGGTAGGTATGACCCCTGGCATAGTTGCTCCGGGAACAAGGTCAATAGTACAGTCAAAGGACCTTCAGGAAGAGCAGAAGCTACTGATGTGGTGGCAACAGGAAGTCTCTCCTTTGGGGCAACCTTGAGTAGGCAGGACCAAGAGGGACCCTAAGCCAGGATCTGCCCAGAAGTCCAGTCAACATGTGGAGAATGGAGCTGTAACCAAGAAAGGCCCAATACGATAGGGGTTGAGGCCTTAGGTAGGATAAGGAAGGATATCCACTCCTGGTGGAGTACCCCTACCGACATCTTAACAGGGAGTGTCTGGAGCAGATGGGCCCCAGGGAAGAACAGCGCCATTAATCGCCAAGACCACCAGTGGAGTGTTGAGGGGCGAAAGGGAAAGTTTCATGGAAGATGCAGTTCCCTAGTCCATAAAATGACAGCGGCTCCGGAATCCAGATATGCCGAGAACAACTGAGAGGAAGTGCCAACATGATGGAACACAGAAGGAGGTGAGAAGGTGATATTTCTGGGTCCAATACTCCACCTTCCAGATGTATTAGACCCGAGCGTTTCCCAGACGAAGTGAGCAGGTGTCACGAAAATTACCTTTGCCCCCACGATAGAGACACAGGCCCAGAGTTCTGCACCTAGCACATTCCACAGAAGATAGCCTGTTCCGGCCCAGCTGCATAGGTTCCTCAGCTGGCAGGGAATGCTCCACTGCCAGCGAAGAGAGGGCAGCTCAGGCTGACTAAGGGCAAAAGAGTGCTGGTGTCTTTTTTCTAGCGTCCTCTCCTGAAAGCGAATATTGATCTGGTTACACAAGAAGATGACATCGTCCAGATCAGCGGGCATGGTTCTTCCTGCTAATTCATCCTTCACTTTGTCAGAGAGGCCATTTAAAAAAGTTGCAACTAAGGCCTCATTATTCAAGCTCAGCTCAGCAGTTAGTATATGAAAATAAAGAGCACAATCTTGAGAAACCCCCATGGTATGTTTGTTATGCATACCTATTCACAAAATACCTAAAAATTGTTTAATAATTTAAATGAATATTGTATTGTTCAGAATAACTTGTAGTGTTCCATTAGGACAGATTTAGGGACAGAAAAGGGTATTAGCATACAATGTACCTCCTAAGCCTTGAGATATTTAACTCTTTGTTAGAAAAGAGAGTGTGCACATCTAGTTTATAACTGATAATGAAGATCAGCCAGCACAGTACAGACAGAGTTAATTATGTTGAATATGAACTCCTCAGCCCCTCCTTAAGATTACCCAGAAGGGAAAGCTAAGTGGGATTTTTTCAGTGAGAAATTTTTATATCATTTTAAAGTTATGCTATGTGAAAGGGAACATATAACAAAGATAATTAGATGTTATCCTAATCTGTCTGCAAAAGTTGAAATACACCTTAAGATAGTTCAAAGGGTAGCAATGTTCAGTAACCCATAGCATCCAATCTTTTTTTTCTATCACTTGCTGTAGATTACTGCACTCTGTATATTCTTATTGGCCTTATTTAATCAACCTTCAAGTCTGCAAACTATTACACTGGGTTGGGCTACAAGCTGTAATTTGTTGATTGACCCACGAACACACAGCTCCAAGCTATTAGTAGCGCATGTGTTAACATATGTGTCAAACGATAAGTACATGAGTAAGCGTTAATGCCTTATTCATTCTTTTTCTTAAGGCCAGGTTCACATATGTGCGAATTGGATGGGGCTTTCCCCGCATCCAATTGCCATGACATGGGAGTGTGCCCGGCTCGCAATGGACCTGGTTCACCCAGGTCTGGGGTGGCCGCAGTCTGCATTCTAAAAGGGTCATATGTGTCTTTGGGTCTGGTTCAGGTGCAAATTCAGGCAAAAATTTGGACCTGAATCGCACCTGAACCAGTGAACAGGGACACACAGAACTCCATGCTGGGAACCGGGGCCGCACATATGTCAACCCGGCCCTAACTTACTTTGCCACACATTATGCTGAGAACTTTGCTTGAGCGCCTTTTGGACCCGTAACATCTTCGGAAGTTACATCACTTTTTGATGACGAAATGCGTCAAGTTGAGCCGCACGTAGCCTAGTTTTCGCTGTGGTACGTGGAACGAATACCACATCACACCAGGAAGCTCCGTGTAGGAAGCGGTTGGAACTTTACTGGCGCCCCGTAAGGCTCCCTGGTTGTTGCTCTGAGCGGTTTTCCACTATACCTTTACCATTTGTACCACCAACGATCTATTTTATATAATTATTTTAAGCATTGTCGCATCTCTGTTATATTTTTCAAAATAGATATGGATTTTATTTACCACACTATGAGGAGTGCGATATTTCTGCTTTAAATACACCAACCAATAGGAGCATCCAGGACCACCCGGACACAGATGGCTGGGACCCCGCTGGATACCTACCTTACAAGCCTTATTGACCCTTTTGTCGTAAGACATTGGGGGTCAACACCATCTGGTGAGTTTGCATTGCCTACCCTATTAACACAGGAGCACGGAGGGTGACACCACAATTGCACTGAGTGTTTTTTTCACGTACTTTTTGAACTTTTCACTTTTTAGCACCAGTATATATACTTTTAGGTTATAATTGGTATCTGTCATCATATGTTTTGTGCAATATTCATTTTATTTATTCACATTGCTTAGTTGATGGTATATGTATATATATTTTTGCACTTGACTGCAAAGTCATACCGAGCACAGAGTTTGCACTTTATTTGGGTAATACACATAAAGAATGCACGGATAAGTGCACAGTGAATATCACAGGTACAAGAGATACCATATTGTTTCCACCACACATTTAATTAACCATTTATACTTTTCAAGGATATGCGCTGTGGGTAATATATATTATATTACAATTATTTTCATTTTTCACCCAGCAGTAATCCCATAGTCAAATTTGACTACACAAAGTGTTTAAACCAATATATTTTTGTATCACATTTTATGTACATTATTATTATTATTATTTATTCTTTGTATATTATCACTTATCACCCTGCTCAAGGATATGCGCTGTGAGTAATATTAACTATTACACACAATTTCCAATGTATGCACTTTGCAAATCAGAACTCCTTTGTGTGCTGTTTTATTAAATACAGTGAAATAAAAAAATGTGTTTTCCACTAGAATCACAATCCACCTGTGACAATTAAATTCCAAACAAAGAAAACTGATAACAAAATCTCACAGGGAACAACAATGTGAATGCATATTGAACTCCAACTAAGTGTTAATAAATACCCAGGTGATGCAGTGCTCTTTAACCACTTCTGGAACGGAAGGTTTTACCCCCTTAATGACCAGGCCATTTTTTGCGATATGGCACTAAGTTATTTTAACTGACAATTGCGCAGTAATGCGACGCTGTACCCAAATAAAATTGATGTCCTTTTTTTCCCCACAAATAGAGCTTTCTTTTGGTGGAATAAGATTACCTATGCGGTTTTTATTTTTTGCTCTATAAACAAAAAAAAAAGTGACAATTCTGAAAAAAAAAAAACAGTATTTTTTACTTTCTGCTATATACCCTTCCCTATAAAAAATTAAAAAATCAAATGTTTTTTATAATTTTAGACCAATGTGTATTCTGCTACATATTTTTGGTAAAACACATTCCAATAAGTGTATATTGATTGATTTGCGCAAAAGTTATAGCATCTACAAACTAGGGAAAAAATTGATGTAATTTTTATTTTATTTTTTTTACTAGTAATGGCGGTGATTAGCGATTTTTAGTGGGACTGCAACATTGTGACGGACAGATCGGACACCTCTGCATTGTTACTGTACCAATCACACCGGCAGGGAAGGGGTTAACCAAGGGACGATCAAAGGGTTTAATGTGTCCCTAGGGGTTTCTTTCTAACTATGGGGGGATGGGCTTGCTGCATGAACAAAGAGACCTGTGTTCCTAAAAAGGAGGAAACAGGATCCCTGTGTTCATAACTGACAGAACAGTGGTCTGCTGTGTTTACAACGGCAGACCGCCGTTCTGTCTCCACAGTAAGCGATCGCGGATGCCTAGCAGCAATCGTCCCCACTGGACCCGCTGATTGGCTTCCCCTGTGGCCAATGGGCGGGGGCACGTGCCCCCGCTGGCGGTCCCACAAAGTGACATACCGGTAAAGAGCATTGCGGGAAAGAGCAAGCGAATAAATAACACTGTGGGCCCCACACGGACCTGCACTCATAACATAGTAGTGACCACTTTTTGCTAGTATGGTCTATTGTGCTTTGTGGGGCACCCCCCTTTCTGGTCACTGTCACTTGAAAAAAACACCTCCACTGGTTCCTCTGGTAATCCTCGGGTAATCACTCAGAAGGAAAGATAACAGAGAAAAACCTCATTATGTAAAACCATACCAGGTAATTTATTGATGAATAAGATAGAAGTACACATTAAAGGTCTGGCTCTGAGGAAGAGGCTGAGCCTCGAAACGCGTCAGCCGTCATCTTATCGGATTATGGACTTACATATGGACTATTCCTGACACTGGAGCAATTGAGCTTGATATGATCATTTTTCACCTGTGTTTGTGAGTAGCCATTTTATATGTTGCATCAATAAAGCCTATTATTGAGGATAATGCGCTAGGTTGGTGTGCCCTTTCTTTGTTTCTTTTTGCCTTTTGGATACATTTAACCCACTGATCACCAATAAAGTTAACCCCTTCCCTGCCAGTGTAATTTTTACAGTAACAGTGCATATTTATAGCACTGATTAGTGTAGTAATGTCACTGGTACTCCCAAAAGTGTCAAAAATGTCAGTCAGGGGCATTATCTTTCCGCCACAATGTCGAAGTCTTGCAAAAAAGATCGCATATCGCCGCCATTACTCGTTAAAAAAAAAAAAACAATAAAAATTACATAAAACTTTCCTGTAGTTGTTGCGATTTTTTTTACCAAAAATATGTAGCAGAAAACAAATTGGCCTAAAATGTTAAAAAAATTTGAATATTTACATTTTTTTTGAGAATTTCATATAAGAAAATGTGAAAAATATTGTAATTTTTTCAAAATTGTTGCTCTTTTTTTGTTCATAGCGCAAAAAAAAAAAAAAAAAAAAATGGCACAGGTGATTAAATACTACCAAAAGAAAGCTCTGTTTGTGGGAAAAAAAGGACGTCAATTTCGTTTAGGTACAGTGTCGCACGACCGCACAACTGTCCGTTAAAGTCACGCAGTGCCGAATCGTAAAATAGGCCCTGGTCTTTGAGCAGCCAAATCCTCCGGGGCTAAAGTGGTTAAAGGACACCATCAGGAAATTAAACAAATACAGTCATTTGAGGAGTATTCATAAGCATTATTTTGAAAATTCAAATTAAACCTTAACGTGAACAGGCGTTGTGCCCATGCAGGGTAAAGCAACAGGTGTCCATGCTGACGTGTGACAAAAGGGCCTACAATGGGCATGTGAGCATCAGAATTGGACCACAGAGCAGTGGAATTGGCCTGGGCTGATAAATTCAAGAATGTTCTAAGCAACACAACTACAAGTTCAAGGTGTTGATTTGGCTTCTAAATTTCCCAGATCGAGCAGGTGCGGTAAAAACCATTCCAATCCACAGAGGCCCCACCTTGAAAATTACAAAACTTAAATCAGCTACTGGTGGCTTGGTGCCAGATACCATAGCATACCTTCAAAGGTCTAGTGGAGTCCATGCCTTGGGGGACTATGGTGTGTCCTTGTAATACAAACCCACTGGTATTGGAATGAGTGGCAGTCTCTGCCTGGGCTCCCCCAGGCCATGCCCCCGACGTCTTTCACTCCGACTCTTGGAGCTTAATCATGTTCCCCATTATTAAGGTCTGAGGGGTGAAGTGAACTGCATTGGGGGCGTGGCCTGGGGGGAGTCCAGGCTGAGCCTGACATCCATTCCAATACCACTGGGTCTGCATTGATGCGCGGTTCATGGGATCCATCCTTTACTCAACTGTTGTTTGAAGCCGACAAGCTCCTTCCCTGGCCTGCACTCAGTGGTTGACACAGGATTGCTTTCCAATGTATCCTGAGTGACTCACATTTTCCATTACCAGTTCACAGGATCGTTGTAATGTTATGGCAGATTGGTGTACTCTACAGATGTAGTGTTATTTTTTAAGGTTAACACACATTAATTAGAGATTATTAACAACAAGCTAATCTCTTTTTCATGCCTGTGTATAGAAATCCTTGAAAAGATTATGCATTCCCTTTGAGCTGTTCTTTGCAATCATAAGTACTGCTGTAATTTGTCTGCAAATCTTGCCACACAGGAGTTACAAATGTAAAACAAGGATGAGCTATGCATCTTGCTAATAGAGAAAGTCCTGTGCTGTGTGTTTGCCTAGCCTTTGTTTTATCCGATGCTACTGACAGATCATTTACATTTCTGCAAAGGCTCCAAATAAATTTCCAAGTATGGCAGTAACTGGTATTCATATTCGGAAAGTTGAGTGTGTTTGATGAGCGTTAGTTTTGCTTACTCTGCGGCTTTTCAAATGAGGACAGTTTCTGTGCCTCTTTGTACTTGTCACTGGTTTCATTTGATCACAGTTAAACACTCAACAGTACAAGGCAAACCTCTGTAATTCCCAAGGAACTGTGCATACCGATATTATTTCCTTATGCATAAATTTAAATATAATGCATAATACACCTTACCTATCTCAGCACTTTGTTGTATTTCGTTTTGCTACTTTTTGTAAAAAAACAAAGTAGTGAAGGTTAGTCACAAAACTTTTTTTTTTTAGAGATTTACTTACCCAGATTTCTCATTTAGTTAAACTGATTGTAAAACTTTACTTTTAAAAAAAAAATCAAATAACTAACGTCATACTTACCTGCTCTGTGCAGTGGTTTTGCAGAGAGCCGCCCCAATCAGGGCCGCTGATAAGGCAGTATTACTGGTCCTTTTGTACTGGGCCCAGGCCTTACCACACAGGGGGGGCGGGGAAGCTTTATTATTCATTTCTGCTTAAATTAATGAATTTATTTTGCTAGACTACGCCCCTGCCCCTACTTACTTACCAGGGCTTAAATTGCATTTCCCTGGGCCCCATCATGTCAATAGTGAGGTAGGAGCAGAGGAGGGACTTTTCTTTTTTTCATTTCTGGGTGTAGGCGGATAAAGTCAGTGCCACTGTTCTTCTGCACCTGGGGGGAGAGGGAGGCAGGGTTGCTGAACAGAGCCCTATATTTTATTACAGCAGTCCTGGCCCTGATCCCTCTGTTCTAGTGTCCCTTGCCAACACCTGAACCCCCTGTGATAAATTCCCCCATAGAAAGCTGCTTTCTATAAGAGCATTCATGCAGGCTTCCCTCAACCTGTCTGAGTCCATTGACACAGACAGCACAGCTCAGCCTGCCCCCCATTCCCTCGTCACAGAGTTTGACTGACAGCAGTCAATGTCCCCCGCTGCTATCAGTCTGCCCAGTGAGGAGGGAGAGAGATGCTACTCTCATGCACAGCGCTGGATCTAAATCGGGCTCAGGTATAAGGGGTGCAAAGGGGGATCCTGTGACACAGAAGGACTTTTACCTTAATGCATTAGACCCACTTTAGGCCAATGGCTAACAGCAATATTGATGTCCATGGTGCAGGGATCCCTTGCAGCCTTTCTGATTTCCCTTTATGTGGTCAGGTTAGTTATATTGTCCAGCCCCCCCACCCCCACCCAAAAAAAAAAATGGCTTGCTGATAGAATTTTCAAACAATACCTATAAAGAAAAAAATATTTTCTTTCTACGTACTTTATCCCCTTTTCCGACATCACAATTTATGGCAATCACTACCTTCCAGGAAGCTTCCTGGGGTACAATAAATACCCCAAATCTTGCGAGAAGACACTCGAGTCCAGTGACAGAGCATCTTCTAGCAAAATTTGAGCTGTTCAGTATTGCCCAGGAACTCACTAGATGATGTGTGAAGTCACCCTTACCCATACCTTCTAACTTTTTGAGATGGGACTTAGGGACACCTATTAGCAAATGTATGTAGGCATAGGACACGCCCCCTTAAAGAAAAATTATGCAAAAAAAAAATAAATAACTAGGTAAACCCACAAGTGCTTTTATTTTTTTAGTTTTTTAGTTTTTTTTTTTTTTTTACCACTACTATTCCTTTATATTGGCTTTTGAAATTTATCAATGCAGAAATTGGATGAAAGGTTTTAGCACTGGGAAACACTTTTTGGTTACGCTACATAGCCTTCTCTGTTGACATTATGTTTAGGATGCGGTCCAGGTGATGCCCCCAGTCAGATATAATATTTAAATATGATATTGGTTTCACTGATCAGAGCCCACACCTTACTGGTATGGAGCCCACATGGCTGCTGAAAATATGGTTGATATAAATGTGATTGTACTCTTGATTCTAATAAATACTGTGTTTAGTAGATCTGACTGGGAGCATCACCTGGATCACATCCCGATCAGCATGTCAACAGAGAAGGCTATGCAACATTACCGCTGCTAGGTGACCATCGGGGGGCTCAGCTGTCTACAACAAATAGAGCAAGCTCTCTGTCAGGGTGCCAGGAAACCAGACCACACGGGAATGCAGGTAAAATGAAGCAGTTTATTGGAGGAAACAACAATAATAATAATCGCACAGCAACAGTGAGGAAATAAGAGCAGGAACAAGCTGGGGCCAAGTCCAAGAGCGGGTAGTAATCCAAGCCGGGGTCGGATCCAGAAATGGGTCCTCTGCCAAAGCCGGGTCATCAGCTGATGCTGGGTTGAGAGCTAGGAGAGTCATCAGCCAAGACAGGTCATGCATGGAGAAACACAGAGAACAAAAAACTGCTAGCAGAGATGCACCTTGGAGCACAAACACAAGGGCAATGATAGCAACCCAGCAGGTGATAGATATAGTCAATGTGCGATGCCCAGGCAGCAGGAAGTGATGATGTAATCAGAGTCTATAAGAGGAAAGAGTCTGCACATGTCCAAGATGGCTGCCAACAGGAGGGCAAGGTAAGACCTTGACACTCTCCCCCGCATGCACCCATCAGCACCATAATGTAACCAGCACTGAGTCCTAATAGACTGCCACCGCTGGCCTAGAGACAGAGAAGCCAGACCAGCGATGCCAATAGCAAAGGGAAGAAAGCAAGAGGAGGCTGGGGACCCCATGCAGTGGCAGAACCCTAGGGCCTGGTCATAAGTGCAACCCTGGTAGTTCTGCCACTGCATTGGCAGTGGTGGGGGGGGGGGCACAGTAGAACAGATCAGTGGGGAGGGCCACAGGACTAATGGGGGAAGGGGATCAAGGATTCCTGCACCAGGGCTCTGAAGGTTCTAGTTACGCCCTTGGTTCAGGGTGATGTGCAGTGTTAGTTTTCCGCCGAACATAGGGTTTAGCTTTTAGGCCAAAAAGTTCAATTTTGGTTTCATCTAACCAGAGCACCTTCTTACACATATTTGCTGTGTTCCCCACATGGCTTTTCATAAACTGCAAACAGGACTTTTTATGGCTTTCTTTCAACAATAGCTTTCTTTTTGCCACTCTTCCATAAAGAGTGGACACTCTTCCATAAAGACTAATAGTTGTCCTGTGGACAGATTCTCCCACCTGAGCTGTGGATCTCTGGAGATCCACCAGAGTTACCATGGGCCCTTGGTTGCTTCTCTGATTAATGCTCTCCTTGCTTGGCGTGGTTAAGGGGTATCAGAGTAAAGAAAGCTGAATTAAAAAATGCACGCCACACTTTTCAGATATTTATTTCTAAAATATATTAAAAACTATTTATCATATTCCTTCCACTTCACAATTATGTGCCACCTTGTGTTGGTCTATCACATAAAATCCCCAAAAAATACATTTACGTTTTTGGTTGAAACATGACAAAATGTGGAAATTTCAAAGGATATGAATACTTTTTCAAGGCACTAAGTTCTTTGTATACTGTTTGTTATTATAAGTGCCGCACACTATTGATATAGGGAGAGAAGAGACAATATGTACAAATGATACATACCTCCCAACTTTTTGAGATGGGAGTGAGGGACACCTATTAGAAAACTTATATAGACATAAGACACACCCCTGCCATGCCCCCTTAAATGAGACTTAAACAACAACAAAAAATGGTTTAAATCCACTTTTTTTTTTTTTTTTTACCACTACTATTCCTTTATACTGGCTTTTGAAATTTACAAATGCAGCAATTTCGAAATTGGATGAAAGGTTTAGCCCTAGGAAACACCTTTTAAAAGATAAAAAGTGCATTTTATATACAACTATATAGATCAGACCAAATGATGGACATAGAAGGAGGAAAGAGAGACAGAGGGACTTTATTCCAAATCAGGGACAGTTGGGAGCTATAGATCAGTGGTTCTCAAATCCGGTCCTCGGGACCCACCAACAGGCCAGGTTTGCAAGATAACTAAATTACATCACAGGTGATCTCATTTGCTTCTCAGTGATTGCAGTATTCTAGTCTGCATCCCCCAAGGTAATACTTAAAATCTGGCCTGTTAGTGGGTCCCGAGGACCGGAGTTGAGAACCACTGCTATAGATGATAGTATCCACTCTACTTCAAATTTCATTATCTCTTGAACTAGATAGAAAAACAGCCCTGCTAATTCTCCTGCTGTCTTCTAAAGTGTGTAACTGAGACACAATATTTGTCTGGGTCATGTCAAGTTAGACATGAATGAGCAGTAAACATACTTAGTGGGAATTCTAAATAAAATAAGTAGTTAGATCTTTAATTTCCTGAAGGCTGGAGATAGCTCCACTAGGACTTTTTCTGCTTTCCAGAGAGTCTTGTACATTACTGCTTCCTACACAGCTGCATAGAGGGGGGCTATGCTATACTTGCCCTGCCTGCAAAAGCCAAGAGAGAAGAATAAAGTGAAGAAAATACTGATAGTGAGTGGCTGGAAGGAGGAGAACCATTTTGATGGCATTATATGCATTGTGAGAAGACATAGTTGAGGTGTGATTGGCTGATACCTTCTACTACCTTGTTAATTGATCATTTGTTTAAGAGGACTGAGTGACCCCCTTTTTTTGGCATTCACTCTTTCTGGTAAGACTCCATTCACACTAATACGACTTGTCAGGCGACTTGTAAGCCTGACAAGTCGCGGACCGTCGCGGTCCATTGTGTGGTACAGGAACGGTTCTAATAGGAGCGACACAAGTGGCTCCGACTTAGAAAAAGGGTCCTGTACTACTTCAGGGCGACTTGGAGCGACTTGCATAGACATTAATTTTATGAAGTCCGTGCAAGTCGTGCCGAAGTTGCGTGCCACTTCAGTGTGAATGCGGTGTAAGAGTTTATACTTATCACAGTAGTGGAGTGGAAATCAAAGGAGGAGATTTTGTTCAGTGGAGAATTATTTCCAAATCACATAGTTACGCTCTTTTTTGGGATGTTTGGACTGAGCTATTGGAATAAATTACTATACTATTATATGATGTTCATTATGACATTGTATATGTACATTAATTGTGTGGGATTTGTTTGCACATAATGGAGTATTTACAGTAATATTAACACCGTTGTTTGATTTAAATAGATAGTGCAGCAATTTTTTTTAGTTTTTAACACCAGTAGTTAGCAATCCTCATTATATCATCCAGACTGTGGTCACTGATAAGCTCACTACCTACGTTTATGTTATCCTATGGCTTTAAAGTTTGCATACTGAGATACGATAGCTATATATGTGTTGACTGGCAAAGATATAGTACAGAGCTAGGGATAAAAAAAAAAAAAAAAATCTTAATTGCACCCTTATTATTGACTCAAATGCACTTCTCCAAAATGTCAACATTTTACCAAAATCTCCCAATTTCTACCAAAATAAGCGAAAGACTTTTTTTTCCACTTCATCCCTATACAGAACTATGTAGATGCCAACTTACAGCTAAAATAAAAGAAATAAAGTATGGTGCCTCCTTGATACTTAAAGAGAGGGTCACCTCTGGTGAACCTCTAAGCCTGCAGTATTGCTTTTTTTTTAAAATTTAGCCAATGTGAAATTGGTTAGTTAATTACTCTTTGATGTCTCTAATTTCAATTTCAATATTGGTAAATGAAAAAAGTATTTTCAATTCGTAGAGACCACAATACTCATAAACTGCAGAGTATAAAATAAATGTACAAATAAATTGCCGTTTATTTTAATCTGAAATTCTTTCACTGCAATGTGATCTGGTCAAAATTGCTCAATATCCATTATTTAGCAATTGAAGAACATTAGGTTCCCTTTGGTTGGAAATAAGAATTGTGCTGCTCCACTACAGACATGCTGACCTCACATTCCTTGGCAAGTCTTCTGGTCTTTTTCCTTTCATCGCATTCATAATAGAGGTCTCCCAGAATATGAAAATGCATTATGACATAAATAATGTTTTTACATTCGAGTCTCTGGGTGCTGGAGATTACAAGGAATACTATTTATAGCTGTATTTAAATGAAAAAAAAGTGTATAATAGATGCAGTCCCTTTCTTGCCAGTGGACATTTAATATAGAAGGAAAACACAGTATATGGCGACATCAAGGCTAGTTATTAGTTCTGTTGTGGTATAAAGTTGTAAATATACCAAATGGAATGTGGCTGAGAATACTTTTGCTTTACTGTATTAGCAGTTAATATATTCTTTAAACCTGAATTCTTGAAGGTTTTACCTAACTATTCTGAAAAATGCAACACCTATACTGACTAGTCTGTGTAAGAAAGAACTGTATACTTACCTATTTTCAGCCCACTCTGGTTTGGTCACATGATCCGGCTCCCCTGTGTTAGCCAGCGGAGTCTGCAGGGGATAGGAGGCAGCCCCAACAACAGATCTCCCATAGTAAGCCTATAGGCGATGTCATCGCTCCCAGGCATAACCAACCATTGTCGATCACTCTCTCCGCTCTCCTGCAGACAGCACTTACTGACGTGGGGGAGATCATGTGACTGGACTGGGCTGAAAATAAGTAAGTATACAAATCTTTCTTACACAGGTTAATTAGAATAGGCGTCAGGGGGGAGGAGGAAGCATTTTAAGATTAATTAGCTGAAGTCCGTAATTCTACTTTAACCCCTTCATGCCAACGTAACAAATATATGCGGTCTAACTACACTGAGCTTTTTTACATAGAGCTGCATGTATGTGTTTCTCCCTTTGTGCTGGGAGCACGCAGCATGGCGTGCTCCCAGCACAGGGCTCAGGGTCTCACTGAGTGCCCCGGGCCCTGTACTACTGATTTCAGGCCACCTTATCGCTGTGGTAGCCTCTGATTGGCTACCACAGTGGTCAGTCACTGTAAAGCCAGCCCCTGTGTTTTTTTCTTTCTGTTAATGGAGAAGACGTCACCGGATGTGACGAAACGCATCAGCTTGGACCGCACACACGTCATCACGTCATACTGAGTGGATCGCAAGCCGGAAGAAGCTCTGTCTACTGCAAAGAGGACAAGCAGCCCGCGCCGCTAGACCACTGGGGACGTGATACGATTATTTTAAACACTTTTACCCACAATATGGGAAATAAAACATTATTCTATTGAATTGCCCTATTTGGAGCCTTCTTTTCTTCTCATTTCAAACACCTCGGACGGCATTTGCTGCTACTGGAGACCATCCTAAAGAGGTTACCCATTGAGCCCAGGGGGCTCCCCAAGCCTGATTGGTTCTAATACTATATGGTATATAGAACCCACTACGTCTGGTAAGTGATCCAGCCCCCTTTTTATTCAGCAAGAATTTGATGTCACAGTTTCTTCTGATCAAGCACGTGCACCTTTGATTGAATATTCACTATTTTTATTATCAAGGACTATTTATCAATTTTGGAACACACTAATAATATAATTTTTAAACATCCACAATTTTTTGAACTTTATATTTATTAAGGACACGGTACCTACTATATATGTTGTTTATGTTCTTGAGCACAGAGTCACCTTTATATATATTTTTATGATATTATATGCAGTTTTACCTATGGAATTATAATCAGTCAAGTAATTATTAATTTTACACTATTTATTATACAGCACTGGTTTTTCGCATCACTATATATTTTGCACCATTATTTAATATTTGTTCATGTGCTGGTATCAATAAATTAACAACCAATCGGGTAAACCTTCAATAGGTATTCTTAATCACAAGCAAGCGCTGTATTTGGTCTTAAGTAAGACCATAGATATTTTAACCTACTACCTTTTATACAGCAGCTGCTAAACATTGATTTTAGGCCCCTTTTTTAGCATCCATCCATATTTATATTTATTACCTATTTATAGTGCTCTTCCATTGGCGCGAGGAATATACTTTTGTATATACATATTATAATGTATCCTTCTCTTTCTTTGCAGAAAGAAAAAAGTGTCTGTAAAAAACATGTAAAATAAATAAAAAAAGAAAAAATAAAGAGAGGGGACATGAAAGCGATTTACAAATACCTCAACGGTGATCAGAGCATAGAAAAAAAACTATTCAGTTGCAAGGATTGCATGAGGACACGAGGCCATACAGTGCGATTGGCGGAGAAGCATTCTAACCTCAGGCAACGCAGCAGGTTCTTTACAGTAAGGGCTACAACATTGTGGAATTCTCTACCAGAAACGGTAGTAACTGCGGGAAGTATGGCTACTTTTAAAAGACTCTTGGACACACATCTCAAGGATAAAAACATTCAGGGGTATGGGAAATGATTCACACCTACACAGGTTGAACTGAATGGACTATTGTCTTTATTCAACCTCAATTACCGTAACCTGTAACTATGTAACCTAGATCAAGGTTTGATCAAGGTTAGTGTTTGGGTCAAAGGTCAGGTTCAGTATAATTTGGACAGGATTTTTTTTTTAAATTAGCATCAGTGTCAGCTAGTGTTCTATGTTTAAGGTAGGACAAAAAAAACAAAGCAAAATGTGAACTATTGCTTCTGGGCTGTATTACGGGTACACACAACAAATAACATACACATTGTGATTGCCCGGAGCAAGAAAATTTATTTTGGGTCGTTCTTTGGTAGTAGGTAACAAGAAATATACAGCTAAATTTAAAAAAATGATTTTGGGTTGTATTTTGGGCCAGTTTTCTTTTGATAATAAAAAAAATCATGAGATACCCGTAACTATTTACTACCAAATGAAAGCCCAATTTGTCCTAAAAAAAACCAAGGTATAGTCTATCTGGATGCACAAAGTAGTTATGATTATATGTACGGTTTTACACATTAGTAAAACACACAAAATTGCAAAATTGTGCTTAGGCATTTAGAGTTTTAACCTTAGTTGAAGGCGTTCGTTTTCCAGGACAATGTAAGGTTCTGGCACTCTCAGTGCCTCCTATCACATCATTTCCGGGTGCTTTCCATCTACCTAGATAGATGAAGCACATATAGGTGTGTTTCCCTTTAAGAGTGCTGACGTCATCACTGAGCGCCGGACTGAACAGCTATTTAAATCACCAGCTCTCACTCACATGTGTTCGTTCAACCTGCTGTGTGCCTAGATGTGCCTCGATGCTAACCTGTC
Source organism: Pelophylax lessonae (assembly GCF_965119305.1). NCBI lineage: Eukaryota > Metazoa > Chordata > Amphibia > Anura > Ranidae > Pelophylax > Pelophylax lessonae. Next base: position 312,983,080 of record NC_138772.1, on the reverse strand, counting down.
TTGAAGCTCTCATGCTTGCAAGCATACCTCGCTGTCGGAACCATGCTGCGCTGATCCCTGTATCCCGCTACCGGATCATCCGCTCTTGTTGAACCTCTCCTCTGCTACATTGCTACTAGTGGTAAGTACCCCACAGGAGAGACCTCAATAACCTTCATACTAAAGCTTACACTGTCTAGCTCTGCATACTAAGGACTGTTACTACATCTGCACTATCTAGATTGCTAGCTCTTGAGCCTACTATCATCTGCTCTTGCACTGGGTTAGTCTCTCCTGTATGTCATCTGCTATCCTATCATCTACTACCATACATGATTGCTAACCTATCTGCATCCCACCTGTTACTATCTCATTCTCAAGAACATTTCCTTTCAAGTGTCTGTCATCTACCATCTCTACCCAACCTGTCTCTTCAGCCTATCATCACTGTGTTACTATATACATAAGTCACTCTAGGAACATCTTATTGAGTGTGTGTATTTACTTGCTGAATTGAGATCATCCACACATGATGAGTCTTTGGGAGTTGGAATTGGTGTCTCAGCGTTTCTCTACATGACTACTGAAGTGGAATATTTCTGCAGCTGTAAATCCACATCATACATAAAACGCAGGAGCGTTACAGACAACTGAAAAAAAGTCTCTCCTGCTTTTGTTCCTTTACTTTTAGTAAAGCTAAGGTTGTCCACAATAAGTCCAATAATATCAAGTAACACATCTAATTAAAACATTTCTCACACTGTCAGCGTGATTATCAGTTGTTTTTAGCAGATGGTATAATTGCTTGTATTGCTCCAAAGCAGGCATTATTGTGAAAAAAAAAATCAAACATGTTCAAAATTTTTTTTGCATCCATGTGCTGATCATGAAGAGAAGAGAAGAGAAAAAGAGAGGGTGGGCAGATGTCCATCTGTGGTCAGCCTAGAGAATACATGTTTGTTCTTCCAAAAGTTATAACTCGGCTTAGTGGTGGATAATAGTATGTACAAAATGGACAGCTTCCCAGGGGCCCAGATTCCAGCAAATCCAATGGAGATGCCAAATAAAAAAAAATCACTTCGGGAGTAACTAAAAAAATGAAACATTTTAGCTTTTGAAGTCTTTTAGGAACAGATTATCTGTAGCAGCCTTCTTTTATTTATTTTTTTTTTTTAGCGGATTCTCACCTACTGTATGTGTTTTAAAGCACATGTGTTTTCATTGAGATCAGTAGAAACACAGAAAAAAAAACAACATTGCAATAAAAGATGCATGCACCCACAAATGGTTTGGAATCAATGCAAAGATTTCCTTTAAGACTAGACATGTACATAAAAGTGTATACCTCTGCAAATGATCTAATATAAAATTGAAGCACTTTGTTCCGAATCCATTAGAAATGTTTCACAAACACAGATTAGGAGCAAAACACGAATGCCTGTGTGCATGATCCCTTTAAACTGGAAGAAGGGGGCATGTATTAAACATTGGCAGTGCCAGGACAAGGTCATCCAGCGCCCAGGGCAAGGGTGCCAAACTGCGGCCCCCCTTCCCTTAGGGTTATGGTCAAGGCACCCCCCTATTTCTGCAATAAACCATTGCGCCCAGGGCAACCTTCCCTCCTGCCCACCTCTTGTCCCGGCCCAGAACACTGGGTCCAAAGTATGAGTAGTCACTTCTGCTAGGTGACTTAAGTCTGATAGGTATCAAGTGTGCAGGTAAGTCTGAAATGTCAAAGTCCGGGAAAACTTGGTTGGTCTGGGACGGATAGCTGAGCAAAGGTTTAATTAGAACGGGACAGTGCTTAAACCAAATTAATTTGATATGATGAGCACACATTTTGTATTCATAATGTTTATAGAGTTTACCCTAGAGGCCACTTGTCTTGCTTAATTAAGACTTCAAAAGTATTAACCTTGAGATGTTAAATGCTTTATATTATAGCATTAAGCTCTCAGAAGAATCAAATAATACCACGAGATCTGAACACCCATATGAATGGCCTGGGGCATGTGTACGTCTCATGCATGATCCCCAAACAAGGACACAAATAGCAGAAAGCAGTCTTTATCATTTTAATGGGAAATGTGATGTATAAATTCTTAAGGGAGAAGTGTATTGCTTGTCCTGCAGTATATGTTAGCAAGCCACTCTTCACAGTTCTTATTTATATTTTTTTTAATCTTGAAAGTAACTCGTACAACTCCTGCAAATGAGGATCAGTGAAATGTGGGAAGGTGGGTGTACAGTGTAGATACTGTTGCAGGTGTACATAGTGTTTTTTCCCCCATTTGCCCACCTTCTCTTCCCTCTTACTGTAACATTTGGGTATTGTGGAGTATGGGTAAAAATTGATCTCCGTGCAGAATTAGCCTTTAACCCCTAAGTGACTGAGGATAAAACAAATGTTAATGCCTGAACACATTTTTGCAACTTTGACATTTGTTAGTGAAACTGAACATGCAGACTGATTTCAACTACTTTGGGTATCTAGGTGGATTATACCTTGTGTTTTTCAGCACAAATTGGGCTTTCTTAGTGGTAAATGATAATGGATATCTCCTGATTTGTGTTATTATCAAAGGAAAACTGCACTTAAGAATCACTATATACTCAAGAAGTATGGAATTATGAATGATAGTAATTCTCACTAAATAGGGAAGTTAAGAGAATGAGGGAGTTCTACACAGATAGATGCACTGATTTGGTTAAAGATAAGGGAATCTACATTTATAGGTTGAAAATATAACACAGTCAACTAAATTTTGTCGCTTGTTTGTATTAAACTAGTTAAATGTTCTTGTTGGGGTTCTCTCTAATTTTATTTTTTTTAATGTTATAGGAAGTCGTATTGATTATATGGGGGGGGGGGGGGTTGGATGAGAGTGAATGTAAATGTAGATGGGGAGGTATGTATGTGTACACAAATATAAGTATGCAGGTGCATGTAGGTAAGAAAGTATGTATTAGCTTGTTGCTCTCTGGATACACTGTGCCGAATCACCTATTTTTCCTAGAACTGTCGACAATACAGATATAACAGGACGGTGGAAATACTCCACGGAGATCTTGGCTCATGTGAATAGGATAGCACTATGTAGCTGCTGTAAACATATTGGTGTATATACCTTGGATATAAACCCAAAAAGGCACAATCATGTACCAGTGCTACCCTATCGGAGTGAGAATCAGCAATGGTGGAGGACACTGGAGTGCGGCAACCGTAATGCTATGCCAGGGATGCCAATTTTGAAAAGGTATGAGTTGTAATACAGAATGTCGCTTTGATTGATGCAGACATCAGGGGACAAATATCTGGGGACAAAGAGGGATGGATTGGCGGTATCCGGGTGAGCCGAGATGACTGAACTATGTTCAGTTGATAGTAAAGGGACTGGAATGAGCCAGGTGACTACCCTCTACTCAAGAACAACGACATTGCGAATATGAGCAGCCCCCACCATCTAAACGAGGTAGTAAAATAGAGACTAAGTGGATTAAGCAAATGTTTTTTTTTTTTGCCACAATTCGCTAGCTGACAGGAATGGTGTTGGGGTTGGCTCTCTGTTACTGCAACCCAGCTACTACAATTGCAAAGGATAGATGGGATAATTGTTCAGAGAAGACGATCTGTATGCCCTGGGTAAGGGGAGGGACAGCCAGAGTGACTAAGGTCCTCTAACAGCACTGAACCAGCTTGTACACTCTTCTCGGACACTCAATACCTACAGGGCAATTTAGCTCATATAATTACCACCTATTGGATATTTTGGGTGGCTGGAACCATACCCTTTACATCTTAGGAATGACTGTCTCTGGGTTAGCAAGATTGGTTCACCTGGTAACTATGTGTCACATACCTGGTGGGTAGAGCCTGGATATGCAGAGGATGGCCTCTCTTGCACCTCTGACTTGGGCCCCTGGTAGAGTATACTGGTGGTGCAGGAGAGCAGAGTCGCACGAGTGCCAGTGCTTGTGCAGGCTACTGGACTTCTGGCTGAGTAGAGCACCAGATGGAAGCAGATGTCCCAGTAGCAGATGGACCGATGCAGCAACTTGGTATCTCCAAGAGGACTGGAAGATAAGCAGAGTCCGACAAGCTGGGTCATACACAGAGCGATCAGATCAGGTACAGATGGGGAGACAGGGGAATGGTCAAGGAACAGGCTGGGATCAATGCAGGTAACTAGCAGGAGTAGTCAGGGGGCAAGCCAGGTCAGTATTTCAAGAGCAGATGCAAGTAACAGGGAACAGGACAATCACAGAATGCTGTAGATGAGGTACTGATCCAGCCTAAATAGCCCATTTGGCCCCTTCATCTGTCACGGGATGCGTCGTGCACATCTGTTCACATTCAGGCACATATTGGTTCGCCTGTGCGTATGCAGATGCTAACACGCCTCTTCTTTGGGAGGTTCGAGGAACACCAGGGACTTGCCTGCAGGCATTAACCTGTCTTCTGGCAGAGCCTTCCTGACACTGTCAGGCTAAAGTTACCTCAGGGGTGGGTATCAGATTAACTGGACAATTTGACAAACTAATTTGCCACCCACTGACTTGCTGCCATTTGGTTGGTGGATTATTAATTTGCTTAAGAGGGGGCTCATGCTGAAGAAGCCAGAAAGTGCACGTGTGATTTTTGTGTGTTTTTTTTTTTTTTTTTTTGGCCCTTAAGATTAAGGAAGTAACAAGGTAGTAAACATGGCCCCAAGATGTTTGGATTTTCTTTTTGGGAAGGGTGAGGTGGGCACATCACTGTTTTGCCCTCTCTTATCCCCTTAGGTGTAATGAAGATATGCCTAATGAAGATGGTAAATGAGAAAATGGGGCTAGAATTGTCTCCATATTCTCTTGTCCTTTTATTGATATAAATTAAAAGGAAATCAAGGTGGGTCTGCTCGGCTCGGTCCACAGTGTCGGTGTTGCTCTGTGTTATATTGTGGATGAAGATGCGCTGGTCAAAATGTGGGGATTGCTGCACTAAAATTCCTGAATATTGGAAAATAGAAAATTTAAATAAAAATAAAGTGCGCTATCCTATAAAATATGTGACCACAAGATCACTAGATTAGTGAAAAAGTACACAAAATTCAATGGTACTGTGTATGAGTGCGGACTTGTGAAAAAACAATATTCCCCTATAGTGGATGTATTGTCCGTGAAAGACCAAATATAAAATAAAGATTTCAAGCCCTATATACTCGGTGTGCAATACTGAAAAACAGTTCTTCCAAATACAACGGGTTAATTTGCAGTGGAGTCCTGTATATTCAGTATGTGAAAACTGAATATACAGGGTACTGGTGTTGCTCTGTGGCCAGACACATTCCCCTAGATAGTATTCACCCGTGAGCCCCTGGTGGGACAGGGTTGTCTTGATGCTTGACATCTCTAGGGGTTTTTTTTTTCTCTCTTCTTTCCTCTCTCCTCTTTACCCTGTGCTGCTGCACAAAAGATATGGTTAAATTTGTCTCTATTAATATCAGGGGCTTGAGAATCCCCGAGAAAGGGGATGCAAGCCCTCAGGTAATGTTGGCAGACGTGGGCGGACATTGTGTTTGTTCAAGAAATTAACTTTACCCATACCAGATGTCCTTTACTAAAAAAATGCAAGATACCCTGTCTCTTACCATAGTTGCTCAGATATCCCTAAATCTCGCAAGGTTTCGATTGTGCTGGCCAGAACCCTGCCGTGGATATTGGAGGACCAGCTATCCGATCCCCAGGGCAGATATCTTTTTATAAGTGGTAAAGTTGGTGACCAGGCTATAACATTTGCCAATGTATATTTTCCGAATATATCCCAGCTTACCTTTCTTGAGTCCTGTATGGAGGACCTTACACATTTCGCCGGAGGAATCATCATGGGTGGGGAACAGGCCAACTCCCTCATAATATCTAGAGCCAAAATGAAGATGATATACAATAGGCGTCTGTACCATGAATTTGGCAACAAAGCAGGTAGACTCCTTGCACGTTCCTTCCAGGCCCCATCTACACAGACCCTTATTCAGGTTATTGGGTTAATTTGTATCAGCCTTCAACTCAATACTACAGGGCCTTTCCATCCCGAAAAACACCTCACATGTGCATATCACCGTACTTTTGAAACTCGATAAAGATACCTTGCTCTGTGCCAGCTACAGACCAATCTCACTTCTTAATACTGATTTGAAACTGTTTACAAAGATATTTGCAAAAAGACTTCTTCTCTACTTCCAAAGAATTATCCATATGGATCAGTCAGGTTTTGTACCTGGCAGAGATGCAAGGGATAACACCACTAGAGCACTTAATATTATACATCTCTGCAACTCTACCACATGCTTATCTTGACGGATGCTGAGAAAGCATTTGATAGGGCAAGCTGGAGATTTTTGAGGAGTACTCTTAGATATATAGGAATCGGGGCAAATGCAAGGAAATGGATAGAAGCCCTATATGACTGTCCAATGACAGTGGTCAAAGCTAACCAGATACTTCCTGGCAATTTTATATTGGCAAATGGTACGTGCCAGGGCTGTCCATTATCACCGCTTCTTTTTTACATAATTTGGAAGCAAAGTAGCTGCATTTGCAGACCACCTACTGTTTTTTATTACCAACCCAGAAATATCCTTACCTAACCTAATTAGAGAATTCGATTGCTACTCACAATTGTCAAATTATAAAATCAAATTAGCAAAATCAGGGGCGATGAATCTAACAATCCCAGAAGCTATAATCCATGTCTTAGAACTTAATTTAAATGGGTAACGGAAAGACTTAAATACAGTATCTGGGAATATGCCTCACTCGTTCTCAAACCAACACATACCAGCACAACTTCCCACAACTGCTCGTTAATAACAGAAATGATCTTAGGCGATGGCGAAATTTGACACAAACGTGGTTTGGGAAAAATTATATTTTAAAAATGTACTGCTCTGGTTATTATATCTTTTCCAAACCCTTCCAGTGACAGTCCCAATCATTTTTTTAAGACAAATCAGGAGAGAGTTTATACAATTTCTATGGGCTGACTGCCCACCTAGGATTAAGGCAGATACACTTATAATGCCAAAAAAATGTGGGGTTATAGGCTTTCCAGACCCAATCTGATACTATCAGGCAGCACATTCTGGACTGGGTGTAATCTTATGAGAGTAAAGAGCTGAATACCTATTGAACAATCTATCACGTCTATCCACCTTAAGGCCATGGGGGTGTAAAAATTGACCAAACCAGGTTAAGGAACACCATATTTTGGGTACTACGTATGAAATTGCCTGTTTGACCAAACCAGGGATCATAAACCCTCTACAGATGTCAAATATGACAACAGTGATTGGAAACCCAGATTTCCCACCAAAGATATCCAATCTTAAACTCCTTCAATTCATCAAACTTAATATGATTTAAATACAGGACTTTAGGGACCTGGGAGGATGGAAATCTATAACTAATATCCAATCAATGCTTACACCAGCTCTTCCCCTATGGCAGACAATACCTTAAGTCACTACCACTGGACTTAACAACAGTAGATACGCCCACTGCTTTTGAGCAACTATGCCTATCTGGACAAACTAGTAGGAGGTGTCTCTTTAGGGCATATGCAGAACTGACTACGCCTCCGGAACTCTACATTCCACCTTATATTGCTGCATGGGAAAGAGACCAGAGAAACCGCATTGTATGTTTCCGAACGCAGACTCCACATGCTGGCGTTGTGGAAAAGACAGGGGAACACTTTCCATACAATCTGGAAATGCCACGAAATACGCCCCTATTGGCAAAATAAATGTACCATAGTTAAAGACCTTACTGGCCTAACACTGAATCAGAACCATGCTGCTTGTCTATTACACCTTAGTTCTCTCTCAAAAGCAAATATCAGCAATCAGTGGTGAGGCACCTTTTAAATATGGTTACGGCTTGTGTGCCAGCACATTGGAAATCCCCATCCTATCCTACTATAGGTCAATGGATCAAAGCAGTAAATTAAATCATGAGAATGGAGGCACTTATGGCATTGGTAAATAGGCAAGAAACCCGCTTCGGTAAGACATGGTCCCAATGGATCAATTTTACGTTATCAAAGATAAGATAACTAGATACTTGTTGACCATTGATTTATTTAGGTACAGCACCTTCGGGTAGTATGGCAATCTTGTGGATGCAATATAAAGGAGGAGACTGGGAAAGGAGGAGGGGGAGAAAGAAGGTAGGAAGGGGGGAAGGGAGAGAAAGTGGGGGGGGAATGTTTTCTCTCTTTTTTTTTTCCTTTTCCTCTTTCTCTCTCTCTGTGAGGGGGAAGAGGAGGCTTGGGGTCAGAAGAGGGAGTAGGGAGGTTAAAGGAAGGGAGGAGAGATGGTAGACCAATGGGGCTCAGCTGTGTATCCCCACAAGTAATACAAACCTATTGAGACATGGACCCTTAGATCATACATGCTGAACCCCTAGCTTAGATAGAACAAAGGCAACTAACTATAGAAACTTTGGTTGATTAGGTAAAGAAGTAAACTTTTTAATTGTTATTTAGGATATATAGTTTGTTTCCTGACTCTATGTACTATATCGAGCCTGGGTATGCCCAATAAGAACCGTTTTGTATTTTAATCCTTGAAACTGAATAAAAATAATGTTTAAAAGGAAAACTGGTCCAAAATAGTTTAAAAAAGCATTTTCTATAAATGTAGCTGTATATTTTCTGCTATTACCATTATTTACCACCAAGAACAACCCAAAATAAATTCTTCTGCCCCTGACGATCGCAGCGATACCACATATGTTAGTTGTTGTTTGTACCCATAATAAGGCCCAGAAACAATGATGCGCATTTTGCTTTTTTATCCTACCAAAATACACTGACACTAACTTAAAAATATGCTTTTTTAAAAAAAAAAAAAAAACTCCTATCAAAAAGATACCTAACCTACCTTTGACCCTAACACTAACCCTGGCACTGACCTAGATCATACCTTGATCTAGCTATTTTTCTTTCTTTTTTATTATTATTTTTATTAATTTATTATTTATTTTTTGACACACTTTTGTTTATACACATCCTCATCTCCTGCAAGGAGAAGAAGATACAATGTTTTTCTCTCTCCATTCAGAAGAGAAAGTAAACACATGGGCAGGCTGCACAGTGACTGATTGCTGTGATTGCCGAGAGGCAATCACAGCAATCAGGTGACCTGGAACCGACAGTCCTGATCGCTAGTACGCGACCCCGGGCTCCCGGGGAGGGCCCTATCACTGGGCAGGGAGTGAGCTGTGCGGCATGCTCCCAGCACAAAGACAGGTACGCAACTGCACGGAAAAAAGCCCACCATGCATACCCTCAGCAGGAATAGATTAAAGGGAAACTATAGGTAAAATAAGGAATTACAAATATAATGTCGTATGTAAAAAGCAGTAACAAAGCAGTGTTAAGGTTTTATTATCTTTTAACCCTGCCAGTAAATCATTTTTTTTTTGTAATTCCTTAAATTGGGTGACAACGCTGCCTATTCTGCAGTGAAATTGCACAGTACTGTTGTTACCCTGTGGACAGGATAGTCTTAGATAGACATATACCTGTTTCCTCAAAAATAAGACCTACCCTGAAAATAAGACCTAGCATGAATATTGGGGAGGGCTGCAATATAAGCCCTACCCCTAAAATAAGACCTAGCTTGATTTTCCGGGAGGGCTGCAATATAAGCCCTACCCCAAAAATAAGACCTAGCGTGATTATTGGGGAGGGCTGCAATATAAGCCCTACCATGAAAATAAGACAGTGTGATTATTAGGGAGGGCTGCAATATAAACCCTACCATGAAAATAAGACAGTGTGATTATTAGGGAGGGCTGCAATATAAACCCTACCCCGAAAATAAGACCTAACATGATTATTGAGGAGGGCTACAATATAAGCCCTACCCCGAAAATAAGACAGTGTGATTATTAGGGAGGGCTGCAATATAAGCCCTACCCCGAAAATAAGACCTAGTGTGATTATTGGGGAGGGCTGCAATATAAGCCCTACCCTGAAAATAAGACCTAGCGTGATTATTGGGGAGGGCTGCAATATAAGTCATACCCTGAAAATAAGCCCTAGTTGTAGTGGTTGTAAAATCATATAATCCACACTATTACAGTATTATATAATGTATATAATGTATATACATTATAATATATATGTATTTGTTTCTGTAATATTATTGAGCCAAATACCTTAGTTACAGCACCAATCGGTGCTCATCTAACCTCCTGCTGCTCTCCTCCTCTTCTCCCTGCTGTCAGCGAGGGATCTCGACCCCTCCCTCTGCAGTGCTAGGAGTGGGGAAGAAAGCTCCAGTGGGTCACCTAAGCGCCCAGTGGCGCTGTAATGAAGGTATTTGTCACACTAATATTACAGAAATACACACATTGTATGTTATATAATACTGTAATAGAGTGGATTATAGGATTTTTACAACCAATTTAACTCGGTTTACACTGGGGATTCCTGACAGGCAGGGAGGGAGAGAAGGGGAGAAAACAGGGGGCACAGGAACTGGCAAACACACATTATGTGATAAGACCTACCCCGAAAATAAGCCCTACTGTGTATTTTGTTGCCAAAATAAATATGAGACCCGGTTTTATTTTCGGGAAAACATAGTCGTTTTAGATGGCCTTCAAGAAAGTGACAAATAAATTGAAGCCTAACCCAAGCTAGCACTTTTTAAGCAGTTACAGCAACAGTTTTTTTTATTTAAAAAAAAAAAAAGGTTTAATCCTTTGCAGGCCATCCACTGTACATAGACTGCTGGTCTGCACCCCTATTGTATTGGCAGGATGTTCTGGTACTGTGGTCCTGTGTGCACATGCTGCAATTGGATACAGCAGATCACAAGCAAAAGATACAGAGCCACTCTCACAGATCGTTGTGATCAGTCACAGCATCAGAAAAGGTGAACAAAGGCTGCCATTATCAGCCATATTTTAGTTACTGTCCGGTGATAAGGTAGCCCCTACATATCAATTGGTGTGTAAGAAGAAAGAAAGCCTCCCGACCACCAGCCAGCATCAATGCAATCCAGTAACAGTGCCAACAGTATCAAAATCCACCCTCTACTGTCATTCACCCCTCTACCTTATATGTGTGTCCTATCCTGTCTCTGATCTGTAGAGACTGTACAATAACACCTTATGACTTGTGCAGTTATTGTATCTGGTGCACCATTACCAAGCTGCATGTTTTAACCCACTTAAAACCGGCATGCTTCCTCATTTCCAAAAAAAATTGTTACAAAAAAATCAGATTACCTTGAGTTTCCAAAATGGGTCATTTGGGAGGATTGGGAAATCATGCTGTTCTGGCATTTTTATTTCCTATATTTTAAAACAGAAAGGGAAACATATTTTTTCAATTGTTTTGGTCTTCTTTCCTTCATAAAATAAATTAAAAAAATAACAGTGGTTGATGAATACTATCAAAACAAAGCTCTATTTATCCCAAAAAATGATATAAAACTCATTTGGGTACAGTGTTGCATGCATAGGTATACGCAGCTTATTGCATCAGGGTGTGCACCCCACAGCTCAAACACACATGCGTGCGTGTATATATATATATATATATATACACACACACACTCTCGTGGATGGTGTCAGTAGAGCAGTGGACATGTCAGTATGGCAGAGGTTGGTGTCTGTAGAGCAGTGAATGATGCCAGCAGTTTTTTTTTTTTTTTTTATTATTTTATTGCTTTTATATTTTTTTCAATACAATTTGTTTTTTTACAATTTTTTTAGGAGCCCTGTTGGGGGGCTTTGGTGAAATATCAGGGGTCCAAACAGACCCCCGATGTCCCACTTTTGAGACACAGAAAGGAACTGAGGACAGCGATTCCCTGCAGCGTCAGAGGCACTGGACAGTGCTCTGTGCTGAGTGGCTTTCTGTCCTTTTACAAATTGAAGCATAGTAAACACAATTTACTAATGGCACTTTTCCACTGCAAGTACCGGCTCAGCTCTACTCGGCCCTGCTTGGCCCGGTTTGGTTTTCCACTGCTGGTACCGCATGGTACGGTGTTGGAACGGTTCGGTACGGTATGGTATTTTTTGCTTTTCCACTAAAGTAGTACTAAAGTTAAGTGGGTGGGATAACAACTGGGTGGGTGCGATTCTCTGACCAATCAGTGGCTAGTAGTGACTGCATGCAAAGGATTGTGGGATATGGTACCGGTATGGTACCTCTTGGAACCACAATTGAGGTGGTACTGTTTTTGAGAGCCGTACCATTCGGTTCCATGCAGTGGAAAAGCGCCGCCGTACCGTACCACACCGGACCATTCCTACACCATACCTTGCGGTACCAGCAGTGGAAAAGCACAAAAGCGAGCCAAACCGTTCGGTTCCATGCAGTGGAAAAGCGCCATAAGAAAAGCTGCATTGCGCAGGGTGATTAGGGTGTGCCCAGGCACACCCGGAACACCCTCTGCACACGACTGTGGTTGCATGACTGAGTAAATATCCTTTAAAATATCTGAAGTTTCTGGTGGTAGTCGGTTAAAGGAGCGCCCAAAATCAGCAATATGAATCCCACTTAGATCAAAGTCGTTTCTAGATTTCCACTAAGTGGGATTCTTATTGCTGATTTTGGGCACTCCTTTAACCGACTACCACTAGAAACTTTGGAAATGACAACTAGGCCTTATCTTAAGGTAGCAGCCCAGACCCCCTAACAAGGGTCCAATGACTTTTTTCATCCAGTCGGGCCAGATTAATTGGGAATTAATTTCCCCAAGTGGCCCTCTCTCACCTACCACCCACCCACAGACCCTCTATCGAGCAGGTCAGTCCAGCGCATAAACTTTAAAAAAAAAAATACTTTAAAATATCCAAGGAACTGAGGTGGTCAAACCATAAATATGAAAGCTGACCTATGTAAGCACTCCCCGCAGGGTATTATTATGTGTTAAAGGCTAAGTTTGCTTTTGGACCATGTTCTATGTTAAACCCATATTTATGGTGTAACTTAACATTGTACCAAGCTGACCCTGCCCCCTTCTAATTGCCTCTTCCTCTGAAAGCATGCATGGCTCCTTTGCCGACATAGCTGTGCCCTTCATTCACAGATATTTGTCATAGTGCTGAATGGAAACAAGTGTGGTGATAACCAAACTCAAATTCCATTGACACTTCTTCCAGCTCTCTAAAAGAAAGCCTAAACCTTGGTATGGACAAGGAGCTAAAGTGTCCACTGTTGCAATGCTTTGCAGGCACAATTGAAGAAGAAAAATCACATTTTTTTCTGCATATATATGTTTTTTTTTTTTTTTTTGCAAAAGGTGGATTTAGTCTTTCATGCTATTGACAGACAGCATCATATACAATATGTCATTTTTTATTTTTTCCCCAGAATTTCAGAATCCCACAAGATACCATACACTATAGAGTTGCTCGTAGAAGCCAAGAAAAATACATTTTCTCTCAGTCTAGAGTCATCAGAACAATGCCAATGAGATATAAACATTAATTACTGTGGGTTAGTTTACATATCACATTTTATCGTATGAGGTCTTTCGATTTGTTTCACCTCATTTTTGTGTAATGTGTCACCTCTGTCCTTCAAAAAGTGAATGATGCCTACGAAGAATAAAAGAATGTATTGTTACATTAATACCACACACTGCTTGAATTCCTTTTCTTCTTTATGTGCCAATTCAGGTTGTAATAGGTGACTGAGGAACAATAAATGAAGTGAAGATATTTTCATAAAAGGCATAAGAAATACACTGCTGAGATCTTTACCTTTATACTACCTGCAGTGTGACATGTAACCTTCATAAAGGGGCATCAGTCGGAGGTCCTGCCACCAAGAAAGATAAAGCAGTAGGGCTGTTATCAGTCATAAAGCCCCTGATGTGACGTGCTGAATAAAACATCTGTCATTGTACACGTCTCCAGTTATGACCCGGCCTATTTAGGTCAGCTAGATATTCTAGGCAGGCACACATTTGATACGTGACCTGCTACAGTATGTGTGAACACGGAAACCAAACAAATTTTTAAAAATGCACACTCTAGACTACAAATTCCAATTCTAACTAAAAGACTATCCTATACTTATAATGAGCCTCATAAAAAGTGTCGTATAACCGTCTGGACTGAAAGGAACAATTTATACTATGGGACCTGTTTATAAAGGACCAAATAGCAAAATGTCACTCCTTTCACATTCTTATAAACAGCTAGTCTCACGATTCATTTATTTTTTTCAAAGGAACAATGCACATGCTCTCTGCTCATTTCCCTTCTAGGGATGCACTCAGAAAGGTAGTATCTATTACTGACTAGTGTTCATAGCATAGACGTTAGGGAGGCTGTTAAAGAAGAAGTATGGCCAAAGCCAGTTTGGCCATACTTCTCCTGTGGGTCACAGGAGTGCACTTAGTTATGCACACCTGCAACCCAGATTCAGCCTACAGTGGGATAAAGCCCGCTGTTGGTTGACGACACAGAGCTGGTCCAGGGTCTGCAGGGATCCTGACAATAATGTTGGGATCCGCCCAAGGTTCCTGACCAGCAGATGGCTCAGCCTCTCAGTGTGTTGCTCGGAGCTTGAGCCAGCCGCACCCAGCCCCTCCACAATCTGGATCTCTAGTGAGCCTTGGAGGGGCAGAGCAGGGGCTGTTTACTGAAGACTGAGAACTGAGCGATCAGTGGTCTTTGATTGCTCAGTTCTCTATGTACAGCCAGCAGGGGGACAGCCATCTAGGTGAGTATGTAGGTTTGTTTTTTTAACCCCCCATTTCTCTTTTAATGCTGAACTCCAGGTATGTTTTTTTTTGCATAGTTACATTGGCCCAACACATATTCCATACCTGTGCAACAGCTATGGAAGTGGAGAATAACTGTAGTAGTTGGTGCTACTACAGTGATCACCACTGCCTTCTGGGTCCACTCACTTAGCACCGCTGCCAAATACAGAAAGCCTTGTATTTTATACAGTTAAAACAAGGTGTTCCCTGATTAGATGAGGTGGAGAGGGGGAGCTGTGACTACAATATTCACCTTGTATTCATTGAAAAAATACAAAGCATTCTGTAAATGGTGGCTGACCCGAGGCGTGCCGAGCGAGTGACCCCCTGTGCTCGTTATGCAGAAGGGTAGCTATCTAGAACAGAACCTGGATGACTGTGTGGTCACTGTAGTAGCAGTGACCAGTATAGTGATTCTCCATGACTGTAGTAGCGGTGACCAGTAGAGTTATTCTCCATGTCCACAGCTGTCCCACAGGACCAATACAACAATGCAAGCTGGACCAATGCAACTATGCAATGAAAAACCTATGGAAAAAGAAAAGTCTGGTGCACTAAATAATATTGTTATCTTTCTAAAATGTGAAAACACAAAGGTGACAAATCAATTAAACAAACTGGGACAATTAACCTTAAATATCCACAAAGTTATCACACATTTCCCACTTGGGTGTGACAAATGAAAACAAATAAATGGTGAACAATGTCTTAGGTGTCTCAAGTCTAATAAAAATGGAGGTGCAAAATCCCAAAGAGGGATGTGAAAAAAAGTTCTGTGTACAATTCCTCAATGTCACAGTCCAAAATTCCAAATATGAAAAAACACAAGTGAAAGATTCCGGATGATGGAATAAAATGGGATGAAAACAGTGCTCCAAAGTAAAACCATGTGTTAGATGTTTCTATCTAATATCCCACCACCTTTCAGGTTTGCTTCTTACCAGCAGATAAAATTTAAGGGCGAAAAGACAGCCACCTCAAGAATATAGACTCCAGGTGTTACAGGGGGATATGATACACTCTTCCCATACCACGTGGAAAAGATAAAATGTGCCTCTTACCAGATGTTAGTGATCTTTGGCATATGTGTGTCCCCTTACACCCTTACAGGGATTTTTCTCCTACTTTCACTGTGGGTCAGAGCGGCGATCGGTGGTACAGTGTGTCACACTGCATCTCTGATCCCGGTAAAGAGCCTATGATGTAGGCTCTTTACCATGTGATCAGCCGTGACCAATCACAGCTGGTCACATCGTAACCAGAAAGTGCCATTTATCGGCTTTCCTCCATTCGTGCTGACCAGGCGCGAGTAGAGGAGAGCCGATCGGGTGCTCTCCTGACGGGGGGGGGGGGGGTCTGCACTGATAATCAGCACATTGATTATCTGTGCAGACCCTTTAGGGATGCCCACTAGAGCCCACCAGGGATGCCAACCCATGCCACTAGGGATGCCAATCAGATGCCAATCAGTGCCTATTAGTAATGCCCGTCAGTGCCTCATCAGTACTGCTTATTAGTGCCATCTATCAGTGCCACCCATCAGTGCTGCCTATCAGTGCCACCTATAACTGCCCACCAGTGCCGCATATCAGTGCCACCAACAGTGCCCATTAGTGCCGCCTATGAGTGCCCATCAATGTGGCCTATCAGTGGCACCTATCAGTGTCCATCAGTGCTACATATCAGTGCCTATCAGTTTTACATATTAGTGCCTTATCATCAGTGCCCATCAGTGCCACCTCATCAGTGACTATCAGTGCCCCTCAGTGCAGCCTCATCAGTGCTCGTCAGTGCAGGAGAAAACCTACTTATTTATAAAATTCTTACCATAAACAAAGAAAAACTTTTTCGTTTTTTTTTTTTGTTTGTGTAGCAAAAAAGAAAAAGCCCAGATGTGATCAAACACCACCAAAAGAAAGCTCTATTTGTAGTGGAAAAGATAAAAATTTTGTTTAGGTACAGCGTTGCATGACCGCACAATTATCCTTCAAAATGGGACAGTGCTAAAAGCTGAAAATTGGCCTGGGCAGGAAGGGGGTGAAAGTGCCCAGTATTGAAGTGGTTAATAGATAAGTCCACAAGGTGGCATGCACCTCATTGAACCAAACTCATAGTATGCCAGAGCATCATACAAAGTACTCGACTTCCTAGAATTCTGCATTAATGTCTGTGTACAAATGGTGATTGACCAGACATGTGAGTACGGCCTTAATCAGAGAAGGGCTCAAATGATGCCCCCTGTTTTTGTTTTTTGTAATAATAAATTATTATAGCTGACATTTTTAATTTTTACAGTTTAAAATTGGGCACCTGTTCACTTTAAAGAGGCAGTCCCATGCCTTTTAATGTGATTACCAGGACAGGATACAATTGTCTCCATGAGACATTCACATTACCAGGAACACAAGGGAAGAGGAGAGGGTTTAAAGTTCAACTGAACCTTCATTTGAAATACATCTTAGGTGCATTAAAACAAAAAGTGTGCAAAGACTTACATTTTGTTTTCTTAATAAAGCACTTACAGGCAAATAATAAAAGCATGTGCTCTGCCAGAAGCTGAATAGTAAAACACCTGTTCTCTGTGTGGAAGCAGCGGTCTTGTTGGCCCAACACCCAACAAGACCACTGTGATACCTGTAGCTTTGCAATTAGCAAAGTTCAAGCTCCCTACCGATTGGAGAGCTCTGGCTTTGACTTACCAGGGGGATGTGAGACCATTGCAGCAAAAAGACCAGTGCTTCCCCATAAAGAACATGAGAGACCCACTCTACAGCATGCTGGCAGGACACAGGATTTTTTACGTAGGCTGTGGCTGAGTTCTAAAGAAAACACAATTGGCTGTGATTCACCTGGAATGCATTTAGAGCCGGTTCACACTACCGCGACCAGAAAGTCGCCCCGTGACTTTGAAGAGACTTGTTTAGAGACTTGGAAGAGACTTGGAAGAGACTTGGAAGAGACTTGTGCACTACTTTGAAGAGACAGGCGACTTTGTCTGTGGGGAATGCCTGGCTAATCTCTTTCTTCTTCCTGGAAAGTCTGATAACAAGTCTCTTCAATTAAGATAAGGAGGCGACTCCCATTGAAGTATATGGGACAAGTCGGATCACTGGCCGCCTCAAAGTAGTACAGGACCCTTTTCTGAAGTCGGAGCGACTTCAGTAGTGCCAATTAAGACGGCACTGATTGATTAACATTGCTTTTGTTATGTCAAGCGACCTGGGGCGACACAAGTCGCCTCACAAGTCGTGCTAGTGTGAATGGGCTCTTAGCAAAGTTTGATGGACTGGTGTCTTTTTTAAACTCACAACTATGTAACTATGTAAATTTAAACTAAAAGTTCAATTGACCTTTAAGTCCCTGACATGCTTGATTGATCTTGCGCACTTGCATCTGGGACACAGGCCACAGGGCTTAGATTGTATGGGGCCAATCAGAGGTTTCTCCAATAAGCCCCTTGGGAAGGGAAGCCACCCCTTTTCCTCTTATTGTTAATGATTCCCTGACTTCAACAAAAATATATACTAGTCATTGGACAATGTTGTCTGCACTGAGATAAATATTGTAAAGCTTCAGGAAAAAGACTTAATAATACCATATATTGAATACGCCATAAAAGAGGGTCTATAATACTGAATAACTTTGCCTCCTTTTATGTACTGTATGTTAGCAATTTTATTTATCCATTCCCTTTAGCACACAGGTGAGTGAACAGAAGAAATATATTCAAAGTTTTACTTTACAGTCTACAATGCAAATCAATTCAATATAAAAGACATTCCATAAATTAAATTCAGCCAATGCCCTTGTATATTTATCTCTTGAGTGTTTAGTGTACAGTAACGATTTATGCAAAATGATTTGAAGTTTGGAAAGTTTATTCAGTTTCTACTAAAGATTATTTAAAACTGTGATTTAAAAATGTCTGGGTACTGTATTTCAGATGAACTCTGTCTATTCCTCTTGGTTTTATCTTGTTCTTAAGCAATAAGCTCTCTCATTGTGTGAGAAGCTGTAAATATGTAGAGAAGTGTTACAGATACTTATTTTGCTGCAGGGAAGGGGGCACAGCAGAAATATAGCTTAAAGTAATATTAACCATCATTTTTTAGCTTAACACATACAGTATAACTAATACCACTAGAACACTAGGGTGGTTGGTTCGAATCGCAACAATGACACTACCTGTCTGGAGTTTTATGTTCTCCCTGTGCCTGTGTGGGTTTTCTTCCCACACGCCAAAGACATGCTGGTAGGTTAACTGGATCCTGTCTAAATTGGCCCTAGTATGTGAACCGTATGTATGAATGTGAGTTAAGGACCTTAGATTGTAAGCTTCATGACCACAGGGACTAATGTGAATGTATAATATATGTGTAAAGAACGGCGTAAATTGATGGCACTATGTACAGTAAGTACCTGTAATAAACAAAATCCCCTTTATGGATCACTGCCTTGCCCTGACAAAGGGGCTTGCGTAATTCAGCTAAGCTATGAGCAATGCCATGTAGGCCCAGCAAAGACGGAAAGGTCACACCGGAGAATTCTGATAAAACGTGATCCACTGGAGAAGGAAATGCCAACCCACTTCAGTATCCTTGCCAAGAAAACATCATGAACAGAAACAAAAACAGATATCACACCGGAAAATAAGTCTCCCAGACCAGAAGGTGTCCAATGTGCTACTGGGGAGGATCAGAGGGCAATTTCAAGTAGCTCCAGAACGAATGAAATGGCTGGGCCAATGCCACAAGGACTCTCAGCTGTGAAAGGTAGGAGTGAAAGAAAATTCTGATGCTGTAAAGAAGAATACCGCATAGGAACCTGCTGGAATGTAAGATTCATGAATCAGGGTAGGCTGGATGTGGTCAAACAGGAGATGGCATGATTGAACATTGACATCTTGGGAATTAGTGAACTAAAATGGACTAGAATGGGCGAATTCAACTAAGATGTGTATAGTATATTAGTATATCTAATATTGTGGACAAGAATCTTTTAGAAGAAATGATGTAGCCCTCAAAGTCAACAAAAGAGTGAGGAAAGCAGAGTACTGGGGTACAATCCCAAAATCGACAGGATGAGCTCAGTCTGTATCCAAGGCAAACCACTCAACATCACAATAATCCAGGTTTATGCACAAACCTCTAATGCTGAAGAAGTTGACATTGACTGTTTTTATGAAGATCTACAACGCCTTTTAGAACTAACTCCAAAAAAAGGTATCCTCCTCATAATGGGAGAATGATAAAGTAGGAAGTCAAAGCATACCTGGAATAACAGGTAAATATGGCCTTGGAATTCAAAATGAAGCAGAACAAAGGCTAATAGAGTTTTATCAAGAGAACACACTGGTAATGACAAACAACCATAGAGGTGACTCTACACATCACCGGATGGTCAATAATCAGATCAATTATATTCTCTGCAGCCAAAGATGGAGAAGCTCTATACAGTCAGTCAAAACAAG
Source organism: Pelophylax lessonae (assembly GCF_965119305.1). Taxonomy (NCBI): domain Eukaryota; kingdom Metazoa; phylum Chordata; class Amphibia; order Anura; family Ranidae; genus Pelophylax; species Pelophylax lessonae. The sequence goes on along the minus strand of NC_138772.1, from coordinate 312,962,851 downwards.
ACCTGGAGCTGACTGTGGCTCAGACCATGAGCTTCTTATGGCAAAATTCAGGCTTAAAGTGAAGAAAGAGGTAAACAACACTAGACATTTAAGATATGATCTAAACCAGATTCCTTGTGAATACTCAGTGGAGGTGACGAACAGATTTAAAGGGTTAGATCTGATAGACAAAGTGCCTGAGGAACTATAGAAGGAAGTGGATGCATTGTACAAGACACATAAATGAAAACCATCCCTAAGAAGAAGAAATACAAGAAAGAAAGGTGACTATCTGACGAGGCCATACAAATAGCTGAACAAAAAAGGAGAGGCAAAAGGCAATAAAGAAAAGGGAAAATAGGCCCGACGGAATGCAGACTTCCAGAGGATAGCAAGAAGAGACAAAAAAAAAAACCTCCTTACCAATCAATGCAAAGAATTTGAGGAAAACAACAGAATGGAAAAGACTAGAGAGTTTTTAAAATTGGAGATATCAAGGGAAAGTTTTGTGCAAAGATGGGCACAATAATAGACAAAAATGGCAAGGACCTCACAGAAGCAGAAGAGATAAAGAAGAGATGGTAAGAGTGCACAGAAGAACTATACAGGAAAGATCTTAATAACCCATATAACCACGATGATGTAATCACCGACCTTAACCACTTAAGCCCCGGAAGATTTTACCCCCATCCTGACCAGGGGGTTTTTTGCAATTTTTTACTGCGTGACTTTAACGGACAATTGCGCGGTCGTGCGACGCTGTACCTAAACGAATTTCACTTCCTTTTTTTCCCACAAACAGAGCTTTCTTTTGGTGGTATTTGATCACCTGTGTGATTTTTTGATCATGCGCTATAAACAAAAAAAGAGCGTAAATTTTGCAAAAATAACAATATTTTTCACTTTTTTTATATGAAATTCCCCCCAAAAGAAATGTAAAAATCAAAACTTTTTAACATTTTCAGCCAATTTGATTTATGCTACATATGTTTGGTAAAAAAAATCGCTAAAAGCGTATTTTGATTGGTTTGCGCAAAAGTTATCGTGTTTACTAACAAAGGGAAAGATTTTTGTCATTTTTGGTGTTTTTTTTTTTTAACGAGTAATGGCGGCGATCTCCGATTTTTTTTGCGTTACTGCGACATTGCGGCGGACAGATTGGACCCTTGACTGACATTTTTGACACTATTGGGGGTACCAGTGACATTACTGCAGTAATCAGTGCTATACATATGCACTGTTACTGTAAAAATGACACTGACAGGGAAGGGGTTAACTGTATTGGAGAGGGAGGGGTTAAGTGTGTCCTAGGGGCATGTAGTGGGACAGGTCTCCTATTGTAAAAACAGAGATCAACGGTTCTACATAGTAGAACCGTCTGATCTCCATTTTTACACAGGGGAGAATGACAGGCGGCTTGTCCGACGATCGTAGTGTGACCGGCGGACATCGGGTGCGCCGGTCACATGCCCGCACTCCTCTGTGAACGAGCCTCAGCGGGCGGGCGCTTGCCCGCTATTGGCTCAAAACCCGGTGACAGCCTAGCGACGTAGATCTACGTCACTCTGCCTGGCCGGGGCTGACTGCCGCAGTAAATATACTGTGCGCAGTCGGCAAGCGGCTAAACCGGATATCCTGGAGAGTGAAGTCAAGTGGGCCTTAGAAAGCATTGCTAACAACAAAGCTAGCGGAAGTGATGGTATCCCAGCTGAGTTATTTAAAATAAGACAATGCTGGTAAAGTGCTGCACTCAATATGCCAACAAATTTGGAAATGGAATGTCTACACGACTGGAAAAGGTCTGTTTACATTCCAATACCAAAGAAGAGCAGCGCCAAAGAATGTTCAAACTACAGTACAATCACACTAATCTCACACGCTAGCAAAGTTATGCTGAAAATTCTACAAGCTAGACTCAAATTGCCAGAATTCGTTGGATCATGGAGAAAGCAAGGGAGTTCCAGAAGAATGTCTACTTCTGCTTCATTGACTACAGTAAAGCCTTCAATTGTTTGGGTCACAAACAACAAGATGTGGCAAATAAGGAAGAACTAGGACAATGAAGTCCATAATAGTGCCATGTGAAGTGCCTGCAACAAAATTCATAGACATGGAGTGAAGATTACCCCAGCAAGGCAAAGCAGCAATGATGCCAAACATCCCCAGTGATGGGGCTTATAAAGCCCACTCATTGTGGCCAGTCCAACCCCTCTCAGCATCACATGGGTGGGACACCCCACCAAACAATGACCAAAATATACAGCGCGGCCACTAGGCCACCTCCAAGATGGCGGCGCAGATGTAATGACATCATCGCATAATGCATATGACGCACATGCAGCAACAACCCCAAAGGGGGAGTGTGTGTGTGTGTGTGACGCTGATCCCATCTACCACAATCCACAAGCAGAAAGAAGTGCTAGTTCCTTAAATAAGACCGGGGACACCAAACATCCAAAACAAAACAGCAGGCAAAAATTCACTCCAAAAAAACACAGGGCTGATAAAGGAAAACAAAATGAGATTGCAACTCCCGGAATCCTTCACAAGGGGACACAGAGAGCCAAAAAAAAAAAACAGGAAGTAGGAGCTCAATGGATTTTAGCAGCATCCACAGGTAATTTTTGACTATTCAGATGGATATAACAAAACTTTATTGTATATTTAATATACCAAAAGGTGGCAAATAAAAAAGTTAATTGTTAGAATTTACATGCACATTCGTTTAAAAAATATAACATAAAATTGACCCAAACATCACAGTTTTCACTTATCCTGAACAAATACCCCAATGGTTCTATCTCTGTAATTATTTACTTACTGTCAAATATTTTTCCCTGAACACTGTGTTTGCCAAAGAAAAAAGCCTGTTGGCATCATAATACACATTTGACACAAATCTGAGCTCAACTGTAGCACAAAATATTGGGTTGTCATATAAAAATATTTTAATCAAAGACAATTGGTTTGGTGTTTCCTTATGTATTTGAGAGAAGATCGCAATTAAATATATTCCTTCTATTTAAACTAGAATAAAAAAAAGATAACATTTATCTTGCAATTAGCAAAATTACAGTAGTAATAGAACTGAAAAATAAGCGAATGGATGGTTGCAATGCTATTTCCATTAAACATGATCCGAGCTTGTAATGTCCATTGTTCTTTCTCAGTTATGTATGATGCCCCTTATTTTTTTCTGCTGTATGATGTTGCCAAGAACAATTTATGTAAGATGTGACCTAGTGCCATTTTGCTATTAAAATGACATGTAAATATTCAGCAAATCTATCTTCCTACAGCAGACCACTAAGAAAACCTGTTTATACTAGAGACTCAGTACACGTCAAATAAGTTCAGACTATCTATCAATCACTCTCAAGTGGCAGAACTATCTATAGGAACCCCTGACCGCTTTGTGCCATTGTCAGGATTGAGATTAATATTACAAGATGGAGCTGAGATTTGTAACTTTTTTTTTTTTCTTCTTGACGCACTGATACAGCAAGGCTCTGAGAGCCAGAACGCCAAGTTAAAGGGTAAACACTGCATTTTGACAGTCCAAAGTTCACCTTGCTTTTATGCCTCAGTGGACTTTTAAATTCAACCTAATTTCCTTTGTAGTGATTTTAACGTACATTTTTGAAAATGTCAGCATGCCCGATACAACTAAACAGGCGTATGTGTTTGACCTATATGTTCTGCTCTTGAGGGGAATTTCTATATAAAGCCTTCTCGTTTATTTGGCTTTCTGCAACAGTGACTAGAATGCACCTACGTTTCTGCGATCTTCTCAAGGAGGCATGCTTTACATCTAACACGCAGTCGCAGGTGAATGACCTAACCAAATTCTAACCTATTTACTTCACAGGCTGTGAAAGCTTCTGAAAATCTGTGATGTAGTTCTATGTGCATTGTAAAAAATGGGCGCAGCGCTAGTAATAAGTACATCCAAAAATATAGTGTGAGTGAAAACAAAATGAATGAGTCAACAGTTTACAATAAAAAATATATAAAAAAAATAAATCACAATCCAAAAAAGTGAAACAAGTTCATCCATGATGTGTATGAAGAGTCCGACTTGAAAAGAAAAACACAATAACCACTAAGACACCTCAAGTGAAAGGCATAATCTGCAATGTGTTCTCCCTCCACCATTCAATTGCACTCACCAGATAAGCCTTGCACAGAATCCAACCGAGAAGCGAAAACTTGGTCTGTGAAACCAGTCTCGCGGTCGCTGTTTGCTGGATGTACTTGGATAGGCAGATCCTTTTGAAAATGTGTTTTCACACAAAATGGGGGCCTACACACTGGCGTCCATCCTTATACTGGGAACAGAGATCATTTTATGTAAGTTTAAGGCCTATTTTTGTTTTTGTTTTGATGTACATGTACTTTTACAAACATTTTAATAAATACTACACTATATGAGTACTCTCTGGCTCTGATTGGTGAGCTTGTTTATGCAGCACATCCAGCAAACAGCGACCGTGAGATTGGTTTCACAGACCAGGTTTTCGCTTCTACAAGAAACTGAAAATGCTGTTATATCAGATACTCAATATAGTGGCAGGTGCATGAGTGCCTGTAACATGTGCACATAAAGTGACCAAGTGCTAATAAATAATCAGATAGCAAAATATGCTGTAAACGAGGATAAGGTGATAAGTGATGTTGTAATAATCAACAATGGTGACTTCAATGGATATAAATATCAATGGTGAATAAAGTAACGGGATGATGATCTAGAGGTGACTAAGTGACTATAAATATTAAATGATAAAAGGATGACTTGGTGGCTATAAATGTCCAAAATTAATATATTCAATAAAGTGGCAAAATTCTTTGTGTAAATATACACAATACCGGTGACCCCATGGTGGGTGATAAGGTGAGGTGCTCTGTGACCCCCATGATTGGTAGCCCACTCACCAGAAGTACCCACCCCACACAGGGGTATAGAGCGGGTATATAAATGGGATGGTGGTCCCTCAGGTGGATCCTTGTTCCCTCTGTATGTCTTAGGATAGACGTTCCGGAGAGTCCCTGTAAGGTACCAGGGTATATGGGGATTCCTAAGAGAGGGTGGCCGGGGTCTGGTGGGTCATGGTGGGGTCCTGCCTATATGGAGTGGTGGCTCCAATGCTCCAGAGTAAGGTCAACCAATCTCAGCGGGACAGATCATATACACATGGGCCGTAGAGAATAAAGAAAAGGCACATAGTGTGATACTGTATGGCAAGTATTTTATTCAGGAATTTGCAGGTAAAAGGTACTCACATTTAAGCAGATACAAACAAGCGGTGAACGATCGGTCTGGAACGCACTGCGTTCCACGCCAGTGCCAGAACTGGAAGTGATGCGACCGCGCTGTACGCGTTTCGTAAGCATACGTCTTCAGCAGCATTTGCTGTCCACCCCCCTGACTGAATGTTTACCATCCCTACACATACATCCAGCGGAGGCTACTTTTATCTCAGCCAAGGGATCCACTTTCATAAGAAGTAAAGACATCTATCCACTATTTACCCCAGGGCAGACTGATTAAGTGACTCATATCCCATTAGTAGATGGACTGGCAAACATTGTATACCTTGTGTCATGATGGAATAATTGGTTCTTATCGGACTTTTTCCTTCCTTATACAGTCTAGGAATCAGCTGACTTTTTTCACCATATCCACCACACCAGGAAGTATCCACCACTCCTCCTTTTTCCCCCTTTTCACCTTCTTGCAGCTCAAGCTCCCAGGGGCTTGCACATAGAGGGACCCTTTAAAATCCTTATCAGTATTTTTATACGGCGTTATCCATAGGTGTCTCTCTATAGGCAAAGGGCACCTAGTGACCAGCCAGTTGTGTCACTGTTTACATGTTGTTTGTCTTGTCTTCTGTTATATGTTTGTTCACTGATATATCCTCCACTTTTGCATTGCAATCAGTTTGAAACAATTGAATTAATCAATAAATTGAATTTTCTATTTATATTTCCCTCTGCCTGATTCCTTGCTGACATTATAGCTTCTTTTTCCTGTGTCTATACTGGGTATTTCTTACTTGTATGACTCCAAGCTATGTCGGCAATCACTGATTAGTGACAGCATTGTGGGGTATATTATTTAATTGGTTGGCCCTATTTACTACATTTTTTATATTATTATCAAATGTCACCTGGTGAGTGCAATTGAATGGTGGAGGGAGAACACATTGGGGATATTGCCTTTTACTTGAAGTGTCTTAGTAGTTACTGCATTTTTTTTTTCAAGTCTAATGAGTGTAGAAGAAAAGATGTACAGCGCTCAGGCAGTTGGAACTCCACAGCCAACCATAGGTGCAGGACCTCGGATCAAGACCGCAAACAAGAATACAAGAAAAGTGGCCGCACACCAAACGATGGCTTCACGATGAAAGGCTTTATTGAAAAATAGGATGCAAGGTACAGCAAATGGATGGTAGATGCATTTCACACGACCCACAGCGTGCTTGTTCACTACCATGATACTACCAGGTAGTGATCAAGCACGCTGTGGGTCATGTGAAACGCCTCTACCATCCATTTGCTGTACCTTGCATGCTATTTTGCAATAAAGCCTTTCATCGTGAAGCCATCGTTTGGTGTGTGGCCACTTTTCTTGTAAGTCTGGTGAGTGTCCAGACTCTTCATACACATCACGAATGAACTTATTTCACTTTTTTGGATTGTGACTCATTTTTTTAATATATTTTTTTATGAACTGTTGACTCATTTATTACTATAAGCACATTTTGTTTTCACTGACACTATATTTTTGGATGTACTTATTACTAGCGCTGCACCCATTTTTTACAGAGCTTTTGGAGGTTATATATTCACCTTTTTGGTGCTAGCTGCTGTTTAAATTTTGAGCGTTCACTTTGCACATGTTGTTTAGATCTATATGCATAAATGCGCCAAATCTCTGCAATTACAGAAGCCTGGAATATGAATGTACTAGTTCTGTCAGCAAGGCAGTGCCAGTATTTATTTTCTCATTTTCTACAGCTTTGTGCATCCCGATGAGTATTATTGATAGTCTTATTATCTGTTCACCCTATTTAGATTCTAAAGAAGTAGAACAAATTGTTTCTGAATGTTTATTATATTGATTATAGATTTGCGTTATATTGATTATAGATTTGCGTTCCAGTATTTCTGGCATTTTTGGCTGTTATATCATTTTGTTATCAGTGACTCGAGATTTTAAAGCAGACCTGGTGTCCTTTCTTTATGGTAAATGTATGCAGGCTTAGTGCTGTGTAAATGTAACAAGGTTTTTTTTCGACCAGGTCATGACAGTTCTTTATAATAGTGGTATATCCATGCTATGGTTCCTATTTAAATATTGGTATAATTAAAATCCATTGTGGGAGATTAGCTCACAGGGATCACCTTTTCCAGCAAAATAAGGTCAGCATGCAGGTAATTTCTTAAAAGTCTGGTGGGTTGCCAGCTTTATTCAGCAGAGGTTTGCCAATATGAAACAAACAACAAAACAGTAAAATAAATCCTTGCCGTCCGGCGCTAAACTTTACAGGAATTTTCCTCACTTTACAGTGTGGGGCTGGTCCCCATCACCCACATAAAACACATGGCAAAGCAAACCTTTTCAAGTCCAAACAGAGCTCCTCTCTCAGATCCCCTTCTGAGTCTCAGACCAGAGCATTTCTGTGCTCTTTTCCTGTTCATTTAAAGTTCACCTGAGCATGGACTCTGGTAACTCACAATCTCTGGACCGGAACCTAGCCTGTCACGGAGGCTGGAAAAACCCGGGCCAGATTCCGGTTCAGTCTCTCACTACAGAACGTATGCGAGGTGAAATATAGCGATTATCTACTACCTCACCTCGCATACCGGCACACCATATACATATAACAAGAATGCCTCTGTGGTGTAGGTTATCGTAAAACCCTGTAGTATTAATCCTAGGAACTACAGCGCTGCCACTACTCTCCTGTCTTCTTGTGTAACACCAGAAATATGTAGAAGTATGGAAATACTGATGCTACTATTGCTCATATACTCATTACCGTATCTACAGTTTTAAACCATGCATTTCCTATTGTGCTTCAATTCATGTTTTCTCTTAAACAAGAATACCGATACAAAAAAAAAAAAAAAAAAAGAAGAAGAAAATAAATTGCAAGAGCGTGCTATAAGTGAAGGTAATACATTAATCTCAAGTGCCAATCACAGTTTACAGTATATAGTCCATATACATCAAAAAAGTGCTCAATGATTATAATAAAGTGCTTAGTGCAGTCCAGTATCCAAATATAAGTGTTTTTTTTTTTTTTTTCTGGTGAAATTCCACAGTGGCGTGCATTCCTCCCATGTTCCTCTAGCTGTACCTATTCTCTGGGAAAAAGAGCCCTGCTTCCAGGTATTTATCTCTCATAGAGATCACGGTGTTGTGATGTCACCACTCCCTCTCTTCACCTCGTCCAATCTGAGAAAATGCAAAGTGATCTTTGAATGGTGCCTTTGCCTCCTGTATTTCCTAAGCAGCTAAGCTAGCAGAGATCACCATAGTAGTGGTGCCTATTACAGTGACTTCTAAAATCCAAGAGGATTGGGCCGGTATGACACATGAATACTTACATTGGTCCAAGCTGGACCAATGTAGTGATGCAAAAACATGCCTAACTTTCAGTTAACTATTACCCCCAAAGGCATTATCTGACCATGCCCTAGGGCAGTGATGGTGAACCTTGGCACCCCAGGTGTTTGGAAACAACATTTCCCATGATGCTCAACCACACTGCAGAGTGCATGAGCATTATGGAAAATGTGGTTCCAAAACATTTGGGGTTCCAAGGTTCGCCATCACGAAATACAAAATAACTTTCATTGGGTTTTGCAAGTCTTTCATAGCATCACCCTGGCCAAAAATACTACAAAGGATTAGCCTGATATTAATCATATTAAATTGGGGTGCTGCTACTGCCTGTAAGCAACGTTAATTGCAAAAGGATACAAAAAAAAAAAAAAATCTACAGCCAAAAATATGTTGCCAACGTATGCTGACACTGAGGCTGCCCTAAAATCTATGATTGTTCTCTACCAACATGTTAACCTTTAGGACATCCCTCATACCTGCAATTTAAAGGACTAGTGTATTTTCCATGTCATATTAAATGCCTTATGAAAAGACCCCTTACTCCACTGTATGTGTTTTTCATATAGTACTGTAAGCATATAATAAATATATATATATATATACATGAGAATAATTTTTTAATGCAGATGTTGGCACATGGATAAAGATTGCTTATTTGAGTATAATGGAGCACTGAAAGTAACAGCAGACTACTACCGTAGTTGTCACATACTGAATACTACTATACATTTTTAAACTGTAATAAGGAAATCAAGAAACAACAATATGCTATCAACCTGAATTTATACTTTAATCACATAATTAAACAGTGAATTTGTTAAATACACACTTCCTGTGAGTTACAGTAAATATCAGAATTACCAAATGTTATTATCACTATGGGAAAAACATATCATTATTACATTAAAAATGGGATCCCTAAAAAAATGAAAAAAAAAAAAAGGAAAAATTGGAATCACTCAGTTCCAGCCTGGGCAACTTAGATCAAATTGTCTTTGGCTACCAATTATTACTAGGGATCATCTTTTGTTTTCAATCTTGATAGTAAGACGATAATATATATATATATATATATATATATATATATATATATATATATATATATATATATATATATATATATATATATGAAACATAGAGCACATAGTGCTCAAAAAATGTTTGGGACTTTATATGAGATGTGGCCAGTGGGCACATGATGTTATATATGATATTGCATATACCTAGGCTGGTAAGCACAAAACAAGTATAGAATCATTAAACATCACGTGTTTTAATATTGTATAAATGGCAGTTAACAATGATGTATAAATACAGTACAGCAAGAGTATGTATATATAGGGTTGGTAAAAACAGTGACAACATAAATCAACACACAAACCAACATACAAAAAGGTATTACAAAACATTCGTGTATGCCTGATGAAACTTGTGGGTAAATATTTTGCCTCATAAGCTCGACGCGTTTCGTGAATAACAATTTTTCACTTCCTCAGGAGCAGGCAAGGTCATAGCATCTAAAATATATACACATACATATGTGATATTGCATCAAATGGGAGAATGTTTTGTAATATTAGCGTAAGAAAATTAAGCTTACACATGGATATGGAATGTCAATCTGGTGATGGAATCGCCCGGAATTGAGTCCAAAATGGGAATTGAGAAAGCGGTCTCCACAAACACAGTCAAAGTGCAAGATCCATGGTGTGGTAAAGAGATCAGGAAGAGGTATTGAAGGGCTCGATTTGGTAATAGCATGGCACTGTACAAAAAAGTATATATATACATATATGTATAAAACCTTTTACTCTTGCTGTACTGTATTTATACATCATTGTTAACTGCCATTTATACAATATTAAAACACGTGATGTTTAATGATTCTATACTTGTTTTGTGCTTACCAGCCTAGGTATATGCAATATCTTATATAACATCATGTGCCCACTGGCCACATCTCATATAAAGTCCCAAACATTTTTTGAGCACTATGTGCTCTATGTTTCATGTATACACAGGGATGGAGACCCAAGGCAGGAGTCTCATTTAAAGTCCCACCCACCCAAAAATGTTTTCCCATTGTCCCTCCTTTCCTTTCCCCCCTCTATTTGTTTTCCTCCCCCTTCCCTTTATTATAATATTGATCCAGGGATGGAGATGTGAAACCAGTGGTTCTATCATTGTATCTCAACCATGTCATTACGTTAATTGGCATTATGCTCATTTACATGATTTATACATGCATTGGGTATTGTGTATTGATTTTTCATGTTATTTTTATTACTGATCCTTATCGTTCCATTCTTTTTACCCATTGTCATCGGGTTTTATGTGTCTCCCGTGTGGTCCCTCCTTGGGAACTGCGATGCGCCCCGTCCGCGTCCGTCCTTCTCTCCGCCCTCCGGCTACCTGTCGGGGTGGGGGCGGATCTTCGGTCGCGGCCGCGACGCATCAGCGTCACATCTATCCGTACAGGGTATTACGTCACACGTGTGTTGGCGTCCCTACACGTGACTCCACCAGCATTCATTTTGAGGCAGACCGCTCTGGGCAACACCTGCTTGCCCGATGGACTCCCTCTGTGCTGAACAGCAGTGTGACGCTGAGAGCCATCTCCCACCCAGTCCCAGCGTAGGTCCTTTGACTCATCTTATGCATTTGTTTTAGACTCACCCTTACTTATGTTCTCATCACTTCTCGTGGTATCTTCACCCTTGGGACTCCTCCTTCCCAATGTATGTGTCAGTCACCCTATTTTTTAACTTTCCAGCACTTTTTCCTTCTGTGTTTTAGGGGAGTCACTGGTTCATTTAGTTCAACACTCTTGACGCATGTCTCACCCCCTTCTCTATCTGCAATGGCTGTCTATACAGCTACACACTTCTGCTTCACTGTTTGGTATTCTAATTTGGTCTCACTTTCTTCATATGGTTTTGGCTCATTTTCTCTATCATTTTATGCTTATGATTTTTATATATAGATCACTGGCTTGATTTATACATATATGTGTATATACAGTGGGTACGGAAAGTATTCAGACCCCCTTACATTTTTCACTCTTTGTTATATTGCAGCCATTTGCTAAAATCATTTAAGTTCATTCTTCTTCCTCATGAATGTACACATAGCACCCCATACTGACAGAAAAACACAGAATTGTTGACATTGTTGCAGATTTATTAAAAAAGAAAAACTGAAATATCACATGGTCCTAAGTATTCAGACCCTTTGCTCAGTATTTAGTAGAAGCCCCCTTTTGATCTAATACAGCCAGGAGTCTTTTTGGGAAAGATGCAACAAGTCTTTCACACCTGGATTTGGGGATCCTCTGCCATTCCTCCTTGCAGATCCTCTCCAGTTCTGTCAGGTTGGATGGTAAACGTTGGTGGACAGCCATTTTTAGGTCTCTCCAGAGATGCTCAATTGGGTTTAAGTCAGGGCTCTGGCTGGGCCATTCAAGAACAGTCACGGAGTTGTTGTGAAGCCACTCCTTCGTTATTTTAGCTGTGTGCTTAGGGTCATTGTCTTGTTGAAAGGTAAACCTTCGGCCCAGTCTGAGGTCCAGAGCACTCTGGAGAAGGTTTTTGTCCAGGATATCCCTGTACTTGGCCGCATTCATCTTTCCCTCGATTGCAACCAGTTGTCCTGTCCCTGCAGCTGAAAAACACCCCCACAGCATGATGCTGCCACCACCATGCTTCACTGTTGGGACTGTAGGGGACAGGTGATGAGCAGTGCCTGGTTTTCTCCACACATACCGCTTAGAATTAAGGCCAAAAAGTTCTATTTTGGTCTCATCAGACCAGAGAATCTTATTTCTCACCATCTTGGAGTCCTTCAGGTGTTTTTTAGCAAACTCCATGCGGGCTTTCATGTGTCTTACACTGAGGAGAGGCTTCCGTCGGGCCACTCTGCCATAAAGCCCCGACTGGTGGAGGGCTGCAGTGATGGTTGACTTTCTACAACTTTCTCCCATCTCCTGACTGCATCTCTGGAGCTCAGCCACAGTGATCTTTGGGTTCTTCTTTACCTCTCTCACCAAGGCTCTTCTCCCCCGATAGCTCAGTTTGGCCGGACGGCCAGCTCTAGGAAGGGTTCTGGTCGTCCCAAACGTCTTCCATTTGAGGATTATGGAGGCCACTGTGCTCTTAGGAACCTTAAGTGCAACAGAAATCTTTTTGTAACCTTGGCCAGATCTGTGCCTTGCCACAATTCTGTCTCCGAGCTCTTCAGGCAGTTCCTTTGACCTCATGATTCTCATTTGCTCTGACATGCATTGTGATCTGGAAGGTCTTATATAGATAGGTGTGTGGCTTTCCTAATCAAGTCCAATCAGTATAATCAAACACAGCTGGACTCAAATGAAGGTGTAGAACCATCTCAAGGATGATCAGAAGAAATGGAAAGCACCTGAGTTAAATATATGAGTGTCACAGCAAAGGGTCTGAATACTTAGGACCATGTGATATTTCAGTTTTTCTTTTTTAATAAATCTGCAACAATGTCAACAATTCTGTGTTTTTCTGTCAGTATGGGGTGCTATGTGTACATTCATGAGGAAGAAGAATGAACTTAAATGATTTTAGCAAATGGCTGCAATATAACAAAGAGTGAAAAATGTAAGGGGGTCTGAATACTTTCCGTACCCACTGTATATACTTTTTTGTACAGTGCCATGCTATTACCAAATCGAGCCCTTCAATACCTCTTCCTGATCTCTTTACCACACCATGGATCTTGCACTTTGACTGTGTTTGTGGAGACCGCTTCTCAGTTCCCATTTTGGACTCAATTCCGGGTGATTCCATCACCAGATTGACATTCCATATCCATGTGTAAGCTTCATTTTCTTACGCTAATATTACAAAACATTCTTCCATTTGATGCAATATCACATATGTATGTGTATATATTTTAGATGCTATGACCTTGCCTGCTCCTGAGGAAGTGAAAAATTGTTATTCACGAAACGCGTCGAGCTTATGAGGCAAAATATTTACCCACAAGTTTCATCAGGCATACACGAATGTTTTGTAATACCTTTTTGTATGTTGGTTTGTATGTTGATTTATGTTGTCACTGTTTTTACCAACCCTATATATACATACCCCTTTTACTCTTGCTGTACTGTATTTATACATCATTGTTAACTGCCATTTATACAATATTAAAACACGTGATGTTTAATGATTCTATACTTGTTTTGTGCTTACCAGCCTAGGTATATGCAATATCATATATAACATCATGTGCCCACTGGCCACATCTCATATAAAGTCCCATACATTTTTTGATCACTATGTGCTCTATGTTTCATGTATACATAGGGATGGAGACCCAAGGCAGGAGTCTCATTTAAAGTCCCACCCACCCTAAAATGTTTTCCCATTGTCCCTTCTTTTTCCCCTCCCCCCCTCCCTCCTTTCCTTTCCCCCCCCTATTTGTTTTCCTCCCCCTTCCCTTTATTATAATATTGATCCAGGGATGGAGATGTGAAACCAGTGGTTCTATCATTGTATCTCAACCATGTCATTACGTTAATTGGCATTATGCTCATTTACATGATTTATACATGCATTGGGTATTGTGTATTGATTTTTCATGTTATTTTTATTACTGATCCTTATCGTTCCATTCTTTTTACCCATTGTCATCGGGTTTTATGTGTCTCCCGTGTGGTCCCTCCTTGGGAACTGCGATGCGCCCCGTCCGCGTCCGTCCTTCTCTCCGCCCTCCGGCTACCTGTCGGGGTGGGGGTGGGATCTTTCGGTCGCGGCCGCGACGCATCTGCGTCACATCTATCCGTACAGGGTATTACGTCACACGTGTGTTGGCATCCCTGCACGTGACTCCACCAGCGTTCATTTTGAGGCAGACCGCTCTTGGCAACACCTGCTTGCCCGATGGACTCCCTCTGTGCTGAACAGCAGTGTGACGCTGAGAGCCGTCTCCCACCCAGTCCCAGCGTAGGTCCTTTGACTCATCTTATGCATTTGTTTTAGACTCACCCTTACTTATGTTCTCGTCACGTCTCGTGGTATCTTCACCCTTGGGACTCCTCCTTCCTAATATATGTGTCAGTCACCCTATTTTTTATCTTTCCAGCACTTTTTCCTTCTGTGTTTTAGGGGAGTCACTGGTTCATTTAGTTCAACACTCTTCACGCATGTCTCACCCCCTTCTCTATCTGCAATGGCTGTCTATACAGCTACACACTTCTGCTTCACTGTTTGGTATTCTAATTTGGTCTCACTTTCTTCATATGGTTTGGGCTCATTTTCTCTATCATTTCATGCTTATGATTTTTATATATAGATCACTGGCTTGATTTATACATATATGTATATATATACTTTTTTGTACAGTGCCATGCTATTACCAAATCGAGCCCTTCAATACCTCTTCCTGATCTCTTTACCACACCATGGATCTTGCACTTTGACTGTGTTTGTGGAGACCGCTTTCTCAGTTCCCATTTTGGACTCAATTCCGGGCGATTCCATCACCAGATTGACATTCCATATCCATGTGTAAGCTTCATTTTCTTACGCTAATATTACAAAACATTCTCCCATTTGATGCAATATCACAATATCACATATATGTGTATGTGTATACACAGGGATGGAGACCCAAGGCAGGAGTCTCATTTAAAGTCCCATCCACCCTAAAATGTTTTCCCATTGTCCCTTCTTTTTCCCCTCCCCCCCCCTCCCTCCTTTCCTTTCCCCCCCTATTTGTTTTCCTCCCCCTTCCCTTTATTATAATATATATATATATATATATATATATATATATATATATATACATATACACAGTGTATATATAAATATATATATATATTATATGTCTTACAAAGCACACCCTCAATTAGTCCTGCTGCTATCAGGCAGAGACCTGTCCACAGTCTTACATGCATTTACAAACTGTATGAAAGGCTGCAGCACTTGGTTTGCGTCTTTTATTATATGAGTGTATCATTACAAATGTTAACAGTTTTGGGCCCTTCTTCAGGCCACAACCTATTAATTCATTCAAGCCAGCAGTAACCCTAAATACAACCCACACCAGAAACCACATACGCATTTATTTTTAACCCTTCATGCCTTTTCTACATATACAATCTAGCCATCAAGTTGAGAAAAATGTTAACGTAATAAATAGGCTGATTGTGGCAAGATATAACATATACAGATGCTGCGTTTTGAGCATCTGTAAAGAAAAACAGGCCAAAAAAAAAAAAAAAAAACATCCCACAAAATATAATGATCACAAAAATACAAAAAAACTCCACAACAGCAGATGTTAATAAAAACATATTTTTAGACTACATGGCTAAAGTGTATTAGGATCAAGTATCAATTTTACCTATCAACATTTACAGTTATTGTAAACCTCTGAAATTAAAAATGAACAAAGCATATTCTTCTATAGTGTGTACTTGCCTCAATCCAAAACACATAGTGTGATTTTTTTTAGCTTTTGTCTCCTCTCTCTGCTGACTATTTAGGAGGGGCTGGGAGGGAGCTGAACATGATGTAGATAATGCAGTAAGGTAAAAAAAAAAATGTTTAGCCTTTACAACCAATGTAACTCCTAATTACAAGCATACTTTAGACCAGACTAGTACACACTGTGACAAGTGTTTTTATATATTCATATCTGTAGCATTTTTCTTATCACAATAAATCTAATATAATATTCCTCCAAAAAGAGTTCTACTAATAATTATTCAAAAAATGTCTATGTTGTGTGTAGCACCCTCTAGTGTGCTATGCCAGTGCAGGCAAATTTAGGTTTATGACTCATGGTACATTTTGTGATTTAGAAATTGGGACAGGGTTACTGCAGGTCAGGCTGGATGGCTCTACAGATGCAGGTCTCTGGTACCTCCCCCTGGATCTAGAAGTTTGTAGAAGCTTCTGGAAGCTAATTGGCAGAGGCACGGAGGTCCTGATCTGTATACATAGGGCATTCTGACAAATCCCCAGGAAAAATGTCCTGGCAGGATGGATGGATCAGCCCTTAAATATGACAAAGACTAGTCGGCAGGAGGTCAGGTGGAAGATGGAGTGCTGTGGAGGCTGTCAGTAGCCTAAGAAGAGACTCCTGGGTCTGGGGGGCTTTGCCTTCGGGCTAGTATCGGGCTGGCTTGGGAAGATCCTATCAGCATTACAATTTGAGGAGGAATTTTGCCTAAGGAGCAATAGGGAGAAAAGAGGACAGAGTGAGTACATCAGTACACCCAAGGAATCTCAAGCGGAGAGACTGCTACATGTAGCAAGCTTTCAGAAGGACAGACCTGTGCTTAACCCTTTCTATCCCTTGCCCTGGGATATTATTGGAGCGGTTAAGAGGGCTGGAAGACAAGCAGCCAGACGGGCTTTGGAACAGGAAACAGTTCACAAAGTAGAGTAGAGTCTCCTGCATGCAGTTTACAACATATTGTGCAATTTTTCTAAAGAGGACTAAGAGCTCTTAGTCCACAAGGGACTTTTTGCTGCTGATTCTTAAGGACTAAGGGTGTCTAGGAAGAAGAACAGTCCAGGATCCTTACTTTTTTACAGAGGAAGGAAGTTGTCCCCATTTATTTTTTATAACCCCTCTACTCTATCCAAGTTATTGCCTCTAATAAAAACAACAAAAAAAACAAGCCCAAAGACTGACTTCTTGTGTCCCGATGCAAGAGGAAAATGCATGGTATCTGGCTGTGCATGAATAGGGGAGACCATTACTAGCAGCCCTTGCAGGTGTAGTGCTACATGTGAAAAAATTATGTTCTCTCAATTTACTGTTGAGCTAGAAAATGCTAATGGTATCTTAGAAATATATGTCTGCACAAAATTAACTCTAGGTCAATATACACTCCTATTACTATAAGTATTGGACCACAATTTTGTGTTAGGGCTCTTTCACACAGGCGGACCGTTCAGATCTGCCTGTCCGTTTTTTTTGGTGGATCTGAACGGTCCCCCCCATGCATCCCTATGGGGCATCGGATGTCAGCGGAGAGATGTCCGCTGAAATCTGATCCGATCCGTCAAATCTGGATGGATGGAAACCCTATTTTCCATCTGTCCAGTGGATCGGATGGGATCGGATGAGAACGGACTGACGGTCCGTTCCCATCCGATTCCCCCTTAGAAAGTGCGGAGAGTACAGACTGCAGGTCTGAGAGGTTTCCCTCAACCCCTGGAAGCTCTTTTTTGGTTTGGTTTTATGATTATAACTACTCCTTGAAACACAATACTCTCTTGCTTCTGGGGTGTTGCTTTGACGGACGTGGGGTGCACAGCCATTTAGTATGAACTTTTTCATTAATTACATTGCTGCATGGTTGTGCTTACCCTGCTGATATATGACCGTATGCACTGTTTCTTTTTCATGTTCTGTTGGATGGTTTGTTTATTTGTACTGTTGTTTTATATGAAAACTTTTTCCAATAAAAATGATCTGATTAAAAAAAAGAAAGTGAGAACAGCTGTCATCCTCCTGCTCAGTGGGGGATCGGCGGATCGATCCCCCGCTGAGATAAACGGAGTCCGTTCCGACGGACGGGCTGTGTGAAAGAGCCCTTAAGGTTAACATTTGTTTACAATTAACCTTTGTGCGTAACCAATGGTTTAATGCGCTGTTCATTATTTATTGCAGGTGCTAATTATAGAAGTTTACATTATTGTTTAGCTTGCTTATATGCCCAGTCATAAAACAGGTGCTGTTCTGTGTTTTATAACTTTTTTTGTTCCTGTGATATAATACTGATTTTAAACTGAAGACTGTGGAGATAAACCAGCGGATGCTAATCCTTTAGATAGTTCTGTCGAAAGAAACAAATTCGAAATAACAGTGCATCTGTTTTTGTTCTATGTTTTTGCTCCTATTGATAAGCTCTAAAGGAACCATAATTTACAATTTGTTTCGCAACGCAATGACAGCCTGAGCAACATTCATTAGATAGGGAACACCCAAATCTTCAAGAAGATTTTGTTGATTAATGTCTCTTATGATGATGGATGATGGAGATAGATTTTTCATCTCATCTTTTTGTTCTCTTCTACGTCCTCCTCCCTACAGTTATCATTTCACTCAATGTTGATGGTTTAGTATGATTTAACAAATTGGTATTTTATATGATGATGGGTTTGATATCTGTTAGTAGTCACTGGAGAGGATTTTGGATGAGATAAATGAATGCTAATGGGATTGCGCTGAATATTTATATGCATAGTTTGATTTTCAGAAGTAAATCTAATTTTGGTAACATAGCTTCCAACTGTTCTTTACTTGTAGGGACTGTTCCTCTTTTGGAACCAAATCCCTTTGTCTCTGCACAAAACCATCTATCCCACCTCTAAACAATCTCATTGGTTGTTTTCAGTGTGGGTTTAACCAATCATTTTATCTACATTATTTCTTCAAGATGTAACCGGAGCATGTGTCCTTTCACTATTTACTTTATATGTACGTAAAGGTCTCTCTCTTTCCTATTTTATAAAGTAGGGAGTAAAGCCCCGTACACACGTACCGATTGTCGGCCGAACGATCGGCCGTCTTTTGTCCGGTGCTGTCCTGTCGGTTGAAAAGTGATAAAGACTGCACACTAATTTTGTCGGCCAACAACAGCCGACTGCAATAGTGATGTAATGTGATGGTTAACTTTCCGTGTGTTTTTTCTTCTCTGAGCATGCCCAGTCTTGCTCATCTGCTGTTTGTCGGCCGAATTCTGTACTGAGGAACAATCGGCCGTTCTGGTGTTGGCCAACACAAATTTTAAAGTCTGCACGCCAGATTCTGTTCGGCCGAAAAGTCGCAGTCAGTTGTCGGAAGCATCATACTAACAAGCCGACAATCGGCCGATCGGTCGGTGGCCGAATATTTACGGCCGACAATCGCTACGTGTGTACGGGCCTTTAAGTTGTAATTTTTCATCACCGTTTTAGTTGTCATCCACTACTACATATCTCAAAAGATCTGACCCCACAATTATACTTGTAATCAATATGAGATTATATATTATGTCTTCTTTTTGATATAAATAAATACATGCACTTGAGCATTGTGGTTTTGCACCACCTGTGTTTCCCTGTAGAGCGTGGTGCATTCTTTACCTGGGAGGAAATGCCCTGCATTATAAAAAAGAAAACATAGGATATGATAAGTATACCTGAATATTGCACAGTCAATAAAGGAAGTTGTCTTTGGGTATATAAATGTACATGTCAGGTATGCATGACAAATATGATGGCATCCACACTGACGCAGTAGTGCTACCTAGCATCCTTGCATCTTCTTGTATCCTATTTTAAAGTTTTATTTTTTATTTTTTATATATAATCTTTATTTGTAAAACATAGAAAACAAATAAAACACATCATAACAAACAATGCCATAATTATGAGGATTTTCAGTTACTCAGGCAAAGGCAGGTGTATTGAGATACCAAAAGGAGAAAAAAAATAAAGGAAAGGAAAAGAAGAACAAAGGTTTGACCATACGGCAACCGGAAGTACATTGTGGTGACGAACGGACATCCCTGCAGTTTACTCCTTCTGCATGGAGAGGTCATGACAACCTGGGATGGTTGCGGGAGTCATCCAGCCTGATGTGATTGAAGTACTTGATTTGATTTGCTTTAATCAAGCATGTGTTTTGTGAGTGCACACTTTGTAAAATCTAAATAAAGACTGATTTAATTTATAAACGGTATCACACTAGTGGGGTTGTTATTCTATTTACATATGCCCATGTGGATGACGGTGTGGTACCAAGGACAAGGAGGATGTGTATCTTGTTGAGAAGGACGCAATTGGAATGCAGAGGATTTGTCTGACCCGGAATAAAGAGCCATTGTAATAAGCAAGTAAGCCCTGTCCATGAGAGTCGGGGGGGGGGGGCAGATATCTCTGGTGAGTGTCCAATTCCCTTGGGGTGACCAGCACTCTGGTGGAGGCTTAGAAGGTGTTCCCTTTTTATAGAACTGTACAAGTGGGACTTTTGGACTTTTTTCTCCCTCACCTTGAATTTGGAGTTGATCCAGATATGGACTCTTCTTTGTGATGACACTTTTGTGATAGACTGTTTCCTCCACATTACACTCTCCTGTGTGCAATTAATTGCTTATGGACCATTGTATTTAAAAGTTATACTATATGTTTATATGACCATAATGTGATTGCGCTACTGATGCCAGTTTCTCGATTAACATTAGTTGTTGTTGCAATATTATTCGTTTTACTCTAAGTAGCAGCAATCCACCTTAAATTGAGAATTCAAGTGTGGATATCACAGATAGGTGGTCCACTTTCTCTTTTGAGCGCAGGGGACCATTACAATTATTTTTTTGTTTGGTACTTTACATTAACTTTGGAGAGATTACCTCTCATTTTCTGTTCTGTATAAACATGAATTGGGGGGACATTTTGGCAATAAAATGCAGAGAGAAAAAAACTTGACAGAGCTTTTATCCATTTCATATTCTAAATTCAAGAAAAAAGTTTTGGCTTTAGATATACCTTAAAGTCTTATTAAACCCAGAAGCCTGCATTCACTGTAGCTGGTCTCCCAAAGTACACAGAACATGGGCATGCAATTATTTTAGTAAATATAAACTGCTAAATACTTTTTCTCATCAGCAGTGTATAGCAGTCTTGTGACTTCTATCAGTGTCTTGTTAAAGCTTGTAGGAGGAGTTTTCATTCTGCTCTGACTGTCCTATAAGGCTGCATGACTCCTGACCCTCTGTCTGGACACTGCTGATTGGCCTGTGCTGATCACATGCACCCTCCCAAAAAAAAAAAAAAAAAAACTAGCAATACATATCAAACTGAGCATGTGCAGAGTGACTCCAAAGGCTCTGTCTTATAAGGAGATGGATTGGGGACACTGGAAGAAGGGGAAGATCAGAGAAGACATGATCAAACAGCCTTTTTACATAATGTGGAGGATTAACTCCTTAGGTTTCACAGTGAGTATAACAAGCATGCTTTACTCCATATACCGACTAATTTTACTGTTGTGGGTTTAGTAACACTTTAACTCAAGTATGCAAGTGTTCATTTATAATGATTTGCCAATAAAGGTAAAACATATTAGACTTAATTTACAGATGACTCAAACAATGAGCAAATCATTATGTACTAGATAGATAATACTTCTTTGTCACTAGCATAATTTACTAGACCGGCATCTGGAATATTTAGATTCTTACAATAAAACATTTTTATTCAACTCCTACAATTGAACTGCCTGACTACCCTGTCACTCTTTATAAAAACATACCATAGGACAGCCACCAGAGAAAAATTTCTGTTATCCAGGATTTATTTAAACATATAAAATGTATTAAATATCAATAAATCATACACAAATCTTGGGAAAAGATTTCAGATTTGAAATATGAGCAGATATGTGGAATAAAATATTTCAAGCAGAGAATAAATGATCTTGTGTAAAGGTTATAGTTTATCTAAAGTTTAAATTGTGTGGAGAGAAATGGTCTATCTCAAACTGGCACCGTCCCCTGGGGTAAATTGTAATAGTAAGTGGCCAGGTTGGTAGACGATTGCAAGGGATGGGGAAAAGGGAAGGGGGAGGGGGGACATAAAGGGAAAAGAAGTCTACCAAACTCTGGGTATGGGGATTTAATTGCGCCGATAAGTCACCAACCAAGACCGAAAATTTTTATTTATATATTTTTTTTGGTCTTGGCTGGTGACTTATCGGCACAATTAAATCCCCATACCCAGAGTTGGGTAGACTTCTTTTCCCTTTATGTCCCCCCTCCCTCTTCCCTTTTCCCCATCCCTTGCAATCGTCTACCAACCTGGCTACTTACTTTTACAGGTTATAGTTTATCTAAAGTCAAAACTTTTTTTGGGATAGAGTACGGACTGATTAATATCCCTGCCAATTATATTGGTTTTCCCCAATAAAGTATTTTTACTCCCTGTCTGCCCCCATTCTTCCCCCCTCTCTTTTTTTATTATATTCTTACATTATAAATGTGATATATTGTTCTTGATTGTTAACAAATACAATTATAGTTTCCTGATGTATTTAATTTGTTTGTTCTAACTATTTTGTGTTCAATGTTTTGCAGATGCAACAAACTATTTTTAATGTATTTAACCTGAAAATGAATGTATATTGGGCAGTAAAATCTGAGTATTTATCACTTTCAAACACTTGGAAGGTGTGACGTGTTCATAAGTATTCACCAACAAAAATATATTGGTGGCTGTTGATCAATACTGACTGTGCCAGCAAAAAGATATTGAACACACTTTTAGGTGGCCTCATTCTAGAGGATCTGCTATGTTTGTGGGGGGTTCTATTGAATGTTATGTGATGAGAACTATGAGCATTTATTAAGATTTAAACTCACTCCTTGTCACGGAACCATGAACCAGACGTACAACAACAGATAAGTGAAAATAAGAAGGCTTTATTGAAAATCAAGCTGTAAAGCAAAAGTCCAAACGGATGGCAAAACCGAAGCAGAGTCTTTGTGAAGCCAGAGGTCAGGAGCCAGGAGGGTAGTAAGACGAAGGCGGGATCAGGAACCAGCAGGGTAGTCAGACAAAGCCAGGATCAGGAACCAGCAGGGTAGTCAGACGAAGCCAGGATCAGGACTCAAGAACAGGTCTTAGAAGCATGTGAACACAGGAGGACCAAGCAAGGAACTGAAGCCACGGACCTCCTATATATATGAGCTAGGCATCCAGCTCCTCCCAGTGGGAAGGAGGAGCCGCAGGGTGGGAGGCTACAAGAAACCCAGAAACCAAGATGGCTGCCAGCACATGTCAAACGAAGGAGAACAGCAAGAAGGTAAGACCATGACAGTACCTCCCCCTCAAGGGCCCCTCCTCCGCGGAGTAAAGAACGGTTTCTGAGGGAAGCGTGCGTGAAAGGCTCGGAGCAAGGCAGGAGCATGGACATCTGCGGAGGGAACCCAGGAACGCTCCTCTGGACCATAACCACGCCAATGAACCAAAAACTGCACCCGACCGCGGACCAGGCGTGAGTCCAGGATACTGCTCACCTCATACTCCTCACGATTGCCCACTTGGACCGGACGGGGCCGAGGAACCGAGGAAGTGAAACGATTACACACCAGTGGCTTCAACAGGGAGACATGAAACACGTTGGAGATCCGCATGCCAGGAGGAAGCGCAAGGGCATAGGCTACCGGGTTTACCCTGCGAAGCACTCGGAAGGGACCAACAAAGCGAGGCGCCAGCTTGGAAGTGGGCACACGAAGGTTGAGGTTGCGGGTGGACAACCATACACGGTCTCCGGCCTGGTAGGAAGGAGCAGGCGCTCGTCTGCGATCAGCCTGGAGTCTCTGGCGCTGCGCAGAGACCTCAAGGGACTTCTGGATCTGTACCCAAGAAGCACGTAGGACGGAAAGGTGATCCTCCACAGCCGGAATATCCTGGGGAGAGAATACCTCCGGTAACACGGCAGGTTGGAACCCATAATTGGCCATGAAGGGAGACGTCCCAGAGGAAGAGTTCACCGCCGTGTTCCTGGCAAACTCAGCCCAAGGCAGGAGGTCAACCCAATTGTCTTGGTGATCGGAGACATAGCAATGAAGGAATTGCTCCAAGGCCTGATTGGATCGTTCTGCGGCCCCATTGGACTGAGGGTGGTAGGCCGAGGAGAAGGAGAGATGAATCCCCAACTGGGAGCAAAAGGCGCGCCAGAACCTGGACACAAACTGACTCCCCCGATCCGACACAATCTTCTTGGGCAAACCGTGCAACCGGAAGACCTCCCTGGCAAAAATCGTGGCCAACTCCTGTGCAGAGGGTAACTTCTTGAGAGGAACACAGTGGCACATTTTGGAAAATCGATCCACAATCATGAGAATGACCGTATGGCCTCGGGATGCAGGGAGGTCCACAATGAAATCCATCCCCAGGTGTGACCATGGGCGCTCCCCGGTAGCTATGGGTTGCAGAAGGCCCAACGGAAGGTGCCGAGGGGACTTACTCTGGGCACAAACGGAGCATGCCGCTACATATGCGGCGATGTCGGAACGTAGGGAAGGCCACCAGAACAGACGTGAAACAGCCCAGGACAGCTGATTCTTTCCAGGATGCCCCGCGGTCTTGGAGTTATGGTAGGTTCGCAACAACCGAGTGCGCAACTCCTCAGGCACAAAACATCTGCCGTTGGGTCTCTCAGAGGGAGCACCAGATTGAGCCGCCAAAATCTGCTCACCCAGGGGAGAGGTCAGGCTGGTGCGAATGGCGGCCAGGATCTGATTCGGAGGTATGACCGAAGTCGGAATCGACTCCTCCCTGGACAGGTCGGAGTACTGCCGTGATAAGGCATCCGCCCTGATGTTCTTGGAACCGGGTAGGTAGGAGACCACGTAATTAAAACGTGACAAGAACAGAGCCCATCTGGCCTGACGTGGTGTCAATCTCTTGGCCTCAGAAAGGTAGGTCAGATTCTTGTGGTCCGTCAGGATGAGGACCGGAACCACCGAACCCTCGAGCAAGTGCCTCCATTCTTTAAGGGCCTGCACGATGGCCAATAACTCCCTGTCACCAATCTGATAGTTGCACTCCGCGGGAGACAGTTTCCGGGAATAAAACCCACAAGGAAGCAAAGGACCCTCTGGTGTTCTACGCTGAGACAGAAGGGCGCCTACTCCCGTCTCAGATGCGTCCACCTCGAGGACAAAGGACAACCCAGGGTTGGGATGCGACAGAATCGGAGCCGACACAAAGGCGGACTTTAGAGCCTCAAAAGCTCGGATGGCCTCGAGCGGCCAGACCTGGGAATTACTGCCCTTCCTGGTCAGATCCGTGAGAGGCTTGGCTAGCATGGAAAAGTCCCTGATGAACTTCCGATAATAATTGGCGAAGCCCAAAAAGCGCTGCAGGGAGCGAAGACCACTGGGCTGGGGCCACTGTAAGACAGCCGAAACCTTCTCAGGATCCATGGAGAACCCCTCAGCGGAAATGATGTAACCTAAGAAGGTTACCTGGGATCGGTGAAATTCGCATTTCTCAAGCTTACCGAACAGCTTGTTCTCTCGTAACCGTTGCAACACTCGTCTGACATCCAGAATGTGAGTCTCCATGGATTCAGAATATACCAAGATGTCATCCAAATAGACCACCACACACTGCTGCAACAGGTCACGGAAAACATCGTTAATGAATTCCTGAAAGACTGCGGGCACATTGCACAACCCAAAGGGCATAACCAAGGATTCATAATGACCGGTCCTGGTGTTAAACGCGGTCTTCCACTCATCGCCCGCCTTGATCCTTATGAGGTTATATGCCGCCCTCAGGTCGAGTTTGGTAAAGACCGTGGCCCCTTTAAGGCGATCGAACAGCTCGGAAATCAAGGGTATCGGGTAAGCGTTCTTGATCGTAATGCGATTGAGACCCCTGTAATCGATGCAAGGCCTCAACTCACCGCCCTTCTTTTTCACAAAGAAAAATCCAGCCCCTGCCGGGGACGAGGATTTGCGAATGTGTCCGCGTGAAAGCGCCTCCTTCACGTACTCCTCCATGGCCTCATTCTCCGCTACCGACAGTGGATAGACCTTGCCACGAGGAGGAACGGCACCAGGTTGTAACTCGATGGCACAATCGTATGGGCGGTGCGGAGGTAGGGCAACCGCGCGCACCTTATCGAATACATCCCGGTACTCCTCGTATTCAGGAGGCAACAGAGAGTCCGAGGAAGTACACAGCAACTTGACAGGCCCATGGATGCAACTAGCCCCACACTGTGGTGACCACGAGAGGATCTCGGCCGATCTCCAATCGAAAGTCGGATTATGCTTCTGGAGCCAGGGGTACCCCAAGACCAGAGAGTAGTGTGGAGACGAAATAACCTGGAAGCAGACCGACTCTCTGTGAACGGCACCAATGGCTATCCCCACTGGAAGGGTCTCATGAGTCACGTGTGGTGGCAGAAGGGGTCTGCCGTCTATCGCCTCAAGAGCCAGTGGAGAACCTCGGGCCTGCAGAGGAATGGAATTGGCGGCAGCGAACACACTATCAATGAACAAACCACCAGCACCAGAGTCCACCAACGCCTGGGTCGTCACTGAACCCCCGACCCAGGAGAGGACAACAGTGATCAGTGGTTTGTCAACACGGGAAACCGGGGACGAGGAGACTCCACCCAAGATCTGCCCCCGACAGGATCTCAGGTGCGAGCGTTTCCCGGACGGTTCGGACATGCCAACCGAAAATGCCCACCGAGACCACAGTACATGCATCGGCCCTCGCGTCTCCGGAGTACCCTCTCCCCCTCGGACAGGCGAGCGAAGCCCAGCTGCATGGGTTCATCCCCAGCCAAGTCAACCCCAGGAGGCGTGGGAGGAGAGGGAGGCACGGGTGGGACAGCAAAGGTAGGCGCCAATCTGTTAGGAGGCCTCCGCAGACTCTCCTTAAAGGAAGGTCTCTCCCTGAGTCTGGTGTCAATCAAAATCAGGAAAGAAATAAGAGACTCGAGCTCCACTGGTAGGTCCTTAGCTGCAACCTCATCCTTCAAGGCATCCGAGAGACCATGAGAGAAAGCAGCGACCAGAGCCTCATTATTCCAGCCCACCTCTGCTGCCAGGGTACGAAACTCAATGGCGTATTCAGCTACGGATCGTGAACCCTGTCTGATGGACATAAGGAGCTTCGCAGCAAAGGCAGCACGAGCCGGCACATCGAATACCCTCCGAAGAGAAGCAACAAAACCGGAAAACTCGGCAACCACCGGATTGTTGTTCTCCCATAAAGGGCTGGCCCAGGCCAAGGCCTTGTCCGAGAGCAGCGAAATTAAGAAGCCCACCTTTGATCTCTCAGTAGGAAAGGCATGTGGCAGCAACTCGAAATAAATGCCCACCTGGTTAAGGAAACCTCGGCACTGAGTTGGCTCTCCCCCAAAGCGCTGTGGAAGGGGGGCAGAACCGGTCATACCCCGAAACACCGCAGGCGCAACAACAGGTGTCTTGGGTAGACTCTGGCGCAACAACCGGAGCGGCAGTAGGAGCGGGCCCAGGAGCGACAACCGACCCATCGGCAACGGGAGCGAAATGAGCCGTGCGTTCAAGCAGGATTTGCAACGCCACGGCGAACTGACCCAACAGGTGATCCTGCTGATCAAGTCTGGCAACCAGCGTGGGTAGCGAGGATGGCCCTGTACCGTCAGAATTCATGGCTTGGTCCTAATGTCACGGAACCATGAACCAGACGTACAACAACAGATAAGTGAAAATAAGAAGGCTTTATTGAAAATCAAGCTGTAAAGCAAAAGCCCAAACGGATGGCAAAACCGAAGCAGAGTCTTTGTGAAGCCAGAGGTCAGGAGCCAGGAGGGTAGTAAGACGAAGGCGGGATCAGGAACCAGCAGGGTAGTCAGACGAAGCCAGGATCAGGAACCAGCAGGGTAGTCAGACGAAGCCAGGATCAGGACTCAAGAACAGGTCTTAGAAGCATGTGAACACAGGAGGACCAAGCAAGGAACTGAAGCCACGGACCTCCTATATATATGAGCTAGGCATCCAGCTCCTCCCAGTGGGAAGGAGGAGCCGCAGGGTGGGAGGCTACAAGAAACCCAGAAACCAAGATGGCTGCCAGCACATGTCAAACGAAGGAGAACAGCAAGAAGGTAAGACCATGACACTCCTTCCATGTAGTAAACTTTATTACAACACCAATGCCACAGGAATTGAAACTTGTAGTGAAACCATTTGAGTACCATCTCTTGAATGGATAATACTACATTTGGATTTACAAGGGACAACATTTTGGGTGCTTTAAGTATTCACAATAGATTAGTTCCATAATTCAGTTTAACTACTTGCCTACCGTGCGCTTTCACCCCCTTCCCATCCAGGCCAATTTTCAGCTTTCAGCGCTCTCACACTTTGAATGACAATTGCGCGGTCATGCTACACTGTACCCATATGAAATTTTTATCATTTTTTTCACACAAATAGAGCTTTCTTTTGGTGGTATTTAATCACCTCTGGGTTTTTTATTTCTTACAAAAAAAAAAAGAAAAAAGACAGAAAATTTTGAAAAAAAAGTTTTTCTTATTTTCTGCGAGTACATTTTGAAAATAAATAAATTTTTCTCCTTCACTGATGTGCGCTGATGAGGCGGAACTCATGGGCACTGATAGGCTTCACTGATGGGCACTGATGAGGTGGCATTTATGGGCACTGATGAGGTGGCACTTATGGGCACTGATGAGGTGGCACTGATGAGGAGGTACTAATATGCCGCACTGATGAGCACTGATAGGCGGCCCTGATAGGCGGCACTGATGAGCACTGATAGGTGGCACTGCTGGGCACTGAGAGGTGGCACTGCTGGGCACTGAGAGGCGGCACTGATGGGCGGCACTGATGGGCACTGAGAGTCGGCACTGCTGGACACTGATGGGTGGCACTGATGGACACTGACGGGTGGCACTGATGGACACTGACGGGTGGCACTAATGAGCACTGATGGGCGGCACTGATGAGCAGTACCATCAGTGCCCAAAGTGCTGCCAGTCAGTGCTCATCAGTGTCTTGATGAGCAGGCACTGATGGGCACTGACTGGCAGCACTATGGGCACTGATTGTGGGCACTGATGGAGGCACTGATGGAGGGCACTGTGGGCACTGATGGTGGGCACATTTTATTTTAGTTACCTTTGTTGTAATCAGGGCACTGGTGATCAGTGCCCTGATTACATTTTTCTTTGTCCCCGAACGGCTGATCGCCTCTCTCCTTCCTCACACTGCAGGAGCGCTGGCGATGAGAGATGATCTCATATGTTTACATATGAGATCATCTCTCATTGCATGAAAAAAACAACAATGTAGGAGCGCTAACAAAACCTCCAGCACATGAAGGGTAAATGGGTTAGAATGGGTGGGGGAGGGGAAGGGAAGACAACATGGGGAATAGAAACTGCAAAAGCAAAAAAAAAAAAAACACAGATGAAAAAACGGAGATGAAAAAAATACCATAAATTGATGAATGACAGAGTCCTGATGGAAAATGTCCAAGGCACCGAGCTGCTCTCCACAGACAAGAGGAATTCTGAACTGAACAAAAGAAAAAGAGAGAGAGCGCTCTAAGTGCAGACAGTCTTTATTAATAACAAGGCATAGGTAATATAAACTCACTAGAAACCAAAGTCATCGAGCTGTGTCAAGTCATGGACATCAGGGATTCCTCTGGGAGGTGCCATCCACTCGTGTGCAGCAGTTCAGAAGCTTGATCGCTGATCAGAGGAGAAAAGGAAGCCGGCCACCTCCTCCAGCAGTCGGCGGTCAGCGTCTAAGGCAGCGGCTGCGATGTGCGGTGGAAGCTGGAACGCGGCCCCGTCACCAGGGAATGTATGGTATGTGGAATATGCACGGTATGCACGACGCGTTTCTGAGCATGCGTCGGGTCACGTACGGCCCTGCACGCTCTTTCTTCAGGTGCCCATCGCAGCCGCTGCCTTAGACGCTGACCTCCGACTGCTGGAGGAGGTGGCCGGCTTCCTTTTCTCCTCTGATCAGCGATCAAGCTTCTGAACTGCTGCACACGAGTGGATGGCACCTCCCAGAGGAATCCCCGATGTCCATGACTTGACACAGCTCGATGACTTTGGTTTCTAGTGAGTTTATATTACCTATGCCTTGTTATTAATAAAGACTGTCTGCACTTAGAGCGCTCTCTCTCTTTTTCTTTTCTTTCTCTCATTGCATGGGCCGATCACGTGGTAAATGGCCGCTGTGATTGGCCATTTACCACGATCTGTGATTGGCTGTGTCCAAGGGACATGGCCGACACAGATTTTCCCCGATGCGCGCTCGCGGGAGCGCGCGGGGAGCCTGTCTTTGGGAGGCCGTTTAAAGACGGCCTCCCGGAAATGTGAGTCCGCGCTGTAGCCGTACTTCGGCTATAGCGCGGATATGAAGAAGTTAAGCATTTGTGGTTTTACACATCAGCAGATAAAACGTGCCTATTTCTTATGTGTTTATCGTTAGAGATTAGGGATGGGCCGAACACCTTCCTGTTTGATTCGCAGGAGAACTCCAGAAAAGGGGAAATGTTCGTACCCAAATGGCGAACCCCATTAAAGTCAATGGGAGCCAAACAGGAAAAATCAAAAGTGCCCATTATGAAGGCTTATATGTAGGTAATTGACCATAAAAGGGGTCTGGGGGTCTGGGAACTGCCCTGGGGGACATGTAGCAATAATAAAAAAAATTAAAAAAACAAACGTTTTTTAATGGAGAAGTGATGATTTTATTTATGTCTAAAGTGCAACAATAAAAATGAAAAATGCAGTTTTGTTTCTTTATTTCTTTTACTGGCATTTTTTTTTTCTTTTTTATTCAGCCATCCGTGGGGAAACCCATTGACAGCTGGTGACTTATCGTTTGTTAAGGACATTGTGGCCCGCTTCCGGGTCCCGCTCCTTAACAACCAGCTTACACTGCGCCCCGACACAGAATGCACTGTGCAGCGCTAAGTGCATTGCAGGGTGTTTGTCAGGGGGAAAACCCTGCAAATTCGGGTGCTCGTTGAATAGCCGAACAGGCAAATGATCGGCCGAACTCATGCTCGGGCCAAATGGTTTGCCTATCCCTAGTAGAGATGGGCTCAGGTGTGTTTGTTTGGGATCCTAGTCCCAACCCACCTGCCCGATCCTGCCAGGAAGCCGACACTGCACACCACTAATCCCAGGTATTCAGACATTTCCCAGTCTGTGCAGCTGTGGACCGGGAAATGTCTCAATATCTGTAATTGCAGTGATGGCTTCCTGGCGGGATTGGGCAGGTGGGTTGTCACTAGGATCCCGAACACACCTGAGCCTATCTCTATGTATAGGAGGTTATGTTGTTTATACAGTATGGAGTTTCATGTAGTGTTTAAATAATATAGTAAGGTCAAGTTGTAGTTCTAAAGTGCTAGTAAGCCCAAAATTAAAGTTTGCAGATAATGTTTATATTTATTAAGGTTAAATAGTATCTGAGTTTCTAATATTATTATTATTTCTCCCTTTTTTAAATTACCTGGTCAGCATAATCGAATTCCTTCCTCATTTTGAAGCTAAACCCACACCCCTCAGAGCTAGGGGTGAAAGTGGACGGACAGAGCAGTCATGGGATCATCCACAAAAATAACCACAAAAAGGTATTTATTGCATTTTCAGACAAAAGGCATTTTAACTATTGATTAAACATTGCCATTATGTGTTCATTATGCCTTATGTGTACAGATACTTCAAGATTTAAGAAAAATAAATGAAAAACTCTATATTAAAATGTATATATTTTTGACAGTCAGAATAGAATGTACCTTATTATTATTATTATTATTACAGAGAGGGATCTTTGTTCATGTGATTTTGTCTGAAATTACATTTTAATTTCCTTTTGAATCTTTCTAAAAAATTTTTGATTTCCTATCACTTTTTGTAACAGTGACAACAGTTATCAGGACATGTAGACAGAGTATATTTCAGCAGGAGGAACACAGACATTAATAAAAACTTAAAGGAATTGTAAAGTCATAAGGTTTTTTTATCTTAATGCATTTTATGCATTAAGATAAAAGGCCATCTGTGTGCAGTGGCCCCCCTAACACTTACCTGAGGTGCCTCTCTGTCCAGCGATGTCCACGAGTGTCTCAGCCATCTGAGATTCTCCCTCCTGATTGGCACCCTCTGCGCTCAATTAAAGTCAGCTAGCCAATCAGGAGAGAGAGGGGCAGGGCCGGGTCAGGGCTCAGTGTCTGAATGGACACAGGGAGCTGTGACTTGGCTCAGGTGCCCCCATAGCAAGCTGCTTGCTGTGAGGGCACTCAACAGGAGGGAGGGGCCAAGAGCACAGAAGAAGGACCCGAGAAGAGGAAGATCTGGGCTGCTTCGGGCAAGTCCACTACACAGAGCAGGTAAGTATAACATATTTGTTATTTTTATAAGGAAAAAAATGAGACTTTACAATCACTTTAACAGAGCCTTCCTAAATTCTAAACCTTCTTTGCCGTTTCTTACGCTAAACAAAACAGATTATTCTTTAGATACTTTTAAAAGAAGCCTCAAGTAAAATGCTATCTAAGTGCTATATGACTCTCAGTCAGTCCTACAAGTGTGACATAAATAGAAATAAAATTGTGTCTTTCCACTGCACCCAATGTAGAGGTGGTTTTTAATCATCATTTACTTGTTACCATATACTTGTTTTATTCTTTTTTAATATGAATATCCATTTTTTCTGGAAATGCTTTGGTGTTTTATTTGTTTAATTAACTTGTCTAGATTTAAACTTTCAGAAAACAAGATAACTCTGTAAGGTTATTCAATACTGTTCAGTGCTTAACCACTTGCCTACAGTGCACTTTCACCCCCTTTCTGCCCAGACCGATTTTCAGCTTTCAGCGCTCTCACATTTTGACTGAGAATTACTCAGTCATGCAACACTGTACCCATACAAAAATTGTGTCCTTTTTTTCACACAAATAGAGCTTTCTTTTGATGGTATTTGATCAATACTGGGTTTTTTATTTTTTGTGCTATAAATAAAAAAAGACTGAAAATATTGTGAAAAAACACATTTTTCTTTGTTTCTGTCATAAAATTTTGCAAATTAGTAATTTTTCTTCACAAATTTTGGCCAAAATTTATACTGCTACTTATCTTTGGTAAAGATAACCCAAGTAAGTGTATATTATTTGGTCTTTGTGAAAGTTATAGAGTCCACAAGCTATGGTGCGAATCATTGAAAATTGATCACACTTGATCACACCTGATGTACTGAAGGCCTATCTCATTTCTTGAGACACTAAAAAGTCAGGAAAGTACAAATACCCCCCAAATGACCCCTTTTTGGAAAGTAGACATTCCAAGGTATTTAATAAGGGGCATGGTGAGTTTTTTGAAGTTGTAATTTTTTCCCACAATGCTTTGCAAAATGAAGATTTTTATTTATTTTTTATTTTTTTTTACAAATTGCCGTATTAACAGGTTATTTCTCTCACACAGCACATGTATACTTGCAACTACACCCCAAAACACATTCTACTACTCCTTCTGAGTATGGCGATACCACATGTGTGAGACTTTTTCACAGCCTGGCCAAATACAGAGGCCTAACATTCAAGTAGCCCCGTCCGGCATTCTAGGAGCACAAATTACACATATAATTTCCTGACAACCTATCGCACTTTTGAAGGCCCTGGAGCACCAGGACAATGGAAACCCCCATAAAATGACCCCATTTTAGAAAGCAAACAGCCCAACGTATAATTTTTGAGGCATAATGAGTCTTTTGAATATGTCATTTTTTTCCACAAGTTTTTGGAAAATGTGGAAAGAAAATGAAAACACATTTTTTTTACACAAAGCTGTCCATTTATGCAATATTTCTAACACATAGCATGTACATAGCAAAAATTGCACCCCAAAATACATTCTGCTATTCCTCCTGAGTATGGCGATACCACATGTGTAACACTTTTTCACAGCCTGGCCACATACATAGGCCTAACATCCAAGTAGCGCTTTACACAAAGTTGTCCATTTATCCACTTTAAGACTGGGCCTATTTTTGACACTTGGTGTTTACAAGCTAAAATCATTTTTTTTTTGCTAGAAAACTACTTGGAACCCCCAAACATTATATATATATTTTTTTTTAGCAGAGACCCTAGAGAATAAAATGGAGATCGTTGCAATATTTTTTATCACACCATATTTGCGCAGCAGTCTTCCAAATGCGTTTTTTTTTTAAAAAAATTCACTTTTTTGAACTAAAACATAAGAAAACAGTAAATTTAGCACAATTTTTTTCCATAATGTGAAAGATAATGTTACTCCGAGTAATTAGATACCCAACATGTCATGCTTCAAAATCGCGCATGCTCACAGAATGGCGCCAAACATTGGTACTTAAAAATCCCCATAGGCAACATTTTAAACATTTCTGCAGGTTACTAGCTTAGAGTTACAGAGGAGGTCTAGGGCTCAAATTATTGCTCTCGCTCTAACGATCGCGGCGATACCTCACATGTATGGTTTGAACACCGTTTACATATGTGGGCGGGACTTGCGTATGCGTTTGCTTCTGCGCGCGAGCTAACGGGGACAGGGCGCTTTAATTTTTTTTTTTTTTTTTTTTCCTATTTATTTTATTTATTATTTTTTTATTTTTACACAGTTTAAAAAAAAATGTTTTGATCATTTTTATTCCTATTACAAGGAATGTAAACATCCCTTGTAATAGAAATAGGCATGACAGGTCCTCTTTATTGTGAGATCTGGGGTCAAAAAGACCTCACACCTCACAACTACACTAAAAAAGCAAAAAAAAAAAAAAAATTGTTGAAAGAGGAAAAAAAAAAAAGCAAAAAAAAAAAGCGGCCCTTTAAACCGGTTGCTAGGCAACGTCTTTTGATGTAGCTCCGGTCCTCCAAGACCATAGAGTTGAGTGAGGGCCATCTTGCCCTCACTCGACTTCCTGTCTCTGAGGATCCGGGACCGGATAGTTTTCCCCGCTGCCGGCGGGTCCGGTAAGCTGGGAAAACGTCTGGGACGCGGCAGGAGGGGGGGGGCACCTCTTCCCCTGCACCGTAAGGGTAATTCCGTGGTGAATCCGCCACTGGGACCACCCTTATCTGAAAGCCGACCGCCCGCCGTTTCAAAAAATACCGGGGTTATGGGGGCTATCTGCTGCCATAACCCCAGTATTTAGCTTTTAATGGCCGACGCATATAGTCGTTAGGCGGTCAGTAAGTGATTGCATGTATATGGCAAACAGGTGACGATGACTGATGGGGTGACAGGTGACGATGACTGATGGGGTGACAGGTGACGATGACTGATGGGGTGACAGGTGACGATGACTGATGGGGTGACAGGTGACGATGACTGATGGGGTGACAGGTGATGATGATTGATGAGGTGACAGGTGACGATGATTGATGGGGTGACAGATGACAATCACTGACGGGGTGACATGTGACGATGATTGATGGGGTGACAAGTGACGATCACTGATGGGGTGTCAAGTGACGATGATTGATAGGGTGACAGGTGACGATGACTGATGGGGTGACAGGTGACGATGACTGATGGGGTGACAGGTGACGGTGATTGATGGGGTGACAGGTGACGGGCGATGGTCACTGATGGGTGACAGGTGACGGTGCACGGCGGTACTGATGGCAGTCTCTGGTGACCGGTGAACTTTAGGCTACATTCACATGTGAGCGTAGCGTTCATGGGCAGAATCACTGCGATTCTGCCCGTGATCCAGAAATCATTGCAAATCGCGGGACGCCTGTGCGTTGCCTGTGATTTGCAATAGCACCCCAAACGCTGTGCGATGTTGCAGCGATTTCCGCCTGCCGAATCGAGGTAACATCACGCAAACAACGCATGACGCCCCAAAGAAACTCTTGTACCTTTTTTGGGCGTCATGCGATGTTTGCGCGATGTTACCGTGATTCGGCAGGCGGAAATGGCGGCAACATCGCACAGCGTTTGGGGTGCTATTGCAAATCACGGGCAGCGCACAGGCGTCCCGCCATTTGCAATGATTTCTGGATCGTGGGCAGAATCGCGGTTATTCTGCCTGCGATCGCTACTCTCACATGTGAACGTTATGGGTGTCAATTTCTGGGCACTGATGAGGTGACTGTTGGGTGACAGGGGACATTGGGGGGGGGGCTGAGGACTGTGTGTGGGGACCTTTATTTGTGTGCTTTTTACTTTTTACAGGGGTACAGAGCAGTAACTCACTATTTCTAGCTCTTCTCCCCTCATACTGGAAGCTGTGTGAGGAGAGAAGAGCTAGTAACACTGAGTTACTGCTCTTTGTTTACATTTTGTGATCGGCTGTGAATGGATTCACAACCGATCACATAGTAAACAGTCACTGTCAGTGACTGTTTACTACCGCCGGTGACAGCTGTGTTCCTACGGAACACAGTGCCACCGACATGACCGCGCTGCGCGCTCCCGATCGCGCATGCGCGGTCATCTCCCGGGCGCCTCCATTGTGATCGGCTGTGTCATTGGAACACAGCCGATCACGTGGGAAACAGCCATGCCTATTGGCTGTTTCCCCCCTGCCGGCGATCGGCTGTGTCCCGGGGACACGCCGACACCGGCAGTGCACGGCGGCGCGCCCGCGATCGCGCGCCTGCCCTGCTTGAATGGGCGGACGTCATATGACGGCCGCCCAGGATAATAGCCGCACCGTCCCGCCGTCATATGACGGCGGGCGGGCGGTAAGTGGTTAATGATTCTGTGGTTTCCGGTGGTGGTTTCCATTTGGAGGTGTTATCTTAGATTGCCATATGGCTGATTTGTAAGTATTGTTCTATTATTCAACATCTATCTATCTATCTATCTATCTATCTATCTATCTATCTATCTATCTATATCACATCATCTCCACCCTTCCCCCTGTTTTGAGGGACATTTTGAACATATTCTATGAAGCTGTTCTTTGGTTTGCAGATTTTACAATGGGCATCTCCTCCTGAAGTGAGATTTTTGTCATGAAACGCGTTGAGCTAAGGGATGTACCCATCATTGTGTTTTGTAAAAAACTTGTAAGAGTGGAATTTGTATATGTATCATTATATGAATACTATGTTGACTGTATGCCAATACACATTAGTATTTACAAATAGCTTGCTGTTTAAAAAAAATTCTTATGTAAAAGATTTTCATCTATTGCTCAATAAAGTTTTTTATGCAAATGTTGTACCTCATTTAAAGTCCCATAAAAACGTTTTTAGTTCTTTGTATATGCAAATGGGGGGAGGGGGGGCATGACATGATAAGGCACCAGCACACAATATTATTTGTATGTACCCAAGGTAGAGATGGTTTTAATTCATCATTTACATGTTGCCACTTCCTTTAGTTGTTACTTGTTTTATTCTTTTTAATATGAAAATCATTTTTTTCTGGAAATAGTTTGGTGTTTTATTTGTTTAATCATTATGTCTAGATTTAAACTTTCAGAAAATAAGCTAACTCTGTAATTCAATACTGTGCAGTGCTTAATGATTCTGTAGTGATCCTAGGGCTTCCAGTTTTACAGATTTTTAAATTAATTACTCATATGCTTACAGCTGCCAGATGTCATATCACAGTTAGATAGAAGCACAGGGTTTCTCCTCCTGTACGGATTTGATGTTCAATAATGGGATACATTTCACACAGAAAAGATACAGCAATAATATTTTTATTTTTATTTGGAAATCTTGATTGCCAACATTATTTAGTTATAAAGAATTTGGCATTTGTTTTACAAATACTGTATGTGATTTGTTATACTTTTCCTAATTTCTGATACTTTAGTGTCATCTTCTTTAACCACTTAAGGTTCAGAAGATGTGCCCCAAAAATAACTTCAAAAGTTTTGAAGGAGTATCTCCTATGTCTTGCTCATCTCCCCTTTGAGAGCCACTCCCCTGCTGTAAATGCTTGCCATTCCTTGGCTGTCAAAATGCAGGCCCTTTTGTGCAAAACTACACTTGCATATAGTTTGCAAGTGACACTGAGTAATAAAGTGTAACAATGCAATGTGTTATTGTAGATCATCTCAGCAACTCCACTACAGGTCCCACACCCCTGCTCCACCAACTAAAGGATGAAGGCTCCAAGGTGGTCCATGCTTCACTAGCAATAGTAGTACAAGAAACAGAAGGGGAGCAACTCAACTTCCAAAATACATTTATTCATATCATCCAATACAGGAAAAGTTACCTTACCCCTTATGAGTTTCTCTCCAGCTGGAGCTTAGCCAAAGAGTCTCTATGACTAAAGCTGGCCGTAGATGGTTTAAAATTTTGAATAAAAATTCTTAGGAAAAGACTGTTCTAAGAAAGTTTGTTCATTTTTCTAATCATTAGTGGGTCAAATCAATGTTCATTTTTAATGGCATTGAACATTAAAAATGACCTTAGTGCTAAAAACACAGTTATGTGCCTCTGTATGACTGTATAGCACTGAATGATGTTGTAAAATTTGGAATGTCAGAGTTTTTCTGGCATGAAAAGTGTGAATAATACAAATAATAATGAACTGTGCTGCCTGACCTCATATAAACTCAGTATCACAGGTGTTTACAAATCTCAGAACCAAGACCAGGTCCTAAAGTGGATAATGCCTGAAGGTACTCCTTGGATGTTGCATTTCTCTATGTGACTAGGATGTGTAAAAGTCTCACACATGTGGTATCCCCATACTCAGGAGGAGTAGCAGAATGTGTTTTGGGGTGAAGTTGCACGTATGCCTATGCCGTGTGTGCCAAATAACTTGTTAATATGACAATTTTATGAAAAAAAAATTAATTTCTTAATTTTCCAAAGAATTGTGGGAAAAAACTACAACACAAAACTTGCATGCCTCTTACTAAATACCTTGGACTGTCTTCTTTCCAAAAAGGAGTCATTTTGAGGATTTTTGTACTGTCTTGGCATGTTAGGGCCTCAAGAAATGAGTCTGTCCCTGTGATCAATTTTCCTCTTTTTTTTTTATTGGTCTTACGTAATATTGTAGTTTTCTGAGATACTGAATTTTGGGTTTTCACTAGCTGTAAGCCATAATTTTTAAAATAAAAAGAAAAAAATGCTTGAAATATATCACTCTGTGGGTAACACATCTATATAAAATATATTACGTTCACTATTTAAATTGAATTACTGAAATAAAGGAACTTTTTGATGATATTCTAATTTTATGAGATGCGCCTGTTTTTTATTGTGACCTAATGGTAAATAAATTGTTATTTATTTTATCGTTATGTACTCCATACTTTCATTGATAATTTTATTGTGCTACAAAAATATCTCCACAGAGGTAAGCAGACTCAGGAATTTATTCAAGTTAGTGTGGTTATATCTATACATTTATTTTATGCTAATCAGCACACCGGAAGGCTGGAGACACTGTTACTGTATATCTTGAATAAGTAAATAATCAATAATGCTATCTTGATTAATGGTTTAAACTTTCTGATAGGAACAGTGTGAAAAAAACAAATACAATGGTAATGGGTGTGCCCTGCCCAAAACGAGGATATGAGGATTATTGCCAAGGGCCAGGAGCGGCAGATGGAGCATATGAGGATCGGTGCCAGGAGCAGCATATGGAGCATATCTGAAGTAGCAGCTGTGAGCTGCATGAACCAGCTGGTGGGGTAGAGACAAAGGGGAGCTCAAAAACAGAAGAGGCACTCTAGGACAGGCTTGGTAAACTCATGGGGCCCTGTATTTTGTGGACAAATATTGCATAATCATCTGTACATGGAGCATGCCAGCCCTTTACTAATGTGAGCAAGTGGCTGCAGCTGCAACACCTGGTGTTCAACACAGAAGTGACCAAGGCCATGAGCCCTTGGAGATGCAGGAACAGTAAGTAGCATATACAACAAGAATGATGGCAGAAGGTTGAAAACCATTTATTTTGAATAATCAAATGCAAATGATATAATCCCTATCGTCTCTGCATACAGTGAAATATACTATGTACTCTGACTAATATAAGGAAAGTATAGAAACAGTGTAATAGTGGAATACAGAATATTTGTGAAGAGGTGCCACATCTTCTCTCAGTTACCTTCAGATGTGCTAAAAAATGCCATGGAAACTGAAGCAGGTCATACGTCCAGCGTAATTGTAACAAATGAGTGGTTATAAGTACATCTCCTAAATTCTTTTTAAAATGACTAGTTCTAAAAGTAGAAACATACTGTTGTCACCAGGTATAGTGATCATTTTGACTGAACATTTATTAATACCCACAATTTTATGTGAAGACATGGTTGTGTTTGCAGATAACACACTTGGCAAAATAATAGCTTTATGCCGACATATTATTAACTGGCACACCCGTTGGACTATAAATATTATATTTCTATTTACACATGGTGCATTACAATAGTATGACTACAAACTAGTAAAATTGAACTTTTCCCCATAAGGCAGTGTTGGTAATACAGTTTTAGTTTTGTTTAACCTCTTACAGGCTTTGGGCATTTAAACTACATCCTGAAAACACAGGAAGTACATGGTACAGCCTGCCCCTCTACCCCTGCCGCCGATGTCCCTGCTGCTCTTTGCTGTTTAAAATCTTGAAAAATCGTGGTTGCTGAAATGCAAGCCAAGTCTTGCTCTCTGGCACAATAGTCATTGTAAAACAGAGTTTCTTGCTAGTGTTTGGAACACTGTTCAGAAGCTTCATTCGAAAAAGAAGAATAGAAGAATATAAATGTTGGTACATGGCATGTATGCCAATTTATTCATCTGCAGATAAAAAGGGTGACCTTAAGTAATAACAAAATTATTGCTGAATCAATAGTACCATAGCTGCAATGTAAAGGCCTTCATTGACAAAAAAACAAAAGCCCATCAACACAGGCCCCCATAAGGGTTATAAAAGTGTGAGATTTGAGTTAGTTCAAGCTCATCAAATAGCCAAAACATTTGTTGGTGTTGGATAGAAAGTTTGGAAACTTTGTCAGGTATTAATTGTTTGTATCCCTGTTATAAAGATGATCTTTGCCTTCCTGTCTCTCTAGTTTTTAAGACAAGAGGTGGTAGTTTAATCTCTCCAATGCAGACATGAATAGCAATAAGTATTAATAGAGTAGAGGTTTATATTTTTATTGCTGTCAATGTCTCAGTTGGGGAGATTTCCCATAATTTTCCATCACAATGACATTATGCGTGTTGAAGTGGGACAGGGTGTTTTGCGGAGAGGAATGTATTTCCTGTAGATACTGGCACTGACCCTGTCCTCATTGCACAGGCATGCTCTGCCATTGTAATTATTGGGATAGTTGCCCTAAGCAATGACATGCAGCCAGCACTGGAGCTAGTGCATATAGATAGGAAGTGGCTGAAAAAGGGGACAAGATCAGCATCACTAAGATGCAAATAAAAGGTAAAACGGTATTTTCTGAATAAATAAAATATGGTGAATGTTATACACAGTGCTTTAGCAGACTAAATGTTAGGGTTTAAAAAGAATCTCCAAGTAATTTCCCCAAGAGTTCTCATCCATGGGTATAGGCCCATGCATGTTTCTCCTGTGCCCAAAGGTTCCAGGGCATTTTAATTGGGGAAAATTAAGATAACCATAGTTAAACCTTGATTGTTTAGAGGCATGTTACCTGTACACATGATCACTGTAAAAGCATGGGTTATACTTGCATACATCTATTGCTTCTCATTGAACCTCACACGGTGGATACATATATTGGGAACCTCAAGTAGCTTTCCTGTTGCTTTCCTGTTACTAGTCAGCTGAGGTGGGATTTGCTGTGATGATGCAATAAAACAATGCCTGAACTTGGACAAAAGATAGGCCCAGGCCTTCCTGGTCCCTTCCCCACTCTCCATCCTGATGGAGGTGAGGGGGACCAGGAAAGAGCACAGGGAGCAAAATAGAACAAGGGGGGCTGGA
This sequence comes from Pelophylax lessonae, assembly GCF_965119305.1. Lineage (NCBI taxonomy): Eukaryota > Metazoa > Chordata > Amphibia > Anura > Ranidae > Pelophylax > Pelophylax lessonae. The sequence goes on along the minus strand of NC_138772.1, from coordinate 312,920,790 downwards.
GAGCATTGAGGGAAACATAAGGGGGGGGGCAGAGAGCACAGGAGGGAAAAGAGAACAGGGGGGGCTGGAGAGCACTGGGGGGGTAAAGAGCACAGGGCAAGTCGGAAAGCACTGGGGGGGCTGGTGAGAATGGGGGGATCTGAGAGCACTGGGGAGCTGGAGAGCATGGGGGCAGAGGGCACAGGGGAGGCAGAGATCACAGGGGGGCAGTAGAGTATGGGGGGCTGAAGAGCACAGGGGGGAGCCTGAACACACAGTGGGGCTTTAGAGCATAGGGGGTGAAGAGCACTGGTGGGCTGGAGAGCACAGGGCAGCCTGAGGGGAGTGCGTCAAAAAGAAGCTGGATAGGATTTGCACCTAAGGCTGCTGAATATAGAAGAATCAATCTCTCCATTTTCCTCCTGCAGCCTCTGAATGTCTGCGGGAGGGAGGGAGGGGAGAAGAAGTGGGCTTTAAGAGTCTGCAAGAGGAAAATACAGAGATTCATTTTTCTATTTGCAGCCACCCCACTGCTCCTCTTATTCAGGTGCATGGGGAGCTGCACTCACTTTCCCTCTGGTCCGGCGTCTCCTCCAGTTCCTCCCTCTTCATGGTCACAGGTCAGCTGACCTGTAGTTTCCACCCCCTGGCCCAACAGCTGAAATGAACTGGCAGCTGGCTGGCCGGCCGGCCGGCTGCAAAAAGGGTGGGTGAGTGGTGCTGGCTCAAGAAGATGCCCCACTGCCGTGGGCCCCACAAGGACATGTGGCCCAGCAGCTCCGGCCCACTGCGCAAGTGCCCAGTGTGCCTTATGGCCAGTCCAGGCCTGATTGAAATTGTGATTAGTCACTTGCCTTGCAGGAAAGAGAAAAATTACATTAGACTGGCAGATGTAATGGCTACAAGGAATACCACCTTGTGGGTAAGAGTAGAGAGAGACAAAGGTTTCTAATGGGGTAAAAAAGCTGTTTCTGAAATGAAGATGCAACCACATTGTGGTTTATGCACATTGGGAATGGAGAGAATAGGACCCTAAAAGTAAAAAGGTGCAGGGTCCAAGCATACACCAGACCTTTACATTCGAGGAGTGATTGTCATTATCTGGTGGGTGTACTAGGGTGTTGCTCTCATACTCACCTGTGCAGATGGTCACTGAACAGGAATAGAGCCAGAGCCTGATACACAATTGATAGGCAAAATTAGAAATGAAACAGACAAAAAGTAGGGTGGGTAGGGAACAAGCTTAGTCAGATACAAGGTGAAATTGATAAACAGAGAAACAGGAAAGCATGCAATAACATGAACTGGGGCTAGGAAATGAACCTATTGCTCAGGCAACAGGACTTGGTCTGAGCATAGATAAATAGTAGGCTTCATCAACAGACTTGGTGGAAATGTATCCTGCAGCTCCTATATAACCAGTATTTATATATTTGTATTTTTAGTCTATTTTATTTATTATTTTTAATTTTACATTTATCCTCGTAAGGCTGTTCTTGCCCTGTGTATGCAAACATGGTGGACATGGATGGCAAGGCTATAAGTGAAATGCATTTAGGAAATCATATCTCCCGAAAAAAAGGTAGGACTGTCTTTTTCTGCTACCCCATGTGTAAACCAATGGAATGATCTTACTGTGACTCTGAATCGGTAACAAAGATATTACTCAAACCAAATGGAACTGCATATCTAAAGAGGATTGATGTGGATGCCAAAGCAAAAGGTCTTCTATCCAGCTTTTTGTAATGATCACATGGAAGCAAAGCAAATCAAAGCTTGGAATATCTCCTGACTGCCAAAGCAGATGTTTCTCCCTTGACTTTGATGTGAATATTTTTATCTGTTTATACAGCTCATTGTGTATGGCCTCAGTGTGTTTAGGCAGCTAGTAAATAACTTACTAATTTGTGAATGCGTTTATATCTTTTTCTAGTAGGACATACTGGACATTTTTGTTTACCTATTAGTAATGGCATAAAGAAAAAAAACATATAATGCAGAAAATTCAGTAATATATATTTGGCCAGAAGCACAGGACAGTTTTAATCAGAGATAATAGACTGATGTATAGACAACGTTTATTTTACAGTAGCTGTGAGGATAGTAGGTGCAGTGAATGTGAGCAATATTATACGAGGGGCTTTAGGAACTTACTGTTTTTGCATAATTTATTTATTTTTTTTAAATAATGCAGAAAAAAAAAAAGATAGATAGATATAGTATATGCTTTTGTATGGACTGTCAAAAATAACTGCCCGATGTGCTCTTATTCGAGTAAAGTTTTAATCTAAAAAGATAAAAAGAAAGGAAAAGACCAATTTAATAGAAAAAGTCAGCTGTTGACAATAGAAGAGTTAGTTATCAATCAGTTGTGTGGATAAAGAACAAGGATTTTGGAGTCAGATAAGAAAAAGTACCCCAGCACTGCAATGTAATCACTGTTAGATAAAGTAGATGCACATCCTTACACTAAAATGTCATATAAGTGTTAAAAGCTGGTGGGACTGATTTAAAGGTCCTTGTTTGGGCGTTTAGGCACTTTGTCAGAGAATAGGTGAAGGTACTCACCTCTTTATCCCCAGATCCTGATAGAGAATAGCAAAGCGGCATTTGCAGCATGCCCCACCTCATGGTAGGTGTGGTCAAATTGTGTGTGGTCAAACAGTGAGAGTGTCCTACAGTTAAAAAAAAAACAGAGTCTACTCTGTGTATACATGGCACAGGAATTCCACAGTTCCTGTATGCAAAAAATATGCTTTTATTACTGTTACACAAGCAAGTCAAAATTGATACCTACTCTACTCTTCACAATTGTTTAAAAAAAAAAATATATATATATTACTATTGCAAATACCTTTCAGCCTAATTTTAAGATGAACTTCATAAAATAGTAAATGGGTAGAAGAAGAAAAGCAGGGCCACCTCAGTGTAGATTAAAAGGTTATTTATTACAAAAAAAAAAAATGTAGTAACCCACACAGAGAAAAAAGTTGATCAGCAAATGGTGATGGTTCGTCTGCAACACTATACGGATGTTAGGGAAGTACACTGTGGCGGCCGTGGTCCTGGCTGTGCCGGTGGAGTCTGATACTTTCTGTATGGCAGCGTTCAGTATCCAGGCTTACATCCAATAGTGGCAAGGGGGGGGGGGGGTCACGTTCGGAGCATGCATGCTCCTTCCTCAGGCGTTGCTGATTTATGTGTCAAACTGGGAGTTTTATAGCTGAGGGACTCAGGGGGCCGGGGCTTGTTGCTGTGGAGATGTGATATATACAATGAGTCATCAGGCCAGAACAGGAAGTCATATGAGAGAGAGTTCCGGGGGTGGGGGCCTGTTGCTGTGGAGATGCGGTGTATACAATGAGTAATCTGGCCGGATCAGGAAGTCATATGACAGAGAGTCTCCGGGGGTGGGGGCTTGTTGCTGTGGAAATGCGGTGTATACGAGTTGTAAAAAAAAAAAAGTTTGAAATAAATTAAAAATAAAAATAGAAATAATAATAATAATAATAAAATATATAATTAGAGGTGAAAAATTATAAAAAATTGATAATAATAAACCCGAAAAAAATCAGAGATAATGCATATATACTCATATGTCATGCCTTCAGCTTGGAAGTAATTAATGTTAGTGGAACTTGCAATACCAATATTGTCCACAAGATGCCACTGTGACATAGACTGTTGTTATACAGCACTTTATGGTATTTCCTGTTCTCTATTGCTGGATATTAGTTCCGTCCCTCTCTGAGAAAATCTCCATTTTAGAACACCTTGTGGACACAGCCAGACAGCATCTGAGGTTCCTGTGGGAAGATTCCTGAACCCCTCTCGGAAGCATCGCTGGTATGCTCAGAACTGTTGGTTATATACTCAATGCATATATTGTTTATGTTTGTACACTGATTGTATGCTTATCTGTTTATTTACAGTTTCACCATATTCATAATCCTATTCGCATATCCATCTGACTTGTAACCTGTTCATGTGACTACCATTCTTTCACTGGAATAAAGCCTTAAGTTACAAAAGGACTGGTTATTGCAGGATTAAAGGTTTAGCTGTATGTTGAGCTGCACACGCCTGGGGCATACGTGTAGTGAGAACAAAACAGTGAAACAGCGGCTATCCAGCAAGTGGGATTTAGGACAGCGACTATACAGAGGCCTGCTACTCTGCCAGCGCAGTCATCTGCATAAGCAATACAGCAGTCTCTACACAGTCAAGCATTCCTGCAAGCAGCATGTCACATAGCCAAACATCCTCACTCAAGACAAGGTCCCGAGTTTCCGGCTCCTCTAGATCTTCCTCCGCAAGCAATGCACTCGCCATAGCATGTGCGAAAGCTGAAGCCGCCAAGGCGCGAGCAGCCTTTGCTGAGCAAGAAATGCAGATTAAACAGGAGAAAGTGAAGTTAAAGACCGAGGAAGCCCTTCTAAAAGCAAAGACAGAGGAAGCCCTCCTAAAAGCAAAGACACAAGAGGCACAGTTAGAGGTAGAGGAGGCCCTCCTAGAAGTAGCCCTAGAGAAACTGACTGTAGAGAAGGAAGTAGCAGCAGCCATAGCTGAAGCAGACGCCTTAGAATTAGCTGTATACCCGAGAAGTGAATGCAGCAGATGCAGCAATATTCTCGATCCAGCAGCTGAAACTCCAAATTCTCTACAACAAACTTCAGATTACATCAATCAACATTTTAAAACAAGCAGTGTCAAAGATGACGTCAAAGAGACAAGCCAAAGACACTCCACGGTACCGCCGCAAGTCAGTGACAAGCCTCAAGCCTGCAAATGGGAGAAATCCGTGCAAAGTGACGTCTCCTACGACAGACTTCCCATAAGTGAGATAATAGAATCACCTTCTAATCGCCCTCCAGAACCAACGCCCAAGCCAGAACGGTACATCAGAGGCCAACTCGGTGCCAGCAAAAGGTATGACTACACAGCCATCTTACCATGACAACACACAACAGGCTAACCAAGCCACAATAGACTTTGCAAGGTTCTTTGCACGACGCGAGTTAGTCACCAAAGGACTTGAAAAGTTTAATGACCGCCCTGAAAACTACAGAGCCTGGCGGTCATCCTTTCAAAACACTATCAGAGACTTAGGGCTATCTTGCAGCGAAGTGATAGACCTCCTGATCAAATGGCTTGGAAATTAGTCTGCCGAGCACGCCAGGCGAATCAGGACAATAAATATAAACTACCCAGACACTGGTCTTAGAACAATCTGGGATAGACTTGATGAGTGTTATGGTTCAGCAGAAGCAGTAGAAAATGCATTATTCAAAAGACTTGATAACTTCCCCAGAATACCTAGCAAAGCCTACCATAAACTTAGAGAGTTAAGTGACTTGTTAATGGAACTTCAAGTAGCTAAATCCGAGGGAGACTTACAAGGACTTACATTCCTTGACACAGCCAGAGGTGTCAACCCCAGTGGCGGCTGGTGCTCAAAATTTTTGGGGGGGGCGCAAAAAGAAAAATGTAATAGGTATTGCTTCGCGCCAAAAAACGCAGTAAAAAAATTGCGTGACTTTGAAGCTGTGCCCCCTTCAATGCAATGAACACTGTGCTGTGCCCCCTTCAATGCAATGAACACTGTGCTGTGCCCCCTTCAATGCAATAAAAACTGTGCTGTGCCCTCACAATGCAGAGTTCAGCGTGCATGCCCCTTTCAATTCAGAGCGCCACAGCATTGTCCCCAATCACCGCAGAGCGCCACAGCATTGTCCCCAATGATTGCAGAGTGCCCACAGCATTGTCCCCCAATGATTGCAGAGTGCCACAGCATTGTACCCCAATGATTTCAGAGTGCCACAGAATTGTACCCCAATGATTGCAGAGTGCCCACAGCATTGTACCCCAATAAATGCAGAGTGCCCACAGCATTGTACCCCAATGATTGCAGAGTGCCCACAGCATTGTACCCCAGTGATTGCAGAGTGCCACAGAATTGTACCCCAATGATTGCAGAGTGCCACAGCATTGTACCCCAATGATTGCAGAGTGCCACAGCATTGTCCCCCAATGATTGCAGAGTGCCACAGAATTGTACCCCAATGATTGCAGAGTGCCACAGCATTGTACCCCAATGATTGCAGAGTGCCCACAGCATTGTACCCCAATAAATGCAGAGTGCCCACAGCATTGTACCCCAATGATTGCAGAGTGCCCACAGCATTGTACCCCAATAAATGCAGAGTGCCCACAGCATTGTACCCCAATAAATGCAGAGCGCCACAACATTGTACCCCAATAAATGCAGAGCGCCTCAGCATTGTACCCCAATAAATGCAGAGCGCCACAGAATTGTACCCCAATGATTGCAGAGTGCCACAGAATTGTACCCCAATGATTGCAGAGTGCCACAGCATTGTACCCCAATGATTGCAGAGCGCCACAGCATTGTACCCCAATAAATGCAGAGTGCCCACAGCATTGTACCCCAATGATTGCAGAGTGCCACAGCATTGTATCCCAATAAATGCAGAGCGCCACAGCATTGTACCCCAATAAATGCAGAGTGCCCACATCATTGTACCCCAATAAATGCAGAGTGCCCACAGCATTGTACCCCAATAAATACAGAGCGCCTCAGCATTGTACCCCAATAAATGCAGAGCGCCACAGAATTGTACCCCAATGATTGCAGAGTGCCACAGAATTGTACCCCAATGATTGCAGAGTGCCACAGAATTGTACCCCAATTATTGCAGAGTGCCACAGCATTGTACCCCAATGATTGCAGAGTGCCACAGCATTGTACCCCAATAAATGCAGAGTGCCCACAGCATTGTACCCCAATGATTGCAGAGTGCCACAGCATTGTATCCCAATAAATGCAGAGCGCCACAGCATTGTACCCCAATAAATGCAGAGTGCCCACAGCATTGCCCCCAATAAATGCAGAGTGCCCACAGCATTGTCCCCCAATAAATGCAGAGTGCCCACAGCATTGTACCCCAATAAATGCAGAGCGCCACAGCATTGTACCCCAATAAATGCAGAGCGCCTCAGCATTGTACCCCAATAAATGCAGAGCGCCACAGAATTGTACCCCAATGATTGCAGAGTGCCACAGAATTGTACCCCAATGATTGCAGAGTGCCACAGAATTGTACCCCAATGATTGCAGAGTGCCACAGCATTGTACCCCAATAAATGCAGAGTGCCCACAGCATTGTACCCCAATGATTGCAGAGTGCCACAGCATTGTATCCCAATAAATGCAGAGCGCCACAGCATTGTACCCCAATAAATGCAGAGTGCCCACAGCATTGCCCCCAATAAATGCAGAGTGCCCACAGCATTGTTCCCCAATAAATGCAGAGTGCCCACAGCATTGTCCCCCAATCAATGCAGAGTGCCCACAGCATTGTACCCCAATAAATGCAGAGTGCCCACAGCATTGTCCCCCAATCAATGCAGAGTGCCCACAGCATTGTCCCCCAATCAATGCAGAGTGCCCACAGCATTGTCCCCCAATAAATGCAGAGTGCCACAGCAATGTACCCCAATAAATGCAGAGTGCCCACAGCATTGTCCCCCAATCACTGCAGAGTGCAGCGTGCGTGCTCCCTTCAATTTAATGCACTTACCTGGCGGCGGCGGGTTCTTCCCTCCTCGATCCAGTCCGTCCTCTCTGCGGCGGCGGCGGGAAGGAGAGCGGCTTCTCCCTCGTCCTCCGAGCGGCGGTGACGGTGAGTGACTGACTCACGCACCGGCACCGCCCCCATTGTGACGTCAGGGATCGGATGTCCTGGATGATGATTGGTCCAGGCTGGAGACTGGACCAATCACAGCCAGGATATCCGAAAGTGGGGGTGTCCAATCGCAAGGACTTGCGATCGGGTTACGCCCCCAGAAGGCTGCCGATCGGCGCCTCTTCTGGGACGTAACCCCATCCCCCCCCCCCCTAGCCACCACTTCCATTGCAAAGGCCGGCGAACCCAAATTTTTTTTTTAAAAAGCTTTATTTGTTCGCTGTCATTTTTTTTTCTTTTTTTTAGGGGTAGGGGGCGGCGCCCTGGCGCCCGCTATGCACGGGCCGCCACTGGTCAACCCCATTGTGCAAAAGTTACCCTATAACTTGCAAGAGTAGTGGATTACACACGGATCCCGATATAAAAGACAGCATGATGTTCCATTCCCTCCTTTTTCTGTTTTTGTGGACTTTGTGTGCCAGCAAGCTAAAACAAGAAATGATCCAAGTTTTGATTTTACGCTGTTGTGTGCTGCTCCTGTGGGACTTAACCCTCGCAAACCTCCAGTAGCAGTACACAAAACTAACGTGTCTCCTCCAGGTTCCTTTCACAGGTCTGCCAACTTCTCTAACTCAGAGACAAAGGTCAACGATCCTGGTAAGCAGTGTCCCTTGCATCGGAAGCCACATCCTCTACTAAAATGCAGAGCCTTCAGAGAGAAAACCCTGCAGGACCGCAAAGCTTTCCTCAAGGAGAACCACATCTGCTACAGGTGCTGCTCTTCAACATCCCATCTCGCCAAGGACTGTAAGGTCAATTTAAAATGCACAGAATGTGACAGCTCAGATCACAACACAGGGTTGCATCCTGGGCCAGCTCCATGGACTTTACAACACACCCTCAGCACTAGTGAGCACGGCGGGGAGGAGGAGCACACCACCACAACTGCACCAGAGGTCACTTCACAATGTACAGAGATATGCAAAGGAGCCATAGGTGGTAGGTCCTGCTCCAAAATCTGCCTAGTCAGAGTCTACCCAGCAGGCCAAAAAGACAAAGCTATTAAGCTTTATGTAATCCTGGATGACCAAAGTCATTAGCCAGCTCAACTTTCTTTGACATGTTCGGCATTAAAGGCCCCAGCATTCCCTACTCCTTAAAAACTTGTGCAGGAATAGTGGAGACGGCCGGTAGGAGAGCATCCGGCTACCAAATCGAGTCCATCAATGGGCGATCACCCTTGTCTTTGCCAACTCTTATCGAATGCAATCAGATCCCTGATCATAGATCTGAAATTCCTACACCAGATGTAGCTGCTCATCACCCACACTTGAAACGCATAGCACATCTGATACCAGAAATTGATCCTTAGGCTTAGATTATCCTACTCCTTGGGAGAGATATCTTACAAGCCCACAAATCAAGAGCTCAGATTAATGGTCCCAATAACGCTCCTTATGCTCAGAAGTTAGACCTCGGATGGGTCATCATAGGAGATGTCTGTCTAGGAAGCGTGCACAAACCTAACTCCGTTAGCAGCATGCTCACAAATACCCTAGAGAATGGACGTCCCTCTCTTTTCCAGCCATGCCACAACCATTTCCTTGTTAAGGAATCAGCCTACGCCACCCACTCATCTTGTCCCTTCACAAGCCCCACTAGTGACAACTTTGCCTGTGACAGTGACCAAGACCATTTAGGGTGCACAGTCTTTCAGAGAACTAAAGATGACAATCGTGTGGCAATGTCTATCGAAGACAAACTCTTCTTAGAAGTAATGGAGAAAGGACTAGTCAAAGACAGCACAAACAGCTGGGTCACACCTCTTCCCTTCAGACCACAGAGACAACGCTTACCCAACAACAAAGAACAAGCGTTACAACATTTTGCTTCCCTTAAACATAATTTGCAAAGAAAGCCAGAGATGAAGGAACATTTCTTTTCTTTCATGGGGAACATCTTTGAGAATGGTCATGTCGAGGTGGCTCCCACCCATAAAGACTCTGAAGAGTGTTGGTATCTCCCTATATTCGGAGTGTACCATCCCAAAAAGCCAGGTCAAATCAGAGTAGTGTTTGAGAGTAGGGTATCTCCTTAAACGATGTCCTCTTGACAGGCCCAGACCTCAACAACAAACTCCTGGGAGTGCTCTTACACTTCTGCAAAGATTCTATTGCTTTCATAGCTGACATTCAGCAGATGTTCAATTGTTTCTTGGTCAGAGAGGAAGACAGGAACTTCCTAAGGTTCCTTTGGTTCCAAGACAATGATCCTTCAAAAGATATCTCAGAGTATCGCATGAGGGTACACATCTTTGGCAATAGCCCTTCACCTGCAGTTGCTATCTACGGACTCAGACATTCCACCCAAGAAGGTGAACTTGAGTTTGGCTCACATGCAAGACAATTCGTAGAGAAAGACTTTTATGTGGATGACTGTTTAAAATCCTTACCTTCCAGTGAGTCTGCAATCTGTCTTCTTAAAAGAGCACAGGAAATGCTCGCTTGTTCCAATCTCAGGCTTCACAAGATTGCTTCCAACAGCAAAGAGGTAATGGAAGCTTTCCCCGCTCAAGACCATTCCAGTGATCTGGGTACAGACTCTTTACCTGTAATACGCAGTCTAGGTCTACTTTGAAATCCGATTCCTTTACCTTCCAAGTAAATGGAGAAGAAAGACCCTTCACTCGCAGAGGTGTCTTGTCTACAATCAATAGCCTGTACGATCAATTAGGATTTGCGGCACCTGTTACAATTCAAGGCAAAGCCTTACTTAGAGACTTGATTCGTGAAACATCCGACTGGGATGCCCCACTACCCCTCGATAAGAGAAACTCTTGGGTAGAGTGGAGGGACTCTTTATCAGTCTTATCAGATCTCCATGTTTCACGCCCATATGCTCCTGTACCTTCTACAGAGTTACAGAGTCAAAACCTTTGCCTGTGATGCTTCTGTCAAGGCAATAGCAGCCATGGGCTACTTAAGAACTGTTGACACTACAGCACGATGCCACGTAGGATTCATCATGGGCAAAGCAAAGCTGGCTCCACACTGTGAGCACACTATACCTAGGCTAGAACTTTGTGCTGCAGTACTAGCTGTTGAACTAGCAGAGCTAATAACCTCAGAGATGGACATTGACCTTAAGGATGTTCAGCTCTACACAGACAGCAAGGTAGTTCTAGGCTACATCTACAATGAGACCAGACGTTTCTATGTTTATGTCAACAACAGAGTGTTGAGGATTAGGAAATCCACCAGTCCAACACAATGGCACTATGTACCTACTGACTATAACCCTGCAAACCATGCTACAAGAGCTGTTGCTGCATGTAACCTTAAAGACACAACATGGTTTACTGGACCTGCATTCTTGTACGATGCAGAACAAACCTTTCCTAAAAGTGACACTATTGAACTAATAGATCCAGACTCAGATACTGACATCCGTCCTGAGATCTCAACATTTCATACTGCAACTTCAGGTTGTCAGCTTAAATCTGACAGATTTACCAGATTCTCAAAATGGAAGACACTTGTTCGAGCTATTTCTTGTCTTATCCATATAGCTCGCTCCTTTAAAGGTGACTCAAACAGCTGTGACCGCAAGGGATGGCACCATTGCCAAAGGATCAGTTCATTATTGGAGCTACAGCAGTCTCAGGATCTTATCATCCGCACTGTACAGCATGAAGCATATGCTAAGGAGATAGACTGTATCTTGAACGGAAAACCTATCCCTAGAGACAGTGCCCTGAGAAAACTTGACCCATTCCTTGATCAAAATGGACTACTTAGGGTAGGTGGTTGTCTAAGACAAGCCAACCTAGAGTCAGACGAGAGAAACCCTCTAATAGTTCCTGGTCACCACCACATCGCTTACTTGATTGTATCACATCATCACTCCCATGTAAAGTGGAAGTCAAGATCCAGATTCAAGGAGACAAAGTTGTTCCTCAGACCAGTTTCTGAACTGATCTTGTTGCTATCATCTGAGGAATAAATAGTGGTATCTGATGATCCCAGACGGGAAGTGTCATGCTTTCAGCTTGGAAGTAATTAATGTTAGTGGAACTTGCAATACCAATATTGTCCACAAGATGCCACTGTGACATAGACTGTTGTTATACAGCACTTTATGGTATTTCCTGTTCTCTATTGCTGGATATTAGTTCTGCCCCTCTCTGAGAAAATCTCCATTTTAGAACACCTTGTGGACACAGCCAGACAGCATCTGAGGTTCCTATGGGAAGATTCCTGAACCCCTCTCGGAAGCATCGCTGGTATGCTCAGAACTGTTGGTTATATACTCAATGCATATATTGTTTATGTTTGTACACTGATTGTATGCTTATCTGTTTATTTACAGTTTCACCATATTCACAATCCTATTCGCATATCCATCTGACTTGTAACCTGTTCATGTGACTACCATTCTTTCACTGGAATAAAGCCTTAAGTTACAAAATGACTGGTTATTGCAGGATTAAAGGTTTAGCTGTATGTTGAGCTGCACATGCCTGGGGCATACGTGTAGTGAGAACAGAACAGGCACGTAAAGATAAGAATGAGATAAGTCCATGATGGAGAGGGGCTTCTCGTAGGTAATTGAGATGAGGGTTGTAGTATTTCAAGGTAGAGGAAAAAGTAGAATATGAAGTATTCTGGAGAAATATTGCAGGATATGAATTATTGCTACATTTAGGATAATCAGTAGTAGTTTAATGTAGTGGGTTCACCTCAATTTCTTCGTTTAAGCCCCCCAGTGTCAGGGAGTCCAGGCGATATATCCAATAGGATTCTCGAGCACATAGGCATTTAAACCTTTCTGCTATAGGAAGATTTTTTGGTATGGATTCGATAATCCATACTTTTAGGTCCGCTGAAGATTGGTGGTGGTGCTGCAGGAAATGTTTGGGGACGCTGTGTTTGTCGTTGCCAGCTTCAACAAACCTTCTGTGTTCCCCAAATCTTTTGCGTAGGGTGCGGATGGTGCGGCCTACGTAAAGTAGACCGCATGGACATGACATACAGTATATTACGAACTCCGTGGAACAGTTGAAAAAAATCTGGAATGGTATATTTTTGTCCTTTTGTAGAAAATTCTTTTAGGCTGTGTGTAACATGCTTGCAGGTGAGACATCATTTTTTGCGGCATTGGAACATGCCTTTGATGTTTAGAAAGGTTAGGGGTGCACTTGGTGTAGTGAAAGATTTTTGGATTTTACTTGGAGCAATATTGTTCTTTACATTCCGAGCTCTTCTGTATGACACCAAAGGATACTGGCTTTTAAATGTGGATCGGATTGGCGAATGGGCCAATGTTTCTTGAGAATATGTTCCATTTGTTTGTACCGGGTTGAAATGGGTGGTGAATCTCAGTGGTTGTGTATGTGGATCGAGGAGGGTTCCTTCTTTTCTGTTGTTTCTTGGTTAATTTTCTTGATAGAAGGTGAAGGCATCCTCTATGAGTTTTGGTGGATACCCCTTTTATAAAAAATTTTTTGTCAGGTTATTGCCATGAGTTGTGAAATCCTCGGTTCGTGTGCAGTTGTGTCTGAGTCGGCAAAACTGACTTTTTGGGATGTTGTTTATCCAACGGGGGTGATTGATTTGTGAGCCAAAAAACTGTTACTCATGAGCAAATTCATCAGCTTGTGACCAACTACTGCCTTCCACCTGCAGCTGGTTGCATGTTTATGGGCAGCCAGATAGAGGTTTTAGAGGGGAGCTTAAAATTGTGCCCTCTAAATAAACCCTTGCGCCTCCCCCAAGGCTGTTGTCTGTGCAAAGCTCTGTGCCACCAGCAGAGAATCCAGTGATCACAGATATGTGCAAGGAGGATCAGGAGCAGTGATAAGTTTGAATTATTGATTAGCAGCGAGTGCACAGTACAGAACCAGTGCCCAGAGCCATATAAAAAAGGTCTCTCCCCCTGTCTCCAAGAATCTCCTATTTGAAAATCACACTGTCACATGCCTTCCCAAAGATAAAAAAAAAATAAGATTTAGTGCTGATATTCCACCATTTTTGCAAAACAGGTCTAAAAAAGAAAAGAAAAAAAAAAAACAAAAAAAAACAAACAGCCAGCAACAATTAACATGTATGCACTGTAAACAATGTAGACTTGGGGAGTGTGAGAAAAATATTAACTATGCCCTTTTAGAAACGCACATTCAGCCAGTTATGACTTTTGGCAATGCATTCAAAGAGGCTGCAGGACATACAGTTAATTATGAAAAACTGACCACACTAAGCAGGAGAACACATCATGATCCATTCTCTAGCTATGCTGGGAACTCAGCGTGCTCTCCTCCAATGATCAGACTTGTCCTCATTGAGGATACAGGCTGTTAGTGACCCATGTATCCGGGTCTGATACTAAGGTGAGAGGCCATTTCATATGGTGAAGGGATTCTTTATCACTCACGGAGGTGTTATTTTGCAACTGGGAGCATGGAAGTTATTTAATGGACACTTTTTATGTTTGCACTTCTGATTTGCACCAATTGTGGTTTATGTATGGATTCATTTGTGGACATCCTCCAATTTATTTGCACTGCTTAATTTGCATAGTCATCTATTGTGATTTGTATATTTCACAGTTATTTTAGCTGGCGCAACACTATTTTATGTTTTATTGTTTCTGACTGTGAGGTGTGAACACATTTAAGTGTATGCTGCCGGATTTGTGCAATCTATTAGTTTTTGCACTTTATATTAATACACTGATCATATATTTTATTTATTTATATTTATATTTATTTATACACTGATCACATTTTTGCGCTGATAGTTTTTTGATTTATATTTGTCCTGACATGCCCCCGCTGCACAGCCCTTCACTGGGAAGCTCAGTGTACTGCTACTTTTCCTCCCCCTCCCAGCTCCTTTGCAGCTGAGAACAGAGGGAATGTGATCACTTATAAAAATGGGGAAAAATATATTTATATCTTTTTATATCTATACAAAAAATGTTTTGCCTTTCATTTCTATTTTAAACGTAATGGGTTGTTCTACAAAGCGATTGTTTACAATCGCTTTAAGGCTTGAAAGCCCCGGCATCTTGAAGTAGATGTAAACCCTTACTGTAAGCCATTTAGGGAGAAAAAAAACTATTTATTTTAGGAAATTTGGGTACAGGGGCAGAAAAAGGATTACAGTGATTGGAAACAATCACCTTGTAAAACAACCCATTCAGATTAAAATAGAAATTATATGCAAAATATTTTTGTATAGATAAAAAAAAATCCATTATAAATACCTTTTTCCCTTTTTAAAAAAAAGTCACATTTCCTCCCTTCTCAGCTGCATAGAAGCTGGGGGGAGGAGAAGCAGCAGTACACTGTGCTGTGCAGAGGGGGCGTGTCAGGACATATCTGATCATTGGAGGAGAGTACACTGAGTTCCCAGCACAGCTAGAGAACTAGCTTACTCCTGCTTAGTGGGGTCAGTTTTTAATAGGAAAGCAAGGGGACTGATCACCAAGGATTTTCACCTAAAGGAAGCAATACAAAGAGAACAGGATACTTTCTCATACAAGTACATGGTACAGCAGGCACATGTCAGAAAAATTAAATGTAAGGGTAACAAACGCCATAGATTGGTCAGTTTTTTTTTCGATCAGCTAGTGGGCTGATCGAAAAAAAAAAAAATGTACGGATTCCCCCATTCACATAAGAAAAATGGATGGGGTCATTTTTCTCGCTGTGCTATTGTATTCTGACTGAGAGTACTCTTCTGTGGTCAGAATACACTGATCAGTGCTGCAGCCATTTAGCTGAAGCACTGATCCAACAAAATATTTCCAATAAACCCATTTATGTCATTTGCTGTGGCCATTATTGGCCATTTCTAAGCCACCTCACCCAAGATCTTGCAATAATCCTATTTTTTTACTAGTCCTTTGGACTATTGTAAACATCAGAAAAAAACAATGTTAAATTATATATATATATATATATATATATATATATATATATATATATATATATTATCCAGTTACCTTGATAATATGTATCTATTTCTATGTAGTACACACAGTACTAGCTGTAGCTATTTTCTAGGAGCATTTTTGCACTTTCAACCAGACAAGCGTGTTCTTTTTTTTCTCCAAATACACCAAAGCAAGGAGGAGGACGGGTATATAAGGATAAATCTGACAGCCCTTTTTATGATAGTGACATTGAAGTGCACAGTTGTTGACATAACAGCCAGGGAAGCAATTTCTGCGCTCACAGAAATGATTAAGCTATCATACCTATGCACAGCAACTAAGCTGATACATTATTTCTTTTCTGAAAGTATTTTGAAGTAGTTGTAAAGAAATACAGGACTATCAAATTGTTCTAACTGCTTAATGCTACTAAAAACGGTAACATTGGAATGTATTATATAAGTTGTCTGATATTACCAAAAAATATTGTAAGAAAATAATATATTTTTTAAAGGTTTCAGCATGTCTGCAATGCTGACACATTTTCACTGATCACCTACAGTTTCCAGCCTACTGCACTCATGATGGGACCCATAGAAGATGGTACAGCTCATTCACTGCCCCAAATCCTCAATCACAGAAAATAAAAGTCAACTGCAAGTATATTCTACACACTTGGCGAGATAGCGCAGGAAGGTAAACTCCAAAAACATGCTGTGGTATTCCTGTGGTTAAAGTGTAAGTCTAGCCTATTACTATTACTGTTCTGGACATTTTATCGATAGGCAACTCGTATCCTCATATTGATTAGTGGTTCCAAATAATAACTACTGCAGTAGGGAACAGACACAAAAAATACATAGCCGCATCTTTCCAAAATAACTGTTCTGTTTTATTTGTCGCAATTGAAGGCTTTTATACACATGATTACGTAGGTATCACATTAATATTACAATTGTACTTTTATGGTAACAAGGGGCGTAACATAGTCAGGACAATTCTTATCAGGACTCAAAAGAATGAAAACATGTAATGAAAGCATTATTAGTGCCGTGTGCAAAATGAGTAATATGCAGTGTGCAATAGATACAAAATAGAATACAATAATATACAGGATGTACAAATTTACATTACATTCTCCTCTCTTTTGAGCAATATTTTGATTACTAATCATACCTGCTAGCACCTTTAACATGGAACCTGTAAATGCTTAGATGGAGGAGGTCCCGGCCAAAGAGGCAAACTCCATGCCTGAGAACAGCTTTTTTATTACAAAATGACTTTTCATTGTAAAAAACGATTGATAAAAATTTTTTACAGAGTTTTTGGCTGTACACTCTTGTGTCCAGAATGGCCTTCTAGCTTAACTGATGACATGCTGACTTATCAGCATAGGTAAACACAGACAATTCTACATAAAAGACGTATAAAAGACAATATGACTCCAAACATGACTGAACTACTTTTCAAATCACATAATATACAGTGCCTTGCGAAAGTATTCGGCCCCCTTGAACTTTGCGACCTTTTGCCACATTTCAGGCTTCAAACATAAAGATATAAAACTGTATTTTTTTGTGAAGAATCAACAACAAGTGGGACACAATCATGAAGTGGAACGAAATTTATTGGATATTTCAAATTTTGTTAACAAATAAAAAACTGAAAAATTGGGCGTGCAAAATTATTCAGCCCCTTTACTTTCAGTGCAGCAAACTCTCTCCAGAAGTTCAGTGAGGATCTCTGAATGATCCAATGTTTTTTTTTTTTTTTTTTTTTTTTTTTTACTTTATTTTTATTTGCATATAAAATCTCAATATAACAGAGTTCCACCAATTTGATTTAAATTCGCAAGTTACATAGTTAAATTATGCATCAAAAAGGCACACAAAAAAAAAAAAAATACATTAAATTTCATACATTTTTTCCCTTCCCACCCTCCCCCTTCCTCCCAGGATTCCTCCCCTTCTTGCCAGCCGTTTCACTCTAGAATGCCTCCCCATGGTAGATATGCTTAATTGTTTAATTTTAATTTTAATTTTAATTAATTTTAATTTTTCTTTTGTCCACGTATATGGGAAGTGTGTTTTTATACTTTGTTCTTCCTGAGTATTTAACCTTATATTCAGAATCTCTGATTTTATTGGATTTATTTTAAAGTTTGACAACTTTCCATAATCTTTTAGCTCCTTTTGAATATTTGGGAGAGTAATCCTTGGATTTGTGACAATGAATAGCAAGTCGTCAGCGTATGCTGCGACTTTGTGTTCTTCTTGATTTACCTTCACACCTTTTATGTCTACATTTTGTATAATTTTTGCCAGTAATGGTTCCAGGGTTAACACGAACAATAGGGGTGACAGGGGACACCCCTGTCTTGTCCCATTACTCATTCCAAATTTCTCTGATAAGCTTCCGTTTATTTTTATTTTTGCTGTGGGGTTGTTATATAATGCTTCTATCCATTGCCTCATTCTTAGCCCAATCCCTAAACTTTTTATGGTTTCTTTCATGAAGTCCCAATCTACCCTATCAAAAGCCTTTTCGGCATCAATTGATAATAGGATGGAGGGGGCCTCATGTTTTGTTGTTTTTTGTAGGAGTAGCAAGGTGCGTATAACATTATCCTTACCTTCTCGACCTGGAACGAATCCAGTCTGGTCCGGATGGATCCACATTTTTAATAAATCTTTTAATCTCGTTGCCACAATTTTCGCTAATAATTTTGTATCTATATTTAACAACGCGATTGGCCTATAACTAGAACATAGGGTTTGATCTTTCCCTTCTTTCGGTATGACCGTTATATATGCCATTAGAGATTCTTCTCTTAGTTCTTCCTTCCCTATTTTATTCAGATATTCTTGCATTTTTGGTATTAATATTTCTTTAAATCTTTTATAGTACTTTATTGTGTATCCATCCGGACCTGGACTCCTTCCATTTTGAGTGGTTTTTAATGCTTCTCTTATTTCATTTTCAGTAATTGGCGCTTCAAGAAGTTCCAATTTATCTTCTGGGATCTTGGGCAGGTTTGCTTCCTCAATATATTTTTGGATATTTATTATTCTTTCCTGCCTTGTTTTTGAGGTTTCTTCCTTCCGGACGTTATATAACGTACTATAGAAGGCATGGAACGCTTTAGCTATTTCTGTAGTTGGGTTTACTGTTTCGTTTTTACTGTTTTTAATTTTTTCTATGTAATTTTTTGATTTTTTCTTCCTCAGTAATCTTGCTAGGGATTTCCCTGGTTTATTTCCAAAGTTGTATCTGTATCTAGCTATCTTATTGAAGTAATTTCTAGATTCTTCTTCCAATAAATCTTTTAATTCATCTCTTTTAATTATAAGGTTTTCCTCTATTTCTTTTTTAAATTCTTTTTTATGTTTTTGTTCTAGATCATATATTTCTCTTATGAGTGTATTGATTTGATTGGACCTCTCTTTCTTTTTTTTTGAGGCACTGGCTAATAATATTCCTCGGATATACGCTTTGTGTGCTTCCCAGAGTGTAGCGGATGATATTTCTGGCGTATCATTCTTTTGAAAGTATAACTCTAGTTCTTTTTCTAGTCTGTTTCCTATTTCTTCATCTAGAATTAGTTCTTCATTTAACCTCCATGTTCCCATGCTTTTGTGGTGTGTCGGTGTCTTGATTATTAGGGTTAGGGGGGCATGGTCTGACAGTGTGATTGTACCTATTTCTGTAGTTTCTATAAATTCCAACAGGCGATGGTCAATAAAAAAGTAATCCAGTCTTGAGTACATCGAGTGTATTGAGGAGTAGTAAGTATAGTCTCTTTTTTTTGGATGTTGAACCCTCCATGCATCTACTAATTGGCTCTGGTGTAACTTTACCCTTATTTTCCTCAGTTTTTGATCTCCTAGCGTCCTTACTCCCGATGTACTGTCGACGTTTGGATCTAAACAAAAATTTATATCTCCTGCCATTATCAGGTAGCCTTTTTTAAAGCTCTCTAGGTCGTACAGGATTCTCCCCAGATATTCACTTGGTTTTTTGTTTGGGTTATAGATATTGGCCAATGTCAGCTCCATCCCCCTTATTTGTCCCTTAAGGAAAATGTATCGACCATTCGGGTCTGTTTTCATTTCTTCTAAGGAGAATTCTGTATTTCCAGCTATTCCTATTGCTACTCCTCTAGCACGTTCTATTGGTGAGTCTCCGTAATACCATTTAGGAAAGTGTTTAGAAAAAAGTTTTAAATTCGAGTGAAGAGAGATGTGCGTTTCCTGTAGAAAAGCAATATTTGCTGCTTCTCTCCTCAGCTCTTCCAATATTTTATACCTTTTTGTATGGGAGTTTAATCCTCTTACATTGTACGTTATTATTTTTAGTTGTTCATCTTTCATTTTTTTTTCTCCTACTTGATCCAGTTCCTCCTCGAACACGGGGGCACCGGATCGATTTGAATTCTACTGACAGCATACTACCAATGTTGTTAGTCTGGCAGGCTTTTAAAATTTCTTTTCTTTTTTGGCAATGGAGAGTTTCACTATCCCTACCCTTCCCCCCCTCTCTCACCCTCCCCCCCCCTCCCCTCCCCCCCACCTCCGTCCCCTTCCGTCTCATGTTGATATTTTTCTGATCAATTTTTGATCTTGGGGTATTTAGTTTTTTCTTTGGGTCATTCTCCCTGATACCCATTCCTTTGGGGTGGTGCTCTAGTGGGTTAGCACGATATACCTCCCTCCTCAATTGGAAGGACGTTCCGGCTTTGGGGGGGGCCATCCTGCTTCCTTTGTATAGCTTACCTCCCTTCCCCTCCCTCTCCCTCCCTCCTCCCCCCGCCCCCCGACCCCCCCTCCCCCCGTCCCCCCGCACAGTTCACATCAGTAAGAGAGGCCACTCCACGCAAAGCAGGAGAGGGGAGAGAAAAAAAAAAAAAAAAAGGGGGGGGGGGTTCTCTCCCGATTTGCATTATTTGGGCAGTATTCCACATATTTTATCTTTTGTTTTTTCTAGCTAATGTCCATTGCTGTTCTTCCGTCTGTGAGTTTCTTCCTAGTTCATCTTCCCTGTCACCTTCATACCATCCAGGCAGATTTGGTTCCTGTATGTCGAGTTTTTTGCAAAATTCTTGAGTTTCCTCTGGAAAAGTGAGTTTTGCTGATCGCCCATCTCTTTTTCCTATTAAACTGGCTGGAAACCCCTAATTATATCTGATTCCTTGTTTTTGCATCTCTTCTGTCAAGGGTTTTAAAATTCTTCTCCTCCTCAGTGTTTCCGGTGCCAGATCTGTAAATATCTGTATCTTGTCATTTTCTGTATTTACTGCATTTAATAATGATTTATTCTTCTTTAGGTTTTCCCATATTTGTGCTTTATCTGTGTAGTTTTGAAACCTGATTATCACATCTCTAGGTGATTCTGCCGGGGCTCCTGTCGGTTTTCTTATGCGATGGACTCTGTCAATCAGCAATTGGTCTTCTTCCCTTCTACCTAATACTGGGTTTAGGATTTTTTGAAGTTTTTCTCCTAAATTTTCTTCCTGTGTTATATCTCTTAATCCTCGGATCCTCAAATTTTTTCGTCTAGCTCTATTCTCTTGATCCTCTAGTTTGTAAGCTAGATCTCTGGCTTTTTTCTTGGTCTCATTTATTTCCTTTCTCATTCCCTGTATTATTTTTCTTTGGTCCTCTTGTTTTTTTTCTAGTTCTTCTACCCGTCCCAGGGCGTGTCCCAGGTCCATCTGGACCCGTCCTAGGTCGGTTTGGATTTTAACCAATTCGATTTTTAAAGATTTTTCCAATCCTGCGAACATTTCTCGCATTTCACCTTTTGTGGGGGCGTGTTCTTTTGTTTCTCCCCGCTCTTCCTCTTCTTCCTCGTCGTTTTCAATCCTTATGCTTAATTCTGAATTTGCTGGACTGATTGGTGATTTAGCTACTTCAGCTTTTTGATTTTTCTCTACTTTCTTCTTGTCTGTTCCTTGTTGTTTTCCCTGGGATGTTTTTTCTAAGGCATTTTCTTGTGTCATAAATTTCCTTATTGTGTTAGGGCTTGAGGACACCCTTGGTGATTTTGCAATGGCTCCTCCTCTTGTGGATTTACCCCTCATTATGTAGAGAGTTGTTCCGCGGTTCCTATATAAAGTCTCGCAACCTCCTATGATGGTGCTCCAAAATTAGGTATATCGTATTGATAATCAGAAAAAGATTTTGTCTACCTTCAAGCCAGAGGGAGACACAGACAAGCCGGGTAGCCTCTATTTTGAATCAATGTTCACAGGCGGCTATAGAGGTATGAGGCATGGGGCACTTCCAGCCTCCCACCTCCCTACTCAGGTCCTTATACAGGCTAGGGTGAATCTCGTCCTTAAATGTTTAAGAAGTGGTAGAGAGAAAAAACAATAGAGCGAGGGCGAAACTCAGGCTGTATGTCATAACAAGGTGTTTGGGTAATGTCAGGTATTATTTCACAGAGAAAGTGTTAATCATTTTATATATTTTATATAGCCCCAAGGTCTTTATTTATACCTGTGATCTTCTTATGAGTCTCTGTGTACGGTTGCTGAGGAACCGTGTGGAATAAACATGAGCTGATTTGGGGTATTGAAAGACTGTTGTGGCTGTTAATCCAATAAGAAACACTTTATATGAGGTTGCTGGTATAAACAGGGAGCAGCTGAATCAGTCTCAGGTGTGCTGACATTGATATTTTACCATACTGCTTTGTTGTATGTCTCTAGGAAGTCTTTATAAGTCCTTCTAATAAACAGTAAAATGACAGTAGGTATGATATAGAAAGAGGGTTTACTCCTCTGTGACTCACGGTTTTGTAGACTGTCCCTTTTTAAAAGTTTTTTTTTTTCCGTTCGTCTTTAGACTGTGTACTCTCCTGTCTCCTTAGCTTCCAGCCCTCAGGCCTCAGGACATCAGCGTCTCCAGATGGGTGGGCTCAGATGGACCTGGCAGCTCTCTTGGGGTCCGCTCCCTCGGGACCTGCTCACCTACGGACGTTTACCGACCATGTCCGGCCCCCCGCGCTGGCGGTTAGCAAGGAGGTCTCTCCTGTCGCCGCTATGGCTGCTCACCTGCGTTCCCGTGCAGGAGACAGGGCTCTCCAGCGCCGACTCCGTGTGCTGTAGGCGTGCAGGACTCCTCCGAGTGTTGGTGCTGCATGAAGTCGTAGCTACAAACTATGGAGGGAGACGTCAGGGAGGGTGGGGGGGGGGTCAGCGAGGTTCACCGCTCGCAGTGCCCGCGCTCATCCCCGGGAGCTTAGGCATCCAGAGTCTGGCCGGAGGTGGGTCGGGAGCGGTCAGGATCCTTGGTGCCTCCATTCAGCAGGAGTTAGCCCTCTCCCCCTCCGTCCTACGTGCGTGCCGATAGGCTCCTCCCCCTCATGACGGTCCCTTGAATGATCCAATGTTGACCTAAATGACTAATGATGATAAATAGAATCCACCTGTGTGTAATCAAGTCTCCGTATAAATGCACCTGCACTGTAATAGGCTCAGAGGTCAGTTTAAAGCGCAGAGAGCATCATGAAGAACAAGGAACACACCAGGCAGGTCTGAGATACTGTTGTGGAGAAGTTTAAAGCCGGATTTGGATACAAAAAGATTTCCCAAGCTTTAAACATCCCAAGGAGCACTGTGCAAGCGATAGTATTGAAATGGAAGGAGTATCAGACCACTGCAAATCTACGAAGACCTGGCCATCCCTCTAAACTTTCAGCTCATACAAGGAGAAGACTGATCAGAGATGCAGCCAAGAGGCCCATGATCACTCTTGATGAACTGCAGAGATCTAAAGCTGAGGTGGGAGTCTCTGTCCATAGGACAACAATTAGTCGTATACTGCACAAATCTAGCCTTTATGGAAGAGTGGCAAGAAGAAAGACATTTCTTAAAGATATCCATAAAAAGTGTAGTTTAAAGTTTGCCACAAGCCACCTGGGAGACACACCACATATGTGGAAGAAGGTGCTCTGGTCAGATGAAACCAAAATCGAACTTTTTGGCAACAATTCAAAACGTTATGTTTGGCGTAAAAGCAACACAGCTCATCACCCTGAACACACCATCCCCACTGTCAAACATGGTGGTGGCAGCATCATGGTTTGGGCCTGCTTTTCTTCAGCAGGGACAGGGAAGATGGTTAAAATTGATGGGAAGATGGTTGTAGCCAAATACAGGATCATTCTGGAAGACAACCTAATGGAGTCTGCAAAAGACCTGAGACAGGGACAGAGATTTGTCTTCCAACAAGACAATGATCCAAAACATAAAGCAAAATCTACAATGGAATGGTTCACAAGTAAACATATCCAGGTGTTAGAATGGCCAAGTCAAAGTCCAGACCTGAATCCAATCGAGAATCTGTGGAAAGAACTGAAAACTGCTGTTCACAAATGCTCTCCATCCAACCTCACTGAGCGCCCAATTTTTTCCGTTTTTTATTTGTTAAAAAAGTTTGAAATATCCAATAAATTTTGTTCCACTTAATGATTGTGTCCCACTTGTTTTTGATTCTTCACAAAAAATTACAGTTTGATATCTTTATGTTTGAAGCCTGAAATGTGGCAAAAGGTTGCAAAGTTCAAGGGGGCCAAATACTTTCGCAAAGCACTGTATATATATATACATATATATATATATATATATATATATATATATATTTATATATTTATTTATATCCCTTACAATTAAAGCATTTGAACAAAGAGTACCCCAAACTTTGATTCCAAGAGGAAATCAAACATAGAGATACTTTCATTTAGTCATTTTTACAGTGTCTGGTGTGGATCTAGGTGACTTTTTCCTAAAGTTTTGTACACTGTACAAAAAATAGGTGCTGTATTGTGTCTCTACACATTTCCTTATATATAAATGTCTCTTAACAATCCACAAGTCACCTGGCTTTAGTTTATGAGATCCTTCCAAACTTTTAGGATCTGGAATTGGGGAGAAAACACATAATGAGTTTGTCAAAATCTTGAAAGATCAGCAACAAGATCTTAATGGAGGTCTTCAGCTGCTGAGACAAATATATACAAGTGAGCAACACACTCCCTAACCAAATCTCATTGGGAGAGAGTCCAAAATCCCCTTACGACTTAATAAAAAACATATATGAAGACATTCAAACCATAGTTTTCTAGTTTCTTACTCTACTTTTTCCACTAGATTGTAGATGGTAACGGGTGTAAAATAAAACCTCAAAACGTTTTGTAAGGACTCTCCCATAAAATTAGTTCCTCTGTTACCCTCTATAGCTTCTGGGACTCTGTACTTACAAACTACTTCTGATAACACCTTTTACTGTGGCCTTTGCAATAGCATTTGCCACTGGCCAAACTTCTAGCCATCTGGAAAGCATGTCCATACAGATAAAATGTATACTCATAAGATCCTGACTTGACATAACTTTTTGTAATTTCTGGATGGGATGTTCAGCTTTTGGTAACATCTTTGGTAAAACAAGAAATGGTCATTATAAAAAAAACTGTGGTAAACCCTGGCACTATCCCATGCTCTTTTACTAAGATAGCCAAAACTGCCCTTGACTTATGACATTTTTTAAGCTGGAGGGAAAAGAGTGGCTGGCAGACATAAAAGATCACCTTTTGCCAAAGTCTTGTTTCATAAGAAGTTGCCCCCTGTGGACCACTTGTTCTTCTCGTTCTGAGGTCCTTAAAGTTTAAATATTATTCCCAGCTCTAATGGACCAGAACTAGGGTAGAATCTTTGAGTTGCACAGGGGCTGTAATGCAGCACCCTTAGTCTCCTGGTCTGCTTCCATGTGTGAGTTTTAATGTTAGTATGACTATCTCAACAAGAAGCTGGAAGGCTAAATGCAGCCTATAAATTAACTTAGCATGTTTGATTGGTTTACCTGTCGAAGTAAAATCAAACTTCTGGCCCTTCAAATGGAACCAAAAGCTCTCCAAATCTCTACTATCTATATAAATGTATACATGTATAAAAATGCATAAATGTATACACTTTTGATAGCTCACCGGCTTTGCTAAAGCATGGAGCATGAAGCTCTGCTTCTTGGGCTGGGGAAGAAGGATCCAATGACTCTTAAAACAGTGCATCCTTCTGGGTGATAATTGCATACTCAGTATGGGTATCGTCATCCTCGATATAAAACCGGGATCAAATCTACATAAAAATCAAATATGTGGGTCTTCAGGGAGTGTGTCCTGCACTGGGCTTACCGCAACTGATTCCTACGTCATTAGTTTAAAACATGTCTTGTCTCCAGCCTCCTCCAATACAGGCAAGAAGGTGGCTGGGTTCAATGTACGCACTTTTCATTGTTAGATTTGTACTAAAGAAAAAAGAAGAGGGGAGTGAGAGAATACCACAAATCATTTAAAAAACATATATCATTTATTTCACATAAACGTACAAAATGTAACAATAGACATGTGTTCAATAGAACATAATAAATGCATGCACATGAGTCATAAGACAAGGTTAGTTAACCACTGGAGCCCCAATGCCTCTAGTTACTAAGGCAGCTTATATAAGATAAATAACAAATCATGATTGATCATGATAAGAGATCATACAGATATGGGGTTCACTTGTGGTAAACGTGGAATCGCGACGCGTTTCGCTTGGTCGCTTCCTCAGGCGATTCCTGAAAAATTGTCTACAGAGCAGGCATTATTTATATGCTTAACCCCTTGGTCAAAATGGGGTGTCCAATTAGTGTGCGGACATATCACATACAGTATGGCTCCACTGGTTTGTCCCTTATTAGCCGCCAAGCATATATTGGTAGTCACAGATATGATAGTGGGAAGTATCCGTTTGTTGCAGGGGAATCGGTCTATCCAGTGCATCCCTCGCTTTAAAGCTGATGCTAAGAGGTAATTGTATTGCCAAAAGAAGAACCCGGTCCTATGTAATATCACCAACGGCCTCTCCTCACGGAGCTCACGCTGTCTCTAGCTCAGCTTAGATTTGTACATAAACAACAATTCAAATTCATATTTTGGAATCCTTTGGCTGTTTGCCATATTTGCTGCACAAAATGTGGGATAATTGAAAGTTAAATAATTGACCAAAATAATGTCTGCAACTTTGTCCAGTAGCACCTTGCTACTACTACTCTGATTTAGCCGAGTGAACCCTTCATTATTGGGTCCAGCTTGCATAAGATATATTACAATGGCTTGTTTTTTCTATCATGCTGTTCGTGTAAAAACTTCAGTTGCATGTTTTAAAAATACAACCTTTTCCTCGCAATAATATAATTTCTCATTGCTTGCGCTGTTGTTAGTTTTAGCAAGATAACACAAGTCCTTAGTTTCCATCTGACAATATAATATATTTCATAATAAATTATAACAATACCTTGCAGTAGTGCAACAGTTTACCACTGCACTTACAAGGAAAGGAACCCATCATTTCACAATCCACACATTCTGCTTTGGAATTAAAAAATAATTAAAATAAAAAGTACCAACAAACTGTATATGAAAGAAGAGAACAATCATCAGCCAGATCAAAAAAACTATAAACAGCTTGGCTGCAGGTGGCATCTATCCAAACAGGGTGTGTGGACTTGATGTGATGGGTCTGTTATATTTGAAATGTTATTTATTACTCTCACATTATAGACTGCACATCAAGTTATTATTAGACCTTTGGATTTCATCTTTTGTAGAAAATTCCAATGTATCCCATCCATCTTGGCTTTGTTCAGTATTATGGCAGCTGTATTATAATTATCAACCTCATCTTAACCACTTAAGGACCAGAGGAATTGACTGCTCAATGACCAGGTTCTATTTTGCGATTTGGCACTGTGTGAGTTTAACGGACAATTGCACGGTCCTGCAAGGTTGTACCCAAACGAAATTGATGTCCTTTTTTTCCCCACAAACAGAGCTTTATTTTGGTGGTATTTGATCACCTGTGCGATTTTTATTTTTTGCGCTATAAACAAAAAAGTGCGATAATTTCGAAAAATAACAATATTTTTCATATTTTTTTATATGAATTTCTCAAAAAAAATGTGAAAATCAAAATTTTTCAACATTTTAGGCCAATTTGTTTTCTGTTACATATTTTTGGTAAAGAAAATCGCAATAAGTGTAAAAGTTTACTAACTACGGGAAAGATTTATGTAATTTTTATTGTTTTTTTTTACTAGTAATGTCGGCCATCTGCAATTTTTTTTTTTTGCAGGACTGCGACATTGCATCGGAAAGATCAGACCCCTAACTGACATTTTTGACACTTTTGGGGGTACCAGTGACATTACTACAGTAATCAGTGCTAAAAATGTGCACTGTTACTGTAAAAATTACACTGGCAGGGAAGGGGTTAACATTACTGGTGATCAGTGGGTTAAATGTGTCCCTAGGGACGTGATTCTAACTGTCAGGGGGCATGGCTTGTGAAGTAAACACAGAGACATGTGATCCTATATAGCAGGATCACATAGCCTCTGTGATTACTTCAGGGAGAATGACAGACGGCTGTGTATACATCATCATTACATCCTACGTGCTGGCTCACCAGCTAATGAGCGGAGGGCGGGAGCGCCCCCTAGAGTCTCCCGAGCGAGCAACGTAACATAACGTCACTTTGCCCAGGAGCGGCTGCCTTCCGCAGTAAAACTCTGGCGGGCGGTCGTTATGTGGTTAATCTAAACTAACCCCATATTACAAGTTTTCCCAATAACCTGTATTTTATGTCCAACCAAAAGGTTATCTAAATCAATTAAAATATATCTATATTATTAATAAAATTGTTAACATCAGAAAGTAATACTCGAGTGATAATCTCAATATCACACCCTAATTCCAATATAGTCACACAGATATATCTACTTACATTTTACCTAATTCCCCTCTTTTTTTTTCTACTATCAAAAGATATTTATTATGTGTTATTCTATACTTGGTGCACTTTTCTCAATTTAACCTTAATTTGGCCATTCTGTTTGGCAAACAGATTCAAAATAACAGTGATCACATTGTTCATCATTAGATTAATTAAACCCGCACATATTGTTATGTTATAGGTGTAGTCATATCATGGGTGTCCTTGCCAGTTATCACTAATGTCTCATCCTAGTACAATCCTTTTATGAGAAAAAGGAAAGGGAGGGGGGCAAGGGAGAGGGTCAAGTCTGCACAGAGCTAATATGATACACACAAGATGTAGAACTAAGAGTTCCAGTATTCACACACATACACAATTATCTCTCTAAAATCGCTTACATGAATGGATATACAGTATCTCACAAAAGTGAGTACACCCTGACATTTTTGTAAATATTTTATTATATCTTTTCATGTGACAACACTGAAGAAATTACACTTTGCTACAATGTAAAGTAGTGAGTGTACAGCTTGTATAACAGTGTAAATTTGCTGCCCCTTCAAAATAACTCAACACACTAATTAATGTCTGAACTGCTGGCAAAAAAAGTGAGTACACCCCTAAGTAAAAATGTCCAAATTGGGTCCAAAGTGTCAATATTTTGTGTGACCACCAATATTTTCCAGCACTAACCCTCTTGGGCATTGTGTTCATCGGAGCTTAAAAGGTTACCACTGGAGTCCTTTTCCACTTCTTCATGATGACGTCACGGAGCTGGTGGATGATAGAGACCTTGTGCTCCTCCACCTTCCGTTTGAGGATGCCCCACAGATGCTCAATAGGGTTTAGGTCTGGAGACATGCTGGGCCAGTCCATCACCTTTACCCTCAGCTTCTTTAGCAAGGCAGTGGTCATCTTGGAGATGTGTTTGGGGTCGTTATCATGTTGGAATACTGCCCTGCGGCCCAGTCTCCAAAGTGTCATTGGCAAATTGTAATTTTTTCAGTGTTGTCACATGAAAAGATATAATAAAATATTTTACAAAAATGTGAGTGGTGTACTCAGTTTTGCGAGATACTGTATATAAAATACCATAGTAGAAAGTCTGGCACCCTTTCCCTTTATCTTGGCAAAAATTATTGTTTAACTAGATGCATCTAAAAAAAGCATTCATCTCAGTGTGCAGTTATGCTTCTACTGCAATCATTCACCAGCAAAGTCAGAATTTAACACACCACCCAGAGGATATGCAATCAGGATCTTGCCACATACAAACACCAACTGGGATTGTACAATCAATCTTTCTCCATCCAAATTCTAGTAGGTAATCACCAGTTCATATAAACATAGGTGCAGGTTGAAGTGCAGCATGGGATTAGTACCCATAGTAGATATATGCAGAGATATAACCAACATGAAGAAAGTAAGTCCTCACTCCACATTTACACAACGATTACAAGCATCTGTTTCTCTTAACTACTTTCCTACTGGGCCATTTCTGAAATGTCTCCCCTACATGTAAAAATAATCATTTGCTCAAGGGTTGTTTTTAATGCTAATTTTTTTGAAAAACATAGGCTTTGATGAGTTTTAGTGCATACAAACACAATAAAATACAATTTTTTGGGGTAAAATATAAAAGATGATTTTACACAGAGTAAATACAGTAGATACCAAACATGTCACGCTTTAAAGTGATTGTAAATTCTAATATATTTTTTCTATATATGTGTAGTGGTTTTACACAGAGCAGCCCAGATCCTTCTTTTCTCGGGTCCCTGGCTGGAGCTCCTGGTCCCTCCTTCCTGTTGAGTGCCCCCACAGCAAGCAGCTTGCTATGGGGGCACCTAAGCGGAGCTGCAACTTTGTGTGTCCATTCAGACATGGAGCTGCAATTCAGCTCCGCCCCCTCTCTTTCTCCTGAGTGGCTAACTGAGTTTGATTGACAGCAGCGGGAGCCAATGGCGCCGCTACTGTGTCTCAGCTAACCAGGCAAGAGAGTCCGGAACGGCTGAGGCATTCGTGTACATCAGAGGATAGAGAGGGGGCTTAGGTAAGTATTAGGGGGGGGGGGCTGAGGATGGCTGCAAAGAATGCATTAAGATAAAAACCTTCTGATTTTAAAATCCCTTTAAAATTGCATACGCCAATGAAATGGCACCAAACTATGGTACCTAAAATCTCCATAGGTTTCGCTTTAAAGTTAC
Organism: Pelophylax lessonae; assembly: GCF_965119305.1. Classification (NCBI taxonomy): domain Eukaryota; kingdom Metazoa; phylum Chordata; class Amphibia; order Anura; family Ranidae; genus Pelophylax; species Pelophylax lessonae. The sequence goes on along the minus strand of NC_138772.1, from coordinate 312,890,149 downwards.
ACAGGAGTTCTGGTGCTAGAATTATTGCTCTTACTATTACATTTGCGTTGATACCTCACATATGCGCTTTAAATTTTATTTTTTGTTTTATGTAATTTTTTTTCATTTTTACACTGTCTCTTTTATTTTTTTTTATCAGCTTTATTGCTTTCTCAAGGGATGAAAAATATCCCTTTTGATAGCATGAGCAGTAACAGGTTCTCTTTACGTAGACATCTGGGGTCAATTATACCCCAGATTTCTCATCTGCCCTTCAAAGCATCTGATCAAACTGAGATTGGTTTGATCAGATACTGTTACAAGCCATTAATGGCTTGTGTACATCCTGGCGAGCCTGGAAGTAACAAAATACCCATTGCTTTTGTTTTCTTAGACCATAAAGATTATCAGAGATGTTCCGGCCTCAATCCTGGGCTCCCCGGTGGCACAGAAGAGCCTGGAATAGCGGCTGAAGAGGGGCAGTGTCCTGCCGCATGTAAAAGCAATCCAGCAGCTATTTAGCCAGTAGGATTGCTTTTACGTTAAACAGCATTGCGGTCTGCAAAAAAAAAAAGAAAAAAGAACAGGATGATGCATCATCCCGGTATCACCACTCAAAATCCAGGACATCATGTGCTGTCCTACTGGTGAGAAGTGAGTAAATGAGGATTGAACAGATAGCACCATACATCCCAAGAGATCTGCAATTAAGATCTTTTCACATACAGGTACCAAGTTGGATTTTAAAATAACTCTTTCTCCATCCAATTTCTAGCAGATGATCACCAGTTCATATAAAGGTAGGTACAAGCTGTGGTACAGCATAAGGTTAACTCCATTGCTGTATGACCCTGTGATGACTGGCAGCTTAATGATAAAAAAGTAGTAGATAACACCAATCCACAGAGTGAATAAATCATGAACAGGGGATTCCTTGCACGGCAGGACCTCTTGTGCAGCTTCTTCTATAACAATGTCCTGGTAGTATTCCAGTCTGGCTTCAGGAGGTATGGAAATGGCCTACACCTATAGCAGCCTATTATTCAACTTTAGTCAGCACTAGAGATGATCGAACGGTTCGGTACGAGCATCGGTTCCACCCCGAACATTGGGTGTTCGAAATTCGGCCGAATTCGTAACTTTTTGCGGTAAAAGTTCGGAATTCGGTCACCAGAACCGCCCAAAATGCAATGGGACAGGAACTGGGCTTTAAAAGCCCATTGAGGTGGCAGGAGTCTGCTAGGAATGTGATTGGAGTGACTACGGGGTCCAGAGGCCAATCAGGAGTGAATACGCCCTCCAGTATATAACATAGCCCTGCCAAACCTCTAGTACTGTAATACAGAGGCTGTGGAAGAGAGTGGAGGCATTTGTGTTTCTCCTGCTGCTTGTAAAGCTCCAGTGTCATTTTGCAATTATCTTCTGCTGTATGGAGCTGTTCTTTTAGTGTGAGGAAAGGGATATGCAGTGTAGTTAGGGTTCTATATACCACTATAGTTAGATTCAATAATCTAGTTTTTGTAGGGATACTTTTAAGTGTCAGGGTGACCGTAGTGTAGTTTAGGGTGACCTGACTCTGCCATGTCAGGGTGACCGTAATGTAGTTTAGGGTGACCTGACTCTGCCATGTCAGGGTGACCGTAGTGTAGTTTAAGGTGACCTGACTCTGCCATGCCAGGGTGACCGAACTCTGCCATGTCAGGGTGACCGTAGTGTAGTTTAGGGTGACCTGACTCTGCCATGCTAGGGTGACCCCACTCTGCCATGTCAGGGTGACCTCACTATGCAGATTCTGGGTTAGGGGTATATATATATATATATATATGTGTATGTATACACACACACACATCACATACATATATATATATATATATATATATAAAACTACCCCTAAACAGAAGTTCATGCCTGCCTCCAAACGCCTTCAAAAAATGCCCAAAAAACGCCTGAAAAACGCTCAGGTGTGAAAGGAGGGTAACACCATCCCTGCGCTACTGAAATTCTAAGAAAAATAATCAGTTTTTTTTTCTGGTTCTGGACATGCTACAGAGCTGAAACTTCACAGGTACACGTTTTAGACCACCAGACACTAAATCCAAAGAAATCTCATTTTGTTTTTTGTTCAATAATTTTTTCAATAATTGGCTCTCTATCAAAAACGACAATTTTTAAGAACTTTTTTTTGCCTGATTCATATTCCCTGGGGCATGACCCAGAACCCTAGGCACTTTTTAGGGGCATTTATTGGGTTTTAGGGCTTCAAAATGGTGTTTTTTGATTCCTGAAGTTCGGGTCCCATTGATTTCAATGGGGTTCTGGAATCCGAACCGAGCTTTCAGGAAATTCGGGTGTTCTGGTCGAACCGAACTTTTCAAAAATTCGATCATCCCTAGTCAGCACTGCAGTTTTTTTTTGTAAAGGTGAAATAACCCTTTAAGCTGACCATACAGTGTACAATTTGATTTGGCAATCTCTGTACAATCTCCTTTAAATTTACCAAAACCATGTAATATGAGGACCTATGTAAACAACCCATTCAATTTGTATGAAATCAGACAGGCCCTTGTACTCTTGCACTACATAGTTGAGGGTAGAACTAAAGGGGATTGTACAATAAGATTGTAGTGTATAATAACCCTTTAGTTGATTTTACACTTTACAATCTGGTTGTATCTGTTGATCTCCTTTGAGTATGCCAACAGCCATGTAATGTAAAGGCCTGCACAATTAGAACTAAATTGATTGAATCCTTTAGGTTGCTCATATTAGATATGTAGGCAGGTGCAGTCTGCTTTCTCCACTGCAGGTGGTGCTCAACTACAGCCGCATTGAAAGGGAAAAAGAAGTTAGGAGGAACATGGTTCTTCTATGGTTTCCTGGGTCACTGGGGGCGCTATCAAATTGAATGCTGTTGCCCCATGTGACTCTAGCAGCCATCTTCGGTCAGGCAGAGTCTATTTAGGACCCTGGCTTCTGTGTTTGGTGCATGTTTTCCGTGTGGGTAGATGATTAGACAGACTACCCGTCTGTCAGGGACAGTGGTTAGCATTAGGGAGAGGTTCCAGTTGAGTAGGGAAAGTGCAAGGACACACCATCCTTCCTGGAAGCCTCCCCTCTTGGGTACGGACCTGCCAGGCCACATTCCACCCCTTGAGACAGATGCTGTTTGCACACTGGGGACCTGCTGTTCCCATTCTGCCCTGTACATTCTGTGAGTGTGCCCGGTTGGGTTGTCTTACCTAACTTCCCAACTTCTGAGTGTGCAGTGTGTAATTTCGAGCAGGTAACATAACTGCAACTGAAAGACTTCTGATGACTTCTAGTATATGCCAGACTGCGACAGGGTAAGTAAAACCTCATTAGCGGACAAGTATATGCCTTATATGTACTGTATTATAGGAATCTAAAACAACACCCCCAGTTGCATTGCACTGGCCACACATACCTGCATTTTAATTTTTTTTACATTTATTTAGAATTCTTGTTTCCTATGTTTGTTGTTTTAGAGAGTATTTTCTTTTGATGGTGCCACGCATGCATTTATTTTATAAGATATATCAAAATTATTGTTAACTTTCAATACATTTTAATTTGTCTTAACACTTATCTTGTGTGAAAAACATCTCCTGTTCTGTAGGTTGTATAATCGACTGACAGTCAAGTGTTGCGTTAATAAGCATATGGCGTTCTGCAGTCTTTAAATATGCTATGTCGGCAAGATATCTAAACTTAAAATCTTTGACTATGATTTATAAACACATTGCACATGGTTTATTTAAACCTGAGCATCGGTGGAACACCATATGCTAGGTAAAATAAATGTGAAAGTCAAAATTCAACTTAAAGTGAACCTATGGGAACACTTACACACACACACACACACAAATTAAATAAATAAATAAATGTATATATATATATATATATATATATACATACATACAGTATCTCATAAAAGTGAGTACACCCCTCACATTTTTGTAAATATTTTATTATATCTTTTCATGTGACAACACTGAAGAAATGAGACTTTGCTACAATGTAAAGTAGTGAGTGTACAGCTAGTATAACAGTGTACATTTGTTGTCCCTTCAAAATAACTCAACACACAGTCATTAATGTCTAAACCACTGGCAACAAAAGTGAGTACACCCCTAAGTGAAAATGTCCAAATTGGCCCCAATTAGCAATTTTCCCTCCCTGGTTTCATGTGACTCGTTGGTGTTACAAGGTCTCAGGTGTGAATGGGGCGCAGGTGTGTTAAATTTGGTGTTATCGCTGTCACTCTCTCATACTGGTCACTGGAAGTTCAACATGGCACCTCATGGCAAAGAACTCTCTGAGGATCTGAAAAAAATAATTGTTGCTCTACATAAAGATGTAGAATGGGATTGGTGCAGCGCTAACACAATTGAATCCACAGTCCATACAAATGTTCAAATGGATCAAATACAAAAGTGCAGTAAACAAAAGTTCATCAGAGAGTGCTCCAATAAAGAAGGGAAACTGTCCACCACTTCAAACTTGGAAAAAGCCCCGAGTGCAGGAACCGCCACCAAGATAATAAATGGCCTCTTACCAAATTGCAATGACCCCCATTACAAGGATCAAAGACAGCCTGTGTGATCAAATCAGTGCCCAGATCGACATGTATCGATTCCCAGTGTTCCCTCAGCAGCTCCGACCGGAACAAGTGAACATAAGGAAAAGAGGGACAACTCCAATAGTGAAGTACGTTCACAGGTTTATTCAGTAAAAGCAGAGTGGCAACTCACGTTTGCATGAAGAAATCACAGCATGTCTCGGAGCTATACTCTCAGAACCTTTGTTTCCAACCAATAAAATGGCCGCCGTGTCTCCTTGCTGGCCTCAGCACGACGAACCGCAGGCTCCTCCTCCGACCGGTTTCATCAACACGTGACTTCGTCAGGGGGTGTGGCCTATGGCAGAACGTCTTTCCTTATATGCTGGGTGAGACAGGGCGGAACTCGCTGCGTCCAATCCGGAGCCAGCAGGAAGAGGTCATCCCAAACCATCAACAGGAAGGAGACCAACGACCCGGAACAGGATGTGTGACCTTTGAATGTCAACATCCGGAGCTAAACCCGGAATTGGAGACCGCAAACAGCGATAAACCGATCAAATATTAACATGATTGCACAAGAGATATATGTGCCTTATATTTCAAAGGACTTCTAGTGCATATTTGATCTTAAGAAAGAAACCTTATTTAAAAGAGCTTCAAAACGGGGGAAACCCATAGATAACCAGAGGAACAGTGCTCTACTCTAGCCGTGCTAGACTTTGCAGGGAAACACCGCCATCTAGCGGCCAGAAACAAAAATTCCCGAGAGTGCTCCATTACATAACTTACATTGACATGAAGGGAAAATTATAAATGTAACTAAAAAATGTGAACTAAATATGATACACAATATGACAGTTTAATAGCATCACAAAAACTATAGAATAAAATAAAACTTCACAGGGATACCACCAGCCTCCATCTGCCTACTCTAACCCTCCTGGGGGGCAAGGCTCATGGAACCAGCTTAATACCCCTTTTCACGGGGGCACCCCAAAAAACAAAAGGCAAAAGGAGGGCAGAGAGGGACTAGAGGGGGGCGGAGGGTCCGCAACAAAAAGAAGTCGGCGTTGAGGGATCGGGGTTTGTTTAATTTGAGTTCCGCTTCTCTTTCGGTTGAAGAGAAGCATGTGTTAAATCATGGACTCAAGTTTGCTCCCCCCCGACCTCTTAACAAATTCGACACTTTCATAGACCTTCAAAAGTTTGTGCGTAAAATGAGCATTAAAAGGCATATGATGGGGAACCCCATCACCCCTAGAGTGGAATATAATATGGGAATCAAGTCCACTTCATTTTCCAATGCCTCACTATTCAACCCCCCAGGTCCTTTGGCTCCCACTCTGACTGTGTTCCGAGATTTGGTTGCCAAGGACTTGGATAAGCTTAGCCTCAAAAAAGTCCATCAAACACATATGTTTGAACGGGGACTTCGCTCCTTAAAGGAGCGTAAGGACATAATTGTGAGGCCAGCAGATAAAGGGGGAGGAATAGTCATTCTGGATACTGTGGCCTATAATGTGGAAATGAATAGGTTATTGTCAGACCGGGACACTTATATTCCCATGAGGGGTAACCCTACGACATCATACAAAAAAGAACTTGTCGACTTGGTGGAGGATGGCTTTCAGCGCAAACTCCTTACCAAGAAGGAGAAATCCTTTTTGGTACCATCCGCCCCAAGGGTGCCAATAATGTACTATCTACCCAAGGTGCATAAAGATGCGGTGAACCCACCCGGGAGGCCAATCATTAGTGGCATTGATTCGGTTACCTCCCGGGTGGGTAAATACATAGACTTCTTTCTCCAGCCCCTTGTGACCAAGACCCCCTCATTTTTGAGGGACTCTATGCAAGTCATTAATATACTTAAGGATATAGAGTGGAAGCACACCTACATCTTGGCCACTGCTGATGTTTCATCCCTTTACACGGTTATATCACACCAGCATGGAAGGGAGGCTGTTGAGTATTTCTTGGGTCAGAGCACTTTGTTAGGTCTTCAGAGTCAATTCATCTTATCCCTGTTGGATTATGCTATGGCCCATAATTTCTTCTGGTTCAATGGCACTTATTACAGACAAAATAAGGGGGTGGCCATGGGCGCGAAGTTTGCGCCAAGTATGGCCAATCTGTTCATGGCCAAATGGGAGGAGGATGTCATCGGTGACGTTCCGAGACCAGAGATAGTTCTCTGGCGGAGATACATCGATGACATCCTCCTCCTATGGGATGGTGACTCTGAGTCCCTTGAATCATTCATCTCTGCACTGAATGACAATGACATTAAAGTGGTTGGTAGTTCCCTTGAAACCTCTACTTTCTTCAAGGAGACTGACAGGAACGGATTTATTGACACATCTAGTTGCCACCATGTGTCGTGGCTTAGATCCGTTCCTGTCAGTCAGTTCCTCAGACTCAAGAGGAACTGTTCCAATAGAGCGGACTTCCTGCGGGAGGCTAGCTCCTTGAAGTCCAAGTTTTTGGAGAAGGGGTATAAAGAACAGGATCTTGAAACAGCCCTTATGCAGGCAGATTCCCGTAATAGGGTTGACCTGTTGGTACCACGAGAACGTGAGAGTAATGATGATTTTCAGTTTGCCTTTTTTTCATCATACTCCGTTCAGCATTTCTCTGTTAAAAAATTGATCAGGAAGCATTGGCACATCCTAAAGAACGACAGCCTCCTGGGCCCTGTACTACCTGAAGCTCCTAAAGTCATTTTTAGGGGTGTGCCTCCGCTGAGGCTTCAAGTGGCCCCCAACATTGTGGATCCACCTAAGACCATCTCTTTTTTTCAGGAGAGGGGTGGTTTTTATCCATGTAGAGGTTGTGCCATCTGCAAGGTTAATGCTTGTAGGTCTAGGAGGGTTGAGACGTTCTTTTCCAATGCCACACAACGTAATGTTAAAATCAAGCCGTTCATCACATGTTCCACACGGCACGTTGTCTACCTACTACGTTGCCCTTGTGGCCGTGAATATGTGGGTAGGACGATACGAAAGTTACACGTGCGGTTGCAGGAACATGTGGCGAATATACTGAAGGCATTCCCAAAACATAGTGTCTCTAGACACTATGATGAATGTCATGGGAATGACCCCAAAGGCACTGTCTTTTTAGGCATTGATAAATTTTCAGGCAGTTGGAGGGGTAGTAACCGTACCAGAGGTGTCTCACAACTAGAGACCAGCTGGATTTATCGGTTGAAGACCTACGCCCCTCACGGGTTAAATATTGATTGGGATATTAATTCCTTTATCAATAATGCCTGATGAAGGGGTTTTCAGTATGTTCTGCACTGTTGGTTATCATAATTTTATTTTGTTCTTATTTGTGGGATAGTTTTAAATGTTTTTATTCTATAGTTTTTGTGATGCTATTAAACTGTCATATTGTGTATCATATTTAGTTCACATTTTTAGTTACATTTATAATTTTCCCTTCATGTCAATGTAAGTTATGTAATGGAGCACTCTCGGGAATTTTTGTTTCTGGCCGCTAGATGGCGGTGTTTCCCTGCAAAGTCTAGCACGGCTAGAGTAGAGCACTGTTCCTCTGGTTACCTATGGGTTTCCCCCGTTTTGAAGCTCTTTTAAATAAGGTTTCTTTCTTAAGATCAAATATGCACTAGAAGTCCTTTGAAATATAAGGCACATATATCTTTTGTGCAATCATGTTAATATTTGATCGGTTTATCGCTGTTTGCGGTCTCCAATTCCGGGTTTAGCTCCGGATGTTGACATTCAAAGGTCACACATCCTGTTCCGGGTCGTTGGTCTCCTTCCTGTTGATGGTTTGGGATGACCTCTTCCTGCTGGCTCCGGATTGGACGCAGCGAGTTCCGCCCTGTCTCACCCAGCATATAAGGAAAGACGTTCTGCCATAGGCCACACCCCCTGACGAAGTCACGTGTTGATGAAACCGGTCGGAGGAGGAGCCTGCGGTTCGTCGTGCTGAGGCCAGCAAGGAGACACAGCGGCCATTTTATTGGTTGGAAACAAAGGTTCTGAGAGTATAGCTCCGAGACATGCTGTGATTTCTTCATGCAAACGTGAGTTGCCACTCTGCTTTTACTGAATAAACCTGTGAACGTACTTCACTATTGGAGTTGTCCCTCTTTTCCTTATGTTCACTTGTTCCGGTCGGAGCTGCTGAGGGAACACTGGGAATCGATACATGTCGATCTGGGCACTGATTTGATCACACAGGCTGTCTTTGATCCTTGTAATGGGGGTCATTGCAATTTGGTAAGAGGCCATTTATTATCTTGGTGGCGGTTCCTGCAGTCGGGGCTTTTTCCAAGTTTGAAGTGGTGGACAGTTTCCCTTCTTTATTGGAGCACTCTCTGATGAACTTTTGTTTACTGCACTTTTGTATTTGATCCATTTGAACATTTGTATGGACTGTGGATTCAATTGTGTTAGCGCTGCACCAATCCCATTCTATATTGCTATTTAGATCTGGTATTTCTGATTCTAGATCAGGTGCTGGCTGCTTTCATTTGGTCTGTTGACTTTTTATTCATGTATGTTTTTATCTTTACATTTTAGCGCAGCAATATCCCCATTTCTACATAAAGATGGCCTAGACTAAAAGAAGATTGTCAAGACCCTGAAACTGCGCTACACTGCGGTGGCCAAGACCATACAGCGGTTTAACAGGACAGGTTCCACTCAGAACAGGCCTTGCCATGGTCGACCAAAGAAGTTGAGTGCACATGCTCAACTTCATATTCAGAGGTTGTCTTTGGGAAATAGACATATTGCTGCAGAGGTTGAAGAGGTGGGGGGTCAGCCTGTCAGTGCCGCATACTGCATCAAATTGGTCTGCATGGTTGCCACCCCAGAAGGAAGCCTTTTCTAAAGATGATGCACAAGAAAACTCACAAACAGTTTGCTGAAGACAAGCAGACTAAGGACATGGATTACTGGAACCATGTCCTGTGATCTGATGAAACCAAGATAAAAACGTATTTGGTTCAGATGGCATCAAGCGTGTGTGTGGCGGCAACTAGGTGAGGAGTACAAAGATAAGTGTGTTTTGCCTACAGTCAAGCATGGTGGTGGGAGTGTCATGGTCTGGGGCTGCATGAGTACTGCCAGCACTGGGGAGCTACAGTTCATTGAGGGAACCATGAATGCCATCATGTACTGTGACATACTGAAGCAGAGCTTGATCCCCTCCCTTCGGAGACTGGGCCGCAGGGCAGTATTCCAACATGATAAGGACTCCAAACTCATCTCCAAGATGACCACTGCCTTGCTAAAGAAACTGAGGGTAAAGGTGATGGACTGGCCAAGCATGTTTCCAGACCTAAATCCTATTGAGCATCTGTGGGGCATCCTCAAATAGAGGGGGAGGAGCACAAGGTCTCTAGCATCCACCAGCTCCGTAATGTCGTCATGGAGGAGTGGAAATGCACTCTAGTAGCTCTGGTGAACTTCATGCCCAAGAGGCTTAGGGCAGTGCCAGAAAATAATGGTGGCCGCACAAAATATTGACCACCTTTGAAAACGTCATCTGTGACGAAACGTCGTCAGGTCACGGCGTACTGACGTCATCGGATTGCGACCGGAGAGTGCGGGCGAGCGAAGCTGTCCGGCCGGCGGCTGATAACATTGCTCCTTCATTCCTGGTCTTTTGTAAGTTATTTTGCTTTTATTTGGAATAAATTTTAAATGGTTTTACGCTATGGGAGCCTTTTTTTCTTCATGTTGGTGAACACTTGCAATACTTTTGGATACATCTGAGGAAACAGCACCCCAGGTCAAGGGTCGGGTCCCTGGATGCTTGAATACCATACAGGCTAGACTGCTTTCCATTTTTGGTAAGAGGCGACCCCTACTGGTGTGTCTTGATATTGGCTCCGGGTGTTACACTGGATTGTGATCTGCACATTTCTGCTATACCTTTTTTTCCACATGGTAAGAGGCGAATCTAGCTATAAGAGGTGGTGGTTCAGCACGTAATTTTCACAACATTGTCCTTTACCTTGGCTATTCATTCATTGTTGTCCGGTAAGAGGCAACTTCAGCCAGAATACGCCATATTTGATTTTGATGTTAACCCTTATCATTCATTGGTAAGGGGTATCTATCACATAAATTCTTTTCTCTTTTGCATGGTTTACTCCTATTAATTCACTGTTATCAGTGATTAATCCTATTGGTGGAGGTTCATTCATACACTTCAACTTATCTTCAAAGAACACTGTGGTGTTTAAATCAATTTTAGTTTGTTGGGTTTTACGCTATTGCGTTTTTTACTTTACTTCCATGATCCAATGACCATTGAGCTAATCGTTCACGTGGACCTGGATCTACTATCAAGGTGACAAGATTTACCTAGAGAATCTGCCTTTACCTTACCTTAACCTGGAAAGCATATACCCTTAAGGGAGCCTGGTCCTGGATTACATCTTCATTTACTGTTTGGACTGTATGGACTTCACATCTCCATTGATCATAATATAGCGCGACTTAATTTACAAACAAAATATTGACACTTTGGGCCCAATTTAGACATTTCCACTTAGGGGTGTACTCACTTTTGTTGCCAGTGATTTAGACATTAATGACTGTGTGTTGAGTAACTTTGAGGGGAACAGCAAATTTACATTGTTATGCAAGCTGTACACTCACTACTTTACATTGTAGCAAAGTGTAATTTCTTCAGTGTTGTCACATGAAAAGATATAATAAAATATTTACACAAATGTGAGGTTTGTACTCACTTTTGTGAGGTACCGTATATATATATATATATATATATATATATATATATATATATATATATATATATATATATATATTAAACAAGCAAAAAATTGGGGGAGCAAACCCTGAACATGTATATCTAAAGCCGGTGCAGCTATGAACCAAGCGACATGTATATTAAAAAAGAATAGCACACACATGCAAAAGAAATGACTATCAAATGTGGAGACAATCCATAAATAAAAATGGGGATTTGGTCCCACCATATGGCCATATCGTGCTCAAGCCCACCACTACGTCAAAGTACCCCATTATCAGTGGGTCCTACACTATCCATGAAAAAGGGGTGAATCCAGCCTCTCTAACCCTTGGAGACAACACTCCTTGCTGGGAGAGATGTGCTAATGCACTACAAGGGACTCCTCCTATATCTACTTGATAGTGGACACTGATAGAGTACAGGTGTGTGTGGGGGGTGGGGTGCTCAACCTCAGAAGTCTGGTCAGACCGAATACATAATAAACAAGCAAAAAATTGGGGGAGCAAAACCTGATCATGTATATCTAAAGCCGGTGCAGCTATGCTCCCCCAATTTTTTGCTTCTGTATATATATATATATATATATATATATATATATATATATATACACACACACACACACACACACACACACACACACACACACACACACACACACACACACACACAATATACAGAGAGAGAGAGCAAGAGTCAGATACAGAGAATTGTGAGAAAGTATGTGTGAGAGTTGATAGGAAAATGCTGTACATCAGGATGTCAGTGAGATATATAGGTGGCGTGCCAATGGGCGCAGTGCAGGTAATTCCAATGTTCTAGCCATCAAAAATGCAAAAGGCCTGTGTGGGAGTTCAGATAGCACCACTGTTTTCACCAATTTCCAAAAGGTCCATTTCTCACAAGCTACCAGTATCTGGGAAAGTAATAGGTAGGTATGGAGAAACCATCTCATCTTTGCTGTTGTATCACAATACTAGTGTTATTGTCCCTGGCAATAATACTTTCACCTTCTTCCTTTACAGACCTGCCTGGTAAAATTAATTTTTGCTGTCATGCTGTTGCTTCCAACAACAAGCATGGACTATTTTAAAAAAATATATATTTTTTTTAATTTTTCTATTAATTTCTGATAAAAATATTTCTCATGTTCATCAATGGTTCTACCGCCATATTCACTGCCAGCTGCTGCTGGTGCTACCATTCACTACTTCTATTAAAAATAATATTTTTTATTGTACTTGATTGAATTAAAGAAAAAAAATCTGTAAAACAAAATTATGTCAGTAAGAGAGATCCCTGGGCCTGCTCTACAAAAAGCCCCCTGAAGCCCAATAAATGCTAATTTTGGTAAAATCTACAATTCTCAGGGGCAGTTCCTTGGTAAAGCTATATTTGTTTCTAATTTGGTTAGAATGGAAGCCGAGCAAATTTTGTTTGCTTGGTTCATTTCCATTCCTATTATCCAATTATATTCTTCATTCGATTTTCAAACCACCCCTGAAGAAATATTATTTGGGATCAGAATAGTTGATACAGTTAACACAGATCTTTCAAATACTTTGACATGGCCAGCTTGCAGTTCAATTGCGTATTTTATGATATATTAAAGTATATTGCATATTTAATAGAAGATCTAAAGAAAGTTCCAATAATTACTATGAGTGCATCATAACAAATTAATCAAAAGGCATTCCAGCATGCAACAGTTTCTTAAAGTAGATCTTAACCTGATCACTAAAATCTCCTGAAGATTTACCATGCTATATTATTTTGAAAAAATGTTTAAATCTTTTTTTTTAATCTGCAGCTTCCATAAAATAATACCTGGTTATCCTGTCATGAAGATCATTGTTCAGGAACTTCTTATTATTGGGTGACCTCTGTCTGTCTATCAACTTGGACCACTCTAGATTAATGATGTGTAGCAAAAACAGGAGCACGCGTATGTAGATAGTAAATGGCTGAAAAGGGGCTGGAGGTGAACAGCAGCACTGAGATGCAAAAAAAAAAAAAAAAAAGGTGAATAGGTTATTTTATGGAAATTTAAAAAAAAGTAGTTGATAAAACATGTTGATTGCTTATTATACATAGTGCTTTGGCAAACTAAATTTCATCAATTTAGGGTTTATATTTACTTTTAAGCCAAGTCTATTACTGGGGTCATTTTCTTTATAGACAGTAACATAACAGTGCAGCATAGCAAGTTGTTCTTTTATAGCAATTTAATAGATGCATCTAAATTGCATACAGACTCATTTAAGCCTAAATTAGTTGCCAAATGCTATTGCAGGGTAAATCTATTTTAATGCTACCTAGATGGAATGGGCCCCCTTTTCCATGGACACCCATAGCAGTCACATAATCTTTTGCTGTTATGCCCTTGTCAGAGATCCTATCATATGCATTACCTTGGATATTTAAAATCTTATTATACAGACAATCTAAGCATAATTTAGTTGTAGCACATATGTTGACTGTAGCAGGGCAGAGTGTTTTATGAGAATGTTTTCTAGCCATAAAAATGCAGGAGATAAATATATTTCTACAATAAAAGCTCCATAAAAGTGTTTTGAGTCTATATAAAGATTAGCAGCTGTTTTGCATGGTGAGCTGTTGAAATGGTAATTTGTCATTCTTCAGGTACAAAGCAGCAGCTTTTCTTTCAACGGTTGCTTTGGCACATGTAAATTGTTATAGCAGCATTATATGACTGCAGCCTGTTTTGAAAGCTGGGGAATAAGTTATATTAACTCTTCAAAAGAAATTTCACCTTGCCCTTCAAATAATCACACTAATTTATTGATCCCTTGTTGCCTTAAAGTCTTAAAGTAAAAGGGAGGTGTTTAGCCCCAGCATTTAAAAAACGAATTTGTGTATTATAAAGAACCATAGCTGTTATTGTTGGTAATGCTCACATTAATATATTGATGTCCATTTATGTAACTATTTCTTTTTATATTCATAGAAGCAATACATACAAAGTGATCTGGGGTATTTTTGTGAACATTGAAATTGCCCTTGGATGCTTACCCCAAAGATTAACTGCAGTAAACAATTTCTGTATCTAAGGGCTCTTTCACACGGCCGCTCCGATTTCTTCTTCCGCTGCGGCACTTTTTTTTTTTTTCACGGACACGGATGACACTCGCTCCGTATGTCCGCATATCATCCCATCCGCAAACGGATGGGATGATATACGGACATAATGTATGTCTATGGGGTTTTGGATCCAGAATCTGACCCCCATTAAAATAACCAGGAACTGAATGTTCATTTACAGTAATTTCCTAAACAAAAAGCTAAGCAAAAGGGCATGGATAAAGGGGAAAGGGAGTATAATGGGGGGGGGGGGGGGGTTGCTGAGGCTCTTTTGGAGCAGCTCAAAGAGCAAAAACCATGCAATTCCTTTAAATACCAAAAGTGATGCCTTAAAACTGTACATGGAGTGATTAAATTACAGAATGTTTCGACGCAAGGTGGGAAACATCAGCGACACCATATCGTGGCATGACATGAATTGCATATCTATTCATTTTCTTTACTGTTACATAATTTCTCCACTTACATACAGCAGCAGCAGCAGCAGCAACCCAAAACGATAGACTTAAATTTCCCAAAAAATTGTAGTAGGTTTTTAGCCAAATAAAAGATTTTTGTTTTGAGCATTGGAAGCAGCTGAAGCAAAACAGCCAAAAGCTATTAACATTGTACAAATTGCCAAACAGGGGCAAAACAAGTCACAAAGCATACCTTATTGTGATCTTCTATTCAGTAACACACTATATTGTGTAAAAAAACACAATCCAAAAACCCACATTGCAGAGCTGAGATACAGTGCCTTGCGAAAGTATTCGACCCAAATGAACTTTGCGACCTTTTGCCACATTTCAGGCTTCAAACATAAAGATATAAAACTGTAATTTTTTGTGAAGAATCAACAACAAGTGGGACACAATCATGAGGTGGAACTAAATTTATTGGATATTTCAAACCTTTTTAACAAATAAAAAACTGAAAAATTGGGCTTGCAAAATTATTCAGCCCCCTTAAGTTAATACTTTGTAGCGCCACCTTTTGCTGCGATTACAGCTGTAAGTCGCTTGGGGTATGTCAGTTTTGCACATCGAGAGACTGAAAATTTTGCCCATTCCTCCTTGTAAAACAGCTCAAGTTCAGTGAGGTTGGATGGAGAGCGTTTGAGAACAGCAGTTTTCAGTTCTTTCCACATATTGGATTCAGGTCTGGACTTTGACTTGGCTATTCTAACACCTGGATATGTTTATTTGTGAACCATTCCATTGTAGATTTTGCTTTATGTTTTGGATCATTGTCTTGTTGGAAGACAAAAGTCTCTGGTCTTTTGCAGACTCCATCAGGTTTTCTTCCAGAATGGTCCTGTATTTGGCTCCATCCATCTTCCCATCAATTTTAACCATCTTCCCTGTCCCTGCTGAAGAGAAGCAGGCCCAAACCATGATGCTGCCACCACCATGTTTGACAGTGGGGATGGTGTGTTCAGGGTGATGAACTGTGTTGCTTTTACGCCAAACATAAAGTTTTGCATTGTTGCCAAAAAGTTTGATTTTGGTTTCATCTGACCAGAGCACCTTCTTCCACATGTTTGGTGTGTCTCCCAGGTGGCCTGTGGCAAACTTTAAACGACACTTTTTATGGATATCTTTAAGAAATGGCTTTCTTCTTGCCACTCTTCCATAAAGGCCAGATTTGTGCAGTATACGACTGATTGTTGTCCTATGGACAGAATCTCCCACCTCAACTGTAGATCTCTGCAGTTCATCCAGAGTGATCATGGGCCTCTTGGCTGCATCTCTGATCAGTCTTCTCCTTGTATGATCTGAAAGTTTAGAGGGACGGCCAGGTCTTCGTAGATTTGCAGTGGTCTGATACTCCTTCCATTTCAATATTATTGCTTGCACAGTGCTCCTTGGGATGTTTAAAGCTTGGGAAATCTTTTTGTATCCAATTCCAGCTTTAAACTTCTCCATAACAGTATCTCGGACCTGCCTGGTGTGTTCCTTGTTCTTCATGATGCTCTCTGCGCTTTAAACAGACCTCTGAGACTATCACAGTGCAGGTGCATTTATATGGAGACTTGATTACACACAGGTGGATTCTATTTATCATCATTAGTCATTTAGATCAACATTGGATCATTCAGAGATCCTCACTGAACTTCTGGAGAGAGTTTGCTGCACTGAAAGTAAAGGGGCTGAATAATTTTGCACGCCCAATTTTTCAGTTTTTTATTTGTTAACAAAGTTTGAAATATCCAATACATTTCATTCCACTTCATGATTGTGTCCCACTTGTTGATTCTTCACAAAAAATTACAGTTTTATATCTTTATGTTTGAAGCCTGAAATGTGGCAAAAGGTCGCAAAGTTCAAGGGGGGCGAATACTTTCGCAAGGCACTGTACTTTTTACGCTGAAGAAGAAATAAATTGCAATGCTATGTTTCAGAAACCAATGCAAACATTTTCACACAGTAGCTGCAAGCAATTTGACAGGGGCCCAATGAAACAAAGTAAGAGAGACACAAGCACATTTTTTTTTCTAAGAAAAAAAAAACAATTAGGCTAGGTTATTACAAACATAATAAGCCCTAAATATTGTAGAAACTCGCTGCGCCTTAATAAAATTTACTTGGGGCATATGTTATTTTGATTAAAAAAATCTCTGAGTTGTTGAAGGCTAAGCTGAGCTGGATCATGATTAACGAGAGGATGGCGGCCATGCTTCATGATAAGGTAACCCTTTTCGAGAAAGTATGGGACCCCTGGATGAGGTACCTGTCTGGACCTCCTTGATCGGAGGGAGAACTTCTGACCCCTGAGGTCGATTTGTTTTGACTCTTTTCCTGGAGTCTTAGTCACTACTTTCTGGACACCAACACCTTCCTATTCTTTGTTACCCGTTCCTTTTTCTTCACTTCTTTTCTATCCTTTCCTGTTTTATCTTTTACCTTCTACTACCAAACTTGGTAATAATGGACCAATACTGGTTCTCAGATGCTAAATTTTGATGTTATTGTTTGCAGTTTACAACTTTACAGTTTAAATCCTTAGAATGGAGAGGGTGGGTACCTCCACAGATTGCTATAGAAATAAAGACTGGGGTCGGGTGGGTTGCTCTCTTCCTCGAGACGCAGTTTGCTCAAAATGGGGTGTCGGGGGGGGGGGGGGGTGACGCAGCCAAGACAGGCCAGCACAGCTACAGTCAGTATTGAGGAGCCCTACCATTTATAGATGATAATGTTGAAGTATTGTGAATGTATGCACCATGATACATGTTCTAAAGGATTCTGACTTTTTTTAACAGGCATGGATTGTTTGTGCCTTTGTCTACCCTTTTTCTGTAACCAATAACAACATTGAAACATAGATTAAAAAAATCTGTTTATTATGTCACAGTCAAGAGCCATAAATATCATATGGACATGCAGCACAGTACATACATGTTTTTACTAGGCTGCAATGCAAGATGGTGAGACTAGTCAAGTTTGATCCTTCTAAAATTTTAGTTAGACTGTGCAGTTTTAGAGCAACAAGCACAAAAACCAAGCTGATTAGCAATTGGACAGTATTGATAGGGATATTGCATATTTCATACTCCTTATTAAGGTTGGCCTCACAAATATCTATGAAAGCCTCTGATATCCTGGCTATTCTGGTTACCTTGAATAACTCATCCTATTGGAATGTGAACTGCCTATATTGATAAGTGAGCCCCTTCTCTTCAGGAATGTGAATGTCATATTGTTGCTTACAAGGGTGTTCGTCAGGGGTGGTCTTTTCCATTTACAAGTCTAAATACCACTGCCCAAACTGGTAAGACTTTAGTCTCACCCAGAATGGCTGTTACGCTCAACGCTCCGGGCCCCCTGCTGGCCTCGAAGCGCTCACAGCGCACCGGGACTCTTAGATCTAAAGGACCAGTGCACAGGTGATTGGTACCTGGCCCAGACTGGTTATTAAGGGTTAAGGTTTGTGAAAGGCAGTGCTGACTTAATTAGGCTTCACCTGTGCACTGCTCATTAATACCTTCTCCTCACACAGCTTCCTGCCGGATCTTTGTGCCTTGTGCCTCTGTGAAAGCGTTCCCTTCTGTGTTTGTTTGCTTTGCCTGTTGCCGAATCCTTGCTACCGACATCTCGCCTTTGAACCTCTGCCGCCTGCCCTGACCTCTGCTACGTCCGACTACGCTCTTGCCTACTCCCTGTGTACCACGCCATATCAGCTGCCAGAGAGATCGAGTTGTTACTAGGGGACACGACCTGGTAGTTACCGCCGCAGCAAATCCATCCCGCCTTGCGGCGGGCTCTGGTGAAGACCAGTAACTGCTTAGAACCGGTCCTCTAGTACAACCCGCGCCATCGTCTCTCTGGTCCAGAGGATCCACTACCAGTCCTGCCGGTTCGTGACAGTAAGATCCGGCCATGGATCCCGCGGATGTTCCGTTGCCAAGCCTAGCGGACCTCACCACCGTTGTGGCCCAGCAAGGTCAACAGTTGGCTCAGCTGACCGCTATGTTTCAGCAGTTCCTGCCAACTCAGCAACAGCCAGCTCCTCCGTCAGCATCTGCTGCACCTCCCACACAAGCAGTTGCCACCAGGTCCAGAATCCGCTTGTCTCTGCCGGACAAGTACGACGGAGATCCTAAATTATGCCGAGGGTTCCTGTCTCAGTGCTCTCTTCACCTCGAGCTACTGTCTGACCAGTTTCCGTCTGAGCGAGCCAAGGTAGCCTTCATCCTCAGTCTGCTTTCCGGGAGGGCCCTGGCCTGGGCTACACCATTTTGGGGCCGCGCTGATCCAGTCACCGCATCTGTCCAGAATTTTTGTCAGGAGTTTCGTAACGTATTCGAGGAACCTGCCCGAGTTACCTCCGCAGAGACTGCCTTGCTAAACTTGTCCCAAGGAACTTCTACCGTGGGTGATTATGCCATCCAGTTCCGTACCCTTGCCTCCGAGCTGAACTGGAACAATGAAGCTCTTTGTGCCACTTTTAAGAAGGGACTCAATAGTGACATTAAGGACGTCCTTGCTGCACGTGACCTGCCTACTACACTGAGTAACCTCATCTTGCTGGCCACCAGGATCGTTAAACGTTTCTCCGAGAGACAAGAGGAACTCCATCTTGAAAAGGAAAGAGCTCGTCCTAAACGCTACCCTCGTCTGGCCCCTGTGTTCCAGCGTCCACCTCAACCTGTCTCTGGGTCTTCCATTGTGGAGGCCATGCAGGTGGACCGGTCTCGCCTGACCCCGCAAGAACGAAGCCGTCGTAGAGACGAGAACCTGTGTTTATACTGCGCTAGTACCGAGCACTTCCTTAAGGACTGTCCTCTTCGTCCCCAACGTTCGGGAAACGCTCGCACCTAGTGAATGTGGGAGAGGCATTACTAGGTGTGGATTCTTCCTCTCCACGTCTCATCATACCCATGCAGTTGTTCCTGTCGTCCAAGTCCTTTTTTTCTGCTGCAGCCTTCTTGGACTCCGGCTCAGCCGGCAACTTCATTCACGCCTCCTTGGTCGACAAGTACCGAATTCCTATAATTCGTCTTCCCAAGCCGATCCTCATTTCTACGGTCAACGGGGAGAGACTCTCTGCTACGGTACAATACCGCACCCAGCCTCTGCGGATGGACATTGGGGTGTTTCACACAGAGACTCTGGAATTTTTTGTTCTTCCCTTTTGCTCTTCCGAACTCCTGCTGGGTTTACCGTGGTTGCAACGCCATTGTTCTGTCCTGAATTGGTCCACCGGTGAGATTTTGCGTTGGGGTTCCTCCTGCTCTGACCGGTGTCTCAAGCCTGCTCCTATCAAACGGGACCCACTAATTCCTCCGCCACCAGGTCTCCCCAAGACTTACCACCGTTTTGCGGATGTCTTCTGTAAAAAGCAAGCTGAGACTCTTCCTCCTCACAGGCCTTATGATTGTCCTATTGACCTATTACCTGGCTCTACTCCACCTCGAGGCAGAATTTATCCTCTCTCACCTCCAGAGACTCAGGCCATGTCAGACTATGTACGTGAGAACTTACAGAGAGGGTTTATTAGGAAGTCTTCTTCCCCTGCTGGAGCCGGTTTTTTCTTTGTGTCTAAAAAGGATGGTTCGCTCCGCCCCTGCATTGACTATAGAGGACTCAATAAAATTACCATTAAAAACCGTTACCCACTGCCTCTAATCTCTGAGTTGTTTGACCGTCTCCGAGGAGCCAAGATTTTCACCAAGCTGGATCTCCGTGGGGCCTACAACCTGATCCGCATTCGAAAGGGAGACGAGTGGAAGACTGCTTTTAACACCAGGGACGGTCATTTTGAATACTTAGTGATGCCCTTTGGGCTCTGTAATGCCCCTGCAGTCTTCCAGGAGTTCGTGAACGACATCTTCCGGGACCTTCTTTACACTTGTGTAGTAATATACCTGGATGACATCCTTATTTTTTCCTCTAATTTGGAGCAACACCGAGTCCATGTCCAACAAGTTCTCACCCGTCTCAGGAGTAATCGCCTCTATGCCAAGATTGAGAAGTGTCTGTTTGAGCGTTCCTCCTTGCCCTTCCTGGGATATATCATCTCTGCCCAAGGACTTCAAATGGATCCTGCCAAGCTCTCAGCGGTTCTGGACTGGCCACGCCCCTCTGGCCTCCGAGCCATACAGAGGTTCCTGATTTTCGCCAACTACTACAGACAATTTATTCCTCATTATTCCACCCTGGTGGCCCCCATCGTGGCCTTGACTAGAAAAGGTGCAAATCCCAAAACCTGGCCTCCTCACGCTGAAGAGGCCTTCCAGTCCCTGAAAGCCGCCTTTGCTTCTGCACCTGTTCTGTCCCGGCCAGATTCTTCCAAGCCATTCTATCTGGAAGTGGATGCATCCTCAGTGGGAGCCGGAGCTGTGCTAACTCAGAAGTCATCCAGAGGCAAGACCATAACTTGTGGCTTCTTCTCTAAAACCTTTTCCTCCGCCGAGAAGAATTACTCTATTGGGGACAGAGAACTGCTGGCAATTAAATTAGCCTTGGAGGAATGGAGACATCTTCTCGAGGGTGCTCCTCACCCTGTGATCATCTTTACGGACCACAAGAACCTAGCCTACCTCCAGTCAGCTCAAAGACTAAATCCCCGCCAAGCCCGTTGGTCCATCTTCTTCGCCCGCTTCAATTTCCAGATTCATTTCTGCCCAGCTGCTAAGAACATCAGGGCGGATGCCCTTTCTCGCTCTTCAGATGTGGTGGGTGACATACCCACTCCTCAACACATTATCCCTCCAGAATGTCTCATCTCGGTTGCTCCTGTGGACCTGCGTCTTCTTCCTCCCGACCTACGTTCCTCCTCGTCAGCGGTTACAGATTCTCAAGTGGGGCCACGCTTCCCTTTTTGCCGGTCATCCTGGAATTAAAAAATCTCTTCAATTAATTTCCCAAAGATATTGGTGGCCCACTCTGGAGAGAGACGTCACAGAATTCGTCCAATCCTGTGTGATCTGCGCTCGTGACAAAACTCCTCGTCAGAAACCTGCGGGTCTTCTTCTGCCTCTTCCTGTTCCTGAGACCCCTTGGTCGCACATCGCCATGGACTTTATCACTGATCTTCCTCCTCCCATGGTAAGACGGTCATCTGGGTCGTGGTGGACCGATTTTCAAAGATGGCTCACTTTGTGTCCCTGCCTGGTCTCCCGTCCGCGCCTCAGTTGGCCAAACAGTTTTTTCTACACATCTTCCGCCTCCACGGCCTTCCCAGACACATCGTCTCGGACCGTGGGGTGCAGTTTGTTTCCAGATTTTGGAGGGCTCTCTGTGGTCAGCTCGGAGTCAAGTTGGACTTTTCTTCCTCGTATCACCCTCAGTCCAATGGCCAAGTGGAACGGGTGAACCAGATTCTGGGAGATTATCTACGCCATTTTGTGTCCTCCCGTCAAGATGATTGGTCGGATTTACTCCCTTGGGCAGAGTTTTCTTACAATTTCAAGCAATCTTCTGCCTCCAATAAATCCCCATTTTTTGTGGTCTATGGTCGTCATCCTCTGCCACCTCTGCCTCGGACCTCTGCTCCCTCTTCTGTACCAGCTGTAGAGGACCTCCTTCAGGACTTCTCTTCTATTTGGCGAGAGACCCACTCAGCCCTCCTCAAAGCCTCGGCCCGTATGAAGTTCCAGGCCGATAAAAGTCGCAGAGCTCCTCCGGAATTCAGTCCCGGTGACAAAGTGTGGCTCTCCTCGAAATTCATCAGATTTAAGGTCCCAAGTTACAAGTTGAGCCCTCGTTACTTGGGTCCCTTTAAAATCAAGAGCCGCATTAACCAGGTGTCCTACCAGCTCCATCTTCCACCCTCTCTCCAAATCCATAACTCTTTCCATGTCTCCCTTCTCAAACCTGCTATCTTTAACCGCTTCTCTCCTAAACTTCTTTCTCCCACCCCTGTCGCTGGTACCTCTGATATTTTTTCGGTCAAAGAAGTCCTAGCGACCAAAGTCATCCTGGGGAAAAGATTTTTTTTGGTCGATTGGGAGGGCTGCGGCCCTGAGGAGAGATCTTGGGAGCCGGAGGAGAACATCCTGGACCGCAGCCTCATCCGCAAGTTCTTGGGTTCCAAAAAGAGGGGGAGACCAAAGGGGGGGGTACTGTTACGCTCAGCGCTCCGGGCCCCCTGCTGGCCTCGAAGCGCTCACAGCGCACCGGGACTCTTAGATCTAAAGGACCAGTGCACAGGTGATTGGTACCTGGCCCAGACTGGTTATTAAGGGTTAAGGTTTGTGAAAGGCAGTGCTGACTTAATTAGGCTTCACCTGTGCACTGCTCATTAATACCTTCTCCTCACACAGCTTCCTGCCGGATCTTTGTGCCTTGTGCCTCTGTGAAAGCGTTCCCTTCTGTGTTTGTTTGCTTTGCCTGTTGCCGAATCCTTGCTACCGACATCTCGCTTTTGAACCTCTGCCGCCTGCCCTGACCTCTGCTACATCCGACTACGCTCTTGCCTACTCCCTGTGTACCACGCCATATCAGCTGCCAGAGAGATTGAGTTGTTACTAGGGGACACGACCTGGTAGTTACCGCCGCAGCAAATCCATCCCGCCTTGCGGCGGGCTCTGGTGAAGACCAGTAACTGCTTAGAACCGTTCCTCTAGTACAACCCGCGCCATCGTCTCTCTGGTCCAGAGGATCCACTACCAGTCCTGCCGGTTCGTGACAATGGCCATGAGGCAAGTGTGTGGTCCTGATTACCTGTGCCATGTTGCGTAACAGCAAATGGGACTCAATGGCAGGAAACATCTTTAGTTAAGTATTCTTGTTATATTTTCTTTGTCTGTATCTGTCATTATCTTTAATACATGTTATACTTTTAAATATTTGTGTGATCTCTCTTTGCACATAAAAAAAAAACACAAACCCAAAAAATGTGACAAACAAGTTTGTACCATTTTTTTTTGCCAAGTTCTTTCTAGAGGGAGGTCCGGCAGATCTGATCTGGAATAAACAAATCACAATGTCTTTTTTTCTAAGACCGTATACTTAAACAAATGTGAAAATTTGATACAGATGTCTTGAAGCCTTTTTTTCATTATTCCAGATGAAATGGGCAGACTACATGTAATAAAAAAGAAAAAATAGAGCTGTTTTCTAAATTTGAAGACTCCAAATTGGAATTGTTTTGAAGGACACCTTTAAAACCTGTGCAGCACACTTTTTAAGTTTTTATGGACAGGCTGTAATTTAAAAGCGATTGAACAGGCAACAAAAAAAATATTGTCTTCTTTTGGACACTGAAAATGGAAATGGCATATACGTTTTTCACCATAGTTAAAAAGCCTGTTTGGTTATACCACAAAGTCTGAGAGATTGATCAAGCATTTAGCATCAGAAAAAAAAACAGTTAGTGTGTTTTTTGAACACTGAGGATGGAAAAAAGCATACAGTTTGGCAACACAACTAACAACCCAGTGTGAGCAGCTTGCAATTTTGTGGGGGTAGATCAAGCAAAAACTTTGTATCAGTGCATTCATATTGGACACTGGAGGGCAAGATGAGAGCAGTATTGTCCTAAGCTGATCCTCTTCCCCTAGCCACAGTGTATGCTCCAGCAGGAACACAACTGATACAGTGGCACTAATCCATTGTTACTACTCTCACTATTCTTGTTGCTTTCACAAATGGTGATTATACAGTGAATGCATCCTATATTGGCAGCCACTGGCATGGGGAAAATAATCCTAGCTTTCCTGAGCCTCTCCTTGTGCCATACTCACACAGGTATTCATTGATGATCTTCTGCTGCATGTGCTGAATTGTATTTTGTGCAACAACTACTGAACATCAATATTTAGTCGAGATATATTCTTCAACCAGTAGATGGCAGTGTTTATAAGTTTGTAGCTGCATCTATGGTATGCTCTATGACTTTTTCCTGAATAAAGTTCCTGTTTCCTCTCTGCAGTTTATCAGCAAAGCCCATGTGGACTGAGAGCTGTCTGTTCTGTAGGGCTATATACAGAATTTCAAACAGAGAAACAGAGTTCCACCTGGTAGGCAAATCACTGATCATGAAGTTTGTGGGCAGATGGCATTCTCATGGAATTTCACCCAGTGAAACACTGGCTGGATAGAACTACCTGAAATGTCTACAAATGGTTCTGGCCTGCACCGCTATATGGAAGACTTGTGCCAGGCATGGCACTAGTATCAACTTTCTGTGCTGGAGGGACATCAAGTTAGTGCTATTGTTGCACACCACCATTGCTTCTGCAGAGCTGAAATAATCTCTGTCCCTGTGTGGCGACTGTCCCCTAAGCAAACCAGCTGAAGCACTCCATGGTAGAGGGCTGCATTGGGTTTGGGCTCCCGTGGGATCCGCCGCAAATCTCAAGAGAGCGGTCGGTTTTACCTTTGCTGTGGGCGGTCAGAAAATTTTGCGGGAGACCCGCGGGGAACGGTGACGTAGAAATGGAGTCAACACAAGAAGTTGAGAAGAAAATTAAAGCGGCTGTTTACTCGACAAAATCAAAGCAAGGCAAGTCAGACATCTGGAAACAATTCTCAATTGTCACAGAAAAAAATGGGAAAGAGTTAAACTTCGTAAGTTGCGATAAATGTACAAAAGTGTTCCTTTACAATGGACATAAATCTGGCACCTCTGCCCTAAGGTGACATACCTGCACAGTTCTCTGTGGTCAAAGCAAGCTCCCGTTCCCCCATAAAACATTTCCTGCTCACGTTAAGAAAGAAGCAACAGAAAAATGTGTCGCACTTTGCTGCAAAGACATTAGACTGTATGACTTAGTTACAGGGAAAGGCTTTGTTGACATAGTTCAACACTTTGTTAACGTAGCCGCTAAATATGGTACATTTGATGTGAGAGATGCTCTGCCACATCCAACCACTGTGGCTAGGCATATTGAGGGAAAAGCACAGGCCCTGCAGTCGTCTGTGGCAATGGAGATAAAGCCCATCATTGGGTGTGCCATTACAATGGATATATGGACTGAGGATTACCATAAAACTTCATTCATATCCAGCACCATTCACTACACAAACAATGATTTTGTTCTTGTTTCCAGATTATTGTTTGCAGCTCCATTTGAAAACGGCATGTCAAAAACAGGAGA
The DNA here is from genome assembly GCF_965119305.1 of Pelophylax lessonae. Taxonomy (NCBI): domain Eukaryota; kingdom Metazoa; phylum Chordata; class Amphibia; order Anura; family Ranidae; genus Pelophylax; species Pelophylax lessonae. The sequence continues at coordinate 312,864,206 of NC_138772.1, read as the reverse complement.
GAACATTAGAAACTTGCTGTTCCAGAAACTCTGTGCATTTGGAATAGACACATCACTGCTTGTTGGCTGTGTTGTGTTTGTGACTGATCGCGGAGCCAACATAGTTGCTGCTCTACGTGGGTACACCAGGCTCAACTGCAATGCGCATATCCTGAACGTCATCCTGTCCAGCGCATTTGCCCCAGGCGTGTTGGCCAAGACACCCGAGCTGTCTGAACGGTTGACCAGTGCAAAAAAACTGGTAAAATATTTCAAACATTTAGGACTGCAGACCAGCTTGAAGACATCCCTCAAACAATCCATTGAGACCAGGTGGAATTCAAATCACAATATGCTAGATTCAATAATGCAACAGCATGGGAAGATCTCCACATTGTTGATGGCCAATAAACAGTATGATAAAATTGCACAGATAAATGAAAACAGTTTGAAAACAGTCATTGCGTTTCTCAAGTTATTTAAAGAGGCTACTAACGACCTTGAGTCCGAAAACTCCTCTCCAAGCGCATCACTTGAGCTGCCGTGGTCCGTCAGACTCCCTGAACACTGCCAAGCAGCATCCCTCGAGCCTGTGCTCTCCGAAGTTGCCAGTGTGTGTGCCTCACGTCTGGAAGAACTGATGGGCTCTAGTGACATATCAGCAAATCCCCTCCACGTGATCTACAGAATTGCAACGTTCCTGACTCCCAAAATGCGATTGATACGGATGTTGTGCCCAGATGCATGAGATAAAGTGATCAGAGGTGTGTAATATGAATGAATAGTTAAAATAAACTATATTGTTTTGAATATTATGTTATTTCATTTTAATTTAACAAACTAATTTTAATAGCCTACAAATGAATGCATTTTTTACAATCTAATTCAAAGGTGCAAAAGAAATTATCCAAAAGATGAAGTTTGACTAGGTCCCCCTGGCCACAGCACAGGATGAACCACCACCAGCCAAAAAGCAAAGCTAGGCTGATCGATTCACAGACTGGGAAGACGTGTCCTGCATTTCAGCACCAAAGCCCATCGACGCTGAAATAGCAGAATATCTTGGCAGCCGACTTGCGGACAAACCAGATCCAGACCATGTGCTTCAGTGGTGGAAGTTCAACAAAGAGCGCTTTCCTGTCAGTCAGCAATATACTTTTCCTTCATAGTAATATGGAGTAAGCAAAGCAAGGCCCAGTTAAACGCAGGCTATAGGCCTACTGCATATACACACGCACCAAACGATTAACTAGAAAATAACTTTACCATTTAATAAATAAACACAGAGAACTTTGAAAATAGGCTAGAAACTAGGTGCCGCTAGTTGCGGTTTTGTTTTGGCGATTAATGTTTTATAACGCTAATAAAAAAAATACCCAATGTTTTTGTCATTTCAATTCAAACATTGCGGGTGCGGGTGGGAGTGGACACAAATATTTCGGGTGCGGGCGGGAGTGGAACACATAAGTTGCGGCTGCGGGCAGTCCTGGTCGTACATTCAACGGGAGAAGGGCGGGTGAGGGTTTAAGAAAACAGTCCCGTGGAGGGCTCTACTCCATGGCATCTTTTAGAGTCTTTAACATCTAAAGGGAACTAGTGATTCAGAGGATGACTCCGCTTTAAGCAGGAGGAGGAGGAGGTGGAGCAGACAGCTCTGGCATCACCACCACCAACTGTAGGGACATGGGGCAGCAGAACAACCTTCAGCAGTGAGCCCCATCCTGCATACTTTTTGGCTGCCTGCAGAATCACCCAGTGGACTGTTCATGATAGAAATCCTCACACATTTTTGCTGGATTACATGTCATGTGAACCTTGATACTGACTGCATGGTCCAATGACATGGACATGTCTTCCACATCTTCCAATAACATTGTCTTCCATGTAACTGTGAATGGCAGAGATGACTTAAAAGACAAAAAAATGGTGCCTAGAAACCAGCCACTGCTGTACAGCAGATTTTGCTAATTCCCAAAAGGGGACAGAATTCACTATCTAGAAAGGCAGGAATCGTAATGCCAGCAATTTGGCCAAGCTGGCATTTAGACACTGGGCATGGGGTTGGCTGGGGTCTTTTGTCTTTCTCTCTCTACCAGATTGGTCAGCAAAATTGACCTGCTCAGAGCTACAGATAGTGGTGGGATGTCAGCAGAACTGGAGTAGGTTTCCTGCATATACTTTCCGTTACTCTGCATTACCACAGGCCACCTCTAGAACCCCTTGCTATACCATTATCCTTACAACTAGAGGCTGCTGAGAGGGCATGGTGTATAGTAAGGCAAGAGGTGTAATAGGAGGAGCTGGATGGAGGAGGAGAAGTGAGGCCTATTTTCTGACGTGCAGCTTTCCGGTGCTGTTCCATGCTTGATCCGCTTGAGGCAGAGACTGCAAATAACAATGGTTTGCACTTGCTGGAAAAAGGCTCACACAACTAAGCTCTAAAGAGTGGACTGGGGGACAATTGTGAAGCTTTGCCATTCGGGGAAGTAAGGCAGTTTCTCCCACGTCTTTGCTAGCTGCTCCTCGATAACATGCCTCATTGGGATTGTGCCTCTTCTTCACCTTCCTCATCTGCTGTATTATACACCAGGCACAATCAGAGACCTCATCATCACTCCCCCTTCTCATTACTGGAACCAACTTGGCAGAATGCTGTGGCTCTGGGAACATCAATGCCAATTGGTTTTCCTTGACTGATGTCCCCTCCTTCTAGGCTCCCCTTACTCTCCTCCTCAACCCCAGAGTCTTCACCAGACCTGTTAATTACTGCACATCGTCTTGCAGCAAGTGGTGGATGCTATACTCAAATAATTTCTGCTGACTCCTCTGTGTCTGTTGGCAGGGCAACATCAGGAGTAGCTGTGAATGAGGAGTCAGAATATGCTAGTCTAGGTAACAGAAAAAGTGGAGGAGGAGGGCAGCTTGGCTAACCACTGCACTACCTCCTCTATGTGCTGTGGCTGTATAGCATGCCAAGCATTAGATAAAAGAGCAAACATATCCTACCTGCAGATGGTCAATCATGTCCATGACCGCCTATTTAGCCAGTGAACAGAGAGGATGCAAAGCTGCATAACAACCTTTACCTCTCCCTGTTTACCTCAAAGACATGATGTGGCGCTTACTTAGGAATGTTATTTGTAGATAATGGAGGAGCTGTATGGTGTCTGGGGGAAATCGTGCTGAGGTGCACTGTACACTGCAGTGCTTGGGTGTACAAATCAACTAAACAGCACCTCAATGTGATGCAGTGCTCTACTACAAATAAGGAGAAGTTGTTGTGATCACACCAACAGATTCACGCTGCTGTTGCCCCAGTTTACCCCTTAAAAAATACACTATATAATAACAATAAAAATTGTAATAAAATAAAGCTATAAACTAGTCAAATAAAAATAAAACGACTCAGGCACCCACCAGAAAACTAAATCCAAACTAAAACCCCACTTATTAATTTAAAGTGGGCTTATATTCCAGTGACCCTAGCAACAAACATTGCATTTCATTACAAAGTTTAAATCACATATATACTGTACAGCCCACAATATAATACTATATATAGTATTGAGTACTGCGCATATACAACTAAATTGTAAAGCTGTATATAGCATGATACTGAAAACACATTACACTAACCTGCCTTTCCTTTAAACAAATGTCAGCTGTCCCTCACACTAAGTTCACCAATACATTGACAAAAGGCTGCTGGGAAAATTGCTTTTGATAATGTGTGGGCTGCAACTTTACATGATCAGAGGTGCAAGACAAAGAGCCAGAGTAGGACATTCCTGGTTCTTCTAACCTGAGCCCTCTTCCTTACTAAGAGATTACCATGACAGCTTGCACAGATGGTCTTCGCTTGCAGGAGAGGATGGGGAGCTGCATATGCTGATTGACTGAATAAATTATAATGGGTTGCCTTCCACCAGGTGTTTCACCAAGTTGGGCATGGTGTGTTGTATGTTTCACTAAGCTTGGAACGAAGCTTCTTTTTGCATGACTGTACTATCGGCGACTGTGTTGCGTTTGATATAAAATATATTTACCTTGTGGAAACCATATACAGTATTATATGAATGATTTTTCTATAAGGTACATTTTTCATGCCCCCCCATCATCTTCCCACCACCCCCCCTCCTCTCCCCAACTGCAATGTGTAATGGGGGGGGGGGGGGGGCTATGCATTCCCCACCTACCCTCACTGGCTACAGGCAGCTGGCAGGTGAGGCAAAATAAAATGTCCATGCTGCGCCCAGTAGGAGATGAGAGTGCAGTGTTAGGGAATGGAAGGTAGAGCCAATAGTTACATTTTTTGTTTATATATTTTAAAAATCATTTTAGTCCTGAAGATTACTTAAAAACCCCAGATAATTATATATTTTCTGAAAGCAGACACCCTAAATAATTTTTTTATGTTACACAATATTAGTGCAACAGTTTATGAAATCCAAAATTTCAGTAAAAATTATACTAAAGTTAGTTTTTGATCCCATTCTTCCACCACCATCCCTCTGCCTGATCCCATTCCTCTCACCACCATCCCTCTGCCTGATCTCATTCCTCCACTACCATCCCTCTGCCTGTTCCCATTCCTCCACCACCATCCTTCTGCCTGATCCTATTCCTCCCACCACCATCCCTCTGTCTGATCCCATCCCTGCACCACCATCCCTCTGCCTGATCCCATTCCTCCACCACCATCCCTCTGACTGGTTTCATCCCTCCACTACCATCCCTCTGCCTTATCCCATTCCTCCACCGCCATCCCTCTGCCTCATCCCATTCCTCCCACCACCATACCTCTGCCTGATCCCATTCCTCCACTACCATCCCTCTGCCTGATCCCATTCCTCCACCACCATCCTTCTGCCTGATCCCATTCCTCCCATCACCATCTCTCTGCCTGATCCCATTCCTCCACCACCATCCCTCTGTCTGATTCCATTCCTCCCATCACCATCTCTCTGCCTGATCCCATTCCTCCACCACCATCCCTCTGCCTGATCCCATTCCTCCACCACCATCCCTCTGCCTGATCCCATTCCTCCACCACCATCCCTCTGCCTGATCCCATTCCTCCCATCACCATCCCTCTACCTGATCCCATTCCTCCACCACCATCCCTCTGCCTGATCCCATTCCTCCCACCACCATCCCTCTGCCTGATCCCATTCCTCCACCACCATCCCTCTGCCTGATCCCATTCCTCCACCACCATCCTTCTGCCTGATCCAATTACTCTCACACCATCCCTCTGCCTGATCCCACTCCTCCACCACGATGCCTCTGCCTGATCCCATTGCTCCACTATCATCCCTCTACCTGATCCCATTCTCCCCACAACCCTCCCTCTGCTTGATTCCATTCCTCCACCACCATCCCTCTGCCTGATCCTATTCTTCCACCACCATCCCTCTGCCTGATCCCATTCCTCCACCACCATCCCTCTGTCTGATTCCATTCCTCCCATCACCATCTCTCTGCCTGATCCCATTCCTCCACCACCATCCCTCTGCCTGATCCCATTCCTCCACCACCATCCCTCTGCCTGATCCCATTCCTCCCATCACCATCCCTCTACCTGATCCCATTCCTCCACCACCATCCCTCTGCCTGATCCCATTCCTCCCACCACCATCCCTCTGACTGGTTTCATCCCTCCACTACCATCCCTCTGCCTTATCCCATTCCTCCACCGCCATCCCTCTGCCTCATCCCATTCCTCCCACCACCATCCCTCTGCCTGATCCCATTCCTCCACTACCATCCCTCTGCCTGATCCCATTCCTCCACCACCATCCTTCTGCCTGATCCCATTCCTCCCATCACCATCTCTCTGCCTGATCCCATTCCTCCACCACCATCCCTCTGTCTGATTCCATTCCTCCCATCACCATCTCTCTGCCTGATCCCATTCCTCCACCACCATCCCTCTGCCTGATCCCATTCCTCCACCACCATCCCTCTGCCTGATCCCATTCCTCCCATCACCATCCCTCTACCTGATCCCATTCCTCCCACCACCATCCCTCTGCCTGATCCCATTCCTCCCACCACCATCCCTCTGCCTGATCCCATTCCTCCACTACCATCCCTCTGCCTGATCCCATTCCTCCACCAACATCCCTCTGCCTGATCCCATTCCTCCACCACCATCCTTCTGCCTGATCCAATTACTCTCACACCATCCCTCTGCCTGATCCCACTCCTCCACCACGATGCCTCTGCCTGATCCCATTGCTCCACTACCATCCCTCTACCTGATCCCATTCTCCCCACAACCCTCCCTCTGCTTGATTCCATTCCTCCACCACCATCCCTCTGCCTGATCCTATTCTTCCACCACCATCCCTCTGCCTGATCCCATTCCTCCACCACCATCCCTCTGTCTGATTCCATTCCTCCCATCACCATCTCTCTGCCTGATCCCATTCCTCCACCACCATCCCTCTGCCTGATCCCATTCCTCCACCACCATCCCTCTGCCTGATCCCATTCCTCCCATCACCATCCCTCTACCTGATCCCATTCCTCCACCACCATCCCTCTGCCTGATCCCATTCCTCCCACCACCATCCCTCTGCCTGATCCCATTCCTCCACTACCATCCCTCTGCCTGATCCCATTCCTCCACCACCATCTCTCTGCCTGATCCCATTCCTCCACCACCATCCTTCTGCCTGATCCAATTACTCACACACCATCCCTCTGCCTGATCCCACTCCTCCACCACGATGCCTCTGCCTGATCCCAGTGCTCCACTACCATCCCTCTACCTGATCCCATTCTCCCCACAACCCTCCCTCTGCTTGATTCCATTCCTCCACCACCATCCCTCTGCCTGATCCTATTCTTCCACCACCATTCCTCTGCCTGATCCCATTCCTCCACTACTATCCCTCTGCCTGATCCCATTCCTACACCACCATCCCTTTGCCTACTCCCTTTCCTTCACCACCATCCCTTTACCTTATCTCAACTCTCTACCACCATACCCCTGCCTGATTCCATTCCTTCCCCAACATCCCTTTGCTTGATCCCATCTCTCCATCACCATCCCTTTGCTTGTCCCATCTCTCCATCACCATCCCTCTGCCTGATCCCATCCCCCCACCGCCCTCCACCATCTGCCTGATCCTATCCCCTCCACCACCATCCCTCTGTCATTTTCGCTTATATTTGTAGGGTGTAACTGCCTTTCTGGGCTGGTGCAGTTCAGGGATATGGAGTACAGTCTGGTGGTATCTTCTTATTAATCTGGTATATGCCAATTTCATAGATTGGAGATCAATCTGACCAGGAAGCCATTTACTTTTTTGGCTGGTCGAGCCCGGCCTGCTGTTACACAGCTTGCCTCTTCTCTGGGGATATGAGAGGTGGTGTCTCGGTAAGTGCTGACGTGAACATGTTTCGCAAATTCAATGCATAGCTTCGCCTGGACATCCAATTGATCACAGTCGGTTCCTTTTTGAATACAAGTCACATACAGGTGAAATCACTTTGCAATCATGTATTAAATGTATCATGGTCTGTATTCTCTTCCTCTTTGTGCTGTGTTATCGCCACATAAGGAGGCAATCACGTATTGTATGGATATATAAAGAGCATCTGTTCCATATAAAATCCCAAGTATAGAAGAAATAAAGGAGAAGGAGAAAGACAAAAAAAATAATAATAAAATAAAATAAAAAGATCGGTTCATAATCTGTCTAACATAGACACCATAAATAGGGGAAGGAAAAGGAAGAATTATATATTAGAGCAAATGTATCAAAAAGTAAAAAAATCAATAGATAAATAAAGAAAAAACAGAACAACGATTAGAAAAGCGAAGAAGGGAAGGAGAGGAAAGAGGAGGAAGGAAAAAGGCAAAAATACCAAGAAGTGGGGAAATGTAAGGCATGACACACATGGACAGACATGAAGAAGACAATCATATCTTAAAGGTATATTGCATCCAGCTTGAGCCCCCAGGAATCCACACAGGGTCACTCCACATTTACCTTGGTATTGTTAGAATGTACACACGGTGATTGCCGGTTGCAGTTCTCCTGTGAGGAATCATTCCTGGCGTCCAGACGACACAATTTTTGTTTTATGTTTTCTGTTCCTATTTTATGTATGTCTATGTCTGTTGTTGCTCTTTGTTCATGGCGAGTCATGTATCTCATGCACATGTGAGTTTAGTTCACTCCATCCGGGAATATCTTTGATATTTACACTTTTCACTTTTATATGGTTCATTGTGAACTTTTGCTACATTAAAGATAATATTTTTGTAGCACCCTCCTAGGTAGGTGCTAGGAAAAAGCATCAAGGGGTTCCTTCTGCTTATCAGGGGAGCCAGATTTGTTAGTTTTGCCTGTCACATGTTTCCAGGTGTGATTTACAGGGTTTGGGGGAATGTCACCGCTGTGTCCAATTAGAGAGCTTGTTGGACAGTGGAGGAAACCTAACCAGTAGCACATCAGGGTTTCTGGCTGTCTCAGTGGGTGGGCATTGATGCAATGCATCCTGGGATTGGCAATAAATCCGGAGGGAGCATGTGACAGGGAGTCTTTTGGCAGGAGCAAAGTCCTAGGAGGAGGCAGATGGCTGTCTCTCCTCCTGCAGGTGTGAGGAAGGTGGTTCAGGCCTAGTGAATCAGGTATGGAGCTGAGCTGCAGAAGGATTCAGAGTGCTGACAAGTGGAGCTGCTGGCAGAGTCTTGTGGGAAAAACAGTATCGTGAGTACTAGAGGAATTGCCTAAGGGTCTGCCTGAGAGAGGGGACCACTCCAGAGAAGTCAGGGGATCAAGGAGCTAGCTCACACATGTAGTGTATCAGTAAAAGGGGTCCAGTGTAGTTGACCCTGAAGATTAGGAACAAAGTGGGTGCCAGGAAGAGCCCTGAAGCTGTTCAGCAGTACAGTACAGATTACCTCAGAAAGGTCATTCACTTATACTTCACAGCAAAGTGCAAAGTGAAGCAGCGCCCTAGGCGTGACTAGCGTTACTCTGCGTTACTCTACATTTTCAAGTCGTCCCAGCCAATTGTGTATAGTTGTATAAAGTTGGAGTATCCCACTCATTCCCTTCTCCTATCCAAGTTCCAAATAAAAACACAAAAACCAAAGCTACTGAACTGTTTCCTGACTGAGCTAAAACACTTGGCAAAATGTCAAACTGTCATGTTGTTGCTAATGGTAACCCAGGGGAACCTCTAATCAGCAGCTCCCAAGGGAGTAGTGCTACATTTTTAAAATCATTCCTTTCCGACACTTTTTTGACAACATAATAGCCTTCTTTTTTTTTCTGTGCTTTCACAGAATAATGCTTGCAATATATCCTTCAGGCTATGTTTCCAGATTATTGTTTGCAGCTCCATTTGAAAACGGCATGTCAAAAACAGGAGAGAACATTAGAAACTTGCTGTTCCAGAAACTCTGTGCATTTGGAATAGACACATCACTGCTTGTTGGCTGTGTTGTGTTTGTGACTGATCGCGGAGCCAACATAGTTGCTGCTCTACGTGGGTACACCAGGCTCAACTGCAATGCGCATATCCTGAACGTCATCCTGTCCAGCGCATTTGCCCCAGGCGTGTTGGCCAAGACACCCGAGCTGTCTGAACGGTTGACCAGTGCAAAAAAACTGGTAAAATATTTCAAACATTTAGGACTGCAGACCAGCTTGAAGACATCCCTCAAACAATCCATTGAGACCAGGTGGAATTCAAATCACAATATGCTAGATTCAATAATGCAACAGCATGGGAAGATCTCCACATTGTTGATGGCCAATAAACAGTATGATAAAATTGCACAGATAAATGAAAACAGTTTGAAAACAGTCATTGCGTTTCTCAAGTTATTTAAAGAGGCTACTAACGACCTTGAGTCCGAAAACTCCTCTCCAAGCGCATCACTTGAGCTGCCGTGGTCCGTCAGACTCCCTGAACACTGCCAAGCAGCATCCCTCGAGCCTGTGCTCTCCGAAGTTGCCAGTGTGTGTGCCTCACGTCTGGAAGAACTGATGGGCTCTAGTGACATATCAGCAAATCCCCTCCACGTGATCTACAGAATTGCAACGTTCCTGACTCCCAAAATGCGATTGATACGGATGTTGTGCCCAGATGCATGAGATAAAGTGATCAGAGGTGTGTAATATGAATGAATAGTTAAAATAAACTATATTGTTTTGAATATTATGTTATTTCATTTTAATTTAACAAACTAATTTTAATAGCCTACAAATGAATGCATTTTTTACAATCTAATTCAAAGGTGCAAAAGAAATTATCCAAAAGATGAAGTTTGACTAGGTCCCCCTGGCCACAGCACAGGATGAACCACCACCAGCCAAAAAGCAAAGCTAGGCTGATCGATTCACAGACTGGGAAGACGTGTCCTGCATTTCAGCACCAAAGCCCATCGACGCTGAAATAGCAGAATATCTTGGCAGCCGACTTGCGGACAAACCAGATCCAGACCATGTGCTTCAGTGGTGGAAGTTCAACAAAGAGCGCTTTCCTGTCAGTCAGCAATATACTTTTCCTTCATAGTAATATGGAGTAAGCAAAGCAAGGCCCAGTTAAACGCAGGCTATAGGCCTACTGCATATACACACGCACCAAACGATTAACTAGAAAATAACTTTACCATTTAATAAATAAACACAGAGAACTTTGAAAATAGGCTAGAAACTAGGTGCCGCTAGTTGCGGTTTTGTTTTGGCGATTAATGTTTTATAACGCTAATAAAAAAAATACCCAATGTTTTTGTCATTTCAATTCAAACATTGCGGGTGCGGGTGGGAGTGGACACAAATATTTCGGGTGCGGGCGGGAGTGGAACACATAAGTTGCGGCTGCGGGCAGTCCTGGTCGTACATTCAACGGGAGAAGGGCGGGTGAGGGTTTAAGAAAACAGTCCCGTGGAGGGCTCTACTCCATGGCATCTTTTAGAGTCTTTAACATCTAAAGGGAACTAGTGATTCAGAGGATGACTCCGCTTTAAGCAGGAGGAGGAGGAGGTGGAGCAGACAGCTCTGGCATCACCACCACCAACTGTAGGGACATGGGGCAGCAGAACAACCTTCAGCAGTGAGCCCCATCCTGCATACTTTTTGGCTGCCTGCAGAATCACCCAGTGGACTGTTCATGATAGAAATCCTCACACATTTTTGCTGGATTACATGTCATGTGAACCTTGATACTGACTGCATGGTCCAATGACATGGACATGTCTTCCACATCTTCCAATAACATTGTCTTCCATGTAACTGTGAATGGCAGAGATGACTTAAAAGACAAAAAAATGGTGCCTAGAAACCAGCCACTGCTGTACAGCAGATTTTGCTAATTCCCAAAAGGGGACAGAATTCACTATCTAGAAAGGCAGGAATCGTAATGCCAGCAATTTGGCCAAGCTGGCATTTAGACACTGGGCATGGGGTTGGCTGGGGTCTTTTGTCTTTCTCTCTCTACCAGATTGGTCAGCAAAATTGACCTGCTCAGAGCTACAGATAGTGGTGGGATGTCAGCAGAACTGGAGTAGGTTTCCTGCATATACTTTCCGTTACTCTGCATTACCACAGGCCACCTCTAGAACCCCTTGCTATACCATTATCCTTACAACTAGAGGCTGCTGAGAGGGCATGGTGTATAGTAAGGCAAGAGGTGTAATAGGAGGAGCTGGATGGAGGAGGAGAAGTGAGGCCTATTTTCTGACGTGCAGCTTTCCGGTGCTGTTCCATGCTTGATCCGCTTGAGGCAGAGACTGCAAATAACAATGGTTTGCACTTGCTGGAAAAAGGCTCACACAACTAAGCTCTAAAGAGTGGACTGGGGGACAATTGTGAAGCTTTGCCATTCGGGGAAGTAAGGCAGTTTCTCCCACGTCTTTGCTAGCTGCTCCTCGATAACATGCCTCATTGGGATTGTGCCTCTTCTTCACCTTCCTCATCTGCTGTATTATACACCAGGCACAATCAGAGACCTCATCATCACTCCCCCTTCTCATTACTGGAACCAACTTGGCAGAATGCTGTGGCTCTGGGAACATCAATGCCAATTGGTTTTCCTTGACTGATGTCCCCTCCTTCTAGGCTCCCCTTACTCTCCTCCTCAACCCCAGAGTCTTCACCAGACCTGTTAATTACTGCACATCGTCTTGCAGCAAGTGGTGGATGCTATACTCAAATAATTTCTGCTGACTCCTCTGTGTCTGTTGGCAGGGCAACATCAGGAGTAGCTGTGAATGAGGAGTCAGAATATGCTAGTCTAGGTAACAGAAAAAGTGGAGGAGGAGGGCAGCTTGGCTAACCACTGCACTACCTCCTCTATGTGCTGTGGCTGTATAGCATGCCAAGCATTAGATAAAAGAGCAAACATATCCTACCTGCAGATGGTCAATCATGTCCATGACCGCCTATTTAGCCAGTGAACAGAGAGGATGCAAAGCTGCATAACAACCTTTACCTCTCCCTGTTTACCTCAAAGACATGATGTGGCGCTTACTTAGGAATGTTATTTGTAGATAATGGAGGAGCTGTATGGTGTCTGGGGGAAATCGTGCTGAGGTGCACTGTACACTGCAGTGCTTGGGTGTACAAATCAACTAAACAGCACCTCAATGTGATGCAGTGCTCTACTACAAATAAGGAGAAGTTGTTGTGATCACACCAACAGATTCACGCTGCTGTTGCCCCAGTTTACCCCTTAAAAAATACACTATATAATAACAATAAAAATTGTAATAAAATAAAGCTATAAACTAGTCAAATAAAAATAAAACGACTCAGGCACCCACCAGAAAACTAAATCCAAACTAAAACCCCACTTATTAATTTAAAGTGGGCTTATATTCCAGTGACCCTAGCAACAAACATTGCATTTCATTACAAAGTTTAAATCACATATATACTGTACAGCCCACAATATAATACTATATATAGTATTGAGTACTGCGCATATACAACTAAATTGTAAAGCTGTATATAGCATGATACTGAAAACACATTACACTAACCTGCCTTTCCTTTAAACAAATGTCAGCTGTCCCTCACACTAAGTTCACCAATACATTGACAAAAGGCTGCTGGGAAAATTGCTTTTGATAATGTGTGGGCTGCAACTTTACATGATCAGAGGTGCAAGACAAAGAGCCAGAGTAGGACATTCCTGGTTCTTCTAACCTGAGCCCTCTTCCTTACTAAGAGATTACCATGACAGCTTGCACAGATGGTCTTCGCTTGCAGGAGAGGATGGGGAGCTGCATATGCTGATTGACTGAATAAATTATAATGGGTTGCCTTCCACCAGGTGTTTCACCAAGTTGGGCATGGTGTGTTGTATGTTTCACTAAGCTTGGAACGAAGCTTCTTTTTGCATGACTGTACTATCGGCGACTGTGTTGCGTTTGATATAAAATATATTTACCTTGTGGAAACCATATACAGTATTATATGAATGATTTTTCTATAAGGTACATTTTTCATGCCCCCCCATCATCTTCCCACCACCCCCCCTCCTCTCCCCAACTGCAATGTGTAATGGGGGGGGGGGGGGGGCTATGCATTCCCCACCTACCCTCACTGGCTACAGGCAGCTGGCAGGTGAGGCAAAATAAAATGTCCATGCTGCGCCCAGTAGGAGATGAGAGTGCAGTGTTAGGGAATGGAAGGTAGAGCCAATAGTTACATTTTTTGTTTATATATTTTAAAAATCATTTTAGTCCTGAAGATTACTTAAAAACCCCAGATAATTATATATTTTCTGAAAGCAGACACCCTAAATAATTTTTTTATGTTACACAATATTAGTGCAACAGTTTATGAAATCCAAAATTTCAGTAAAAATTATACTAAAGTTAGTTTTTGATCCCATTCTTCCACCACCATCCCTCTGCCTGATCCCATTCCTCTCACCACCATCCCTCTGCCTGATCTCATTCCTCCACTACCATCCCTCTGCCTGTTCCCATTCCTCCACCACCATCCTTCTGCCTGATCCTATTCCTCCCACCACCATCCCTCTGTCTGATCCCATCCCTGCACCACCATCCCTCTGCCTGATCCCATTCCTCCACCACCATCCCTCTGACTGGTTTCATCCCTCCACTACCATCCCTCTGCCTTATCCCATTCCTCCACCGCCATCCCTCTGCCTCATCCCATTCCTCCCACCACCATACCTCTGCCTGATCCCATTCCTCCACTACCATCCCTCTGCCTGATCCCATTCCTCCACCACCATCCTTCTGCCTGATCCCATTCCTCCCATCACCATCTCTCTGCCTGATCCCATTCCTCCACCACCATCCCTCTGTCTGATTCCATTCCTCCCATCACCATCTCTCTGCCTGATCCCATTCCTCCACCACCATCCCTCTGCCTGATCCCATTCCTCCACCACCATCCCTCTGCCTGATCCCATTCCTCCACCACCATCCCTCTGCCTGATCCCATTCCTCCCATCACCATCCCTCTACCTGATCCCATTCCTCCACCACCATCCCTCTGCCTGATCCCATTCCTCCCACCACCATCCCTCTGCCTGATCCCATTCCTCCACCACCATCCCTCTGCCTGATCCCATTCCTCCACCACCATCCTTCTGCCTGATCCAATTACTCTCACACCATCCCTCTGCCTGATCCCACTCCTCCACCACGATGCCTCTGCCTGATCCCATTGCTCCACTATCATCCCTCTACCTGATCCCATTCTCCCCACAACCCTCCCTCTGCTTGATTCCATTCCTCCACCACCATCCCTCTGCCTGATCCTATTCTTCCACCACCATCCCTCTGCCTGATCCCATTCCTCCACCACCATCCCTCTGTCTGATTCCATTCCTCCCATCACCATCTCTCTGCCTGATCCCATTCCTCCACCACCATCCCTCTGCCTGATCCCATTCCTCCACCACCATCCCTCTGCCTGATCCCATTCCTCCCATCACCATCCCTCTACCTGATCCCATTCCTCCACCACCATCCCTCTGCCTGATCCCATTCCTCCCACCACCATCCCTCTGACTGGTTTCATCCCTCCACTACCATCCCTCTGCCTTATCCCATTCCTCCACCGCCATCCCTCTGCCTCATCCCATTCCTCCCACCACCATCCCTCTGCCTGATCCCATTCCTCCACTACCATCCCTCTGCCTGATCCCATTCCTCCACCACCATCCTTCTGCCTGATCCCATTCCTCCCATCACCATCTCTCTGCCTGATCCCATTCCTCCACCACCATCCCTCTGTCTGATTCCATTCCTCCCATCACCATCTCTCTGCCTGATCCCATTCCTCCACCACCATCCCTCTGCCTGATCCCATTCCTCCACCACCATCCCTCTGCCTGATCCCATTCCTCCCATCACCATCCCTCTACCTGATCCCATTCCTCCCACCACCATCCCTCTGCCTGATCCCATTCCTCCCACCACCATCCCTCTGCCTGATCCCATTCCTCCACTACCATCCCTCTGCCTGATCCCATTCCTCCACCAACATCCCTCTGCCTGATCCCATTCCTCCACCACCATCCTTCTGCCTGATCCAATTACTCTCACACCATCCCTCTGCCTGATCCCACTCCTCCACCACGATGCCTCTGCCTGATCCCATTGCTCCACTACCATCCCTCTACCTGATCCCATTCTCCCCACAACCCTCCCTCTGCTTGATTCCATTCCTCCACCACCATCCCTCTGCCTGATCCTATTCTTCCACCACCATCCCTCTGCCTGATCCCATTCCTCCACCACCATCCCTCTGTCTGATTCCATTCCTCCCATCACCATCTCTCTGCCTGATCCCATTCCTCCACCACCATCCCTCTGCCTGATCCCATTCCTCCACCACCATCCCTCTGCCTGATCCCATTCCTCCCATCACCATCCCTCTACCTGATCCCATTCCTCCACCACCATCCCTCTGCCTGATCCCATTCCTCCCACCACCATCCCTCTGCCTGATCCCATTCCTCCACTACCATCCCTCTGCCTGATCCCATTCCTCCACCACCATCTCTCTGCCTGATCCCATTCCTCCACCACCATCCTTCTGCCTGATCCAATTACTCACACACCATCCCTCTGCCTGATCCCACTCCTCCACCACGATGCCTCTGCCTGATCCCAGTGCTCCACTACCATCCCTCTACCTGATCCCATTCTCCCCACAACCCTCCCTCTGCTTGATTCCATTCCTCCACCACCATCCCTCTGCCTGATCCTATTCTTCCACCACCATTCCTCTGCCTGATCCCATTCCTCCACTACTATCCCTCTGCCTGATCCCATTCCTACACCACCATCCCTTTGCCTACTCCCTTTCCTTCACCACCATCCCTTTACCTTATCTCAACTCTCTACCACCATACCCCTGCCTGATTCCATTCCTTCCCCAACATCCCTTTGCTTGATCCCATCTCTCCATCACCATCCCTTTGCTTGTCCCATCTCTCCATCACCATCCCTCTGCCTGATCCCATCCCCCCACCGCCCTCCACCATCTGCCTGATCCTATCCCCTCCACCACCATCCCTCTGTCATTTTCGCTTATATTTGTAGGGTGTAACTGCCTTTCTGGGCTGGTGCAGTTCAGGGATATGGAGTACAGTCTGGTGGTATCTTCTTATTAATCTGGTATATGCCAATTTCATAGATTGGAGATCAATCTGACCAGGAAGCCATTTACTTTTTTGGCTGGTCGAGCCCGGCCTGCTGTTACACAGCTTGCCTCTTCTCTGGGGATATGAGAGGTGGTGTCTCGGTAAGTGCTGACGTGAACATGTTTCGCAAATTCAATGCATAGCTTCGCCTGGACATCCAATTGATCACAGTCGGTTCCTTTTTGAATACAAGTCACATACAGGTGAAATCACTTTGCAATCATGTATTAAATGTATCATGGTCTGTATTCTCTTCCTCTTTGTGCTGTGTTATCGCCACATAAGGAGGCAATCACGTATTGTATGGATATATAAAGAGCATCTGTTCCATATAAAATCCCAAGTATAGAAGAAATAAAGGAGAAGGAGAAAGACAAAAAAAATAATAATAAAATAAAATAAAAAGATCGGTTCATAATCTGTCTAACATAGACACCATAAATAGGGGAAGGAAAAGGAAGAATTATATATTAGAGCAAATGTATCAAAAAGTAAAAAAATCAATAGATAAATAAAGAAAAAACAGAACAACGATTAGAAAAGCGAAGAAGGGAAGGAGAGGAAAGAGGAGGAAGGAAAAAGGCAAAAATACCAAGAAGTGGGGAAATGTAAGGCATGACACACATGGACAGACATGAAGAAGACAATCATATCTTAAAGGTATATTGCATCCAGCTTGAGCCCCCAGGAATCCACACAGGGTCACTCCACATTTACCTTGGTATTGTTAGAATGTACACACGGTGATTGCCGGTTGCAGTTCTCCTGTGAGGAATCATTCCTGGCGTCCAGACGACACAATTTTTGTTTTATGTTTTCTGTTCCTATTTTATGTATGTCTATGTCTGTTGTTGCTCTTTGTTCATGGCGAGTCATGTATCTCATGCACATGTGAGTTTAGTTCACTCCATCCGGGAATATCTTTGATATTTACACTTTTCACTTTTATATGGTTCATTGTGAACTTTTGCTACATTAAAGATAATATTTTTGTAGCACCCTCCTAGGTAGGTGCTAGGAAAAAGCATCAAGGGGTTCCTTCTGCTTATCAGGGGAGCCAGATTTGTTAGTTTTGCCTGTCACATGTTTCCAGGTGTGATTTACAGGGTTTGGGGGAATGTCACCGCTGTGTCCAATTAGAGAGCTTGTTGGACAGTGGAGGAAACCTAACCAGTAGCACATCAGGGTTTCTGGCTGTCTCAGTGGGTGGGCATTGATGCAATGCATCCTGGGATTGGCAATAAATCCGGAGGGAGCATGTGACAGGGAGTCTTTTGGCAGGAGCAAAGTCCTAGGAGGAGGCAGATGGCTGTCTCTCCTCCTGCAGGTGTGAGGAAGGTGGTTCAGGCCTAGTGAATCAGGTATGGAGCTGAGCTGCAGAAGGATTCAGAGTGCTGACAAGTGGAGCTGCTGGCAGAGTCTTGTGGGAAAAACAGTATCGTGAGTACTAGAGGAATTGCCTAAGGGTCTGCCTGAGAGAGGGGACCACTCCAGAGAAGTCAGGGGATCAAGGAGCTAGCTCACACATGTAGTGTATCAGTAAAAGGGGTCCAGTGTAGTTGACCCTGAAGATTAGGAACAAAGTGGGTGCCAGGAAGAGCCCTGAAGCTGTTCAGCAGTACAGTACAGATTACCTCAGAAAGGTCATTCACTTATACTTCACAGCAAAGTGCAAAGTGAAGCAGCGCCCTAGGCGTGACTAGCGTTACTCTGCGTTACTCTACATTTTCAAGTCGTCCCAGCCAATTGTGTATAGTTGTATAAAGTTGGAGTATCCCACTCATTCCCTTCTCCTATCCAAGTTCCAAATAAAAACACAAAAACCAAAGCTACTGAACTGTTTCCTGACTGAGCTAAAACACTTGGCAAAATGTCAAACTGTCATGTTGTTGCTAATGGTAACCCAGGGGAACCTCTAATCAGCAGCTCCCAAGGGAGTAGTGCTACATTTTTAAAATCATTCCTTTCCGACACTTTTTTGACAACATAATAGCCTTCTTTTTTTTTCTGTGCTTTCACAGAATAATGCTTGCAATATATCCTTCAGGCTATGTTGACAGACATCATATTGATGAAGGCAAAATAAGGAATATGTAATATATATATTTAGCCGTATTTAAGTTTGTTACAATACACATTTCTGTATGAAGAACCCAAAACTTCAGTGTATTTCCTAACTTCTGAAATAATAACAGTGCAGCCAGAATAAGGAAATCTTTCAATTGGTTAATAAGTAGCGTTTTGTGCCCACACACTGATATTCTAGGAAGTACCAGTAGCAAAACCAGCCCAGTTCCTCTCCTAAGTAAACTGACCATCCAAAAACCGATCATATTATATCCATTCAAAAGGTAATTGCACGCTGGGCACAAATACACAAGTTAGCAGACTGTAACATGTAGATATTCAAATATATTATTAGCTGTGGAAAACTTGATCTGTGACATAATCATAAACACAGTGACATGGCCACGCCTCGGCAGCCTAATTGGTCATGTCATTCCTGTCAACACCCACATCACAGACAAGAAAATAGGGGCTGTCCCTGCCACTGACAGCTCTCATTTAACATCAAACTAAGGAAAACCTGTCAAGTCTTATAGGAGCTAGTGTACCATCTTGCTTGAATGACTGGACTGCTTGAACCAGGACTTGATAAGTATTTTTCATTCTTCAACCTTTTTGTTTTGCTGTTGCATTGTTGTCGGTTTGTTTTCGTTGTAATATTATTTTTAATGTCAATGCTTTAATTGCAACATTTTACCTTTTTATTATTAAACAATATTTTGGAAAGTGTTAAATTGTTTCTAATGCACTTATGCCGAACCTAAAGAATCCCTGTCTCTTGAAGAGCGCTACTGTAGTGTAAATCTCTAGATATACTGGTCCTCGGTGAATGTGTGTTACAATTTATTATGAAGTCTTAATTGCTATTGCTAATCTTGTAAATGTTTACTATTTATTGATAAAAAGTTGTTGGGGGCAGTAAAGAGTAAATTGCTTAGTTAACCAAACCCAATGACAATTGCTCCCAGTCTGTTGGCACTTCGGTTGTGGTCCCGCAAGATGGAAAATCTTTGAGCAGGCGTGTGATGTTGACCAGCCATTTGTCACAGGTCAATGAAGATAGCAGTGGTCTGACGCCACGTTTGCCACACCCATCGCTACCCAATGCACATGAATAGTGGGAACTGCTGAAAACAAAAACATTGTCACTGAGGATAAGCTCTAACCAATGCATTTTATTCCCACGGTTCTAAACTCCTCACATTAAAAAACCCTGAATAACCTTAATACCTTTTTTGTGGGGTATATTGGAATTGAGGGATCCAATATCAGTAGATAGTAAAATTGTATCTTACTGTACATGAATGCCATCCAGAATCGTAAAGACATGCATGGTATATTTTAAATATGATGGTAATGACTTAAAGTGTGGTCTTAAGTGTTCATCGCCTAATGAACTGGAGTTTTCTGTCAGGCAGGTAATTCTTGACATGATTGGTCACTACACTTATATGCACCTTTGTGAGTGCGTAAAAAGTAGGTGTAATTGGATCATCAACTCTTAAAAAGTCCCACAGGTTCTTTGGAATGACACCTTTTTGATAGGCGTTTTCAATTAGTTGAAAGGACTGGTTCTTGTTTGTTTCCAGAATACAATTGTCAACCTTCTGATAGCAGGCCTTGTTGTTAAAAAACCTTTCACATATTTCAATGTACTGTGTATTTTACATTATTACAATATTTCCCCCTTAGAGGGTTTCACAATTATATACTTATTCCTCTGTATGTTCAACAAGGCCTGGTATTATGAAAGAGACAAATAGATTTTATTCTCTCCATGGGTAGATTTTCTATTTCCTGTGTTACCATTTTGACAAAAAGATCACCTTTCGAATTAATCTGACTGGTGAACTTTTTAGATTTCTTTTTAAATTTCCTTATGTAGATACCCATCTCTACCTCATCCCGTTCTTCTGTCAATTCAGGGGGCCTTTGTCTCCGATTCTTCCTCCAAATCAAGCATTTTAAGCATTTTGTAGTCTTTCTTGTTAAACTCTGTGAGTAGACCGTCTAAAGCAGGCATGTCCAACCTGTGGCCCAGGAGCCACATGCAGCCCGGAACAGCAGGCAATGCGGCCCACTGCCCCCTGCCAATTTTTTTTTTTTTTTTTGCTGGGGAAGAAGGAAGTAGAGTCGGGGGCACGGCCACAGCGGCTTTAAACTGCAGGCAGAGGCTGCCTTGGAGGGGAGGAGGGGGGCAAGTTCCGCCGGATTACAAACATAGCGAGTTCTCCTGCTTACTAGGCGACCACTGTCATACCAAATCCTGCCTCCTGGACCAGCTCCTATGATAGACAGCACATTGGTGATGTCTATTATAAGAGCTGGTCCAGGAGGCAGGACTTCTTATGATTGCGGTCGCCGGGTAAGCGGGAGATCCCTGCTCTATGTAATCCAACGGCTCTCCTCTCTCCTCATTGAAGACTGCATTGGATGGGCTTGAACTGGTGAGGCTACATTGGATGGGCACTGATCAGGCTGCATTGGATAGGCATGCACTGGTGAGGCTGCATTGGATGGGCACTAATCATGCTGCATTGGATGGGCATGCACTAGGCTGCAAGTGCCATGCGATTTTCGGCTCCTGCGGGAAACTTAGGATGTCTGCAGTCAGTGACAGAGCCTCTGCTTTCTGTATAGTTCCAGCTCTGTCACAGGCAGAGTGATATGAAATGCACTCCGCCTGTGACAGGAGCCATACAGGAAGCAGCGGCTCCGCTCTCTACTGCAGCCGCTGCTTCCTCCAGCAGTACCTGCATAACCAGCAGTACCCGCCAGCAGTACCCACCAGCAGTAACCACCAGCAGTCTGCAAAATAAGTAGAAAAGGTATGTGCATTAGCGTGTGTAAATTGTTGCAATATGTTTTTTAATAACTAGTTGTGTTTTGTCATAATATGTCATGTCCTTGTTCATACATGTATTAATAAGGACATGATATTTTCTGGCTGTCATATGTGCTAGGGGTGCAACTAACCCCAGCACATAACTGTAAATATCCCACATGTGCAGTGTTTCTGACTCCTACCACCATCGCCACTTCAAATCGCTGAAGTGGTCATGGTGGTTAGAGTGTTCCTTTAATATCTCTCAGAAGAAATAATCCTCTGTATACTGATTCCATTTAATTTGATCATCCTCTAGTTAAATTAGTGTGAGTGGGGGGCGCAGTGGTGTGGAAAGGGCACTGCTGCGTTTTATTACTTGTATACCTTAACTTTAGTATATATTTTATATGTGGCCCGAGAAAATGTGTCTACACTCAATGTGGCCCAGAGAAGCAAAAAGGTTGGACACCCATGGTCTAAAGGGACCCTTTTCTTTTTTATCTTTTGTCCTTCAATCCCATATTTAAAATTCAGGTTACAGGCAAAAAGGTTGATATCCTTAACTACCTGGAATGTGTCCATATTTTTGGTTGGACAGAAAATCAAGTCATATTGGAAGAACTCCTGTTCAGTAGTGTAAATTTCGTCAGCGAACATGTTTTAGTCAAAGTTTTCGTCAGCAGCATTTTTACAGTGACGAAAACAAAACAAAAAGTACAGCACATTTTCGCTCCCACTGACAAAAAATTAGACGAAAATCAAATCCATTTTTCGTTAACGAATGTAAACCAAACGAAAATGTGAGGCAGGGACATTACCCTCGTGAATTTACTTCCGGTTTTCATAGAGCTCCACATGTTTCCGCTCCCATCAAGCGAGTTGAAGTGACTGTGTGCACTGTGACGACTGCCAAAGACCAGAACAGCACTGTGCATTACAGCCAGGCCTCCCAAGTCCCGACGAGAGTCCCACTCTTGAGTCCCGACTCACAAATTGACCGTCCACGTCCAGAGCGGAGACAGCAGACAGAGCACCCGGTGTGAGTGTGTAGTGTACATTACAACTACAGCAGGCCTAAAGGCCTTCCCTCAGACCACCGTCCATCCAGAGCATTGTGTGTGCATTATAGGCCCCCTCTGACCACTAGCAGTGGCATCCAGGACACTGTGCATTACAGGCCCTCCTTCAGACCTGAGACCACCATCCAGCACTGTGCAGCATTACAACAGGCCCCCTCTGACTACCGGCATCCAGGGCACTGTGCATTACAGGCTATACCTTAGACCTGAGACCACATCCAGCACTGTGCAGCATGCAGACCTCCTCTGACCACCGGCATCCAGAGCGATGAGCAGCATTACAGGCCTCTCAGACCACCATCCAGAGCACTCTGCAGCATTACAGGGCTCCTCACTGTCCTCAGACCATCCAGAGCTGTAATGTTAAGGACATAAAAGGCCCTTTGCAAACCATGTGGAGCAACACTCACTGGTAAAAATAATAAAAAACTTGAAACATCTGTAGCCCTGCCCCAAAGGGGGTAGCTTAATGCATGGGTATCCTGTTCACTTCTTTCGCCCTGAGCTGGTTCCAACCCGACTGACACTATTGGTTCTGTCATACTGAATAATTAAGACCACAAATATTGCAGTGTAAGAACAAGTTTACTGCTTTTGAAATAGGAATAAACAAAAGTATGCAGACAGAATTATTGATAATGCAAGGGTTAACAATAAAGTAGATCCTGAGTTCCCAACCAAGGATTTGAGTGTAGTTCAGCACTCAGGATCTGGAACACAAGCCACACATATATATGTAAATAAATACATATATATATATATATATACTAGAGGATTGCATTCAGCAACAAATAAACATGCTGAATGTTTTAGTACACTTGGAGAGTGACCACAGATAAGAAATGACTACACTTAATGACTAATGTAGAATAAACAATATAACAATACTAGATCTACTATCAGAGTGCACTCTGCGTACTAACGGGGGCCCCCTTTATATTGAACTGCAATAGTCTCCTTAAGAGTGAGGCCTCACTAGTCTTCACCGGTAAGGAATCCTCAAACAATCCAAGGAAAGTAATTGTAATCCAATAAAGGTGATGATGATGATGAACTGTAATCCCCAGAGTAATCAATATTGTAATCCAAAGAAGCAAATGTAAAACAGATGTTGATGTGTCTCAACAGACTAACAGCCTGGGACTGGACAGAGGGCTTAAGACCTAGTTCACCCACCTCGCATTACATATGTGACTGCAGTGTCCAGTGGTATAACTATATTTCCATATGGCCTTCTCAAGCAAATAGTTTGGCAGTCCTGCCTAGGTCTGTGATTAGTGCAGATGTAGATACTGGATGTCTCTCACCCAAACCGGGAACTCCACTCTCCGCTGCCACCCGGCTCCGCTCTGCTCAGCGTCTCCCTCAGTCTGTCAGATGACCTTCCGCTCGGTCACAATACCGAGCCTTCTCCGCGCTCTCACACCACCCGCTTCAGCTCCGGTGTCCGCTACTAGGCCTCTGACCTACTCCTCTGCGATCTGCAGCAGTTCTTCCCCTTCTTTACAGCACGCTGTCCTTGAGGCAAGAGAGCAAAACTCTATCCTGCCCCTTTATAAAGGCACTCCCAGCAAGCTCTGCGTGCCCCACTGCTCCCTGGGAGAAGAGTCTCTCTACATAGCAGTCTATGATCCTGGATCCTCCCGGAACTATATCTCCCATACTTCCAAAGTCACTGTCTTTGCAGACCCTTAATAACAAATAACAGTTTGAACAATATCAGCCATGCGACCAGGCTACACATCATTTGCGGTCATTCCAGACAACTCATCCTGAAATTCATACAAAGGTTAGCACAGTACACACTTAACTCCACTTTTGTTGAAAACAGTCTTATCTAAATACATTGCAGGGATTTTTTTAATGGACACGGACATGGACATGGTGTCACTCTGAAGGGTTTTAATATTTTCTGCTCCGCAAAAGCCAGCAGTAGGTCATGCAATGATGTGAGCATTTTCCCTTTTTAAATAGAGAGCAAGCTGTGTCTCATCCAATGTTGTTTTGTGATTTGGCAGACCGACTTTTTCAGTTTGAGGAGTCTTTTGATCATGTTGAATATGCTAGTAGTATTACGTGAGCAGTGTGTGGGGGGCAGTCATTTAAAAGAGTAAGGCCACAATGCTCCAATATCTTCAGTGTTGCAATGGAATAGAAAAGTGGAAGATGTTCACTATTGATCTTGCTTCATCAAAGATTCAACACTTGCCTCCATGCACCAGACGAGACCACACACAGTGTCCAGTCCAACATCTTATAGGAATAGTTTTACACGAGATACAAATAAAATGGAAAAACAACAAAGATACACCAGTGGAGCAGACAGCCCCAATATCATTCATTCCATTTCCAGAATTGGCTGTAGTGTCATCATGTAAAAGAATAATAAAAATGGCTCACTGACTGCAGATCATTAATTTTGGACTTTGAATTCTTCTGCTGCTGCTGTGGTTTGTTTATAGCGGAGTTCCACCCCCCCCTCCAAAAATTAAAAGTAAGCAGTTACACATACTGTAGCTGCTGACTTTTAATATTAGGATACTTACCTGTCCTGGAATCCAGCAAAGTCGGCACCACAGCCGATGTTTCCATCGGCTATCGGGTGCTGCCCCCACCATTGCTGGTAAGGGAACCCGGCAGTAAAGCCTTGGGGCTTTACGGCCAGGTCCCTACTTCGCATGCTCGAAGCGTGCTGCACTCGGTAACTGGCCTGGAAGCAGAGGGAGGAGAAGGGCCAAACTTCTGACATACCTTGCCGTGATGAGGTCTGACGGAAGTCACTCGGTAACTGGCCTGGAAGCAGAGGGAGGAGGAGGGCCAAACTTCTGACGTACTTTGCCGTGGTGAGGTCCGACAGGTGTAGGGACAGGGTACCTGTCAAAAGCAGGTACCTGCTCCCCCTGAAAGGTGCCATATGTGGCACCGGAGGGGGAGAGTAGACAGATAAGCAGAAGTTCCACTTTTGAGTGGAACTCCGCTTTAAATGCTGCCACCATATTGCTCCTATTGTCTGGTATACTTCTTTGGTATGTCCCACTCGTGCAAGCATTTGTCCACACAGTGATTTAATTGACTGTTTAGTGTGTGGGTGGGCTTTGAGCTACGTGTTCTCAACAACAGAAAAGTAGCATGCACTTATAGAAAGGAATGAATCTGTGACTCAAAAAAGCAATATTTTTTGTAACGAAACTTGGTTTTACAGAGTAAAGATGTTTTATAACGGCTAAATCTGTGTCTGTGTAGTTTGTTCAAACCATATATAATAACATGATATTAGATGTTTTTTTTTTTTACTCTAGGAGTATACAATGAGTTTTGAAATTCTAGAGAAATGCTTAAATAATGCATTATTTAACTAAACACATTCGATTTTAGTCAATTAAAATTATTTTAGTCGACTAAAGTGTACTGGAGATTTAGTCAACTAAATATGACTAAAACTAAAACAATTGCAGAAGACTAAAATGGGACTAAAACTAAAATGCCATTTTAGTCAAAAGACTAAGACTAAAAGTGAATCCAAATTTGCTGCCAAAATTAAGGCTGTTTAGCCGGAGTGAGTTCATAATTGGACATATTTATCATTTCTAAACCACTTTCTCTCCCTGCTTCACCGTTACCAAATATTGGTCCATCAAGGGTTCCTTCCACTCTTCCGACCCTCCTTTTTTTTTTTTTCCGTCTGACGCGCAGTGGTTAATCTACTTTAGCAAGTAAAGGTAGGTAATAACTCTTGAGAATTTTAAATCCCTCCTTTTTTTTTTTTTCCGTCTGACGCGCAGTGGTTAATCTACTTTAGCAAGTAAAGGTAGGTAATAACTCTTGAGAATTTTAAATCCTTTAACATTGGTAAGGTGTCATTTTATATGTTAATAGGGTAGCCATATGTGATGATTAACTATACAGGATCTGCT
Source organism: Pelophylax lessonae (assembly GCF_965119305.1). Classification (NCBI taxonomy): domain Eukaryota; kingdom Metazoa; phylum Chordata; class Amphibia; order Anura; family Ranidae; genus Pelophylax; species Pelophylax lessonae. The sequence continues at coordinate 312,837,681 of NC_138772.1, read as the reverse complement.
TATTGGTTACACCTTTATTGCTACTCTTTTCTGAGTTTGAGTCTCAGAGTCAGGGTGTGTCTGATTGAAAACAATAGTCTAATGAAAAGTAATGCCTGTAATATCCATGGCAACCAAAGACTATATGATCTGGGCTTCCTAGACTTTAGGTCACATAGGGAGCACATTAACAGTGCTTTTGATCAAGACAAGTAGGTTCCCTATTATACTCAAAATAATAATGTGATGTAGAAAGGTTGAGATATGCAGTAACATATCAACCTAGGCAGTGAAATGCAAGCTTTAAATTACTGTTGGTCAGAAGTTTTGTGTTTTTGTTATATACTGCAATGAAAATAATTTGTGGATGATTTAGAGAAACTATGCACATAGACAGGAGATGTAATGAATAATTTGAACTTGCAGTGTTTGAAGAGTTCATGACTTCACATATTCCATGGGATTTAGATATCATGTGGTTTTCATTTGGAAACTATTGCTGTGGGAATATTTAACCCTCCTGAAATGAAAGCAATTAAGTCAGTTGGTCTCAAAGTTCAGTTTATAAAAAAACTCATTTTTATTGAAGACCTTGACATATAAAGCAAACCTTTGACTGTGACAAATGTACTCTGCTGCACATGCCTTTCTTAGGGTGTTCAAAGGTCATATAATTCTTAAGAAATGGTTAGCTACACGTCTGTTCCTAAGGAAATTTTCAGTAGATATAGTGCTCACTCCCTTTTTTGACACTTGATATTGCTTAAAATTGATTGTTTTAATTCTAAAATGTCTAAGTCATTGATTTAATGTGTAGAAATCATTCCACTGTGGCAAGAAAAATTCCATAATAGAAGAGGTTGGGATTAAAAGTAATCGTATTGCAAATTTTGATTTTTTTCCAAGGTCAGTCTGGATAATCCTAGTAAGATAGCAGTCTCACAGCCTAAATGCCTACAACTACCAAGGTGAAGAAAGAGGGTGAAACTTTGAGCAGTCCTAAAGCCTAACCTATATGTCCCTTTCCTAATCAAGTAGTTCTCAACTTAAGGTACACATACTGTTCCTCTGTCTTCATTCCTGGCTGCTCCGAGAAGCTTCTACTATTTTGTACATATATGTGCAAATTTAAATTTGCCAAATATTGGGACCCCAAAACTAATAATTGAAACAGATTAGATTATTCTGAAGATTTGCACTGTAGGCTGACACAACTGACCAGATAAGTAGTCTAGCATTAGGTACACAATAATGTGGTGGTACTGTTATCATACTTGTCTTGATATCGGATATATAAATGCACTAAAACTGTATTTATTGTATGATTCTTTTTTCTTTAAGGCCTTATGCATAAACCAGTTCTTACAAAGTACTGGAGTTTTAGGGCATTAATAAAACGAATCAGTGTCTGATGATAGAGTACCTAAAGTTCTTGGTAAGAACTCAATCTTAGATGTAGCCAGGTGCTGGCTAACATTGCCTGTGTCATCATCAGACATTCTGTAACACCAGCTGCAGTGAGCCTGTTTCCTTCTAGTGCTCAACCTGGACACTGTATCATCACCTCCTGAATGCAGAACAAGCAGAGACCACAGCTGAGAGTACGGGATGATGACATATGTGGTCCTAGGAGCCAGGATCTTGCAGACTGGGAGAATGAGAAGAATGCTGGGTGAGGACATAAATAGCCTGGTCTGGGGAGGAGTTTTTCTCCTGGGACCGTGGCTCTCAGCTGAAAGCAGGGGCCACAGCCTAGATGGCATGGAGAGTCTCCAGTGAGTGAGCATGCAGATCTACCATTGGTAGCTTCCTGTCAGCCGAGTGACTGTCGGTGGTCACTGTCATCATCACTGGTATAGTTACATTAGGATCCCAGTGTCGCTAGTTGCATGGCCAGGCCCCCTTCACTGGTTGCAAATTCTTCAAGAGCCTGTTCCGGGCATCCTATTCTCTTGAGCCTTGGTGTCATCAGGATTGGTGAGCGCGCAATAGCCCACCTTGTGTGCAACCTACAAAGACACTACATGCAGACACCTTTATTCAATCTCTTTACATTAAAGCCTCAAAAAGGAAACACTTTGCACAAGCTATTTTCTGTTGCTGGTCGCCATTGCACAGCAATCCTTTTGGGCCCTTGTTGAGCTAGCTGAATACACTGAACATCTACATCACAAGGACTCCTCCACTCTCCTACCCCCCACTTAAAGGAATCTGTGCACAATAACTGCACACTATATAGGGGAACTCTACTCAGAGATTAGGTATTGCATTTCTTGTAACTTGTTGTTTTATAATTGTGCAACAAAGTTTGTTGAGCCCGTGGCATCAGGATTTGAAGGGAACAGTCTGACATAAAAGTTAATTCTCTTCCCTTTTATACCTGGGGTTATAGGTTCTTTCTGGACCTACTGGTTACTACTGTTTCACTTATTGTGATTTTCTTTGCATTGCATATTTACCAAGAGTAAGGGTTTAAAACTGAAAGATATCTCAACACACAAAAGTTCTCTGTAAAGCGCTTAGGACGTGGACACTGCTCATATTAGCCCTGGGTAATTGAAGGCAATAATCAGCCAACTTGCATGACAATAAATAAAAAACGTTTATTGGACCACAAGGGTTATGAGAAACAAACCAATGAGTCTAATTTAAAAAAAGGATGACATGGATGCAATCCTTGTGAACCATTGGTAAATGTATTTAAATTACAACTCTATTTCCTCCCGTTTCAAAAGCCAATGGGTAGGTGAGCCTACTTGCTTATGAATGGAGATATGATCGGCAATTATGCGGCTGGTCATAAAAGGTGCCAGTGCTGTCAACCGTAGGGCCTGCTGCTATAGAGCGTAACCCTCAGATGTCGATCTGCCGCACCGGTGATGTCAAGATCCTGGAATAATGTGTGGCTCTACATACATAAGGCCCATGTAAACAAAACATTTGTCCTACATTTGAGACGTATGTATATGTGTGCTTACATCTAGCCCTGAGGTAAAAGGTAATGAAAGTTCTATAGATGCAGTAATCATGCCCATAATGATATAATGTGTACAGATATATAGAGTTGCCTGATTCTGAATAGTACCACGAGCAGAATGAGATTAGGTCATACCAGTAAAAATTGGCAAAATTGGCTGCCTTTTGATTATTTATTTGTACTCTTACTTTCCCCTCTTTACTCACAGTTAGTGTCCTTTCCTCTATTTGTCTCCTTATTTTTATCCACAATTAAAAAAAGGAGGAAACACATTTTATATTTAGCAAAATACCAGACAGCAACTGACAGCCAAGCACTACAGTGAACATAAGGGTACATTTATAATGTCAAGAGAACTACATATCTGAAAGCAGATAAAAAGTCGTACTTGTCAAACCTATAACGCAGCCTGACAGAAAATGCAATTTTAGCACTCTCTAGATAACTGTACAGGAAAAAAATGTTAATTCTAACTATGGGATTTTAAAACTGTGAAATAAGATCTACAAAAAAATGTATTAAATTGGAAAGAGCCTTCTACTTCCCTAGTACTTATTTACTTGTTTGTTTCTAATGTATTTGTTTGCCATGATGGAATTTTATATTTTTTTGCAGAAAAGTCACCTTCATTGATATTACACAGGGTAAGTGAAACTGTTAAATAGTTTTATATGAATAAATTGATTCATGTCTATATGTTTCCCGTAATTCCATGTGATAGTGGAACCTCCACTTTTTCCCAACCCGTTGATCTAGTTTTTTTAAGATAACTTAATGCTTGGGGTGATGACATAATTATTTTACTAAGATTTTACTTTCCTTCTATTACATGTTCCACATACAAAATTGTCATATACCTTATAATAATATTAATAGAAGTCTGAGTCAAACCCTATATTGGTGTAGCAAGTTTTCCAGGCCTGTGGCCTGATGTGTGTCTGCCATTGTTACCGGTTACCTCTCCAGCCCATGTGAGCTGTGACCCTGGGTGTGAGAACTGAGACATGGACAACTCCGGCATCTTTGTTTTGTGGTTTTATTGTAGATAAGGGGATGGGAGAAGGGAATGAGTGGGATACTCCTTAGGCTCAACTAAATACACTTGGGACTTTATCCAAAAAAAATGTCTGTTAACGCTGCCTTGACGCCAGCCGACGCTAGCCAACGCTTACTGACTCTCCGAACTCACTGTAACTTGATAGAAGTGCTGAAACCTCGACTTTAAGTCCAGAAGATCCAGGACTGTGAATTATAGAATTACTGACACTGCAGTACTGCAAAGTCACTGACTACTTCCCCCCCAGCCTTGCACTGGCTTGAGGTAGTTTGTTGTAGGTTCCTGTATGGCTGCCACTCTCAACTGACACTCTGTACAATTCAGGGCCCAAACTGCAGGTGCCCCCTTTAACCTTGAACTCTTCGGGGTTCACTGACTCTTTACTCCCTCCGTAACTTCAGGGTCCTCAACCTAGGTACCCCCTTTTCCTCAGCTAGCTGGCACTGGATCCCAGAACCTCTTCCGGAGTGGTCCCCTCGGACTCTAGGCAGACCCCCAGGGGCAATCCTCAGTACTCATGACCTGTGTAGGCTTTCCTGGGACTGGATCCCTCTCGCCCTCATCAGGCACACCGCATCCACTCAGCTCAACTCAGCACTCTCTGGATTCCCAGGCGACATCCCGAGACATCCACTTCCTCAGACAGGAGGAGAGACAGCCGTTCTCTCCCTCTAGGGACTCTGCTCCTGCCAAAGACACTGTGTCACGCACTTTCCCCAAACTTATATCCACTCCCAGAATCATTTGCGGCATAATCTGCCTCCTGGGGTAGCTACAAGCTTGAATGTGTCCCCCGATTGGGTTTCCTCCACTACCCTATGAGAAGCCTCTCATAGGAGCCAGTGGGGAGACTTCCCCCTCAGCAAACACATCTGGAACCCATGACACCCTAACTAACAGAAATCACGGCCCTGTCCACTGACATCCGATCCGTCAAATCTGGACGGATGGAAACCTTATTTTCCATCCGTCCAGTGGATCGGATCGGATGGGATCGGATGAGAATGGACCGACGGTCCATTCCCATCCGATTCCCCCATAGATATGTATGGGGAACTGACAGCTGTGTCTCCGCACATAGTGCGGAGAACAGCTGTCATCCTCCTGCTCAGTGGGGGATCGGTGGATCGATCCCCTGCTGAGATAAACGGAGTCCGCCCGACGGACGGGCTGTGTGAAAGGGGTCTTAATCTAATAGGTCTATCAGGAATAGGCTGCTTGCGCTAATACAGTGGGACAGTGTGAACAGAGCCTGGTAGTCTTATCAGGGTGTGGTTTCTAGGAACAGTAAAAGCTGTACCACAGCTAAACTATGCAATGGATGAAAAATTGAACCGAGGCAAAAGAAGAGCTTCAGAATTCCTACTGATTTATTTCACCCTGTTTTAGGAAAAATGTTGTCTGAGTCTAGATCCACTTAAAGTAGAAGTATAACCAAAGTTTGTATGGCCATACTTCTCATGTGGGACACAGAAGTGCACTTACTTGCGCTCTCCTGTGACTCAGAATTAGCCAATAGCGATCTAAAGTCCGCTGTCGGCTGCTGTCACAGAGCCGCTCCAGTTTCTGGTTATATCCCAACAATAATGTTAAGATCTACCCAGATACAGTGCTTTGCAAAAGTATTCGGCCCCCTTGAACTTTGCGACCTTTTGCCACATTTCAGGCTTCAAACATAAAGATATAAAACTATATTTTTTTGTGAAAAATGAACAACAAGTCGGACACAATCATGAAGTGGAACAAAATTTATTGGATATTTCAAACTTTTTTAACAAATAAAAAACTGAAAAATTGGGCGTGCAAAATTATTCAGCCCCCTTAAGTTAATACTTTGTAGCGCCAACTTTTGCTGCGATTACAGTTGTAAGTCGCTTGGGGTAGGTCTGTATCAGTTTTGCACATCGGGAGACTGAAATTTTTGCCAATTCCTCCTTGCAAAACAGCTAGAGCTCAGTGAGGTTGGATAGAGAGCGTTTGTGAACAGCAGTTTTCAATTCTTTCCACAGATTCTCGATTGGATTCAGGTCTGGACTTTGACTTGGCCATTCTAACACCTGGATATGTTTATTTGTGAACCATTCCCTTGTAGATTTTGCATTATGTTTTGGATCATTGTCTTGTTGGATGACAAATCTCCGTCCCAGTCTCAGGTCTTTTGCAGATTCCATCAGGTTTTCTTCCAGAATGGTCCTGTATTTGGCTCCATCCATCTTCCCATCAATTTTAACCATCTTCCCTGTCCCTGCTGAAGAAAAGCAGGCCCAAACCATGATGCTGCCACCACCATGTTTGACAGTGGGGATGGTGTGTTCAGGGTGATGAGCTGTGTTGCTTTTACGCCAAATATAACGTTTTGCATTGTTGCCAAAAAGTTCGATTTTGGTTTCATCTGACCAGAGCACCTTCTTCCACATGTTTGGTGTGTCTCCCAGGTGGCTTGTGGCAAACTTTAAATTACACTTTTTATGGATATCTTTAAGAAATGGCTTTCTTCTTGCCACTCTTCCATAAAGCCCAGATTTGTGCAGTATACGACTGATTGTTGTCCTATGGACAGAGTCTCCCACCTCAGCTGTAGATCTCTGCAGTTCATCCAGAGTGATCATGGGCCTCTTGGCTGCATCTCTGATCAGTTTTCTCCTTGTATGAGCTGAAAGTTTAGAGGGATGGCCAGGTCTTCGTAGATTTGCAGTGGTCTGATACTCCTTCCATTTCAATATTATCGCTTGCACAGTGCTCCTTGGGATGTTTAAAGCTTGGGAAATCATTTTGTATCCAAATCCGGCTTTAAACTTCTCCACAACAGTATCTCGGACCTGCCTGGTGTGTTCCTTGTTCTTCATGATGCTCAAGTGAGTGCTGGAAAGGCAGATCACAGAGCGGTGACTGACAGTCACTGCTCTGTGCTCAGAGCAGACCCAAGAACTGAGTGATCAGCAGTCACGGGATCACTCAGTTCTCAGTCTTAGAACCTGCGGGCCACAGCTGCAGCATTGGACCAATGCTGCAGCCTTATAGGCGAGTATGTACCAAGAAAGCAAGGATAACTTGCAACAAATTTGTGACAGTGTTTTATAGTAAGTCTGTTACTTGCTGCACATTTTCATTGGCAAGTAACAGTTGCAGAGCACTTGAAGCTCTAGCTGACACTTTTTTAATTTGTAAAAAATGTGTGTGGCAAGTCTCTAGCAAGTGCAGAGTTGCAGTGGTGAGTCTACAGCAAGAGCCCAGCAAGTAACAGTGACCCCTGTGGTGGGATGACTATTGCACAACATAACTGAACCAGAACTTGCAGCAGACTTGCAGAATGTTTGCAAAGAAGTTGATCTGGAGTCATGCAATGCAGACTTGCTCCAATTGTGCAAAAAAAATTGTGAAGACTGGCAAGTTCAGCAATAGCTTAGCAAGTCTTTTTCAAACTCGCAGCGCAATTGCTTGCTATCTGGGTTCCTTAACCTTAACTTTTATACAGTACTACTGCTAACCATTATGGATGATCAAATTTACTTGGGTTTGGTTTGCAAACTGTTTTGAAAATCTTCCTTGAAGTTCAAATTTCAAGAACTTTGAAGTAAACCTCATTAAAATCTGTGACAGAGGGGATCTTGTTTTTTTTTTTTTTTTTTTTTTTTCAATTTTGGCCATTTGTAGGGCTATTAGGCAAGCTATTGCCAAAAGACATGGGAAGCCAGGCACTGCCATGAGGAACATGTACCAATGACCAAATAAAAAGGAAACAAAAAAGACTACTATGAGTCCACCCTTTTATAGAAAGTTAGTTAGTTAGGAGTTATATTACTCTTGTGACTCTGTTGAGTACTGCATCATAGGAAGATTCTTATTTCTGGTGACAAATCTACAAAGTCTTTGGCCAAAAGTTGGCTATTTTGAAACTCTGTTAATCCTGGGGATTTGCTGCAAACCCATGGTAGCAGCAAAACCCGAACCTCATCCTATTAACCATATAGACATAAGTTTCTAAAGACATAGTATTTTGCCAACAGCTGCACACATTTTGGGATGTATTACTTCGCATGCAGATTAAATAAAATATTTTTGAATACGTACTCTTGGCCAAAAGAAAATAGTGTTTGACTTTAATATCACATATAAACTCTAAATTAATATATTCCTGTTGTTTGTCCAGAGCATCAGCATTTTAGACCGATCAATGGTAGGTCAAACAGAGATCATTAATCACAAAAGCACATGACCCTAGCTATATAATCTAATGTCTCTGTCTGTAAGTGATAATGCTATGTTTCACAAATAGATTTTTTCTTCTCATAATTGATTATATTGAATTGACCCCAGTAAGTAAGTAAATTTATCTTTAATTCGACCCATTCAGCAATAGAGGTTTGCACATAAGCACTCACAGAAGGAATGAATTATCAATCTTTCTCTAAAATGATCTATACTACGGACAAACCCATATTAGGAACATAAATGGCGCGCTATTTATCTATTTTTTTCCCCCATTTTTTTTTATACCATCAATAAAACTAATCTATATAGTCTGACAAATAGAAGGAGGTCTTTTTCCAAGCTATATACATGGTGCACTTTACATAAAAAAAACCAATTGACAAAGCTTGTAGGGAAAGTTCACACAGCTAGTCAGTTATGAAGTGCGTTCAATATACATTACAGTGATAACTGATTAGTTTGCATTTGGCAAGGATAACATGACAATTTTGTGTTTGCTTACTGGGTTTTTTTTTTTTTACTTTCAACAAGACTATGAAGAATTCTTCTTGTTTCCTTCAAATGGATCCTGCATTTCTTTACTGTTAAAGCCTCAGGCGCACTGGACATTAGGACATCTCTCCTAGACGCCTATCCTCCTGGCAACTGTGTTTTGGCAGAATAAACATTTGGCACTTGTAAATGCATGTAACGCATTTAGGTATGTTTAGACGCATCAAGCGCTTGGACGTTAATTTATTTAATTGGCCAGAATAATAATTTATTACAATGGCCATTAAAATTAATTAACTCTCCCTAGTGACCGATACCACATATCAGGGACCGACATCACGACACAGGGGACCTTTGGACCAAGCCTGGAGGAACTGAAGGAGTGACAGAAGTGGATCCAAAAAGTGTTAAAGCTTGTTAGCAACAGAGGTCTGCATGGGATTACCACATTGTCGCTGGAAGTGAGGAGGCAATCATGGCTGTGTTGGTGGAGTGGGACACAGGCTCTGCGGTGTTCCCCTAAAAATGCTGCATTCATGAAGAGAGGAGAAGGTGTGCAGTTACATGGAAATAATACTTACAATGAAGTGCCTAATGTGCAAAGTGGAACCGTCCAAGGCAAATTGCTCGCTCACTTCCATAATGCTGACTTCTGCATGCCTGTGTCCCGGACATTAGCGAGCATGTTTTCTTTTTTTTTTTTTTTTTATTGTTTATTGATTTTTAATACACTGTGTACAAAGCAACCATAAAAAACTCCAAAATACTTCACGGTCTACAATAAAGATCATCCCCTCCTATACCCCTGATCCTCTCAACTCATCCTTCCCTTTACCACTACCCCTTTTTTTCTTTACCGATAACGTGTCGCTTCTCCTACCTATCCTTTTACTCAATCATCCCCCTGATCTACCCATGCTTCTATATATTTGTTAGTCTTTTTAAAGTCCAACCATTTTCTTCATTTGTTTGAGAAACACTCAGCCTGTTCCTCATCTCTACTGCCCAAGTATTCCATGTTATATATATATATATTCGGTTCTGTTGAACCAATCTCTGAGGGTGGGACTTTCTGCATCTAACCATTTCTTCAGAATTGCCCCCTTTGCTGCATTTATCAGGTTTGGGAGGAGCATGTTTTTTTACTGCTTGTGTGATTTATCCCTTTCATGAAATAAGCAGGTCCATGGATCGTCCGTGATACCCACTCCTGTAATTTCCCTGATAAACTGTTGTACCTTCTGCCAGTAGTCACGAATTTTGGGACAATCCCACCATATACGATACATTGTGCCCCGTGAATTAAAACCCCCCAACACAATTCCGATTTCTCTGGATGGAATTTATGTGCTTTGACCGGTGTTATATACAATCGCAATATGCCTTTATAGTTCATTTTTAATGGTGTTCACATCTATCGCAGAACAGTGTACGGCTCTGTGTATAACACTCACTTCGTGCTCATTTAAACGCGATCCTATCTCTTTTTCCCATGTTTCAATAAATTGAGGTTTACCCAGGCCAGCCATCTCTGTTAACATCTTGTATATTTGAGATAAAACATGTTTTATTTTTATTAGTGAATTACAAAGTTTTTCTACTAGATTCAGGTCCTTCTTGGCTCTGAATGGTTGTGGCAGAGATCTCACATAATGTTTTATTTGCAGATATCTGCATTCATTTAACATTAGTTTTCCTCCCCTAGTGTTGAGTTCATGATATGGCCTAATTTTTCCCCCTTGTGTTATGTCTTTTAACTGCGTGCTTTTTACCCAATTCCCAAATTGTATCTCATACCCTGGTGCAAAATATCTTATGCCATTTAATGGTAATAAAGGAGAGTTATATTCCCATTTTGCCTGTCTGTAAATCATATCCCATATGTTAAATACCACTCTCGTCAATTCATGTGTATCTGCGTGTATTTCCCTATACTTTGGTGGAATCCAAATATTCCTAGTTAATTGTGTTCTACTTAGTGTAGTTTCGATCTTTACCCATCTTTTATCTGAATTTGTTTTTGCCCACTCTAACATACCTGAAATTATAACTGCTATCTAATATCTGGTGCCCCTAGTCCACCCTGTGATTTGTCTCTGCTGAGAGCCGTATACTGTATTCTAGGCTTTTTTCCCCCTGCCAGATACATTTTAGAAACATTGTTTTTTTTTTTGTTCTAAAGTACAGTAATCCCCCGCTCCATCGCGGTTCAGTTTTTGCGGTCCCGGTAATTCGCTGTATTTTTTGTAATGTTATTTTACTATATAAATCATTAAAAATGAAATATTTTTGTGTTTTCCATAGCTCTTGCTATGTCTCTTAGTATCTTTTATGTGTTTAAATGAGTTTCTATTGTTTTAAAAGTGTGTTTAAAGACCTTAAAATGCTTCTACACGTACAGTGACAGTAAAATAAACATGCCTACAATGCATTTTAATAGGGTTTTTCTATTTCGCGGAATTTCACTTTTCGCGGCTGGGTCCGGAACGTAACCCCCGCAATGGAGGGGGGTTTACTGTATGCTGATGGAATAGCAATTGGAAGCATTTTAAATCTGTATATAATTTTAGGTAGTATAATTATCTTGATTGTATTCATTCTCCCCAACAGCGAGCATGTTTGTGAGCGTGTCCCCATTGGGTGATAAGCCCCTCCCACACATTGGCTGCCTGTCATTCCCCAGATCTTCCTTTGAAGTCACGCAAATCCGAAAAGGCTGTCTGGAGATTTATTTATTCATATTGTCAGTAGTGAATTATGCAGGAGGTAATGAAGTGGCTGACAAAGCATCTCTCGTATTACTCAAAGTCAAATATTACTAGACGTCAAGAAGCCACTTCCCTGCAAGTATTGTTAATGAGCTAATTTCCTCCCCCTCCCCCAAGGGTGAATAGCAGACACTTTATTTTAAAATGTTAATAAGACTATGTGTGGCTATGTCTATTGGTACCCAAGGAGTCTCAGGTACCTACATCCCGATTAAAATTGTAAAGAAGTATTAGTGTGTGGTCCCTAAGCTGTAGAGTGAAGGGTGTAGCAGTAGTAGACCACAGAAGGACTATTTTTGACTTTTGATGGTACCGTATCATATAATAGAAAAACCATAAGTAAAAAATATCAAAGTTTATTTATTAAATTTTACAAGAAGACAGATTAAAATAGATTTGTTTGACCTGTGTTTCTTTGTGTAGCTTCTGGGCCTTGATTGCCTGATTAATTGTGGATGTTACAGGAATTCTCAACAAAGTAAGAGTTGAACAAGCTCTCTTGGGTATAGATATTGATTGGTACCCACCCCAGTGTAGAACAGTGGTGCAACACATTCTTTACGCAGCGTGATTAACTATAGCCCGGAAATGGAAGAGTAGGAGATCCCCTCTAGAGGGGAGGTAATACAATTGCTGAGGAAATCTTATGAATATGAAAGAATACTAGCATACACCGAAAACCGTTCTCAGCAATTTAAGGCCAGATGGTCAATTTGGAATGAATATATTCAAAGACATGAGAACCTGAGTGTTTCAATACTGAATCTAGATGTGGAAAAATATACTACTTGTTAACTGATTATTGTAGGACGGGGGAAGGATGAGGGTTTAATCCCTCCTGGGGGCACAGTTAGATCTCGTTGGGGTGACCCTGGAGGGATGGGGACTCCCTCCGTTACTAGCGACTTGTTGATCATTTACAGATCAGGTTATACATGTTATTCTTGATGCATTAACTCTTACAGTTTACTGGTGTATGTAATATGCAATACTGATGCAATGTGATTGTTTCCTTTTTTCTTATCCCCATTTTTTTATGTCCTATTTTTTTTATTTTCTTTGTAAGGCTGTTCCTGCCCCGGTGAACTAAACACAGGCATGGGCAACAATGCAAACTGAATACTACCTTTATAAAAAAAAAAAAATGAAGTCCTAGACCTAAACCCCACCTTGTTACTATGCAAAAATAACAAAGGTTGCCCACCCTTCTACAACACTGGAAGGAAGAGTAGGCAGCAGCAAATAGTTGGGGGAAATTAGAGGGGCAAAGGGAATGGCAGACATCAGCAAAAAGAAAAAATGTACAATCCCACAGCCATAGGCTGCTTGTCCTGCCTCAAATCTTTGGATTTTGGGATAAAACAAATTAGGCAGACATTTATGTTACCACTTTATTTACACATTTAAAAACGTTATTCATACTTTTTTTTTTACTCATAAGGCTGTCGCTGCACCAATGAAGCAAACAAGGGATGGCAAAGCGAACAGGGTACTAACTTTACAAAAAAGTCCTAAGCCTAAACCCCACCTTGTTCCTATGCAAACGTAAAAAAAGCTTGCCTGTCTTTTCGCAATGCAAGGGAAAGTGGAGTCTGCGGCAAATGCAGGAGGAAACTATACAGGCAGGGGGGAGGATGGGGAAAAGCAAAGACTCATACAGCCATAGGCTGCCTGCCTTTCCCTAACTCTTTAGTTACAAACTAAAACATAATTTGGAGACAGACTTTGGAGACTTGTAATAAAATCCCTGCCATGGTAAAGTAAACATGGACAGCGTTGCAAACTAAGTACTAATTTTATAAAAACAAGAAGTCATTGGACTAAACCCCACTTTTTTTGCAAGATAAAGCCACCAGCTCAGCCACTGGCCTTGCAGAGGTGATGGTCACCAGGAATTCCACTTTGTAGATGAGAGTAGAGGGTAAGAGTAAGAGGCCAACGGTCTCTCAAATAAGAGAAAAGAGGGTGAAACATGATGTTTAATAGTGACCAGAGCTATTCCACTCAAACCATATGAAATGCCTGATCTAAAGGGTATTGATGTGGCTACCAAAACAAAAGATGTGATTAATATATAAAGGCCAAGCAGATCAAAGCTAATAATTTTTTTCTGATTGCCAAAAGCAGTTATTACTCTGGAACTGGAGAGAGTCCAAAGAAGGACAACTAAACTAATTAGGGGACTAATTATCTGCTGCCATAACACCGGTATTTAGGTTTAGACGGAGGACGTATATATACATTGGGGGGGTTTACCTAAGTGCCTAAAAAATCCAATTTTCTCTTGGGGAAATGTCTGTATTGTAAATTTATCTTTAGGGATGTGGCACCTAGAGTCTATCCACCAGTGTTCAATATAACTTTACGACTAAAGTTCCACTTTAAGCAATCTAGTATGTGCAGGAAAATTACATTTTTTTGTAGAAAAAGAGAGAGAAAAAAAATAAAGTGCCTAAAAAAAATCAATTTTTTTTGTTGGGGAAATGGCTGTATTGTAAATGTATCTTTAGGGATGAGGCACCTATCAGAGTCTATCCACCAGTGTTTAATAGAAAAAGAAAGAGAAAAAATAAATAAATCTGTTTACACTGAACAACCTACTGTTTTGTGAACAGTTTATAAAATAGTTACATAATTTACCATAATGTTCTGTTAAAGGGAACTTAGTACAAAAGGGGAAGGTTTTGTAGCTGCTGACTTAATTTTTTGGGGGGGACACTAGAGCTCCTCATTAAGTCCAACTGACTATTTTAGTTTTCCTATTAGTAATGGCATAAAGAGTTTTAATATAAAAAAAAAAATGTAAAAAGGTCAATTTTAAAAATAGCCTAACCGTTGTATGCCTAACTGTTATTTTACCAATTGAGATAGGCAGTGCAGTAAATGTGAGAGATGTAAAGTGAGGCGATTTAAGTGTACACTATTCCTCATGACATCATCAGCTCACCTCTCCACCTTGACTAATCAAAAGAAACCTTATATTAATTGATAACAATACTAGGCTTCTTATGAATGGCTAAGCAGAGCTCAGCCTGACTATTTTATCCCTGCAGCAGACGGGAAGTCCACATACCGCTGCAGGAAAATAGCACTGCATACTGTATGTAGTTGTTGCTACACAGTTTTCTTTTTACAGCACTGACAGCAGGCACATCTACCATTAAAATGAGCTACGGTAATTTGTTTGGGCCAGCTTTGCTAAAGATATATAAAAAAAAGTGAAAGTAAACATGAAGTTAAACATAAAAATAGCTACAGCAGAAGAGGAGGGTCTTATGTACTTTTGAGGGCAATATTGAAAATGTTACAATTATTTTAAATATCATGCTTAGGGAATACACTGGCAGCACATGGCTGTGAATTTTTAATATTTTTTGTTTGTTTCAATTGGGTTACATACAGCAGCAGCACCTCAATCTGTTTCATTACAGTTTGAAAAAAGGCATTTTTTTCCCCCCAGGTAGCTTGAGCAGTGATATGCACTTAATCATGAAACATTAAACCTGCTTTGACTGGTAAATAGAAATTCAGTAGTTTGGAGAGGCTGTCCTTGCTCTTGTGCTGCAAAACTGTCCCGCTGCTGGCCAATTTCTATTAAGCTCCGGTTAAAAATCAGGAGACCGCAGATAAAACAGCAGTATAAAAATTGAACGGACAGTTT
This sequence comes from Pelophylax lessonae, assembly GCF_965119305.1. NCBI lineage: Eukaryota > Metazoa > Chordata > Amphibia > Anura > Ranidae > Pelophylax > Pelophylax lessonae. The sequence goes on along the minus strand of NC_138772.1, from coordinate 312,822,535 downwards.
TAATAAGGTAGAATTGGCTAAAATGTGCTAGAGAAAAAGACTGCAGACGACTTAAGGGGTATAAAATAAATAGCTATGCCTAAATTTACTAGATTAGCAGAATTCAAGTTTTATTTTTTTAAGTGCAAACACTCTGAATTTGCTATTTAAAAATAGTACGTATATGTACAATGGCAGAAAAATAAATAATCTACCTTAGGGCTCTTTCATACGGAGCGGACCGCATTGCGATCCGCTCCGGCACTTTTTTTTTTCACGAAGCGGATGACACTTGTGTCATCAGCTCCGTATGTCCGCATATCATCCCATCAGTTTGCGGATGATATGCGGACATAATGTATGTCTATGGGCATTGCGGATGTCAGCGGATGACACCGCTGACATCCGATTTTGCATCAGTTCTGTTTTTTAAAACGGAGGAAAAATAGGGTTCTGTTCCGTTCCAAAAAACGGAACAAAACTGAAAGGACGCAAATCGGATGTCAGCAGATGGTCATCCGCTGACATCCGCAATGCCATTGACATATATTATGTCCGTATATCATCCGCAAAAAAATAGGATGATATACGGACATGCGGAAAGCCAGTGTGAAAGGGCCCTTAATTGGTTTCCCTGCTGCTGTGCAGGCATGGCAGCAGGCCCTGGGATTCTCCATGACATGTCTTGTTTTGTCTATGCTTGTCGCTTAGCTTAGAGATCATGGGCTTTTCACACCTCTCCTCTAGTAGAGCACATCACTGCACAGAAAAATGCATAATAATAATAATAATAATAATAATATATATATATATATATATATATATATATAATTATTATTAAGCATTTTTTTAACCGGATACACACACACACACATACATATATATACACACACACACATACATACAATTTCAAGTTGAGACACCTCTGCTGTGTAGATCTCTTTGCACAAAGATTACATCTATTGTGGCACTCCCTTCTTACCACAAAGTATCCATCAAATAATAGAAGATGCAATCCAATTGTTGTTCCAAATATCCTTTACTGCTGATCTTCAAGCATATAAGTAAACTTGCATTTACAAGCACCTGCACAGTTTCGGCCATGCATATGTCCTTCATCAAGCTTCATGTGTAGCACTAATCCTCAGTACAATCTTTTATCTCTATTCCCTCAGTGAGTCCAGCCTCACACTACACAGGTGTATCTCCTTAATTACAATTTCTAATTGAATCCACTTTAACCCATTATTTTCCAACAACCTCAAAACGATTGACAAATTTCCACACCTCCACATAATACCCCCCCATAGCTAACTGCAATCATTTATTACTGTCTTCTATATCAAAACCATATCATTGTTTCATATTATTTTCATTAGGCGTGTAGATTGGGCACCCCCAAGCCAAGAGTACCCAGCCCACGCGTGAATAGCAGACTCATCACAAATTTACCAAATTTACAACTGTTTACCCAATCTGTTCAAGATCTCTCCTTAAAATCCTCATATACCAAAGGAAAATATATACATGCTAAAATATACATGCTACCAAGCAATGTTCAAAAATCATAATTATTATCATCCTATACACAAGAATAAATAGAGATCGTAATCTCTATTTAACCCGTTAGAGTATAAAGAATTTAGCTTTTTAACTTGTTCCGGACTGCCCGCCGCAGATATACTGCGGCAGGCAGCCTCTCCTGCGCGAACTGACGTAGCTCTACGTCTGTCGCGCGCCTGCTCCTCCAAGGTGCAAGCGTTCGCCGCTGGCGACGCGCTCCCGCCCCCACTTGGCAGTGGGGACTCCGATGCATGGGGCTGGCAGCTCCGATTGCCGTCGGCCACCCGCGATTGCTCCCCGCTAAGAGAGAATGACGGTCAGCTGTTGTAAACACAGCTGACTGTTCTCTCTGGAATGATCACAGAGCTCCTGTGATCCTTCTATATAGGAACACAGGTCTCTGTGATCATTTGAAAAGCCCATCCCCCCACAGTTAGAAACACTCCCCTAGGCTTACATTTAACCCCTTGATCACCCACTGGGTTAACCCCTTCCCTGCCAGTGTCATTATTACAGTGACAGTGCATATTTTTAGCACTGATTACTGTAGTAATGTCACCGGTCCCCCCAAAAGTGTCAAAAATGTCAGTTAGGGGTCCGATCCGTCCGCCGCAATGTCACAGTCCCGCTAAAAATTGCTGGTCACCGCCATTACTAGTAAAAAAAATAAATAATAATAATGATATAAATCTTTCCCGTAGTTAGTAGATGCGATAACTTTTGCGCAAACCAATCAAAATACGCTCTTTGCAATTTTTTTTTACCAAAAATATGTAGCAGAAAACAAATTGGCCTAAAATATTTAAAAAAAAATTGATTTTTAAATGTTATTTTTTGGGAATGTTATATAGCAGAATGTGAAATTTTTTTTTTTCAAAATTGTTGCAATTTTTTGTTTATAGCGCAAAGAATAAAAATCGCAGAGGTGATCAAATACCACCAAAAGAAAGCTCTAATTGTGGGGAAAAAAAGGACATACATTTTATTTAGGTGCAGCGTCACATGACCGCGCAATTGTCCGTTAAAATACGCAGTGCCGAATCGCAAAAAATGGCATTGTCCTTAAGGGGGAAATCTTTCCGGTCCAGAACTGGTTAATCCACCAAATATCCCTCTGTCTCAGCCTTAAAATTTGGATGCAAATATGAATAAATATCGTACAGATTTGGAGATGAAATAATGGAATAAGTTTGACCGAGATATTGAAGATTATCAAAGGAATCAAGTTCATAGATGGATTACATACACGTCGTGGGCGGATTACATCAGGCACTATGAGAAGTGAGAAGCAGGGGAGGACCTGGCAAGGGGGTAGGGGGGCAATTGCCCCCTGGGCCGCTCTGATTCCCCGTAAAAAGGCTGGACCACTTCTGCCACAGACATGCCTAAAGGATTCTGGTGAAGAAAAGTAAAAAATCCTTGCCGCTGACCTACTGAGTGCAGGTTGAACACAAGGACAGAGCTCAGGCCTTCCTCCCCCCTGCATGGATGATGTAAACTGTGTCTGAGCAGAGGCCAGTTCCATGCCCCATTGGAGACTCTCCCCCACCCCCCCCCCCCGGCTAGCCCCAACTGAGCTGCCCCATCTCCCCCCAACCGCCCCCTGGCTGGATTCAGCCAGTGAGTAGAGAGTACCTGGAGCAGGGCTTCAGTCTGGAATGGGGGTCAAGGGGAGGACAGGAAGAGGGAGAGTGGGAGGGGGGCTGAGTCGCTGCACCATGGGCCTCTGGTTTGTACTTGCCCCTGGGTTGAAAGTTGCCAGTCTGCCCCTGATGAGAAGAGAGGGTGCATCGGATTCTTCATTAGTGGTCTCTACTGACACGGATTCTGCCCCCACTGTTTTCTTGCATCAAACAGTGGGAAGGCAGGTCTCGCATGCAGACCAGATCATACAACACCAGAGAATGGCTATGTATCTGCCACACCGCAATACACAAAGCAATCAAAACTGATATTGGAGAATCTAGTAGATAAAAATCTCCATGGCAGCACTCTCCCCAGAAGAGGTAAGGGTGCTTAATAAAGGACTAATAAATAAAGGACTAATAAAGGACTAACTTTTTGTCCAAAAAGTTATTTGGATAAGTTTATGCTTGTTCAGGATCTGTACAAACTATTTAGGAAGATTAGATGGAAGGTACATTTTGAACATAAACCAAGTACTTGTATAGAAATTCCTGGGGACACACTTGAATGTAAACATATGGGTTTATTTTAAAAATCTAAAACAGTACCACCCACTACATATGCACCGGTGGAAACCTTTGTAAAGGAGGTGATGAGAGATGTACATGAACTTGTCTCTCATTTGGATTACTGTGATCATATACCTAATAATCTTATGCATGATGAAAAATTGGCATTGAAAAGATTAAGTGAAAACCATGAAATAGTTTTAAAACCAGTGGATAAGGGTGCGGGGCACTGGTATTATTGACAAACAAATGTATGAGGATGAAATGTACAGACAACTTGAAGATCAGGAGGTATATAAGAAATTAACAGGTGACCCCACTTTGAGTATTTGAAAAGAATTAGAGGAAATTTTGAAACATGCGCTCAGAAATGGGACAATTACACAGGATCTTTATGACTATCTATTACCTACACACACTAGGATACCTGTCCTATATACCCTGTTGAAAATCCACAAGGATAAGGATAACCCCCTGGGATGCCCGATTGTGTCGTGTAGTGGTTCTATGTTTGTCCCTACCTCACAATTTCTGGATAAGATTCTGTACAGGGAGAGTCCCATATTAAGGACACTAATGATTTTTTACAGAAGTTGAAATCTTTACCTGAATGGAAGGAGGTGGGCATTCTTGTAACATGGGATGTGAATCGTTTTTTACACATCCATACCGCAGGATGAAGGAATTGCAGCAGCTATTGAATTGATTGAAACAACTGGACTATATTCCACAGCACAAATTAGGTTTTTTGAAAAATTATTTATTTTGAATAATAATTACCATATATGCTCGAGTATAACCCGACTTTTTCAGCACATTTTTTATGCTGAAAAAGCCCCCCTTGGCTTATACTTGAGTCACTTACCTGTTCTCCCTGGGGCTGACCAAACGTCAGCGGCGGTCGGCCCGACATGTCCACAGTGGATGCTCCGCCACTCCACGGCTACGTCGGTTCGCACAGGAGAGGCTGCCTGCCGCAAATAAATAAATAAAAAAGCAGCGCTACAAATTTAAGCGCATATATTCATCAGCACCAGAATAAGTAAATTGCAAAAGTGCTACCAATGTTGGCGTTTGTTTATGCTAACCATCAGCCTGCCGCTCTGATCCTGCTGATATTGGAATGCTTTTTAATTGGAGCTCCAAAACTTTATAAAAAGGCATTTTGTTAAATGGACTTTGTGATAGAAATGTATTATTTTTTTTTTGTCTTGTAACACCATTGACTGCTGAGTGGCGATCATCTCTCCCCAGTGGAAGCTGAGCGCGAGACTCACATTTCATGCACTTTTGGCCATTTTAATCTTTGGCCCAACTGTTCTGCTAAGAGGCTGTTGGTAACTACTACAATCCGGTGGCGGAGTTTAATTTCCTGTTTTGCACAGATGATATTTCCTGGAGGATCTTACACTGTGGATGTCCAGTGGCACAGGGAACATCTCACGAGTAGAAGGAAAAATGGATTCAATAAAGTTTCAGCAAATTTTGGATGGTAACTTGATGCCATCTGTGAAAAAGCTGAAGGTAAAGAGAGGATGGCTTCTACAAATGGATAATGATCCTAAACACACCTCAAAATCCACGGGGGATTACATCAAGAGGCGTAAACTGAAGGTTTTGCCATGACCTTCACAATCTCCTGACCTCAACATAATTGAAAATCTATGGATAGACCTTAAAAGAGCAGCGCGTGACAGACAGCCCAGAAATCTCAAAGAACTGGAAGACTTTTGTAAGGAAGAATGGGCAAAGAAACCTCAAACAAGAATTGAAAGACTCTTGTCTGGCTACAAAAAGCGTTTACAAGCTGTGATACTTGCCAAAGGGGGCAGTACAAGATATTAACTCTGCAGAGGGCCCAAACTTTTGCAGACACCATTTTTTTGTTTTCTGTAATTTTGAAAGTGTCAATGATGGAAATAAAATCTAACTTTTGTTGACATATTATAAGAATGTCTAATCTGTAATTTGATGCCTTTTGGAGATTTTTCCATCTTTCCTTGGCTTCTTTATGCACATTAATACAAATTTTTACCTGGGGTGCCCAAACTTTCGATCACCACTGGAGAACTCCTTTCATCTATGGACTATATGCATTCATTTAATGCTTGTTGCATTGCTGACACATGTATGCACTTTTTTTTGCACCTTTGCACTGTTTGATGTTTCCTTTTTTTTTTTCACTTTATTAGCTGATAAATTTGCCTGTATATTTTTACTTTGATGCTTTATAGCCATTGAATTTTTTTGCACTTTATAAATGTTAATATTAAGGAATTTCTTCACCTTACTGCTTAATGAATTATAATTTGTTGCTTAACATTGGTAGCACTTTTTCAAATTACTTATGCTGGTGCTGTGGTGCTGTGGTACTCATAATTATATGCACTTATAATTTGTAGTGCTGCTTTTCCTTTTTTAAATGAACAGGTATTGCTGGTTGTTCCTTCAGAATAGTGAGTGACAGATCACTCTGGGGTCTGCGTGTCTATCTGAAGCTGCTTTTACACATACACAGCCCTAGCACTTTTATGAATGAAAGATCATTGATTTTGGGCCAGTCACATGTATGACATCAAGTCAGCACAGATGATCACAGCTTCAGGTTGTGCATATGAAAAATACTTTGCAGAAGGACACACAATGACACAGGCTGTCACTCACAAATCCCTCTGATTTCTAAGAGTGTAGTGTTATACAATGGGGGACAAACTTCTAACTATGTTCCTTAGCAACAAAGGGACATATTTGAATGGGTTAAGCTACATGTGCTTTGCACCCTGGGGGAATAAGTTCAGTTTATAAAATTACATAGTTACATAGTAGTTGAGGGTGAATAAAGACAACAGTCCATCCAGTTCAACCTGTGTAGGTGTGAATCATTTCCCATACCCCCAAGGCTCCATTCACACCTGGGCGTTTTTGAGCATTTTTCCGCTCCATAAACGCTAAAAAAAAACGTTCCAAAACGCCCAACAAGTAAAACCCCATTCATTTAAATGGCCCCTGTTCACATCTGAGCGTTTTAATGCCTGAAGCAAAACGCCTGTAGCTGAAAGAAGTACATGAGCTTCTTTTTGGGCTGATTACCAGCGTTTTTGATAGATGTCAATGCCTGCCTCCAAAAACGCCTGAAAAAAACACCTGAAAATCGCGGTAAAATTGCATTAAAAATCGCGGTAAAAACGCTCAAGTGTGAATGCAGCCTGAATGTTTTGATCCTTGAGATGTACGTCCAAGAGTCTTTTAAAAGTATCCATACTCCCCGCAGTTACTACCATTTGTGGCAGAAAATTCCACAGTCTTGTAGCCCTTACAGTAAAGAACCTCCTCCATAGCCTGAGGTTAAATCTCTTCTCCTCTTTCGTATTGTACGGCCCCGTGTCCTCATGCATTCCCTGCAACTGAATAGTTTTTTTTTATGCTCAGATCACCTTTGAGGTATTTGTAAATTGCTATCATGTCCCCTCTTAGGCGTCTCTTCTCCAGGGAGAATAAATCAAGTGCTTCTAAACGCTCTTTGTAATTAAGGTCCTCTAATCCCCTAATAAGTTTTGTTGCCCTTCTCTAGATTCTCTCCAGCTCCAATACATCCCTTCTGAGGACTGGTGACTAGAACTGGACAGAATACTCCAGATGTGGTCGGACCAGTGCTTTATAAAGTGGTAGGATTATAGTTTTATCTCTGGAATACATCCCCTTCCTTATGCATGCCAATATTCTGTCAGCTTTGGCAGCTGCAGCTTGACATTGCATGCTATTGCTAAGTCTATCTTTTACTAAGACCCCCAGATCTTTCTCCATTTTTGATTCCCCCAGAGGTCGCCCCCCCCCCCCCCAGCATGTATTTTTCTTTTATGTTAGCAATGTGTTCTTTGCATTCACAACAAAGTTAGATGTTTGTAGGTGAAAATGATCAAACAATGTGGTGGGAGGACCTTGTCTAAGAAGGAATATTTCTTATTTACCTGATTTGGAAAAAATATAAATTTTTTTTAAGTGTTTACTGTATAGTCTCAATCATAATAAAGAAACTATGTACACAGCAATTACAGTATATAATACTTTTAATTGATTAGAAGGTAGATGGTTCAGAGAAGTGCTGGGTGACCAAGAGGGAACTGGTCTGCCAGTTCCATTGTGAATGTCCTAATGAGACATGTTTGGAGGGTTTTAAGGTCCCTTCTTAAAGCGGAGTTCCGGGCACAAAAACAAACTTTTTTTTTGTGCCCATCTGCTTGGTCTCCCTCACCTGAAAAGGAATTGGATAGTTAGGCATTTTTTTTTTTACTCACCTTGTAATTGGAGATTGAATATACTCACCTATTCTCTACTTCCTCCCTCGGTGCCGCGGCTCAGACGTCACTTCCTGTCTTGCGATGATTCCTGGGAGCTGAACGTCATCGCTCCCAGGAATCAATGCGACGGCACCGGCCCCGCTCGTCACTTCAGGGGCGATGCCGCATTCCCTGCTAAACAGCTTCTGGGCATGCCCAGAAGCTGTGGAGGAATGCTGCGCTGCACCGGAAGTGACGAGAGGGGCCGGTGCAGGCGCATTCTGGGACAAGAAGACGCGGAAGAGGACACCGAAGAGGATCGCGCTGGCTTCAGCTGCCCACAACAGAGATGGCAACGCTGTGGAAGAAATTTTATAAGTGAGTATTTCTTCTAAAAGGTAAGTGCGAACCGGGACAGATCAGAGGCTAGCCATTGTGGAATGTACTAGCCCTGACTGTCCTGGGGGTATGTTTGTTGAAAAATGGTTTCTGTGCCCGCAACTCCGCTTTAAAGGGGAGATGTGAGAACGTTTCTGCCTTCCTCTGGCCACCATGGATTTGTCTATATGCATGCACTATTTATTCTCTTTGCCTGTAGTGTGCACATTCTGTAGTGCTAGGCTTGATTAAGGGTTTTTCCCTTCCGTTGGTGATTATCTGTTTTAAAGTATAGTTTAGTTCGTTAGTGTGCACTAATATTCTGAGATCCTTCATTGCTGACTTGTCTAATTATAGTTTTTCAGAAATCTCCACCTGCTTGACCTTGCTTTAACCACAATTCTGTATTTGTCTAATGATTTGGTTTCAATGACTGGCTAACTGGCCCCTTAGACTTAACCTCGTATATGTCTTATTTCTCTGCTACTGTATTAGCCCAGGTGATGATAAACCTGGCTTGCCTTTAATATTCCACTGGAGCCCTTTATTGCCACACTTTGTTGTGACTTTACCTAGCTGCTCTTTGGAAATGACTTCACTCAATAATCCAGCACTTAAGAATCAGAGGGTTATCAAATATTCATAGTGGCTAGCTCTTACAACACTACTGCGAATGATATTTGCTTATGTGACTATCTATTTATTGATCTATCTACCTATCTGATTCACTTATATGTATACTGAATAATTTCTTTAATACACTTTATGAATGTAACACAAGTGACATAAGGACAAAACGTATTTTGCCCATTTTTCTTTATATCATTATATAGCTCACACTGACTCAATGAAAACTCCATACACAGACTGCTGTTAAATTATTAGCTTTATTTGTTAGGTGAACAAAGGATTTTCTGTTACAATCACTTTTATTATATTTAAGCTGCTAGCCTTACAGAACAGTCAGTCACTGCTGAATAATACTGTGCTAAGTTACCAGTACAGCACCTTACCTTAAAATGAAGGTCTGATTTCAGTAAGCCACATTGTTATTTCTCAGGGTTACATTATGTGCAACATCATTTCTCTTTCCACTGCTTTTCTTGATAAACCCAATAATCACTTTAGTCATGGGTGACTTTTGCTATATTTACCACTTTGAAGCATTCTAAATGTTAGATTAAAAAATAACAAGATCCAGAATGTGAACTTATGTGACCCATGCCTGTGGGAACTCTAATATACAGAAATCTGAGGCTTATCTGCAAAACCTGTATGAAATGAAGAATTGAGGTTTTGTCCATAGCAGCAATCAGAATCCATTTGTCATTTTGTTTTATGCAAAAAGCAAATGCAGCATCTGACTAATTATTATGGGCAATACCTCTTCTAACATATGGCTGAAAGTTGCCATGGTTGAGACAGGCCCCAATCACATTTATTTGCATCAGACACAGCAAGGCTATGCTAAAGAAACATCTCTACTATATGTAGCATGAGCTAATGACAGCTACTTTCTAAGCAGTTTATAAGCAAAAACATTAGATCACGGTGCATTTTCCCTCTCCAGGGATCCTGTTTTCTGGGAAAATGTTCTTGGTGACACTACACAATGTTCCATATTTCCAGTGCCACCATGCAGTGCCTGTGAAGTGTATCTCACAGTTTCCCAGATGGCTTTCATTATTTTGTTGACAGGCCGCCAGCCAAACACTTTCTAGCCCAAAGAAACATCTCCAGAGGAGAAAACATCTGGATGAGACCTCTTAGCATGAAACGGTGGGATTTATCTGCTAAACTTAGGCTCTTCTGCAGTAGCAAATAAACATAAACTTAAAAAAAAACATATACTATGTATTGTCGGCAATGAATGTAGAAGAAAAGAAAACTCCCAATGGAAAAGTATGTTCGGAAAGCTTTGCTACATTTTATTCTGTAGGACTTTACAGAGGATGTTCTTTGCATGAATACTAATGATCAGTCTTATTATTTTAGCAAACGAAAAGCATATTAAACACATTTGTGATGTCTGTGCAAATCTATTATCTTAATTAAAACATGTTAATTGGTGGATGACATGTATTACAGTAAAATGTTTTATTAATAGAAGGCTTATGAACTAGGTTTAATAATACATACGATATAGAATATACATTTTTTGTTAAATTCAATTGTCATAATTGTACATGATGGCCTACTTACAGTAACTTCCTGAAAATAATACTAGTCTGTCGTTAACATACTTTTTTTTTATATTTAAATGGAAAAGAGTACAAGAGCTGGAGGTCATAAATGTCAGGAGCATTTTATAATGTAGAGCTAGAAACATCATCATTTAGGAAAATACAGGAAGGGAATGAGGGAGAATTTCAATAAAACATATTGCTTTTACCCTGAGCCCTCATGGGAGCTATGGTAGTAGTATTTTATAGGCAAAGCATTTTTCATGCTTTTATGAACTTTTATGTATGGACTTTAAAAACAATTGTCCTGGGACTTTAAATGAGGCACAGCACATACGACCAATGAATAACTAGTTTCCAACATTGTTGTTTAATACATAAATAAATATTGCATACAAAAAGAGGGTAAACTGGTAACAAGCTGATTTGTAATAAATCCATATTATTGCATTTCATACATAATTGAATACTGTGTTGACCATATACAATCCAACTGGCAATGTATAATTAAAACAAAAATTTCACCCACAAACTCAACGCGTTTCGTGACTCTTTGTTCACTCTTCAGGAGTAGATGCATGTATAGTATAAATCAGCTAAGAATATATATGACAATTTTTCCAAATGTTGATTGCCAGGGGAGTCTCACCCAGGAGCTGTGAAAGTATGACTCAGTGAGACCTCAAGGGGACAAACAGGAAGCAGATTCAAGGTGGGTGGGCAAAATATGATGGCACCCAAAGTAGTTACATGAATCATGAGCTAGGAGCCAAAATGTTGTTCTCAGGACTTGCCCAAGACATTGTGCTGCCTGGGTCAAAGAATGAAATGCTGCCCCCCTCCCGACCCTCCCAAACCCAAAAAAAACAAAAAAACATGCCCAACAAAAGGCCCCCACGTCCATTATTTTATATAAAATTTAGAAAATATTATATATACTATCTTCTTCCATAACTCACCGCAGGTCCACCAAACACCCACTGTCTGTCCTCAGTCTTTCTGTCACTCCTGCGTCTGCCACGCCTACTAGAAGATCTAGCCTGCCCTGTGTAAGATGGAGTACACTGATGTCTGACGTCATTGCGCACACCACAATCATGTGAGGGACGATTCCCGGAGGAGACACTCCGCCTCCTCATACTCATCAGTTTTCACTACAGGTGCCAGTATGAGATGGGGAAATGCCGCCCCTAAACACGCCGCAAACTGATGACCCAGCGGAACCTATGATAGGGCCAGCCCTGGTTGTTCTTCAGTATCCTCATGGGTGCACAAGGGCCATATTCTTTTATGTTTATGTATTGACCAAGAATTTAAGCATATCTACAACTGAAAACTTGTTTTCATGTTGGATTTATTGGGGATATTTCCCTTTACTTATCTTCCTATAAACACGTTAGCAAGTGGGGGAAAATGTCTTCACATAAGGTGCATCCCATCTTAAACTCACCACACAGATTACAAACTGATTGTGCAATCTCATTTAAAACTCCCAGCCACTATGTAGTACAAGATCATGTCTGATTGGATACAAATTTGGTAGTTCATTTCAATAGGTCCTTCTAGTATAGAGGTCTTATAAATCTTTAGGGGATTGTACAGAAATACAGTTAGATTGTTATGTGCATGGTGATCTTTGGGCAATTGTCACTGGAAGATTCCCTTCTATTCTCAAAATATTGTATTTCATGTTTAGTCCTGGAGACAATGGTCATAGCTCCCAACTGTCCCTGATTTTGAGGGACTGTCCCTGATTTGGAACAATGTCCCTCTGTCCTCCTCATTTGTCCCTCGTTTTGGTCTGATCTATATAGCTGTATATAAAATAGTACACTATTTTTCTTTCAAAAAGTGTTTCCCAGTGCTAAACCTTTCATCCAATTTCTAAATGGCTGCATTTGTAAATTTCAAAAGCCAATATAAAGGAATAGTAGTGGTAAATAAAATATCACTTGACAGTTTAACAAATCCTTTTTTGTAGAAATCTCCTTTAAGGGGGTGTGTCCTATGCCCATATACTTTTGCTAGTAGGTCTCCTTCATTCCCATCTCAAAAGTTGGGAGGGATGCAATGGTCCCCAGGACAAATAGAGGGTGACTATCCCAAGCATGGACATAAAGCCCTGACACTTTACTTATTAACAATCTAAATAAAGCCTTAGTCACTCAGACATATATATAGGCATAAAATATGTCTAGTGCAGAAAGCACGTTGTTTACACTAAGGTCTCTTTCACAGGCAGAGTGGCAGCATAAAGAGGAAGCTAATACACAGTTTTGGTGCCCTCTTCTATGCAGGGCCTAATCAGAGTACCCAAAGATTGGCAGGAACCACCACAGAGAGTTATTTGAATTATGTGTATATTGTAGAAACAAAATAGGCACAACCAAGGCAGGTATAAAAAGGTATAAAAATGGTACTACATATATTGTAGACCAGTCTATTTTAAACAGAGTGCCGTGGCACCCTGTGGTGCCTTTTGGATTCTTCAGGGGTGCCTTGGAAAAATTGCTCAATTGCCCAAAAACTGTCATTAAACTGCCAGCAGGTGGATCAAGCCTGCCTTTTTTTGGTTACACAAAAAGCAATGAGAGCTTATGGTGCACCATTACAACTTTGGGCATTGTGTGGGCCAGCTGCCAGCTTCCTAACGACTGATTACATCATAAGTTGATAGGGAGGATGACACCTGGCACCTACAGATGTTCTTGTTTGCCCCTCACCCCTTACACTTTAGAATGGGGTGCCTCGGGACTGTGCATCATTTTAAAGGTTGAGAAACACTGTTGAAGACCATATAGCTCTTCAGGCAGACTAAGTAATGTTTATCAAAAAGGCAGTTTTCCAGTAGTGTTATGATACACAATAACAGATCATAAAATTCCAGAGGAGCACTTTCCTTAGAGGGGTTGTAGTTTTATTGCATCACACTATGATCCCTCTAAGTTCCTGCCCATATCCAGCTACTGATTGGAGACTGTTCCAGGAAGCTGACAAAGGAGACCCCCAGGCCAATTCTGATATTTCTCTCAAACATGTAAAAATCTGAGTTTTTTTACTAGAAAATTCCTTCAAACCCCCAATGCCCTAGATAATAAAAATGTTGGCAATTTTTTTTTATGTCACGTGGTATTTGCACAGCGGTTTTTCAAATGCAATTTTTTGGGAAAAAATACACTATAATGAATTAAAGTGAACACAAACACAATATAATACAAAATTTTTCCAAAAAATATAAAAGATGATGTTACACCGAGTAAATAGTTACCAAACATGTCATGCTTTAAAATTGCGCACACCTGTGGAATGGCGAAAAACGACAGTACATTATCCATAGGCGACATTTAATAAGCCTGTACAATTACCATTTTAGAGTTGCACAGCAGGTCATATGACAGCCCCTTGTTACCAGGTGCTCAGTGTGTTGGAGCGGAGAGCCTAAAATGACAGGAGACCGGATGCTCTGGAGCAGGGCACACAGCACTGGAGAGGGCAGGGTGGGGGGCGGAGCAGTGGAGGGAGTGGTGATTGGAGGATCGGCAGAGTGACTGAGATGCACATGGTTGCTCCCTGGATGCTGCTGACCATGTTGTTCCTGCTGCTGAGGCTTGTCCTTTATCTCCACACACTGGACATGGATTTCTGATGACAGACAGGTAGGAGCTCTGATAGGGCAAACTTTATTACCATTCTCCTCCACAAAGAGTACACTGCCAGCAGCTTTCTATGTGCATGGGGATGCCCTCCTCATGGTGATCCCCCACTTCAATCTACAAGACATCCAATCGGATCAGCATCACATGGACATGGGAACACTTCTTCTGGAGTGCATGGTCAGGGATCACACAGCATAACCCGTAATCACTTCATGACTGAACAATCTTAGCAGGTCCACCATTTATTACCTGTCACATTGTAACAGCAAGCATCCCTACTTAGGTTCCTGCAGCCGCAACCATCCACACAGAAAAATGGGCTGCCATTTAGGAGATGCGAATACTTAATCCTAATGATAACCACATGCAGTTGAAATTGCAGCAGACGATTCCTGCACTGGGAACCACACTGCTATTGTGGTTCAAAAATGGAGCAGGGACCCTTTTCCTGCATTTTCAGGAAGCATGGAAGCCCATTCAAATGAATGGGTTGCCGTGCCCACGGAAATGTGACTCTTGGAGCTGCCACAGTGTGAACCTAGTCTAAAGTGACCTAGTCATACAAAAAGCATGGGGGCTGCCATTGATAACCTCTATTAAAAGGGGAGGTATAGCCATGGAAGTATGGCCCTGCTTCTCCTGTGGATCACAAGAGTGCAGTTCGTTCTGTACTCTGTGACATGTTTTCAGCTGTCAGTGGACTAAAGTTTGCTGTCGGCTGACATCACTCAGCTGGTCCAGGCTCGGGCAAGATTGCAACAACAAAGTCAGGATCTGCCCACATGCCTGGATTTAATTACCACTAATGTTGGAAATAGATGGAGAGGCGTGGCAAGAAAGGGGAGTTGTGAAAAATGTGACTCAGTCATGTGACTTTACTACCCTGAGAACGTAAATAAAAACAAGGTCTAAAAGAAAGCATGTCACTTACTGTATATAAACCTGATAAGCTAGGTGTTGCCTGTCATATGGAAACAATCCATTAGCAGTGTAGCCACCAGATCACTCCCCTTCATGACATTGTCAAAAAACGGCGGAGCACAGGTGACCTTAAAATGACGCCCCCCCGAAAAAAGTTCTGCGGATGCCCATGACTGTGGCCTCGCTGTCTCGTGCCCAATCAGGAAAGTATTCAGAAGAGATGTGACTCTATGCTTTCCCTTTCTAATCAGGAGCCTTTTCCCTATTGCTAGTACCGTCCCCAACAGATGGGGTACCTTTCCCTATACTACCCACTCACAAACAGCACGCCAGACCCAGGGGTCAGGGTCTTAAATAGACTCTGCCACACACACACACCTAAGATGGCTGCCAAAGTCACATGGGTGACCAGTCCCTAATCGAAGCACTGCTCCAGTGACTCAGGAAACCATAGATTTCTCCTGATTTCCTCTCCCTTTGCATTGCCGCTGTGGTTGAGCACCACATGCAGTGGAGACAGGAGACTTATTGCACTGCACTGGCACTTATTTATTTTGCTATCTTTTTTTTCTCTGCACGTATTTCGCTTGCACTTATGTTTGTGTTCCCTTTTCACTCAGAATGGAGGGTGTGGGTCCTTGGGTCTATCCTGAAGTCTAGGGGGAGGCTGTGTGGCCATTAGGCCCCTATCACATGGATGCCTCCATGAAGCGGGATCTGTTTGCTCAGTGGGGATACTTTCCACTGTTTCCCGTTTAAGCAGGCGGATGACAGGTCCATGTTTGCTCCCCTATGCAGAGGGGACACGGACACAGCTCGCTCTTGTCTATGGGGCAATTGGATGGAAACAGACCACCTGTCCGTTTCCATCTGACTGTCATCCAATCTGAGAAACAGATGGGAAATAGGTCCCCCATCCGTCTGTTTTTGGCGGACAGGATGGGCCGTAGGGGGATGTCAGCATACATGTCTCCATAAAAAAGACTGGAGGGTCTGATCAGGTCCACCTGAAAAACTGATAGGCGGACCTGATCGGGTTGCCAGTTTAAAAGGGTCCTTAGGTTACTTTCTTCCCTGCCTTAGGGGTGAGGGGTCACTCTTCGGAAGAGCCCCTCACCTAGAACTTATTGGTCAGCTGCTGCCGACCATGAGGGGCCCACCTGTCCTTTTGCTTAGGTGGACTTGCGTGTGCCTTAAGGCCCGTACACACAATAAGAAAATCTGTAGGGAAAATTCGTCCGACGACCGATCTGTCGATTTTCGGATTGTTAGTATGGTGCTTTCGACAGCCGACTCCGACTTTTTCGGCTGACAAAATCCTGATGTGCAGGCTATAAAATTTTTGTCGTCCGTCAAAAAAACGTCCGATTTTCGTCTCATTAGTACAGATTTTGACGTAAAAAAAATTTTAAGAGCAAGACTAGGCATACTCAGAGACGAAAGAACACATACAAAGCAATCCAACACATGACATCACTTCTGAAGTAGAATTCTGTCATACGGGGAAAATTCGTATGAAAATAACCTCTTCACTTTCCACGTCAGACTAGCATGCCACAAAAAACGGATGACAGATCGTTCGATAATCTGATCGTGTGTACGGGGCTTTTCCCTCATCACAAGCCTTGCATCCCACAGGGCCAGATCCTACTTTTTTTTTGGGGAGGTAGACTAGAGACACTCCTGATTTGTTTTGTGTATTCACATGCACTTTTTTGGTTTACTTAGTGGTGTTCCGTTTTTTCCGTACGCACCATGGGTGTAAAAAAAAAAAAAAGCGTTCTCATGTCTGAAGGATTTTATGACTAATTTTTGTTTATTGAATATTTTACTGTTGCTCTTTTTTGTAACATGTCAGGAATGTACTCCTGTGGAGCTGATGTTGCTGGAGGGTGTACTATAATGACCAGATGTAGCTAATAAAGTGGCCTCTGAGTAGCTAGTTACTGTAGATGCAATATATCTTTCCAGGTTCCTCATTGCTGAGCACATTTTAACCAGTACATGTTAACAAGGTTACATATGCATGCCATTGTGCATTTCTACAAGAATTCTTATTTTTCTTCTGGCTGTGTTTTGGGTGTGGTTGATGAATTCATTCAGATTCCACCCACTTGTAGAAAAAAAAAAAAGTCTTGCTATGTAAACTAGGTCATCGCATAGAGAGGATCGCTTGTCGGAAAGGTAACCTCCATCTACTTGTGTGTGCTGTCTGTGCCTGGAGCTGGCAGAAGTTCAGAAGAAGGGGGAAAAAAAAATCAAGCAACACCCCTTCCTCTCCCTAATGTGGATGGTGAGAAGAAGGGATCAGCCCAGACACAAACAATCGGCTGCGAGCTGTCAGTGCGAGGAGTCCTGTCCAGCGGCGGGGAGCAGCAGGAGCACCCCCTCGTGATCAGGTGAGTGCCTTCTACTCCACATGTCAACCAGACGTCTAATGACCTGCCATGGCACGATCGCCTCCCACATCGTGCCCAGGGAAGACCATAGGAAGCAGCAGATCTCTGATTTGCATGTCACTCGTTACCTTTTTATTTTTTTTTTTCTGGCTGCCAACAGGACCCTGTCTTAGGATTTGCTGCTGATTGTCTAACCGGCACTAATGGATATTTCCCTGCAGAGACTTGTAAGTCATTGCCATCCAGCAGCTGGCACCTTGTCACCTTGCAGGGACTGGCAGCCAGTTGCTTTATATAGACGAGGACTTGCACCTCTGCTCTTTGCAGTAAAAAGAAAAGCAGATGTGATGTGTGCTGTTGTGTTTTCTTCTCCTCCCTGTATACAAATGATCACACTGTTACCCATCCAGGAGTTTGATCATCATATATAACAAAAGTGGAGGAGATTTGTTCTAATCATCCTGATAGCCCCCCCTGCATTGTCACTACTAGGTTATCCTGGGCTCCTCTATTACATGTTGTTCAGATTGCCTGTCCCCTGGGTTATCTGCTGCTATAGAATGCTACCTCTGCAGCAGAATCCTGAATGGGCTCCCTATGTCCTGCTACCTCTCTGTGTTTGTCTGTATTCCACTCCAGGAAATCCGTCTCCCATCAGAACACAATCCTGTGTTTTTTAAGTCACAGTCAGGTTGCTAATGTTTGCTAATGGGCAGAGCTGGACATGGCATTTTTTTTTTTTTAAAGGGGGCTGGGTTGTATAGGAAGAGTCCTTCACTTTGTGAAAGAGGGTGACTAGTAGGGAGGATGTTATGATTGGGTTTGCTGTCTGATTTCTCTTTTGCAAGCAGAACAAAGCCCTGTTATTGCTTCCTGCTTGTCGCCTCCTGCCTGCACAAGCCCTGAACACTAGCAGCTGATATCATCATGCAGGAGCTGGAGAGCATGAACGCAAGCAGGTACTGTCCACTGGAAATCACCATGCCTAGGCAGACAGACCCTTTATGGAATGTCCTTCTAGATAAGCATCTTGCATGCCTACATTGCTGCTGCATCATCTCCAAGATGGGATCATTTGGTGGGTTTGTTAGAAACAAAGGAACCTCCAGTGGTGGGTAAGGCTCCAGAGCCTTGTGTGTGTGTTCCTTATGAGGCTGGATGTTTTACTTAAAACATGGGAGAGAGAGCGAGAGAGAGGGAGTCTATGCATGATCTCATAGTGTAAGAATGTGGGATTTGGCTGGGGAAATTGGAAATAAGCAATCTGGTGCTGTACACATCTGGAATACATCACCGTGCCTGTGCAACGGATGAGATTATCTGTGCATTTGCTGCATACCGAAGGGTGTATGAATAGCGCAGAAATTGCGTTAATGTGCTTTCTATTGTGTTCCCTTAAGTTGGATCGGCTGGGCAAACCCATACATGGTAAGCCAGGTTTTGAAATGGGCACATCTGATTCAATCTACAGCTGGCACAAGCCTCTTGGCCAAGGCAGACACCTTGGTATAGAGTGCTAATTTGTTCACCATGGCAGATACTCCTGTAGACTGTGCTAAAACTGCAGTCTAGCCTTTGTGGAGATAGGAAAAAAAAACAAAACGGAAAAAAAAACAAAAAACAAAAAACAAAAACATAAACAAACAAAAAGAATGCTTGTTCTAACAAATGCATTGAGTCGCAGGTCACGCCGTGTCAAGTGTTTTATAAACAAATAAACAGCTTGTGATACTTCGGAAAATCGGAGTACGGTGTCGTGCCACGGAGAATCGCTATCAACCCAAAATGAACTATTGTTCTCTTGGATTGAACTTCTTTTGTGTCGCCGTCGAAGCAGCGAACGTCAAATATGTATTTGCGGCGGATCGTTAGCTACAGTCGACGTACAGGTCTGCTTAATTGACAAGAGGGATTATTTATTTGCTGCTGGCTTGTGAAATGGGATGTAGAAATGTGCAATTAATTTTGCTAAGTCAGCTGCAGAGACGCTCTTAAGAGAATATAAGCAGCCAGTTCTGATCTTAGGCCAGTCCAAAAAAATACAAAGGAGCAAGGCGAAGCTGGATTATTTATTAGCTTTTACATTATGTATGCATCTGAGCAGTTACAGGTCCCCTTGTTTAGGAAGGCTGTCGTGCAGTTCTTGAAAAGCTGCTAGGGTGTGTAGTGTAAGGATAAGATCTGATTATGTCACATACAAAAAGGAGAAGGAAGTTTGTACTAAGATAAAGATGAAGGCTGTCATTGCTGATGTTCTGAAAATGCAGTTGCCTGGCTGTTCTGGCTTCAGTCCTCTCTAACTCACTGGGGAAGTGAGGTCAGAACTCCTGATCTGTATACTTGTTCAGGATCAGTGACAGTTTTGAAATCATTGGCGTAACGGCCAGATAACAAGTGGGTTTTTTTTTTCTTCTAATAGGTCAGCAATGGCATGCCACATATTATCATAGTACAAATTTTCAATTAATCCCAATGACTCAGTTATTGTTCTTCAATTGCTGATTTTGCTTTAATCTCCCATGCATTGTATGCTAAGGCATAGTATAAGCGCCTAAGCCTAAGGCACTCTAATATGCAAACACTGGGATGGATACAGGGTCCATGCACACTAGGAGCAGGAAAAAACCCAGAAAGCTCTGGTAGAAAAAAAAAAACTGTATATAAAAAAAAAAATGCTTTTAGTGGCTCGCATTGCACAAGAGTTTGAGAGTTTATGGGCATTTGCTTTTATGTGTGTTTCTCCCCCCCCCCCCCCCCCCCCCCAAAAAAAAAAAAAATATTCTCCACTGCCCAAATTTCAATGTACACTGTAAAATACCAGACACTTCTATACGCCATGTTTAGGTGTGTATGTATGTATGTGTGTGTATATATATATATATATATATATATATATATATATATATATATATATATATATATATATATGTATGTGTATATGTATGCGTTTTTTTTTTCCTGCCTAAAAACGCATGTGGTTTTTTTTTTTTTTTTTTTTTTTCTGCCTCTAAACTTTTCTCTTGAGATATGCCTCTAGTCTAAACGCCCGAATGTGTATGGACTCATAGGATAACACTGAGCTGCTTCTACAGGCAGGAGAAAAAAAGGCAACATTTCTGTAGAAGCAGCATTTTTTTTAAGCCCAGTGTGCATGGATCCTCACTAAAGGCAAATAGACTGTGCAGTTGCACTCCCTTTCCCCAGAGCTTAGTGAATGTAGTGAAGCTCTGCTGAGTTCCATCAACCAATCATGTGCAAGAAAAATAGCTGTTTGTTTTATTCCATTTTATTTACCTTGGGTCTGATTTCCATGTTCTTCACAAAGTGTAAGTAACACTCTGAGATTCCAGAGTTCTCGTATATACGAGGAAAAAGAGGGCTTGGCTATACCAATTTGTTTGGGACTTTTAAGGTACCAATAAAGAAAATTTGGATAAAGACAAAAGACATATAAAAAAAAATATATAAAAAATTATAAATTTTATTCACAACTTTAAAAGATTCATCTCATTAGACGTTTTTTAGGATGAATGTTGGCAGACAAAGAGACATACAAAAAACATAAAAAGAAAAACCATATATCTATAAACAGTGGAATATATCACATAGTTGAATATTGTCTTTTTCCTCGTATATACGAGAACTCTGGAATCTCAGAGTGTTACTTATATCTAAGTACAGGGATGTTGGTACCGGATATTCTAAATATATCTAAAATCAATTTATGTTTGACACACCTTAAACTTTTTGATTCTTCACAAAGTGACATTTCACCACATTCACTAAGCTCTGGGGCAAATTAGTTCATCTGCACTTGCAAAGTGCACAGCTTATTTGCCTTTAGTAAATCTACCCCACTGACGTCAAGCTGGTGCTTGCCCCGTAATCACCTGTGCATTCTAAATAGTTTAGCAGTGTGATGGGTGTCCTCCTTGACCAGTCCAGGATTCGAGGCAGGATAGGATAGGGCCAACCACTTATTTCCTAGTTGATGTTGGCTTTGAATGTTAGATCGTCATTGGTGGCTTCAAGGGTACTGAAGAAGAACCTGAGACTTTGTGCAGGCACATTCCCATTATAGCTTCCTTCTGGCAGATAAAAGGTTTATCCTACTAAGTGTGGTTTTAAACCCAACACCAGGAATTAGAAAACAAACCCCTTGTTTTGGTTAGAGGTGCCAGAATACAAAAATGGGTCCCTCTAGCGGTGCTATTGTTCCCCTACAGCCTACACTCCAAGATACTACTACAGGCAACGGTTGCATGCTCACTGCCCGCCACACTGAGGGACTGATTGGAACTTCAGGGAGAAGAGGGCAGTGCCGCAGCCTTCAGGAGTTGTGGATAGGGTATCCTGCCTAATTCTGCATGTCTTAGACCTACCAAGCATTTAACCTTTGCAGTGCATGGGCTCCCCAACTCAAGGATAGATTCTGCTAATACCTGGAGTTGGACTTTAAATATTCATGAGATGCTCATGGGGCTGCCATTAAAAATGATAGTTGCTTGACCGGTGTGCTCACCCAATACCTTCCATGTTTTGAGACCCTGACCAGCAACTAGTTTGGAGGTCAGGAGAGTCTGAGAGATGTTTGCAGTATATTTTTTACATTCCATTCCAGTGTTGGTGACTCAGCAAGAGGATCAGCATGACAGCCAGGAAACCATCAATTTCAGATGGAAAGGCCATGAATGTCAGTGTCCAAGTCATGTGGGTTTCCTTTCACGAATGCGAGTGGAATAATCTGTAATTAAATTTAGTAACTAGATTTCCCAAGGATCTTGTGTAGAGATCCCCCAAAAGCATTCAGTGGTGGTGAATCCTGAGGGCATAGGAGGATGTTTTTCTAAATGTATATTCCCATACCTACCGTATACAATGTGCAGTTCCATGGCTTGTACACCATCAAAATAACTTTACAGCTGGCTAGGTATGTGATATACTTTACATATTGGCTTTTCTCTCAAAGTACAAGATTGGGATGAATTACTAAATGTCATCATTGATTACCGGAACATGCCTCCATAATGTCAGTGACACACTACATCGGGTGCTTGAGGAAAGTGAGTACGTAGAGCTGGAGTCCTCTGTGGTTTTATTTATTTGATTTTGTTATTTAATTTTTTCAATTTAATATTACCATACTCTCTAAATATTGATTAGGCAGCTTCCACACACCAAAGGGCTTTCAAGTGAGATACAATTGTGTTAGAGATAAGTAAAATTTAGAATTCTAGTGGCACACCATGATATACAAGTCCAAATCTAAGTTTATTTCAATAATAGATTGTATGCAAAGCCAATGCATTTTGGGGCCTGTAGCTAGACCCCCCTTCATCAGGGCTAAAAGAATGCAACAAAAATATGCAGTGTATGCGGGCTCTGGTATATAGTTGGGTTCTGTTGAGAATGAACACAGCAACCGTCAGCAGCTGGTTCATGCAGCCTTGAACCAGTAAATCGGGTGGCACGCTCCATGAGACGTAGGGCGTGCCTGAAAAGGTTAATGCATGGCATGCGTAGTTTGTTGAGACTGTCAGCTGTTTTGTGTAAACATTAAGCTTTGTACTTGGAAATCGTTTCTACAGAAAACTGTCGGTACATTTTGTGCTGTCTGAGCATTGCTTTAGGTGATGGGAACTTTAACAGATTTTTTTTTTTTTTTTTTCCTAACATTTTGATAAACCCTCAAGTATCAGTTATGCTTGGCCAGAGAAGAAGGGGTTAGACCAACCAAAGCTTGTCCTGAAAATGTTACTGCAATAAAAAAAAGTATCAGACAGCACAAAACTGTGTTCTGCTTGAGCACAATGCTATATTAAGAATGCATGAAGTTCCATTGACTGCAAGCCGCAGAGCAACTTACTGACATCTACAACTGCTGTTTCTGTTGGTGGATGTTTTAAGTTTCAGTTCACAGGGGAGTCATTCTGTAAAGATTGACATCTCTAGCCCCAGACACCAATCTAACAATACCTTAGGTCAGATGATGCCTTTGCAGAGCCTAATAAAACGATGGCTGTGCAGAGCTTAAAAGAGAAGTATGGCGTTATGCTTTTTTTTTTCTTTTAAGAATCCTACTTACCTAAGTGGATGCAGCATCAGTCCCCTGGCGCCTCTAGGACTGGGAACCAGGCGATCGAACACTGCCAATCGCTCAGAACTCCCCGAGCTCTCTGCTCTGCCCCCCCCCCCTGCTTACTGGAGGGTGGGCTGTGGAGGGGGCGGGATTGGCCAGCTCAGGCTCTCAGTGGCTTGCTGAGAGGCTGAGCTGGTTGCTGGTCCAGGGTTCTGGGTGGAATCTAACCATATGGTCGCGATCTTGCCTGAGCCTGGACCGGCTCTGTGAAATCAGCCATCTGCTGAAAACGAGTCATGGGAGTGCAGAATAAACTGCACTCCTGTGATCCACAGGAGAAGTACAGCCAAACGAGCTTTGGCTGTAATTCTCCTTTTAATAAAGTGTTACTAAGCCCACAACCGTAAAATCAGTCTGTATATGCAGTAAAGCATGGTTGTTATACTCGCTGTGGAACCTAAGAGGTTAATCCTGCATATTGTGCAATAAGGCTACTTGATACTGTCTTCTCTGATCCTCCGTTTCCTTCACAGTCCCCAATCCATCTGCTGATAGAACAGAGCCTTGGGGGCACTTTGCACATGCTCAGTTTAGCGTGTATTCCGAGAGCGCTTTTTTTTTTTTTTTTTTTTTTTTTTTTTTTGCTTGGGAGGGTGCATGTGATCGGCACAGGGCAAATCAGCACTGTCCACACAGAGGGTCAGGGGTCATGCAGCCTCATATGGCAATCAAAGTTGAATGAAAATTCCTCCTACAAGCTTTAACCATACACTGATAGAAGTCACAAGACTGCTATACATTTCTGATGAGGAAAGGTATTTAGCAGTTTATATTTACTAAAATGATTGCATTTCCATGTTCTGTGTACTGTGGGAGACAAGATATGGTGAATGAAGAGTCCTTGGTTTAGTAACACTTTAAGTTTGGCTCTAAAGGCAGAGAGCAGTGACCCTCTTGGCTCTCTCACACCTTGTTGGCTGATACAGCAGTGGGAGCCACCCTTCTATACTCTGTACTTGTCTCTTTCCAAGACACTGAGTGTTTTTTGGAATGGTCTATGGAAGAAATGGCTGTAGTGAAACAGCTACAACTTATGTAGGAGGATTTGTTTAATTTCTGTGTATCACCTGAGGCTAGTCACTTCACTGGATATATGTGATGATTTACAACCACTCTAAGAAGAATAGGTTGTTCCCTTAAGTGAATTTTTATTCCGCATAGTGAAAAAAGTATTGGGACGATTGCCTTTACAGACACATGAAATTTAATGGAATCACAGTCTTAGTCCATTGGGTTCAATATTGAGTTGGTCCACCCTTTGCAGCTATAACGGCTTCAACTCTTCTGGGAAGGCTGTCCACAAGGTTTAGGGGAATGTTTGACCATTCTTCCAGAAGCGCATTTGTGAGGTCAGGCATTGATATGAATGAGAAGGCCTAGCTCGCAGTCTCCACTCTAATTTATTCCACAGGTGTTCTATGGGATTGAGGTCAGGACTCACCAGTCAAGTTCCTCCAACCCAAAATCACTCATCTATGTCTTTATGGACCTTGCTTTGTTCACTGGTCCAAATCATTTGCTGGAGGGGGGGCTATGGTGTGGGGTTATTTTTCAGGGGTTTTGCTTGGCTCCTTAGTGCCAGTGAAAGGAAGTCTTAAGCGTCAGCATACCTAGACATTTTTGACAATTTCATGCTCCCAACTTTGTTGGAACAGTTTGGAGATGGCTTTTCCTGTGGCAGCATGACTGCGCTCCAGTGCACAAGCAAGATCCATAAAGACATGGATGATGAGTTTTGTGTGCAGGAACTTGTCTGGCCTGCACAGAGCCCTGACCTCCACACAATAGAACACCTTTGGGATGAATTGGAGCAGAGACTTTCGAGCCAGGCCTTCTCTCCAACATCAGTGCCTGACCTCACAAATGCACTTCTGGAAGAATGGTCAAACATTCCCATAGACACACTCCTAAACCTTGTGGACAGCCTTCCCAGAAGAGTTGAAGCTGTTATAGCTGCAAAGGGTGGGCCAACTCAATATTGAACCCTACTGACTAAGACTGGGATGATATTAAAGGTTATGAGTGTGTAAGGGCAGGCGTCCCAACACTTTTGACTGTGTGTGTAATTATATATATATATATATACAGTATATATAATCAAACATACATACACAATTTTTTTTATTTTTTTTTATTTTTGCAAAAAAACACAGCATTGCCTTGTTCAGTGACCTGAATCTCTTGTTTGCAGAGTATTCTACTCCCACACCTTTTTAGTAAATATACCCATATTGTTTAGATTCCTGGCCTCTACCCAATATGTCACATGAACATCATGAACCTTATGTAATAATGTCCTCCGCATGCTCAGTGTTCGAGTAACAGAACTTTACTATACAATGACAGCATTCTGCTTGGATCGTAAGGCCACCCCTAGCTGTTTGTGTCCCATAGTGCCGTTTGAAGTCCAGCATTTAATCATTTTTTCAGAATGACCCAGAGACTTCGTACTGAAATTGACTTGAAGTTGAAAAGCTGGAAAGGCAGCAACCGTAAAAAAAAAAAAAAAAAATACTACTTGACTGCTCCATATGGTTACAATCCTTATACAAGCATGCAACATGCATGTCTATTTTCATATACGTATAGAAAAAAAAAAGTGATTAGGGAATGGTTGGCTGCCATATGTGGCAAGCTTTAGGGCAGTCAACGCATAATTATTTTTTTTTTTCATTGAGGATTATCACTCAAAGAAAAATGTATGTAGGAAGACTGAAGGCAGAATAAGCAGAGAAGATAGATAAGAGGACATCTAAAGACTTTTGAAATGTTGGTGACATAGGCTGGTGATGGTATACAGCACACTAAATCTATACGTATAATCAAGAATCCCATATCTACTATCCAAGGGCCATAGTGGTGGTGAAGATGCCATAATGGAGGTCCCTTTCATTAACTGCTCATGCAGGGGACTTTGGACAATAATACCATTCATCAAAACAGAACTGTCACCCTCCAATTTTAATAAGTATCTCGGTATGTAGCAAAGTAAAGCATTCTTAGAATAGAAGGTATCCAAATGTCTTTCCATCATATATTCAAAAAATAAGAGGATTCTTTCTCATTTCAGGGCAGTGGGCAGAGCAATGCAGTTCATTCCTTTTCATATGTCTCTACTAATTAACCACTTGAAGACCAAGCCTATTTCTGACATTTGTTGCTTACAAGTTGAAGTCAGTATTTTTTTTCTAAAAAAATTACTTAGAACCCCAAATATATATATATATATATATATATATATATATATATATATATATATATATATATATATATATATGTGTGTGTGTGTGTGTTTTTAGCAGAGACCCTAGAGAATAAAATGGCGGTTGTTGCAATATTTTATGTCACACTGTATTTGCACAGCGGTCTTTCAAATGCAATTAAAACAAAAAATACGCTTCAATGAATAAAAGGGAAAAAAAAAATAAAGTTAACACAGGTTTTTTTGTATAATGTGAAAGATAATGTTACATTGAGTAAATAGATACCTAACAACATGTCATGCTTTAAAATTGCGCACACTTGTGGAATGGCGACAAACTACGTTACTTAAAAATCTCCACAGGCGACGCTTAAACATTTTTTAATGGTTACCTGTTTAGAGTTCGAGGAGATCTTGTGCTAGAACTATTGTTCTCTCTCTCTCTCTAAAGATTGCGGCGATACCTCACGTGTGGCTTGAACATTGTTTACGTTTGAGGGCGCGACTTGCATATGCATTTGTTTCTGCGCACAAGCACGGAGGGATGGTGCGCGTAAAAAAAAAAAAAAAAAAAAAGTGTTTTTTTCTTTTATCACTTTTATTGCTGTCACAAGGAATGTACACTTCCCTTGTGACAGTATCGGCAGTAACTGGTACTCTTTATGGAGGGATCTGGGGTCTAGAAGAGCCCAAACCCCTCCTTTGCACTTGAAAGCAATCAAAACACAAAGATGTGTATTTTTGAATACTTTAGATTTTTGAAAACTTGTGCCATTGGCTCCCAATTAAACTGGAAGTAATGTCATGACGTCGCTTGCAGGTTACTACATCTAAGACCCGATCAAAGCTGATTCCGGCTTTGTTTGGGTCTCCGGCCCACCGGGGGATGTGCCGGCTGGTCGCTCAGGTCTCCCGGTGGGACGGGGGAGCCCAGGTGTGGGGGGGGGGGTACGCCGACCGTCAACTCTAAACGGTACCAGAGTGATCCCTGGGGTTGCAGGCCACTTGAAGCCAATGACATACAGGTACGTGACTTGCTGCCAAGTGGTTAATTATTAAGGCCCTGGTGCGCTGAAACATGTCAGTTGGCTCCATTGGAACTCTCTAACAAGTACAAAACACCTCTCTCCTGCGCTTAGAGGTGGGCCCCACAAGGGTATCTGTCTAGGCTCTTAATCTTGAAAAATCTGGATAACTGCCACCTTGTTGCCCTCTCAAGACTGGGGATGTTTGGATACATTAGAATTAAGAAATAGAGGGTGCACTGGCCTAGTGCATTATCCTCAATATAAACCGCTTTATTTAATAAATCATACAATACATGCTTAAAAAAGGCACATCAACTCAATATGACTATAGCATCCAGAGTCATGTATAACAGATGTGACCTCCTCAGATCGACTGCTAATGTGTTTCGAGGTCTCGCCTCTACCTCAGAGCCAACTAACTTTGAGATACAGCCCCGTGCTGTCTTCACCCCCACCTCTCTAAGCACCTTACAAAGCGGAGAACAGAGGTCATGTGATCAAGAAGTATTTATAGTGTGTGTATGTATATGTGTGTATTAAATATGTCTATCCAATTGTTTTGCCTTGCTTTTTTATTTTAAACTAAATGGGTTGTTTTAAAAGGCGAGGATTCGCATATATTTTTACCAAAATGTTTTTTATCTCTTAGGCTCACTCAGAGATGCTCTGGGAGTGAAATGATCAAAGTTTAATTCTCCTTCAGTTGTAAAAATATAGATGCACATTTTTATGGGCCTTCATGGTCCATCACTGAGAGCCATGTGCTTGGTATTGCATCCCAGGGAGAATATAGGAAACCTTAGATAGTAGTAAGAATGTGGTTTCATTACTGGATGAATGCTGAAAATATCTGGTTAAAGGGATTGTAAAGGTTTGTTATTTTGAGAAAAAAAAAAACATGTTATACTTACCTGCTCTGTGCAAGGGTTTTGCACAGAGTAGCCCCAGTTCCCCGTTTCTGGGGTTCCCCCGTGGCGCTCCTGGCTCCTCCTCTTCATCGGGTGCCCCCACGGAGAGCCGCTTTCTCGGGGGGCACCCGTGCAGGTGCACTCATGAGTCCTGCTGCTGCATCCATTGACACAGACAGCAGAACTCGGCCCCTTCCCCCGCACCCGTGTCCCTGGATTTGATTGACAGCAGCGACTGCTGTCAATCTATCCAATGAGGATCCGCTGGGCCCGTGCTCGTTGCTGGAATGATTGGGTTCAGGTAAGAATGGGAGGGGAGGGGTCTGGGGGACAGTTGCAGCACCTAAATGTTTTTCACCTTCATGCATTAAGGTGAAAACCATTGAGACTTTACAACTCCTTTTAAATGCTGGGCAATGAAACCATACTCCTACAATTGTCTATCTGATCCCCTG
Organism: Pelophylax lessonae; assembly: GCF_965119305.1. Taxonomy (NCBI): domain Eukaryota; kingdom Metazoa; phylum Chordata; class Amphibia; order Anura; family Ranidae; genus Pelophylax; species Pelophylax lessonae. The sequence continues at coordinate 312,793,252 of NC_138772.1, read as the reverse complement.
TTTTATAGCAGGTCCTACAGATGGCAGAACCTGATTGAGTGCAGCAGGTGGATGGAATGACATTGTAAGCAAATTTTTACTTTTTAGGAAGATATAAAATATAAATGGGGGGGGGGGGGGGGGGGCTAAGCAGCGTAAGGAGCCAATCAGTTATGCTGCAGTGCAAGAATCTATGGTGATAGGAGAAGAGAGCATGTAAACCCTCATAGTTGCGTTTAGCACTTGAGCGTTTATTCATTTTAATAACAATCATAAATTATTATTCCAGCCAGTGAAATGAATAAATGCCCAAATGCTTGACATGACTGAACACCCCTAAAGAGGGCGTTTTTGATGTTGCTTTTCTCCTGCCTGGCAAAAAGCATTTAGAAGAGCCCCAATGTGTATGGGGCCTAAAACTACGGTAGAGGAAGATCTACAGGGGATGCATGAAATACATTTAATCTGCGCATGTAGCTGTTAGCAGGGAATTTACCTTTTAAATCTTTCGTATAGAACAGCGATGGCGAACCCATGGCACACTGTGGGCACGTGAGCTATACTTTGAAGAAGAGCGCACACTGACCAACCATAGGACTGTGTAGCGGCATGTGCAGGGACTGCAGCCTGCTCTGATTCCTCCTGCCTCCCTAATGGCCGCAGCCAGGGACCAATGAGGAGCCAGGACAAGTGCACCATGGGACATGTAGTCCCGGAGAACTATGGCTCCATTTTAATTAAAGGAAAGCTACAGTCCCAGTAAATAAGGAGGACAACATGGAGCCTGGGAGAAAAAGGGCTGAGGGAGAAGGGAGAGCAAGGGTGAGAGGAGTGTGGAGACAAGAGTGACAGGAGGCTGAGGGAGTTCCGAAGGGAGAGAGAGAGACCAGGCCACAACAGCCCCTAGAGTTGAACCAGCCAGAGAGAAGCCAGAGGACAGTGCCGAGAGGACCTGATCGAAACTGAGGAGGGCGATCACAGGCACCAACAAAAGTTGCTGCCTGGCACACTGACACTGGATGCCAGAGCCAGGTAAACTTACTGCAATCCCTCTTGGGGTGGGCAATCTTTGCCAGTGTTGGTACTTTGAAATAAGTTGGTTTTGTGTGGCAGTTTGGGCACTCTGGCTCAAAAAGGTTCTCCATCACTGTATGGAGTATCACATCCAGGTTACGTCGGTTGCAAACATTTAACTGAAAATTCAATTAAATGACATTTTGCTGAGAGAGTGAAATGAGCGTGTTCTATTTTTTTAAAACCTACCTTGTGTTACATTTTTCCGATCCACACAGTGTAATCTAGTATAATTTCCATACTTGCCAAGGTCGATATTGTTAAAAAAATGTTGCTTTGCATTTTGCAGTTACCCATGCTTATCTGTAGCTGCCAGTTGCTATACTGTATTTGAATCCACAGGAGTCCCTCTTAACCTAAAGCTACTACTCTGGTCACACATTGCAGCCATGTCTCATCGGAATGCAGCAGCAATTTATAAAGGCTCAGAGGCCTGCCAAATGAAGCTAAAGTTGCTGAAGTGTGGCTGACCAGCCCTGGGGGGAGGAATGTAACCAGTAATGGCGTGTACACACAAAGCTGGTCGTACACATTACAGGCTAATTGTACAATTCTGCTTTCCATTTACCAAAATCATGTAAAGTAATGGCCAACCCTAATAAGTATTTAATTTTGTATCTGATCAGGTGGGCCTTTGTCACTAATGGTAGTTGAAAATTTTCAGTATTCCCAAGCCATGCACCTTGGCTTAAAGTGGTTGTAAACTCTGACAGAGACCAGTTCATCAGTATGCTGCTGCTTCTTTTTAACCACTTCTGGACTGGAAGAATTTGGCCCCTTAATGACCAGGCCATTTTTTGCAATTTGGCAATGCGTTGTTACTTTAACTGACAATTGCGCAGTCGTGCGATGCCATACCCTAATACAATAAATTTCCTTATTTTCCCACAAATAGAGCTTTCTTTTGGTGGTATTTGATCACCTGTTTATATATAAATATAATTTTTTTTTTTCTGCTATAAACAAAAAAAAGAACAATTCTGAAAAAAAAAAAAATAATACATTTCCACTTTCTGTTATATAACATTCTCCCCCCCCCCCCCAAAAAAAAAGCGTATTTTGAATGGTTTGTGCAAAAGTTATCGTATCTACAAACTAGGGGAAAGATTCATGTTTTTTATTTTTTTATTTTTTTACTAGTAATGGCGGCGATCTGCGATTTTTAGCATGAGTGCAACATTGCGGTGGACAGATCGGACCCCCTAACTGACCTATTTTGACACTTTTGGGGGGACCACTTACATTACTACAGTAATCAGTGCTAAAAGTATGCACTGTTACTGTAATATTGACAATGGCAGGGATGGGGTTAACACCAGGGGAGATCAAAGGGTTAAGTGTGAGCCTAGGGGGTGTTTTCTAATTGTATGGGGGAGGTACTTCTGGAATCAACATGACCATCTGTGATCCTAAATGGGAGTATCATAGGCTCTCTGTGTTCATTCCAGAGAGAACATTGGTCTACTGTGTTTACAACAGCAGACCGTCATGCTCTCTCAGCGGGGAGCAATCGTGGTCGCGTGGATCGGCTTCCCAATGCTCCCGCCCCCCCCCCAGGAGCGCTCCCATGAACAGCCGTACCTGTACCAGTAGATCTGCGGTGGGCTGTCAGCAGCAGGTAATGACTAGTCATGGTGTGGTGGTAGGGAGGTGACTTGTAAATAACAAGTAAGGCCTCATACACACTTGAGCTAAAAAATGCCTGTTTTACAGGTGTTGTAGTGTTTTTTTTCTGCCTCTAAGCGCCACTCCATGTTGGCCTATGCACACATAAAAGTTTTAAACAGAAAAAAAAGAAGGGTGCAAACGTCTGGTGCATTACCTAAGACGCTTTAGGAAATGTATTAAAATGGCCATAAACATAATTTGCTCCAAGAAATGTAATAATATGGTAACATGCAAGCACTTGAGCTCAGTACATTCTTTTAGTAAAGTATATATAATCTCTGTTTATTGCAGAAATTCCAGTGAGATGAAATATTTACGATAGTAAACCCTAACAGTAAATGGAAGGAATATCTCATTGTTTCAGATTCAGAACTTGAATCTGAAAAGTAAAGCTGAACTGTGAAGAAAAAACAAGCAAAAATCCTAGCTTGCATTGGGGCTGCCCCTGCACTGCAAAGGCTAAATGCTTGTTTAGGTCTAGGGTACCGAAAAAAAACCGAAACCGAAAAAAAACCTTAATGGATTGGTACAGCCAAAGCTCGTTTAGCTGTACTTCTCCTGTGGATAACAGGAGTGCAGTTCGCTCTGCTCTCCTGTGACCCGTTTTCAGCAGACAGCGGGCTGAAATCCCCTGTCTGCTGACATCAAAGAGCCGGTCCAGGCTTGGGCAAGATCGCGACACTGGGGTCGGGATCTGCCCACATGCCTTGCTTGACACCTGGCTCAGCCTCTCAGTGGCTACTCCCATCCCCTCCCCAGCCCAGTGCTCCAGTGAGTGTTGGGGGGGGGGGGGGGGCGGCAGAGAGCAAGTAAGGACCATCAGCAGCTCTAGAGATTGTTTTAAAAAAGGCCTGGATTCTTTCCTAGATATACATAATATAACTGGATACTAATATTTATAGGTAAAGTTGATCCAGGGAACATTCGATTGCCTCTTGGGAGATTGGGAAAGAATTTTTTCCTCCGCTGAAACAAATTGGATCATGCTTTATTGGGGTTTTTGCCTTCCTCTGGATCAACTGCGGGTATAGGGGTGTGTGTGTGTGTGTTTAAAATATATTATATATATATATTTATCTCACAAAAGTGAGTACACCCCTCACATTTTGTAAATATTTTATTATATCTTTTCATGTAAAAACCCTGAAGAAATGACACTGCTACAATGTAAAGTAGTTGTACAGCTTGTATAACAGTGTATATTTGCTGTCCAATCAAAATAACTCAACACACAGCCATTAATGTCTAAACCACTGGCAACAATAGGAGTACACCCCTAAGTGAAAATGTCCAAATTGGGCCAAAGTGTCAATATTTTGTGTGGCCACCATTATTTTCCAGCACTGCCCTAACACTCTTGAGCATGGAGTTCATCAGAGCTTCACAGGTTGCCTTTGGAGTCCTCTTCCACTCCTCCATGATGACCTCACGGAGCTGGTGGATGTACTTCCGTTTTGAGGATGTCCCACAGATGCTCAATAGGGTTTAGGTCTGGAGACATGCTTGGCCAGTCCATTACCTTTACCATAAGCTTCTTTAGCAAGGCAGTTGTCATCTTGGAGGAATGTATGGGGTCGTTATCATGTTGTAATACTGCCCTGCGGCCCAGTCTCCGAATGGAGGAGATCATGCTCTGCTTCAGTATGTCACAGTACATGTTGGCATTCATGGTTCCTTCAATGAACTGTAGCTCCCCAGTGCCGGCAGCATTCATGCAGCTCCAAACCATGACACTCCCACCACCATGCTTGACTGTAGGCAAGACACACTTGTCTTTGTACGCCTCACCTAGTTGCTGCCACACACACTTGACACCATCTGAACCAAATAAGTTTATCTTGGTCTCATCAGACCACAGGGTATGGTTCCAGTAATCCATGTCCTTAGTCTGCTTGTCTTCAGCAAATTGTTTGTGTGCTTTCTTTTGCATCATCTTTTAGAAGAGGCTTCCTTCTGGGACAACAGCCATGCAGACCAATTTGATTCAGTGTGCGGTGTATGGTCTGATCACTTACAGGCTGACCCCCACCCCTTCAACCTCTGCAGCAATGCTGGCAGCACTCATACGTCTATTTCCCAAAGACAACCTCTGGATATGACACTGAGCATGTGCACTCAACTTCTTTGGTTGACCATGGTGAGGCCTGTTCTGAGTGGAACCTGTCCTTTTAAACCGCTGTATGGTCTTGGCCACCGTGCTGCAGCTCAGTTTCAGGGTCTTGGCAACCATGTAAGTCATGTCTGATATTGAGATATTTGAATTTTTACCAGTGAAATCAAAGCCTACGCGTATGCAGTGGTGTTACTCCTCATACTTCCAAATCTTGTTTTCAGCGCTTTGGTTTAATATAGATGTGCCATCAGTATACTTTTATAAAATGTATAATAAAAGAAGGTTCAAATATTCCTAGTAGCAGCCAACCACATTCCGGTGGTAATTATGCATGGACTGTGAAAAATAAAAGAACGCTAATATGTTATCTGTAATGGTCAACGCCTTTTTTGTTTTCTTTGTGTATGTGTATTATTAATCAACCCCATTATGCTATGAGAGTTAAGCCCCGTACACACGTACCGATTGTTGGCCGTAAATATTCGGCCGACGACCGATCGGCCGATTGTAGGCTTGTTAGTATGATGCTTCCGACAGCCGACAGCGCACTTTCGGCCGAAAAGAATCTGTCGTGTAGGCATTAAAATTTTTGTAGGTCAACACCAGAACGGCCGATTGTTCGCCAGTCAGTACAGAATTCGGCCGACAATCAGCAATTTGCAAGACTGGGCATGCTCAGAAAAGAAAAAACACACGGAAAGTTAACCATCACATGACATCACTTCTGCAGTCGGCTGTTGTTGGCCGACAAAATTCGTGTGCAGTCTTTTGCAGTTTTCAACAAACACGACAGCCCGAGGACAAAAGACGGCCGATCGTTCGGCCGACGATCGGTACATGTGTACGGGGCTTTACTCACAGCACTCATAATCAAAACATAATAAATGGCTCAACGTACGGCTCAAAGTGCTTTGAGCAGCTCTGTGTTAAAAATCTTTCCCAGGAAGAGGAGTCTTGGCAGTGGAAGAAAGTAGAATAACAAATGGAAATGTTTTAAATCCATTAAAATGGGGCCATTTTAATAAGAGCCCATACACACAAAAACTAAAATGGTGCTTACTGGTTGTCCATATAGGAAAACTGTACAATGTACAGCAGCCCTTGGTAAAGCAAGGGAAAATGTAAAATTACATTTCTAGAACAAGGGGGCATGAATGCGTGATAGCTGATGGGACATGTCATCCCGAATACTAAGATCAGGTGCCATGGAAGAGTGTGTCGCTTGACCGGAAGGTCTATTAAGGAGGCAGTAAAAAGGTACTTATTTGTGTTGCTATGAACTTGTCTTGAAATGAATGCTTTATTGATCAGTCTTACATTAGTCCGTAGCAACTTGATTTTGCTAAAAAAAATTAGGAGGCTTTAGTACTGCTTTAAAAGGAAAATGTGGCCCTTCTTCTTCTTCCTTCTTCTTTTTTTTTTTTTTTTTTTTTTTTTTTTTTATCCGCTACATGGACAATTTTAAATGGAGCTTTGTGGTATCATTATTAATCATTAATTCAGCATTTTAATAAGGTTAAAACTACTTACAAAAATCACATGTAACGGTGGGTGTGATGACGTCACCGCTGTAGCTCTAACCAATGCGTTCCCTCTAATATAATGTCATCAATGGGGCCTAGGGATTCATTCAGCTGTTACAAATCTCCTGTGAAGATCTTGCCTATTCAGGTGACTGCCAGCAAGTGGTTAAATCTCTTAGGATGTAGAAAAGATTTGATCACTATTATCCTGTCATAGTAGGGTTTTGCCGTCGTCCCTGGGTAATTATTGTATAGGGTTGTTGGTACCTCAAACCAATGTTGGGTGGGACTTTTAAGGCAAGTATAGAAAGATTCAACAAAGAATGTGTAAAGAAATAAAAATAATATTTAATGATAAGAAAAACATGTACAAGATAAGTACAAAGGTGATGGGGTTATAGACCCTTGTGAAGGGGTGAAATGGATAGAAAGTTGTGACACGTGGTTAAGGTGACTATTAGGATATCTCTCTGTTATTCCAGGCCTTCTGCTTGGAATTTCAGAGAGTGTCTCCTATATTCCCAACGCGTTTCGGCTCATATAGGGCCTTTCTCAAGGGTGTCAGTCACCAGTTCTGTAGGTTTAATACAGATAGGGTGTTAATAACTCATATTCGCACCACCTGATTTTATTCAATGTGGTGAATGCTTTTAAGAATTTATACATACATATATTTGTGTTTTTTAAATCCTAATGTGTTGGGGTAGTTCCCTTCTTAGCACAACGAGAATCCATGCGGCTTTCTGAAAACATATATTGTAAGATCATATATCAACTGTGGGGGTATAGTTTTTCTTCTGGTGGTGTGTTTGTTAAAATTGGTCAAACTGTACTTGCATATACATATGGTTCTATGGGAGAGAGGTGGGTACTGCAAGTCTCACCAAGCGGTGGTATAAGTCAGGTCATATTCCTGGATTTGTCCCTCATAGTAGGGTTTATACCACTCTGATGAAAAGGTCTTTTTATCAGGTCCGCGCATGCGCCGTCGGCGCTGCACGTCTGATCTTCATTCTGCATGCGCGGACCTGATAAAAAGGCCGGGGAATCACTGTCTCTCTCACTCCCATCTCGGACGAGGAGCAGAGAGGACAGAGAGCGGCGATCACCAGAAAGCTGAACTGTAAGTTATCCTTTACCCATCTACATTTTGACCAGCCAACAGTTGCTCCTTAAGCTAAATAAGAATTGAAAACTTCTATTTTAAAAAGGGCCAATCTATGAAAACGGGGATCTCACTGAAAGGGAACCTTCTGGTCACCTTCCAGGAAATACGGTCAACCCGATCTCACTGAAAGGGAAACCTCTGGTCACCCTCCAAGAAACATGGGCAACCCGAGAAAAGATAAGGTACATTTCTTCTACACATATACTATGGCACCGCAAAAGGTTTGGGAAAGTCATACTACTTATACTTATTGTGACACATAAATTATGCACTTTCTATATACAGAAAGGGGCTGAACCTACTGACCTTTTCATCAGAGTGGTATAAACCCTACTATGAGGGACAAATCCAGGAATATGACCTGACTTATACCACCGCTTGGTGAAACTTGCAGTACCCACCTCTCTCCCATAGAACCATATGTACTGTATATGTAAGTACAGTTTGACCAATTTTAACAAACACACCACCAGAAGAAAAACTATACCCCCACAGTTGATATATGATCTTACAATAGGTTTTCAGAAAGCCGCATGGATTCTCGTTGTGTTAAGAAGGGAACTACCCCAACACATTAGGATTTAAAAAACACAAATATATGTATGTATAAATTCTTGAAAGCATTCACCACATGGAATAAAATCAGGTGGTGCGAATATGAGTTATTAACACCCTATCTGTATTAAACCTACAGAACTGGTGACTGACACCCTTGAGAAAGGCCCTATATGAGCCGAAACGCGTTGGGAATATAGGAGACACTCTCTGAAAGTCCAAGCAGAAGGCCTGGAATAACAGAGAGATATCCTAATAGTCACCTTAACCACGTGTCACAACTTTCTATCTATTTCACCCCTTCACAAGGGTCTATAACCCCATCACCTTTTGTACTTATCTTGTAAATGTTTTTCTTATCATTAAATATTATTTTTATTTCTTTACACATTCTTTGTTGAATCTTTCTATGCTTGCCTTAAAAGTCCCACCCAACATTGGTTTGAGGTACCAACAACCCTATACAAATCTCTTCGGATGAGCCCTTTAGACCCTTTTCATATGGTCGGTATGACCAGGTCCACCTGTCAGTTTTTCAGGTTGACCTGATCAGAAGCACCATGTCCAGTGTAGAGGTAGGCAGATGTAAACGGGCGTGCATATTTTTACATCAGACTATCTCACCGTCTGTCCAGCGTCTTTCCCAAAATTGAAATGTTTTTGTCTTTTTTTCTGGATCTAAACATGATAAATCTGTGGTAGTCTGATATAACCTGACACAAGTCCACTTCCAGCCACCCATAGATCCAACATGGGTCAGCAAATCTATGGTTTGCAAATACAGAAAAATAAACTGAACAGCACAGAAGTGTTTTATGGACCCCCTGCTGATTGTACCAAATGGTGCCCACATGTACGTTCCTGTTTTAAAAGAGCTATCTATTTCTACTTTTAATAACATAATGTAGGTAGTAGTGTTGCTCACTCTCTAAACGTGACATCTTCAGGAGCACATTAAATGACGAAATGCGTAGGATGGTACGTAACTTCCGGCTTCTATGGCAAGGACACTTGATGAGCCAGTGGGATTTCCTGGTCAAATACAGATATGATTGTCTTCCCTTTAAAGCTGTAAGTGCTTTAACACACCTTGTTGCTAATAAGGGAGACCTCTCCTTTCTGCCTATATTAATACCATTATCATCAGGTTCTGAGTAGATACATTAGAGGCTATATTAGGACCAGCTCAAGTGTTAAAGTGATACCCCCCCCCCAGGCAGAAGCTGATGGTTGAATGATGGTGCAGGATTCCTCCTATACTTTATGTATTGGTGTATGGTCACACCAACAATCGCATTTTTACTCCTGGTGTAGTTAGTTGGAGTCAATCTGTTTGGTGAGTGCGAAGTGTTTGCGCATGAGCATGGTGGAGAGGAGCACTAGTATATGTACATTTATTTTTCACACAGGTGAAAAAAGGACACTGTATACAGGAATTTATTGTATTTACTTTATTGGACGATTTCTTTTTAGAGTTTTGTGATATTAAAGGTTGAGCTTAAAAAACAAGAAAAAAACAAAACAAACGTTATACTTACCTGCTCCGTGCAATCATTTTTTGCACACAGCAGACCTGACCTTTCTCTTCTTGGGTTCACTCCACTCCCGCTGCTGTGTCTTCGCAAATCAGGAGAGGAAGTCCTAAGAGACTCTCAGCTCTTGTGCATATCGCTGGATCAGGTTTGTAAGTATTAGAGGGGGCTGGGCTGCACATTGAAAGGTTTTTGTCTTCATGCACAGAATGCATGAAGGTAAATCTCCTTCAGCCTTTACAACCACTTTAAGTGCAAGCACTGTTTTATTTTCCTTTGAGTATTCTGATTTACCACTGTTTGGTGTTTGAACACAGCAGCTGCGCTGTATATTGGAAATTGCTTGTAGAGGCGTGGGTGTCTTGTTGAGTATTATGCATTGTCCTTGGTAATGATGCTCTGTAATTTGTGTTTTACTGTCCTTGTTTCTTATTTTAAATCTACCGGTCTGCTCAGGCTGATTGAAAACAATAAAGTTGGGCTGTTTTTATAAACTGTGCAATAAATTCTACTAACTAATCAGAATTCACAAGTGTCATTTGTAAATTCTATAGCAAAATGTATTGTGTCCTAAAGATTTTTTTTTTTTTATATCCTATTTATTCTTGTATAGTGCCATTACTTTACGCAGTGCTTAACCTATATATTGCGCATTCACATCCACCCCTGCCTTCAAGGAGCTTACAATCTAAGGTCCCTAACTCGCATTCATACATACTAGGGCTAATATAGACAGGAGCCAATTAACCTACCAGCATGTCTTTGGAGTGTGGGGGGGAAACCAGAGTACCCAAATTAAACCCACCCAATCACAGGGAGAACATGCAAACTCCAGGCAGGTAGTGCCATGGTTGAGATTCAAACCCACAACCCTAGTGCTGCCCGTTGTAAGTTCTAACCACTTAGCCACTGTGCTGCCCATATAATGATGCCCTTTCCTAAGCTGTAATGCACACTGTGTGCTCGATCTGGACCTAACCAAACCTTAATTTATTTGTTATAAGTTATAGTGGGTACAATTCACTAAGTGATATGTTATCACATCTGAGTATGTGGTAACAGAGGCGGCTCTAGACTTTTTGAGGCCTTAGACGAAAATCATGTAGGAGGCCCCCCACGCACGATAAAATAAATAGGTGTGGAAGTGTGTGTGATAGGGGGTGAATCTCTTCTGTGGGGACATATAGCAGGAAATGCAGCCCAGAGATTCTAATACTCTCCCACTTTGTATATAATTCAAACTTGGCTTGAGTTTGACTATAAATGTTGTTTTAGTCCCATTTGTTTTAATGCAATTGTGACTATTATTGGCCATATTCCAAAATGTAAAGCACCATGTTACAAATGCGCTAGGATACCTGAAATGCCCATTTGATGTATTAGAGTTCTCCCATTTAGTAGAAGTGTGGACATGGGTTATCTTATAGAAAATACCCTATGACATTGTGCGGTAAGTTATCCCAAGCATCTTGCATAAATGTAATATTCTGCGTGCGAACATCATGTAGCTGGTATGGCATGACTTCTCTGTGTGGAGGGCTCAAGGTACCCGATCAGTTGGATATGCAGCTCCATTATAAGATGCTTGGATAACCTGAACTTCTGCAGGGTCTCAGCTTCGGGGGAATTGATCTGCGCTCCCTTGAGGGTTCTTTCCTTCAAAAGGACCACTTGACACCACCTCCATCCCTTCTCCTTCTTCCTTCTTCCCTAATGCATGGATTGAGACAGGAAGTGATTATCGGCAGAATTACCAGGTGAAAATAAATGGAAGGGGGGAGGAAAAAGTCTTAAAAAAAAAAAAAATCACATACTAAACCTTTTTTTTTTTTTTTCAATGCTTTAAACTGTTGTTTGTTTTGCAGATACAGCTCACTAGCTTGTACTTATTAAGCAGCTAGATGGGCTTTTGCTGTACAAGCACCATACTGTTATCACCTCTGTAAAGTAATGGAGTTGTCATTAAGATGCAGTATAGGTGAGCCTCGGTTCACATTGGTGCGATGCGGGAAACCCTGCAAATCCACTGCTGTTCTCGCATCGCACCCGACTCGCAGGCAGTTGACACTGCTGGGAGTGTCAATACAAAGTTAATGAACCCCCCCCCCCCCCCCCCCAGATTGGTTCGCATATCGTAGTGTGAACTGTCAATACGGACAGGAATTGGATCACATAGGTGTGAACCGGACCAAAAAAAAGGGTCCTGCATGAGTTTAGTCCAAATGCGATGCAAATTCAGCTATACAGTTTGAATTTACATTGTATGTGATTTGTACAGCAGTGCGGTGCGAATCACATGCAATGTCTTCCATCGCACCAATGTGAACCCAGCCTGAATCCAGGAACAGACGTCAGCATTATTGTGGATTTCTGAACACTAGGTTCTGTGTCTGCCTTCACTTAAGCAGCTTCTGTATTTTGCAGATTTGTATCATACACTGCCAACTTGTCATATTTGAGTTCAGTTCCTCTCTGCTAAGAGATTTAATGTAATAATAGGCTGCAAAAACAGTAGTGTAGAATAATGAAACATTTTTACCCTATTGGTAGCCAGGGCTCATTCCCCTGCTATATGTATTACTTTATTAAATCATCATCCTAAACATACAGTATTTTTCAACTTTAAAGGGGTTGTAAAGGTTACATTTTCTTTTTTTTTTTTTTAAATAAAAAACATGTCATACTTGCTTTGTGCAAAGATTTTGCACAGCGCAGCTCCGATCTTCCTTTTCTGGAATGCCTTCGGCAGCGCTCCTGGCTCCTCCTCTTCATCGGATGTCCCCACAGAGATGCACTTTCCATGGGTGCACCTGTGCGGGCTCGCTCCCGAGTCCCGCTGCTGTGTCCTGGGACTCACTGGATTTGATTGACAGCAGCGGGAGCCAATAGCTATCAATCTATCCAACGAGGACAGAGACAGTGGCTGGAATCGCTGGGTTCATACACTTTGCTGGAATGGATGGGCTCAGATAAGAAAAAGGGGGGCAGCTGCAGCAAAGAATGCTTTTTACCTTAATGCATAGAATGCATTAGGGTGAAAAACCATGCGACTTTACAATGGCTTTTAAATAGAATGAAAAGTTTTTAGGTTATGTTTTTTTTTTTTCTGATTGACTCCAATGCAGAAACGTTTCTCTCTTCTCTCTTTTTTTTTTTTTTTTTTTTTTTTAAGGCTTTTGTAAAGTCTGCGTCTGCATTGTAGAGATTTCTGTCACTTCCCGTTCTACCGACTGTCTTTGAACAGAAGGAAGTGTGTGTGATAGGGGGTGAATCTCTTCTGTGGGGACATATAGCAGGAAATGCAGCCCAGAGATTCTAATACTCTCCCACTTTGTATATAATTCAAACTTGGCTTAAGTTGGACTATAAGGCTCCTTTCACACGGCCGCTCCGTGTGTCCGCAAATCATCCAATCCGTTTGCGGATGATTTGCGGACATAATGTAAGTGAATGGCACTGCGGGTGTCAGCGGAATACCACCCGCTGACACCCGATTTTCCTCCATTCAGTTCTGTTCCGTTTTTACAAATGGAACAGAACCCATTTTTTCTTCCGTGTAAAACACGGAAAGGAAGGAAAATCGGATGTCAGCGGTGTCATCCGCTGACATCCGCAGTGCCATATACTTACATTATGTCCGCATATCATCCGCAAACGGATGGGATGATATGCGGGCACACGGAGCGGATGACAGAAATGTCATCCGCTCCGTGGTAAAAAAAAAAAAAAGTCCCGCAGCGGACCTTTCACACGGAGCGGCCATGTGAAAGGAGCCTAAATGTTGTTTTAGTCCCTTTGTTTTAATGCAATTGTGGCTATTATTGGCCATATTCCAAAATTTAAAGCGCCATGTTACAAATGCGCTAGGATACCTGAAATGCCCATTTGATGTATTAGAGTTCTCCCATTTAGTATAAGTGTGGATATGTTTAGGTATGACTATAATATAGCATTCATTTTATTCATGTATGTGTTTCAATTTGCATTGCAAAAACTGAATGACTAGGAAAATGAGGATATGTCCATAGATTTTTTTTTTTTTTTTTCTTAGATGTTTTATTACGATCTATGGCATATTATAATTTATGTAACCATAATGTATTCCAGTCATTGAATACTTTTGAGATTCAAAAGGTTTTCTAAATATACATTACCTTAACTGTTTTTTTTATGTTTAGTGGCAATGACCCCATCGTTCATGAATGTGACAGTTGTTGACAATAGACCAATCCTAACACAATTATGTTGAACTTCCTTTGCTTAACCATTCAATGTATTCCTGGAAAAGAACGCTATGACTATGGTTTGAACTGCTGCTCTCTGCTAATATATACAAATATATTATACTATATATGTATATTTTGTATACATTGTGGAAAATAATTATTTGAGCCCCTGCAGATTTTGTAAGTTTGCCCACTTGCAAAGAAATGAAGCGAATTTAATTGGTATCATAGGTGTATTTTAAATGATGGAGACAAAATATCAACCAAAAAACAGGAGTCGTCCCGGAAGATTGGAAATTGGCAAATGTTGTGCCCATTCACAAGAAAGGTAGTAGGGAGGAATCGAGCAACTATAGACCAGTGAGTCTGACATCAATAGTAGGCAAATTAATGGAAACCCTATTAAAGGATAGGATTGTGGAACATCTTAAATCCCATGGATTGCAAGATGAAAAACAACATGGGTTTACTTCAGGGAGATCATGTCAAACAAATCTTATAGATTTTTTTGACTGGGTGACTAAAATAATAGACGGTGGAGGTGCAGTAGACATTGCATATCTAGATTTTAGTAAGGCTTTTGACACTGTCCCACATAGAAGACTTATCAATAAACTGCAGTCATTGAGCATGGACTCCCATATCGTTGAGTGGATCAGGCAGTGGCTGAGTGACAGACAACAGAGGGTTGTAGTCAATGGAGAACATTCAGAACAAGGTCATGTTACCAGTGGGGTACCTCAGGGATCTGTACTGGGACCAATTTTGTTTAATATCTTCATAAGTGATATTGCAAAAGGCCTCGATGGTCAGGTTTGTCTTTTTGCTGATGACACTAAGATATGTAACAGGGTTGATGTTCCTGGAGGGAAACGCCAAATGGAAAAGGATTTAGGAAACTAGAAGAATGATCAGAACTCTGGCAACTGAAATTTAATGTGGATAAGTGCAAGATAATGCACCTGGGGCGTAAAAACCCAAGGGCAGAATATAGAATATTTGACACAGTCCTGACCTCAGTATCTGAGGAAAGGGATTTAGGAGTAATTATTTCAGAAGACTTAAAGGTGGGAAGACAATGTAATAGAGCAGCACGAAATGCCAGCAGAATGCTTGGATGTATAGGGAGAGGTATAAGCAGTAGAAAGAGAGAAGTGCTTATGCCGCTGTACAGAACACTGGTGAGACCTCACTTGGAGTATTGTGCGCAGTACTGGAGGCCATATCTCCAGAAGGATATAGATACTCTAGAGAGAGTTCAGAGAACAGCTACTAAACTAGTACATGGATTTCAGAAAAAAACTTACCAGGAAAGGTTAAAGGACCTTAACATGTATAGCTTGGAAGAAAGAAGAGACAGAGGGGATATGATAGAAACTTTTAAATACATAAAGGGAATCAACTCGGTAAAGGAGGAGAGCATATTTAAAAGAAGAAAAACGACCACAAGAGGACACAGTTTTAAATTAGAGGGGCAAAGGTTTAAAAGTAATATGAGGAAGTATTACTTTACTGAGAGAGTAGTGGATGCATGGAATAACCTTCCTGCAGAAGTGGTAGCTGCAAACACAGTGAAGGAGTTTAAGCATGCATGGGATAGGCATAAGGCTATCCTTCATATAAGATAGGGCCAGGGACTATTCATAGGATTCAGATATATTGGGCAGACTAGATGGGCCAAATGGTTCTTATCTGCCGACACATTCTATGTTTCTATGTTTCTATCAGAAAAAAAACAAAACAAAAAACACATGATACAAATGTTATAAATTGAGTTGCAGTTCATTGAGTAAAATAAGTATTTGATCCCCAAGCAAAACATGACTTAGTACTTGGTTGAGAAAACCTTGTTGGCCAGAACAGAGGTAAGATATTTCTTTGCACACCTCTCAGAAGGGATTGTGGTCCACTCCTCTTTACAGATCTTCTCTTAATTTCTTAAGGTTTCTTGGTTGTCGCTCAAAGTTTCAGCTCCCTCCATAACTTTTCTATAGGATTAAGGTCTGGAGACTGGCTAGGCCACTCCATGACCTTAATGTGCTCCTTCTTGAACCACTCCTTATGGCGGTATGTTTGAGTCATTGTCATTCTGAAAGGCCCATCCACGACCCATCTTCACTGTTCTGGCTGAGGGAAGAAGGTTCTCATCCAAGATTTTACAATACATCGCCCCTCAATGCAGCAAAGTTGGCTTGTACCTTTAGCAGAGAAACAGCCCCAAAGCATCATGTTTTCACCTCTGTGCTTGACTGTAGGGATGGTGTTCTTAGGATCATCGTCAGCATTTTTCTCTCTCCAAACACAGTGAGTCGCGTTAATGCCAAAGAGCTCGATGTTTCTCATTCCACAGAATTTTCTCCCAATCCTTTCCTAAATCGTTTAGATGTTCATTGGAAAACTTCAGATGGGCCTATACGTGTGCCTTCTTGAGGAGGACCTTGTGGGCACTGCAGGATTTCAATCCTTGGGGACGTATTGTGTTTCAAATGGTTTGTTTTGGTGACAGTGGTTTCAACTGCCTTGAGCTCATTCATAAGCTCCTCCCGTGTAGTTCTGGGCTGATCCCTCACTTTTCTCATAATCATCCTTACCCCATGAGGCAAAATCTTGCATGGAGCTCCAAACCAAGAGCTATTGATGTTTATTTTGTATTTCTTCTATTTTGTGAATAATTTGTATGTATGTGTGTGTGTGTGTGTGTGTGTGTGTGTGTATGTATATGTATATATATATATATATATATATATATATATATATATATATATATATATATATATATATATATATATATATATATAATATGTATGTGTATGTTTGGGGGTTCTAAGTAATTTTCCAGCAAAAAATACTTGTTTTTAACTTGTAAACAACATGTCAGAAATAGGCTTGGTCCTTAAGTGGTTAATCATTTGCAGCAGGATTTTCTTAGTAAATACGTTGGGGTCAGGTAATATGGAAGCAATGCTTCCAGGCACAGCAGGTGTGCCTGTGTACCTTTTTATTGGGAACAATACAAAAGCTGCCATTCCTCATCGCTTTCTGAGAAAAATGTAAAGACTTGCAATGCAGAAAACAGGTTACTATGCAGTGAAAAGAAGAATATTCTACCGCTGGTAAAGATTTTGGTTTACTTTTTACATGGAGATCCAGAGCCGTTTTTTAGTAGTCCTGCAAAGCAGACTTTTGGCATGGAAGACTGATGGGTTTTTCACTTGGGATATTCCAACTTGCCAAATGTGTCTAACAAAGCAGATTTGTATATATAAATACTTAATTTTACACTTCCAGCATTGCACACTGCTTTGATTTTGGCTGAAATACTCCATGCCTTTGGCCATGCCATGGGGTCTCTATGGGTCTGTTTTTCATAGATAAAGATGCTCAGGAGATGGTACTATAGAAGTCCATAAGTACATCCTTGCTCTGTAAGAAACCTCTTAGCATTGGCACTTTCAGCCTCCGTCCATTAAAAAAAAACAAAAGTTGATTAGGCACATATTCTAAAGTGCAGCCAACAAGACTTTAACATGATTGCAAACAATCACCTTGTAAAACAACCCATTCAGTTTAACATTGAAATGAAAGGCAAACCACTTGTGCATAGATATGAAAAGAAATTCTAGATTACCTATTTTTTCCATTTTATTTTGTTTTTTTTTAAGTGATCACATTCCCTCTGTTCAGAACTGTATAAGAGCTGGGGGGGAGGAGAAGCAGCAGCACACTGAACTTCCCAGTGCATGACTGTGCAGGGGGTGTGTCAGGACGAGTCTGATTATTGGAGGGGAGAGCAAGCTGAGTTCCCAGCACAGCTAGAGAACTGACCATGGTGTGTTCCCCCACTTAGTGTGGTCCATTTTCTAAAAGGAAAGCAGAAGGATTAGCAGGAACACCAGGGATTTCACACAAAGGTAGCAATGCAAAGAGAATAAGTTACTTTTTCATTTCTCAATTACATGGTACAGCAGCCACATATCAGGAATATGAAATGCTGGGGTAACAAACACTTTAATCTCTTAAAGTAAGACCAGTACAGAATGGATTCTGATTGCTTGGTATGGGTCAATGTACTTATTAATTAGCACCCTCTTAATCAATCTGGTCATCAGATAACGCACAAAAGGCAGTACTGGTGTAAAACAAGCTATGCCTGAGGTCCTTGAGCACGAGGGCTGTGCTTTAGGAATATTTTTCAAAATGCACATAAAGGTGCTATTTCAGCTGCCAACAGATTTGTATATCGGTCCATCTAATCCTGTAAAGGGCATTGCAGGATGCTGATCCAAAATCAACATTTGGGTACTTTTCACTTAGCTGCTTTTAAAGATAAGTTCTCCGAAAACTGCTTGAAGTCTTGAATCTGTTGAATTAAACTTTTGGTTCATCTTTGGCTTTTTTAGGTTCATCGTGGACAGGATTAGTGTAAACTTTCTTTAAAAGTACTGTTCTTGTTTTGCTCACTTTTACCATGACGTTCTCCAGACTACTCAATCTACTACTCGGCCACACGTTGGTAAACCTTGGAACAGAAGTGAAAATTCGTTATTGATCTGATATTAATAGCAATGTACTGACCAAGCTATTCTCAGTACATTTTTAGTTCTCCACTTAGGAAAGCTGTATTGACTGCTTAGCCGTGTGTTAAAAGCACATTTCTGTCACCAAGAAAGGTGCTTTAAAAAAGAACTGTTACTTCGACCATTAGTCTGTGTTGTTCCTTATTCCCTTTTTTATTTTTTTATTTATTTAAGCTTAAAGCAAACAGAACTTGCTCAGAGACTGATTCACATTTTTGCTCTTTCTATAAATGCTCAAAATAATTTTTGGTAAAAACTGGATTCTGTCAAATTTGAAACATCAGCTCCAATCTAATATGCATCCTTTTGCTATAATGTTGACAGTCTTGTAAATCTTCCAAACAAAAAACCCTCAGACACTTAGTGTTCCTTAACCCAGGAGCCTGCATTCACTATATCTGGTCTCCCACAGTACACACAACATAGAAAAGGAATTGTTTTAGTAAATATAAACTGCTAAATACCTTTTCTCATTAGCAGTATATAGCCGCCTTGTGACTTCTATCTGTGTCTGCTTAAAGCTTGTAGGAGGAGTTTCCATTCAGCACTGACTTGCCCTATCAGGATGCAGGATCTCTGACCTTCTCTCTGGACAGTGCTGATTGGCCCTGTGCAGATCACTCTCCCAAGAAAAAAAACTCTGTAGCAATACACAGCAAACTGAGCACGTGCAGCTTGTCCCCTGGCTCTGTATTATCAGGAAATAGATTTGGTATAGTGAAAGGAAGGGAGGATCATAGGAGACAGGATCAAACAGCCTTTTTACACAATGCAGAGGATTACCCCTTAGGTTCCTCAGTGTGTATAGCCAGCATGCTTTAAAGGTCCTCAACACTTTGCGGCTTTTACCCAGCCAGGGCCTTGGGCCACCGAAGGGATAGGCAGACAGATGAATCTCCTATAAGATCTCCAATCACTGGTCACACTTATCAACCTCTCAAAGGAGTGACTCTCCCCATGGAATATAATAAAAAATCTGCCATAGTGTCAAATATACCATATTTTTATTTTGTATATAAAATTACACTTACAGCAACATGGTAAACATCCGCATTAAAACTAACCGGCCGGCTTCAACAAATTGGCTCGTCCTTCCGAGATCAATGGAGTGCAGTGATGCCAGGACGTCGCTAATTCGATGCGTTTCATCACATATGCCCCAGGGCGACATCACTAGTGACAAAACGCTGTTCATGTTGTCATTTCACCTTCTCTGTTTTCACACAGCGCAACTCCTTTTTTGGTTAAAAATTGTTCACTTGCTGGCTGAAATGCTGCAGAATCTTCAACTGTGATGGATGCCTCTTACAGCCAGTGAGGTAGGGATACCATTGAAATAGGTCAGTGTTTTTTTGGCTTTTAATAGGTCCTAGGATTGCTAGCGTGACCTGGACCTAAAATGTTTGCTCACACCAATGAAAAGTCATGAATCTTGCTACACTTTTCCACTCAGTAAATAAATAAAAGGACAAGAGAACTCGTAGTGTTCTGTAGGACATATTCTCACCAATGCCTCACGTTGATGTGCCTGTTGCATTTTTCTTGTGTTGATTTGCATTTTGCTGTTTTTGTTTGGGGGGGAGCGATAGAGGGCGTTAATCATGTTAAGCAGGCGTGGCCCCAGACCAAACGCCTGGAGGGTGGCCATTAGGAACTCCCAGTCCACCCTGTTAAACACTTTTTCAGCATCAGTAGAGAGCAACAGGGTGGGCTGGGAGTGCCGCCAAACATAAGACAAGAGGGAAATGGTGCGGGACACGTTATCCCTGGCCTCACGTCCAGGA
Source organism: Pelophylax lessonae (assembly GCF_965119305.1). Classification (NCBI taxonomy): domain Eukaryota; kingdom Metazoa; phylum Chordata; class Amphibia; order Anura; family Ranidae; genus Pelophylax; species Pelophylax lessonae. The sequence goes on along the minus strand of NC_138772.1, from coordinate 312,773,053 downwards.
ACAAAGCCAGTTTGGCTATTAGCTATACAGGCGGGGAGGAGCGGGAACAATCTATTGGCAATGACCTTGGCATACAGTTTGGCATCTATGTTAAGTAGGGAGATGGGGCGGTAACCTGGACAGAGAGAGGGGTCTTTTCCCTCTTTCGGCAACACCGTAACGTGGGCATGAAGTGCATTTTGCTGTTTACTTAAATGGTAAATCCTTAAAAAAACACTGACTAAAATAATACACCATATGACAGTCATTAGCATATGATGCGTTTTGTTGTGACGTTTCAAGAGTTAGCTCCTTGCAAGCTCCAGGCCATGATCTACACAAAGCAACTCTTTTCTGCCCCCATGGGACAGGGCTGGGTGTCTGATCTGCAAAAGACCAAACACCGGCTTTGAAATGAGTCACATTTTTCCCATAGCTGGAAATACTCAGTAGTATTCTTCCCTGCAGTGGTTAGTTGTATCAGAGCAAGGCAAAGAGAAATGAAATCTAAGCTGCTGGTGGGACTTCAATTAAAATCAACCCAAAAGGTATAACTTGCAGTCAGTAAGATGTTTTCCTTTTGGTAATGCCTGTTCTGTTAGTTTTAATCCTTGCTCATCGATGCCCAGGGACACATCCTACTGACTGTAAGTTATGCTGGTTTTTCTGTTGAGGTATGAAAAGCAGCGAAATTACCCTAAAATTGCAGCTATTGGAACACATATGTATACCTGTAGTAGAAAAAGTAAGCACAAAAGCATTTAAAGGTTAGGAGCTTAGTTGATCTACTTGTGTGCAAGATTTGAACAGCTGGCTTTCAGGTACTGATCTTGCCAGTCCTTGTCAATCCTATGAATGACAATGAAGATTAGCAATAGAGAATCCCTATAGAGGCACAACAAAATGTGTATAGATCAAATATACAATTTTTAATCCAGCAAAATCCTAGACTCTAACTGTCAAGAACAGATATGATTTAAATAAAAAGAAGTAAAATATCTAGACGTCTACATTTTTACCCTTTTGATATCTACAAATTTGGGGTGCAGTTGAAATGTAGGCTGGGTTCACGCTAGCTGCGGCCATGGCTCGCAGCAGGGGTCCCGTGCCTCCCTGTTCTCCGCTTCAGGTGGGAATCTGGTCTGAATTTTTGCCTGAATTCGGACCTGAAACAGACCAGAAGATGCACAGGACCTTTTTTCCAGTATGGATCGCGGCTGCCCCAGAGTTGTAAGAACCGACTCCATTGAGGGGTCCAGCATCCTGATAGGAGTGCAGTGTAGAATGAAAAATCCTACAAGCTTTAACCAGGCACTGATAGAAGTCATAAGACTGCTATATAATGCTGATGAGAAAAGGTATTTAGTCGTTTATATTTACTAAAATAATTGCATTTCCATTTCTGTGTACTGCGGGAGACCAGACATGGTGAATGCAGAGTCCTGGGTTTTGTAACACTTTAAGTAAGCCTCATATGCAATAAAATGTATCTCTTCCTCCACTGTTAATACAGTGTACTTAAGAATAGGCATCTTTGTTCCCACTGTGTGTGAAATGTTGTTTAAAAAAAAAAAATTCTCAAAATCCCAACAAAGGCTCTAAAGACTGTTGGTTTCTAACAGCTTGGGAACACTTGTGTGTTTTTATTGTTGTTGGCAACCTTCTAAGATTTCTGCTACAATAGAAAGTAAGGGGTAACATCTCTGTGCTTCTATTGTGAAAGTTGTAGATGAAAATCTCCACAATGCCTTATGATACTGAGGGTAATAAGTGTTTGTATCTAAGAGTTTTTACTGCATGTTCTCAATATGTAAGTACTTTTAATGTTCAAAGTCTGTGCACCAGTTCACTTTAACCATAAAGGCAATCACAAAAAATGACCATGGCCAATTCATGACGACTTTTGGTTATTTATTCTAATCTTGATGTGCAGGTTTTGTATCTGTTTTCTAATGTTTGACTGTAATGGATGGTGTTTTGAAAAGCGACCTGCTGCCTATAAATTCTCTCAACCAGCTAATTAGATTAGAAATTGTATGTGAATAGTCAATGATCAAATAAGAAGTTTATTCTAGGATGGAAATTGTTTTTCTAGTTTTAAAGATTGAATCATAAGGCCTGCAAGTTTTTTTTTTTATTACAAGCTGAATGCTCAATAGAAAATATTACTGTGAAGTAATTGATCCTCTTCCTGGCAGGGCTCCTTTATAGTATTGGATGCCATCAAGCAAAGAAAAAGGGGAAATGATTAAACTATCCAGGTATTTTAATCACTATGGCAACAATAATCTTTAAAGGATAACTGTAATTTTAGTAGTTTTTTTTTTTTTTTTTTTTTTTTTTTTTGCTTTTAAACCTCTTCCCTCCAGAATCCCTTTAAATCCTACACTCCTGACCTCCTTTCTCGCAGATATTCAAGGTGGGGCAGTGTGCAGGTGAGAAGCAAAGCCGTCTGATCAAAAGTCTCCCTAAAGGACTGCACACACAGTCCCCATTCATTTCTATGAAAAGGCTGTCTTATGCCTCGTACACACGCAACGATTATCGGCCGACCGATCGGCCGTCTTTTGTCCAGTGTTGTGTTGGTTGAAATGTGCTCTAGACTGCACACAAATTTTATCGGGCAACAAAAACCAACTTCAGAAGTGATATCATGTTCTGGTTTACTTTCCGTGTGTTTTTTCTTCTCTGAGCATGCCCAGTTTTGCTCATCAGATTTTTGTCTGCCGAAATCTGTACTGACTGATGAACAATCGGCCGTTCTGTTGACGTCCAACAAAAATTTTATAGCATGCACACCAGATTTTGTTTGGCCGAAAAGTCGGAGTCGGTTGTCAGAAGCATCATACTAACAAGCCGAAAATCGGCCGATCGGACGTGGACCGAAAATTCACGGCCAACAATCGTTGCGTGTGTACGAGGCTTAAGACTAGTTTTCCATAGAGTTGGTGTTCCAAATATTTGGACAATGCCATAATTCTAATAAAACTAAAGTAAGGGTAGTATTTGCTTCATTCCACCCAGGTTTTTTTTTTTTTTTTTTGTCGAACAAGCTTAAGTTAGAAGCTGTTTGGCTACCATGCAGAGTTGCACCAGATTTTGCACTCTCCAGTTTTAAGCCTAGTACTCACGGGCCAAATATTGGGTGGCATTGGCCGGTTCAATAGAAACCGGCCGACATTCGGGACGTGTGTATGGAAGCCGGTCAGCTGCCAAAAAAAGGAAGGGAGGGAAAAAAATGGCTGAATTTCAGTCCATTTATGGGCAACTTAAGAATTGAGTAACAAAAATTTGCCCATTCTTTAAATGTGATGAAATTCTGAATTTCTCACAAACTCTCTGGTGATTTCAGTGTATACAAGTACAGATTTTTTCCTTCATTTTTAATGGAGTTCAATAGTTTTATCATCTTCTTCTTCTTTTTTTTTTTTTTTTTTTGTTTGCTTCCCAACACAAGACAAATAATAAAAACAACAAACAAACCTCTCAGATCTTCCATATTGCCGTCCATGACAGCTCCAATAGATCATTGTAAAGGCATGACATATCTTGGGTAATAACAGTACAGCAGCTATGCATTATGCATTTGTTTCAGTTTTAAACATCCCGTCAGGATTATATTTCATCCAATGCAATCCATAGGATGTTTTACAGATATGGTATTGTACCATCATTTTTTTACTCCTATGGTATTGTACCTGTATATATTTTCCATTTTTAATGAGTCTGAGATGCATGCAAACCTCAAGTAGAAGCTATAACCTGACTTGTCCTCTGTGTGGACAAGAAAAAGGTTAAGGAAAGAGGATGTTGGCATGTCTCTGGTTTGCTTTACGATTTAGCCCTTTTGACCATAAACTAGCATGTCTCACAATTGGGAGTGATCTTGGTCTAAAAAGTATAGTGTTCTGGTATTCAAGATGCTTCGTTACTTTAGTACCCTCTGTGTTAGAACAATAGGTGCTAGATTCCCATGGGTTCCAACAAGTGCAGCATTTCTAGAGTAAGAATTGTATAGCGGTCTAGGGGATGGAATTTATAGCATGTGAAGGGGGAATTAGCAGCACAGTGGCTTAGTGGTTAGCGCTTCTAACTTGCAGTAGTAGGGTCCTCAATTTGAACCCCTGACCAGGACCCTATCTGCATGGAGTTTGCATGTTCTCCCTGTGCTTGAGTGGGTTTTCTCTGGGTACTCGTTTCCTCCCACACTCCAAAAACCAATGCTAACATTGGTTCTAATACTGTATACAGATGTATGTATGTGAGCTAGGACCTTAGATTGTTAGCTTCCTGAGGGCAGAGAGTGACTGAAGAGGACAATATGCAAAGTGTCACATAAAAATATCTGTAATAAATGTATTCTGGTCTGTAGCATATGTAATGTACTGTATAACGTAGTGCAACAGTTTGGGGTATGTAGTATATGACACAGTGTTAAAAAAGCAGTGGCCCAGATTATGTAATGTAAATGTAGAGTATCTCTGTACAGAGTGCAATAATTCAGAATATGTAATGTAAAGAGTAAGGCATTCTCCAGTATATGGCAGTTGTTTTCCACTATCTGATTGCAGCTAGTATCTGTGCAAGAATCCTCTTTGTAAATCAAATCTTGCACTCTGCTATTGGCATCCCTCTACCCATGTTACAGCACTCAGGACTGGTGTTTGCCATTGAGGCACTAAGCACAGAGTATTAGTAGGGCAGGCAGAGCATGCACATCTTTTCTAAATGTTATATTATATGTTACATACACACAATTACTGCACTTAATATGCTCTACTGTACATGATATATTTTGGATTAGTGCAGTATATACATTGTACTATATGCTACATACCCCAGACCACTGCACTCCATATGCTACTCTACATTGCATGCCACTGATTGTTATACTCCTTATGCTGTGTTTTATACATTTATTGTCAAATACATTCTGAATTTCATTCCATTCACTTAATGATACAAGAAAATTGTGCTACAGAATAAACTTCTTCATGGTTCACATAGCCAACAATAAGCCTCCTGCTGTCATTTCTGTAGTCCAGCTGAAAATTAAAGCAAGGTTTAGGAATGGATGCAACAGACAGCAAGAAAGGTTCTTGTTGGTAAAGTTTTCATACATCATCAACTCGAGACTTGCAAACTCGTATTTGTATTCAATGTGCTGAAATTATGGTGATGAATAGTATATCATGCAGCTGCAGCATTTTATCCCCCAGAGCTTCCCATGTTCTTTAAAACCTCAGCTTAAGATGGCCATACAGGGATTGAAATTCCTCCAGTTCAGCAGGGACCAGCGATTTTTGATCCATGTATGGGCACCCTGGTTGTACAGAAGTCGATCTATTGATCAAGTTCAGTGCAACTACCCTGTCATGTTTTTTTTCCAAATGATCAGTGCTAACCATTGTGTTTTGATGGAGGGGAAAGTTTCCCACCTTGAACACACAATAGCTAAGCGGGAGTGATTCCCCCATCCACCTCAAATGTGTGGATTGGGGCATTGACTTATTATTATTATTATTATTATTATTATTATTATTATTATTATTATTTTTATGTGTGTGTGTGTGATATAAAAAAATATTTTATATTTATTTTTCCGTTCAACCAGTGTGTAGATGTGTGCCAGTCTTACACTCCTATGTCCTGAGTGAGAGGCATTGTGACAAACACTATGGTCTTATTTATAAAAAAAATTATAGCTGTTCAGTCATTGGAACTGCACGTTGTACCGCATTAGAGCTACTAGATGGCGCTGACTATTATAGGAAATAAGTATGCTCCTCAGCGCCATCTAGTGGGCACAATGTGGACATTTCCATGTTTTTACAAATTTTGATATAGCCTGGGAATATTCAGTATATCTCCCCATTTGCACAGAATTAATTTACGTGCAGTTTTAACAGACAAAAAGCTAAGCAAAAGTTTTAAAAATGCATCCTTATATTAACAAGATAAATTGGCTAGATTTTTAAATAGCATGATCCTTTCTTAAGGTGTTTGATTCAGCTCATTGGGCTAAGACAACGTTTCAGTTGAGTATCATCTTATATTTGTGTGTGCCTGTTGCATGGATGGGGATAAAATAAAGATGTGGGTCAGCAAAAATATGCAATAAATATATTAAGTCTATGTATGTTCATCTTTTTATTCTTTTTATTAGAGTATGGAAGGGTTAAAAAAAAATTCAGTTACATTTTTTTTGTCTGTCCTGTTGGGGGTGTTTTGCCTTCACTTTCTGTCCTAGATATATAACAGGAAGTGAAAGGAAATCTCAGCTTAGAAGGTATCCTTTGATGACACTTTCTATCGTTCTGGTGACAACTGTCTACATTTAGATTTTCTATAATTTTCTGTCCCAGTAAGAGTGGTAAAAACGTACAATACATGCTTTTTAACTCTGTGTGATAACCTAGTGTACCACGGGCTGGCACAGACATCATGTTGATAGATTTAAGTTGGGAAGTGGATGGGAGTGGTGGGCAAAAGCACTTCACTTTCCTGTAATTGAGAATTGCTGCTCTGAGCTCTAATTTATCGTAAACACATAATCTAAAATTGAGCTAAAGATGTTCAGATTCTTACAAGAACCAAATGCTTCTGCCTTGCAGGATGTGCAAAGTAAACTATACCACAGATGTTTCCTGTATATCCCTGGTTGTGTTATGACACATAGTTACAGATCTGTACGACTGATTTCCTTTTGTTCTTCCTAGAGCCAATAAACTGCAAACAAAAAGAATTTGACTGCAGGGTGCTTGTATATAGTTAGTCAAGAAATTATATTGTGTGAAAAAAATGACACCACCAACTAATAACCTAATCTTGAACATACAGTATTCAGATTTTCTTGAAATGACAATATAGCAGTTGAAATGCTTGGTACTTCATTTTGATGGGCATTTTCAGCTGGAGGGAAGCCCATGAGCAAATCCACAGAGCCTGCTGGTGGCGTTCTCTTCCATTTGGTCTAGGAGCTAAAGGGGGATTCTGGATTTGCCTGGCATGGTTGCTGGCCAAAACTAAAAAAGTTAGGTTCATTTTAATAGTTTATCTTAGCTGGAGGGAGACTAGGGGCAGTAAAGCTAATATCACTTGCCATAAAGCTTTAAAACTGGTTCCCACAGCGCCCCAGTTCTGGCTAACTTGTACTGGAGCAAAATTCTGTTTTTTCTTTGGCCCACACATTGCATGCAGAGTTGCTATGGGTCATATCACCAAACTTGTTGACTTTTGTTTAACCACTTGACCTCCGGAAGGCTTTCCCCCGTTCATGACCAAGCCATTTTTTGCTTTTTAGCACTGTGCTACTTTAACTGGCAAAATCGTGGCCATGCAACACTGTATGCAAATTACATTTTTATATTATTTTTTAAACACAAATTGCTTTCTTTTGGTGGTATTTGATCACCTGGGTGTTTTTATTTTTACTATATATAAGAAAAAATACAAAAAAATTGGAAAACAATATTTTCTACTGTTATGAAACACATCCAATAAAATCAAATTTCTACAAAAAAGTAGGTCAAAATGTATTCTGCTATATGTCTTTGGTAAAAACCAAACTGCATATTTGGGGACACTATACTATTGGGGGACACTAGTATAGTTATGATCCTGATCTGTACAGACAATATACTAGTAATGACAGTGATCAGCGGCTTAGTGGGATGGTGATGGTGGTGGGTAATCTAGTGCTAACTGACACTGGTTGGTGGGGACGCTAACTGGCAGTCACTAGTGCCACTAATACAGTAAAATACAAATAAATGGCTTTCATTTGTAGTAGTGAGGAATCTGTTTGTTTTAACAGCTCAAATATAACCATTCAAAAACTTTACTACCTTTTTATAGATTACCTCGTTCCAGACCTTAGATCATTTTTAAAGTAGTATTAAGCAATCAGCATTTTTAGCTTAACACATTGGGCACAATATAAATAAGCATTCCCAGTGTTAACAGTGCAGTCTGATTCAGTCTGTTCGCTTGGAAAAGGGAATGGGGAGCAGGGGGGAGTGCCTTGTCATTCATAGGGCTTTGGGGTTTCTATTGATGCATACAGAGTAGGGGGAAACCACTCTAGTCCCTGCATGCATGCAAGGGTGACTCCACAGGATGCTGCAAGAGAAAGGAGCCACCCTAAAATAGAAAACCTGGGGCAGCCTTGGCACCAGCTTAAACAGGAACATTGGCAAAAATGAAAAGCTAAAGCTGCATCCTCCGTAAATGAATAAATTCGCTGCTCAAAGTGCTTAAAAAGCTGAGGGTTTAATATCACATGAAGCTGCTGCAAAATATATACAAATAAATTAATCTTCAGGGTGAATGCAAGTGAACCACATTATAACCATTATGTTCATTATGCATCTCATTTGATTAATGGTGATCCAGAGTATATAATCTCATTGTTTTTTAAATTTTACTTCTAAGTACAATATAACCCATGTTATAATGTGTGTTCCTTGCAACCAAAGGGGTTTCTCAGCTAATTGCTGCATAATGTTAGCAGTGTTTGGCAGGGGAGGCAACATCCAACAAAGAAGGATGGGGTCAAAATAGGTAAAATGAGTACGAAGGATGGCCCTGTTAGCAATCTAAAATCCTGCTTTTAATTTACTTTTCAATTTACTTTTGGTATTCATACAAAAACTGGTCAATATGAATCCTCAGATGTTCTTAAGTTACCTTCCAATATAAATACCTGCAGCAAAATTCTAACTTTTCTTTTTGTTTTTTTGTTTTTTCTTCTAGGTTCTGAAGATTTTGATTGTATTCACACCTGATACATTTCTATATGTGCTAAGTGGCTTAGTGAAATCACAAACTGCACTGCTTTTACTTAAGCATACGAAACCGAGGAATTAAGCCAAGTCGATCATGGAAACTCTGTCCCAGGATTCTCTGTTAGAGTGCCAAATTTGTTTCAATTATTACAGTCCTCGAAGAAGGCCAAAACTACTTGATTGCAAGCATACGTGCTGTTCGGTTTGCCTGCAGCAAATGAGGGCTAGCCAGAAAGACCTTAGATGTCCTTGGTGCCGAGGTGTTACAAGGTTACCTCCTGGGTATTCTGTGTCACAGCTACCTGACGATCCAGATGTAGTGGCAGTCATTGCAATTCCTCACACTTCAGAAAACACCCCAGTCTTTATTAAATTGCCAAGCAATGGATGCTATATGTGGCCACTTCCTGTCACCAAAGAAAGGGCTCTGTTGCCTGGTGATATAGGATGCAGATTACTACCAGGAAATCAGCAAAAACCAGTCACCCTGGTGACCATGCCAATGGAACAGCAACCCCTACAAGGTACTATGGCACAGGATATTGCAGAGGAGGAACATGAGAGAAGGGGTGTTGTGAAAAGTTCAACCTGGTCTGGAGTTTGCACTGTCATTTTGGTAGCATGTGTTTTGGTCTTCCTACTTGGAATTGTCCTGCACAACATGTCCTGTATCTCTAAGCGCTTCACTGTCATCTCATGTGGTTGAAATGGATTATTCCTATACTCTTTGCCACATTTGTGTTAAAATAAAAGCATATACAGGAGCATTGTATTATGAAACCAATATCAACTGCAAAAGGGTGGGAACTTGTTAACTTCTGGAGTTCTGGGGCACAAGAGAGAGACGTCCCAGCTTTCCTCTCTAACAGTTTGGTTAGAGTTAATGAAGATTGCATGCACAGTCATCATTCCTTCCTAAACGGGACATGTATGGTACATTTGACTGTAGGGTAGTACGATGACTTCTTAGCTCATTGTGGTATGGCCATATCCACCAGACATTGATCAAGCAACTTTTTCCTTGAGATTTAGTTCAACATGAGTATAATTAGCAGATCTCTGGTAAATTTTAAGGATGGAGAAAGTCAATAGAGGGAACGATAAGTCATTATAACTAAAGCCAAGCAGATAACAATACAAGCCGTTATTTTCCTTAGTGATTACATCAATAATCTGTATCTGCATACATCTCAGGTCTCCTTTTACTGACATGGCTGTTATAGGAACATATTGTTTCGTGGTACATTAAACCTTGTACTGCCTTCAATTGATTGTCACATATTATCAATATCCTGCATTTTTTCAGGTGCCTAAAAAAAAAACAGAAGAGGCTGAATGTACTTGTATGTAAAACTAAGGTTTCAGGCTTAACTGTGTATCTGTGTGGTGCAAGTAAAACATGGTGGTACATGTCTTACACATGATGATCAGGGATGGCGCAAACTCATCTTCTTGCAATACAGATGATAATAATGATATACTGAAATATAATACTTGGTGGATCTTAGCACTTCGTAATTATTGCCAAGAAGTGTTATGTGGAGCAAGGCTTTGTTAAATATAGAGTCCATATTCAATCAGAATGATGTAACATCTTGTTGTAAAATTGTAAAACATTTTTTGCATTTCAAAAAAAAACATAATACTTTTATTTTTTCAAATGTCACGTTTCTAACCCAATATGTATGTAATAAAATAAATTGTTGGGTGTCTTTCGGTTCTCTAGTTTAACTTAAAAACTCATCTTAATAACTAAAGGAGATCCATGATGGGTATTAAAGGTCATGTTTCTGCAATTTAGCAACAAAGCAAGAGAAGGTAAGGATAGTTTATGGATGGATGAGTAGTAATTATTATGCTATTATTGTCATTGGCATTGTCTTTGTGAAGCTGGCCCATCGATAAAATATGATTTAAAGTTGTGGGTTATAAAAATAGATGAACTGCCAACATTACAACTTCCATTTTTTTGTAATATTTTCTGCAACATTTTTATTGCAGACTATTTACAGCTGTAGAAAAAAGTGACCGATCTTTTTCAAAGGTTTTTCTTCCCTGTTTTTTTTTTTTTCTTCACTCATTTCTCTGTATATACTTAAGATGTTAGCATAATTAAACATACACTTGCATATTTATTTGCAAAAAAGTACATAAGTGTAAATACAGTATTACATTTTCCTACAATAAAATCAGCGAAAATTGCTACGAACATTATATGGAATTAAATGGAAGATTTCTGGTGCTGTGTTTTTCTAAGAATTCTGTGAAAGCAAGAAAAAAGTTGTTTTTTGAGGGTAATGTGTATGTAGTAAAATATTAGAGAGTGAAGTAGAATACATGAACGATCAGACCAGATGTAAATTCCACTACAGGAGCCATCTTTAAACTATGATTGCTCCTTTTCTATACCGGAGAAAGGAACAGGTTCTCTTTACGAGAGTGACTTTTAGCAGCCAGTGCTTTTCTTTTCCTGCACTCCACTGTTGCCCCAGAATTAACTCCCAGTATGTGTTGGGGAATATATGCTTCTGCCTCCCAACAGTGCAGTTATCAGTTGTCAGGCTGACTGCTGCCTCCTGGGTAGAGTGGTGGCATGCAAAGTAGCCCAGCAAAAATCCAGCCATACCCAGGAATCCCAAGTGATTTTGCGGTGAATTGGTGTTAAAGCCGGCCATACATGGACTGTAATTTGGTTGGTACAGTAGGGTCCAGCTGAATTTTGATCTTTGGTTGGCCACTGGGGTTGAACAACAATAGGCAGCAGCACTGATCTGTGTATTCTGACAGCAAAGAAGTCTCCCCGCTGTCAGAATAGAATAGCACAGTGGTGAGGATTCCCCATTCACCTTGAATGTGCATGATGGGGAAATTGGATCAGTTTTTTTATGTTCAATCCAGTGGTTGAATGAAAAGACCTATGTATGGTCAGCTCAAGTCCTAGCTGCTTGAAGACCCTTTTGTAATTTGTAAAAAAAATATATTTTTTTTTTCCGGAACGAGTGAGAATTTTTTAACACATGGAGTCCTGTTAAGGCTATGGAAAGAGGCTAGGTAGGATATATTTCACTCCCTGTAGACAGTGTTGGTGTCAGTTTATCTCTGTGAAGAATAGCGATGGAACAGCTTTCTAAATTGCCCAATATTTTTTCTGTTCTGAGAATTATCTGGCATTGCAGCCAAAGGTGACTTCATCTAGAGAATCATAAACTATCTAGGAACATTTAGATTACATTTTTAAAAAAATGCACTTTTCAAACATTAACAACTTGTACCTTGGTGAACTACACCTGAAAGGTGTCCTACACTGAGGCTTAGAGCATCCCAAGAGCAATGTTGAAATATCTCTGGACAAGAGTTGTAGTAATTGCAGTCATCCTAAAGGGAACCTGTTAGAGTAGAAAGACAGCTATTGAGGACTTGATCCTGAAGGTGTATGCCAGGCATCTCCAAACTTTTCAAACAAAGGGCCAATTTGCTTTCTTTCAGATTTAGGGGGGCTGGATTGTGGCTGGTGGGGGTAGAAAATGTCTAGGGCCCAGCATCCGAATGCCATCAGGCTTTGTGGTCAGTAGGAGGGGTAGTGCCCTATCATTGGTATTAGTAGGTGGTAAAGTGCCGTATTAGTGGGAGAAATAATACACCATCATTGGTGTCAGTGGAAAGAATCGTGCCTCATTGATATTAGTGAAAGGAAAAATGCCCCTTCATTAATGTCCGTGGCAGGATTTCTGTCCCGCTATTACTGTCAGTGGGAAGAATAGTGCCCCAAGGGCCAGATAAAGCCTAGCAAAAAGGGCCTTATTCAGCTCTCGAGCCACAGTTTGGAGACCACTGGTGTAGGCCTTGGGGCTCTCATCCTCATTATTGCTTTACTACTCGTGTGTTACTGACCTTGCATAAGCTTCCATATTTCTATCGAACAGGTTTCTGCTGCTACCTCATTGCTAGTCATCATATGTGCTTGTATATTACAGTCCAGATTTAGGTTTGCGTATTCCTATGCTCTGTTAGAGGAATAACACTGCGTTTTTATATCTGTAAAAAATATCTTAAAAGAGATTTGGGTTGATTTAGTAGGGAAATAGGCTGTTCATTTATTTTGCAAATGTATTTTCTTTAGTGAATGTGGTAAAATTTCAGTTTAAATAAACTAAATAAATTAAATAAAAAAATACCCAATCATATGCAAGGAAAATTTTAAAAAAAGCATGCTCACTTGCACCTGGTTGGATGATGGATGTCAGCACAGCTTCACCTCATTCACTAAGCTCTGGGCATAATTCCCTTGCAAAGTGATCAGCCTATTTACCTATTGTAAACTAATCCCCTTTGTCTCTATTTTTAAAACTGAACCATAAGGTCTGTTGGTAAAGAAAAGTATTATTGTTTAGGTGTACTGCCAATTTTTCTTGTCTTGAAGAGATCAGCTTGCTAAAAAATCTTCTGTATCCAGCACTTCAGGGAGCACTGGATACTTGGTCCCCTCTGCACTTTTTTGGTTTTATCTGACAGCCCCAACATTACTACAGACCACAGTAATGACGTAGGAGTACCCACAGTGCTGAGAGGGGAGTCAGGCATCTTTGACTCCTAAAAATCTGTCAGATACTGAAAATTCTTCCTTAAGGTGATGTCTTCAAGACATCAAAGATCAGTGATTTAAGCAGCGGGACAAGTAACAATTCTTTTCTTTACATGTAGGCCACTTTTTTATGTGGTGTTTTTTTTATTTTTATTTTTTTCTATTGCATTAGTTTGACTTTAAAATAAAATGTAAAAAAGGGTTCTGTATTGATTTTGGAAATAAGAGATGTGACTCAGGTAAGAATTTACTAAATGTCCTCCATTGCCATTCAAAGAGTATCTCTTCCATCCATTAGGCAGGCTTCTGTATATTTGTTTACGCTCTTTAAAAACTTCTTAATGTGAAATAAAACCTTTTAGTTCAATCCATTTATTGTTATAGCCTATACTCTGTAAGAAGAGCGCATTATCCGGAGGAATTAACACACATGATCTAGTGCAAACTGCAAGGCAAATTTTGTACACGTTGTGTAACGCCATACAGTTTGCTCTATAGCACGTGTTCATTTTTCAAATGTTGTGCTAGGGGCTGACGTTTTTCTTTTTAAAACCACAGATATAAATCTGTTTCTTTTTAATTACGCATGTAGAGCTTTTGTATTATGTTTCAGGGTATGCACAGATAAAAAATTGTTTTGTTCACCTGTTATTTGTTATTAAATTCTTCCATTTAGCTTGTATTTCTTGTTTGCTTATTTATAATGCTTAGTAAATGAAACAAGTAAAACTGTTCATAATTCAGGTCATGCATGCAACCATCTGCTGCATATCTCGAATGGAATCAGAATAAAGTAGCAGGGCCTCTGGGCTTCAGCTGCTCTCCAAATGATTCCCAGTGGGATTCCCAGTACAAAAATGGAACTTAAAATGAATGTGAAATCCACATATGTGTCAAGATTTCACCAAATTGCACACAAAGGAAGAGAAAAAAATATTGGCTGTACATTAAAAAAAAATGTGACCAGTGCATGATGCATTGCTTTCAAATGATCCAGGATGTTTGGCATTTCAAATGACCTTAAGGCCTGTTTCATACAGGCTTTAGCTTGTACAAGTACAGTGTGAACAGCAAGCTTTGCAGACGCATTTTTAAAGCTTTCAACAAGCTTTTTTTGAAGCTTTTAAAGTGACAATCAACACTCCCATTGAGATCTGTGTATAACATTTCCAAACAGGAGTTAAAAAGCACTTTAAAGGCTTAGAGCAGGGGTTTCCAAACTATGGCCCTCCAGCTGTTCAGGAACTAAAATTCCCATGAAGCATTGTAAATCTGTGATATTCACAGACATAACTAGGCATGATGAGAATTGTAGTTCCTGAACAGCTGGAGGGCCAAAGTTTGGACATAGCTGGCTTAGAGAAAGCTGCTGTAAGCTTCCCAAAAACTTGCTGAAAGTTTCTTAAAAGCTTGCCATTCACACTGCTTTTTTACTAGCTGAAGCTCATGTGAAGAAAGCCTTAATGATAAATATATATTTAGAAACCCATGAACATACATTATATTGTCAAAAGTATTGTGACACCTGCCTTTACACTCACATAAACTTGGCATCCCAGTCTTAGTCTGTAGGGTTCAATATTGAGTTGGCCCTCACTTTGCAGCTATAACAGCTTTAATTCTTCTGGGAAGGCTGTTTACAAGGTTTAGGAGTGTGTCTTTGGGAATGTTGGACCATTCTTCCAGAAGCGCATTTGTGAGGTTGGGCACTAATGTTGGACGAGAAGGCCTGGCTCGCAGTTTCCGCTCTAATTCATCCCAAAGGTGTTCTATCTGGTTGAGGACTCTGTGCAGGCCAGTCAAGTTCCTCCACCCCAAACTCGCTCTTCCATGTCTTTATGGAACTTGCTTTGTGCACTGGTCCAAATCATTTGGTGGAGGGGGAATTATGGTGTGGATTGTTTTTCAGGGGTTGGGCTTGGCCCTCTTGCTTCCAGTGAAGGGAACTCTTGAGGTGTCAGCACACCAAGACATATTGGACAATTTCATGCTCTCAAATTTGTGGGAACAGTTTGGGAATGGCCCGTCCCTGTTCCAAATATGACTGTGCAGTGTTGCCTTACTTGTGATTGGCTCCCTGTATGGTCCTCCTGTTACTAATTCAGAAATGGGAAGGGCAGCTTTAATATACCAAGTTATCTTGCACTGTGTACAGATCTCCTGTCATCTGACAAGCGCTGTGGCGCCCAGAGGAATGGAGCCAATTTATAAGCACAACATCAGGAATGGTGTAGGCCTTTTCCTTTTCTAAACTAGACTTCTACCCCACAAACCCAAAAATGAATGGTGCATGCAGCATTGTTTTGTTTTATAAACTTACTTGTTGTTGTTTTTTCTTTTTACTACTGGTTTCCCCTGAGGCACTGGTTACATCACCTAGACCTCACAGGTACCCCTTGACCAATGTTTCAGGGGAATTCTCATCTGATCTTGCCCTTGCACCATACGAGATCTTGGGCAGCCTCTTAAGCATAACAGGCCTTGTTTGATCTATTATGACACCTGTGTTGTATATGATCTGGCATGGGTTATTCTTGATGTATAGAAAGCCATGTGAGAGTGCTGTACATGCTCTGGAATGGCCTGGTATACCTCAATTCTTGGCTGCAGGTAAAGGAGCTAGGAAGAAGCCAGACATCAATGACATTGTTTTAGAAAATGGTGGTGCTGTGGTCAGACACAGGAATTAATACATATGACTATTATAGCAGTGTAGATGGGAAAAGCTAAACACATATACTGCATGATATTTTGTTCCATTACCCTGAATAATTTAAAAGAGCGTTGGCGTTTTTCTTAGGTGAGGGAGAAGGTCCGATTTCAGTTACCACCAAAGTTACAAATTTCAGCATGCAACTTGGTGGGGGCAGAATTTCTTAATGCAGTGCATGTTCATCAGCACAGGGAGACACATTTGCCTACTGCAGCCAGTGCATGCTAAAGTTTGCAACTTTGGTAGTGACTGAAGTATTTGACCACACTTTAAATCACATCCTTATGGCCCCACAAATGGTTTGCTGAAGCACACTCCATGCGACACATACTTCCTCTACACAAAGTGTCCTCCGTGTCAAGTCAAAGTTGGCAGGTATGCTTTAAGTGCTATTGTTACAGGCACTTCCCAGTGTAAAAATTGTTTTGCTATGTTCAGCTTGTCTGTGTCTGCCCTTTAAAGTGGAGTTCCGGGCACAAAAACATTTTTTCAATGAAAATACCCCCGGGACAGTCAGGGCTAGTTCATTCCACAATGGCTAGCCTCTGATCTGTCCCGGTTCGCACTTACCTGCAAGAAGAAATACTCACTTTTAAAATTTCTTCTCCAGCGTTGCCATCTCTGATGTGGGCAGCTGAAGCCAACGCGATCCTCTTCTGCGTCCTCTTCCGTGTCTTCTCCCAGAATGAGCCTGCACCGGCCCCTCTCGTCACTTCCGGTGCGGCGCCGCATTCCTCCACAGCTTCTGGACATGCCCAGAAGCTGTTTAGCAAGGAATGCGGAATTGCACCGGAAGTGACGAGCGGGGCCAGTGCCGTCGCATTGATTCCTGGGAGCGATGACGTTCAGCTCCCAGGAATACAAACACAAAATCTTGCATGCATCATTTAAATTCAGACCGGTTTTGCAATCCTGAAATTGTGAGCAGCTATTAGTATGATTACTTGATACAGAAAAAACATACTTGAGAACTGAATGGAGAACATAAATAAAATGTAAAGGATAGCTGTACTATTAAAACACATTAGTCATTCAGTCAAAAACACCTCTTTATTACATACAAAAATAAAGATAAAAGTACACCATGGTAATAATCAACCTCTCTAAAACATAGCCCTTTGGGTTTAATTTACTAAAGACAAAAGGGTTTTGGGGTGCATAGATTAACTGGGAATTTGGGTTCCAGAGGTGAACAGATTGGAACGGAGTTGTAGAAGTTAGCAAAGAGGGGAACGTGCAATGTGATTTTGCAGCCTAATCATTTGAATGGGCTGCAAATTGCACTGCAGTGCAAAAGTAATGCATTCACTACTTTTAAAAAATGTGTCGCACCGAACTGCATGATACTGTGGTACTATGAAAATTGGTGCATTCAAACACACTGCATTTGCAATCTGCATTTGGGGTGGCGTTAACAATGCATTGGTACCCGCATGCAGATTTCAAGGCCAGTGCAATCATCTGCAGTGCGGGACACACAGACAGCGCCTTTCCTGTACCGCGTGTGGGCAGGCTGAACGAGTTAGTTAGGATCCTTGGTCTTTTTGGTGGTTTCTGCTCAGGGTCTGGCCTGTGTCATATAAATTGGAACAGTGGTCTGCAGCGAGAGCACAGCTAGTTGTTCCCCAGAGACAGTTGAGGAAGAGAGAATCCTCTGGGAGTTGAGTGCTGTGAGACCCCTAAGGTATGGACAAAGAGACCTGTAGGGAGGATGCTGCTTGTTATGGCCTGCATACAGTGATGTAAGCTTGGGGTTTGCCCTGAAGACACCAGTGCTGGAGAAATGTCTCTGAAGGACTATAATTACTGGACTACACTTTTACAGGTATGCCAGGGGCAGTGCACAAGCCTGTAGTTAGGAGTAGGAATGACCTTGTATTTGTTTGTTGGACAGTGCTAAGTCTGTTTTTGCAAATAAAGTATTGAAATGCTGTCCTTGCCTGGGCTGAAGTCAGAGGTTTACTGTAAGTAACTGGCACACACACACACAGTTATCGAGTGGGTCTTCACACATTGGGGTATGAAGACATCAGTGTAGAGTGGAGTAATGTGAAGACACATATGGTTAGCAGGAGTAATGGAAGTGTAACAAGCAGCCTGGCAATAGCATGTACCTGTTAAAGGTGGCATGGCCTGTAGCAGCAAGGAAGAGGTTGTTGGCACTCCTGCCACCGGTCTGTCTCTCATAGCAACGGGAGCGGATTGCACCGCAGAGGTTCTCCATCCTGTACAAAGGTACAACAGGTCAAGAGTTAAGTGCACGTGTGGAGCTTGCACTGAATGCATGGTGGGGCGCACTTCACTACTTGGGAGGAGTAGTGGAAAAAGCTGGACAGGTGCATTTGGACATTGGCTCAGCATGTCCCTCCTAAATGCAGATTGCAGAGAAGGTGTGCATTGCCACGGGGAAACAAGAGTTAACTGGAGAATAGTTACAGTTTCGGTGTACATGGTGTACGTTCATATCTGACAGAAGGGGCCTGTCTTAATGTTGAGTATTCCACTATGGCAACATCAGACTTGTTTCAGGGCATTGATGAAGATGTCACAAAGTAAAGGTACCCCATATGTGTGCGTAAGGTGACCCTGTAACCAAGTGCCTAACTTGGTGCGTAAGGTGACCCTAGCTCATAAGAGCACACGCGGGTAGGCCTTTCATGTGACCCAGTACTTGGCGCCCAACGAGTTAATGGGAAACATGGAGGACATGACAAACAACCACACTACCACCCCACCTGCCCACAGTTACAGTATAAAGATCTTATATTATTTAAAAATGTTCATATAGTGTGACAGTATCTAAATACAATACACTGTTTGTTAACATGTCAGTATAAAAGACATACTGTATATGTAAAGTTAATGGTAGGTTTTTATATTGTTTTTGTAAATGTGTGTCCACGCTGTTATTAGGGTGGTACTATTTCTGTTAAATATTAGATAACTTTTTCACAGATTTGTGGTTAAGTAAGATTACGAGTTGCTCTGGTAAGGCCTCCCATAAACTGCAGGATTATAGCTGCATTTTACATTCTTTCAGGGATTACATGAAAATATTGTTATGTAGTTATTTCTTTCTATTCATAGCATGTTGGGATTTTTATAGTGGCAAGACGCAATATTTCCTTTAAAAAATATAATTTTTATCTTATACACATTAAAACCATGTTTAAAAGAATATAAATTATCCACAGCAAAACATTAGTTACCGGTAGTTGTTTCTTCTGTATAGGCTACACTGTTGTTCCACTACATGTTTCGCCAATAATGGTTTCTTCTGGAGGAGTGCTGCCCAATTCTTCTATATATATACGCTGTATGCAAATACATATGCATAAGAAAATTTCATATAATTATACATAAAATATTAAATACACAAACTTTTTTCCCCAAAAAAATTGTGTGTGTGTATATGTGTATGTGTATGTATGTATGTATGTATGTATGTATATATATATATATATATATATATATATATATATGTCAATCCAGAAAGTATTCACAGCGCTTCACCTTTTCCACATTTTGTTATGTTACAGCTTTATTCTAAAATGGATTAAATTCCTTATTTTCCTCAAAATTCTACAAAAAAACCCCCCATAATGACAATGTGAAAGGAGTTTGTTTGAAATCTTTGCAAATTTATTAAAAATAAAAAACAAAAAAAAATCACATGTAGATAAGTATTCACAGCCTTTGCCCAATACTTTGTTGAAGCACCTTTGGCACCAAATACAGCCTTAAGTCTTTTTGAGTATTATGCTACAAGCTTGGCACACCTATTTTTTTTTTGAGCTTCTCCCATTCTTCTTTGCAGGACATCTCAAGCTCCATCAGGTTGTATGGGGAACATTGGTGCACAGCCATTTTCAGATCTCCCCAGAGATATTCAATCGGGTTCAAGTGTGGGCTCTGGATGGGACACTCAAGAACATTCAAAGAGTTGTCTTGTAGCTACTCCTTTGTCATCTTGGCTGTGTGCTTAGGGTCCTTGTTCTGTTAGAAGATGAACCTTCACCTCAGTCGGAGGTCCAGAGGGCTCTGGAGCAGGTTTTCATCAAGGATGTCTCTGTACATTGCTGGATTCACCTTTCCCTCAATCCTGATTAGTCTCCCAGTTCCTGCCACTGAAAAACATCACCACACCATGATGCTGCCACCGCCATGCTTCACTGTAGGGATGGTATTGGCCAGGTGAAAAGCGGTGCCTGGTTTTCTCCAAACATGACGCTTACCATTCAGGCCAAAAAGTTCAATCTTTGTTTCATCAGACCAGAGAATTTTGTTTCTCATGGTCGAAGAGTCCTTCAGGTGCCTTTTGGAAAACTCTAGGCGGGCTGCTATGTGCCTTTTACTGAGGAGTGGCTTCCGTCTGGCCAGTTTACCATACAGGCCTGATTGGTGGAGTGCTGCAGAGATGGTTGTTGTTCTAGAAAGTTGTCCTCTCTCCATAGAGAAATGCTGGAGCTCTGTCAGAGCGGCCATTGGGTTCTTGGTCATCTCCCTGACTAAGGCTCTTCTATCCCAAACACTTGTTTGGCAGGATGGCCCACTCTAGAAAGAGTCCTGGTGGTTCCAAAATTCTCCCATTTATGGGTGATGGAGGCCACTGTGCTCATTGGGACCTTCAATGCTGCAGAAATTTTTCTCTGAGGTTTACAGACAATGACTTGGACTTAATGGCTTGGTTTAAGCTCTGAAAAGCCCTGTTAACTGTGGGACCTTTATAGACAGGTGTGTACCTGTCTATTCAACTGAGATTACTACAGGGCGACTCCAATCAAGTTGTAGAAACATCTCGAAGATGATCAGTGGAATGAGGATGCACCTGAGCTCAATTTTGAATGTCATGGCAAAAGCTGTGAATACTTATGCACGTTGTTTTTTATTTTTAATAAATTTGCAAAGATTTCAAACAAAACTTATTTCACGTTGTCATTATGGGGTATTGTTTGTAGAATGTTGGGAAAAATAATGAATGTAATCCGTTTTGGAATAAGGCTGTAACATAACAAAATGTGAAAAAAGTGAAGCCCTGTGAATACTTTCCGGATTCACTGTATATATAAGAGAGAGAAAGCTGTCACAAGATCATGCTCCCTGTAGTCCTTGTCTACCAATAGAAATCTATACTTCTAATTTAACATCATAGTTCTTGTCACTTCTGATCTTTGAATTTCAAGATAGTACTTTACCACTTATGGGCCACCACCACAGTTTTACGATAGATACCGGGGTTATGGCAGCAGATATCTGCCATAACCCCGGTATTTTTTTTATAGGGTGGGCGGTCCTCTTTCACATAAAAGTGGTCCCAGTGGCAGATTCACCACGGAATCACTTTTATGGTCAGCAGGAGAGGGGCCCCCTTTGAACACGGACACCATGACAACCCACTACGCATGCACCTGCACCCAAAGGAAAGCACTTCCACAACAAGCTGACCAAGGGGAAAGCCCACTGCTCTGGATGTTTCAGCACCACCCCTGGCTTCCGGCAAAGAGGTAAAACAGCATCTAAACTGAACTTTGTTTCCAACTGTCACTGTATACGTCTAGATGGTCTGTAAACGAGGTACAGTGACACCACCAAAGGGAGATTAGATGGTATTGCAGAAAACCTGAGTGTTTTTCATTTGCTAAACTATATCTCGCCAATTGTGGGCTTGATGCCCCAGATAGAGGGTGCAGGTTCGTGGTCTATTGGAACGACATGTGTATCAATGCCCCATGGCCATGCCCCGGGCATCTGTATGGCTGTCAATTTAGTACTCCCCTCACCATCAAAGACAGCTTAACTCATTACTATGTCTCACTCCTAAAATCCATATCTATAGATCTTTTATATAAACAAGAGGAAAGGAAGAACAATCAAGGTAGCATTAAATAGTAGCAGAATTCTACATTCACAATAGAATATATGTCATCAAAAAAGACAAAAAGAGTACAATATAAATGCAGTGTATAAAGAAAATCCATAAAGGTAATTTCAGAATTTCCTACTTTTTTTTTTTTTTTCCATTATCTAAGACCTATTTTTAAATCCAATTTTATAGATAAATATAGGAAGGGCATGTAACTTAAAGACTCATTAAGTCCATGGTATTTAGTAGCACTGAGGGAATAAATCCATTTAGTTCCTTCCTCTTTCTTGTCTTGGAATATGATCCAAGGCAAAGAATTTCATTACATTAGAATCAAAATTATGGTAAAGACGACCATGGCGGCTGATCAGGGTCTCCTGCACAGAAATTACAAGTTCTACAAGGGAAGGTTCCATGGGTCCAACCTGATGATTTTTTAGAAGTGGTATAGGGACTATGAACCAGCATATCTTTCAGTGATTTTGATCTTTTAAAGGTAATCTCAGGATGGTCTTTTATGTATTTCTTAATAGTTGGATCTGCTGTTAAAAGCAGGCCAATATTTTTAAAAGATACTTCTTACACGATTATGATATTTTGAGAATTTAGTAATTATACGTATAGGTTGGGTTTTTGTTTGTTCTTGTGTCCCAAATATCAAGGGATTTTTATCCAATGATTTTACTTTATTATATGATTTTTTAATAGCCTCTCATGTAGATTATTTGCCTCTCTTTGGAAATCTGTATCCCTACTGCAATTTCTTCGTAACCAAAGATATTGGCTATGTGGTATGCTTGATATTCAAGATCTTGAATGTGAACTTTATGCTCGCAAGATTGTATTTCCCGCAGTGGGTTTTCTATAAAGCGCTGAATCTAAAATCCCTTCCTGAGCTATAAAGGTTTACACATCTAGAAAAAAGTTATTTTGTATTGGTCACAATTCATTGTAAATGTTTGCCTATGAGGGACACATTATGTTCCCATAGCTGCACCCTGCACCTGGAGGTAGTGGGAGCGCTTGAATATAAATACACTCCGAGTCAATATGAACTCTACTCTCACAAGCACTAACCGACAGGTAAGTAAAAATGTAAATACTCCAGCTAGCTCACAGACTGACTGTAAAATGGCACCAATTTTTTTAGTGGGTACTCTGACCCCAGGACAGAAGAAAATAAAGCACTTAGAGACACCTTCTACACAAATTAAAATGATTAACTTATCCTCACACATATTGATGGAGGAGAAGGCCCAGGTTTTGAGCCTGGGCTTAACCTTCTGTCCTGAACAGAATACCGAAAGATTTGAATTTTTTAAAGATGTACACCTTTTTGCAAGGAAAACTATGTATAAGGTGGTTTATGATAAACAATCTCTACCTGACATCTCTTTAAATCCCCATAATATTATGGCAACTCCTGTCGTGGAAAATCCCTCCATAAATGATCTTTGAGTTTTCCAGGAACTTATGGACCTGTGGAGTGAAGGCAATTTAGACGAGGATGATGAATATGCAGAACCTTTAATGGAAGAAAATGATAAACTTACCTCTAGACTACAAAACTTTGTAATGGAAAATGAAAATATAACTGTCCACAGCAGATCCAACTATGAAGAAATACATAAAAGACCATCCTGAGATTACCTTTAAAAGATCAAAGTCACTGAAAGATATGCTGGTTCATAGTCCCTATACCACTTCAAAAAATCATCGGGTTGGACCCCTGGAACCTTCCCTTGTAGAACTTGTAATTTGTGTTCATATATTTTTCATTGAAGAGAGGTCATTCTCCCCAATGGTCAAACTTGCAAAATACACTATGGAGTTACCTGCCAAACCCCTGGGATTATATACTTAATGAAGTGAGAATGTGGAAGCTTCTATATAGGGAAGACTAAGTATCTATTCATTCAAAGAAATAAAAACCATGTATCCCTAATAGCAAAACCGAAGATGAAGACCTGATCAGCTGCCATGTTGGTCTTTACCATAATTTTGATTCTAATGTAATGAAATTCTTTGCCTTGGCTCTATCTGGGGTATCGAACCCACAATTGGCGAGATATAGTTTAGCAAACAAAACACCCTCTGGTTTGCTGCAATACTATCTAATCTCCCACCGGCGGTGTCGCTGTACCTTGTTTATAGACCATCTAGACGTATACAGTGACGAATCGTAAAAAATTCCGTTCGGATTCTGTTTTACCCTGCTGTGACATCTGGAGTGGCGCTGTAAAATCCGGAGCAGTGGGCTTTCCCCTTGAACTGCTTTTTGTGGAAGTGGTTTCTACCACGGGCGGCGCATGTAGGCCATCTTGGTATCCGCGTTTGGCCAGTGATGTCAGACGCTGACCGAATGGAAGGGGTATATAAGGCCAGCAGCCTGGCGATAGAATTGCTGGAGCCACAGAGGACGCCGATAAGACAAACCCATACACCATACATGGTGAGATATAGAGGAAATTATAGTGGATAGAGCGAAGCTTTGAATTCGGTGTGTGTGTGCAATAGTAATATTACACTGCCTATTTTATTTTAATCTCTATTTCAAGATAGATCACCTGTAGTCCTATGGTGGTATTGGCATTTTCCTCCTTTCCCATTTGGGCAATTGACCTTAATATATAGGATCAGTAAGTGATCACATAATATCTGTAAAGATGACTATACGTAGATATATAGTTAAACTTAAGTGGATATGTATTATTTCTAAAGCCAGGTCCATAATACTCCTTCTATGGCCGTGTAAGTACTATCTTGAAATTTAAAGATCAAAAGTGATCAGAACTACGACGTTAAATTAGAAGTAAGCATTAATTTCTATTGGTAGACAAGGACTTAGGTGAGCATGATCTTGTGACTGCATTCTCTCACTCTCGTGAACGCATTCTCTATATCTCTCTCTGTGTGTGTGTATATATATAATATATATATAAACATTTTTGGAAAAAAGTTTTGTGTATATAATATCGTGTCTATATATTTATATGAAATTTTCTCATGCACATGTATTTGTATACAGCATATATATATATATAAAATAATTGGTTAGCAGTCCTCCAGAAGAAGCCGTTGTCGGTGAAACATGTAGAGGAACAGTGTAGTCGATACAGAAGAAATAACTAACTGTAATGTTTTGCTGTATATGAATTATGTAATTTTTTTTATTGTGTGTAAAATAAAAACTTTATTTTTTAAAGAAAAAAATTGCATCTTGGCACCATAAAAATCCCAACATGCTATGAATAGAATTAAATACTATATTTAAGGGATGCGGTGTAGAAAAAGGTCTTAGACCAGAAAATTTGTCTCATCATCTAGCAATACTTACAAACTTTTATGTAGTTATGTTACGCTTTTACAAGTTTTACCTTGTCCAGAAGACTTACACTTTTGAAAGCCTATAGAAAATATACATTTATTCTGTTGACATTTGTTTTATATTTCTTTAGTTCTAAAAATTCTGAAATTTTATTTGAATGTTTGTTTTTTGGATAAGGTCCCCCTATATTTACCTTTCAGAGTATTGAGCATTTGGAGCAGATTTCATTAGTGATAAAAATGTTTGCAGTCATTCTCCTATACTGACTCTAATATATCTTTGTTTATTAATTGTTTTCTTCATTAAAGTTTAAAGCCCCCAGTTTTGATCTCCCTATACCCCCTGGATGGCATAACATTTTTTTTTAAATTGTGGTTTTGCTTGTTGTTAAAACACAGAAGACTGCATGAGCCAGTGTCACTTATGTGTTCCTACTTTAGGTGTCTGAAAATTAGTTTTCTAATGGGAATCTCAATTAAACTCTACAGTGATTCTGGTTGCGGTAACTAAAAGAACAGATTATTTTTCTATAGCTTCTCAAAATATTTAACAGAATTCAAAGCCACACTAATCAACTGTAATCATGCATGCATTAATGTTTGTGAGTAAAAAGAATAAAAGTACTAGAGAAAATATAAATATCCATCCAAATATTTATCTTTTGAATGTAGTAAGGGGAATTGTTGGATCTTCCGATGTTCCTTATCCTGTCCTGGTGGTGACAATATTGACACTCCAAAAGGAAGTAAGAGGAAAATCTCGGAATACAGACAACAGTAAAAAGGTTAAGGAACTGTTATCCTTCCTCTCTATTAAAAAAAGTGTTTAATAATGCTACCAAACCAGCTGCTGACTAGAGATGGGTTGAACGACCCTCTTCAGTTCACAGCAGAACTCCCGAACAGGAGAAAAATTAAACCCTAACGGCGAACCCTATTGAAGTCTATGGCAGTCGAACAGGAAAAATCAAAAGTGCCAATTTCGAAGGCTTATATGCAAATAATTTGCCATAAAAGCGGTACTGGGCCTGACTTGCGGTTGCACTTTCCAGCACCCAGCTATTAAAAAATTAAAACAGCGTGAGTTCCCCCCCAGTTTATACCAGACATGACATTTCAAGGTGGTGGGGCAACCAGGGGACATTGCCAGGTGTCTCTACTCTTACCTAGATAAGAACTGTCAAAGTGCGGAAGAAGCATTTGCCGGGCGGCCATTCTAGAAGGTGAGGCTGCAGACTGCGTGAGTGATGATAGATTTACATTGAGGGACACTTGTTTTAACATTTTTTAATAAAGGATTTGTCAAAAACTTGTCTTCTGTTTTTATTTTTTTTGTACACTTTTTTTGGTGAATGGGTAGGGGTACTATGTACTCCATACCCATTCATATGGGGGGGGCTTGTTAAAGGGGGCCTCCAGATTCCTAAAAGCTCCCCACCCACAGACCCCAACAACCCAACCACAGCCCAGGGTTGTCGGTAAAAGACCCATGTCCTCCTCAACATGGGGACAAGGTACTTTGGGGTTGGCACCCCCCCCCATGTTGAGGGCACGTAGCCTGGTATGGTTCAGAAGCGGGGGGCGCTCATTCATCCCCCCCTTTCCTGACCTTCCAGGCTGCATGCCTCAATAAGAATCTGGTATAGATTTTGGGGGGGACCCCACGCCATTTTTTTGTTTTTTTGGCATGGGGTTTCCCCTTAAAATGCATACCAGAACTGGCACTTTTTTCTTTTTTTATTCAGCTGTTAGCGGTGAAGCCCATTGACAGCTGGTGACTCATTAGTTGTTAAGGACGCCACGGCCAGCTTCCCGGCCCCGCTCCTTAACACTGCGCCATTATTTGGTAAAGCCTTGTGCAATTAGGGAGCAGGATGCAATGTGCAGCGTGCAGTGCATTCCAGGGTATTTGGCGGACGAACACCCTGAAAATTCGGGTGTTCGGCGAGTGGTCGAACAGGCAAGGGCTGCAGAAAGAGGCCCTTGTCCTCATCAACATGAGAACAAGATGCTTTTCCGGTGGAGTCCAGTGCATCTGGCCTGGTATGATTTAGAAGGGGGGGACATGCACTCTTCCCTCTCTTTACTTGTCTGCCAGGCTGCATGCTTGGATAAGGGTCTAGTATGGATTTCTGATGTTTTTTGATTTGGTTTGATTCTGGTATAAATTAATTGATCTGCAATTGATTTGTTTACAAACCAAATCAAAGCAGACAAGAGCTGTAATTTTCCTGGCACTCTTTTTTTTTTTCTTCATAAATTTCAGTGTTGTAGTCGGCTGTAAAAATTGCACAGATGCTCCCCTTCAGAGGCAGTGTCAGGGCATCTCCCCACACATGTTATTTAATAGAGTTCTGCAGTTTTAATGTTTTACTTCAAGGATTACTAAAATCTCTGCTCTCGGCCACATAACTTTTTTTTATTTTTTTTAAGCTTTGGTACATGTTATCCATAGCAGTCCCCTATGCCTCTTGTTCGTGTTGCGTACCTGGTCGGAGGTCCCCCAGGAGGTGAGAACAGGGAGGGCTAGGCTCAAAGAAGCATGGGTGCCATTTAAGTTGATGTGCTGGAAGTTGCTTGCAGTGAAGTCCACAGTGTAGCTGTCAGCTGGACTGTCAGGATTGAGGTCAGGAACTCTGTTGTCCCTGGAAATGTAGCGGGACCAAGCAGCCAAAAGCAAGGGGAAACGAGGAAGAAGCAAGGTCAGACTGGCAGGATCAGACTTAAGAAGCATAGTCTGGATGGTAACCAAGGTCATACATGGCAACATAAGCCAGGAAGTAGGCAGAAGTGTAGTCTTGGACAGAGGCAAGATCCTACACAGAAAAGCGTAAAGGCGCATAACCGCGCTAGTGCGCAAAGAAGCATTTCTGTGCAAACGAGCATGGCCAAATGAGCATATGCATATCATTAATCTGCTATCTCCTTCTGAGCACATGCTCACGTTTATTCTGAATGGTGCCCTGACAATTTGTCAATCCCTTACTGTACCTATTCGCCTAGAAAATGGGCTGACATTTTTTTTTCTTTAACATTTGGCTGCAGTTTCCGATGGGCACCCTAACTTTGGTCATATTCACTGAACCCTGCTTGTACCAAGCTCAGGTGTGTTTGGCTCATCACTGCTACAGACACTATGGAGCAATTTATTCTCAAAGATTACAAGAGAAGCTCTAAAGTCCTACAAATCGTGTTTAAACACTTGTCCTTCTCATCTTTCTGTACACCTGCTCTTTCTTTACATTAGAGAATAGAAGGTTGGCAGGCAGCCAAGTTAATGCTGGAATGTGGGACCAGGGTAAAATTACATAGTTATATAGTAGTTGAGGTTGAATAAAGACAATAGTCCATCCAGTTCAACCTGTATAGGTGTGAATCATTTCTCATACTGAATACCTGAAAGTTTTGATCCTTGAGATGTATGTCCAAGAGTCTTTTAAAAGTAGCCATACTCTCCACAGTTACTACCATTTGTGGCAGAGAATTCCACAGTCTTGTAGCCGTTACTGTAAAGAATTCCCTGTGTAGCCTGAGGTTAAAACGCTTGTCCTCTAACCATTGTAGGCCTTGTGTCCTCATGCATTCCTTGCGACTGAATAATTTTTTTTTCTATGCTCTGATCACCATTGAGGTATTTGTAAATTGCTATCATATCCCCTCTCAGGCGTCTCTTCTCCAGGGAGAATAAATCAACCACTTCTAAACGCTCTTCGTAATTAAGGTCCTCTAATCCCCTAATAAGTTTTGTTGCCCTTCTCTGTACTCTCTCTAGCTCCAACACATCCCTTCTGAGGACTGGTGATCAGAACTGGACAGAATACTCCAGATATGGTCAGACCAGTGTTTTACACAGTGGTAGGATTATAGTTTTGTCTCTGGAATACATCCCCTTCCTTATGCATGCCAATATTCTGCCGGCTTTGGCAGCTGCAGCTTGACATTGCATGCTATTGCTAAGTCTATCTTCTACTAAGACCCCCAGATCTTTTTCAATTTTTGATACCCCCAGAGGTTCCCCCCCTAGCGTGTATTTTGCTTTTATGTTATTAGAAAAGAAAATGGATAAATAAACCAACCGCGCTCTGTCATACTATAAGCTATTGCAAATTAAATAGCAAGAAAAATAGAAGGCTTCCGGTACAAAAATTAAATGTTGATCATAGATAATTGGTAGTGGTACAGCGCCAACTTATATCAAGCACAACTGATAGGCAACACTGATTAATGTATAGTCCAACAAAAGTGCAGATATACTCCAAAAGGTCAGATATCAAGAAGTCCAACACCAGGAGATGGTATCAAGGTAGTAGGAGTACACCACGTGCATCAAACAATAAAGATGTCCTCTTACCGGAACCAATTGACCACCGGTTAGGGTAGGTCAAAATGGGCATGTATACAAATGATTCCCTGGAACAGGCAAATCCCCGGAAAAAAAAACAGATCAATACAGTTAGCGATTCCAAAAACTCCACTCAGATGTTCAGCCTTAAATGACCCAAATACCTCAAAAGATAGAGAACAAACTCCAATGGCATAGTAAACTTCTTTATTAAATAAAAGGCAATAAAATTGGCAACTCACATGTCCGCCAACAGATAGCGCATGGAATAATTAGGAAGCCAGTGTAAGCGTATCGACGTGCGGGTGTGACTGACGCGTTTCGTCACAAATAGGACATTGTCAAAGGCAAAGCCCACACCCGTCGTCACGCTTTAAATATAGTAAGTACAGGAAATCCTATCGCGGGGTCCCGGAAGTCACAGAGGCCGGAACTGCGTCACGCCGGAAGCCGCGTCATTGACGATCCACCAATAGGCAGCATATGTTCCAGCACTATGCTATGTGGATATCCTGGGTAAGGACGCACTCCCCTCTCACTGGTAGTAGGCTGATGCTTGCGCTCCAACCCTAACTACTTGCTAACCAGAAATAGACAGCAGCATCATAGCATCCACCTTGGGACTCCATAAAAGACATATTACATTCTGAATGTCATCAAAAAGCATTTAGCATTCACAAGACACATTTGAGACTTGCCCAAGCACACCTCACAGAAAAACGGATAAAAACTGTGAAAGGTAGCCAGACATGCTCAAATAACATTCATAGTAAAACGGAAAAAAAACTAAATATAAACAATACTGGCTTACATAACAACATCCCATAATGTGCCTTAATAAACTATGAGTATCGTCTAATAAAAACACATATGAACATTATTAAATGTCACATATATTAATAGATGATTCAGATAATTACGATCTAAAACCAATAAATAAATATGAATAAAAGACCAACTGGTCAAGATAAGAATATATTAAACATGATGAAGAAGTATTCAAAATTTTAAAACAAAATTCACTAAAAAGTAATCACACAAAAAAGGAGAAAAGTGCCAAAAACCCCAATATGGACACGGAATGGGGCATCCAACCGCACACCGGAAACAGAGGTCCCCACACAATTGGGGGTCAACTGTTACC
Source organism: Pelophylax lessonae (assembly GCF_965119305.1). Taxonomy (NCBI): domain Eukaryota; kingdom Metazoa; phylum Chordata; class Amphibia; order Anura; family Ranidae; genus Pelophylax; species Pelophylax lessonae. The sequence continues at coordinate 312,742,317 of NC_138772.1, read as the reverse complement.
GATGAAGCAGTTGAAGTCCCAGTCCACGTTCAAACCATGTGTCGTGTAACACTTTAATTCATGAATCCAACACGTCTCTTTTTTGGAAATCTCGCGTCTCACATTGCTCCCCCTCCATTGGGCAGTGAATTAGTCAATGCCTATGATAGATGTACCAGTGGCTTTCTTATTATGGCACTCTAAATAGTGCCAGGAAACACTGTGCTTAGGAAAGCCACGTCTGATGTTCCCCAGGTGTTCGTTGACTCTCATCTGCATAGCCCTAATGGTCCTTTCAACATATTGGAAGCCACAAGGGGATTCCAAAAGGTACACCGCATTCTTAGAGGAACAAGTGATAAAGGACCCAATAGTGTAACTCTTATGTGTAGTTCTGGATTGGAAAGAACAGATTTTCCTATCCTTAATAGCATTTGAACTACACACCACGCATTTTCTACATGGGAAGAACCCATTAATTTGGGGAAAAAAGGAAGCTCTGACTGGTCGGTCAACATTGTTAGGAGCCACCTTCAATCTCATAGGTGGAGCACCGCGGTAGACCACTTTGGGCTAATCACCCACCACCGGTGCCAAAACCCTATCATTTTGAAGCACTTTCCAATGTCTGGAAAAAATCATTTTAATGTCCCTGTATTGTTGGGTGTATGATGTAATAAATGGCAGCCCAAAATAAGTATCAGGTGCCTTACTTTTTGGTCCATCCAGCAACATCTCAGACCTAATCCTATTTACCACCTCATGGATCACCACGTCAAGCTCTACCTCAGCATAGCCCTTGTCCAAAAACCTCCTCCTAAGGACTTGGGCCTGCTGAAAGTAGTCCACCAGATGGGTGCAATTTCTCCTCACCCTGAGAAACTGGTTCTTGGGAATGGACTTTAGCCAAGAGGGGTGGTGGAAACTGTCCATACCAATGAACCCGTTCCGATCTGTGGTCTTAAAGTATGTAGTGGTCACCAAAGAATCGCCACTGACCATAATATTCAGGTCCAGATGGTGAATACTCATCTCGCTGGCTTCATGTTGTAATTTGATGCCAAAGGTGTTGTTATTCAGTTCCCGGAAGTAGTCATCCAATGATGCGATTGTACCGTTCCAGATGACGATCACATCATCAATGTACCTCTTCCAAAGTACAAGTTCAGGTCTCTGATCTTGGAAGATAAAGTCCTCCTCCCACTTCGCCATGAAAAGGTTGGCGATGCTTAGTGCGAATTTAGCACCCATGGCCACACCTTTGGTCTGTAAATAATAAGAACCACCAAACCAAAAATAATTGTGTGTCATGGCGAAGGAGAGGAAACTAAGGATCCAATTACTCTGGGCAGGGATGAGATGTAAATCCCGCTGCAGGAATGACTCCACAGCATTCAGGCCGTGAGTGTGTGAGATTATCGTGTACAGGGAGACCACGTCCGCCGTAGCTAAGATGTAACCTTCCCTCCACACAACATCCCCCAACATTCTCAAAACCTGAGTGGAATCTCGCAAAAACGTTGGTGTCTTAACCACCAATGGTTGTAAATAGCCATCAATGTACTTCCCTACTCGGGAAGTCACTGAATCGATCCCACTTATAATTGGTCGCCCGGGGGGATGATTCGGATCCTTGTGGACTTTGGGGAGGTAACATATTACCGGTATTCTGGGAGCAGTGGGGATCAGAAAAACCTTTTCCTTTTTATTTAGGATATTATCCTTGTAACCCTGATTGACCTATTTGGTCAATTCAGATTTAAACTTGGAGGTAGGGTTACCATTCAACTGAAGATATGTTTCTTGATCTGAAAGGATCCTGGACATTTCCCCCAGATAGGCAGATTTGACCAAAACCACAATCCCCCCGCCTTTGTCCGCGGGTCTCACCACTATATCTTCCCTTTTCTGCAAGCTTTTCATACCAGATATAAACCTCCAATCACTATGTTTTTTTGATGTTAAGAGTCTCCAAGTCTTTGATGACTAGATCTCTAAAAACACCTAATGAGGGAGCAAACGAACCGGGGGGGGGGGGGGGGTTAAAGAGGGAGGCATTAGACAAACCTGAGTGTCTCACCCCCTCTCTAACCACCACAGGATCCCTCATTGGATTTGAGAGCATATATCGCTTGTTGATGTTAAGTCTGCGAGTGTACTTCTGGATATCCATAAAGACCCCGAATTTATCGAGTGGCTTAAATGGAACATATTTGAGACCTTCATCCAGAACATATGTCTCTTCATCAGTGAGAGTAGCCTGGCTAAGATTATAAATGCCAACTCCTATCACATCCTTTTTCTTTTCTTTTCGCCTCCTCCACCCCCCTCTGGTCCCTCTCCTTGGTTTGTACTTTGATCGTACTCGTACCGGTCCCTTTGAAAAAAACTCCAATGGAGGGGGAACAATGTGAGACGTAAGATTTCCAAAAAAGAGACGCATTGGATTTATGAATTAAAGTGTTACACGACACATGGTTTGAACGTGGACTGCTTCATCGGTAACAGTTGACCCCCAATTGAGTGGGGACCTCTGTTTCCGGTGTGCGGTTGGATGCCCCATTCCGTGTCCATATTGGGGTTTTTGACACTTTTCTCCTTTTTTGTGTGATTCCTTTTTAGTGATTTTTGTTTTAAAATTTTGAATACTTCTTCATCATGTTTAATATATTCTTATCTTGACCATTTGGTCTTTTATTCATATTTATTTATTGGTTTTAGATCGTAAATATCTGAATCATCTATTAATATATGTGACAATTAATAATGTTCATATGTGTTTTTATTAGACAATACTCATGGTTTACTAAGGCACATTATGGGATGTTATGTAAGCCAGTATTGTTTATATTTAGTTTTTTTTTCCGTTTTCCTATGAATGTTATTTGAGCATGTCTGGCTACCTTTCACAGTTTTTAATCCGTTTTTCTGTGGGGTGTGCTTGGGCAAGTCTCAAATGTGTCTTGTGAATGCTAAATGCTTTTTGATGACATTCAGAATGTAATATGTCTTTTATGGAGTCCCCGAGGTGGATGCTATGATGCTGCTGTCTACTTCCGGTTAGAAAGTAGTTTGGGTTGGAGCGCAAGCATCAGCCTACTACCAGTGAGAGGGGAGTGCGTCCTTACCCAGGATATCCACATAGCATAGTGCTGGAATGTACGCTGCCTATTGGTGGATCGTAACTGGAAGTGACGCACTTCCGTCAATGATGCGGCTTCCGGCGTGACGCAGTTCCGGCCTCCGTGACTTCCGGGACCCCGCGATAGGATTTCCTGTACTTACTATATTTAAAGCGTGACGACGGGTGTGGGCTTTGCCTTTGACAATGTCCTATTTGTGAGTAGACGCGTCAGGCACGCCCACATGTCGATACGCTTACTCTGGCTTCCTAATTATTCCATGCGCTATGTGTTGGTGGACATGTGAGTTGCCAATTTTATTGCCTTTTCTTTAATAAAGAAGTTTACTATGCCATTGGAGTTTGTTCTCTATCTTTGGAGGTATTTGGGTCATTTAAGGCTGAACATCTGAGTGGAGTTTTTGGAATCGCTACCTGTATTGATCTGTTTTCTTTCCGGGGATTTGCCTGTTCCAGGGAATCGTTTGTATACATGCCCATTTTGACCTACCCTAACCGGTGGTCAATTGGTTCCGGTAAGAGGACATCTTTATTGTTTGATGCACATGGTGATCTCCTTCTCCTACCTTGATACCATCTCCTGGTGTTGGACTTCTTGATATCTGACATTTATGTTATTAGTCCCTAAATGCAACACCTTGCACTTATCCACATTAAACCTCATTTGCCATGTAGTTGCCCACTCTGTTATTTTGTTCAGGTCATTCTGTAAGATTTCTGCCTCACGATGTGAAGTTATTGCCTTGCTCAATTTTGTGTCATCTGCAAAAACTGAGATTGAGCTACTGATCCCGTCTTCAATGCTATTTATGAATAAATTGAACAAAATTGGACCCAGAACTGAGCCTTGGGAGACCCCACTTACCACCCCTGACCAGTCCGAGTATGTGTTATTTATTACCACCCTTTGGACACGCCCCTTTAACCAGTTTCGTATCCAAGAGCAAACCTTGTGGTCGCTGCCTGCGGACCTTAATTTATAAATCAAGTGTTTGTGGAGAACTGTATCAAACGCCTTTTACTTCTAAACTAACTAACTTCTAAAATGAAAGTGAATGCGCTTTCTGCTTTAGGGCCAGTCCACACCAGAATGCTGTACAGGAAACCCGCTGTTGGAAGGCAACATGTTTTAATACCATATATTTTATTGTCCGGTTATCCAAGAGCCATCTGGCCTGCTGTAAGTCATCTTGGAATGGCAGGAGAAACAGATTACACATCAGGGTGTCTGTAACAAAAGCTTGCATAGCAGAATCCTGCCCCTGGAAGATAATTAATGCATACCCCCTAGCAGTGGGGCATGGTGATAAGAAAGCCTCACCTCAGACCTCCTGATGATGCAGAGATTAAAAATGACTGATTTATTGGCCTGTATTAAGATATTGACCTGGGTCGAGGAATGTGTTTGCAGGGTACCAATGCCACCTAGTGGAGGACAGCAACATATTTCCTGGAGGATGTTTGGGGTAATACCATATTTCCTAGTGATTAGGACAGACTCTGAACTATACAGGGTGGCAATTTGGGTGTTGCTTGTGAGTGGTATAAGATGCAAGGGCCAGCTATGATAGCTCTCTCTTTCTCATTGATACACAACACTGAGGACGGACTTATGTTACATATCTTCTCTGCTCTTTTGTTTTGTATGCTCTTTAAAACTATTTTAGATTTCTATGTTAGGGTTTGTAAATAAATAAGACCTTTGCTTCTTTGTTCATTGTGTTAATTTGTATAGCTAATATTATTATTATATCATTACCATTTATATTATTATCTTAGCTTTGATATATTAGCCAACTATAGGAAGGGACAAGATAGTACATATTTTTAATTTAGGTAGGAGGAATCCAAAAACCACCCTTATTTATTTCCCCCTCGTTCCATGTAATTAAAAATACATTGCAGTTTCGGTTTGCAGCAGGTGTCAACTTAATGACACCCCAAATGCAGATCACAAATGCAGTGCATTTGCCTGCATCAGATCACATGATACAGTAGTTCCATGTGACCGGGTTGCTGTGCATTTCTTAAAAGTAGTGCACTACTTTTGGTGGGGGTCCAGCACAATTTCAGCCCATTCAAAACAGCGTGTTCCTGTGTGATTCATGGTGTGAACCAGCCTTTAAACTTTGAGAATGAATGAATTGCTGCACAGTGCCTGCATCTACAGAGGTTTGTGATGGTTTGTTCTAATGATTGTTTACTCCTTGTTTCAAATGTGTAAATGTTAGAATGTCCATAGCCTGCCCACGGTTCTTTAAACTGCAATGCGGATTTGCAGTCATCTAGCACACATTGGTAATCCAGCGGGCAAAAGGTGTATACAATATTATACAATGACTTCACCTTCAAGGAAAATGAAAAAGGAACATATATCCTGCATTATTTAATAACCCTTAGCAAAGCTCTTAAAATGTCATGCTTTGCTGCTTCTACCTTTCAGGATTATGTTTCAGGCCCCAGTGGCTCCAGAAGGGGAATGTTTGTTGATAAATTTACAGGCAGAGCAATACAAGTGGTGGGAGAATGAGATGCAGTGTTGAAACTGATCATGGTGGATCACAGTGAGACAACACAGGTAAAATTACATGAGCCTAAGTTCCCTTATCACCACAGCCTGAATAGTGGAGAATAATAATAAGTGAACTTGTTGAATGATAACTTGTTGTTCCTTAATTTTTTGATGAATTATATCGTACCCATGAAAAAGTAAAAAGCAGAATGCAAAAACAAGTAATGGGATATAGGTCACAAGGTTTTTCTGAATTTTAGTGATGCTACTGATTACGGAGAAAAAGCTAAAAATACAATATAAAAAGTATGAAAAATTTTATATAAATATATAGATATTATATATAAATATATAGAAATAAGCACTTTAAAAAAAACTTCAAAAAATGTTAACTGTGAAGATCTGAACTGTGTTTACCAAGAAGCAACTTGCATTGAAATGACATATAAATTATACATTGAAGTGCTGCATCAAAACATGCACCTAAATAATTGAACATTCCTGCTGTATAACAGTACTCTTATAGCACAGCTTTCTCAGATTAAAGATGATCATGCTCTACCTTTTACAGCTGGAAATATCTTTAAGGCAAGAACAAAATACACTTCTTACAAATAAACATTATAAATAATTCAAAAGCAGTAATACCCAAAGTTTTCTTAGCTCCCAAAGATTTTGAAACGACCCACCAAACACATCTGAAATAGTTAATTAATTTTAAAGCAGTCAGTGTTTCAATTAGCTTTGGAACAACAGCCGAATTGTAGCCTAATTAAAGAGTAACCTACATTTACTTTGAATTATGTTTTTATTATTTCGTATTTAGGACAGATATTAAGCTGTTCTGCATGCATCGGTTTTTAACCCTTTCATGACAAGAGTTTATTGAAGCCTTTAATGCCCAGGACATGTTTAGCAGTTTCAGTATGTGTCACTTTACTTGAAAATAACCCTTTGATTTCATTTTTATATATACAGTAAATTGCCAGCTACTAACGACATTTCCCTGCCACTTAGTTGTGTTTTCAAACAAAACTGGAAAGATTCCCCTCAACATTCATATCAGAGGCTTATCCTAAATGAGGGTCTGGTAGGAATTTTAAGGCGAAACCTCACACAGAAAAATAAAACGCTGGCCCCCTCATAAAATGAGGGGTCCTCAGATACTTCCCTCTATGAATGCATAATATATAGTACCCCTGGTCACTTATTTACCAAAAAAAAAAAAAAAAAATTGAAATGCAAACAAACACACCCACCATCAAAAAAAGTCCTTCACTAATAAAAAACACCAACTGATGATAAAGTCCTTTATTGAAAAAACAATACCCACTATGTAAACCCGTCATCAGTCTCATTGTCTAGTAAAGTAGAAATGCATCATTCACGAAGAATGATACCTGCCAGACTGCTCATATGTCCCCTCCTGACAACTACTTCCTGCAAGTGACATTTCTTTAGCTAACAGCCCGGGTGACATCATTGATCAAATGAGGACATGACCATATTGATCAATGACAACATCCAGGATCCCCCCGTGATATCAATGATCTAATTTGGTATGGTCCACATTTGGTCAGTGATGTCACCTGGCCCTTTATTTACAATCAGGTGTGGGCTTGGAAGCTGTCATTCACAGCAAGCAGGCTTCAAACAGACGGGTGTCTGTTTTCAAACGTGTGGTGCATGTCATTACATATAAACAGCAATTCTTTTTACATGTTTCTGTCCAGTATACAGAGACGAATGCTATTCAGGGATCATGATTAACCTGGATTCATAAATTGCGTGATTCTTCACAGATCAGACAGATCTGCAATCAACAAGTAAACTTTATTAACACAAATTGATAAATTCGCTGTCCTCCTGATTTAAAGCGATTGTAAGCGATTACCTTATAAAACAGCCCATTCAATTTAAAATAGAAGTGAAAGGCAAAATATTTGTGTATAGATATTGTGATATTTGTGTATATATATTGTGTATAGAAAAAAAAAACATTATAAATACATTTTTCCCCTTTTTTTTAATTTTAATAAATGATCATATTCTCTCTGTTCTCAGCACCATTAGAGCTGTAAAAAGGGAAACAGCAGCACACTGATTTTCCCAGTGAAAGGCTGTGCGGGTAGATGTGTCTCAGAACAAATCTGATTATTGGAGCAGAGCAGCCTTAGTTTCCAGCACAGCTAAAGAGCTGACAATGCTTTGCTCTCAAGCCTAGAGTGGTCAGTTTTTGATACAAAAGAAGAGGACTGGCAGGAACACCAGGGATTTCACACATAGGAAGCAATACAAAGAGAAAAGGGTACTTCTTCATACAAGCACATGGTACAGCAGGCATATATCAGGAATATGAAATATTGGGTTTACAACATTCTTAAATCATCAATAATCTATTGCCATGTCAAAAAAGTAAAAACGTTTACATCTTGGGTTAATAAGTACAATTTTATGGTGTCTTTTCATCAAAAATAATTGATAGAGTAGCAAAATATAATCTATGCATTGAAATGGCTGAAAATTATTATTGAAATTTCCAATTTAATAAAATGTACACAATTTTTTCAGCAAACTGCCAGTTTCAATCAACCTGGAGAATAAAAAAAATTGCTTACAAAGCAACCAGTGATGTATTTGCATCATGATAAAATACTTTTCATTTAAAACTATGCTTTGATACAATCAAAAAGTCTGCACACTGAGCACTCTATTAAAATATCTGCATGTTAAGTGTGAGTAATGACAAGATTTTTGCTTTAGCCACACATGCTCTACTCCCCTTCTGACATTAATGTACTTTCCACAGTATTTTTCAATACTTTTCTGCTAGGACGTAAGTAAAATACTTATTTCTTTTCATTGTGTATTAAATCATCTCGAAAAGCAATCTGCAGAAAAAAACAAAACAAATACATTGAGCTGCACTATTTATTTTTGACCACAGTGATTTGATTTTTTGATTTCGCAAAGTGTGGAAAGGGTAGACATGTGAAAGGGACTATAAAGGTGGCCTCATATGGCACAGTAGCAAATTTGAGCATCTTACTACCATGTAACAATAAATCAAAGCAACCAATCAGAAATCACCTTTCTGAAGTCCAGTACAAGATGGACACTATTTGGTTGTTGTGAGTTATTGCACTTAAAGCGGAACTTTACCCTCCGACCCCCATCCACTCCTAATTTTTTTTTTTTAAACCTTACCCACCTGGTGGTGAGTTCTGCTACCGTTTGATACTCACCCACTCAGAAGATCCAGCGCTGTCCAGCAGAGAGCCACTTCTCTTCTGGCTTCGCTTGGTTCCATGCCACCATGTTTACTTGTGACGTCATTGCTAGACATGTGCATGATGAAAAAATTTGTTTTGTTTAGTTTCGCTTAGATTCGTTAATCTAGTTATTTAGTTTAGATAAATTCAGTTGATTCATTAAATTCATAATCGGAATTCATATTCGGAATTCGTTTTATGTCTTTTTTTGATTTTCTATGTTATTCCTGATTTTTTTTTTTTATTCGAAACGTTTGAATCGATAAAATTCGAATTGGTTGAAATGAAAATTTTTGATTTTTTTTTTTCGATTGTAAAGCGGCAAAGTGAACAAACAAATGATTGCAATGACTCTTTAAATCATCTTTGGCTTAACAAAAACAGCATTATTTCGAAATGGTACTCTAATAACACACACATTGATTTCAGAAATATGTTCACTGTTCGAATTCAAATGGAATTCATTGTAAAATTCGATTCAAATTTTAATTCAAATTTCAGAAATTCAGAAACATTTTTTTTTCATTTTTCAAAGCATTGGGTAAACTTTGTTTATACTGTAATTCGAGTATTCCGACATATCAGAATATCCGAATAATGAAAAATTTGTCCGCATATTTATTCAGAACGGAATGATCTGCACATGTCTCACTAGGCTGCCGGTTGTTCCGGGTTTAACCAGCACACTTCCCAATGATGTGTGGACAGCCCCTCCTCCTTTCCTCAATGCAAACCTTTGCCTCCTGGGATAGGTAATGTACATATCCTGGAGTCACATCGGGCTGTGAGTGTGTGTAAATGATGAGTATAGGGAGGCGGGATGGACTTTATATAGAACAAAAGTAAATAAAAGGAAAAAAAAAAACCCATTCCTGCAGAAGACAGGAGGATGGGTGGAGAGATGGGATCATCCTCGGAAGGCTGAAGGTCCACTTTAGGACTTGTCACTTAGAATTAAAGGAAAGCTTTCCTTAGAGAAATATAGAGGCTGCTATTGCTATTCCTGGAACAAAGATGGAAGGAAGGATGTCTGATTTTACAGATATGCATACTTGTTCCAGGTCAGTGTGTTGCAAGGGTAGGGTGATGGGTTGGTCATCATGTCCTCCATGCTTCCTTCCTCATTAGGTACCAAGCAAGGGTCACATGGGAGGCCTCCCATGATCACTTTACTACACTTGGGGTACCTTTACTTTTGTGCCATATTTATTAATGCCCTGGGACAAAAATGAGGCTGTCTTAGGGAAATACTCAACCTTAAGGCGGGCCTCTACTCTTAGAAATAAAAGCACACCGTGTACAATTGCATCATAACTGTTCTTCACCTAACTCGCAGGTCCCGTGACAATGAACACTTTCTCCATAGCTTGCATTTTGCAGTTACACACTGAGCCTTGTCCACATCCACCTGTCAAGCATTTTCCACTATCATTTCTCAGTAGTGGAGTAGGCCTCACCGTGTACTTTGCATGAGCTCCACACGTGCACTTGTGCACTTCTTGAAATTCTGTACCTCTGTACAGGATAGGAACCTCTGTGGTGCAAATCTGCTCACTTAGCTATGGGAGACAGACCATTGGTGGAAGGAGTGCTGACGACATCTCCCTCACTGTTAGAGGACGTGCTACCTGCAGGCTGCTTGTTAGACTTCAGACCATAGGTAACCACTTTTGCCTTCACACTGCATTAACTTCTTGTACCAATATCTTCATACCCCAAAGTACTGAACTGTAGAAGGTGCCAGTTTCTTGCATTACACCCCTATTAGTGATTTCAGACCAGATAGGAACAGTTTCAAATGCTTTATTTGTAAAGTGAAAAAAGCATAACAAAGTCCAACATTCATAGGCATAATTCCTTTCCTACATCCCTAACCCTAACTCAGACCATGTGCTGCCCCAGCATACCTGCTAAGCTAGTGTTCATATAATTACAAAGTCCATAAGAGGACTTGCTCAGCAGCTGGTGTCTTTGGGGGGCGAACCCCAAGTTCTGATGATCTTGCAAATATTGTAAGATTACTTATATGCTACTATGTGAGATACTAAATTAATTGTGCAATAAAATGAACTGCTGCACCACTATTAATGGTAAACACCTACCACTCAAAGTAAATATATGAAAAAAATAATGGTGTTCAAACATATAACACAAACTCTAATAAATGTCATGAATATACAAATATATATTTCTTTTAATATCTGTATAAAACTGTCACACCATACACATATGCAGTAAAAAATATTGGTAATAGGCATCCAAACAAACTTCTGTAGTTGTAAATGTCCATTATATAGACAAAATCTTTAATAGGTGAAAAATAAAATAAATTGTGATGTCCATCCATAGAAAGACAGCTGTGTATTAGAAGGCCATCACCCAAACCTCTTGGTGCAGTGCCTGCTCACCTTAAACTCAGACCCATTCCATGTCTTGCTGCACCTTTAAAATCTTATCCTGTTTGCTAGTATGCCTCCGATTAGCTAACTTCCTCTTCTAGTATACTTTCAAACTGGACAAGCTCCGCTTGAGAACGAATGCTCAGGATATATAAAAAAATATATGCTCATAGCGTATTATGCCTTCTCAGTGGTGTCTTTTTAATAGAATAAATCAGCACATAGATACATAAAATCCACAAAAACAGATTGCCTCCTCCCCACAACTTCCGGGTCCCAGAGACACTGGAAGTAACGTCACTGGCTCTACCCGAGCCTGGATTGACCGAACTCTAGACTCCAAACCACAAGAGTCTATATAACTGTAGGTAATACTCAGAAAATCAGATCGATTCCCTATGTTTTAGGTTGAAGGGGATGATGTCCTCATAGAATATCTTCTATGCAGGATGTGGAAACCTTACAAGCGGACCTGAACAAAATAATGGGGTGGGTATCTACATGGCAGATGAGGTTTAATGTTGAAAAATGCAAAGTAATGCACTTGGGTGCCAGAAACCAGAAAGCAAGCTACTCACTAGGTGGGGAACCTCTGGGTGAGTCTAGGATGGAAAAGGACCTGGGGGTACTGGTAGACAACAGGCTTGGCAGTGGCATGCAATGCCAAGCCGCTGCAAGCAAAGCCAACAGAATACTGGGATGTATAAAAAAGGGGATTCACTGCAGAAATAAAGAGATTATTCTCCCTCTCTACAAGACTCTGGTCCGGCCACATCTGGAGTATGCTGTCCAGTTCTGGGCACCGGTCCTCAGGAAGGATGTGCTGGAATTGGAAAGAGTCCAGAGAAGGGCAACAAAAATAATTAGGGGAATGGAGGACATCAGCTATGAGGAAAGACTACAAGCACTGAACTTATTCTCTCTGGAGAAGAGTATGTACAATGTACAATGTACAATGTACAAATACTGTACTGGCGACCCTAGCATAAGGAACAAACTATTCAGAGAAAGGAAATACAATAAGACACGTGGCCATTCACTAAAACTAGAGGAAAGGTGGTTTAACCTTAAAGTACGTAGGGGGGTCTTTACTGTCAGAGCAGTAAGGATGTGGAATTCTCTTCCGCAAACAGTCGTATCAGCAGGGAGCATCGATAGTTTCAAAAAACTATTAGATGGGCACCTTAAAGACCACAACATACAGGGGTATACAATGTACGGTTAACAGCAAACACACACACACATCATAGGTTGAACTGGATAGACTGATGTCTTTTTTCAACCTCACTAGCTATGTAACTATGCACCCACCTGCCTCGTATCCATACCCCCACCTCAGAATAGGGGGAATAGGGGGAATTGGAGGGGTAGGAGACCGAATAGAGGGGCTCCCTTTAGAGGAAATCAGAGAGGAAGAGGGAGAGGAAGAGGGAGAGGAAGAGGGAGAGGAAATTGGGGTTATGCTAACTACTCAGCACCTTACAGAGGTGAATATGAAAATTTCCCACATTACCCCCCCCCCCCCAGTATGGGAGATCATGGAGGGAACATGACAATTATGAACCCTACCCATATCAATACAACATACCTACCTCTAATAAATTTGCTCCTTTGCCACATACATCTAACTTAGAGAATAAGGAACTTTTTTTTAGAGAAACCGAACCCTCGGGGGAATTTACAGGGAACGGATGGAAACGCATCCGGATCCAGAAGAAGAGGAAGAGAGGAAAGCGAGCAGGAAGAAGAACCCAAAAAAAAAACAATAGGTTAAGGTATATATAACGTTAATGGCCAGGAATTAGGGATAGAGGAAATTAAAGTACTAGACAGAGAGTTGAAATATGCTCCTGTCAAAAATATAAATAAATTTAATACCTAAATGCAGGTACACAAGTATATGAGAACACTCAATCAGAAAAAATATTTCCTCTCTAAACCTGATACTAGACCGGCCACTAGTGTGAATTAATATACGACCCTCCGAAACAAATTGGTATTTAACCCTCAAATCTCTGATAGTAAATTCCTGGATGTGTTTAAGAATTTGGTCCTTGACAATTTCGAAAAATTGCATGTTGTTAAGAAAAACGACCCATTTTGGATGAGTAAAGGTATAAAACAAATTGAAGCAAGGAAAAATGTAATTGTACGCCAGGCTGATAAGGGTGGTGGTCTGGTTGTCATGAGCAAAGAATTTTATCTAGCAGAAACTAAAAATATTTTATCCAGAAAAGAAGCAATGTATTTGGACCCTGTAGCGTGCAGAACCCCCTTCCTATATATACTACCCAAGATACACAAAAGTTTAGACAATCCCCCAGACCGACCCATTATAAATGGCATTGAGTCAGTATGTGCCCGATTGGGTCAATACATTGACCATTTTCTACAGCCTCTCGTGGCCACAACTGAAGCATATGTGAAGGATACCACACACATATTACAAATCTTAGAAGATCTATCGCAAATGGAAGATTGTATATTGGCCACTGCCGATGTAGGGTCTTTATATACAATCATCGGCCACGGTGAGGCATTGGACAGTGTATGTTGGGCACTAAGGAAAACTGATTTGTCTTTAAAACATAGAAAATTTCTTCTTGACAGCCTTAAATTTTGTTTAAAATATAATTACTTTTGGTTTGGAGGATGGTATTACCTCCAATCAAGGGGTGTAGCTATGGGGGCTAGATTTGCCCCCAGTGTGGCTAATATTTATATGGCCCGCTGGGAGGATGAACAAATCTTTTGTGCACGCCCAGACCAACTGTTAGTATATAGGCAATTTATTGACTATATACTTATAGTTTGGAAAGGTGATCGTTCGTCTTTGGACTCATTTATCCAAATGATGAATGAAAATAATAAAGGGATTCAACTGACAGGGAATGTCCGTAATGATAAGACTGTCTTCCTTGATTTAGAAATATATAAACATGTGGGGAAACTGTACAAACGTAACTACTTTAAACCGACAGACCGCAATGCGTATTTACCTGTGGACAGTTGTCATCATCATACCTGGATCAAAAATATACCCAAAGGACAGTTTATCCAAATTAGACGGAACTGCACCTCAGAGGAAGAATATAAAAAGCAATTAGATATACTCATCCAGAGATTCTATGAGACAGGTTATGACCTTGATGTAATCACTAGAGAACGCGACAAAGTATATGGGTTAGATAGAAATTTATTGGTTCATAAGGGCCCCAGTGCAACTAATAACCCTAAAAAAACTAAGCAGGGGAAATCTGAATTTGGTTTCTTGTTGGATTACAATACCCAATATAGACAAATTGAAAAAATTATTAAAAAACATTGGGGTGAATTTCAAAAGGATAAAGTTTTAGGCCCACATTTACCTAACATTCCTAAGTTCATATATAAAAAGGCCCCCAAATCTCAAAGATAGACTTGCCCCAGGGGCTATTGATCCCCCTGTTTTAACTAATAATTCTACTTTTAATTTTTTAAAAGGTTTTTATGCTTGTGGTAAGTGCTCAGCATGTCAACACAGTAAAATGAACCCCAAAAAAAATAAAAAAATTGTGGCAACCAGTACAGGTATGACATTCCCTATCAAGGATTTGATTACTTGTGCCACTGAGGGCGTAGTATACATGCTGGAATGTGGGTGTGGCCTACAATACGTTGGGCGGACATCACGTCCTTTAAAAGTCCACCTGAGAGAGCATATAGTTAATATTAAAAAGGGCAAAGTGGAACATAATGTGTCTAAACATTTTAGAATATGTCACCAGAGAGACCCCAGTACCCTCAAATTTTGGGGGATCGAAAAAGTCTCCAAACACTGGAGGGGTGATAACTATATTCGAGCCCTTAGCAAAAGAGAGACGGCTTGGATATATCAGACAAACGTTTTGACACCTAGAGGCCTGAATGTAGATCTAGATATAAATTGCTTTATTAGTGATCATTGATTTTTATCATCTTTTATTACCTTTTATTGCTCTTATGGAGATATTCCCCAATTAGCTATTATCCTGCATATTTAATTCTGTTTTATGGATTATATGGATTATATTCTTTTATCTTTTTTATGAATTAATGATTTTTTTGATTATTTTTATTTTTTTGATTATTTTTATTTTATTTTATTCATTTTTATATTTATTTTATTTATTTTTGTTTTATTTATTTTTACTTATTTATTTTCTTTTTATTTATTTTTCATTTTTTTTCTTTTTTTATTTATTTATATTTATTTTATTTATTTCTGTTCTATTTATTCTTATTTTTCTTTTTTCTTATTTTTTCTTATTTTTATTTTTTTCTTATATTTTTTTCTTATTTTATTTCATTTTCTTTATATTTATTTTTCATTATGATTTTATTTAGATTTTGTTTTATTTCATTATTTTTCAGTATTGCCGTTATTAATTATTGCGGTTTGTAATATTTATTATAGTGTATTTTTATGTCTTATGGGTCTTGCTGTGTGGTCCCCGCTCGTCTATCTCATTTCCTTTATTTATACAGTGCCATACATATATATATATATATATACCTTGTAATGGTGGGCCTGTGTATTTGCTGTTCAAGTTCGAGCTTCCGGGGACACATGTAAGCTACGCCTCTAGAGGAGGAGTTACGCATACATATTTGCTTGCTGGTCCGTCCTAAACTCCACCCCTACTGACGAAGTCGTGACGCGCAAGCGTATGACGCCACGCGTATAGGGGGGCGGAGACTCGGACGGACGAGCGCCGACTATCCAGCACGGCTCCTCACAGCTATTATTGAAAAGTTTGTACGGTCCACACAAGCCCGATTGTGCCTTATATGTGAGTGCATTTTAATTATTTTACAATAAAGGGATTTTAGCAGTGAGCACTTAGATCCTGTATCCTTTTATATTTTATCTGCATACCGAGTCCATGAGAAATATTGGTCCAGCAAGAGGTATCCATTGATCTGAGAGCTCACCCTGATTGAGGATTCATTGCTTTTATATCATCTCAGTGAGGTGAGAGGCCACCTTGTGGCGCAGATGGTGGTGGTGTTATGAGCACTTTGTAATATTGAGACACCTATCAAGCACCTTATATTTATTTTCACGGCTTGGTCGATTCGTGGATTGGACTGTTTATGCATACCCCTTTTGGAATGCACTTTATGGACACTTTATAAAGCACCTTTATGAGATAATTTTTTGTATATTTTATTCAGCACATTGTCACTTTATTGCTTATGTAGCACCTTTGGTTTTATATAGCGCTGTATTTATTTATTTACTATTGAACTATGTAACTATTTCATGGCTGACAGTACAGATCGCTCCAAATCACAACCTTGTTGATGTTAGGTGGCCATTGTACCTTGGGCAAAAAAAATAAATGATGACCACTTACCTTACATCCAAGAACGGTGGGCAACATGCTTCTTCTCCTTGCCGATGTCTTCTGTCTCACTCCCCTACGGGCACTTGAACTAGAATTAACACTTGGACTCGGGCTAGGGCCAGGACTCTTGCTCCGGACCACTGTCCCTCCCTTATATCACAGCATCAGTGGGTCAGACCCAGAGGAAAGACCAAAGAACCCGGGAAAGTATCAACTTCTACCCTCCCATCTGGGACAGCACCTAAATAGCTAATTTCAACCTGCTCTCACAGACATTACTGAACCCAGTTGGTCAATGGTCTGGTCAGACAACTAGCATCTTCAGCAGTGGATTGGCAATGACTGCATGCATGAGGTTTTTTTAGGAACAGTTTACTGAAAGAAACAAAACTCTGTTAAATAAGTGCATTTAGCACACAGTGAGAATTTGACAAACATTTCCACTCTAAACTGAGTGGCCCCTTTTCTTCATAAATGCAGGATGCTGCATGCCAAAATCGCACCGGCAGCCACCAGAGACGTCTGACCCGGGAGATTTTTTTTTCTACTGATTTTTTACTTATCCATCATTTTTCATTTTATTTATTTTTAATTGTGCACATCACCACCCATTTACACTCCCTTTTTTTTTCTAGCCACCAGCCTGGCAGGTTATGTTGGACGGTTCTGTTTGCCCGTTTTTCCATCTGTCCTGTTTTGCGCTGCCTGTCCATTTTGGAATCTTTACCCACAGCTTCAGGGTCAGACATATCCAGTGGCTGCCGTTGCGATTTTGGCATGCAGCATCCTGCATTTTTGTGAGTATGGATCTCTTAGTCTGATTCCCACATTCCAATCGACCTGATACATTTCCATGTTCAATACTATGTTATATTTTTTTAATCATTTTACTTCATAGATTATGTTTATGCATCAACCCCTGAAGAGTGAGACTGAACTCACGAAACATGTCAGATCACCACAGATGCCATTACACATTTACTATGTACTATTGGATTACTGTATGTACCAATGTAATGGATTTGTATACTTCAGCCAACTGCTTAGCATTATGACACCTTTTCCCAGTTTTATTGCTGGCATATACTCAATAAACCTGTGCTATGTTTTTATTACTGGTTGTGTGGTGCTTCATCTAAAGTCCCAATGGGCAAAACTCTGCAATTGCATGGTAACACAACTCTCATGAATGGCTTTTATTCATAACAGCTTGGTTACTATTGTGATCTCTGTGATCAGTCACAGTGATCACATAGTAAAGGGCCATTAACAGCGGGCCTGTACATCGTGATAGCTGAAGCCAATTACATAAATCAGCAATCACAATTATAAGCAAGCTGTCATGAATGAAAGCCATTCATGACAGTCAAAACAATCGCTTGTACAGTGATTATGGTGGTGGGGAGCTGCATTTCATTGAAGGTATCATGAATTCACAGATGTACTGCTCCATAGTGAAAGAAAAGATGCTACCATCACTCCTTGCCCTTGGTCGTCGTACACTTTTCCAACATGACAATGATCCAAAACACACATCTAAGGCCACTGTTTCATTTCGGAAGATAACAGGATAAAAGTGATTCAGTGGCCAAGTACTGTATGTCTTCTGATCTGAAGCCAACCAAACACCTAGGAGGAATTCTGAAGAGGCAAGTTAAGCATTACTCTCCATGCAACATCCAGCAAAACAAATGTTCTATAAAACTCAGTTTTGTCAACATTTTGGAAATTGTACTTGAGTTCATTGAGATATTGATTAAAATCTCTCTTTTCAAAAGGGGTGTACTCATTTATGCTGAACACTGTGTGTGTGTGTGTGTATATATATATATATATATATATATATAATGGCTTGTAGACTCTATAGCTTTCACACAGACTAAATAATATACACTGATTTGTCTTTTTGTTTTTTACCATATAGATGTAGCAGAATACATTTTAGCCTAAATTTATGAAGAAAAAATAAGTTACTAAATTTTATAACATAAAAATGTTTTTTTTTCAAAATGTTCAGTATTATTTTGTTTACATAACAAAAAATGATTAACCCGGTGGTAATTAAATTCCTCCAAAAGAAAGGTCTATCTGTCTCAAAAAAAGATAAAAATTGAATTTGGGTATAGTGTTGACTGAGTAATTATATTCAAAAGATTTAAATTATGCTACAGGGTAATCAAAAGCCGCTAGCACATCAACTGATATAGCTTGATAAAAGAAATTGGTAGCAAATTGCAGGTCTAATTTAATATATATAAAACAAAAAATAATGTGGGCAAATGTGTAAAACCAAACAAATTCAACCAATAACAGTCCCCAAGTGAAATAATACCACAAAAAGAGTCCTCAATAAAAAGCAACGTGAATAGGTGGGAAAAAATCTCCTTCAGTGTGCACTATATTCTGGACTTTTTATGTGAAATTATTTCACTCAGGGACTGTAATGACTGAGTAATTGTGACAGCGCTGAAAACTTAAAAATGTCCTAGGCAGGAAGGGGGTGAAAGTATCCAGGATAGAGGTGGTTAGAACAAGAGTGCAGTGGTTAGCAATTCTGCTTATTGCATGACAAGAATCCCTAGTTACAGCAATCAAACCCAGTGAGGAAGCTTTCTGTGCACCTGTAAATCGGTCCTTTGCAAAGTGTTCTTATAAATCTTTGTAATGTAATTTCCTAATATGGAAATACAGTCTAGAAGGTGATGCATTGTTAGAAAAATCTTTTCCCTAATCTGAAGGAGGTAATCTCTGTATCTGCTTCTTCAAGAGATCCCATGTGGAATATATCTCAAATCCAATTATCCACCATACGAAGAAGAAACCAATTTACATATATTAATTACAACAATTAGAATGGAAATTAGCTTTATCTTCATGGAAGTATTGTTTCTAATCGTTCTATCATTTTATTGTTATAATTATTATTGTTGCTATTTATATACTGCCCAGGAGGATATTTTATGAAGATTAAGCTTTCCTTTCTACATATAAATTATACATATACAGCTATCAAGTTGCTTACCTTTCCTCAAATCTAAGTCAAGTCCTCAAGTCAATCTAAAATAAAATAGAAAAAAAAGGCAACTGAGGCAACTGTCAAATTTTACCTGATATGGGTTTATGTTAACCCCATCAAAAGTCGGGAGAACACAATTGCTCTGCTGGAGGGATTCCCCCATCAACAGGGATTGTGTTGATGGGAGAATGGAGGGATTTTCTTTCCTGCGACCACAGGTCTATGGCCGGCCTAATTGGAATACAGCTCACAAAAACTGGGTAGGATAGACGATTGAAAATGCTGTAACAATAAGCAAGACAGGAGCTAAAAGAGCCAACCAAATCTGAAGAAGCACTCTATTATACCTACTATGCCTCCCAGACTACAGGACACAACATTATTGGTAAAAAGGATATCTGTTCTATCTCTACAGCAGTCTGAACCTTTTCTTCTACACCCTGGTGAATCTGAAATGCCTTTTACTGCTTGGATACATGTTTGGGAATTACATACTTACTGTTAATTAGGAGAACTTATCTACTACGAGAAAGTGTACTTTATTATTCACTGCCTGGAAGCAGAAAGACTTATATTTTCTATACTCTACCTGCAACAGATGACATTATGATACAACTCTCACTTCTTAAAAAAAAAAAAGTCTTTGTGCCTAAAGTAAACATGGTTGTTGAATGACTTAAATTCTGGCAACGTGGCTAGCGTAATGGTAAATTCGCAGTACAGTTTATAACATCTTTGAGAGAATTGGTTGCTTCTTGTGAGTTTGGCACTCTAACAGATGAAAGGATACAAGACCAAGTAGAAGAGAAGCAAAATCAGCCATCATTAGAGAAAGATTCCAAAGAACATGGGATAAATTAGCAGTGACAATTACAATGTCAAGCCAAAGGTAAATGATTAACTAAGTCAGGTAGATCCTAAGCTTAAAGAGGAAGTAAACCCTCCTCTGCAAGTTGTACCTATAGGTAAGCCTATGATAAGGCTTACCTATAGGTACTGTAAATATCTCCTAAACATGCACCGTTTAGGAGATATTTACCTTACATGCAGCCAGTGACGTCACTGGCGCATGCGCTCTGAAGGAACGGTCGCTGGTGCCATTCCTTCAGAGTCCCGTGACCGTGCGGGAGTGACGTCACCGCGGCTCTGGCCAATCAGATGGCCGGATGCCGTGATCCCGGAAGACCGAACATGTCGCCCGTCATAGAGGTGAGCGGGCGGCACGGCGGGGGCTTGTTGTAAGGTAAGTATTGCATTATGAGCTAGTATGCGATGCATACTAGCTCATTATGTGTTTCTCTTTCAGGGTGAAAAAGAAAAAAAAAAAAAGAATTGAGTTTACAACCTCTTTAATATTTGCTTGCTTTGGAAACCACAGCTTGGCATTGCATGCTAAGTCCTTTCTTGTATTAAGAGAAGCATGGACTCCTGAGAGAGAGATATCATTTCAATTTTGCCCCTGTACAAATCATTAGTTATACCCCATCTGGAACATGCAGTTCAGTTTTGGGCACCAGTTCTCAAAAAGGATATCGGGGGAAGTGGAGAAGTGCAAAAAAGGTTAACCAAACTGATAAGAGGCATGGAGGAGCTCAGCTATGAGAAAAGACTAGAGGAACTGAATTTATTCTCTCTTGAGAAGAGGAGATTAAGGGGGGATATGATCAACATATATAGATGCATAAGGGGACTATATCGTGAACTTGGTGTTGAGTTATTCACTTTAATGTCCTCACAGAGGACAAGGGGGCACTCTTCAGGTCTGGAGGAAAAGAGATTTCATCTCCAAATACGGAAGTGTTTTTTCACAGTAAGAGCTGCGGAAATATGGAATAGACTCCCTCCAGAGGTGGTTCTGGCCAGCTCAGTAGATTGCTTCAAAAAAGGCCTGGATTCTTTCCTAAATAAACATAATATAACTGGGTACTCAAATTTTATAGTTAAAGTTGATCTAGGGAATATTTCATTGCCTCTCTGGAATTTTTTTCCCTGTTGGAGCAAAATGGATCATGTTTTGCTGGGGTTTTTCACAATCCTCTGGATCAACTGTGGGTATAGGATTGTGTATATTGCTTGAACTAGATGAACCTGTGTCTTTTTTCAACCTAACTATGAATTACAGCTGATGCAAAACCCTCAATTCAGAGGACTGTTGGCATCATACAGGCTGTGAATTCAGAATCTGCTATTATTGCAGTAATATATAATATTACTATATTATACAGTAATATATATTGCAGTAATGCAGTATTCAGGCCCAATACTAAGGTACAGCAAGACTGCAATGCAGAATTATTCATTCACAAAACAAGGTGTGGTTCAACGTAACAACTGCTGTATGCTGCATGCCCTGAAGAATATACACAATGACATAAATGCAGTAAAAATGGGATTCTTTGAAAAAGAAATCTGACATTCTTCTGGTTTGTGAAATTACTGCCCTGGAGATTACCATCCTAAAGCTGAACTCCTGCTCCAAACCCTCCACTTTCTATAGAAAGCATGGCTGAACATGGAGTTTTAATTGACCTTTTTTTCAATTAAAACAGTATTCCCTTTCTTCTGCTCTGTTACATCATCACAGGGCTCTAAAAAATCCATGCAGAAGCAAGAATTTGCTTGGCATCCTACCTCCTTTACCAAGTGGGTCTTGGGATTGGAGAAGCTGTTGGATAGGTGTGTAGCAAAGAAATCATGTCATCAAACTAGGCAAAGAAGCACATCTATCCCAGGGTGATCAATTTTCTGTCCATGCTGGGAGCACAGCCAGCCTGTCTTCCAATGGTCAGAGTGGTGCTGACATAGCCCCTTACACAGCTAATCGCTGTATTGCTGTTTCCCTGTCGCATGCTGATTTGCCATTTTCACCCCACAACCCCTTATGCAGAAGAGGTCATGTGAAAGGTTTTTATAATGTTTTGTTTATTACAGGTACTTATATAGCGCGGTCAATTTATGCAACACTTTACACATATATATTGTTCATTCACATTAGTCCATGCCCTCAAGGAGCTTACAATCTAAGGTCTCAAACTCACATTCATAAACATATTAGGTCCAATTTACCTACTAGCATGTCTTTGGAGCGTGGAGGAAACTCACACAGGCCAGGGAGAACATGCAAACTCCAGGCAGATAGTTGAATTGAACCAATGACTTTAGTGCTGCCAGGTGGATGTGCTAACCACTTAGCCACTGTGCTGCCTGTTAGTTTGCAATATACACAATTGTTTTGCAATATATATATATACAAATAGGTTGTTTCACAAAGTAAGGCTTCACACATACTTTTAAATGGGCTGAATATAGATCTTCTATTTCACTGAAAGGTTTGACAAGCTGTATTTAAAATGGAACTTGAGGCCAGAATTGAAGATGGGCGAACAGGCAGGAAGTTTAATACAGAAGAGACATGCTTGGTTTCTTCTGCATTAAAGTTACTTACCTGCCTTTCCACACCTGTACAGTGAGCAGCGCACATGCAGCTCACTGTACGAATTCGGCAATGCCAAATCTGACGGAATTCCCGCGCATGTGCAGAAGTGACGTCATCCCCACCCTGCCAAAGGCAGCGGCCAGTGATCGCGACCAGGAAGCCGGCCACCTGAAGATGTCAGCAGCTGGGCGGGGAGCTTGGGGTCGGCTCATCGCTGGAGCAGAGGTGAGTATAGTTCAAAGTTCTTGAACTGAATTGGCCACAGAGCTTTCATTATACTGACATGAGATTTGAGGCTTGCCTATGCACAAGCTACACTGTCAACCCTTCATCTCCAAAGTCTTTAAAAAGAATGCTCTATATTCTGTTAATGGTTTCATGGAATACAAAGAATTCTGTGAATGGACATGGGGAGAGGAGGGAGAGATGGAGAAATGACAGCGGAGCTTGTGCGTAGGACAGCCTCAAGTCTCAAGTTAGTTCCAGTTTTTGTTCCTGTTTATGGATGCATGAACTTGATAATAAGACACTCTATTATAGCAGTTGACGAAGGAGAACAATATGGAAAGGAAAAAAATTGTGGCATGCTCGGTGTGCAGGGTAATTCATGAGTATGCCTAAATTGCTCTGAATATTGGGCGTGGCCAAAAGAAACATGGTTTAAAATATAGTCTAAGCCTTCTCACAGTACACACTGCACACACGCTGCAGTCATTGCACCTACAGGATACTCCTACTGTACCACTAATGAGAGTTTAAAAAAAACACTCATACACCTAAAGGATCATATTTATAAAATAAAACAGAAAATTTACATAGAGCTAACATTGTTTTTCTGAGCCTTCTTAACTATTTCCGGATCGCTCCACGTACATGTACTTCGGCAGGGCGGCCCTTCAACGCGAAATCACTTACCTGTACATCATCTTTGTTTCCGGGTCTGGGGTGCACATGCCCGCCGCTGGCAACCGGCTTTAACTGTAATTGGACACAGCGGAGCCAATCAGCGGGTCCTGCAGACCCAATGTTCGCCGGGACCCAGTGATCATTCCCTAGAGAGGCAGATCGCTGTTCTGTGAGAGGGAAAGATGGAGATCCTGTGCTTCTGCTAAGCAGGAACACAGATCTCTGTTTTCCCCCCAGTCAAAGCACCTCCCCATAACAGTTAGCAAGCACTCTCAGGGAGCACATTTAACCATTTGTTTGCCCCTGATGGTAACCCCTACCAGTGTCATTCGTATAGTTACAGTGCATATTTTTAGCATTGACCACTGTATTAGTGTCACTGGTCCCCAAAAAAGTGTCACTAAGTGTCTGATTTGTCTGCCTGCCGCAATGTTGCAGCCGCCCCACTATAAGTCTCTGATTGCCGCCATTACTAGTAAAAATAAAAAAAAATTCCATAAAAATATCCCATAGTATGTCGACGCTATAACTTTAGTGCAAACCAATCAATATACGCTTATTGGGATGGTTTTTTCCAAAAACGTGTAACAGAATACATATTGGCCTTCAAGTAAATAGTTGGAAACTAGTTACCAACCAGCAACTGTTGAGACAATAAAACACTTTGCTCAGGAATACGTAATATAAGCACATTGTAATGCTCAACATAATGTATAGATTGCAGCAGTCAGAAGTGTGTCATGTGCATGGCATTGATGGTCAGGGGGAGAAAAATTGGTTAGTTTTCGTGGAAACAGGAGGAAAAAAATTGCTGACATTAGTAGTTAATGGTAGGAAAAAATGTCTAGTGCCAGTGGTCAGGGCAAGGCAATTAATGCCCAGTGATCAGGGGAAGGAAAATATCCAATGTTGGTGTGAGAAAAGAAAAAATGGCCATCATAGATGGTCAGCAAGGCAAAAAAATGCCTGTTGTTGGTGGTTAATGGAATAAACAAATGCCTGGATTTATAGGTCAGCAGGAGGAAGAAAAATGCTTGGCCTTGTTGGTCAACAGAAGAAAAATACCCCAGTAGGGGGAAATAGGGGGATATTCTTGCTCAGTGATGGGAAGGGGGGGGGGGTGAGGTGGGGAGTTTGTGCTCTGTGGGGGGTGAGGAGTATATTGGTGCCCAGTAATCAGAAAGGGGAGGCATTGGTGCTCTTTTTGGGGTATGGGGGGAATTGGTGCTCAGTGATAGGAAGAGAGGCACTGGTGCTCTGTGAGAGGAATGTAGAAGACCCAGTAATCTGTGGGTGGAGAGGAGGAGAGCACTGGTACTATGTAGTGGGGAGAGGGAGCACTGGTGTTCAGTGAATTTTTTTACCTGTAACTGCTCTGTGTCCCACACTGCTGCCTCCCTCTGCCAAGGGAAGGTCCTCTAGCATTCAAGGCAAATATACCAAATTCCCCTGAAAGACTTACTGAATTGCATGCATGCAAACTCCATCAACAAAGTCTAAGGAAACCCTGTGACCACCCACAAAGCATTCGTTTCACTTCCTTCCCATGTTTTACAAAACACAAAGTAAGAGGAACTCTTCAACAGCAACACAGACAGAAATAAAATGTTTTCCTTTAGTAGGGTAGTAACTGCTTCCTTATGAGACAGTTGCATTGGAGGTTTCAATCAGACAAATGGAACTTCAAACAAACTGCTCAGTTTTATTTCTCTTTTGACAACCTGTAGCACTCTAAAAACTCTTTGTATTAAAATCTATGTAAAGCTATACTTATTTTTCATTTTAGATAAAGTAGGAAAGGGTGAAAACCACTCTCAGGCTATTGTTTGTTTGTGTCACATTGAGGAGATTCCCACTGAAGGGTTTACTTAATCTGTTAAAAACGTAAAACTGTTCCTATGGGAACACAGCCAAAAAAAAATAATTAAAAATAAATTTTTATTTCGGAATGCAAAACTTGTAGATAGCTGTAGATATAGTAAAAAAAAAAAAAACTTTTAAGAATATAACTAAACTTATATTGACCCAAAACCATTATAGTTTTCCTTTAAGATATTCAACTAAGGGTATGCAAAATGCCTTCACAATTCTTGTACTTATTGAAGAAGCATTATTTTTAGATGTACAATATGTGTAATTTAGGCGCTAACGACGCTTTGCTTAGTGTAAAATGGGGGCGTTAGCTCTAGCGGTAGATGCGTTTTTCCAGTGATTTACTTCAGTCAGAACTGTGGTTTTAGGGTATGGCAGCCCATTTTTATTAAAATGGCATACATAAAGTCCATAACATATAGTTTCCCATGCAGGGGTTCTTCTCCATTCAATATATAAACTGAAAATGCTAGCCCACCTGACTCTTTAAGCTCTCACTGAGTTTTTCGTTAGCAGCACCTCTGCTCTTTTTGCTGGTCTCCAGACCACGAACTCCCTAAAGCTGACAGCTTCACTCTGGCCTTCGTCCTCAGGCCGTCACTTATCTTTTGCAGACACACAAGTGCTCTGGCTGCCACCTGCAGCCTCTGACTCCCAGAGACCTCCTGTCTCTCTTGGGTGGAGCCGTCCCCAACTGGGAGTCATGAGGTCTTCCTAGACCTTCATTATAAGGGCTGTGTGCACCTGAGCACACACCCTGCTGATTATTCACAAAACATGGACACAGGGTTGGAGATTCCATCCCACCCAAGACACTGTGGAATCTCCCAACTACAGATCCCCATGCAGTAATACCAAAAGCTGCATAAAGCTGCAAAAGAAGCTTCCTCCACTCCACAGCTATACTCTGTAGTCTTGCACGGAGCCAATGTGCAAACTCTGTGTCCTTTAAATTGCTTTTTTTTAACGTGACAGCGTCTCATCCTGTTACATTGGAGACAGTTTTTGCTAGTTGTAAACCATCCTTCCTCCTGAAGATAGTTCTTGTCTGGCTCTCTGTCAATTGCCTTTGGGTATTGTAGGGGTATCACATTGTTTTACTTTGTCATAGTTGCTCCCAAAACTCGCAGAGCTTTAGCTATGAGTGATGGAGCTTTGTAGAAAAACAATTAAGGAATTTTCCTACCACTCTAATCCCCATTTCAAAGGTAACATATACGTAGACTACTGTAGCGATATCTCCTGAAGGAGCTGCGCCTCGACTTCAAGAACAACCTCAGCCCCTCTGACATACTTGGTTGAGTGAAAGTTACTGTAAGCACTTATAGGAACACAAATGTGGATACGTTTAACTTGAATTCTAATTATTTTTAGGAAATAGACAGAAAACCATTTAGGTGTGAATTCAATTTGGTATGGGTTAGACTATATGGTGGTTTGAGCATAAATAAGCATAGGGAAGGTAGGTTCAGACAATGTTTGCTAGAAAGTATAATTACTATGCCAAAGTAACTTAGAATAGAGTTCTGTACCACTAGACTAGAATTAACTCATGAATTAGCAAAGTCAGCAATAAACAGTGCATATAAGCCTTAACTGCAATGTAAATAATAGTTATAATATTACAATATATAATACTATATGATACTATAACTAGTTTAAAGTAAACTCTAGTAAATGGCTAGGGTATAGTACCCTTAGAGGTACCACTTAGCATTTGCAATAGGTAAAGGTCTCTATGTAACAACTGTAAAATGAGTCAGTCCTAACTCATTAGCCGGCTAGTTTTGGAGCCCAATTGTACGGTGGGTGCACATGAACACACTTCCAGTCATGCCTGTAGGCAGAAAATAAGGCTGAAAGATGGCTGTATGGTCAGTTCCTAAAGGGCTCAGTCTCTCTAATAGCAGATAGTATATCTCCACAGCAGTAGTTTACAAGATGCAGCGATATTGCAGTTCACTGTCCAGTAACACACAGCGATTATTCCACTCTCTGCTCTGCACCCAGGTGACTCTGTCTGTCAGCCCCCCAAACTCAGCACTCAGACTTGCTCAGGCTGCTAATATGCAGGAGTGGTGGTGCACACTGGACAGCAATGTGCATTCTCCAGTCCCCCTCACAGCAAGAGGAAGTTATGTCCTGTACAGCCCGAGAAAATGCAGCTCTTTCTCCACCTCCCAGATATCTCCTCTCTGGGGAATGTACTTCAAAAGCTTTTGATCACCACAGTATAGTCTCTCCTCTGGATTACATTTCCCATAGTGCATTTTTGCCTGATTCAGTCTATTCCTGCTCAGCAGCTTCCTCATCCCACCGATACAGTTGTTACCAGTTCAGCACTGCAAGGCAGCAGCTACAGACAGCAGCTGCAGCCAGTGTTTTTCTCATTCTCTGCTGTTTTTCTGCCCCCCTTAGCAAATGTATGGTCTGTTACTGCTGTTTTAACATCCTTGGATTGAATTGTAATTTATAAATAGCCTCATGCTGAATAATAATTATAATATTATTAATACAATAAATCTCCCAAATAGGCTCAGCATGTGGATGCATTTGCCCATACAGTTTAAACAAATGAGCATATTTTAATGCATGGTGCGGTGTGCAGTCACCCATAGATACGAATAGGTGAAGGCTGATGTAAGCAGCTTTGTGCTGCTACTTGTGGAAAGTGGTACATGGGCACAGATGTATTACTATTCAGGACATTACATCTGTGTGCATGTGCTACTTTATGCAAGTTGCATAAACTATATACAGCACAAAGGACTCCTGGGCACTAAAATACTGTATGTCTATTTGTTTATGCTGTACTGGGAAATGTACCCATGTGCATGAGCCCTTATAGTACTAGTGAAGAATACCACACTCACATGAGCTTAGATTGAAAAAGCAACGTTTTACTTACTCACAAATGATGAGTTACAAAAATATGAGTCTTATATGGGGTACACACCTTAAACTGTTTTTTTCTATATGAAGAAAAAAAAACCTGTTAGATCGCTGTACCAACACTAGCAAAGTTAATACTGTGATCTCCCCACTGTGCCATTGTGTTATGATAGGGGGACCCCCCCCCCGCCAGGACACACTGATCAGCACTTGCAGCCATTGGCTGTGAGCATTGATTGGATGTCGCCTGGTTTCTGTTAAACCGACTGATACCATCCGACATGAAGCCCGTGTGTACCAGTCTTTAGGCCCAGTACAGTTCTCTGAAATTCCCTCTCAAGTCTTGATTTTGACTGACAATGATGGTATCTCTTCCATTGTAGAGTTCCCATTCAGGAAAGTTGTGAGCCAGCTATTTGCTGCAAAAACGTAGAAACTTGTCAGTGCAATGTACCTACTAAATGTGGTATAAGAACTCACCCAAGCTATACCGCAATAAAAGGATGATGAACTGTGTGTCGGTGCTCTGGCTATCCCGTCCAACATGAATCCAAAGAAATCAAAAGCCGTCACACAATTGCCCCCTTTAATGACATTATATTTTGCACTGAAGCAGTTACACCATCTTGGGAATGCTAAGCCTTCCTCATAGCATGTCCCAAGTCAGGAAAGTTTTGAGCCAGCTATTTGCTGCAAAAACGTGGAACCTTGTCAGTGCAATGTACCTTCTAAATGTGGGAGGCATCCTAGAAGCGTATTATATCACTGAGTGTTCATTTGGACAGCTAAAACCACTACTGACAACATCTCTCTGTAAGCAGTTACTCTGTGAATTCCATTTCTGTTTTTAGTGCAGTCTAAGGTTATAATTTAATATGAAAAATATTAAGGCTGGATTTACACTTAGGCATTTTTTCTCCTGATACACTTTTTCCATGGCAAGCAACGGAAACACATAAAAACGCGAGTTAACACTCGTTGCAGTGCACTGTATTTAATGTCAGCGCCTGTAAGAAAGCAACATCAATGTGCATTGACATTCCTCATAATGCATCGATGTGAGCCACGATTCTTTTGGATACTTCTTTTGACATGCATTTTGATGCATTTCCATTGGTTTAAATGAAAAACGCATCAAGCAAAAATGCAGATCCAGGTTAAACATTACACGAACTAGCGTATGTTCAGCTCCACATGTGATAACAGTAACTAACACACATTTGCTTTTTTTTTCTAGCTGGTATTTAACCATATTGTTCATTAACTGTGTTAAGAGTGTTTGTATATTTTTGTACTTGAGGTTTTTTATTAACTAACAGTTAACATTTTTTTGTAAGCAAAGAAAAACACACACTCATACACCATACTTAAATGCTAAATGTACCTCTAAGCATGGGTATACATAAATAGCTTAAGTCCATAATCAAAGCCATTGAGCACATGCTGTAAAACTAATTGCCGTGAATGTGTCCCTCATACAGTAAGTCACTGCAGCAATTATTTGTGACAGGACTTCATCTTGTAACAATGTCTGCATTAACACAAGGGAGAAATTGTGCTTACACCATTGTAATTCTCAAAGAAAGCCAAGTAAATCATTTATTTACTATGTAACAGGCGCCGGTTTATAAAGACTCGCTGCAAATAAATATAGAAAACACCTCTAGTTGATAGCTGAAAAAATACAATACATTGCTAAGGACGGCAACAAGTAAAATTCTTGCTTTATACAAGATTAGTGTGCATGAGTTTCTATTTATCAACATCTATTTATGGGAACATAATAAAATAGCCCACCATGACAAAGTGGCCAATCAACCTTATTCCACTATTATGTTGAGCATAATAAAAGACCCCAGTGGCATGATGAGTGTATTTGCCGTTTAGTTACAGAGCTAAAGGAAATTTTTTTATATACTGTGTATATATAGTACTGCATGTTTAGTACTATAAAATATTTATGCAAATATTTTTTTATCCAAAAGGTATATACACTGCCTGACCAAAAAAAAAAGTCGCCACCTGAAATTAACTAAGCAACTAACTAAACTAAGCATTCAGTAATTATCCTATTGGATAGTTACTGCGTGTGCCCAAAGAATGAGGTCAGCTGACGACCTGAATATACTGAATGAGCAGGGTATTCCATCAATGGATTTTTTCTTCCCTGATGGCATGGGTATATTCCAAGATGACAATGCCAGGATTCATCGGGCTCAAATTGTGAAAGAGGGATTCAGGGAGCATGGGACATAATTTTCACACATGGATTGGCCACCACAGAGACCAGAACTTAACCCCATTGAGAATCTTTGGGATGCGCTGGAGAAGGCTTTGTGCAGTGGCCCCACTCTCCCATCATCAATACAAGATCTTGGTGAAAAATGAATGCAACACTGGATGGAAATAAATCTTGTGACATTGCAGAAGCTTATCGAAACAATGCCACAGCGAATGCGTGCCATAATCAAAGCTAAAGGTGGTCCAACATGTGTGACCTTTTTTTTTGTGGCGACTTTTTTTTTGACCAGGCAGTGTATGACGTATGTACACTAAAACCTTGGATTGAGAGTAACTTGGTTTGAGAGCGTTTTGCAAGACAAGCAACATTTTCTTTATTATAGTGTAAGAAACTTTTTTTTCCTTGATAAAGGCTATTGTATAAATGCCGAAATGTGTCGGAACCCCAGTTTCTACAACCGGGAATCACCACTCCAAGTCATAAGTACAATAGTTCACAACATAGATTGTATTATTGATGCATAGCACCTATGTGATCCTGCATTATATTTGCATCCAATTCTTGTTTTTTGTTTGATGTATTTTATCAATAAATTTACATTTTATCATAAACTTGCCTAAAAAATCCCACCTTTCTTTTGGCTTGAGGAACCAAACCCCTTCTTTTGCATCTAACCAGGGATGATGGCAACCTAACCCACTCTACTTTAATTATATCTCTAAACCCTACCTTGAATCCCCACCTTGTAGTACACGTGTTTGCTTTTGATTCACTAGTAGTAGTGGACTTCTCTAAATTTTGACTTGATAAACAAGCGATGTCTTGATATACAAGTAGCGTCATGTCACAACTGAGTATAAAAGAGAAGAGAAGTGCCTCTAAGTGTAACAATATGGTTACATTTATTGAAGGTACAACAATTAGCAACTCACACGGTTAATGATTAAAACAGGCACAGCTAAGTATGCAGGCATCTGGGGTAAAGCTGTCCACATAGACCGTCCTCTGCACCGCCATCGACATCATCCGTTCCACGCTGCACTCCACGAGCGCTTCAGGCCTCACTTTCAGATCAGTCTACTACAGAGTAGTCTTCCAGGTCATGATGCAGACTGACAGCACTGAGAGCCGGCGGTGCGGAGGACAATCTATGTGGACAGCTTTACCCCGGATGCCTGCATACTTAGATGTGCCATGTGAGTTGCTAAATGTTGAACCTTCATTAAATGTAACCATATTGCTACACTTAGAGGTGTCTCTCTTCACTTTTATATTCTGTAGCTCCTGCTGGATTTTGCTTATAATCCCCTTGTGGAAGCTGCCATTTGTAGATTGACATTTTATGGTTACACAACCTATCACATTGCTATTATCTTTTTATATGGACTATAAACTGAAAGACTTATGAATAAATGGTTGTGGAACAAATCATTTGAGTTTCCATTATTTCTTATGGGTAAATTTGCTTTGATATATAAGTGATTTGGATAACAAGCATGTTTCCAGAACAAATTATGCTCGCAATCCAAGGTTTTACTGTATTTCAAAATAATATTTTACAGTAGGCCTTGCAGCTAGCAGGAGTTAAGACAATGTACATAGCTGTTTTGCTAATAATAAATATGAAAAGAGACTAGATTGCAAAAACTACTGTATACTTTAAGTATACTTTAAGGCTGGGTTCACGTATTTGCAAATTAGTCAAACTGAATGTGAATGTGACCGGCTCTCAATGGAGCCAGTTCACACATGTCTGGGGCAGCCGCAGTGTGGTTTCTAAAAGGGTCCTGTGTGTTTTGGGGTTTTGCTCAAGTGCCAATTCAGGTAAAAATCTGCCCCCGAATCGCACCTGAACCAGTAAACAGAATCGCATTGGACCCCAGACTGCAAACTGCAGCTGCACATATGTGAACCTGGCCTCAAGGAGGGACATTACCACCTTCTGAAATGCCCTTCCTCGGTATTAGCAGAAGAGGGAATTAATAGTCAATTTACACATGCTCTCCATAAACATGCAGGTAGTGCTGGGTATTTTTTTATGAGAAAAATCAGTATGCTGTGCACCCTAAGTGACATGGATGCACCCTGTAATAAATGTTATTTGCAGAATTAGGAGTTGATACTAATAATTAAAGTTGAATCCAGGAATTATGCTGTATTACTAGGTGTTAAGTCAAACAAGGCGCATGACACCTAATGGACTTTTCTCTTTAATTTACAACTGACATTTTTACTAAGTGCCAGAAACATAGCTATTTGTAATGCTCCTGCGTTTTTAGTATAGGCTGGATTTGCAGCTGCAAAATCTCCACTCAGTAGTCATGTAGAGATGTGTTGAATACCAGATCCAACTCTCCAGGACTCATCACCGTGGGCCTGTCAGCTTCAACATACAGATATATACACACTCAATGAGATGTTCCTGGAGTGATAGGATGTATATGATAGTATGAAGGTGATGTGCTGAAGGGACAGGTGTGAACAGTGACAAGGATGGTAATCACTTGATAGGTTTGTATAGGAGAGTTCAAGATGGTATTTAGGAATGCAGATAGGTTAGTATCGAGTATGCTAATAGGTGGTGAGGACAGCAGATGAAAAATACAGGATAGAGTAACCCAGTGCAAGGATAGATAGTAGTAGACAGGAGAGCTAGCAATCTATGCAGCAGTGCAGATGATAGATGGTAGTAGGCTCAAGAGCTAGCAATCTATGTAACAGTGCAGATGATAGGATAGTATGGATAGGTAGTAACAGTCCTTAATGTGCATAGGTAGATAGTGCAATAAGGTTATGGAGGGTTCCCCTGCGGGGTACTTATCACTTGTAATGTTAGTAGTTTAGAGAGGTCCAGTAGATGAGGAATGGTCCGGTAGCGAGTTACAGGGATCAGTAGCGAGGTTCCGGTCTGCTCCAGGTAAAGGGAATAGCTGGAGGTTCCGATCGGGAGACAGGCTTGAAAGCATGTGGATATCAAGGCAGGTTGAACGAACAGTGTGAGTGAGACCGCCGGCGGTTGAAATAGCCGCTCTGCGGCGCTCAGCAGTGACATCATCGTTCTTAAAGGTATATGCGTACCACCTGAAGAGAAAGGTGGGACGTATTACAGAGGAAAGTGGTGATTAAGAGTACCGGAGGTACCGGATTCTTACAGTACCCCCCCTTAAGGCTGGCTCCGGAAGGCCTATAGGACAGGTTTCTCTGGGTGTTTCGAGTGAAAGTTCCGTATAAGTCTAGGCGCATGAATATCAGAGGTATCTAACCAGGTGTCGTCTTGGGGTCCATAGTTCTTCCATCTTATGAGATACTGGAGTCTTCCTCTATGGATGCGAGAATCCAAAATTTCCTTGATCTCATACTCTTCTCCGCCTTCAACTTGTATTGGAGGTGATGGGAAGGTGGTAAGCCTTATTCCTTGGTTAGGAACATGGGGCTTCAGTAGCGACACATGGAAGATGGGATGGATCTTGAGATCTGCTGGTAGGGTGAGCTGTACTGCAGCTTTTCCGATAAGTTTTTTAATTGGGAAGGGTCCCAAAAATAAAAGTCCAAGCTTCTTGCTAGGGATTTTTAATCTTAAGTTCTTTGTCGATAGCCAAACAAGGTCCCCAATAGCATACTGAGGAGAAGGTCTTCTACGAAGGTCGTAGTACTTTTTTTGTTGACTGTGAGCGTGTGATATAGTGGTATTGAGTAAGCCCAAAGAGTCTTTTATTTGGGTAAGGTAATCCGAGGCTACTGGGTTACTCGATGGCAGGATGCGTGGTGGAAGAAGAGTGGGATGAAACCCATAGTTCAAGTAGAATGGACTTTGCTTCGTGGTACTGTGGGTTGCGTTGTTGTAAGCAAATTCTGCTAGAGGAAGGAGATCCACCCAATCATCCTTCAAGTATGATGTGTAGCAACGTAGATATTGCTCAATGCACTGGTTGACTCTTTCAGTCTGTCCGTTGGTCTGAGGATGGTAGGGAGAAGTGAGCTTTCGCTCAATGCGTAAAATTTGACAAAGTGCTTGCCAAAATTTAGAGATGAATTGTGAACCACGGTCGGACAAAAGAGTTTTTGGAATTCCATGCAACTTAAACACATGTTTCATCAGTAGTTCCGCTGTTTGTTTAGATGAAGGTAGTCTACGGATAGCAATGAAATGTGCCATCTTTGTCAAGTGGTCCACTGACACTAGGATGGTATTAAATCCTTTAGAGGGTGGTAGTTCTACTATGAAATCTAAGGACACGACTTCCGATGGAACCTGGGGTATTGGTAGACTACAAAGTAGTCCAGATGGTTTTGTAGTGTCAATTTAGGACCTTGCACAGATGTCACATGAAGAAACTAATTTTTGTACAGACGTCTTCATATCAGGCCACCAAAACTGCCTGGTGAGCAAATTAAAGGTTTTCGTTATACCCATATGTCCTGCCATGGGCACATCATGCGATAACTCCAAGATCTTGGTGCGCATAGTAGGGGGTATGTAGAGTTTGTCATTGTAATAGAGGAAGCCTTCTGCATCAGTACTTAGTTGTGGTGGAGGTGAATCCATTCTTATACTGTGCAATATCTCTTCCTTCAAGGAACGGACAACACCAATAATGCGTTCATAGGGTATTATGGGAATGGAAGGGATTTCGGCGCAGTTATCTTCGGTTAATCGTGATAGCGCATCCGCTTTTTTATTTTTGTCTGCAGGCGTGTAGGTCACTAGGAAATTTAATCTTAAAAAGAATAATGACCATCGTACCTGCCGGTGAGAGAGAGTCTTGTTAGTCTGGAGGTATTGAAGGTTTTTATGATCTGTGTATATGAGTATTGGTAACTGGGTACCTTCGAGCAGATGTCGCCAATTCTCCAGTGCCAATTTTATGGCAAGCAACTCCTTTTCACCCACTGGGTAATTCACCTCTGGGCTGCTTAGTGATTTTGAAATGAAAGCAACTGGGTGGAGTGATGAAGTGTTTGTTGGTCGTTGGGAGAGAACTGCTCCTACTGCCATATTTGACGCATCTACCTCTAGAATATATTGGAGGGATGGGTCTGGATGGCGTAGTATGGGAGCAGAAGTAAAGCTTGATTTTAACAAGCAGAAGGCTTGATTTGCTTCTTCTGACCATTTGAATGTTTTTTTTATACTTGTCAGTTGTGTGAGAGGTCTCACAATAGCGGAAAAGTTCTTGATGAACTTCCTATAGAAGTTCGAGAATCCAAGGAATCGCTGTAGAGCCTTACGAGTTGTTGGTATAGGCCAGTCTAGAATACAGGATATCTTACTCATATCCATCTTAATTCCAGTTTTGGATATGAAGTATCCTAGAAATAATATTTCTTCTCTATGAAATAGACATTTTTTTTAATTTCACATATAGTCTGTGTGAGAGCAGTCTGAACAACACAAGTCTTACATGTTTTATGTGTTCCGGCATAGATCGAGAATAAATAAGTATATCGTCTAGGTATACTACAACACAGACATCAAGTAAGTCTCTAAAGATGTTGTTTATGAATCTTTGGAAAGCTGCGGGAGCATTACATAGCCTTAATGGCATCACAAGGTATTCGAATAGTCCGTATCTGGTTCTGAATGCTGTTTTCCACTCATCCCCGTCACGGATTCGGATTAGGTTGTATGCCCCTTTCAGGTCTAATTTGGTGAAATAAGTAGCCCCACGCACCTGTTCAATAAGTTCAGGGATGAGCGGCAAAGGATAGCGATCCTTTATCGTAATCGTGTTTAATTGCCTATAATCGATAATAGGTCTGAGACTGGAATCCTTATTGCGGACAAAGAAAAGTCCTGCAGCAGTGGAAGAAGTAGAGGGTCTAATGAACCCCTTTGTCAAATTCTCATCCAAGTATTCCTTGAGATGAGAAAGTTCATCCTGTGAAAGGGGATAAACATGACCGAAAGGCAATTTGCTGTTAGGGAGTAGATCGATAGTGCAATCGTAATCCCTATGGGGAGGCAACACTTGAGCATTTTTCTCAAGGAACACTTCGGACAGATCCTGATAGCATAGTGGTGCAATTTCATCTGACACCACAGACAGAATCTTCCCATAAGATGGGAGGTTACACGTATTCTCACAATAGTGAGAAGGGAAAACCAAAGTCCATTTTTTCCAATCTCTGATTGGTTGGTGTGTGTGTAACCAGGGAAGTCCCAAAATAATAGGAAAATGGGGTGAGGACAGTATATCAAAGGTGATGGTCTCCACATGTGATTCGTTGGTAGTGGCAAGGAGTGCCTGTGTCTGGTTGGTGATTGGACCAGAAGACAGTGGAATACCATTAATGAAACTAACAGAAACAGGCTTAGATTTTGAAATAATAGGTATTTTATTGAAGGTAACAAAGCGTGTATCAGTATAGTTTCCACAAGATCCAGTGTCGACCATAGCCTTGGTGGTGATCCTAGTTTGGTCCCACTTTAATATTAAATGAACAAAAAGATAGGGGTTAGAAAAGGAAGTCGTTAATCCTCCCAGCAAGACATGTGAACACTCACCCTCTTTTTTGCGGGCAAGGGGACAGGTGCTTATCAGATGATCCGAGGATGCGCAGTACATGCAGAGATTTCTGGATGTTCTTCTAGCCCGTTCAGTAGTCGTTAAAGGTGGGCGTATGGTTCCTACATCCATGGGAGTAGGGTCAGCGGCCGAAATCTGAGAAGGACTAGACAATGGTATTCCCATCTTTTCAGCCCTTCTTTCTCGCAGTCGTCTGTCGATGTTGATACTAAGTTGTATCAAGGCCTCCAAGGTGCCAGGTAAATCCGCTCGGACGAGCTCGTCTTTAACAGCTTCCGATAACCCGAGTCTGAATTGAGTTCGCAAAGATGTGTCATTCCACCCTGAATCAAGGGTCCATCTTTTGAACTCAGATACAAAGTCTTCTACAGGTCTCCTTCCTTGTTTTAAGGCCCTCAACTGAATATCAGCAGTACTCTGCCTATTGGGGTCATCGTATAAACTAGCGAGTTCCTCTAGAAATAAGGAATAGGTGTTGAGAATCTGATCATTATTCTCCAAGAGAGAGTCTGCCCAGGCCCGTGGATCACCCGTCAAGTATGAAATAACGGTACAGACTTTTATTTGATCAGTGGGGTATGTACAAGGTTTTAACAAAAAAAGCAATTGACATGCGTTTTTGAATTCACTAAATTTTTTCCGATCACCTGTAAACACTATAGGAGAGTTTATTTTAGGTTCAGGAGGCTTAACAGCAGTAAGCCGTGAGAGCTGGGTTACCTGCTGTGTCAGAGTCTGATTCTTTTCTTGTACGTCAGTCAGAGCAAGTATTAACGCTTTTACTTGTTGTGTTAATTGTGTCACTTGAGTGGGTAATTCTGCTGAATCCATTTTTAAA
This sequence comes from Pelophylax lessonae, assembly GCF_965119305.1. Classification (NCBI taxonomy): domain Eukaryota; kingdom Metazoa; phylum Chordata; class Amphibia; order Anura; family Ranidae; genus Pelophylax; species Pelophylax lessonae. The sequence goes on along the minus strand of NC_138772.1, from coordinate 312,703,915 downwards.
GTTCGTTCAATCTGTAACGCTCCTGCGTTTTTAGTATAGGCTGGATTTGCAGCTGCAAAATCTCCACTCAGTAGTCATGTAGAGATGTGTTGAATACCAGATCCAACTCTCCAGGACTCATCACCGTGGGCCTGTCAGCTTCAACATACAGATATATACACACTCAATGAGATGTTCCTGGAGTGATAGGATGTATATGATAGTATGAAGGTGATGTGCTGAAGGGACAGGTGTGAACAGTGACAAGGATGGTAATCACTTGATAGGTTTGTATAGGAGAGTTCAAGATGGTATTTAGGAATGCAGATAGGTTAGTATCGAGTATGCTAATAGGTGGTGAGGACAGCAGATGACAAATACAGGATAGAGTAACCCCATTGCAAGGATAGATAGTAGTAGACAGGAGAGCTAGCAATCTATGCAGCAGTGCAGATGATAGATGGTAGTAGGCTCAAGAGCTAGCAATCTATGTAACAGTGCAGATGATAGGATAGTATGGATAGGTAGTAACAGTCCTTAATGTGCATAGGTAGATAGTGCAATAAGGTTATGGAGGGTTCCCCTGCGGGGTACTTATCACTTGTAATGTTAGTAGTTTAGAGAGGTCCAGTAGATGAGGAATGGTCCGGTAGCGAGTTACAGGGATCAGTAGCGAGGTTCCGGTCTGCTCCAGGTAAAGGGAATAGCTGGAGGTTCCGATCGGGAGACAGGCTTGAAAGCATGTGGATATCAAGGCAGGTTGAACGAACAGTGTGAGTGAGACCGCCGGCTGTTGAAATAGCCGCTCTGCGGCGCTCAGCAGTGACATCATCGTTCTTAAAGGTATATGCGTACCACCTGAAGAGAAAGGTGGGACGTATTACAGAGGAAAGTGGTGATTAAGGGTACCGGAGGTACCGGAATCTTACACTATTGCTATACTTCTGTCACTCCAAAATTGGTTGCTTCTCCCTTTCTCCTGCCCAGTCACAGAGCGCTTTGTATTATGTGAACTCATGAGGGAAAGGGCGGACAGTCTGTAAGGTGCATCTATCCTGTCAGAGCCCTGGGAATGTAGTGATAGCTGTACTCCCAGAGCTCCATAAAAATGTCATATGTAACTTAAAGAGATAAGTCCACAAGGTGGCATGCACCTCACTGGATTAAAGTTATAGAAAACCAACACATTTTACAAAGTGACTGAATTCTTGTTGTTCAGCATTAAAGCAGTTCTAAAGGCTCAAGGTTTTTTTTCCTTCATATATTCTTACCATGAAGGTAAAAAAAACCTTCTGTGTGCAGTAGCCCTCTCAGCACACCCCCCCCCTAATTCTTTGCGATCCAGTGATGTGCATGAAAACCTTGGATCTCCAGAAACTCTCCCTACTTGCCTGAGACGGCAGGGGGAGCCATTGACTCCCGCTGCTGTCAATCACAGTCAGTGAGCCAATGTGGAGAGAGAGGGGTGGCAACGACTCTGTGTGTGAATGGGCATGCAGGGCAGCAAGTAGGGAGCAGGGACCCTCATAGCAAGCTGCTTACTGTGGGAGCACTTGGCAGGAGGGAGGGGCCAGGTGTACTGGCAGGGGACCTGAGAAGGGTGGTTTTGCACAGAAAAGGTAAGTATAACATGTTTTTATTTTTATTTTTTAACCCCAAGTCTTTAATGCCACTTAAAGCTCAACTTCGGGCAGCTAAAAATATCACTCTTGGGCCACCTTCCTTCCCCCACCCCCTCCACTGCAAGGGTTAAATGTTCACTTTGTTTAGGGGTTAAGGAACAAGTAGCTATACTTGTCTTGTTCCTCACTCTTGAAGGCTTCCTCTGCCCCCTTGAAGCTGCTCCTCTTTGCCACTCCACCAGTCACAGACTTTCTACTGTGATCACATACAATGTGATGTAAAGACATAGAGAGTCGGCCCACGTCCCAGAGCAGAGAAGAGGGCTGGCTGCCAAAGAAATTAAGAATACACTATGTCAAGCTGCTTATTCTGATCCCCATAGACAAAGGGGCATTTAACCTTACAGTGGGTTTATGTGTAGGGGGAAACCACGGCAAGGGTCATTTTTTAACTTAAACCATAGTCCAGTTTTAAAGTTCTCAAAACACGTATTAGTAAACAAGCACGCCTCACAAAACTTAAACTTAAATTGGCCTTGGATAATGATAGTTTCCTTTTTTAGGGAAGATGAACAGGGAAGACAAACAGAAGGCTTTACTGTCTAGACCACCTTTTAAAGTTAGTGAAGAAGTTAGTGGGACTTACTTCAAGGAACCATGACTGTTATATTGTACCCTGTGCATATCTACTGTATGTCATCAGCTTTCTGAATTAATGTGATCCTTTCCACTTGAAAGGTAGAGATGACCTTTGCCTCTTAGGTTGTATCACTCACTTCATTCACTCTACCCACTGTAGAAACGGGTCCCTCAGATCATTGGCTTGACAATTTCCCTTACATTTAAAATAATACATAGAAGAACTTGGCTGTTTATTTATTTATTTTTTTTCATTTTTTCTACCCAGGGAAAGTAGAGTATTCATGTAGCCACTAATAAATAAAGGAAAAAAAAAACTAGATAACATTATTTTCAATATTTATCCGAAAAAAGGGTAGCACAGTGGCTTAGTGGCTACCCATGGTCCTTGGTTCAAATTCCAACCAGGACACTACCTGCTGGTGGCTCCAGGGTTCAAGCAAAGCAGCAACAACCCTAATATCAGCTCAGGCGAACAAATCCAGTGTCAGGGAAGGCACTATAGTATTTCTTTCTTTAAATTCATGGTGACATGGCAAAACAGAGGAGTGTTTCTTTGGATCCATGACAGGTGGGGGTCATATCTGCAGATTCCAAAAGAGACTAATCATTCAGATTTTTGACCTTCTTTTTAGTTAAAAAGGTCATTGCTATCTGGTGAGTGGTATTCCAGTAGAGCACACTGGGTGAAAAAGTAAAAAGTAAGTGGTGGTGATGGTATAAATGCTACTTCAAATTGATGAACCAAGAAGATAACTATTTTTGAAAGACTGTAATATTTCACTGCACTTTATTGAATTTGTTTCACACCACACTGCGCTTTATCAACTGTTAAGCATTGCATTGGTTATACCAATATTTATTGTATAATTTGGTCACAAATGCACTATTAAATTGAGTTTAGCGCCCCCTCACCTAAAATATTATAGTTCAGTGTATCTTCGCAATTGGAGAGCAGCATTGCACCCTGATTTCGGCCTATTGTGTTAACTTTCAATAAGTGGCATGAAGATTTTTTTAAATTAATTTTTGCACTACCTGCATAGAGTTTGCGTTTTCTCCCTGTGCTTGTGTGAGTTTAATTTTGGTCCTCTGGTTTCCTCCCTCACTCTGACATGTAGATTATTTGGTTTATTGACCCCTGTCTAAATTGGCCTTGGTATAGAATTTATGGACCAATCTATTGCGTGTCTCCTTATACTTCTGTTTTTGTTAACATTGTAAGCTCTCTATTACAGTTATAGATAATAAAAACATTATCAACTTTAAAATGGCCTTCGCAAAAAAAAAAAAAAAAATGGCCTTGTATCTGTGTAAGCTCCTTTAGGGGCAGGGACTAATCTGAATGTACAGTATGTGAAGTGTGTGAATTAGGATACTGGCATTACAGGCTGGCTAAATATATGACTAAATTAATACTCAAAGATCCATCATGGTTTATTCCTACGACAGTGACTGCCATCTTACTAAAATGGTTTGGGTGCTGTAAATCTTGAATACCTCACCTGTGTAGATCACCTAGAAATGGTACAAAGAATTGGTTCCCTTCTCAGGGATGTAGTTTGGAAAAAAAAAAACCCCCATTTTAAGTTATCCACGTTACAACTGGCTAAGGATGCAAGAGGCTTGGCTGTCACACACACTAAAGAAGATTTTATGGCCTCACAGCGTCAACAGCTGTTGGGTTGGGATATGGACTACCTGACAGACCCCTGTATAGGATCGTCTGTTGCCCCTCTTCACAAAATACCATTTAACCCCCACTTGGAGGCAGGAACCTTTGCGTTACAGCTCGGTACACCTAAACTTCTCCTCCTTAATACAATATGGCAAATGATGAAGGCTATGATGACTTGTGAATGCACTACACTCCCATATGGTCTAACTTTAGTTATGAAGAAGTTAACAAACTAAAAGGTTTTCATTTTTTGTATGCTCTAGGTATCAGATATAAGTATCAGCTGTATGCAGACAATGTTAATAAAACATACCAGGTCCATCAAAATGGCCCCATGCAAAGACAGCTATTCATATTGCATTGGACAAATCCCACAACTGCTAGGGTAGTTCGATGGCACCACAGGGCAGAGGACTTAAATTGTCCTAGATGTGACTTAGAGGATCAGCGGACCAAATACATATGTTGGGGAGATGCCCCAAACTTTATTGGTATTGGAATGCCATTGAAACTTTTATTTCCTCCATCTTTCAAGTAACTGTATCACTTGACCTTAACATATGTTTATTGACAAATAATAGTACCCTGGGCATCTACTATACCTGTAGAGGTCCATGTTTCTATTATTAGTCTATTATTAGTATAAGTGCTTTATATGTGCGTAAGATAAAAACTAAAAAATGAGTATCTCCGAGTCCACCGACATTTGATGAGTGGAAAAATATCGACAACACCACTATTTCCTGGGAAAAATTTGTATTGCAACACAGAAATTGTCAACAAAAATTTGGCCCCACTGGTAACTCAGAGGTTGTTTTCTTTACCAACCTGATTGAGTGTGCTTTAAATATATATACTGTATATTTTGTACTGAATCAGGCATATAGTATTTGAATAATGTGTATTACAGTTTTATGACCGTTAATTGCACAAATGAATGACGAAAGGCTCTTTTGATGTTTTCGTTAATAAAACAAGAGGTCAATAATGCATAAATACAACTGAATGTTCATTGTTTTGTAGATTTATATTTATATATTGTACAAGATTGTTTCTACTTGTGCAATGGAGGTTATTTACTAAAACCTTAGAGTGCAAAATCTGGTGCAGCTCTGCATAGAAACCCAATCAGCTTCCAGGTTTTATTGTCAAAGCTTAATTAAACAAGCTGAAGTTAGAAATTGATTGGCTACCATGCACAGCTGCACCAGATTCTGATTCCAGTTTTAGTAAATCTATACCAATGTGTTTGTATGTTTAAAGTAAAAAAAAAAAAAATAATTACACATCGAGTGTACGCAAACTTCAATAAAAAACTTCTGATTTAAAAAAAAAAAAAATGTTTGCATTGTCAGTGCTTTAAAAATATCTGTAATAAATACAAAAACATGTATCCATACCCTGAACCTGTAAACGCATGTGTCACTCACAGCCTTTCCTATTGGAATGCTGCAATGCTTAAACATATGCAATCAAATATACAATACAGTGTTTAGCAAGAAAAGGCTGAATCCATGTTGAAAGGACCACAGCACAATACAAAGAAGGTAAAATGCACCCTCTGAAACCTTTGTTCAAAGGCATGTCAAAAGCAGAGAAGAAAAGTGCACAATACCTAAAACAGTTGCAAGTTTGAAGAAATTCTGATATGAAAGAAAACCTGTACTGTACTTTTTACTGCATCTGTACACTTATATGGATATGTCAGGATCATAGATTAATGTGTTTTATTGGAGGGCCAATATAAATCTTGGCAATCACTGGGTCTATGACAATACCAAGGAGTGTATCATTACACACTGACCATAATGGGGCCTTTGTTTGTAAGAGCTGTTTTTAACTACAACAGGTCAATATGCATGCAGCACTGTCCCGGTAGGGTTGGCTGTGTGATGACTTCTTGGGTCTCCCTCTGATTACCTGCAGACAGTCACATTCATTCTTACTCCCAGTTGCTCGTTACTCAATAAACAGTCCAGGGGATTTGGTTTTATATTTATTGTGGAACTCGGATAGGGGAAGGGAATAGTGGCATACTCCAACTTGAACTATTCACAGTAGATGAGGACAACTTTTACTTGGCATCACCGGGTTATGTGTGGAAGCAGACATGCTGCTTTAACCATACTGACACTTGTATGGAAGAATCCAGTCCTTTTGCTCTCTATAGCAGTAGACTTGATGCAACTACAATATCTTCAGGATACTCTCTAGCATCCCCTCGACTGACACTCGTTCACTGACTCTTCTAACAGTAGGGGGTGGCCCTCTCAGGACAGGCCCCACGACACAGATCTCTACCCATTGTAGGCAGAATCAGATCCTCTCCAGTGTCTCCCTTTCAGTCAGTTCTGCAGGACATCTGGGTTTAGTGTTTCTCTGACTCTCAGGTCCCCAGGTCAACCCTCTGAGGCCACATGGCAGCTTCTACAAAGGAGGGGCAGCCACCCCCTCCCTCCCAGAACCCCGCTCTCCAGCTAAAAGACCCAGAGTACATGTGCCCCTGGCATTTATACAGTCACCCAGCATGCACCAATGTGTTTTCCTCTGCCAATCACCAGGGCTGTAACAAATGCCTGTGCACTCACTTGTCAGGTTTCCTCCCACTGTCCAATATGCCTCCCTTTTGGACCAGCGCAAAACATTTCAGACAAGCTGAGCTGCATCTGAGCACCATGAGCAGACCTCACCTGATAGACAGACAGCAACATAAATGTACCCGGCAATCTCTCTGGTAAGCAGAAAGACCCAAAAACTATACTCTCTCTCTAGCACCTACCTAGGAGGGTGCTACATGTGTAAAGTGTGGTTGACACCCATGGACTCTCTGTGGAGTTACATTTTTTAGTACATTAGATAAATGTATCAATGTCTCTGTGCTACACATATACTCTCACCCTTGATTTGTTCTCACAAACCCATAGCACCTTTACCACTTGCTCAGTACAGGTTTACTTTAAGATTTATTATTCTTTTACATATAATTAAAAGAGACAGAATGTGACTTACAGCATTATAAAAGATTATATGGTATTTGCTACTTCCTCGTACCAAATCATACTGTCATTTCAGAAAGCACAGTTTGATATGGAAGAAAATTAACAATACTGATCCCAATCAACTAAAAATTTATATTAGGTGACAGTTCACAGTGATTTTCTGCTTCACAGATTATGCCATCAGAAGATATCAGAGGCGTATTTATCTGGGTTCTAGTGCTAATAGCACATAGATTATACTTGTTATATGATTGAGGTGTCAGAGATATTATACATAGGAATGTTATGTGAGAACATTTCACATTTTCTATTGTTTGGAAAACATCACATACGTATGTACATAGATTGAGGAACTATTTATGAACAATAATATAATCTATGAGGAGAGAATACAGCATATGTGCATTGTTCAGATGCAAAAATACCTAATAAAAGAACTGCAAAGTTTTGGATATCTAAGCGTTAGTGATGGCAGGTGAGGCTACACGTTAATTCACAATGTTTTTTATATATATATATATATATATACACACACACAGTATCTCACAAAAATGAGTACACCCCTCACATTTTTGTAAATATATTATTATATCTTTTCATGTGACAACGAGACTTTGCTACAATGTAAAGTAGTGAGTGTACAGCTTGTATAACAGTGTAAATGTGCTGTCCCCTCAAAATAACTCAACACACAGCCATTAATGTCTAATCCGCTGGCAACAAAAGTGAGTACACCTCTAGGTAATATGTCCAAATTGGGCCCAAAGTGTCAATATTTTGTGTGCCCACCATTATTTTGCAGCACTGCCTTAACCCTCTTGGGCATGGAGTTCACCAGAGCTTCACATGTTGCCGCTGGAGTCCTCTTCCACTCCTCCATGACGACATCATTGAGCTGGTGGATGTTAGAGACCTTGTGCTCCTCCACCTTCCGTTTGAGGATGCCCCACAGATGCTCAATAGGGTTTAGTTGTGGAGACATGCTTGGCCAGTTAATTTTGAGAAGGATTTCTGGTGCCTCAAACCAGGAGAAAGTTTTGGGATTTTTTAGGCAAAGATTTTAGATGGTTTGTATAAGTAAAACAGTTTATTTGTACAATTTAAAATAATACAAATATGTGAGTAGGGCTATAGGCCCTGTAGTGTAGAGAAGTGATAAAGAGTATACATTTTTTCAGTGAGAATAGTGACTTAGGTGATTATATGAATGTCTTTCTCTGTTCACTGGACTTGGTTACAAGTTATTGGGACAGAGAGTGCATCCGCAATATCCAACGCATTTCGGCTAGGCAGTCTTTGTCAAGGATATCACTGTATCTGTATTGTTAACAGGAAAGAATATATTTTAATACACCTACTCTTCCAAGGGAAAATATATCCGATGGGGTGGTGGTTACATTGAAAAGACTTACATTTTGCTTATTTGCCTTTCCCTGCATGAAGACCTTTTCCTCCTGTCCTCTTTCCTGCGACAGGAACTAGAGTAGCTGCTTCTAGGGGTGATATATATTGATTTAAAAAGTAGTTCAAAGTAATATTTATTTTTGTTTATATATAATTTTTACTCACTGAGAAAAAGCAAATTGGTGTGCTTCTGTGAGTTGCCATGTTAATGGTCAAAAGTTTTTGTTCCAAGCACTGTCATATATACCATGAGATATATACTATACAGGGGAAGACAAATATGTATATTATAAAGAAAAATTAAAGTGAAACTGAAATAGCTGTTCCTTTAAAAATGTATGAAGGATTCTGCTTGGATTGGTTTCAGCAGCGCTTTGCAGGTCCGCACGTCTCCTTCTCCTGGAAGGGACTGACGTACTGCTTCGTTCCCCGGCGTTATATACCCTCCACGCATGCGCAGTACTGCGCATTGGGATCTTCTGTTGTTACGGCTGTCACGTATCTCTTGTCTTACTGCACATGCGCAATTTGTGTTGCACGTGCATCCAGACAGAGGTTTTCGGCCGTGAGTATGTATTGTATGTATTGTAGCGCCGCCGACACAATTTGAAGGAGCTGGATGCCTGGAGGGGGAAGATGGAGATTATCCTCCTTTACTCCAAAAAAACGCCCCAGCTTGTTATTGCTGGGGCTTTGTGTGCCAGGTGCAGGAATGGAAGAAGTGTTTGAGGAAGGTTTTTTCATGCAATAGGATTGGCATTTTTTACAGAAATATTAAATATATGAAAGCACAAACAACTTCCTTGAAACAAAATAAATAAATATTTAGCATAACACAATAGTTTATTACAGCAGTAATATTTACAAGGTCAGAAAATGATAGAGACACAAAAAGTGTCATGGGAGCATGTGGACAGGGGTAGAGTGGGGTCTGGGGTGATACCCGATTGTGGTATTTTTTTGGGGGAATTTTGGTTTGTATGATGGACATGAGTTATCTTGGTATAGGTAATGAACTCCGCACTTATGGGTTATACACTAGACTGAAGCCTCCCTTAATTATAGTCAGAGGACTATAAAGGTATGGAAGAGGGTGGAGGGAATGGCGCTGTCAGGTGACTAAAAGCGTGAATATAGGTTGGTATGGCAAATGTGTATGACAATAAATATGTTAAAAGTGTTGGTAATATATGACAATATAAAAGAGAGAGATAGAAAACTATGTAAAAAATGCACTGTATAAATATATGGAATATAGACCAGATGTAGGAAAATCAAAGTGCTATGTGCATGAATGTACAATAAATATATTGCATAAATAGAATGTAAACCAGCTCAAAGAAGAATTCAAGTGCTATGCGCATAAATATATAACCATCAGTACAGTAAACCCCACTCCATTGCGGGGGTTAAGTTCCGGACCCAGCCGCGAAAAGTGAAAATCTGCGAAATAGAAAAACCCTATTAAAATGCATTGTAGGCATGTTTTTTTTACTGTCACTGTATGTGTAAAAGCATTTTAAGGTCTTTAAACACACTTTTAAAACAATAGAAACTCATTTAAACACATACAAGATACTGAGAGACATAGCAAGAGCTATGGAAAACACAAAAATATTAAATTTTTAATGATTTATATAGTAAAATAACATTACAAAAAAAAACGCAATATACCGGGACCGCAAAAACTGAGCCGCGATGGAGCGGGGGTTTACTGTATCACAAAAAATATATAAATCTATAAAAGTGCATATGTGACCACAAGTGAAGTAAAATATATGATGATCCAAAATATCATGAACTCAAAGTGACAAGTGCATATAATATAGTACGCAATAATATCATAAACTCAAAAGTGGCAAGTGCATATGGTACAGTAAATAAAATGCCGTGGGTTCAAAGTGCCAAGTGCTTGAATACCCAAAGATAGTATTGGTGTGTACCGATTTAAATTAGTGACATATAATAAATAATTAAATGGTGGTGGTGTGTACAAAGAGGGAAAAAAAGTCCAATGATGAACTGGTGATAGGGTGACTGGGGATATCCAAAAAATGATTAAGCAGGTGACAATCTTCGTGTCAATAAGATACAATAAGTGACCCCGTGGTGGGCAGTGAGGTGCTCCATGACCCCTCCAGCAAATAGCACACTCACCAGAGATACCCACCCCACACAGGGGTATAGAGCGGGTATAAGTAGTATTCCGGTGGTGGATCCTATTCTCCTCTACCGTTTCTAAATTGGACGACTATGGGGTTTCTTTTGTGGGATTGACTCTATATCAGGATACTCAGTCTCTGCCTCCCATCAGATCAGTCTCTCCAGAGAGTGAATACTGTGGAGGTGACACGCTGTGTAATGTGAGACATGGGGGGGGGGGGGGGTTGTGCAGAGCTAAGAGATCTGGAGTGCAGAAGTGAAAGATGGGGGTTAAAGAAGTAAAATGTGGAAGGGAGCAGAGATAAGTTGTGAATGATGGGGGTGAAAAAATAAAAAAATAAGCTGTGTTTAGGCATGCAGAGGTAAGTTGTGGACTGGGGGGTTAAGCTGTGGATGGTGGGGGTGCAGAGGTGGGATGTTGACAGGGGATACGAAGATGAGTTGTGGACTGAAGGAGAAGAGATGAGCTGTGGATGGGGGGGTGCATAGCAGAGCTGTTGACAGTGGGAGAAGAGGTGAGCTGTGGTTGGTGGGGTAAATAGGTAAGCTGTGGATGGTGGGAGAAGAGGTATATTGGGTTTGTGCCCTGACCGCAGTGGGTCCAAACTCACAAGATGAAGATGACCCCCTTTAGCATACACCAAAGATGGTCTGCAAATGCTTTTCCAAAGCTCTGCTGTGCATGGCTGCTTTTCTCTGCTTACAGCCTCTCTGACACAGAACCCAGATGCAGCTCTCATGCAGGGAAGGATCAAACAGAAAGGGATCTCATACTGTATAGTATTTTATTTCGTGTTGATGTCCAAACCAAGACAAAACACATACGCGTAGGGGTGAGCACGCCCTCTCTGGTCTGCAGTGGATGAAATCACACCAGGTCATAAAGCAGAGAGGTGGTGGTTCACAGGTTAAAATCGGCAGATGATTCCTGGGTGTCGGGGTGGGCACCATTAAATGTGAGTGTGTTTTTATATCTTTTATGGATTTTAAATAAAATATGGTAAACACTATGAAATCACTTTCTGTTTGATCCTTAAATGTTTTCAACTTTACTACGTTTTGGTTTTAAAAGGCCCTTTCTTACAGGCCCTGCATTCCCACCTTCATCTCAAGTCAAACTTTCCTCAGCCTTATCCTCTTTCTTCCCCATGAATAGTAGCACTAAACAAGGGTGCCCTCTACCACTGTAATTATTTATTTTATGTCTAGAACCCCTTGTTGTAGCCATACATCAAATGTAGACTTCCATGGGGTACTTGAGCGAATAAAAAAGTTATTTGTGAATGACATATTATTAACCTTAACCAGCCCCCATACAGTACTTCACCGCCACTTATCCATAAAATCCTGTTTAAATTTGGGTCATTGTCTGGTTATAACCAAGAATCGAAAAATTCCTATACATATCCTCTCTATGATACTTACCTCCCTAAAGTCAAATTATCCATATCGCTGGTGCTCTCAGCCTCTTAAATAGCTGGACATTTATATAACAACTTTCTACTCAACCCTATATAATGCCAAATACCCTTACTTATTTCCTGAAATTTTCTTGTCACTAAAACAATTGGATCCCTATAAAATGTATTTACTATGCAGGATAAATGTGCTTAAGATGTCGATTTTTCTCAAACTACTATACCTTTTGAAAACTCTCCCAGTTCAGATCCCTCTTTCTCAAATCTGCGCCCTCCAACGATTTGGCACAACAAGTCCTATCGCATAGCACGTCTCACTCTTCTGTCTTTGAGATCTAGAGGAGGACTGGGTGCACCGGACTTGATAAAATACCACTGTCTCATACTTTTGTTACATTAAATCCTGCTCTGTTCAATATCCACCCAAGTAATAGACAGATAACTAATATGTACTCATTTATCCTGTACATCCCTGCTTGCAGATTTGGTCAGATGCTTCTAGTTTATGTAGTAAGCTGAAATACTCATGCACTTCTCCCATGCCTTTCACACTATGCATTTGGAAAACATGCTTTGTAAGGTATCCTCTCTCTTCACCATGTCTCTCTTTGTTTTGTTTAATCCACTGATCCTGTCTCATTGACGAAAGATGCCCTGAGCTAAAGTAGAGACCTTTAAGCTTCATCATCACATCCATTTGGGTAAATATATCATCCAGACATGAAATACCCAAACAACTTTATTACTCATATCTTCAATTTAAACATTTTTCCCACTTTGCCACCATCCCTAACTCTGAAACAACCCACCAAATATGAATACATATACACCTAAGGGCCTCATTAGTCACATTTAATTTCTTCCATTTACAAACTTCTTCATGGAGAATCCCCAGTTTCTGAGGACTATTAGTACATGCATAAATGGGCCAAGGATCTTCAGTGCCCCGTCCCTGTAAAGTCCTGGGAGAGAATATAGGGATATGCCTCCTAATCCTCCTGTTGTGTGGTGCATAGAAAGAATGCCTATAAGATTATGATATTTTGGTAAACAAAGTCTAAGATATTACATGCCCAAAATCCTGAGTTATCCATATCTTGCTGGAGACATCTTCAGGGAAAGGGTTATATATATCATATATTCTGGCAATACCCTAAAATTAAATTTTAGTGTAAAGTCTATTCTAGACATAATTTTTAGATTTGCCCTTACCTTTAAACCCTATCTATTTTCTCCTTGGCCTACCATTCCATTGTATCTCCAAACAGTTCAAAAAACTATTGAATATTATTCTGACAGCAGCTAGGATAACCATTTCCCTACACTGGCTGTCCAAAAAAACCTCACCTCGCTCCCAGCTATTAGTTATTAGGGTATTTCAGATGTTTGTAGAATGGAACATCTCACAGAGGAACCTGTTGACACACTAGAACAGTTGAACAAAATTTGGGATGCATGAGACCAATCTGTCTATGGTTTCCTATCTCCTGCCATGTTATCTTAAACTCTACTATGTCGACTAACTCTGTCAACTGCCATTATGTTTACTCCCAGTGTGTATTTATCTGTTTTACTCCTACTGCTCTCTTTTTATACACTTGAATACGATTTCTACTGAGTGCCTTGGGGTCAGGACTGGATTCCCCCCAGGCTAATATGTACTTGAATTGATTTTGCTTCACTGTACCACTGAGATCCATCAGCTTTACCCTATTAGGTCTCATGATTCTTTCCTTATGTACGGATATCTGAGTCTCTGTGAAGTTTGTACCATTTGTACTCTACTGAAATCTTGTTTTTTTTTTTTCCAAAAAAATACAATAAAAAATACAATTATGAAAAAAAGGAATAATATTTGAGCTAAGGTCTTTATCATTGTAAAATAAATATATATTTCTAGTACTAAAGATATCACTAGTTATAAAAGATAAAATACATTGCTTATTTACCTCTCCAGAACCTGTTTGATACAGGTTATTTGATTGCTTTGTCTTCTTCAGCGCATCACAGACCTATAGGTGGATATGATCACCTTGCCATCACTGGGAGATACTGCAATTTGACAGTGAGGCTGGGGATCCGCTGGCTGGGGAATCTGCTGGCTAGGGAATCCGTTGTCAATCATGAGAGGAAGGATGGATGGGGAGCATGGCTGAAAACTATCTACGGAAGATACAGACACATTGTGCGCTTGCACAGCATGCCTGTAGCGCAGAACAGGAGTAGAAAGGGACCCAAACTTACCCCACTGGAAAGGCTTGGTCACTGCAAGGTCAGTTTACATCCAGGAAGAGGGGAACTGGCAGAACTAACTAGGTATTACATAACATGTACAGGAAAAAAATAACAATTATATGACAAAAAAACAGTTTTAAATAGACAGACTATTAAAGTGTTAATACATCAAGGAGCCTGCATTTACTATATCTGGTTTCCCGCAGTACAAAGAATATGGAAATGCATTTATTTTAGTACAATAGTATAAACCGCTAAATACCTTTTCTCATCAGCATTCAGAGCAGTCTTGTGACTTCTATCAGTGTCCAGCCAAGCACTGGTTAACGCTTGTAGGAGGAGTTTTCAAACTGTCCTATGAGACTGCATTACCCCTGACCCTCTGTCTGGACAATACTGATTGGCAATTGTTGATCACATGCATCCTCCCAAGAAAAAAAAATAAACTCTGTAGCAATGCAAACCAAACTGAGCATGTGCATCCTGACTCCATAGACTCTGTGTTATCAGGAAATTATTAGGGGACAGTGGAAGAAGGAGAGGACCAGAGAAGACAGGGTCAAATAGCTTTTTTACACAATGCAGAGGATTAACCCCTTAGGTTCCACAGTGAATATAACAAGCATGATCTTAATGTTGTGGGTTTAGTAACCCTTTAAAATAAAATTTTTAAGGTTACAAACATTTAGGTAAGCAAAAACAATACATTTTTACATGTTAGTATTATGTTACATATAAAGGAAATAAAAAAAAAAATAAAAAATTCTATACAGATCAAGCAAAACTAAGAAGCTATGTCTATTTCACAGTGTGTATTTTAACAAAATGAGTTATTTTATGAAGCAAGCTAAATGTTTTGTCAGCGTTTCCAAAAATAAATTCTCTTTTGCATCTTAAATCGAGCATGAGCCTATAAATTGGAGTTTATGCCAATAATGAATCAGTCTATATGCAATATTTACAGCCTAGAGCAGCAGCAAAACATTACATTCTTCAGTAGCTGTTACATAGGGCACATGCACAACATATACAAATCTTAGTTTTATTCTGTTAATAGAAGAATGTATCATTCCTGAGACTTTGGCTCCACCATCAGATTAAAAATTCAGCAAGCTTTGACTGCAGTTTAGTGTTTTCCTAAACACACAGAGCTATGAAAGTAACATAGATTGAAAAAGAAAAAGAAAGTAACATAGGGATCGGATAAAGGTCATGTGTTTAAAAAATAATTACCCTAGTTGACATATTTTTCGAAAATGTATATGCTCCCTCAATTACTAAATAATTGAAATAAGTGAAATTGAGAGTCTTTGCAAAATGAAATAGAAAATGAGCACATTTTGACAAAATGTTGCTATTCAATGAGATTTATCAGAGTCAGTAAACAAGACACAAAAGAGTTGGGTGATTTTACGAGTGCATTGAGCTCTAAATGGCTCAAGAGGGTTACGAAAGCTGATTTCAACTATGCCACATGTTAAAACTATGTTCTTGTGCCAAAACAGGCCATCATTGGCTAAGGACAGGACACTAGATATTGAAACAGATGTGGTGTGTTTTAAGGAATTTCTGTTTGTTCACCATGTATTATAATGGTTGCTGATTTCTTGCCAATGTATTGTCATGATTGTCCCTTTGCTTCCCATATAGTGTCACAATAACCCAGTTTTTGCCCAGTGGTATCATGATTACCCAATTTGTCGCCTGCACATTGTAATGATTGCCTGTTTTTTCTAAAATCACAAAAAAAAAAAACAACATGCAACTAAGATTTGTGAACAGTCTGCTTGCCCTTAACAAGTCCAAAACAATACGGTGATACCACCTCTCTCCTGCGCTTAGAATCCAAGCTCCCCGACCATACTTCCCACGGGACACACGTATGGCGTCTCGGATGGCTAGACACCCCTAGAGGGAGGGGTTCCTAAGACCTGAGGGAGGAGGTTCAAGTTATTGATTGCTTTTTAAACTTATGAGTAGGTCATAACACAGTGGCTCTGAGGAAGAGGCTGAGCCTCGAAACGCGTCAGCCGTCATCTCAACCGGATTATGGACTAATGCATGGACTATTCCTAATATTGGAGGGATTGAGTTTGATGTGACTATTTTCTACCTTTGTTTGTGAGTAGCCATTTTACATGTTGTATTAATAAAGCCTACTATTGAGGATAATGCGCTAGGTCGGTGCGCCCTTTTTTGTTTCTTTTTGCCCTTAACAAGTGTTTTACATCCACATATGTACAAAATTAAGATTAAAGGTGCAGCTCTAATAATAATATTAATAAAAAAGTACAAAAAATGAAAAAATATAAATCATCTTTTAATTAAAAAAATATATATATATCTATATATATATATACATTATCTCACAAAATTGAGTACACCCTCACATGTTTTGTAAATATTTTATTATATCTATTTATGTAACAACACTGAGGAAATGACACTTTGCTACAATGTAGTGTAGTGAGTGTACAGCTTGTGTAAAAATGTAAATTTGCTGTCCCCTCAACATAACTCAACACACAGCCATTAAAGTCTAAAACACTGGCAACAAAAGTGAGCACAACCCCTATGTAAAATTGTCCAAATTGGGCCCAATTAGCCATTTTCCCTCCCCGGTGTCATGTGACTCATTAGTGTTACAAGGTCCCAGGTGTGAATGGGGAGCAGGTGTGTTAAATTTGGTGTTATCGCTTTCTCTCTCTCTCTCTCTCCCATACTGGTCACTGGAAGTTCAACATGGCACCTCATGGCAAAGATCACTCTGAGCATTTGAAAAAAAGAATTCTGGCTCTACATAAAGATGGCCTAGGCTTTAAGAAGATTGTTAAGACCCTGAAATTGAGCTGCAGCACAGTGGCCAAGACCATACAGCGGTTTAACAGGACAGGTTCCACTCAGAACAGACCTCACCATGGTCGACAAAAGAAGTTGAGTGCACGTGCTCAGCGTCATATACATAGTGTCTTTGAGAAAAAGAGGTATGAGTGCTGCCAGCATTGCTGCAGGAGTTGAAGGGGTGGGGGGTTAGCCTGTCAGTGCTCAGACCATACGCCGCACACTGCATCAAATTGGTCTGCATGGCTGTCATCTCAAAAGGAAGCCTCTTCTAAAGATGATGCACAAGAAAGCCCGCAAACAGTTTGCTGAAAACAAGCAGACTAAGGACATGGATTACTGGAACCATGTCCTGTGGCCTAATTAGACCAAGATACATGTATTTAGTTCAGATGAACACTGCCTTGCTAAAGAAGCTGAGGGTAAAGGTGATGGACTGGCCAAACATGACTCCAGGCCTAAACCCGATTGAGCATCTGTGGGGCATCTTCAAACGGAACGTGGAGGAGCACAAGATCATCCACCAGCTCAGTGATGTCGTCATGGAGGAGTGAAAGAGGACTCCAACCTGTGAAGCTTTGGTGAACTCCATGCCCAAGAGGGTTAAGGCAGTGCTGGAAAATAATGGTGGCCACACAAAATATAGACACTTTGGGCCCACTTTGGACATTGTCACTTAGGGGTGTACTCACTTTTGCTGCCAGCGGTTGTGACATTAATGGCTGTATGTTAAGTTATTTTGAGGGAACAGCAAATTTACACTGTTTTACAAGCTGTACACTCACTACTTTACATTGTAGCAAAGTGTAATTTCTTGAGTATTGTCACATGTAAAGATATCATAAAATAATTACAAAATGTGAGGGATGTACTCACTTTTGTGAAATACTGTGTGTGTGTGTGTATATATATATATATATATATATATATATATATATGTGTGTCATGCAGTCCATCAAAATAATCCAGTGCAAAACTAATAGTGTAGTCCAAAGCTGCTAAGAGTAACTCAAAAGCTTGCAAATCTGTTATAAAGATTTATGTGTTCTTTTTAACCACTTGTTGATCGCATAACTGTAAATATACGTCATTACTTTGGCATTAAATACCTGGGTTATGGTAGCAGCTAGCTGCCATAACCCACGTGTCTTTTTCTTTGTTGGCTTTCCGATAAAAGTGATTCAAGTCGTTTCCGAGCTTACTTAAGCCGCTGGTAAGCCTGGAACCCATCTGATGCGGCCGATGGCTAGGCAGGAAGTCGAGTGAGGGCAAGATAGCCCCCCACTTCGCTCTATGATGTCTGACATCACTTCCTGTTCTTGGGCTTAAAGAGATGATTTTTTTTTTAAAGTCAAAGTGCCATTTTTTTTTTCATTTAAGGGGTAAATTTAGAGATCTGGGGTCTTTTTGACCCTAGATCTCTAAATAAAATGGACTTGTCATGCTTATTTATATTACAAGGGATGTTTACATTCCTTGTAACAGGAATAAAAGTAATAAAAAAATAATAAATAAAGGGACAGTGTAAAAATACAGGTAACCTGTAAAAATGTTTACAGCGTCACCTATGGAGATAGGTATATAGAATAGAATAGAATAGAATAGAAAAAAATAACGAAATAGAATAGAATGAAATAGAAAGAATATATCCGTCTTCCAAAATTCAAATTTAGAATAGAATACATTAAAATTAAAATAGAATGAATTAGAAAAGAATATAATAGAAAAGAATGAAAAAAAAACCAATAGATTATAATTCAATTGAATAGAATAGAAATAATATAATTATCGTCCGAAATTCGAATTTAGAATATAATAAATTCAAATAGAATAGACTGGAATAGAATAGAAAAGAAAAAAATTGGAAAATAAGGGAATAGAAAAATAGGGAATAGAAAATAAGAGAAGAGGAAAATAGGTAATAGAAAATAAGACAATAGAAAAGACTAGAATAGATTAGAAAAAACAATAGATCAGAATAGATTAGGAGTAAAATAGAAAGAATTTAACTGTCTTCCAAAATTCTACATTTTAATAGAACAAAATAGAATAGAATAGACGAGAATACAATAAAAAACAATAGAAAGGAACAGAATAGAAAGTTTGAGACTGTAAAATAATAAAATAGAATAGGAAAACAAGAGAATAGAATAAAATAGAAAGAATATAATCGTCTTCTGAAATTTGAATTTAAATGGAATAGATTAGAATAGAAAAGAATAGAACAGAAAATAAGAGAATAGAATTGAATAGAATTGAATAGAAAAAAACAATACAATACAATACAGCAAAAAAGAAAGAATATAACCATTTTCTGAAATTCAAATTTCAAATGGACCAAATTAGAATTTGAATATGATTTGAATTCAAATAATTTTAAAACGAATAAACAAAAGGAAATTAATTCCGAAAACAAATTAAATGACTTAATTAATTTAACGAAACAAAATAATTTAAATAATGAATCGAAACAAACAAAATACATTTTTCATTCTACAGATGTCTAGAACTGAGCGACCAAAAACCCCAAGTTGCTTAGTCCTCAGTGAGCAGATAGCCGGGGCGTCTAGCAAGACTGACACTGGTATGTCAGTCGAGGCAAAGAACAAGGAACCAGCCAGTGACTTCTCCGGGGGTAGCAAAAGACAGGTTTTCTTTATAGTAAGCTTTCCAAGCAGTCTATGCTTGCCTTTCCCATGCCCTCCTGGTCCTCTGATCCACTACTTCAGAACCTGAAATGACCTGTACAAGTTTCAAATTTCACAAAGTGAAAGTGCTCCTGGATTGAGATTTTCCATTCAAGTTCTGCTGTCTGCAATACAGTACAGGGAAGGGGAGTGTCGCTTGTTCTCCCTTAACCATCACTTACAAGTTTTTGATGAGATTTAAAACAAACTTCTTTTGGTACATAGGAATGTGTCTTATTCTATTTAGTCCAGGAAAACTGTTTTGCCCATCTACCAGTTTGAAATTTACTGACATGGCACCCAACGTTTACTGGCACAGACAAGATGTTACTAGCACTCCTAAATCTTGTGGACAGCCTTCCCAGAAGAGTTGAAGCTGTTATAGCTGTAAAGAGTCGGCCAACTCAATATTAAACATTAGGAACTGAGACTGGGATGCCATTAAAGTTCATGTGCGTGTAAAGGCAGGTGTCCCAATACTTTTGGTAATATAGTGTATATAGCTATAAGATTTGCTTAAAAAAAATTCCCAAATGTATTTTCCTTTTCCTTTCTACTGGTGTCAAAAAGGAATATGCTATTTTTTCCATGGGCATTACATTTAAAACTTGTGATCACTTTAATATGTTAGGTTGCTTAATTATTTGGAATGAACATATTTATGCTGACAATATTAAGCATTAAAAATCAGTGAAATTAAAATTATTGTCCATTATTTAAACACAGATATTAACATTATCGTTAGCACATTCTATAATGTGTATTGCCTGCACATTAAAATGTATTCGAAATGAGTGATTAGAACTGCAGTCAGTGGCCATATTTTTTATTTAACTGAACGATAAATGTCTCTTCAGCTTCAATCCACATTTAATTAGATGCTCAGTGATGAACGTCACTTCTTTAAGATATTGCAATACAAAAGCTATAATAGCAGTTATAAACCTTTACTAAAGTAAATACTTAAAACACATTGTTAATGAGAAAGAGCCAATTAATGATTTAGTGTGTTTAATTTTGTGTAAGGATTTGCTTTTTACTTTTCTTCAAGTCTTATCAGTGGTGAAGACTCCCTCCCCCTTTCCCGAAGAGGACGGTGTCAGTAAGGCAGAGGATGGTGTCAGTAGCTTTTTATTCTTATATTTTATTTTTTATATTTCTTTTTTTTTTTTTAAGAAGAGTCTCACAGATATGTATAAACCCCCAACAGAATAATTTAAAATAAATAAAACTCTAACATTACATATGATTTTGCGTACACTGAAAATAGTCAAAGAGTCAACATTTTATCTGAGCCTTCCTTAAAAAAGACCTTCATTAAAATAGTCGGGGACTGCTTAACTACCAGTAACTGTTGGGATAATGAACACTTTGGTGATATGCACAATGTAAACATAGTGCAGGAGTCTATAATGTACAAAATACACAGCCCCCCCCCCATATTAGTCTGCACAGCCCCCCCAGCTCAGTCTGAACAGCTCCGCCTAGCACAGTATGTACAGCCACCCCCCTTCTTAGTCTGCAAACCCCCCCATTTTAGTCTGCCCAGCCCCCCATCTTGGTCTGCACAGCCACTCCACCTAAGCCTGCACAGCCCCTATGTTAGTCTGTGCAGCCCCCCAGCTCAGTCTGCACAGCCCTCCAAGCTCCGTCTACACAGCACCCCCAACCCAGTCTGCACACAGCCCCCATCTTAGTCTGCACATCCCCCCCCCCCCAGCTGACCTCACCTTAGAGTTTAAGATACATCACAGGCATGGGCAATTTCCTTTCTCCTGGGCTCCAGTGAATGACATTAGTGCCCCACTCCCAAGAGAAGCAGTAACCATCCCCAGACTGCCTGGCTCTTGCGGGAGTCCCTGCAGGTGCTGCCGGTGCGATGCCAAACCAGGCATTTCCGGCATCCCTCCAGAGGTGCCCTGGCTTGTCCCAACCCCCAGCATTCCTCCAGGTTGCCCCGGGCACAGGACTAATGATACCAGTGTCACTACTCCTGTGAGTGGTGGCACCCCTCTCAGTGCGGCGCTCGGAGCACATTCTCCCCCTGCCCCCCCAATTTCAGCCTTAGTCTTACTGTACTTAAAGAGGAAGTTAACTGTTCAAAATTATTATTTTTTTAAAAAACCCTGCAAAGTAAAGGCATAATGTGCTAGTATGCATCGAATACTAGCATGTTATAAAATACTTAGCTTAGAAGGAAGCCCTGCACCGAAGCGCTGTGAGCTCTGACAGACACTTCCATCTTCACTCAGTCTTCCTTCCTGATTCGTGTTCTCCGGCCATCTCATTGCGGGCCACAATGACGTCACTCCTGCGCATGCGCACAGGAGTCACAGACCACGGCACGGAGCTCTGAAGGGATGGCACGGGTATACCGTCCCTACAGAGCGCATGTGACATCACCTGCTGAATGAAGTGTGAATATCTCCTAAACCATGAAGGTTTAGGAGATATTCATAGTACCTACAGGTAAGCCTTATTATAGGCTTACCTGTAGGTACAAGCCTACGGAGTGGGTTTACATCCACTTTAAAGAGATGCAATGATGGTAGAGCCAACTTAAAACTAGTGGGGAAGGGGGTGGGCAAGACAATGTGTCTTAGAACTTAATTATAACTTTTCTATATATTACTTTCAAAACAACATATTTAAAGCGGTTGCAAAGTACATTTTTTTCCTCCTAAAATTAAAAGCATGTTATACTTACCTGCTCTTTGCAATTGTATTGCACAGAGAGGCACCAAACCTCCTTGTCTGGGCCCACTGGTGCTCTAGGCTCCTGCTTTTTTGTGCGTGCCACCATAGGAAGCTGCTTTCTATGGTTGCACATGTGCGGGCTTGTTCCCGAACTGCATTGTGGGTGTCCATTGACACACACAGTTCGGCTCGGGCCCGCCTCTGGCTCCCCCCTCACTGGATTTAACTTAGAGTTACAGGAGCCAATGGCTCACGCTGCTCTTAGCCAAGCTTGTGAGAGAGCAGAGAGAGGAGAGAAGACCTGCAGATGAGCACAGGCATTGAAAGGTTTTGTACCTTAAAGTGGTTGCAAACCATCACATATACCCAGTAAAGTGAACAGCCTCAGATGATACACAGAGATTAAATAAATTCTTCTACACAGGTTTTACTTGTTTATTTGCATCCCCCTCTTCCCTACACAAAAGGGCAGAAAAGTGTTAAAATCCTTCTTCATCTGTTAGTATCACAGAGGTGGTGGCGAAGAAGCTGCAGTTACAGTGTGTGGGAGCTGATTGGAGGAAAGGAACACACCCCCCACACAGCATAATCACTGTGTTGTGAAAAGACAAGCAGTGTGCTGAGCTCCCTCCCCAACACAAATGTTATCTCATGTGTCAGGAAAACTTCTCAGAAGGGGCTCATGCTGATAACAGAGGAACGAAGCACCAGAGAGAAATGACACTTTGAGCTTTGGAGAAAGATACGTAAACACTACAGATATACTGTATGTGCTTTGCTCAGATTTTATTACAATCAATTTAATGCATACAATGCATTAAAGATAGAAACCTTATGACTTTAGAACCACTTTAATATGTCTCATTCCATCACACATCCCAGTGGCCTCCAAACTTTTCAGTACAAGTGGATTTAACAAATATTTGCATGCCAAAAAAAAAATAATGAAAAAAAGAAAATATCCAGAAGTTCCCATCAGAGTCCTCCCTTGCATCCAGGAATACCCATCAGAGTCCCCCCTCTTAAATCCAGAAGTGCCCATCAGAGTCCCTCTTACATCCTGGAGTACCCGTTAGAGTCCCCGCTAACATCTAGGAGTACCCATCAAAGTCCCCCCCTTACATCCAGGAGTACCAATTAGAATCCCCTCTTACATCTAGGAGTGCTCTTCAGATTTCCCCCTTACATCCATGAGGTTGGCTGAGTGGCAGTGGATGTAACAACCATCACTGTAATATGATAGCCAAACCAGCACATCGACTACCAGCCTTCCATGGCATTATTATGGACATTTGCTTTTGGCCAGATAAAATCTTGTAGTAAGCCGGATGTGGCCCAAAGACCATAGTTTGGAGAACCATGACATGTTCCAAAAAAGGAGGTTTATTGCCTTATTTAGAACAGTGGACACAGCCATGCATATTATTGTTTTTTTTTTCTAGCCAGATGCACATTCAGAACTGCTGGTGTATAGTGAAAACATAGCTTATTATATGGCAATTTATTCCAAACTGCATACAGCTGTTCAGGCTATTTTGCCATCATCAGTGCTGGAGAGTGGGTCCACTGCTGTCATGCATGGGCAGAGGCCTGGTTGTCCAACAGACCAACACTCAACCCTACAATCAACAGCGTTGCTCAGAGCTTAAAGCCTAGCTCTAGCTTTATTTTTTTAAATCTCTTTTCATCTTGCTGTGTCTAAAAAAATGTTAAAATGCACTACTTACTTTCCCAATGTTCTTCCCCTGACCCTGGTTGCCACCCCACTTCCACGCTGAAAGACATCCAGGATCATCTAATTCAGTGGTCCTCAACCCTGGCCTACAGGGCCCACTAACAGGCCAGATTTGCAAGATAACTGAAATACATCCCAGGTGATATCATTTGCTGCTTAGTGATTGCAGTACTCTAGTCTGCATCTCCCCAAGGTAATACCTAAAATCTGGCCTGTTAGTGGGCCCTGTAGGCCAGGGTTGAGGACCACTGATCTACTTGCTTCATGTGAGCCCAACCTGTCTTGGTCACACCACATGGGCTACTGTCACCAAGTGACCTGGGACGTGAATACTATGCTACACAGTACTGAAAACTGTCCATTACTAACACTGGAGATGCAGAAAATAGCTGTGCTCATCACATGGCCATCTGAGATACAGCTGGAATGGAGGTATGTATGCAATAATTTACCAAAAATGTAGCATTACGGAGTGATACAGGGCAAAACTGGAGGGGTATTGAGCTAGATTTGGCCTTTATCTTTAAAGTTGCTTCATAAAGTTAAAATACTAGATCTATTGGAAGCTACATAATATAAAATACATTTCTTTTTTGGGCAAAGTACATAACTGGGGTTGGGAAATCCTGCCTCACAATCCCTAACAAGATAGGAAAATAGGAAATCAATAAAACAGAGTCCCACTGAATACTGCACACTTAGGGAAAGAAGTTCAAGGGGCTTCCCATAAATAGGACAGATGTGTACTGTCAAAGGGCCTGAAGTATTCCTTTACCAGTCCAGAGGATTGATTCAACTGGCAGAGTGATTTGAAGAGCTAGAGGTTGAACATCCGTATCCAGTGAAAAGGTTCACTTAACACTACTCCTCTGTCAATCAATAATGCATATTTTCTGTATTATTATGTAGAAGCATGGCTTTACTAATTAGTAACTGTCTTTCTGTGAAGAGATTTGAACAACATGAACAGCCCGACAGCATTGTACCTGAAAAAAAAAAATTGATAATAAACAGCAATGATTAACACAAGATGGCCAAATAGTCTATAAGTACAGGTTTATAATTACATGACTTTGCGTACAGAAAAGTAAGTGAAAAATGAGACACTTTACTAGCACTGGCATTTTGTGCAGGTCAGCATATTTTAAGGTGCACTGAAAGAGATTGTCGTACTGCAATTTAGACTGTACAAATCAACTAAATAATGAACGAATTCCCTGCATTTGTAATATTCCTAGAAAACAGCAGTTAATTGATAGAGACAAGACAGGTATTTGCAGAATGATTGCTCACTTAGTCAGTAGATATGTGTCACAAAATTAAGCAAATCACCAAAATGAGACCACAATCACCACAAGAATGTACTGTGAAGATGATGCTGGCCAAGATAAAGTGTAGGCCAGAGAAAACATGTATGGCAAGCTGTATAGGTTTAGGAAACTGGTCCACTCAACAAACCATATGATACATGGGATCACCCACTTGACAAACTTCAATATGAAAATTGATGGAGCATGGCAAGAAAATTCCTGGTAGAGCAGTGACTCCAGCTAATTAGATGCAGTCATTGTTTGGGTATTCTGACAGCTGTGGAAGTACCAGCTGTCAAAATACAATAGCTGGTAGGGAAGATTGCTCCATCCATGCTGTTAAGTGTGAATGGGGGAATCTATCCATTGCTCTTGTAGAACCTGCAAGGCTGAATGAGAGAAAGCTTATCATGTATGGCTAGCCTAATGCACTGATACCCCACCACTCCAAGCCCTAAGGTGTAGTCACACAAAGCTCTGCAGGGAAAAATTAGGATTAATGCTGGAGCCTGGGGGAGTGGTGCTAACTTATTAGGCTATTTACTTTAGGTCTGTATCGGTAGCTCCTGATGAAGAGGACAATGGCTAAGAAATGTGTTGAGTTGTAAAGTCTAATATATGCAAACAAATTACTGTACCAATGTTGAATCTTTTTACATTTTGTATTTTATTATGATGTACCTGTATATGTTGTTGTATAATAAGAGATAAGAGTACATACTTGTATTTTTTAAAACAAATATGAATCAATAAAATAGTTTTTTAACAGTAAAATAAATGCTGTGCCTCAAAAGCCCCATGCCAATACCATAGTGTAATTTCATGGTAAGTTCCAATTTGCATTGGGTCTAGGCTATTTACTTGTTTAGAGGCTGGGTTTTTGTCTGAGCCCCAAGGTGCCCGAATCTCAACTATAGAGGGGTGGTAGGGGCGCTGGGGATCAGGGTGCCAAAAATAGAGGTATTGGTGATCAGGGTGCTGAAACCAGTGGTACTTGTAATCAGGTGACAATAACTGGCGGGACTGGTGATAACCTTAACGGCATCACCCTATGGACCAGGCACTATGGCACAAATGATGCGGCTTTAATTTAGGAGGCTCCAGGTAACCCTGTGATTGCCTCTAATACTTGAGAAAATACTGTGGCAGGGCCCTCGTGAACCCCTCTAATACCTCTCTGCTATGATCCAGCAAATTAATCTCCTTGATCAGAGAGTGGAGGGGGGAGGGGGGGAGCAGCTATACTAAACTATGGTATATTGAGGTGATATGGATCTATAATGTGTGATCAGCTCTCCTAGGCATAACGTGTGATCTTAGTGCCTTAGGTATAGTATGCCGGAA
Organism: Pelophylax lessonae; assembly: GCF_965119305.1. Classification (NCBI taxonomy): domain Eukaryota; kingdom Metazoa; phylum Chordata; class Amphibia; order Anura; family Ranidae; genus Pelophylax; species Pelophylax lessonae. The sequence goes on along the minus strand of NC_138772.1, from coordinate 312,677,164 downwards.
AGGATGGTATATACAGTATTGTCCCTGCTGTCCCCTGATGTGTCGCTATTTAATCCTCCTCACCTCCTAATCTTCTCCTATGCTGTGTGTACCTGGGGTGCTGTCCTCTCTCTGCCCCATGTAGCTCTCTCTAGCCCCAGTCAGGGGGAGCGTCCAGTGTTGAGTGTCCCATTCACTGGAACTGCTAACTGCCCTGGTTCCCACTCTCATGCCGCACGTCTGGTTGACAGCTATTTGTCCCAGCTCTCTCCCCTCCTGCTCAGATTGCTGCTGGGGCTGCACTGTCTGAAGACACAGATACTAAATCTAGGCTGGGCTAGGGATGGATCAAAGTGGACAGCTCTAGAAAGGCTGAGGGAGGAATTGGGCTGTGGGGGAGGAGAGAGGGCAAAACACTGGGGGAGATCAAAGAGAGGAAAAGGTAATGGTGGAATGTGAGTGGAGCTGGGATGGAAGGGGCGAATGCTGCATAGAGTCCTGGGACATGGAGCGCCAGGGTCTGTCTACGAAGCAGAGGGGGCATTTTACTACCCCCCCATCCTAGCAGCCTAAAGAGGCTACCTAAGCTGCCTTAGGCTGGTGCTGGCCCTGGACAGGACTACAGCATAAAACAGAAGAAACTGGCATATTTCCAGTGGCATTCACAAAGTGTGTCACACCAAGACAGACCAACTAGCTAGAATTTTAAGCCTAATGTAAGTAATCCTACTTTTTAACAATCCTTTTCATTTGCTTATAATTGTGCCAATTTACCAACTGTAATAAAATTAAGTGGCATGCCTACGGTGACAATAAAGCATAACACCCCCCAAAAAATTAAACAAATATTTCCTCATCTTGCATATTTTTAATTCAAGAGAAAGTTTTTCCTTCACAAAGTGTATGTTTGGGTACACCAACTCTCGAAATTGGTTTTGCAGCAAATTTTTAATGATTTGTTCCTCCATACTTACAGGGTATCCTAGCAGAGATTTCTATAGTGATATCTTCAAATCTTCACCCTGGGGCCAGAAAACTGACAGCAACCCTTAATTCTCAGTTTTTAAGAGTATTGATCACTATTATTATGTAAATATGTAGCTCATCACCTGTAGGAGCCCCTGATAAAAGAGATCCCCCACCCTGCAAAGCCAGGCACACCGAATTCCACAGCCACACTTGAGTCAGAAAACACTGGCCACGCATTCCGTATTCTGCACACAGGACATAGTAGGCACAGTCACTTGGTCCCTTCGATCATTTAGAGGGTTAATCCCCCACGATGCTCCAGCCGGGCACCAGTATCCACTAGTGCCTGCTCCTTCAGATCAGGCAACCAGGTCAGCGCAAGGTACACACGTGCACCTTCTGCCATCTTGCTCCTCTGTTTCACTGCTAGAAGGGCACGACGGGTCTCCTCTGGAGCATGGCTCCACCCCCAAGTTTTCAGACTGGCTGGAGCCTGCAGCTCTGATAAGCAGGCCTTTTCCCATGCACTCTGCTGTAACCCCTTGCTAGCTGTACTGAAGTTTTCAGGCACAATGATGATGATGATGATGCATATACTGGCACTTGCAGAACTTGTCAGGGCATTCCTCTTGGCACCGATTGTGTTAAAAAAACTGGGAGCAGGTGGCAGCAAGCATTTACTGTGGTTGCTATGAGTAACAGCAAAGTTATATCCCAGTGAGCCCCGGTTCACACTTATGCGATGCGGGAAGGTTGCGAATTCGCAGCCTGTTCCCGCATTGCAAACGCATCCCCGGCAGTTCACACTGCTATATGCGATACGCTGGGGGTGTCAATGTAATCTTAACGACACCCCCAGTTTGATCGCATATTGCAGTGCGATCTTGCAGTTCGCACAGGATCAGATCTCACAAGTGTGAACCGCTGTGCGATCCGATCCTGATGCGGCTGCAAAAAAGGGTCCTGTGCGTGTTTGCTGAGGGTGCGGTGCGAATTTAGCCATACAAAGTGTATGGCTAAACTCGCACCGCACAGCCGATCGCATGTAATGAAGGAGCAGTGCGCTCCGACATTACATGCGAACGCCGCAGCCACGAGAGCCAGTTCACATTGATGCGGCTGCGGCGTTCGCATGTAATGTCGGAGCGCACTGCTCCTTCATTACATGCGATCGGCTGTGCGGTGCGAGTTTAGCCATACACTTTGTATGGCTAAATTCACACCGCACCCGCAGCAAACACGCACAGGACCCTTTTTTGCAGCCGCATCAGGATCAGATCGCACAGCGGTTCACACTTGTGCGATCCGATCCTGTGCGAACTGCAAGATCGCACTGCGATATGCGATCAAACTGGGGGTGTCGTTAAGATTACATTGACACCCCCAGCGTATCGCATATGGCAGTGTGAACTGCCAGGGGTGCGTTTGCGATGCGGGAACAGGCTGCAAATTCGCAACCTTCCCGCACTCGCATAAGTGTGAACCGCCTGTGAAAGACCATATGCCATATGTGCTATTGCTACAGTGGGAGAAAAGTCAGAGTGTTCCCGGCTAGCCAGTCTTCCCTGGTTTCATCTATAATGTGATCTAGTATTGCAGTCATCACCAGTTGCTGCAGGTGCTGAAAGCTGGCTTGAGACAGGGACCATTTTGCTGGCCACTGGGGGACCTCTTGAGATATGGATCAGTGGACACCAATGGTGGGAGACCTTTGGCCACCATTTTGTTCATCTCATTGTATTAGGGGCCCTAATACAATGCTGACTCCCCCCCCCCCAGCCAGTTTACTCTTACCTGGCTGAACAGGGCAACATAGGGCAGGCTCTGCTTCGCTCACTTGTGTGTCTCAGACGACCTCCCGCTGCCGGCTGCTGTCCGTGTGGGAGGAAAGGGAGAGATGGATGGCGCGACCCGTCATGCAGGAGAGGAGATCCGCCGCCACGCAGCTGTCCGCCGGATATGACGTCATGCCGCTTACAGCGGCTGGTGTAGGAATTTGAAAAGAATCTGGCGGCGGCGCTCGAGTGCAGCGGGCCGGCAGCGGCCGGGCAGCGGCCGGGCAGCGGCCGTCCATCCCTATCTCAAATTGGCCCCATCTCAAAGCGGCCCCAGGGCCGATGGCCCACCGGGGAAATTCCCGCTATTCCGGTTGGCCAGTCCGGCCCTGACTGCCAGCCCGTCTGGCTGCAGCTGCCTCTCTCACTAGCCCACCTGGCTACTTCCCACAGTCCTGCCAGACTGTACACTCACCAACCCTCTTTGCTGACTTCTCCCTGGAGATTTCCCGGACATGCTGACTCTCTCCCGCTGTCCTCACTCCTGCTCCCATTGCATCCAGGACAGAATTCCATAATTTGTAATAGAGGATCCCTCAAGCACCCGAGTCCCAGACCTGAGTTCAGCTCCTAGACTAGGGGGCACCCTCAAGGGCATCAGACAGTCTCCTCAGCAGAGAGATCTCCAATCTTCCATCCGACACCACTGCCCTGGCGGAGCTGACCCAGAGTATAAAAGAGGGGCCTACCCCCTGCCCGCCCACTTGTTAGGAATTGGCTGGGGCCCCCCTTCAAACTCCAGGCAGCTCCTCCTAAACCTCCTCCCCTTCCTCTAGAAACTTCTCCAAGGTTCCAGCAAGTAGGGGGAGGTACCAGAGGTGTTGCCTGGTAGTTCATCCAGCCTCCCTGAGTCACTCACCCTGACCCAGATTCAAACAGACTTGACTGCCAGCCAAGCCAAACAATTTTCCTACTCTAACAAAAACCTATGTACAGCCTAATCTAGCACAGTAGAGTGTGCCTCATATGTGAACAGTGTCTGATCACATCAATAGAGGCTTAAACACAGATTTAGTAAACTATCCTTAACAAAAGGTATAGACTAGAATGTGTTAAAAGGATTTCTTTATTAGTCATCTATAAATTCAAATCTAGGCAGATAGTTTATGAACAGAATCAATTAGCACTGTTTCTAGATTTCTTAAGAGTTATTATTCTACAGTCATTAACCACCTCCTGCCCACCATATAGTATACTGTAATGTGGGGTGCAAGGTGGCTCTCTCTTATTCTGGGACAACATCATATGATGGTGTCCCACCCTCGCCACACTTGCGCTGCTCACGAGGGCGCACAGTGCACCGATTGGCAGCATGCTGTGTCCCTGGGAAATGGCGCATCCCTTATCTCGGTAAAGAGCCGATGATGCCGCTCTTTACCCATGTGATTAGCTGTGTCCAATCACAGCTGATAACTAGGGATGATCGAACGGTTCGGGTCGACCATCGGTTCGACCCGAACATTGGGTGTTCGAGGTTCGGCCGAATTTAGAACTTTTTGCCCAAAAAGTTCGGAATTCGGCAACCAGAACCAACCAAAATGCAATGGTTCAGGAAATGGGCTTTAAAAGCCTGTGGTTGGACCAGAACCATTAGCAAAAGCCAATTGAGGGGGCAGGAGAATGCTAGGAATGTGATTGGAGTGACTAGGGGGTCCATAGTCCAATCATTAGTGAATACGCCCCCCAGTATATAAGATAGCGCCCGCCAAATTCCTAGCATTGTTATACAGGGACATGGAAGAGAGTGGAAGCAGTTCTGTTAATTTTACTTTAAAAGTGTCATTTAGCATTTATTCGTGTGAGGAAAGGGATATCTAGTGTAGTTAGGGTGCTCTTTTACACTTTAGTTAGATGCAAAAATTTAGTTTCTGTAGGGAAAGTGTGAAGTGTCAGGGTGACCGTAATGTAGTGTAGGGTTAATTGACTGCTATGGCAGGGTGACCAAACCCTTCCATATCAGGGTGACCATAATGTAGTGTAGGGTGAACTGACAGTGACTGCTATGGCAGGGTGACCAAACCCTTCCATATCAGGGTGACCGATATAGAGAAAAGCTAGTTTCTCTCAAGTCACTTTCGCTGCAGTAATATGGCTTCGCCCCTGTCAGCTTGCTTTTTGGCAGCAAGCGTCTATAGTGATTTTTTGAGCACATCTTTGGAGTCAGGCATGACATCTGAACATGTGTATAGGGGGTATATATACACACCCATGTATGTATATATACACCTGCACATACAGTGGGTACGGAAAGTATTCAGACCCCATTAAATTTTTCACTCTTTGTTATATTGCAGCCATTTGCTAAAATCATTTAAGTTCATTCTTCTTCCTCATGAATGTACACATAGCACCCCATACTGACAGAAAAACACAGAATTGTTGACTTTGTTGCAGATTTATTAAAAAAGAAAAACTGAAATATCACATGGTCCTAAGTATTCAGACCCTTTGCTCAGTATTTAGTAGAAGCCCCCTTTTGATCTAATACAGCCAGGAGTCTTTTTGGGAAAGATGCAACAAGTCTTTCACATCTGGATTTGGGGATCCTCTGCCATTCCTCCATGCAGATCCTCTCCAGTTCTGTCAGGTTGGATGGTAAACGTTGGTGGACAGCCATTTTTAGGTCTCTCCAGAGATGCTCAATTGGGTTTAAGTCAGGGCTCTGGCTGGGCCATTCAAGAACAGTCACGGAGTTGTTGTGAAGCCACTCCTTCGTTATTTTAGCTGTGTGCTTAGGGTCATTGTCTTGTTGGAAGGTAAACCTTCGGCCCAGTCTGAGGTCCAGAGCACTCTGGAGAAGGTTTTTGTCCAGGATATCCCTGTACTTGGCCGCATTCATCTTTCCTTCGATTGCAACCAGTCGTCCTGTCCCTGCAGCTGAAAAACACCCCCACAGCATGATGCTGCCACCACCATGCTTCACTGTTGGGACTGTATTGGACAGGTAATGAGCAGTGCCTGGTTTTCTCCACACATACCGCTTAGAATTAAGGCCAAAAAGTTCTATTTTGGTCTCATCAGACCAGAGAATCTTATTTCTCACCATCTTGGAGTCCTTCAGGTGTTTTTTAGCAAACTCCATGCGGGCTTTCATGTGTCTTACACTGAGGAGAGGCTTCCGTCGGGCCACTCTGCCATAAAGCCCCGACTGGCGGAGGGCTGCAGTGATGGTTGACTTTCTACAACTTTCTCCCATCTCCTGACTGCATCTCTGGAGCTCAGCCACAGTGATCTTTGGGTTCTTCTTTACCTCTCTCACCAAGGCTCTTCTCCCCCGATAGCTCAGTTTGGCCGGATGGCCAGCTCTAGGAAGGGTTCTGGTCGTCCCAAACGTCTTCCATTTGAGGATTATGGAGGCCACTGTGCTCTTAGGAACCTTAAGTGCAGCAGAAATCTTTTTGTAACCTTGGCCAGATCTGTGCCTTGCCACAATTCTGTCTCTGAGCTCTTCAGGCAGTTCCTTTTGACCTCATGATTCTCATTTGCTCTGACATGCATTGTGATCTGGAAGGTCTTATATAGACAGGTGTGTGGCTTTCCTAATCAAGTCCAATCATTATAATCAAACACAGCTGGACTCAAATGAAGGTGTAGAACCATCTCAAGGATGATCAGAAGAAATGGAAAGCACCTGAGTTAAATATATGAGTGTCACAGCAAAGGGTCTGAATACTTAGGACCATGTGATATTTCAGTTTTTCTTTTTTAATAAATCTGCAACAATGTCAACAATTCTGTGTTTTTCTGTCAGTATGGGGTGCTATGTGTACATTCATGAGGAAGAAGAATGAACTTAAATGATTTTAGCAAATGGCTGCAATATAACAAAGAGTGAGAAATTTAAGGGGGTCTGAATACTTTCCGTACCCACTGTATATAGGTGTGAAAGGAGCAGAAAAAACTACTTGCGCTAATGAAATAATTAACACCAATATAGTTACGCTCCTATCACACCTATATATGTCTATGTGTAAAATACATATACGTATGTGTATATACCACTATACACAAGTTCAGGTGTTTTGCCTGCCTCCAAAGAACCCAAAAAAAATGCCCAAAAAATCGCTAGCGTCAAAAAAAAAAAAACGCCCAGGTGTGCTGTTGCAGGCATTTTTTTGGGGGTTTTTGGAGGCAGGCAAAACATCTGAACTTGTGTATAGTGGTATATATACACACATACTTATATGTATATACACACCTAGACATATATAGGTGTGATAGTAGCAGAAATATATGCTTGCGCTAATGAAATAATTTACACTAATATGGTTACGCTCCTATAACACCTATATATGTCTAAGTATAAAATACATATAAGTATGTGTGTGTATATACCACTATACACAAGTTCAGATGTTTTGCCTGCCTCCAAAAACCCCCAAAAAATGCCTGCAACAACACACTTGGGCGTTTTTTTTTGACGCTAGCGTTTTTTTGGGCATTTTTTGGGGTTCTTTGGAGGCAGGCAAAACATCTGAACTTGTGTATACGGGTATATATACACACATACTTATATGTATATACACACCTAGACATATATAGGTGTGATAGTAGCAGAAATATATTCTTGCGCTAATGAAATCATTTACACTAATATGGTTACGCTCCTATAACACCTATATATGTCTAAGTGTAAAATACATATAAGTATGTGTGTATATATACCACTATACACAAGTTCAGATGTTTTTCCTGCCTCCAAAGAACCCAAAAAATGCCCATAAAAACGCTTGCTACTAAACTGGCAAGGTGTGAAAAGCGAGAAGCCACTAACCTGTTCTATAAGTGACCTAATACAAACGATCTTTTTTTTAATGGTTCTGGACATGCTACAGAGCTGAAACTTCACAGGTACACTTTTTAGACACCTCAGATACTAAATCCAAAGAATTTTTTTTTTTTTAATTTTTTCAATAATTGCCTCTCTATCAAAAATGACAATTTTTAAGAACTTTTTTTGTGTGATTTATAGTCCCTGGGGTATGACCCAGAACCCTAGGCCCTTTTTAGGGGCATTTATTGGGTTTTAGGGCTTCAAAATTGTGTTTTTTGATTACCGAAATTCGGGTCCCATTGATTTCAATGGGGTTCTGAAATCTGGGCCGAACTTTCGGGAAGTTCAGATGTTCTGGCCGAACCGAACTTTTGAAAAGTTCGATCATCCCTACTGATAACATGTAAACAAGGAAATGCCAGTTATTGGCTTTCCTCTCCTCACACTGACAGTGTGTGAGAAAAGGAGAGCCGATCAGAGGCATTTCTTCACAAGGGAGACATGTTAAATGCATTTCAGTGAAAAAGTAATGAAGATTTTGTTTGGGCTTCACCTAGTGGTCATGCTGCATTACCCCATACACATGCAAAAACACGTTCAGCAGTGTTTTGACCCCTGCAAGACTTCCATCTTCCATCATCCCTCACTGAGAAGGTGCATCCTGGAAAGTCTAAACTCCATTTAGAGGAGTACATGTGGAGAAGCATCTGTAGGAGCCAAGCAACCATCATTTGCTCATGAACATTTGTGATTCTTCTTAGAGGCAGCATTACTGGTAAGGACTAAACTTCACTAGTAGTAGGATCTGCCATTGCTTTAGCAGCCCTTGTGTATTTTTACTTAGCACAGCATTTATTCTTACTGTGTGTTATCTTTCCATTTTGTTCTCAGTTTTGCCTACCCTGCTTTTTTTTCAATAAAGCCTGAAGACTTGTTCACACAGTTTAGATTACTAGAATTATTGGAGGGTTTAACTTCATGTTGAGCTGTTCACAGGCATCAGGGTAGCATGCAGCAGGGGCAGAAGAGGCACACTGCAAACTTCTGCAAAGTTCCCCGAGACTAGAAATTTATTTCAAGGGTTCCTCTGTGTTGAAAAGGTTGAGAAAGATCCCATGAAACATCCCACTCTTCTGGGATGTTTTGTATTCTTGCACCATAGATTGGTGTTCCCTGGTTTCTATATGCCAGATAATGGAAATTAAATGTAATGATGTTGCCCCAACAAAGAGTGGACACAAAAGACACACCAACAAAAAAGAATGCCAACAAAAGGTTAGGAAAGTCCCTGAGATACAGTGCCAGGGGGGTCACTGTAGCAAGGTTGAGGCCAAGCCAAGGATCAAGCTAGCTAGTCAGATGGCTTGCAAATAAATTTAACAGAAGTGTAGATGTGGTCAAGACAATGGCTGGTACCAGGAGATCCACAACTCAGGGCACAAATAGAGACAGGAATTAACTGGTGGTCAAAGCAAAGCTCAAAGCTAGTGGTGCTCAAACAAGGACTGTATGGTCACGTTTGATCAGCAGAACGCTGGCAAGAGCCTATACTAACAGGCAACCAGATTCAGCATTTTTTATTACTTTGTTAACCCCTTCAAGGGTAAAACAAATCTAAATGCCTAAGCACAATTTTGCATCTTTGACATGTGTTAGTAAAGCTGTACATATCATCACAACTACTTTGTGCATACAGGTGGATTATACCATGTTTTTTCAGGACAAATTGGGCTTTCATTTGGTGGTAAATGGAAATGGATATCTCCTGATTTTTTTTGTTAAAGAAAAACTGGCCCAAAATAGTAAGAAATTATTTTATTTAAATGTAGCTGTATATTTCTTGCTACTACCATGACCTTCTGGCAAAGAACAATCCAAGTTAAATTCTCCTGCTCCTGGCAATCGCAGTGATACTACATATGTATATGTTACCAATGTAGTGCCACCCCGTGGGGGCCACTTGGTATTGCTTGTCCTCCCGTGCTGCATTGACCCTGTGGTTTTCCCAGCCCTTCTGACACTCTAGATTCTGACATGGTGTATACTCCTTTAAAATAGACACAGACACAATGCAAACTGAATTTAACAGTATTAGTTGGATAGAAAAGGGAATGTTTAAGAGTGTCAGTGAGCCAAATCCTAGAAAAACACCCCAGAACCAGAATTAATTAAACACTCAGCGAACTGATATGTATTCAAATGGCAATAACAATGTATGACAGTAACACTTCAACAACTTAGCAACAAGATTACCGTTTAACTGATTATTCTACCACTAAAGGGAAAATGGCTGGCCTTAAACACTCTGACCCTAATGCATACCTCCCAACCTTCCCGGATTCGCCGGGACTGTCCCGAATTTCAAGTAAACCCCAGAGTCCCGCGAATGCGTCCTATGTCCCGCATTGGATCCAAGTACCGGAAAAAGTTCTGGTGCTTGACTCCACTAATCACCCTGTCCGGTGCACGTGTGCAGCTGGAGAAGCTGATGCTCACTCACCACCCCATTATTTTTGTATTTCTTTTAAGTTTATTTTCTTATTATTATTATTTATTTATTTATTTTCTACACATACTTTTTTTTTTCTCTGCAAGGAAAGAGAGAGAGAGAGATACAATGCATCTCTCTCCTGCATTCAAGGAAAAAACTCGGAGGGGGGGGGGGGGGTCAGGCTTCACAGTGACTGATCACTGTGATAGCCAATCCGAGGCAACCACAGGGATCAGATGACCCAGAATTGGGAGTTCCAGGTCCTGATCATTAGTACGGGGGCCCAGGGCCGTCTGTGAGACCCTGGTCTCTGTGCTGGGAGTGCACCATATGTAGCGTGCACCCAGCACAAAGGGAGATACACAAAAATGCTGACCCACGGAAAAAAGCCCAGTCCAGTGAGGCCGCATATTTGTGTTAAGTCGGCATGAAGGGAATAAAGGCAGACCAGCCAATCACTGCATAAGCTTTGTGAAATATGATGAAGAGAATTTTCAGAAGGATGGCAGAGCTTTTATCTGTAATCTGCAGAGCATTACAGTGATCTAAAACACAGAAGTAACTCAGAGAAGTTTAAAGAAAAGAATTTCTGTATTTCAGTCCTGACTTCAATCCTACTTACGTTATTTAGCATGATATGTAAATTACTGGTTAAAGCGGAGTTCCGGCCTCAAATACCTTTTTTTAACTAAAAATACTCCTATAATACTAATCCATCGCCCTTTACAGAACCGCTATTCTCATACTTACAAGGTGTACAGTATTGGATTTTAGTCAAAATCTTACTTTTAAAAACGCTGTCTGAGCGCGGCCATCTTGGATGTGGGCATCTGAAGCTGCAGTGTAATCTGCTGTGTCCTTCTTCCTGATTCCAGGGAGTGTTCTGGGAGTGATGACAAGCAGCTCCCAGGATGCAATGCAAAGGCAGAAGGGATCTCGGTGGCCGTGGCCACAGAGGGGGGAGAAGGAAGAAGTACAATCAAAAATGCCCTGAAAATAAGGTAAGGGACCCCTGAAAAAAATTGAAAATGCCCAATTGTTCATCAGCATCACTCAACACTCCAGGAATCACTAAAGTTGCAAAATAGGCTGGAACTCCGCTTTAAGAAAAATATCCCAACATATACATGAACAGTTTTGTATGCAAAATGCCCCTAATGACTATAGGAATCTAATTTAGCAAGAAAAAATGTTTACTTAAAATCATTATCCATAAAAAGTGGTTTAACTGGGTAAACGTGATGAACCATTTATTCAGTGATAAAAAAAAATGATGTGTCGCTTGGTAAATGAGACTATTTATTAAATAAGGCTGTCTTTATTTTTAATGTGGAAATCCAGCCAAGAATGATAATCTCCCAGAGATTTCTATAAATACAGGCATCCACTTCTGTATTATCCACTTTTTTATTTTTATAAATCATTGATGAACAATGATCTAATAAAACCATTTAGGACCCCTCCTATCTTGGACCAACAATGGTTGCTTTGAGCAGGCAAATGTGACTGCTCACTGACACTTCCTTGATCCGTTGTCAGTCCCAGATCTCCCAGCCAGCCAGCTCCGCTCTGCTGCACTCAGACCCGCCTCTCATTGCCCTTTCATGTGGGCAATCAAAGGGTTAAATGTGTCCCTAGGGAGTGCTTTCTAACTGTGTAGGGGATGGGCTTTCTGCTTGAACAAAGACATCTGTGTTCCTATATAAGAGGAACACTGGGTCCCGGTGTTCATAACTAACAGAACAACATTCTGCCGTGAGTGCAACGGCAGACTGCTGTTCTGTCTCCACTAGGAGCGATCGTGTGTGCCCGGCGGTAATCGTGGCCGCCGGACCTGTTGATCGGCTTCCTCTGTGGCGAATGGGCGCACGCACACCCCCGCTACCAGTCCTGTGAAGCGACGTACAGGTATGTTATTTCACAGGACAGAGCCGCAGTAAAACTGCGGTGGGCGGTCTTTAAGTGGTTAATACCAAAATCAAGAACATGGGGACCTGACCTCAAACTAACTGGAGGAAAGTTCATAACTAACCTTAGAAAGTATTATTTTACTGAAAAGGTAGTTGATGCTTGGAATAAACTTCCAGCAGAGATAGTCAACAGTAAATGGCTTCAAACATGCTTGGGACAAACATAGATCTATACTATACATATATACTATATACTAAACAATAAAGTTAATAAAAAAAAAAAAGAAAACAAGACAAACAAAACAAAACGGGCGACTTGATGAGCTACTCTGTATTTTTATGCCATCACTTTTCTATATTTCTATGTTTCTATACATGCTTGTGTGCAGTTGTTGGTTTCAGTACTTCAAGCCAGCCAGCTCGACTCTGCCTTACTCGGGCTGGCCATAAATGGAGCAAATTTCTTTCCTGCAACCCACGGAAATTGGCTCAATTCCCCATTAACACGGAGAATCCCTCCTGTCAGGCCATTGTCTTCTCCCGGCGGGGGGGGGGGGGGGGGCAGGGGAAGCCGTCCTCGCTGGGAGAAGACAGTGATAGCCGCTAGCTATGATTGCAAGAGAATCAGGAAGGCTGGTTGTACCCAAATTAATTGATCGATCAACTTGATACATTCAGCCTGCCCATTAACGATTTGAATTTCAGTCGGTTCCTGCTGAACCGGCCAAGATTCGAACGGTGTATGGCTGGCCTTAGTCCCGTCCCTTATCTCCCCTTCCACTCACATGCCTTCTCATGAATAATGGAGCTAAAAGATAATTGTGCATGCATAACAGCAGCTCTGTGTTTGCCAGTGCAGGGGGACTGGGTTCACGTGAAAAGGAGCAATACTGGATTACAAAGTGTGCAAAACCAGCAATTTTTAACTTTTAGGGCATATAAAGAAGGGTATTGAAGGGTATTGATTGCTAAGGGTTGCAATTGCTCTTTCAAGGCATTGAGGCTTTACATCCACTTTAAGCCTTTGGTTATCCCCACACAGTTATTATCTGTTCTATCACTTGACTCTCCCTAATAGATTGTAAGCTCCACAAGCAGGGTTCATTTATCATCGTGTCTTGAATTGTGTTGTAAATGTACCGTCTCTCTTTATATTGTAAAGTGTTCTGCAAACTGTTGGCAGGGTGTAAATGCATAATGATAATAATAATATTAATAATAATAATAATAATTGTTAGCCTTGCTATTACCAGTTGCACATGTAAACCAAAAATCTATTTTAATTTCTTCTTTGACAGTTGAAAAGCTACAACATCTCCCATGTCTGTCCACCATCTAAATAAGCATTGTATTAATCTTTTTTCAACTTTTACACCATAATGGAGGAAAAAGTGCTGTTTCCACACAGACTTTCTAAAGTTGCAGGCTCATATATATTGTTGAAATAAACTTAATTTTTTTTCAGTGGGAGTAGATTCAGTTTAAAAATATTAGAGTGACATGGTATTTGTCTATACATAACATACTTTTCAAGAAATGTTACATGTATTCTTATTAATATTTTAATATTTGCACATTTTGATACACAATTAGGTTAACAGAGGTTTTTTTTTTTCTCAAGGGTGCCATGTCAAATATGCCAATGCTTTTTTTAATTACCTACAAATATATGTATTTTTTGAAAATGCGTTGGAATAGATCAATGACTATTGATCTTCACCCTCTACATAGAAGCAGCCTGAATAAAATATAAGTTGACTATCCATTCAGGAAGTGATAACATGCCGTGGGTTTTCTAAGCGTCAGTATTAAATTAAGAAAATACATTTTGCACTGTTCGCATATATTTACTGATAACGAATGCTAGGGATTTAATCTCCAAGGAGAACAGTGTTAATGAACTTCTCTGCTGGGTGCCTCTTTTTATTTTTTTTATGGAAGATATCATTTTGCCCCATACAAATCATGAGTAAGACCGCATCTGGAATATGCAGTTCAGTTTTGGGCACCAATTCACAAAAAGGATATCAAGGAACTGGAGAAAGTGCAGAGAAGGGCAACCAAACTGATAAGAGGCTTGGAGGAGCTCAGCTATGAGTAAAGAGGGGAGGAACTGAATTTATTCCCTCTTGAGAAGAGGAGATTAATGGGGGATATGATCAACGTGTACAAATACATAAGTGGTCCATATAGTGAACTTGGTGTGGAATAATTCACTTTAAGGTCATCACAGAGGGCAAGGGGGCACTCTTTATGTCTAGCATAAAAGAGATTTAATTTCCAAATATGGAAAGGTTTCTTCACAGTAAGAGCTGTGAAAATGTGGAATAAATCCCCTCCAGAGGTGGTTCTGGTCAGCTCAATAGATTGCTTTGAAAAAGGTTTGGATTCTTTCTGAAATGTACATAACATAATTTTATACCAACATTTATAGGTAAAGTTGTTCTAGGAAATATCCGATTGCCTCTCGGGGCATGGAAGGAATTTTTTTCCCCAGCTGTAGCAAATTAGATCATGATTTGCTGGGAGTTTTCACCTTCCACTGGATCAACTGTGGGTATAGTATTGTGTATATGGGATTGTCTGATTTTTTTTTTATTGGTTGAATTAGATGGACTTGTGTCTTTTTTCAACCTTACTAACTATGTAACTATGTAATTAGAACTACTTTTGTGTTTTATTGCTATCCATGGGCTCCATTAGAGAGATATCCTTTAACTTCCTGTCTTGGAGACAATGAGGGAGGTTTACTAAAACCGATGCACACAGAATGTGGTGTAGCTGTGCACAGTAACAATAAGCTTCTAACATCAGCTTGACAATTTAAAAATAGAAGGTGATTGGTTACTTTGCACAGCTGCACCCGATTCTGTGTGCACCAGTTTTAGTAAATCTCCTGTTTTAGTAAATCACCCCAATGTTTTCACTAGACAGGATTAGAGGGTAAATCTCCAACAGCAACACAGATAGAATTATAATATTTATTTTTATAACAGTAGGAGAAGGTTAGAACCCTCTTTAATGATATATTACCGTTTGTGTCCCTGTTGCAGACTTCCTCAATTTCCATTTGTTAAAACTGTTGTCAAAGTGAAAGATGTGAGGACTCTAACCCTTCCTATCCAAAACTGGACTGTAACATATGTTACAGTCATATAAAACTTGAATGTAAGTACAAGACTGTTCTGAAAAGGTCGATTTACCAAGTCCCCAAGAGGGTTCTTTAAGGCTACATTCATTTGGGTGACTAGCCCCAGTGCGAAAGACAACAGCAGGATTCTGCCCTGTACACCTCAATGAAAGGTCAGCGGCGTCTGTAGCTATCCGTTGCTGTTTGCACAGCCAGCAATTACCTATAATGATCACTGCTTGACACACACAAAATTTCTCCAGTAGCGATCACCGCAGGTAATCGCTGGCTGTGTGGATTGCTGTGGCTGCTGGCAACCTATCATTGAAGTGAGAAAAGAAACAAAGGAACCGCACTTTTATATTATAAAATACATATCACCATAAAGAATAAAGAATAGTGAATAAACAAATAAATAAATACATCTTTATTGAAATTATATAAAATACAAAAACATTGTGACGCCCATATATGATCCCACACATGAATAAGGTCCTCAGTGAGTATAGGAACGGTTCCTCACCACCTGCATGCAGACACACTAAGCACTCACCAGACTATATTGACCCCCCATTACAGGGAGTAAAATTACGCATATGGGAAAATCCAAGATGTCATACATGAGGTCACAGGAATTAATTCAAACCGCTGCTGTCATCCATTCAATATGTATATAAATAGCGTATTTAAAGCTCAAGTGTTGTCATATAGAGAGGGAGAGGAAAGAACACTCTCATGGTGCAGTATTTCAAATCAATAATTTAGAAAAGAAGGTTGTGTTGCACTTACATCAAAGAAGACAGTGATCAGCATGTATTGTATAGGACATACATATTGAATGGATGAATGGATGACAGCAGCAGGTTGAATTCATTCCTGTGACCTCATGTATGACATCTTGGATTTCCCATATGCATAATTTGACTCCCTGTAATAGAGGTCAATTAGGTCTGGTGAGTACTTAGTGTGTCTGCATGCAGGTGGTGAGGAACCTTTTCTATGCTCACTGAGGACATTATTCATGTGTTTGATCATATATGGACTTCACAATTTTTATGTATTTTCTATCATTTAAATGAAGATGTATTCATTTATTTGTTTATTCACTATTGTTTATTCACTATGGTGATATGTATTTTATAATATAAGAGCACGGCTTCTTTGTTTCTTTTCTTTTGCACTTTATAAACACGCAGCTCTTTATTGTAGTTTATTTGTTTTTTTGGCTATTGATTTGCGTGGGTTGAGAACCCATTGGGTTCCTATTTTTTCTTTTATCATTGAAGTTTACAGGGCTCAGCGGCTGCAGCTAGCTCCTCACAGGTGGCAAAAACAACTTCAGAAATTAGTAGATTCCTTGTCATTTGTATCAGGGTTAGTCGCTCATGCAAATGTAGCCTAATACTTTTTATATACTGAATAGGAGATTTATATTTCTTTGGGCTCAACACTGCTGTATTTATACATCATTTTTTGGCTGCATGCATGAATGTAATTTAATTTAACCATCGCATTGTATTTGTGAGCCACCATAATTACCATGGTGGAATATGGTAAAGCTAAATGTAAAAGACATCTTGCATAATAGTTTTGTATAAATCATAAAGACTGTGATTTAATTATGTAACAGAAGAGTTCCATTCAATGAGTGTGTGCTTAAACAGCTGCTTGTGCTCAGCCCATGCTGTGATATACTAAAACTAAAACATCACACTATGTGTTTAATGTATAAGATTAAAGTTAGGATAGGTAAAACACTAAATGTATTTCCGCAGAACAGAAAAGACGACTTTTATGAATATGATCCTGAGATGTGTGATTGTATTGATTATTTTGTTTTCTTTATAATCTTTCGGACTGTTTTACAGATGAAATGTCATTGTCTAGCATTTTTGAAGAATGCTCATAGGTTGTTCATGATTAATGATATTAATAATAATTATAATACCAATAATAACAACAACAAAATATGCTTATATGTGCCATTAGATATGACATCCCAACCATGACATTCCCTAGATCAGTTGATAACCTCCCATGGCTTCCAATACCACCTCTAGGCTGACGACACCCAGATCTATCTCTCGACTCCTCAACACACCCCCTCAATCTCCTCACGTATCACAAACTTTCTGAGCAACATATCAGTATGCATGTCACACCACTTCCTCAAACTCAATTTTTCTAAAACTGAGCTTGTAATATTTCCTCCTCCCCAATCCCCTCCCAATGACTATACCGTTGAGATCAATGGCACAACCATTGGTTCCTCCACACATGCTAAGGTGCACGGTGTAATCCTAGGCTCATACCCCTCCTACAGCCCCCACATCCAATCACTGGCTACATCTCAACAACATTTCCAGAATTCCCCCCTTCCTGACTGACGACACCACAAAACCACTTATTCACTCCTTGGTTGTTTTCCGCCTTGACTACTGCAACTCTCTACTTACTTGCCCACCTTTACACAGGCTATCCCTTCTTCAGTCTATTATGAATGATGCTGCTAGACTAATGCACCTTACTTATCAATCTGTGACTGCTGCTCCTCTCTGCCAATTCCTTCACTTTCTTCCCCTAACCCACTGTATAAAATTAAAAATACAACCACCACATACAAGGCCATCCATTACATTGCCCCCAGCTACATCACCAACCTCATCTGCAGATATCGCTCAAATCGTCCTCTCTGCTCCTCCCAAGAACTCCTGCTCTCTAGCTCCCTTGTTACCTCCTCCCATGCTTGCCTCCAAAACTCCTCCAGAGCCTCTCCCTTACTCTGGAACTCCCTGCCCTGGTATGTCAGATCAGCCTCCACCCTGTCCGCCTTTAGGTGATCCCTGACTCACTTATTCAGGAAAGCCTACCCCACCTCCACCTAAGAACTGTACCTGAGTCACCTCTATCAGATCATCCCCTGCAGCTATTACCTTTTGTACCTTCTCCCCCTCCCTTTAGACTGTAAGCTCCATGAGCACACCCTCCTATTCCCTTTGTATTGAACTGTATTGTAATTGTACAGCCCCCCTCTACATTGTAAAGCACTGTGTAAACTGCTGGCGATATATAAATACGGTATAATAATATAATAATAATAATGACATTCAAAATATTATGTATGATTTTGCTTGTTTCTATTATTTTAGTTTCAGCTGTGGAATTGGACACTATTACAGAGGTCAAGGCCAGATTACCCAATAGGGGCAAAAGGCCTATCTAGTGGTGAATGTAAGCCCTGCAACCTTTCTCAGAAATGAACAGGTTGTTTTTTGATTACAACTAGTGAAAATGTGAACATTTCTAAACAGATAAGGTTGTAGATATTATATCATTAAAGATCAATCTTACTGTGTAACATGCAGAAGGGGAGTGGGGAGACTGGGGTGAGACCAGGGAGGGATTGATGAAAGCATGAGGGGGGGGGGGGCAAGGGGAAGTAGCTGTTCATGTGCAAGTGTAGCTGCCTTCATGAAAATGAACCATTAAAATCTTTGTAGAAAAACACATTTCCTTTGTAATCACTTGAAGACTGAACTGGTTCACCCCCTTCCTGCACAGGCCATTTTTCAGTTTTCAGCACCATTACTCAACCATGGAACAATGTACCCAAATACATTTTATACAATTTTTTTGAGACGGACAGATTTTTTTTTTTTTTGGTAGCATTTAACCACTTGCCGACCACCCCACGCAGATTTACTGTGACAGGGCGGCTTGGCTGTGCATAATCACATAGATCTATGTGATTATGTGCACATGGCCTCGGCGACACGCGCGCGCCGTGGGAACCACGCTCCCACTGTGGCTAAACACAGCGGGAGCCAGACCTTTGGAGGAGCAGGCGCGATCACTGCCGGCCTACTGCAATCTTCGGGGAAACTGACAGGAGAGCCGCCTGCCTATGTAAAAAAGGCAGGCGGCTCTCCTGTCAGACAGGCACAATGAGATCCTGTGTCTCAGCTAAGCTGAAACACCGATCTCTGTGTGCCTGTCATAGAGCCCTCCCCCCACAGTTAGTAAGCATAATTAGGCTCACACTTAACCCCTTGATCACCCCCAATATTAACCCCTACCCTGCCAGTATCATTTATACAGTAACAGTGCATATTATTTAGCACCGACCACTGTACTGGTGTCACTGGTCCCCAAAAACTGTCACTTAGGGCCTAATTCAGTATAAGTTTGGAGTAGAGCTGCTCACTTCTCCAGAAATAACTCCAGCCTAAACTCATTGCATCCTAATTAGGTAAGTGGCTGGAGTTAAACCATCAACTAGATGCTTTAATGAATTCGGAGTTGGAGTTAACTTAGACTGAATTCGGGTTTGGAGTTAACTTAGGCTGAATTTGAGTTTGGAGTTAGCCAAATTCCCTTTGTGTTTTTCATAAAAGGAAATTTGTCTATTCTGAATCACTATTACACAGCAATGTCATTTATTATGGTTTATTTTAATTTTAAGGTATAGTTATGTATCTTATGTGTTTTAACCTTTAGATTTTCTAATAGCAGACTACACAGCTGTCTAATTAGCAGTCTTCATTCTTTATTCATCTGAAACTTTCAGGCATATCTGATTGTATTCAGCACTTTGGTGTAGTGGGCTAAGCTCACAGCTAAAGATTGCTAGGTCATGAGTTCAAGGCCCAACAATGATAACACCCTGTGTGCCATAATTTTTTTTTGGCCACATAGTAATACATTGGCTACATCACCTAAAATTGCATGTCAATGGCCTTGTATATTCAAGAAACAAACATGCATATGTGCAGGGTGCAATTATGCATTTGCCAAGTTTCAGTATTTATTTATAGCTGTCTAAAATTTAAGAAGGTGATGGCACACTTGGGATTTGAACTCATGCTCTCAGTGTTTATAGCCAGGAACACTAACCA
Source organism: Pelophylax lessonae (assembly GCF_965119305.1). Classification (NCBI taxonomy): domain Eukaryota; kingdom Metazoa; phylum Chordata; class Amphibia; order Anura; family Ranidae; genus Pelophylax; species Pelophylax lessonae. Next base: position 312,657,181 of record NC_138772.1, on the reverse strand, counting down.
CTAAACCATTGAGCTGAGCATGATTACCCCTGGAATATTTATTCCCATGTTTCAATAGTTAACCACTTCCTTACAGGGCAGTTACACCCCTTTCTGCCCAGGCCAATTTTCAGCTTTTTATACTGTTGCATTTTGAATGATAATTGTGCGGTCATGCAACCCTGTACCTAACACAAATGTATGACAGTATTTTCATAAAAAATAGTGCTTTCTTTTGGTGGTATTTGATCACTACAAGGTTTTTTTTCTATTGGCAAAAAGAAGACCTAAATGTTTGACCCCTAAAATAATGTGTTTTTGTTTATGTAATAAAATTTGGTAAATCAATATGTTTTTTGTTGCACTGACGAGCATTGATGAGGCTGCGCTGGCAGGCACTGATGAGACACTAATATGCAGCACTGATAGATAGATAGGTGGCACTGATATGCAGCATTGATGGGCATTGATAGGTGGCACTGATGGGCAATGATTGGCACTGGTGGGCAGCACTGAAAGATGGTAATGATGGGCAGCACTGATGAGGAGGGCACTAACAGGTTCCCTGAGCACTGATTGGCATCAATGGTGGCATGGGTGGGCATCCCTGGTGGCTCTAGTGGCATCCCCCAAGGGTCTGCACTGGTAATCAATGCTCTGATTACAAGCACAGACCCCCCACACACACACACTTACTTTGCATATGAATGCCATTTCTTCACAGCTGAAAGTGGCCCTCACCATGATTAGCCAGTTGATTGTGACCACTTGCTGGAATGTGTGCAAGCCAATTTGGTGTCATTTCTGGTCCAGGGCGAACGCCAATGTGCCATTTGCAATTTATTGTAAAGAGATTTTGCTTTATTTTAAAAATGGTGCACACAGACAACTAAAATGTATTGGAAATGTTTTACCTAGGCCAGTGATGGTAACCCTTAACCCCCCCCCCCCCCAAGATGTTTTTGCCCTACATTTCCCAAAATGCTCATGTACTCTGCAGTGTAGGTGAGCATCATGGGAAATGTTACAGAACACCTGTGTTGCCAAGGTTCATCACTGACCTAAGCCAACTAAAAAGGTGAGTGAGCGCTGTAGCAATCTTTTATTTAGTAATCATTTTTAGTGATTTTTTTATTAAATGTTTTGGTTACATTCATCCACAGCGACTGAATGGAAATTTTGTATTATTCCTTAATTTATATATTTTTAGCTAAATATTTACATAAACACTTTAATTTTTTCTTACAATTTAGCCCACACACCCCCCCCCCACACACACACACACACACCACACCCCCCCCCCACACACACACACACACACACACACACACACACACCACACACACACACACACACACACACACACACCACCCCCCCCCCCCCCCACACACACACACACACCACCCCACACACACACACACACACACACACACACACACACACCACCCCCCACACACACACACACACACCACCCCCCACACACACACACACACACACACACACACACACACACACACACACACACACACCACCCCCCCCCACACACACACACACACACACACACACCACCCCCCCCCACACACACACACACACACACACCACCCCCCCACACACACACACACACACACACCACCCCCCCCACACACACACACACACACACACACCACCCCCCCCACACACACACACCACCCCCCACACACACACCACCACACACACACACCACCCCCCACACACACACCACCCCCCACACACACCACCCCCCACACACACACCACCCCCCACACACACACCACCCCCCACACACACACCACCCCCCACACACACACCACCCCCCACACACACACCACCCCCCACACACACACACCACCACACACACACACCACCACACACACCACATACACACACCACACACACACACTTCGCTGGAGTAAATGGAGAAACCCTACCCAAGTTCATACTGTACTGCCATTGCACACACACACAAAAAATACAAGAAATGGATTACATTCAATAGACACAAAAGATATCTGAATTACATCTAGACAAATATGAAGAAAAGAAAACAAAAAACCAGGAGCTGTGTACAAATGAATAAGCTTTATTGAACATGTATAAAACATCAGTAATCACTCAAGCAAGCATGTGAAATGTGAAATGTGAAATATGCAATGCCCCCCCCCCCCCAAATCAAGTAATTTTTATTCAAATTACAGTGCAAAGATACAACATATGATGGATAGATAGAGCTTACAATATCCAAAAGTCAAGCAAAATAAGTTGTAGACACCTTAGTATTAAGCATAAAACATACCCAACATACTTTTATGTTAATTGTTTGCATGAGCCTGCCTTTTCATTTAAATACCATCAAATCAGTAGAACATACAGCTACACAGAGGCATGAAAATAAAAAAAAACATGTATAGAGTACATAAAGACACACTTTGCAAAAACTATACCAAACAGTTAGAGCATGAAAAGTATTCATCCAACAGAATACACTTACTGCAATATGGATCTTTAGGCATGCCAGCAAACCCCCACCCCAAAAGCAAATTCGGACATAAAGACCTGTGGCCCTTCCACAGGCCAAATGATATGATCTCATACATCCCTTTATATAACCTTGGTTAAACTACACCCACCCAGTATAGGAAACGCCCAGCAAAGTAATTAATTGGGTCTGTTGGTTCCTAAACCAAAATCACCAGTTCACTAATGAATGAGTGTTTGGCTGGCCATCCATGATCAAAGTTTCTTACAAGTCAACACACATAAGAAATGCTTTCAATAATCTCAGCATGAGCACAAAGTGGCTTTTTCATTTAGACTAATGCCTCGTACACACGTACTGATCGTCGGCCGACCGATCGGCCGTCTTTTGTCCAGGGCTGTCCTGTCTGTTGAAAACTGCAAAAGACTGCACAACAACAGACGACTGCAGAAGTGATGTCATGTGATGGTTAACTTTCCGTGTGTTTTTTCTTTTCTGAGCATGCTCAGTCTTGCAAATCTGCTGATTGTACCGATCTTCGGCCGTAAATATTCGGCCGACGACCGATCGGCCGATTGTAGGCTTGTTAGTATGATGCTTCCGACAGCCGACAGCGCATTTTCGGCCGAACAGAATCTGTCGTGCAGGCATTAAAATTTTTGTTGGCCAACACCAGAACGGCCGATTGTTCGCCAGTCAGTACAGAATTCGGCCGACAATCGGCTGATTTGCAAGACTGGGCATGCTCAGAAAAGAAAAAACACAGGGAAAGTTAACCATCACATGACATCACTTCTGCAGTCGTCTGTTGTTGGCCGACAAAATTCGTGTGCAGTCTTTTGCAGTTTTCAACAGACAGGACAGCCCTGGACAAAAGACAGTTCGGCCGACGATCAGTACGTGTGTACGGGGCTTAAGATTTTCTGAAGACTTTTTCCTTTAGATTTACCAAAACCATATAATATGAGGTCAAACCTAAACACTTTCAATTTGTATGCAATCTGGCAGGCCCTTGCACTACATAGAAAAGGTAAATCTGAAGGAAAAAGTCTTCTGAAAATCTTATAGTGTGTAGGGCCATACATGTTCAATTTTTGTTGTACAATTTTCTGATAGATTAACCACAAACCACATAATGTGATGTCAAAGCTAAACAACACTTTCACTTATCCAATTAGGCAGGCCTTTGTACTACATACTTGAAGGTAAATTTCAAGAAAATTGGACAGAAAATTGTAAGAAAATTGGATCATGTATGGCCATACACACTATAAGGTTTTCTGAAGACTTTTTCCTTCAGATTTACCTTTTCTATGTAGTGCAAGGGCCTGCCAGATTGCATACAAATTGAAAGTGTTTAGGTTTGACCTCATATTATCTGGTTTTGGTAAATCTAAAGGAAAAAATCTTCAGAAAATCTTATAGTGTGTATGGCCCATTAGTCTAAATGAAAAAGCCACTTTGTGCTCATTCTGAGATTACTGAAAGCATTTCCTATGTGTGTTGACTTGATGTAGTAATTTTTTTATATATATATCTACATATCTTTTTTTGGGTTGTTGAATTCTGAGTTCTGGGGTTGCACTGCATATGTTCAATCAATTTGCAAATTCTCAGATTTGCAAGCTCAAACACTGCTATTTTTCAGAGTGTAATGTGGCTCTATATAGGAAGCAAAACTAATATGGCTCCCCACTCAACAAATATATTAATTTCACACATATACAATGTTTTATTTTTGGGGCGTTGCTTGTCATATATAACAACAGACAGTTGTAGGTAGTTCAGGGATTTGAACACCCAAATACATTATTGCAAGGCAGCTGTGCTAACCACTTGGATATTTTGGTCAGTTTATTTAATCAAGCTCAAGCTCAATACATATTTGCAACATTTTTGCAAAACACAATTTACACAAACATAATCACTTTGTTACATTTATTTCATAATATATGCCACTGATAGTTTCTTAGCCTATCAATTTAAGTTTAAAATACTAATTTTTCACAGAAATAAATGTTTTAAACACCTATATATAATTTCCAGCATGCAGGATTATTTTTAAAAATTTGTTGATTATATACAGTTTTACTAAACTAGGTTAATTATTTGGGAATTGTGGTCTCTGAGGTTTTTTTTTTTTTTTTTTTGTTTCTTGTTATCTTTATACCAAGCATACATGCACTGGCACCTTAAGAGCCCATTCACATTGAGGCGACACGACTTCGGGGGGTGACCTGTGAAGTCGCGTGCACCGCTGTGCACCGCGACTTGCAGAGACTTCACATACTGGAAGTCTATGCAAGTCGCTCCGAGGTCGCCCCAAAGTAGTACAGGACCCTTTTTCTAAGTCGGAGTGACTTGTGTCGCTCCTATTAGAACAGGTCCTGTACTACTCAATGGACCGTGACATACTGCGACTTGTCAGGCTGACAAGTCGCCTGACAAGTCGCGCTAATGTGAATGGGCTCTAAAAATTAATATAGTTTGATTAAATTAGTCCATCAAAAAATTTTAATAAATAAAAATTATTTGAGCTTGAATTGGGTCTATATATATATATATATCATTATTTTTTTTTTAAAGTACAAATCACACATGCTTTGAAAAAAATGTCATTAGCTTTAGGTAGTTAAGTGGTTAGCACCGCTGCCTTGCAACAGTGTATTTGGGTGTTCGAATCCCTGAACTACCTACAATTGTATGTTGTTATATATGACAAGCAACACTAATACGGGTTCTCCCCAAAAATGAAACATTGTATATGTGTGAAATTAATATATTTTTGGGGTTGGTTAGATATAGGAAGTAACAATAATATATTGTTTTTTGCATATATATATATATATATACATATGCAAAAAAACATATATTATTGTTACTTTCTATATCTAACCAACCCAAAAATATATTAATTTCACACATATACAATGTTTAATTTTCGGGGAGGAGCCGTGTTAGTGTTCCTTTTCATATATATATATATATATATATATATACATACATACACATAGGCAAATCAATAAATAAAAAACATATATATATATATATATATATATATACACATATAATTATTTTTTGGGTATCTATATATATATATATACATATATATATACACATACACACACACACACATATATATCTATATATATATATATATATATATATATTTATTTTTGTGATTCATATATATATATATATAGACATACATAGATATGTGCAAAAAAAAAATAAAAAAAAAAATAAAAAAAAAAAAATAAAAAAAAAAAATAAAAAAAAAAAAATTTTATTAGCGCCGGAATAGCGCCGTTTTACCGCGAATTTGCGGCGGTATTTGCCACAAATTCAATAAAACTCCCACTAACGTTTTCAAAAACGTTATTTTCAGCCTAGTTTTTGGTTTGGAGCATGCTCACATGAGCTATCTGCCAGAAATTGACTCTGGAGCTATTTTTGCAATTTACACTTTTATTAATATCTTTTTTTCTACTTAACATTTTCACACAGTTTAAAAGCAGTTTAGCTCAAAATCATATAACACATCTTTCCCACACATTTTTTATTTTTTTCCTGCCATATTTTGTGATTTTGAAAAAATTAGTCCACCTTTTAGCTGGACTGTTTTTAAGTCCAGTCCTGACATTAGTTGATCTTAATGAATCTCACAGTTGGCTTTATTTTCCGCCCGCCGTTCTTTGAATACCAATTTCAGACTTAAAAATTCACCGGTTCGCAAAATCCAGCCGAAACGCCAATTCTCCGTACTATGAATCAGGCCCTTAATGTCAGATTTGTCTGCTGCAATGTCACAGTCCCGCTAAAAATCACTGACCGCCTTCATTACTAATAAAAACAACAAAATATATCCCATAGTTTGTAAACGCTATAACTTTTGCGCAAACTAATTGATATACACTTTTTGGGATTTTTTTTTACCCAAAAATATGCAGAATACAAATTGGCCTAAACTGATAAAAAAAATTCGATTTTTTAAATTTTTTTTTATTGGGAATGTTTTATAGCAGAAAGTAAAAAAAATGTGTTTTTTTCTAAATTGTCGCTCTTTTTTGTTTATAATGCAAATTAAAAAAACTGCAGAGGTGATCAAATACCACTAAAAGTAAAAAATGGCCTAGTCATTAAAGGGGTAAAACCTTCTGGAGCTGAAGTGGGTAATAACCACTCATTTTTAATTTTTTTATTTTTGCTATATAAAGAAAGAAAAGCAGCATTTTTAAAAACAAAAACCCCTTTTTTTCTTTGTAAAAAATTGATATTTCTTCGTAAATTTAGGCCAAAATGTATTCTGCTACATTTCTTTGGAAAAAAAATCCAAATAGGTATATTATTTAGTCTGTGGAGTCTACATAGTATAAACATATATATTTGAAAATCAATCCTATGTTCTGACTGCCTAGTTCAAATTTTGTGGCCCTACCATGCAAGGTTAGAACTAATACCCCCCTCTTCACCCAAATGAGCCCTTTTTAGAAAGTAGACGTTCCAACGTATTTAGCAAGAGCCATGGTACATTCTTGAAGTTATTTTTAGTCACAATTCTTTGAAAATGATGAAAGTAAATAAAAGTAATTTTAATAAACAACATTAACTTACAATTACACCCCAAAACACATTCTAATACTCTCCCCTTAGTATGGGGTACCACATGTGTGAGACTATTTACAGCCTAGATGCATAGAGGGGCGCAAAATCTAAGGAGTCTCAGACTTTCCCGGGGCGTAAATTACATATCTAATTTCCTAATTTGCTAAGAGGCACATTAAGTCTTTTGAAAAATCATTTTTTTTGCCACACGTTTTTTTGTAAATATGGAATAAAAACAATATTTCTAACACACAACATGGGCAACAATGTGACTTTTTTGCAGCCTAACCACATAAAGGGGCCCAAATTCCAAAGGACTCCTTAAGGCTTTCTAGGGGCATAAATTATGCATCTAATTTCCGACTACCTTTTACATTTTTGGTGGCTCAGGAACACCAGGACAGTAGAAACACTCACAAAATGACAACATATTGGAGACTAAATACCTCAAGTTATGTTTTAAGAGGCGGACTGGGGGACTGTGACTGGCTGGTCACAATGTATGCATTCCAGGCCTTTCAGGCCTTGAACCCGCCCCTGTACAGATGTCAGATTGGCAGCAGCAGTTGTGTAGTTGCAACTGCTGTGTCTCAATAGACATGAATGGGACTGCCTTAATGGAGATGCATGGAACACCTGTGTGAATGAGGATTTATGGTGACATTGGGATTGGGGTGGCGGGGATCAAGGACATTGTGACTGGCTTTACTATTAGACCTCATTCACATGGGGTGTATCAATGTTTACCTCATGCAAGGGCCATGTTTACCCACACAGGGATGCACTGGTGTTCCATGTATCCCAGTGCAAGCAGTCTCATATATGTCTATTGGAATGCTCGGACACAGTCATTACTCCCATTCTGACTTCCATGCGAGTGCTCGTCCTCGAACTTACACTGTCTGTGTTTGGGCCTTGCAGCCGCATGGATCTCTGATTGGGATCTATAATTGTATCCATGGGGATGCATGGAACATCTGGGCATCCTCTTGTGGGTAAACACAACCCTCACATAGGGTATGCATTGATATGTCCTATGTGAACGAAGCCTTGTGGTGATACTGGGACTGGTGTGGAAGTTTACAGGGACACTGTGACTGGCAGTGCTGGTGTGAGTGTGTAAGGGCTTGTTTGCATTTGCAGGTAGGGGAGTAAAATTTGGCTAAGCTGCATTTTTACCACCCCTCAAATGCTCCCTCTCTAGTTGAGAAGGTGCACATGCAGGAATTATATCCACTGTTGTGCTCAGCTGTCACTACCGCCTGCCAATCATGACCTACAGTTAGGTCCAGATATATTTGGACATAGGCACAATTCTCATACTTCTGGCACTGTATGCCACCAGAATAAAATTAAAACAAAACAATCCAAATTACTTTGAAGTGCAGATGTTCAGCTTTATTTCAAGGGGTTGAACATAAGTATCAAGTATAATTATCAAATTAGGAACTGCAACCATTTTTATACACAGTCCCCCCATTTTCAGGGGTTAAAATGTAATTGGACAAATTAATATAATCATAAATAAAATGTTAATTTTTAAAATTTTGTTGAGAGTTCTTTATTGGCAATGACTGCTGGAAGTCTGGAACCCATGGACATTACAAAAGTCTGGGTTTCCTCCTTTCTGATGCTTTGCCAGGCTCTAACTGCAGCTGTCTTCAGTTCTTTGTTTTTGGGACTTTCTGTCTTTAGTTTTGCCTTCAGCAAGTGAAATGCATGCTGAATCGGGTTGAGATCAGGTGATTGACTCGGCCATTGTAGATTATTTCCACTCCGGGGTTGCATTGCCCATCTGTACTGTGAAGCGCTGTCCAATCAACTTTGCTGCATTTGGCTGAATCTGGGCTGACAGTATATCTCTAAACACAGCAGAATTTATCCGGCTGCTTCTGTCTTCTGTTACATCATCAATAAATACCAGTGACCCAGTGCCACTGGAAGCCATGGATCATGAACCGTTCCAAGCCTTTTCCACACTTTTTTCTTCCCGTCATTCTGGTACAGATTATTCTTAGTTTCATTTGTCTAAAGAATGCTTTTCCAGAACTGGTCTGGCTTTTTTAGATGTTTTTTGGCAAAGTCTTACCTGGCTTTTCTATTCCTCAGGCTTATGAATGGTTTGCACCTTGTGGTGAACCCTCTGTATTTGCTCTCGTGAAGTCTTCTCTTGTAGACTTTGACAATGATACGCCCATCTCCTGTAGAATGTCCTTCACTAGTCTGGATGTTGTGAATGGGTTTTTCATTACCATAGAGAGGATCCTGCGATCATCCACCACCGTGGTCTTCCGTGGATCTCCAGGCCTTTTTATGTTGCTGAGCTCACCAGTGCGTTCATCTTTCCTCAGAATGTACCAAACTGTTGATTTGGCCACTCCTAATGTTGCTGCTATCTCTCTAATGGATTTGTTTTTGATGCCTTACAATAGCCTGCTTCACCTGCATGGAAAGCTCATTTGAACGGATGATATAGGTTTACAGCAATAGATTCCAAATGCAAATACCACATTTAGAATCAACTGCAAACCTTTTACCTGCCTAATTCATGAAGAAATACTGAAGGAGTAGCCCAAAACTGGCCATGAAACAGTTTTTGATTCAATTGTCCAATTACTTTTGGTCCCTTGAAAAAGGAGAGATGGCTATTCTGAAGAGCTGTAATTCCTAAACCCTTCCTTCGATTTGGATTTACATACCCTCAAATTAAACCTAAGAGTATGACTTTCAGCCCATATCCATTATATAACTATAATTTGAATAGGGTTCAGTATATAACTGAAAAAAAACTAAAGTTGTGCCTGTGTCCAAATATACAGTATATGGACCTGTGTGTATTCGAGTGAAGCCGTAACTGCCCGCAATTGCACACAATGCATGCTGTTGTGTTGTGGTAGTCAAGCATTTAGGGGTTCAAAACAGGCAGTGGGGTTGCTATACAATGCCTCCTTACTGCCTGGTAAATGCTCTCTGAAGAGCGATCCACCGCGGATCGCTCTTCAGAGAAGCAAGTGTAAATGAGCACTAACGAATATATCACTGTCACCAGAGCAGTGCAGTGTCGCTATGTCACTACGTTGACATTATACTACTCTGGCCAATGACCAGAGACGCTGTATGCTGCACTGGTATACTGTGCCTCTAATCACTAACTACATGCTGGCAGTGAATTCAGCAGTCCAAGCCGGGGTCGATAACACAGATGAGCAGCACACATAACAGGCAGGGGTGATCCAGAGAGAGGTGTTAGGCGTAGCCGGGTCAGAAACAAGGTAAGCAAACATTTAGGAACTCGATATGCAGGAAACAGAGCTGAAGACAATCCAGCAATGAGGCCAGGCAGATCTCAGGTTTAAAGGGTAACTCCAATTTCACGGGGGAAAAAAATAGCAAATAAAGAAAAAAACAATATAGCGTATACAATTGCGACACAAGTCATATTGTAATTGAATGTTATTAAAATGACCTTTCCTTTTCAATCTGCAGCCGCTGTACGTTTCTGAAAATGCAATGCAAAATGGCTACCTGGAGGTGTTCTGTACACAGAAAAGTACAATAAAGTTCTTGTGACTCAAATAAATGGTCATATAAAGAAATATGTGCTCCCAAAATGTTCCAAGTGTACACTTTTACATTGCGATTTCTATTTCTGTTAGTCACAGAGAATACCTTCTCCAATAACACTACCACTCCAGACTGTGTATGTGAATCTGCTCGCCTTCGTATAGACCTCCAGGTAATAGGAGGGCTAAACAGGCATAATGGCATAAACAGGGCCATCTTCAATAGTGACTGGACCCTGGGCAAACATTTTCTTGGGCTCCCCTCCCTTAATGCAATTTCGCTCTCCACCCCAACATCACAAAAAAACAAACAAACACACACGTAGACGTATATTACAAAAAAATATAACAGTGTAAACATAAAGAACTGGTCCATACTCACTGATTAGTTGCTAAAGGGTAATTGCACATGCTTACTGCTCACTAATTGGTTGCTAGAGGTTACTGCACATTATTACTGCTCAATGATTGGTTGCTAGAGGTTACAGCACACCATTACCACTCACTGATTGATTTCTAGAGGTTACTGCACATCATTACCACTCACTGATTGATTGCTAGAGGTTACTGCACATTATTACCGCTCAATGATTGGTTGCTAGAGGTTACAGCACACCATTACCACTTACTGATTGATTGCTAGAGGTTACTGCACATCATTACCACTCACTGATTAATTGCTAGAGGTTACTACACATCATTACCACTCACTGATTGGTTGCTAGAAGTTACTGCACATCATTATTGCTCATTGATTGGTTGCTAGAGGTTACTGTGCATCATTACCACCTACTTATTGGTTGCTAGAGGTTACAGCACATTATTACAGCTTACTTTTTTGGATGCTGAAAGTTACAGCCTTTTATCAATTTTTATCCTTTTGTCATCTATTTATTTATAACACATACCTGCAAAGGAACAATACCATACATAGACACCAAAAACGTGTAAAAAAAAACACAAAATAGGTACTAAACTACATGCCAAAAATACACCCACAAACAGCAAGTTAGACATAGCACCATACTGACACGCCAGAAACCTATATGCAGACATAGCATCAGTACCACACTGACACACCAGAAACAAGTCCGCAGACATAGAATCAGTACCATGCTGACACACCAGAAACATGTCCACAGACATAGTCAGTAACATACTGACATATCAGCAAACATGTCACAGATTAGACAGATTAGCAATAACATGCAAAGCCAAGCCGCAGCAGTTAACAAAACCATCAGCTTACTCTCATGCAGTAAAAGGGCATAGATTTCAGAGGTAAATCAATGAATCCACCCTTTTACAAAACACTGGTTCACCCTCATCTGGAATATGTACAGAGGTCAGTGATATGTAGGGCACTGTACAGAGGTCAATAGGATGTAGAGCAGTGTAAAAGAAGTCAGTAGTATGTAGGGCAGTGTACAGAGGTCAGTAGTATGTAGGGCAGTGTATAGAGGTCAGTAGGATGTAGGGCAGTGTACAGAGGTCAGTAGTATATAGGGCAGTGTACAGAGGTCAGTAGTATATAGGGCAATGTACAGAGGTCAGTAGGGTGTAGGGCAGTGTAGTAGAGGTCAGTAGTATGTAGGGCAGTGTAATAAAGGTCAATATGGTGTAGGGCAGTGTATAGAGATCCGTAGTAGGTAGGGCAGTGTACACAAGTCTGTAGTAGGTAGGGCAGTGTACAGGGGTCAGTAGTATATAGTGCAGTGAACAGAGGTCAGTAGTAGATAGGGCAATGTACAGAGGTCAGTAGGATGTAGGGCAGTGTAGTAGAGGTCAGTAGTATGTAGGGCAGTGTAATAGAGGTCAGTAGGGTGTAGGGCAGTGTATAGAGGTCAGTAGTAGGTAGGGCAGTATACAGAGGGCAGTAGTATGTAGGGCAGTGTGAAGGGGTCAGTATTATGTAGGGAAGTGTATAGAGGTCAGTAGTAGGTAGGGCAGTGTACAGAGGTCATTAGTAGGAAGGGCAGTCTACAGAGGTCATTAGTATGTAGGGCAGTACAGAGGTCAGTAGTAGGTAGGGTAGTGTACAAAGGTATGTAGGATGTAGAGCATTGTACAGAGGTCAGTAGTAGGTAGGGCAGTGTACAGAGGTCCGTAGTAAGGCAGAGGACAGAAGTCATTAAAACGTAGGACAGAGCACAGGGGTCACCCGGGCAGAGGACTGGGTGTCATTCAGGCAGAGGACTGGGTGTCACCAGGGCAAAGTATTGGGCATGATGGGGACAGAGGACTGGGGGGTCAAGAAGACACAGTATGAGGGGTCAGCACGGCAATGTAAAGGGGGTCAGAAGGACACAGTACGGTGTTTGGGAAGGCACACACTAGGGGGGTCAAGAGGGAACACACCAGAGGTAGGGCCATGAGGGCACACACCAGGGGGGGGGGGTCGGGAGAGCACACACCAGGGTGGATGGGAGGGCACACACCATGAGTATAGGGAGAGCACACACTAGGGGGTCAGGAGGGCACACAATAGGGGGTTAAGCAGGGCACAGTGCAGGGGCTGAGAGGGCACACACCAGAGGGGGGTCAGGAGGGCACACATCAGAATGAGAGTCAGGAGGGCACACGGCAGAGGGGTGGGGAAGGCACACACCAGGGGGTCAGGATGGCATACACCAGAGGGAAATGAAAGATTGGAGACAGTGACAATCATTAAGCCCAGTTTCTCATAGTGGTTCCCATTTGTCAGCTAACAGGCATCACTTCTATGCTAAGCTGCAGTAACCCAGCAGACTTAGCATAGAGGTGCCTGCAAGCTAATACACGAGGTACAGCAAGATGATTTTACCTCCACGTGCACTGGCTTGTCTCCTTCTGCTCACTGTCACACCAACCTCTTCCAGATGGCCCGATCTTGGATGTCAGGCACAACCCCCATCCCTCCCACTAAAACAGCAGAGGCCAATGGGCTCCATCTCGGGGATGTCCCTTTATTCCTCCAGGGCACTAGCTGTGACGGAAAAACCGCTGGAGGAGCGAGGTAGGGGGAGATACAGGGGGCAGAGTTTCCAGTCCTGATGTGGGCAGCAATCCCTAATACAGCTATGCGATGAGCAGGTACAGCAATGAAAGTAATGGCTGTAAGCTGTCCCGACTGCAGCTCTTGTTTCCAATGCAGGAACATGGTGACAGGCAGACATCCATAACAGTTGGCAAGTATGGGCGGACTTAAGGGGCAGCTGTTTTGGGCCCCATAACAATGACAGAGCCCTGGGCAGCTGCCCCTTTTGTCCCGCATTAAAGACGGCCCTGGGCATAAAGGCCGATTTACTAAGGCCTCAAGTACATGGGCTCATGAGGCCATATAATGTAAATTGTGGGCATATTCTCATGCCAGGGAGACACTGTTTGCATATACACCCAACTATAGTAATAAATAGCTGTATTTGGCTGTATGCGGGTTTATGTCACTACTTGCATAAACCCCCACTTGTGTATGGGCATATATTAGATCAGACCAAAAGGAGGGACAAATGAAGAGGAAAGAGGGACAGAGGGACCTTCCCTTGAAATCAGGGACAGTTGGGAGCTATGCTTCATAACAGAATCACCTTTTATTATTTTAATGAAAGTTGTGGGTTTGCAGCTATTGAAAATCAGTTTTGAAATTAAATTAATAGGTTAAAGCTAAGTATTTACATATGATTTGAGGAACTTCAGGAATAAACACCAGCCACTGCAACACCCTGTCTAAATTAAAATATTAAAGAATTTAATTCTATTTTAGTGATTTGATCTACATACTATTTAAACTGTAACATTTTTTTGCACATTTACAATGATTAAAAGACAGATTGAAAAGAAATGATTAGGCGCTCTGATATACGTTCTATAATATATACTAGACATCTAGTGCCCCCTAGTGCTTTTTTCCTGTCCAAAGAATATTTCAAACACCAGAAATGACTTATAAGTACGTATTTTACATTTAGTGGAATTTTTATGTCAGCAAAAAAGATTGCAGGATCTTCAAAGTGTGTATTGTAGTCAGTTGTAGGATTTATCAAGAAATGTAATGCCTTTTCCCCTCTTGCTCATTTTTGTTATCATTATTACTACGTTACCTATTCAATTTAAATTGCAGTCCATTCCAATAAACTTCCAGTCTCCGGAAGAGTGTATTCCCCTGTCATGCAGATTGATTAGTGTCAGGTTTAGAGGCGATGAAGTGGGGGTGCAGAGTCTCAAGGAGTATGGCTTTTAGTTCCCTGTCTTAGCCCATTTTGGAGACAGCGGAGTCGAAATGATACCTGAATCATCAATTTTTTGCTGGCAGATATTGCAACTGCAAATCGTGGATTTTATAAAAAGTCTTTTACAGTGTCCTACATACTGTAGAGTATTATAAGTGAGACCTACAGTATCTCATAAAAACGAGTACACCCCCTCAAATTTTTGTAAATATTTTATTATATCTTTTCATTTGACAAAACTGAAGAAATCACATTTTGCTACAATGTAAAGTAATGAGTGTACAGCTTGTATAACAGTGTAAATTTACTGTCCCCTCAAAAACTCAACACAGCCATTAATGTCTAAGCCGCTGGCAACAAAAGTGAGTACACCCCTAAGTAAACCTGCCCAAATTGGGCCCAAAGTGTCAATATTTTGTGTGATCACTATTATTTTCCAGCACTGCCTTAACTCTCTTGGGCATGGGGTTCACCAGAGCTTCACAGGTTGCCACTTGAGTCCTCTTCCACTCCTCCATGACGACATCATGGAGCTGGTGGATGTTAGAGACCTTGCGCTCCTCCACCTTCCATTTGAGGATGCCCCACAGATGCTTAGTAGGGTTTAGGTCTGGAGACATGCTTGGCCAGTCCATCACCTTTACCCTCAGCTTCTTTAGCAAAGCATTGGTAGTCTTGGAGATGTTTTTGGGATCGTTATTATGTTGGAATACTGCCCTGTGGTCCAGTCTCTGAAGGGAGGGGATCATGCTCTGCTTCAGTATGTCACAACACATGTTGGCATTTATGGTTCCCTCAATGAACTGTAGCTCCCCAGTGCTGGCAGCACTCATGCAGCCCCAGACCATGACACTCCCACCACCATGCTTGACTGTAGGCAGGACACACTTGTCTTTGTACTCCTCACCTGGTTGCTGCCACACACGCTTGACACCATCTGAACCAAATAAGTTTATCTTGGTTTCATCAGACCACAGGACATGGTTCCAGTAATCCATGTCCTTAGTCTGCTTGTCTTCAGCAAACTGTTTGCAGGCTTTGTCCATTATCTTTAGAAGAATATAGATTAAGCTCGGGCTGTGGTGTCTGGATAGGAGCCTGCCAACATCCCTAATATAATTTTAATCGAAAGAAAAGGGGGTTCCCCTGGGTTCGGGACTTTTTAGGCAGGCAACTATCCAACAGAGTAAAGAGAATATATGCACGAATGCAAAAAGTAGGTACAATTTATTCAAAAGGTAAGACGTTGATTCAAATTAACATATAATGTGAAATACAAATGACAGTACATGTTGCATGCGGTCTATGTACATCAAACGGAAAACTGAAGAAACAAAGATCGTGGGTGATCTCCCAAAATAGAACCTTGACGCGTTTCGGGTGGTAGCCCTTTGTCCAAAAAGGTCAATTTGGGGTACACTTCTTGTAAATAGAGAAGGTATCAATTAATTAAAATTCATAGTATCGTAGTTATGTACAGTACAAAAAGAGAAGATGCATATATATACGTTGCACCAACAGTCTCTAGTGTAATAGAAATGTATAAGGTATACGTACCACATATTCAGTTTTCAGGAGTTCATGAGCGCATGTCTAAAACACTGTAGCGGTTAAGGAACCGCAATATTAAATGGGGGCGCGCCGAGGTGGAATGAGAGGCAGAGGCAAGGAGAAAACTCCCCTGTGTGGCTGGATGGGAGAAGGGGTGGGGGAAAGAGCAAAGGTGTAGCCAGTAGGAAGTAATGAGTTCTTAATGTTTTGCTGAGGAAACCCTCCGGAACCTATCCCACGAGGATCTCATAGGGCCAATGGCCAGAGACGCAAGGATGTCTGGGTAGAGAAATGATATAATACAATAAAATGATTACCATGAGTTCAAAAATGATATGGAGACAAGAAAGGAAGGGAAAGAGAAGAAAAAGTATCAAAAAGAATCTCCAAAAGAATATATATGGTATATGTATGTATAAAATTAGTAGTAGCAAGGTGTAAGTTACCAGTAGTTAAAGTGTTTTCCTTAAGGAAATATATATAGGGTGTGTAAGTATAGGATTGATATTAGTATGAATTACCTGTAATTAGAGTATCTTCCTTACACGTAGTACTGTAAGAGGGAGTAAATGGAGAAGGGGTTCCACTTCCACAGAGTAGCTGGCCCTGGGTATGTATGTGTCAAAAAATACCAATGCTGGTAAAACGATCTCCGAGAGGAAAATTAAAAAGCCACACAAAGGGAAGGGTGTGCAGAAGAAAAATAAATATATATAGGTATAAAAATGAGAATGAATATAAATACGAATTAAGGCAGAGAAGAGAAGAAGGGAGAAGAGAGGAAAAGAGGAAGAGGAGAAAGAAGAAAGAAGAAAAGAAAAAAGAGAAAGGAGAAAAAGAGGAAGAGGGAAGAAAAAATAATAAAAAGGAGGGGAAGAGGAAGGAAAGGGAGATGGAAGGATGGGAAAAGGGGGAAAGGGAGGGAAATGGGAGGGGGGGAAGGGAAAAGGGGGAGGGGAGGGAAAAGGGGGAGGGGAAAGGAGAAGAGACGGGAGAAGGGGGGGGGGTAGAAAAGAGAAGAAAAGGAAGGAGAAGAAAGGAAGGGATGGGGGGGGGATTTGAAAAGGAATGCATGAGGTGGTGTGTGTGGGAAAAACGGGGAGATGAACAGTGATAAGGTGAGAGGGTGATGAATGGTGGAAGGAGGGGAAATGTGCCATACCATAGTAAAGTCCCAGGGGGGAGCATACGTGCAGAAAGATGAGGATCGGGTGAAGCATCGACCCAGTGGTGACATGCCAGTGCATGTGATGGGTGAGAGGGAGAGAAATGGAAAAAAAAGGACTAAGCAGTCCCTAAAGCAAATACCAAATACTGACCAGGATTTGACGATCGAAGGATCGCTGGCAAGTGAGTGGAGCTGGAGGTAAGTAAATCAATTAGTGATTGTTTGCCATGTTAAGTATTGGATTTCAGTGTAATGCGAAAAATGGGAGTTAAAGCAGTACCTGGTGGCAGTCCTTGCGTACTAACCCCGGCGCGGCGAGAACAAACAGTCCCGGCCGCACCGGTTAAAAAGACGCCGGTGCATGCGCCGATCGGGTCAATCGTGAGGGCCGGTCCAATTGGCCAATGGGGTCCCCCCGTGTCTGGAGCGCATAGTCCCGCCCACAGGGGGACGTTGGACGGGAACCTGCGCTCCAGGCACGCCGACGCAGTCAAGCCCGTCGGGGAGAGGAGTCTTTTTGGGAAAGATGCAACAAGTCTTTCACATCTGGATTTGGGGATCCTCTGCCATTCCTCCTTGCAGATCCTCTCCAGTTCTGTTAGGTTGGATGAAAAACGTTGTTGGACAGCCATTTTTAGGTCTCTCCAGAGATGCTCAATTGGGTTTAAGTCAGGGCTCTGGCTGGGCCATTCAAGAACAGTCACGGAGTTGTTGTGAAGCCACTCCTTCGTTATTTTAGCTGTGTGCTTAAGGTCATTGCCTTGTTGGAAGGTAAACCTTCGGCCCAGTCTGAGGTCCAGAGCACTCTGGAGAAGGTTTTTGTCCAGGATATCCCTGTACTTGGCCGCATTCATCTTTCCCTCGATTGCAATCAGTCGTCCTGTCCCTGCAGCTGAAAAACACCCCCACAGCATGATGCTGCCACCACCATGCTTCACTGTTGGGACTGTATTGGACAGGTGATGAGCAGTGCCTGGTTTTCTCCACACATATCGCTTAGAATTAAGGCCAAAAAGTTCTATTTTGGTCTCATCAGACCAGAGAATCTTATTTCTCACCATCTTGGAGTCCTTCAGGTGTTTTTTTTAGCAAACTCCATGCAGGCTTTCACGTGTCTTACACTGAGGAGAGGCTTCCGTAGGGCCACTCTGCCATAAAGCCCCGACTGGTGGAGGGCTGCATTGATGGTTGACTTTCTACAACTTTCTCCCATCTCCTGACTGCATCTCTGGAGCTCAGCCACAGTGATCTTTGGGTTTTTCTTTACCTCTCTCACCAAGGCTCTTCTCCCCCGATAGCTCAGTTTGGCCGGACGGCCAGCTCTAGGAAGGGTTCTGGTCGTCCCAAACGTCTTCCATTTGAGGATTATGGAGGCCACTGTGCTCTTAGGAACCTTAAGTGCAGCAGAAATCTTTTTGTAACCTTGGCCAGATCTGTGCCTTGCCACAATTCTGTCTCTGGTGTGTGGCTTTCCTAATCAAGTCCAATCAGTATAATCAAACACAGCTGGACTCAAATGAAGGTGTAGAACCATCTCAAGGATGATCAGAAGAAATGGAAAGCACCTGAGTTAAATATATGAGTGTCACAGCAAAGGGTCTGAATACTTAGGACCAAGTGATATTTCAGTTTTTCTTTTTTAATAAATCTGCAACAATGTCAACAATTCTGTGTTTTTCTGTCAGTATGGGGTGCTATGTGTACATTCATGAGGAAGAAGAATGAACTTAAATGATTTTAGCAAATGGCTGCAATATAACAAAGAGTGAAAAATGTAAGGGGGTCTGAATACTTTCCGTACCCACTGTAAATGTATCAGAATATAATATCAAGGAGAAGTGTAGAGAAGAGCAAGCAATGGTAAGAGATAGGCAGACAAATATTACCAGATATAGATGCCTTGTGGTACCGTAAGCGTCATCCAAGGTATATATATTTTAACCAGACTTCAACAGATATCATTACATCGTACTAGGTCACATAATCTGAAAAGTAAAAGTATCTACTGAGTAGTAGAGAAGCAGGGGATATGTAGTTATTAAACCTATACGAGCAGATCATATATATTGCATGTAACTACTCCCAGAGGGAAAAAAAGGGGATGATGCCCTTAGGGAGGTATTTAACAGATTTTTTTGGAAACAGGTTAGATTGTGAAAAAGACCAAGAAATAAGTCAATAAATATAAATATAAAGGATACAATATCAGATATGAATGGATCCATGCATCCAAATATATTTGGCCGTTAGATATTGTAGGGAACCAAGGGGTTATTGTGGTTCCCACCTCCCTTTGGAGAATCCCTCTAAGAAGGGTTTAAAACTAATGCTGTCGTTAAGGCCAGGAGGCATGGTGGCTCGTAATTGGTCAATCCATTTGGATTCTTGCAACAGAGAACGGAAGAAGGGCAGTTGACCAGTATTGGGGGCATAATAAGAGATAATTGAGACCGGGGACGCCTCCAATTTTTGTCAATTTTTTATTATCTCTTTTCATCAGACAACACTGAAGAAATTACACTTTGCTACAATGTAATGTAGTGAGTGTACAGCTTGTATAACAGTGTAAATTTGCTGTCCCCTCAAAATAACTCAACACACAGCCAATATTGTCTAAACTGCTGGCAACAAAAGTGAGTACACCCTAAGTGAAAATTACCAAATTGTGTTGCCACCATAATTTTCCAGCACTGCCTTAACCCTCT
Organism: Pelophylax lessonae; assembly: GCF_965119305.1. Classification (NCBI taxonomy): domain Eukaryota; kingdom Metazoa; phylum Chordata; class Amphibia; order Anura; family Ranidae; genus Pelophylax; species Pelophylax lessonae. Next base: position 312,636,908 of record NC_138772.1, on the reverse strand, counting down.
GGGACATGGAGTTCACCAGAGCTTCACAGATTGCCACTGGAGTCCTCTTCCGCTCCTCCATGGCGACATCACGGAGCTGGTGAATGTTAGAGACTTTGTGCTCCTCCATCTTACGTTTGAGGATGCCCCACAGATTCTCAATAGGGTTTAGGTCTGGAGACATCCTTTACCAGTCCATCACATTTACCCACAGATTCTTTAGCATGTGGTCATCTTGGAGGTGTGTTTGGGGTCCTTATTAAGCTAGAATACTGCGTAAAGCCCAGTCTCCAAAGGGAAGGGATCATGCTCTGCTTTAGTATGTCACAGTACATGTTGGCATTCATGGTTCCCTCAATGAACTGTAGCTCCCCAGTGCCGGCAGCACTCAGGCAGCCCCAGAACATGACACTCCCACCACCATGCTTGACTATAGGCAAGACACACTTGTCTTTGTACTGATCATCTGGTTACCGACACACACGTTCGAAACCATCTGAACCAAATAAGTTTATCTTGGTATCATCAGACCATAGGACATGGTTCCAGTAATCCATGTCCTTAGTCTGCTTGTCTTCAGCTTGTTTGCAGGCTTTCTTGCGCACCTTCTTTAGAAGAGGCTTCCTTCTGGGACGAAAGCCATGCATACCAATTTGATGCAGTGTGCGGCGTATGGTCTTAGCACTGACAGGTTGACCCCCCCACCCCTTCAACCTCTGCAGCAATGCTGGCAGCACTCATACGTCTATTTCCCAAAGACGACCTCTGTATATGACGCTGAGCACGTGCACTCAACTTCTTTGGTCGACCATGGCGAGGCCTGTTCTGAGTGGAACCTGTCTTGGTAAACCGCTGTATGGTCTTGGCCACTGTGCTGCAGCTCAGTTTCAGGGTCTTGGCAATCTTCTTATAGCCTAGGCCATCTTTATGTAGAGCAACAATTCCTTTTTCAGATCTCCAGAGAGTTCTTAGCCATGAGGTGCCATGTTGAACTTCCAGTGACCATTATGAAAGATTGAGAGTGATTACAACAAATTTAACACACTTTCGCCCCATTTACACCTGAGACCTTGTAACATTAACGAGTCACATGACACCGGGAAGGAAAAATTGCTAATTGTGCCAAATTTGGATATTTTCACTTAGTGGTGTACTTACTTATGTTGCCAGCAGTCTTGACATTAATGGCTGTGTGTTGAGTTATTTTAAGGGGACAGCAAATTTACACTGTTATACAAGCTGTACACTCACTATTTTTAAACTGTAGCAAAGTGTAATTTCTTCAGTGTTGTCACATAAAAAGATATAATAAAATATTTACAAAAATGTGTGGGGTGTACTCACTTTTGTGAGATACTGTGTATATATATATATATATATATATATATATATATTATATATATATATATATATTTATATTTAGCAGAGATCCTAGAGAATAAAATGGCGGTCATTGCAATATTTTATGTCACACTGTATTTGTGGTCTTTTAAATGCAATTTTTTGGGAAAAAATACACTTTCATGAATAAAAAAACAAAACCATAAGTTGGCCCAATTTTCTGTATACTGTGAAAGATAATGTTTTGCTAAGTAAATAGATACCTAACGTGTCATGCTTTAAAATTGCGCACACCTGTGAAATGGTGACAAACTATGGTACTTAAAAATCTCCATAGGTGACGCTTTATATATTTATTTATTTACCGGTTACTAGTTTAGAGCTATAGAAGAGGTCTAGTGCTAGAATTATTGCTTTCGTTGACGATCGCAAGGATACCTCACATGTGTGGTTTGAACACTGTTTACATTTACAGGCGTGACTTACATATGCATTCACTTTTTTTATTTTTTACAATGACCCTCTAAAGTTGTTTTTGTTGATCACGTTTATTTCTGTCGCAATGGATGTAAACATCCCTTGTGACAGTAATAGTCACGTGTCAGGTATTTTATTTGGAGAGATCTGAGGTCTATAAGACCCCAAACCCCTCCTCTGCACTTAAAAGCATTCAAAACACCAAGTTTGGCTATTTTGAATACTGACATTTTTTCTTAAATCTGGCGCCTTTAAGGCTTTAGTAAACCAGAAGTAACCATGGAAGGTGGCGGGAGGGGGGTGGAACGTTGCTTTCACGGTGCTTGTAATACCAGCTGAGTGACTGATTAGCCACATCGGTTGTTACTACAAGGAAGCCAACTGTTGGCTCTAAAAAAACGGTACTGCAGCTGCAGGCATCACCCCAGTAGAACCACTTGATGCAAAAGGCCGCATATTTGCGTTATGCGGCGTGAAGGGGCTAACAAACCATATTTGTTAGGGATTTAGCCATATGTGCACTATCATAGTTGTGTGCATCTGCATGAGCATGTAGTATGTACTGGAAAGCTAGCTTTGGTTACTAGGACTTGTTTGCAGACACACCAATGTGACTGACCACACATTATTCTTTTGTAAATCAGGTGTATGTATGATATGTAGGGTAGTGGTAGACCCCCAGTTACTGGTTGTACCAATGAGGCATGATAACTATTCATATGTGTTAAAATGTCTTTTACCAACAAATCTGCACTTACTCTTCACGGGTCACTCTACATCAATGCACCCGAACTCACACATATATTTTTCTTGCCATGAAGAAAGTCTTAACCACTTTAAGACCGGAAGGATTTGCCCCCTTAATGACCAGGCTCTATTTTGCGATTCGGCATTGCTTTACTTTAACGGGCAATTGCGTGGTCATGCTGCGCTGTACCCAAATAAAATTGAAGCCCTTTTTTCCCCACAAATAGAGCTTTCTTTTGGTGGTATTTGATCACCTGTGCGATTTTTATTTTTTGCGCTATAAACAAAAAAAGTAACAATTTTGAAAAAACAATATTTTTCACATTCTGCTATATGACATTCACCAAAAAAAATGTAAAAATCAAAATTTTTTTTTTAACATTTTAGGCCAATTTGTTTTCTGCTACATATTTTTGGTAAAAAAAATCGCAATAAGCGTATTTTGATTGGTTTGCGCAAAAGTTATTGTGTCTACTATCTACAGGAAAGATTTATGTAATTTTTAGTGTTCTTTTTTTTTTTTTTTACTAGTAATGGCGGCGATCTGAGATTTTTTGTGGGACTCCGACATTGCGGCGGACAGATCAGACCCCTAACTGACATTTTTGACACTTTTGGGGGTACCAGTAACATTACTACAGTAATCAGTGCTAAAAATATGCACTGTTACTGTAATAATGACACTGGCAGTGAAAGGGTTAACAGTATCGGTGATCAAGGGGTTAAATGTGACCCTAGGGGAGTGATTCTAACTGTGGGGGGGGGCGTGGCTTCTGAGATGACCATAGAGACATGTGATCATATATAGCAGGATCACATGAGCTCTGTGATCATTTCAGGGAGACGGACAGTCGGGTGTGTTTACAACAGCTGACCGTCCTTCTTTCTCAGCGGGGAGTGATCGCGGGTGTCGGGGCAATCGGAGCAGCCTGACACACACATCGGCTTCCCCACTGACAATCGGGGGTGCGAGCACACCGTCGGCCCTGCACCGCTCGCCCCCTAGCTCCTCCCAGGTGAACGACGTAGATCTACATAGTTTTGCCTGTGTGAGCCAGTCTGCCGTAGTAAATATACAGGAGTTGTTTGGCAACTGGTTAATTAGATGTAGAATTAATACTATGTCACTTCTAATCCTTCTCCTAATTAGCATTTCACCTCTTCTCACCAAAGCTGATAGGCTCAGTCATTGCTCCATCTTTCTACTCATGAAAAAGACACAGACTTTTCCATCTACTCTACACCCTCCACATTATTTAGTTTTCCCCTTCCTCAACAGTACATTTACATGGCCTTTCAATAGCGCTTTATAATAAGGCGATGTCCAAACTATTGATGGTACCCTTGAAAGTGATCCTTACTATAAATAACTTGTAAATAATCAAACAGATCTAGCAATATTTCTCCTTCCTGCTCCACTTCACTGTAACTGTGAAAAGATGCACCCTTTTAGCTCTAGTTTTCCAAATTGGTAAAAGGATCACAAGCTCCTGGGAAACACAGCAAATACCATTATACTCCCTCAGGATGGGGAAGCAATAGTCGCACTACATTTCATCAATCTTGTTCTCCAAATCTTGGAGGGAAAGATGGCTGATCCTCTGAACCTCCCAACCATCACCTCACAGGTGTCTCAAACTCTCAAAAACTGTTTCACAACACTCTCCTGATTAGAGCCCAAAACACCCAGTCACATGGGAGAACCGCAGGTTGCTTTTATGGGGAGATACATTTTTGCCTGGCATGAACGAAATATGTAGATATGAGAAATAGAAAACTGCAGTCATTACAGTGATCTCTTCTTAACATAAATATATGTTGTATATAGATTAAATACCTAGTACTCATAGATGAGAGTGAGGCAGTAGAGATGCGGTAACTTTTAAAAAATTTGATTCATTGTCCACCTGAAATTTTTTGGGGGGCTTGTAGGAGTGTCAGCTTGGGATGCTTAGACATCATCATTAGAAACACAGCCAGATTTGTTTTATATGACAACTCAATAAACCCTTTTTTTGGAAAAAAAAAAGAAATACAGCCAGAAGCAATGTGCCGTAGCACAGCAGTAAGCAGTAGCCTGAGATACGTATTCCTAAAACTGTGCCAATGATATTAAGTTGTTTCTCTGAGTTTTGGTCTGGCAGGTGGCAGGTGTCTTGAGGGGCAAGGTAGCCAAAGCAGTAGGCATAAGTGCACAAGTAGTGTGAGCAACTCAATGGCAAAAATATATTCTTCAGAGTTTGAACCTGGCAAGTAGTAGGAGCCTTAGGGTGGCAAAGTAATTAAACCAGTAGGCATGGGTATATAAGCAGCATGAGACACTGATTACAATACACATGATTCCAGTGAATAATTTGGTGGCATTATTGTCTGTAAGTTGTAAGTTCAGAGCATTCTCTGGTTGAATTTCAAAATTTTGAAAAATACAGCGAGGTTCACCCTGAAGAATGCCCCATTAAGCATGGCCAAAGCCATCATTGGACAAAAGTCTTTCATGAAGGTTTTGATCTATGTTGCAGCCCACACACTATAATAGGTTGCTTTCCCAGCAGCCTTTTGTCAGTGTGTTGGGAGTTTAGCTAGAGTGAAGAATAGCTGATAATATTGGAGGGAGAGAGAATCGTTTAGTGTAGTGTAGTGTGTTATTACTGCTTTCTATATACAGGGCCAGGGCCGTCTTTATTCTTGATTGGACCCTGGGCAAAAATTTTCTTGGGCCCTCTTGAATCCACTTGTCAACTATTTGGGGGCTCAAGGGGCAGCTGCTTTGGGCCCCACAACAATGACTAGACCCGGGGCAGCTGCCCCTTTTGCCCTGTGTTAAAGACAGCCCTGTACAGGGCTATATCCAGTGCTGTATATTTGCTACTGATACTTTGCAGTGAATTTTTTGGGTAAATGTTTTGGGTGAGCATTTGCAATAAATGTTTTATGTTCCTTTGTGTTTTGACTTTTTTATATTTGAGTTTAATTTTGTTAGATTATTTAATACATTTTTTTCATCTTTTTTATAAAGCCAGTAGCAGCAACAGCAGCAGCGTGAATCTGTTGGTGTCACCACAACTGCTACCCTTTGTTTGCAGCAGAGCAATTCAGATCATTGAGGTGCTGTTTAACCACTTAAGCCCCGGAGGATTTGGCTGCTAAAAGACCAGGGGGTTTTTTGCGATTTTTTACTGCGTGAATTTGACGGACAATTGTGCGGTCGAGCGACGCTGTACCTAAACGAATTTCACGTCCTTTTTTTCCCACAAACAGAGCTTTCTTTTGGTGGTATTTGATCACCTGTGCGATTTTTGGATCATGCGCTATAAACAAAAAAAGAGCGTAATTTTTGCAAAAATAACAATATTTTTCACTTTTTTTTATATGAAGTTCCCCCCAAAAAAATGTAAAAATCAAAATTTTTTAACATTTTCGGCCAAATTGTTTTACGCTACATATGTTTGGTAAAAAAAAATCGCAAAAAGCGTATTTTGATTGGTTTGCGCAAAAGTTATCGCGTTTACTAACAAAGGGAAAGATTTTTGTCATTTTTGGTGTTTTTTTTTAACGAGTAATGGCGGCGATCTGCGATTTTTTTTGCGGTACTGCGACATTGCGGCGGACAGATTGGACCCTTGACTGACATTTTTGACACTTTTGGGGGTACCAGTGACATTACTGCAGTAATCAGTGCTATACATATGCACTGTTACTGCAAAAATGACACTGGCAGGGAAGGGGTTAACTTTATTGGACAGGGAGGGGTTAAGTGTGTCCTAGGGGCGTGTTTCTAACTGTGCAGGGACATGGCTATTGGTGTAAAAACAAAGATCAACGGTTCTACATAGTAGAACCGTCTGATCTTCATTTTTACACCAGGGAGAATGACGGGCGGCTTGTTTACATAAGCCGCTCCGCCTTTCTCCCTTTACAGGAGCGATCGTAGTGTGACCGGCGGACATCGAGTCCGCCGGACACACGCACTGACTTGTCTGTGAACGAGCCGCAGCGGGCGCGCGCCTCGGCGGGTGCGCGCCCGTCCGCAATAGGCTCGCAAGTCAGTGACAGGCGAGTGACGTATCCATACGTCACTCTGCCTGGCCGGGGCTGACCGCCGCAGTATACAGTCGTGCGGCGGTCGGCAACCGGTTAATCAACCAAAGAACCATTGTTTACAATGCAACCAAACGCCACAGTTTACAATGAGCCCAAGCATCACTCCCCCTGAAATATATTTACATTATATCATAACTCTGCAAATATACACTCTCATTTAATTATTTAATAGGTAACTCCACTTTCGTGGAAAAAAAATACCAAACAAAAAAAATTAAAAATAGCAGCATATACAATTGCGACGCAAGTCATATTGTAATTTAATGTTAATAAAACTTACCTTTCTTTTTTAATTTTGCAGCTCTGTCGTTTTCTGTAAAATGCAATACAATATGGCTATCTGGAGGTGTTCTGTACACATTCTGTGTACAGAACGCTCCCCAGAAACATAATTTCCTGCTTGTTGATTGGCTCACTGATTTTTCCAGAAGTCTCCACTAAGATACAAGTCAGATTTCAGGCATCCCCTTCAGCAAAAATGTAATTTTTGGTCAAATGCTACCAATAGGAAATCACATTTAAAGGGATGCAGGTCCTACAATTTTCCTCATTAGTGTCCTGCAGGTGAACTAGGTGGTTGATCATTAAGACACCACTCCCATTAGAATACCTTACCAGATGGACACAGATGGACACAGACAAACACACAGGGATTTTTTCAGAATTACAAAAGGTAGGAACAAAGGTTGTTAAAATCACTGCAATGTACAGAGATCACTCAGAGTGGAAGGTTTTTTTTCTCAACAAAAGTGGAGTTACTCTTTAAAGTTAGATTTGCCTGCTTTGTCACTACAAAATAGTGGCCTCTCCAAAAAAAGTACAAAAGCTGGCACATTTTTCCATCTTCTGCGTAGAACAAAAATAATTGTAAGGCATAATCTTCTTTCTCTTTCTCACAAATAGTGGAGAGTCTGAAATTGTTTAAAAAGATGTGCATCAAATCTTTAAAATGTGTCCTTCCTTGCACTATGAAAGGGGAAACCGATTTTTTTTGGACAAATTGAAATCTGGTTACTTTCTCCTTCCTAAATTGTGGCCTTCACAATGAAGACTTCAAAGTTGTGTTGCAAAGACGTATGCTGTTTCCATCTTTACTGTCAAAAACAAAGGCACTAATATTCAATTTCCTTTGTGTAAAATGTCCACCAGCTCTATCCCTCCATATATGCGAACTTTCCACATCTGTTTGTTAGCTGTGTTGCTATGCTGTATGCTCTTTCAATCTTCAGTGTGCAAAAAGAAAACACACTAATAGCTTATTTCCGGATGCTAAATGACAGCTCAATTGCTTAGTAGTTGCTGCCTGTCCAAGCAGGCTTTTTAGCCTTGGTGCAATCAAAAATTCAAAAATAAAAGCAAACTTGTTTTTATGGATGCTAAATGCCCATTCGATCTCTTAGAAATTGCAGCCTACTCAAAAAGACTTTCTAGTTGTAATGCAAACCTGTATGTCTTTTCCTTTGGCTGTGTTAAAAAAGATACTTTGTTACATAAGCTACTAACCTAGGCTAACTAAAAAGCATGAGTACATCTGCGGGGCGGTTAAGAAGAGGACAGTATTTATAAGATCCCGGCATCCCTTGGAACCAAGATGGGGAAGACCCTAATATAGGAGTTACACATGCTAGTGTATATCTACATCTGGTAAGAGGCCATTGCATCTTTTTCCAGCTATAGGGGTACATAGGAGTGTTATCTTTTCTCCATGGTGCCGGGGTGCTATCATCTCAAGATGTCAACATATTCAGCCATTTATTCTTAACCAGCTGGTAAGAGGCTAATCCTGAAGGTGGTGGGAATCCTATGCATGTCATTGTGCACTAATTGGACCTTCAACCTTTGGATTTATTGATCACTGGAATTTGCACATTGACTTTATAATTTATATTTTGCATTCACAATACGGATTTTGCACTGTGGACTTTGATTTGTTAGATTTATATATTTTTGCAATTAATTTTATTGGTTTTTATATTATTGTTGATTGCTATTAACACTATTGGTAAAATTGTTGGTATCACATATATGTTGTTTAGCACCACATTTGTTTAGCGCTCCAGACCACTTTTATTTCAACACATTTTTTCCAAATCAGGTATTTGGATCTTTGGTAGCAGCTTCACGTTTATTTATTTATCAGCACACCCATTTCCCTTTTCAACATAAGCTACATACCTGCAAAATTACTCAGAAATTGCAGTCTGTCAAAGCAAGGTTTTAGCAGTGGTAAAAACTTGTATGATGTTTCCATCATTAGTGTCCACGAAAAGTGACAATACATTTTTTTTTTTTTTATTAAGGATGCTAAATGTCTGCCTGCTAGATGCCTCAATCTCTCTCAAAGTTTGGCCATTCTAAATTACGTTCCAACTGTGGGGCATACTGTATGCTATTGCCATCATCAAGGTCCGTAAAAGGACACCATTATGTTTTTATTTTGGATGCTAAATGCCTGCTTAATCTCTCAAAAATTGGAGGACTTGATAAAGCGCATGCACGTGAAAAGCGTGGTCACAGCAACAGAGGACATTTGTGTTCTACCCTGGTTCCTGCAAGGCAAAAGATTTACTTCCGGCCATCGTACTAGACTGGCGCAGTGACTGTTTATCCTCACAACGGTTGGTTCAGGCAAGGATTCCTTTCATCCCAGCATACAGAGGCATTTGGCAATCGGCCATCCAGTCTCCAATCCTGACAGTGCCCCTGCCTGACTCTAGACCCAGGGTGGTACGTACGAAGTTGTCCCCCCTTTTTAATCAATAAACTGAACTTTATTTTACCGGACATCTCATTTGCATTTTCCCTGGATCCTCTCTATGTTCCTATGTGCCACCAACACGTGTTATATCTCAAAAATTGTGGCTTGTCCAAAAAAGCTTTTAAGCTGTGGTGCAAACCTGTAAGCTGTTTCCATTGAGTGCCAAAAAAGACACATTATTTTACTGATGCTAAATGCTTCCTCAATTTCTCAAAAGATTTCTACCTTCACTTCATGTCCCAATGCTAAAACTGGAAGTTAGAGAAAACTCCTCCAAATTAAGGAAATCCATTGCCCCCCCCCCCCCCCAGGTCACCAGAACTAGTGTCACCATTGGAACATTACTGTTCTGGGGACAACCCAAAGTTTGGGACTTCCTTTTACTTTTATTTTTGGTGATAACGGTGAACAGAGAATGTGAATCTCCCTAACAGGGCAGAGGTATCAATAAAAACGGGTGTTCTAATCCATATCCACGCAGTCCAAAACTAAAAAAAAAAAAGTTTTGCCTTAATTATATGTTAAGGCTTATTATTGCTATACACAAAAATTGTTGTTTTTTGCAAGAACTGCCTACTACAAATGTCTTTTAGGGTGGGAAAAAATCATATTGGGTTATTGCTGCTGTATGGTAGTCAAGCAATTATGTATAAGTAAAGTAACTAAATAGACATGCAATTTATGTGTTGTCAGAATATATTGCCATTGATGTGTTTCCCAAGAGTCATAATGCTCTTGTACAGCTTTAAGGCATCCACTAAGCATGTTATTTAAAAGAACTGCATACTTATTGTGTTCCTGTTTGACCTGCTTTAAAATGGCCTGCCTTTGCTAAACAATAATATATATATATATATATATATATATATATATATATATATATATATTCATTTGTACATGTTTCCCAGGTCAGTGCCCATCCCTTATGTCCTTTCTTTGTCAATACCTTGACAATGGACATTACTAAAGGAAATGAACTTTAAGATCCCAATCACTTCAATGGGGTTTGGATTTTGGATCCGAGCTTTGATATTGTTCGTCGAATGTCCAGCAAACCAAACCCGGTTCAGCTCATCATAAATTGTCAGAAAGGAGATTACATAATCACATTGCAACACTGTTGACCACATTATTCTTGGGCCTTCCTGGAACAAAATCACACACTTCTGCCTTTTTGTGAAGTAATGGATTCTGCACGTAAATTACAGATAATGAAGACCGAGTGGCCTGAGAATGATTTCTGCATAGCCAACAATTTGAGTCCATACACCTGGAATTGATCTGCAAGCAAGTTAGGCCAACAGACTTCCTTACTCTTCTTTTCAACAGTTCTAGACATACTCAAGCAGAGTGAAAAAAAATCTGTTTCTTTCAGCTTTTCCACACCTGGACTTGCCATGTGATTTTATCTTGTCACTTTGATACTTAGCTGAGTGTGGTAGAATGTTGGTAACATGAAACAAGGGATCTAAGGGTAGTTTGAAGCATAAAATCAGCCTTGGGATTGGCTGTGGATTTTTGTGATTTAGTGAAAGCTAGTTAAGTGCCATTGTACACTCTAAGATAAATGTAGCTTAAAGCCCAAGTCGAATTGGGCAAGGAATCAAAAATGACATTGGCTGGCGGCAGTTAAAATAAAAAAGTAGCTCTTGCAGCAGTACTTATCTTACCTCCAGCACTGCCCCCTGCAGATTAACTGATCCAGTGCCAATGGTTTGAACCTACTTCCCGTAAATCCAGGGCTTTATAAGCATCCCAACTCACAGGAGAATGCTGCAGAGATTGGACCCATAATATTACATGCCATTGTTTGGGATCCACTCTCATTCTGAGGAAAAGTATATATAGGTAACCTGTGACATCACTGAAGACACCTAAAAGAAGGTATGTATATATAATTGTTCTAAAAGTGGTACAGTATTGTGAAGGCAGATGGAAGTTCATTTTTAATAGCAAACCAGTTACATTATCAGTGGACCAAACATTCACAACAAAACATAAGAGATATCTTTAAGTACAACTTTTTATTAAAGAAGTGCTAAAGTACTGGCTGTTCAGTACATCATATTTCATTACCAAAATTATTGACAAATATACAAAATGTGGTTTACTTTTCTGGGATTCCACAATTGTTCATCAAGTACAGGGCTGTCCAACTGGCAAGCTGAAAACAGCCCTCCAAAGCTCTTTGGAGCTCCCAGTTTCCCTGAAAAAATTTGCTTGGTTACATATTCATTTAATTCATTAGTAACGGGCCCAGGAAAACATACTAATTACAGAAATGTGGGCCCCTTTATGGAAATACTCGGACAGCTCTGATGTAAACATTTCTTCGGTTAAATAACATAAAGAAAGCCATTTAAAATGCTGGTAGTGTACATACACCTTAAAGATGAACGTCAGCCATGTTAAAATTCTGGATCTGGTTTTTAATCTTTACCCACTTTCTTTTATTGGTGAAGCAGAGATGATGCAATACAAAGTTCTCCAGCACACAACATAAATCATTGTGTGTATTCTTTCTTCATTGCTACATAGAGCAGGAACACAGAAAAATAAATCTCCCTTGCAAGAAGAGAATGTAAACAGGATCCAGATAAGATTTTCTTCTAGGTTTATACCTGCTTAGCTATGACATGAACAAGAAGAGTGGTCAAGCACAGGAACCAAAAAAAAAAAAAACAACTCTTTTCAAATGTCCATGTGGACATCATGAGGGTTTTTTTCCACAGAAAATAACATTTTATTGGGGTTATGTTAGAAACTAATGGTGCCTTTTGGGCTCCTCTTAAATTATGTATTTGGCTTTCATGTATAAAATGTAATAACATCATTTGGCACATGGCAGTGACACAGGATGTTCAAGCACAAACAGTTTAACATTTTTTATCTCAGCAAGTGCCACCATAAAGTTGAAAAGGAAAAAATTCCATGAAACGGAAAACAAAAATGTTAGTATTATTAGGTTTGATCGGATACTACATACGATTCCAGTGCTTATACGGAAATGAATATGAGATCAAACTGGTCATAGAAATAGATTAAACAGTGTTATTTTTTTTTGTTTTTTTACACATTTTTGACATTTTCAGTAGTGAGCATTTATAAATTAAGAATAAAACAATATTTTCCTTTGCTTATTTGCCATTTCATGTTTTTGACAGCAAGTGTAAATGTTGATGTTGTATAAAAATATATCCCATAACACTCCAGGATGTAAAGGTCCTTTGAATCCAAGAAATTTTTAATCTTCCATGGATGATAAACATTATCCAGTATGTTTTTGTACATGTAGACCAAATAAAGCTGATCCAGAGAAAGGTTAGGCAATCATAAGCTATCATCCATGTTTAGTGACTCCACCATTTATGGTTTTCCATTTATGTAATGTTCAATTGAAATCCCAAAGTAAATGGATCCAGATTAAGTGGGGCTCAATGCCCTGCATAAAATGACTCAAATCTCCTTTTTTTGCCATCACAAAGATGAATTGCTATCCTTGGTTCCGTACATCTCAGCAAGCTTTTTGAACCGTGGACCCCAGTCAGTAAGATAATCATAGCTCTGATCAGAGTCTGTACTCAAAGACTGCAGTGAGCTTAGTGACTGAGCCACTGAGCCTTCTCCCTCAAACATATAGGTTTGAAGAGAGTCAAAAGGAGGAGCACAAATGTCTGTGTCTGCTTCATACAACTTAGCCAACATATAGCTGTGAACATTGTTGTCCACCATACATGTCTGAGGCACATAACGGGACAAGCTTTCAATCTCTGGCTGCATGTCCTGCCTGCTTTTTCCAACATGGACCTCCCTTGGATTCCAGAAAGCTGCCATGTCAAATGCCTCTGTGTCTTCTTCTCCTCCCCCTTCATCATCATATCTAACAATGTTTTCATGGACATTGTCTTCTTCATCAATAGTGTACGGTTGTTTTCTGTGTCTTCTCATTGATAAAATAAGAAGCACCAACACTGCAATAGAACAATATCCTCGTAAGTAATAGGTTATTTTTATGAGAACCATTCACAACAAACAGATTCATTTCGAACCACAGCAGACTTTCACACTCTATATTATTTTGAAAGGACTTTCTCATCTGAAGCTCTATAAGGAGGGAAGTTATGTAGTGAAGGGGCTGTCCTCTTTCAATTAATTTGTAGTGGTCGAAACAATGTGGGTTGACAATGCTGACCTCTAGTTCTGAAAAAGATCATTCCTGGTTGTCATTGTGATTTTCTGGCTTCACTGACCCAAGCTAAAGCCCCGTACACACAATCAGATCATCAAAAGATCTGTTGTCCGTTTTTTGTGGCATGCTAGTCTGTTGTGGAAAGTGAAGAGGTTATTTTCATACGAATTTTCCCGTACAACAGAATTCTACTTCTGAAGTAATGTCATGTGTTGGATTGCTTTGTATGTGTTCTTTCGTCTCTGAGCATGTCTAGTCTTGCTCTTAAGATTTTTTTCCATCAAAATCTGTACTAATGAGACAAAAATCGGACGTTGTATTACGGACAACAAAAATTTTATAGCCTGCACATCAGGATTTTGTCAGCCGAAAAGTCGGAGTCGGCTGTCGAAAGCACCATACTAACAATCCGAAAATCGGCAGATCGGTCGTCGGACGAAATTTCCCTTCAGATTTTCTTATCGTGTGTACGGGCCTTAAGTTTGCTGATTGGGAGTTCTGACTTCACTTTGAATTCATTTCACTTTTGTTCAGTGCCTCATTACCTACTGACACAAGACAACTAGAATTTTTAGATGGAGGTCAGCAATTGCAGCCCATCTTTCCCTGATTACTGGTTTGCTTTAACGTTTTTGGTTTTAAGTACACTTTAACAAGGATTAAAACAAACAGTGCTTTTCTAGTGTAGCAGTGTTTTTCACAACTATATATTTATTATCAATAAAATTAAATAATAATTATATTCCATTACTGGGTAATTAATTATTAATGGGATTATTTCAGACATTACTGATCATGAATGGGTAGTGCACTGGAAGGTGGTTTTCAACCATGAGTAGGCAGACCATTTCTGATCGACAGATAGTATTCTATCAGTCTGTGATCATACTACCATGTCATTCTTTGGAGCTCTTCATAGAGATATGTATGCTTCCCTTTTGGAGAGACAGCAGAGATGTGATACATTCATTACATTCAAGACAACTAAACATTTGCTGTTTGGGCCTTTGTTATCTTGAGGGCCTTGTCACTATTTTCCACATAGAACTAAAACTAAAATCAGCTTCAAACTCAGGAATGGGTTTTCTGCAGAAAACACTGTTGTTATCTCACTGCTGATGTGCAACTGACAGGATTGGATTAACTTGTTCCGAAGTAAGTTACATGCTGGACTAATGGGTTCTATGAGGGGGAGCCTTGTTTTAAGAGGGGTATCATGTAAAGTATATTTCACGGTACATATAACTGGGGATGGCAAATAGTTAATGTAGTGAGGGACCTTTAAAAGTATGAACAGATGATTGAAAGAAAGCCTGTGATCTTGATGGAGCTATGTAGGTAGAAATACTGGACTGGGAGTTTTGGGTTCATATGAGAAGTTCCTTGGCACATACGAAGCTGTATAATGAAACCCTGGGGAATATTGAGAGATGTGTGCATGGCATGTCGTCAGGCTCATTTATCAGAAAATTATTGCCATCTTTGCTTGGGTGTCAGAGGACTTTGTCTCTGCAATGATCTGAAGACTAAAAAGAGTGTCATTGTATTGAAAAGAACCATTGATGTAGGGGGATGCAAAATGACTTATACAGAGCATAGTGTCTAAAAAAATCTCAGAAACTTTGAAGGAAAGTCAATTTCATTAATACATTCTTTCAGAGGCCAAAATAAAGAGATCATTTTGATCTTGGTGAACATTGTCATGGTAAAAAAAATGTAAAAGGCAATGTGGTTGATTAACTAAAGGCAAATAGACTGTGCACTTTTTCAAAGTGTAGTTGCACTCTGCATTTTCCTTGCACGTGATTGGGTATTCTTTGCTCATTTCATTTACTAAGCTCTGAAGCAATTGGTCTTGTAGAGTGCAACTGCTCTCTGTAAAGGTCACATCCTATTTGCCTTTAGTAAATCAATCCCAATGTTCAAAGTGAAGCTACTCATTAGCAACCAATGAGCTGTGTGCTTCATTATTCTAATGGCTAAAAATTGATTGCAGGGGATTGACTGCAATAGGTTTTAGCATTTTATACATAATCCATGTTATTTTTGGTATGCCATGTTAAATAAGCATGTTTGACTACAGAAATCTGAAGATAAAGGAAACATTTTTTTATGATAAGGGATTAGAATTAGAGTTGACTGTATGCTGTATACATGATTTGTGTAACATGTGTCTATTTCTATTTGTTCTTTGTACAATAACGGTAGGCCTCTCATATATGACCTGATATTTGCAAGTGGGATACCTAGTTCAAGCACTTGGACAATGGAGGGGTTCATTTCCAAAAAAAAAAAAAAGAGAGCTTGACCTTAACAAGTTGGAAATGTCTGTGATCACTCCTTTATGGTTCAACTTTTGTTCATAGAAAGCAAAAAGTGGCCTTTCTTGTGATGCAATCATCACCACCCAATACAATCTGTCAACATGTGTTTCAAATAGTATAATATTTTTTTACAGTATCATCTTACCTAATAACACAAATATGCAAGCAAGAATTGCAATTAATGCCCCTCTGCTGAGGCTTATGGGTAACGTATATGGTTCAGCGCTGCAGGACATTATGTCACCATCTTCATCACAGCTGCAAACTTGTATTGTTAGAGTACCAGTACTGCTCAGCATGGGCCTCCCATTGTCTAATACTAAGACGGGGATGTAATAGGTGCTCTGTTCAGACTGTTTGAAGCCAGATTTCCTGGTTAAGATCCAAGCAGTGTTATCTGTGCAAATAAAAAGACACATTTTTTTAGCAGTTGAAACCTGTTTGGTATTGTATATTGCTTAATTACAAAGAGACAATAGTTAAGACAATAGTTAAGATGTTTAATAACGTAGTAACACAAATTAATAAACAATTAATTTATTGGGAACGGCCTCTTAAAGAAGGGAATGAAAGGAAAGTTCAGCTGAGAACTGATATAAGCACACTAGAAGCTATGACAGTTATCACATGCTTTGGGACATGCCCTATATATATATATGTAGAATGTGCATGTACCAGTAGGCAAAATGAAAATACTGCAGAAAACAGCATCGCTATGTTTGGTTATGGATTTAATGTAATTTGTTGTACATTTAAAACTTTTTTTTGGGAAATCAATAAAACTGCACTCCAGCAATATTTGTATTGCATACTTACATTGGTCTAGTTTAGGTCTAGGTCTAGTATGCATTACTTAAACCTGATTGAATTAGGTGGAGAGGAGACATTAAGATCCCAATGCCTTGCAATCAGCAAATGCGTTGCACTCATTAATAAATACATAGGTGTTCTATGAATGGCACCTGTGGTTTGTGTGCAGTGGGGAAGCCACTTGCATAAAACCTGAGCAGGACCAGGAACATCACAGTTTTAAATCTAGAAGCACTGACTACTACAATGATTTCTGGCTTCCCCAGCTGTCCATCAGGTATGTATAATGTATACTTACGTTATTAAACAACTATTATACTCACAAGTAGTAAGTGAATAAAAGCAGGCATCAAGGCAAAAATCTGGTCTGACCCTAGTACACTAAAAGTGCTGTGTACACAGAAACTACCAGCCTGTTCGCTGTGTATGTACTGGAACTCCTGAACGCTGGCTCTGAGTACTTGCGCTCACACTGTCCCTCTGCCTCAATGCGGTTTGTCTCTATGGTGACTTCACCAAGAGGATTACGATAGATGTTTTAATAAATTACTTTAAACAAATGTATTACCCATTGTGAGAATTTTCATTCTGTGGGTAATTCATTCTTCTTTGGAATTTGAAACAGCCATCCACATAAGCAAAGAAGGATTCAATGAGAGACAGCTTGAGCCTGGTTTCACTCTATTGAGGAGGGGAGACACTGCAGTCTGGAGTCCCAAGCAGCCATCCATGCTAACAGAGGAGGATTCCTTGAGAGATAGCTTGAGCTTGTGTGCCTTTTCTTTTTAGTCTGGTGAGTAAGAATCTGATCCTTGTGGTAAAAGGGATCACTGTAGATTGTTCTGGGGCAGTGCAAAGGACGACATTTATCATAGAGTGGAAAGCTTTTTATTGCAATATAAAAGATATTTGTTCACAGAAGAGAGCTATGAAAGATTAAATTGGACACTTTATTTCTGTTCATATCTGTTTATTGAACATTTTGTATCACTACTGGATTCATTTTTGTATGTAAGCAAAGGACACCATTGTAATTTTATTTTTATTGATGCTTTTGTTGGCGTTTCACACATTTTATCATTTGGGTCATTAGTTGTTTTATATCTATCTATTTATCTATCTATATATATATATATATATATATATATATATATATATCTTATGACAAAAAAACTCCCTGTAGAAATATAATTACAGATGTAGCAGAGGTACAACTTTTTTGTTGGTCACCGAGATCATAATAGGAGCTTTACCTTCCATACTTCAACAGGCTTTTAGAAAGCCTTTACAATACTTCAAACATGTTTAAAGCCTGATGAAGGCCACAGCTTGTTTAGTCCTTTTAAGATCAGTGTTCAACATCCCATAAATAAAGCTGAAGAGTACTTTAAAAACTTAAAGAAAGTTGTTTGAAGCATGTTAAAAGCTTCGCACATGCTTTGTAAAAGCTTGCTGTTCTTAGACAAGCTGAAAACTCTATGTACATGGCTCTAGACAAAAAAACTGAAAACTGAAAACAAGAAAACTGTCACGGCAATAATATATGGTTTGTTTTGCTAGTATAGTGGGACCAGGGTAACTGGCAAGCTTTTGTACCCTATTAGTAAGTAAACAAAATGTATGTTTGGTTAGCTATCCCACATGAATAGACTTTTTTTTTTTTTAACTTAAAAAGTAGGTTAATGCTACCTAGCTACATTTACTTTTCCATGCTCTGATAACTGTCCCTGTGCCAAAATAATGAAAAATAACGTACTCAGCAGTCAATGGACTCTAGCATTGCCTTCCTGGCAAACAAAGTTGTCCCTCGACATTCTGCTAATGCAGATAATGCACTAAGTAATTTGCAGATAATTACCACCCTAATCAGCCACAGAACATGTAATTATGTGTTCGGTTTTAAAGGGATGAGGTGGCAACCCTAGTGCATGCGCAGACACACCACAGGTACCATAGATTAGAAAGGACCTTTGGCTTTCTGTGTGTGTGTGGGGTTGGGGTCTTGCATGTGTGCAGACATGTTACAGGTCTCTGGCCATTCCCAATAAAAGTGCCAAACAAAAATCCTCAGATCAGTCTGCACAAGCACACTTTCGGGTCTATATAATATTCTGCAATTCCACCTAGAGTAAAAGAAGGGGGATTTTGTGACGCCCAAAAACGCATTGGTGGTTCTTCGCTCTTTTGCTGTCATCTGTTGAACAATTAAAGATTCTTAAGCCTCTCAAGATTTTCATTTTGTACTTTTGTTGACCTAGTGCCCTCAGGGCCTTGATGACATTCATGCCTAGCATCACCTGTGGCCACCCCTTCTCCAGGGTGCTTGTGAGCTCGACATAGGCCATCACATCTATAGTTCTTAAATGGGGAGTCGTTCCATTTTGCTGCCCCAATGCTTGACTCCTAACAAAGCATTCTAGTTTAAGGGGTTCTTCTGTTTACGATTGGGGTGATTGGGGCAATCTCTCTGATGATGGCCCAACCCAAAGGGCCTGGTATGGACTAGGGGGGCCCTACGCAGTTTTTTTAAACATTTCTCTATTGCCGGGCAATTGCTGGCATTCTTTTCTTTACATTCATTTGTCAGTGGGGAAGCCCGCTGACAGATGATGACTCGTTGTTGTTAGGGATGCGGGCTGCTTAACAACCAGCTATTTTTTCACACAGAATTCGAATCAGTCAATTGTTTTTTGACCAATCCTAATTCTAATCATTCTGAAAAGTTGGAATTCATTAGAAAATTAATAAACTAAATGATTTTAAGGAAAACTAAATGAAATTGTACAAAAACTAAATGAAACTAACCAAGTCCCTGAAACCAAATTTAATGAATTCCATAACGAAACAAAATGAGTAACATAAAAAATCTATCTAAAGCGAAATTAAACAAATTTTTACGTTCTGCACATGTCCAATAAACTATTATCATTAAAAACCTTGCTTTGTTTATTTGACACTCTCATTGGACTGTATGTATGTGGATTCTCAACTCTGGAATCTTTCTGTGTTACTAAGGGGTGTCCCCATTTTGTGAAGTGCTGCCAAACTAGAGACAACGTGCCCAGGTACAGATCCAGTGGCCCTTTAAAATTTGAATCCAGTGCCCCATTAGTTCCTAGTTCTTGTGTTTATATTCCCATTGCTGTCTGTGTCCCCAGGGGGGAGATTTCTTCTCACTTATACTCCCAGTAACCATAATGTTTTGAAATCTTTCGACTGAAGACAAAGACAAAAACGAAACCGCAAAGTGAAATCTATTAAAACGTTTTTTATAGTTGTTTGTTCCTTCCTGTTGCAATGACACCCCTCATTTCTCGTATTGGTGTCACATGGATAAAGGATGAGGGGATCAATCTTTCTTTATTCAGGCCTCAATAGAAACCTGAAATAAGTTTCAACCCCAAACAATCTAAAATTTACAAACGCTTTTTTACGTTGGACTTATTACAATACAGTCAAATGCAAATGTGTTGGCTTTATAATCATAATAAGGACAATCCTACACATAATTCAGTCTTTAATATAGATACCTTGGTTATCTCTTAATGTAAAATTTGGGTTGTTGGCTCCCTCTGGAGGCAGGCTGTAGGATATATGTTGGCCGTCTTGAGGATCATCTTGGTCTATTGCACTCAAAGTCTGAATCAGCTGAAATGCAAATGAAGAATAGAACAGGTAAAGTTACTGATAACTGAACTCTATTAAATGCCTTTGTTAAAGAAGCTTAAGCTGTTTAAATTATATAATACATAACAGACAGTCGCAATTCAGGGGAAAATTAGCTGTCAATTTCACATTTCAGTAAAACGTTGGAAGGTCATAAGGAAACATCAACATTATATTTGAGTAACTCACTTAAAGCTTCAAATTTATTTGAGTTTATGAATCATTTATTCTACCACTGATGAAGGGTTGCTTCATTTCGAAATCCAGGGGATCCTAACATAGGAGAAACAAGGCTTCATTTTATAAAAGGCACTGTCGAATATCTGATCTTTTATATTTCTTCTTACTGCTAGTGATTTTAATTGTATTCAAGCTCTACTGTAATCTTTTTTATTGTAATTAAATATGTTTCCATTGAACTTGTTTGCCTTTCATCTTCTTTTCATGCTTGTGTTACCACGCTATTGGCCTTTGGCAAAGCTGCCTTTGGGTAATGCAGCCATAGGGCATATAGAGGGTTAGACTGAGACTAAAAACCATTCCTATGGCTAAAGCACACAACACAGTATGCTAAATCTATCTATCTATGAAACTGATAGGATCTTTACCATTCTGTCTGTATTGGGATATTATGTGTGTTTATAGAAAAAGACTTCTGTTGATGAAATCTAGTAAATCTATATTCAGAGAAATTTAACACTTTATAGCTAATACTGTTAATTGTGAATTGAAAAACAGTAAAAAGATTTATTTGCAAAATACTAAAAGAATATAAATTCATCCAAAGATTTAAAAAAAGAAACTCCTTGCTCAATATGGACACATTCTTAGATCTGAACTTCAGACAAGCATCTACATAAACTCAAGAAATAGTAATTAGGATCTGATTTATCTGCCAAAAGATATGAATTACTGTTCATTCAGTCCAGATTTATAGAGCCCTGTTTGACAGCACAGCCAAGGTTTTGACCCCCTTACAGTTAAGAAATACAGTGGTTCAGAGTTGAAAGGCAAGCCCACCAAACAGCCTGGGAGGTGCAATTAAAGAGAGTGAATCTGAACAAGGATAGAAATAAAAACCTGACAGTGGTTTTTGTTCCTTACAACTCTATCCAAATGTAAAATAAGTTTTGCCTTTAGTTATAATTTAGGTTGTATTCTAAGTTTTACTTTGCAGCTAGTAAATAATTCTACTCACATTTGGTACTTAAGCTTATTCTTTTAATTCTTACAAGTTCATTTTTAAATGAAATAAGGAAACTGTGGCCAATTATAAACTCTTACAGACTCTTAGTCTAGTAAAAAAGGGTATTGGCCAAAAAAGTATGGGACTCATGGATTTCTAACTTTCTCAGTAGAAATCTCAATGACTCTGTATGGACTCTCTAATTCATTGAAGCATATATGTGGGGTGGGTCATCTTGTGTTAGGCCAAACCCTGACCCTCTTCCCTTAAGTTTTTCTTCGCACTCCATATTCCTTAACTTTCTTCTTTTAGCTTTCCTGAAGAAGAGTCTTAAGCCTTTAAATAGATCTTTCTATTCTTTGGGTGCTTTTTATTTTCTTGACAACACTTATTTGATATTAAAAAGATTGTAAAATCTCATTTTATTTTGGTTAAAAATAACAAACATATTATACCCATCTCCTTTGTGCAGTGGTTTTACACAGAGTGGCCAGGATCCTCCTCTTCTCGGGTCCCTCTTCGGTGCTCCTGACCCCTCTCTCCTGTTGAGTGCCCTCACAGCAAGCAGCAAGCTATGGGGCATCCAAGCTGAGCCACAGCTCCCTGTGTCCATTCAGACACAGAGCCCTCTTCTCTCTCCTCATAGGCTCACTGAATTTAAATTGACAGCAATGGGAGCCAATGGGACCACGCTGCCATCTCAGCCAATTAGGAGAGAGAGTCTCGGGCAGCCTAGACACTCCTGCAACATCGCTTTATAGAGATGGGTTCAGGTAAGTATTAGAGGGGCTGGGGGGGGGGGGGGGGCTGCTGCACACAGAAGGCTTTAACACTTTAGTACTTAATCTTTCACACTTTCTGTGGTGCCTACACTCTTTGGGGCACTGACCCTTGGGAGTGGAGTTATGCTTTTTTGGGTATGCCTACTTTTTCACCACCCCACTTTACTAAGATGTAGGTACATATAAGTTGAATATATCCTTAACCGATTAACCTGCATAACCATTGCTGTCTGATGGCTGGTGAGGATCTATCTGACTGATCAAGTTAAAAAAGTGGAAGGGACTTGTGGCACCATTTCTGGCTTCCTATTTTTGGACTTCAGATGTCTGCTTTTGGGGACACTCGTCTGACCTCATTTAACAAGTCTCATATGTATGAGTATATAACCAGGAAATCCTTGTTCACACCGCCAGTCAGATCAAGTTCAACCAGTTGGTTTTATTTCATTACAAGCATTTAAGTCCAGATAAGATCAACCCTAGCACTGTTATGAGCTACCCCTGAAGAAGAAGAGAAGTTTGTTATCTTCGAAACATGTCGGGTTCAAAGTTCTAGTGCATGGTTGTATATCGTACATCTGTTTCATGCTTGTATATGTTTTTATCTTGATTTTCTTCACATGCATTAATAAATTATATATTTTTTGATCTACATATTATTTTTTGATTGGTTCAATATACCCTTGTGCCTAAAAAGTCCCATTTAGGAGAACCTCCTCTGTTTTGTATATTGCATCAGGGATGTGGCACTATGAACACTGGTCGCTAACACCCCCAATTAACCGATTAACCTCAACCCCTTTTTTTTTAAGCTAATGTGTATGTACTATATACCGTTATAAAGTAAGCATACCCTTCTGGAACAACATCTGTGAAATTCAATTGTGACTTGAATTTTGTATCAGTTGTTTAGTAAAAAATTATTGAAACAAAAAAAGGGATTGGCATTTAAGAATGACCAAATTATTTGCTTTTTAGGTAAATATAATAGTGTAAATATTGGCAAACCAAAAGGTGGGCACAAGAATTAGGCCAAAATGGAATTCCAGCAAACAGCTAAATACACAGTTTAAATAAATGTAAATTGCTTTACTCTACAAAGTATTTTTTTTATTCCATTCATTCTGATTCTATCATGCTAATAATATACACACTCCACTAGTAACACTCACTACTACTAGTAAGATTATGTCCTGCTACTTCATGGGTTAACTTTACTGTCATGGGTGAGCTTACTGCTTATTGTACAGAGTTGATAAAGCTGATTAACTGTCAAATGAGATGGCAGAAAGAAGAAAGGTGAAGAAAGGAATAGCTGAACTAGGAAGCGGAATTACCAAACCAAAAAAGTGTATTACCCGTTTAATTGCTTAGTGTGAAGAATATGTGTAAATAAGATTACCAGTACATAATTCTTTAGAAAAAAAAAAAAAAAAACAGCAAACATATGTATTTCAACTGTGTATTTAGTGGTTTGTCCTGCATTCCTCTTTCCTTCTTTGATGGCCAGCTTGTTATTGAGTTTTTAAATGGTAAATGCCTTACACCCAACACATGATGTATAAAAAATGAATCTACTCAGGACGGCCTAGAGATTTACAGACAATCAATCTGTCATTGGGGAAGATAAAAGCAAGTTATCACTTGCAGTGTAACAATTTAGGGTACATATATGATTATTTCACAAAGTTTTATGAAACACCATAAACTACTAAAATTATTAATCGTTTTTCTCATTTTTATTGCTTTACTTTAGGTAAGTAAAAAATGGCATGCTATCTTCTTTCCATTTACACATTCTTTTTTCACTTTATCACAAGACCCAGCAAAAATCATCTCTATAGTTTGGTATTACATTGTAATTACATTGTAATTTGCTACTAGATTGCTTTAGTAACCTGTTACATATACATTATGCATATACATAACAGTGCAAATTATATGAGTTGAATGAGCTGATAATATGCATACCTTCATGTACCCATATGGGCTTGTATACAAGTACTGCTCATATGCGCATATAGCTGCGTACCATTTGACTGGGCCCCTAATAATTATCAGTTGGAAAAGTACAGGTGCAAATTATCAAACATGAATACAAGGATATTTTTTATCTCGAGAGGTGAACCTTGCCTGATATAAAATAAAAGAAAAATTATATACTGGGGAAGTAAAGATTTATCATAAACCCTGCCTCAGCCCATCAACTCCATTGGTTTATTCAGGCAGTGTTAATAAGAAAAAAAAACATGCTTCTTTATATTGATCTGTGAACACTTAAAGCAACTACAAGACAAACACAGTACCGTAGATGCTTTAAGCAGGCAGTAATGGGCCTATTATAATCAATACTGATTGTGCAAAAGCTACACCTTCTGTTTCAAGCAAGGCTTGAGTTGATGGCCGTGGAATAAGGTCATAATGGCAAGAAAGCTATCAAACTCACAAGATTTTTTTAAATGGAAAAATTTTAAAAATAACTTACAGGCTACCATTTTTAACTGACAATCAACTATTGCAGAAAATAATTTTCACAGGACCAAAACAACCAATATTACCCATTGAAAATTGAAGCTAAACTGCAGACAGCCATCTAAATTCACAATGGTAGTACAAGTGAGTAACTTTATCTCTCCAAAATAGCCATTCTGTTCAGTCAGTCTTGTAACTCAGGTACTCCTGTCACACAGCATAGCTAGGTCCCTGACCTATAACTGATCATCAAAACATTCACTTTAGTTAAATCTCTGATAAGAGCTAAACAAAACTGTCATTTGATTTATTGGAAGAAGAAGCAGCTTAAACTGGTCCATGCATGAAAATGAAAGGTCCTGTTATTTCCTATCCCTCTACCCCACAAAGAAAAAAAACAAAAAAAACAAAAGCATTAAAAAAAAACTAGTTTAAACATAAAAATGCAAACAAATAAAAAAAAATAGGAGCTGAATGTCGAAAAAACTGAAATCAAACACTTCTGTCATGCTCACCTAAGCCAAGATAATGTCAGTTATCTTGCTCACAGGATCTTGGGGAGATTAATGACTCAAATATTGCTAGAATGCGCTTCCATGCAGGTCATGCAAGGCCCATTCTAAAGGTTTTATAATAGATACCTAACTGGAAAAAGTGAGACTCTTTCATATCTGCTTACAATTCAGCTTTAAGAATGCAACAATATACGAAATGGATAACAGCTGTGTTACTTTGAGGAATATTCCAAGAAATTCTACTTTCTTTGGTCCATAAAGTTTGTAGTGAGCTTTTTTCTACCCAACTGATATTGTTAGAAACCAATCTTACCTGTCCAGCTTTTGCATTTTCACACATAAACGTTTCAAAGAATTTTGTGAATACTGGAGCATTATCATTGACATCTAGTACTTTTATTGTAACCGGAACACTTCCAATCTGTGCTGGATTATCTAAAAAGATTGAAAAGATTAGAATGTCAATTATGTCCTTAGCTCTGTGCAATGAATGCAAGTGAAGAGTAATTCTAGGCAAAACATTAAACCAACCAGAAAGTTCCTCACAGGGCCATCGGGAGTGTACTTCCCTGAAGCCTGTTATAATATAATTCTGTTCACTATATTACCAATTAAACTTAAACTTCCAAATGAGATTATCTGATTGCTGGCTGTAAAAACTTCTTAGTGCTGACACATTTTTAAATGAGGCTTTCTGTGGGTGACAGACAGTGAATAATCTGCAGTGTTTGTGTTTCGGTAAGTCTCTCTTGCATCATAAACAGGAATTCTCAATTTGTTAGATTGCCAGTGGGTGATAACAGGTAACATATAGTTATGACCTTTCTTGGTCATTGACGTCACCCATGATACCCAGCTGGTTTGTTTAAAATTGGCAGCTGGCTAGAGAT
Source organism: Pelophylax lessonae (assembly GCF_965119305.1). Classification (NCBI taxonomy): domain Eukaryota; kingdom Metazoa; phylum Chordata; class Amphibia; order Anura; family Ranidae; genus Pelophylax; species Pelophylax lessonae. The sequence goes on along the minus strand of NC_138772.1, from coordinate 312,610,671 downwards.
CTCTAATTTACAACAAGAGTAAAGGCAGGGAAGCATCATCATGCAGCAGGTTCTTGTGGCTACAGAGCATATCACGGCAATGGGTCACCGTAGGACATTATTTCCATTTTGTTAAAATAAAGGCCTTTGTCAAGGTGTCATGTTTTTATTTACTTGTAACTTTTTTGGGGAATGAGTAATAAGGTGTACCAATGTATCCCGTGCTGTGTGTGTGTGTGTGTGTGGGGGGGGGGGGCTTGAATATCTGGAGGGCCCTTTATTATCAAGAGGGCTTACAGATTCTGATACCTCCACATCCTCTGCACTGAGGGTATGGGGCCCATGTCCCCTCAACATGGAAGCCAGATGTCTAGCAAGGAGGGGGGAGGCTTCATCTCTCTCCCCCCTTGCAAGGTAACCTCCCAACCAATGTTAAGGGCATGTTGCTGGAATGGTTCAGGTAGGGGGGTGCACACACACTCCTCCCCCCCCTTTTGTGAGCACCCAAGCTGCTTACCTATTCTATGCATTTTTAAGAGAACCCAATCCCCTTTTTAAGGAACACTACACATTAAAAATGAAAAAAATGTTTTGGGGCCCCCCTTTAAATTCATACCAGGCCTTTATTCAGACATACAAACTGGGTGACCAGGAAAGGGAGAGTAGCAAACATGTGGCCCCCCTCCTACACTATACCAGGTTACATGCCTTCAAAATGTACCTTGCAAGGGGAACTGAAAAGTCTCCCCCCTTGCAAGGCACCTTGTCCTCATATTGAGGGGACAAAGGCCTCGTCCTCAAATCCAGTTCCCAATAGGCTGTGGAGGTTTTCAGAGGGGTAGAACTTATCAGAATCTGGAAGACCACTAGATAGCAGGGTGTGCCCCCAGATTTCCATCTTTTCAAGAGTAGAGTTGACCCCTCACTGACTTCAAAAGGGTTTGTTGCTATGTTTAGGGTTTGCAGACTACCGACCAGGTTCTTCTAACCTTCAGAAAATTGAATGTTGATTGGTTCACTCATCCCTAATTACAGCTGGATGAAAAACTGTACAAGTAGGTTGAGATCCTTGCATGCACATCAGTTTTAGTTTTTTAGAATAAAAATGTTAATCGTGTAAAAGACATATCAAAAGAACACCAATGCATCACTGACTACAATACTTAACTTTTGTGGATATAAGCTTCTTTGGAGTGTGTTCAGCAAGTCAAAGCTGCCATAAATACTAGCGTTGCACCGATACTGATATCTGTATCAGTGCCGATACTAAGCATTTGCATGAGTACTTGTTCACTCGGAAAGGGTGAAGATGGAAGCCCTGTCAGCGGTGACAGCTTGCCGCTGAAAGGGTTTTTTTCTAGCACATTATAACTTTGTCTTGCAGGTTAAAAAAAAAAAAAATTGCCTGCGGTTTACTACTGCTTTAATGCAGAGGCGACCTACAAAGTTGTTTCATCTTCAACCTTCTTGCTAATCATTTTTGTAAAAAGCCTAACTAACTTTAGGGTTAAAGGACAATACGTGGGTCATACTTTTGTGGGTGTGATCAGTGTATAACACATGAAATAAAATTACTTTAGCCAGATATTCATGTGCTGAGATTTCTGGTGCCAAAATTTCAGAGCTAAAAACAACCAGACAAGTTTTCAGAATCTGAAAATTAATGTACCATAAAATGTAAACAAATTAAAACACAACTTCTGCCAAAACTGTTTTTAGTTTATTATAGACTTGGAAAGAGTAAAAAGCATTTTGCACATAATATACTTACTCATCTCCATTGCTAAAATTGTGATATTATGCCATGCCAGTTCTTCTCTATCCAAAGGCCTTGCTGTCATCAATGCGCCTGTAGTAATGTCAACATAGAAATATCTCCCAGGATCACTGTTTCTGTCAATAGAATATCTGGAAAAAGTATTAAAATCTGTTACATATAGTCCACATTTTAAAATTTTATTGTTAAGAAGAGCCAATATTTAGTTTTTTTTTAATTGCAAAAATATTACAATGTTGTCACAAAATTTCCCCAATAATAACAACGAATTTTAGAGTTGAGTTTGAGACAGATGCAGAGACTTAAATAGATGCAGGTTTGTATTTATGAATAAAAAAAAATAAAATGCATGATTTTAATTGCAAGCAGTGCAAGTACATGATATTAACTTGGTATCAAAATCTGGGAGAGGGAGGCAACATAAGGAGCTGATCATTTGTGCTGCAGTGCTCATAAGTCCAAGGTATATGCTCTTAGGTGAAGAGAGCAGAGTGTGGAGAGATGAGTAGAACCATTTGATATTTCTACTTTTACTGTCACATGCTGGTGGAGAGACAAGACCTGTAAGTGTTCCTTAACTAAAGCCAAGAATTTCAGGTTTTTTGCCCTCCAGACAAGGCTGTGCTGTGTGGCAGCGCAGTGTGGGTCATAGAAATGGATGGACAGAAATACTATTTTTTCGGCAGGTAAAACAGTTCCCTTATATGTATTTCATCTCTGTGTTTAACGGTTTGCCTGGAGTTCAACTTTACAGAAATGTATTGTCCAGCCAAAGAAAGTTACCAGTGATCTAGACACGGAAGCTGGATGCCCGAAGATGCCAGGCAGGGAACTCTGGGATGCCACATTGCTAAAGCCAAGGTGAATATAGTTCTGCTTTAAAATACATTTTTTTTTTTTTACTATGGCAAACAGTTTTTTTCCAATCTTACCAACTGACGTATATGGTACTTCTAATTTGCGGTATTTGAAATGACAAGACAGCGGTTATTGAGTTCCTCCAATTCGTAAACACTAAATGATCTGTGTACTGTTGCAGGTCTAAGAAAAATTGTACAGGGACTTCCACTTGTAAATAATTTTTTTCAGCACATTCTAATTTCATGATATTTGAAGGTCAACCTAGTATTGAGATTATGATTATTATGCTATATTATTAAATAATGACAAGCCATAGAAGCAATACATTTCTTATGAATTCCTCATTTTTCTCTCTTAATAACCAGACCTTGAATTTAGATTATTTTTCTTCTGCAAGCCACAGAAGAATCATCATTATATTCCAGTGAAATATTAAATTTACCAGTGAAGGAATGCAAAGTTCAGAGTCCAGGACACCCAGGTTGTTTCATAACTGCAATTAACTATTGCTTTTTAATAAGCTGTGTATTGCTGTTAATTAGAGCTACTCCTGCGTACTGTAGATAGGTGATTTGGTAGATTGCTATATGGCTGATTGATCTTGGGGGAAGAACTAATCACCAAGATTGCATTTGGCAAATGATCAGTACTTTATTGTTGGGTTAACACTTTACCAGAGATGTCTGCCGACAACATAAATATGCATTTTAGGTCAACTTGAGAATGCATGTCTATGCCTGTCTTGTGACCACTTTTTCATGTCTACGGGAACTTTCAATTGCCAAATTATGCGCACATAAGTAAATTACATTTACATTTCTACCATGTATTCACAATCTTTAAGGTTAAAAAAAAGAACAAAAAAATAAATAAAAACACATAAAGCTATATTTGTTCATCTAACTCTGATATTCATGTCTCTCACCAGCCCTGCTTATGGAAGTTGTGGGGCGGTGATCCAGCATTGCAGTCTCTCCCCAGCAGTGCAGTCTTCTGAAAACTGAGTGGACAAGACCTGTAAGTGTTCCTTAACTAAAGCCAAGAATTTCAGGACAGCCAATTAGAAAAATTAAACTTCACCTAGGCAGCAACAGGGACATCTGAAGAAAGACCCTCTCATTCCACTGTAGGCAGACTTAGGACCCAGTACATTATGTTACTATGGATTTAGGTGAATATTTTAGGCTTTTAGGTAGCTTTTTTTCAACCAGTTAGCTAGAGAGAGATGGGTAGGGGTAGCTGGGGTAGACTATGTCTGCTTGGGGAAAGAGGAATCTGCTCAAAGAACAGTTTTAAACTAAATCCATCTTAAACTAATTTGGGTTATTCTAACATATGATGAAAACTGCTTACGCTGAGTTTACTTTCAGAGGAAATAGCATGTAAACTGATCAGCAGAGCATTATATGCAGCTGAAAATATATGCAAATCTTGATAAATGCTGTAAAAGTCACATTTTTGACCTTTTTTGTTTTGGGTGGCCTCAATGAATAGACAAGCTTGACTTATCCTGGCAAGGTTGATATCTGAAATAACATGATATGCATTTCTTAAAGAAAGTAATTTCCACTTAGGTCCTTTTCTCTTGAGCAGTAGTTCACACCAGAGGGTTGATTAGGAGTCAAGATTCTGATCTCTAGGGTTGATTTATTAAAACTGGAGCGTGCAAACTCTGGTGCAGCTCTGCATTTCTTAAAGAAGGTAATTTCCACTTAGGTCTTTTCCTCTTGAGCAGTAGTTCACACCAGAGGGTTGATTGGGAGTCAAGATTCTGATCTCTAGGGGTTGATTTAATAAAACTGGAGCGCGCAAACTCTGGTGCAGCTCTGCATAGAAACCAATCAGTTTTTGTCGTCAAAGCTCAATTGAACAAGCTGAAGTTAGAAGCTGATTGGCTACCAAGCACAGCTGCATCAGATTTTGCACTCTCCAGTTTTAGTAAATCAACCCCTAGAGATCAAAATCTTGACTCTTTGCTGCTTTGTCACACAACTGCCTTGATTATTCACCAGTGACAGCAACACAATGCTTCTCAAAACATGTGACCAGTTATTAACATCTCGTGTTTTATTATGCAATATTGCAGACATTGTTCTAATGATGAAAGAGGGTGGAAACAGTATTTTTTAAAAAAGGACTGCGGCCTTTGCAGATGCAGTGCAGGTAAACTGTCACGCCCAAATGTTTGCTTTTGGGTTAAATGCTGCTTTGACTATTGCAAATGTTTATCTGTATAATAAATCAATAATGCAAAAGATGTATAGCCAAAGCATTTTCTTTAATGTTGACAGAACAAGAACCCCAGTTGGAATTTATTGCTGTCCTTCCTATTCAAGGTGGGATTCATTTGTAAGGAATGGTAAGAACCATGGTTATATTTTTTGTTTTCTGTTTGTCCTTTGGGGAGCTTTACTCACTTCTTGTCCTAGGTTTTACCAGTCACTGGGGCAGAAAGGACGGGCAATAAATTTTAATCCTGGCTACAGCAGGAAAATATATTCCTGCATACAAAGCTATTAAATTACTTGTTATAATAAATTATTATTCTAACATTATATAGCTAGTTAATATTACCTGTTTATTTAAGGAATGAAACCTATATAATAATGCACACTTCCTGCACATCTGATTGTACAGTTTACAAAGGGAACAGAAATAATAATGCAAGTAAGAGCCTATTCTTCTATGTAATCATAATGCTATTAGGTGTACACAGCGTTATCATCCCAGTGTGTAAAAATAATCAATGTCCCAAGCCAATCAATATTTTTCTATTAATATATACAATGCACAATCCCATAAGAATGCAATAAATCAAAAGTGCACTTAGTTACCCACCTGACTGAATTGTTTGTTGCATCCGGGTCCTTTGCTGCAACGATTTGTATTGTTGTCCCGATATCAACATTTTCTGAGACTTCTACGAAATAATGACTTGCCTCAAACACTGGTGGTTCATCGACATCTTCTATAGTAATGTGTACAGTGGTGGTATCACGAAACGGTCCTAAGTTAAAAAAGCGTACTTCGATGTGTGGGTTGGAACCTTCAATCTTTAGTGTGTAGCTTTTCTTGCTTTCAAAATCTAGCGGCTGAAAAGTAAAGTTACATTGTAAATATTACAGTTTTGTATAAGTGAATTAAAATATGCTATTGAGAAACATTTGTTCATTCAAATAATTGGGTCCTACACTCAACACACAACAAGCCTAAATAAGATGAAGTTAGGTCTGGTGTGTAAGATTGCCCCACTCTCATTGAGTGCTATGCCTTTTAAGTGTAAATATTTCCCAGTGCCTACATTTAATCATCGAGTTGCATACAAGTTTAGGTGTAAATACGTATCCGTTCCTAGGTTTCATTATCTAATGCTGTACAAGTTCAGATCTATGTGGTTTATTGTTATTTGTTCCCTTGAAGTAGAACCAAACTCATAAAGTAAAGATTTGGGATGTTATAAAAAAACATCTGAAAATGTTAATTGTGCCTAAGAAGTACTTTGAAAAATGTAGCTTTTGGCTGGGCTCACACTGGTGCGATGTTAGACATCGCATGTGATTCACACCCCACTACTGTGCAGATCACATGCGATGTCTGTGCGATGCAAATTCGGCCATACAGATTGTGTGGCTGAATTTGCATCACATTCGCACCAAAATGGTGCAAGACTCTTTTTTTGGTCAGCACTGGAATCAGATCGCATTGGTGTTCACTCCTATGCGATACAATTCCTGCACCATTTTGCAGTTTGCACTGCGATCTGCGAACTGATCTGGGGGTGTCATTAACTTTGTATTGACACCCACAGTGGTTTGCATAGGTCAGTGTGAACTGCCTGTCAAACACGTGCGATGTGGGACTGAAATCACACTGGTTCCAGCATTGCATATGTGTGAACTGAGCCTAAGTCTGGAATTTCTCCTGAAAAATAGCAGTACACTCCCTGATATGTGATGGTGCCTAGGCACAGTCTACAGCTTTATAGGTACACTCCCTGGTATGTGATGGTGCCTAGGCACAGTCTACAGCTTTATAGGTATATATCTGCAGTGTGAGATCTAAGACATTACTGCTTCTGAAGGCTAGCTGTAAGAAACTTGGAATGAGATTTGGCGATGACACCACTGTGCTGCTTACTGTTCTCCTTACTGGACATGAGGAAGCATAACCCTGTCTTTACCAAGATGGTGTTTTCCACACAAAAATACAATGCAGAACAAGGTATGGTAGACCAGTAATAGACACAAGTCAGCTGCAGAGAGAACACAGGCAGCGTCCTGTAGTCCTGTCCTAGATTAAAAAAGGTTTCTCCATAGGTCATTATGGTGAGTAATGGTTGTTACCATAGGAAGTTAGTAAATTACTGTCTGTAAAAATAATGAAAAAAAAAAAAAAACTGGATTGGTAAGCTATAATGTATTAATTTTTTTCTGTGTTTAGATATGCTTTATTACTTCTTTGGTGGTGATGGAAACCTAAATGGTTAGGTGTCAAAATGATATAACTTAAGTCTCAAAATGCAAAATGTATCTCCATCCAGGCCATTTTTAAATTTCCCCTGAGTTTTAAGGGGGAGTATAGCCAAAGCTATTTTGGCTAGTATTCCCCTAGGTATCACAGGAGTACAGTTCGTTCTCCACTCCTGTGACCCATTTTCAGCCAACAGAGGGCTAAAATTTGCCCTCATTTGGCCGAGCCAGGGTCTGAAAAATCCCCACATGCACCCCACAAGGCACCCACAAGCCTGGATGGGCAGCTGGCTCAGCCTCTCAGTGAGCCACTAAGAGCCTGAGCCAGCTACACAGCTCCAGTGAGAGCTGAAGGGGCAAGGCAGAGAGCTGGTGACTGTCAGTCAGGCTCTCTGCTCATTGGGGGCTGAGAACCATGCGATCAGCAGTCTTTGATCACTTGGTTTTCAGTCTTAGAGTCGGCGGGGGACAGATGCAGCATTGGATCAATGCTGCAGCTATCTAGGTGAGTATCATTTTGTTTCCCCACAAGCCATACTTCTCTTTTAACACCTTTATGCCTAAGCCTTTTTCTAACATTTGTTGCTTACAGTTAAAATCAGTGTTTTATGCTAGAAAATAACTTTGAACCCCCTAACATTATATATATATACCCTAGAGAATAAAATGGCGATCGTTGCAATATTTTATGTCACACAGTATTTGCGCAGTGGTCTTTCAAATGCAATTTTTTTTTAAAGAAATACACTTTAATGAACTAAAAAAAAAAAAAAAACAGTAAAGTTAGCCCATTTTTTTTGTATAATGTTAAAGATAATGTTACACCGAGTAAAAAGATACCTAACATGTAATGCTTTAAAATTACGCACACTTGTGGTATGGTGACAAACTACTGAACTTAAAAATCTCCATAGGCGATGCTTTAAAAAAAATTTTAACCGTTACCTGTTCAGAGGTACAGAGGGGGTCTAAAGTGAGAATTATTGCTCTCACTCTAACGATCATGCTGATACCACACATGTGTGGTTTGAACACAGTTTACATATGCAGGCGCGCGTATGTATTCGCTTCTGCACGACAGCACAGAGGGATGGGGCGCTTAAAATTTTTTTTTTCTTATTTTTAAATTTTTACTCTTTTTTGATCACTTTTATTGCTGTCACAAGGAATGTAAACATTCTGTTTGACAGTTATAGGCAGTGACAGGTCCTCTTTATAGAGAGATCTGGGGTCTAAAAGACCCCAAATCCCTCTTTTGCACTTGAAAGCATTCAAAGCGCCAAATTTGGCTGTTTTGAATACTGTCATTTTTTTAAAATCTGGCTCCTTTAAGGTTCCATTAACCGGAAGTGATGTCATGACATTGCTTCCGGGTTTCTACATTGGATACTCGATCAAAGCTGAATCCGGCTTTGTTCAGGTCTTCGGCCAGCCGCCCCCCAGCTCCTCATAATAATAACTGAGCGGCTGCTGGGTGTCACTGATGGGTGGCACTGGTAGGTGGGGCTGAAGGGCACAAATAGGCAGCACTCATGGGCACTAATAGGTGGCACTGATGGGTGGCACTGATGGGCAATGATAGGCACTGGTAGGTGACACTTATGATGGGGCACTGATTGGCACTGATAGGTGGCACTGGTGAGTACTGATAGGTGACACTGGTAGGAGGCGCTGGTGGACACTGGTGGGCACTGGCAGGTGGCACTAGTGGGCACTGGCAGATGGCACTGGTGGGCACTGGTAGATGGTGCTGGTGGGCACTGGTAGGTGGCACTGGTAGGCACTGGTGTGTGACACTGGTGGGCACAATCTGGTCCCTTTTCGGGACCGATGTCCCTCTGACAGAAGCCGCCGATTGCTTTCTTTTTCTCCTCACACTGACAGTGGGGAAAAAAACAGCTGATTGCCAGCTGCTGTTTACTTCACATGATCAACTGTCATTAGCTTACAGCTGATCACATGGTAAGGGGGCAGGACTGGCCCCTTACTCCTAACTGTGATCAGGCGAGTCTCATGGACTCGCTGATCACAGAGCGAGCCGGGGCACTCTGCAGGGAGCGCGCAGGCCACTCGTGCACAGGGGGACATCAATGTACGCCCTCCCGGCCATTTAGGTCCAGGCTGTAGCCGCCATAGCACGGGCGGGGGGGAGGTTAATGTCTAAACTGCTGGCAACGTACGTGAGTACACCTCTAAGTAAAAATGTCCAAATTGGGCCCAATTAGCCATTTTCCCTCCCCGGTGTCATGTGACTCGTTAGTGTTACAAGGTCTCAAGTGTGAATGGGGAGCAGGTGTGTTAAATTTGGTGTTATCGCTCTCACTCTCTCATACTGGTCACTGGAAGTTCAACATGGCACCTCATGGCAAAGAACTCTCTGAGGATCTTAAAAAAATAATTTTTGCTCTACATAAAGATGGCTATAGGCCAGGGGTGTCAAACTGGCGGCCCTCCAGCTGTTGCAGAACTACAAGTCCCATCTTGCCTCTGTCTATGGGAGTCATACTTGTAACTGCAAATCCTCATGGGACTTGTAGTTCCGTAAAAGCTGGATGGCCGCCACCCCTAAAAGCTGGATGGTTGACACCCCTAACCTAGGCTATAGGAAGATTGCCAAGACCCTGAAAATGTGCTGCAGTATGGTGGCCAAGACCATACAGCAGTTTACAGGACAGGTTTCACTCAGAACAAGCTTCGCCATGGTCGACCAAAGTAGTTGAGTGCACATGCTAAGTGTCATATCCAGAGGTTGTCTTTGGAAAATAGAGGTATGCATCCTGCCAGCATTGCTGCAGAGGTTGAAGGGGTGGGGGGTCAGCCTGTCAGTGCTCAGACCATACACCGCTTAATGCATCAAATTGGTCTGCATGGCTGTCGTCCCAGAAGTGTGGCGGCAACCAGGTGAGGAGCACAAAGAAAAGTGTGACTTGCCTACAGTCAAGCATGGTGGTGGGAGTGGCATGGTCTGGGGCTGCATGAGTGCTGCCGGCACTGGAGAGCTACAGTTCATTGGGGGAACCATAAATGCCAACTTGTACTGTGACATACTGAAGCAGAGCATGATCCCCTCCCTTTGGAGACTGGGCCGCAGTGCAGTATTCCAACCATGATAACGACCCCAAACACATCTCCAAGATGACTACTGCCTTGCTAAAGAAGCTGAGGGTAAAGATGGTGGACTGGCCAAGCATGTCTCCAGAACTAAAATTCTATTGAGCATCTGTGGGGCATCCTCAAATGGAAGGTGGAGGAGCGCAAGGTCTCTATCATCCCCCAGCTCCGTGATGTCGTCATGAAGGAGTGGAAAGGACTCCAGTGGCAACCTGTGAAGCTCTGGTGAACTCCATGCCCAAGAGGGTTAAGGCAGTGCTGGAAAATAATGGTGGCCACACAAAATATTGACACTTTGGGCCCAGTTTAGAATTTATCACTTAGGGGTGTACTCACTTTTGTTGCCAGCGGTTTGGACATTAATGGCTGTGTGTTGAGTTATTTTGAGGGGACAGCAAATTTACACTGTTATACAAGCTGTACACCCACTACTTTACATTGTAGCGAAATGTCATTTGTTCAGTGTTGTCATATGAAAAGATAGAATAAAATATTTACAAAAATGTGAGGGGTGTACTCACTTTTGTGAGATACTGTATATAGTTATGTCATAGAATTAGTTTGTTTGGACCAGCTTTACTTTAACACCTCAAACATTTTAACTACAATTTACTTTTAAATAATTATTCAGTGGCTTGACATCTGTGCTATACTACTTCAAGATTTTACTGTTTGATCAAGAATTGTAATGTACATGTCTTTGGGTTTACTGCTGACTAATTTAGCACAATTTATAATTGACACTAGAGCGATAATGTTATCTCATATAATACTTTAGTTACATTCACACTCTGTGCCGGAACAATTCTCCATCTGCCTTATCGAAGCCAGTTTCTTCAAACCATAATTAGCATTCATGGATCTTCCAGCTCCAATTAAAAAAGCATGGGCTTTACTGGTTTATAAATAATCCATGCTCTTTTTTTATTACTGTTTATAGAAGACTAGAGTAAAAACCGTGTGTTAAGCAAAGGCAAGTATTGATAAAAATCAGTCTAACAGTAGGCAGTTAATCTGTCTGTCCTGTATCTCTATAACATATAAACACCAATCAAAGAGCTTTCCTACTGGAAACAACATGTTTACGGAATCACAATTTCCAATTACAGAGAAACCAGCTCTGATTTCCTAGGCAAATATACAACAAATTATAAAATATGAATTATATATCAAATTGAGGAAATATATTATGCAACCTTAAATGATTGGGAAAATCAGGACTTGCTTCAAACAAGATTATTTATGAAATGAATATGTTTTAAGTCTTTACTGTTAACTAAGAAGGAATTAAATTTTCCAAGTTCAACTGGGGTCCTGTTTTTTATATAATGTACAGTATATTCATTACTAAAAAAGTGAAAATGTAACACTGTGTACATTTTGTATTAAAGTATATCTAAAGCCAAGATTTTTCTTAGTTAGTTTAGTTAGTTTTAGTTTAGTTAGTTAGAGCGGATTTTATCACTATCCTATATCACTATCTATGTCCCTTCGCAGAATTTTCGCTCTCTGCTTCGATAGTGGGAGAAAATACAAAGTTTTGAGCTGTCATAAGAATGGGACTATTACAAAAATCTCCCAATCTTCCAAACCTTCCAACTTTTTTAGTAGTAACTGAACGAGGGGATTTGCTTCATGTTGTCTCTCAAATGTCTCACTCATGGAAAAAAAAAAAAAAACTGACATGAGTTTTAACCATTCCCCACTCAAAATAAAATAAATTCAGATACACTTTACCCTTAATTTTTACATCATTAGACCAGTACAAGATTCAGAATCCAACCATACGTTTGCTTATGAAACAGGTTTATTGAAGAGAAAAGTGGGAAAAATAAAAAGACCCTATGACAGTATTCAGTGTCACGAAAGACAGACAATATGCTAATATCATCAGCTCAACCACCTGTCTTCCATACATCGTTGAATGCGTTGATGTACTCACCTGTACAATCTACAATAGGTTCTGTTACTACACCTATTGTTTGTGTATTGTATTGCAGGACCTCGAGGACGGCCGTCTGCTACTTAATTGGCTCAGGTCATCCATTAGTTGCTGAGTGGAAATATACTGTTTGTGTTGGTTGTTCTTTAGATATGTTAATTCTATTTCTGTATACAATTTCATTTGCATGGATAATGTAGTCAGGCAACCCCTGACCTGTGTGTAGTAATTTGATCAGGACGGGGATGTGCTCATGTGTGTATAAACTGAGTGTGAAATTGTTCAATAAAGGAGAAGGTTCAAAAACTTGTATGAGCTTGTATAAGTTGTTGGCTAGCTATGTATGTAGGGCGGCTGAGATATCTATATATGTTTATGACTGCAAGGAAGCCGCATACTGATGGAAGACCACAAGTACAGTGTGGGTCAAAGGTTCCATTACAGACCCTTTTTAAAATATAGCCTTTAATATCATCAAAAGTTAAAGGGTTTGTAAAGCCTTAAGGTGTTTCACCTTAATGCATATGCATTAGGGTGAAAAACCTTCGGTGCTGCAGCTGCCCTCCAGACCCCCCTTTTTCTTACCTGAGCCCAATGCAATCCAGTGATGTGTATGAGCACAGTGGCTCCAGCTGCTTTTGCTCTCCCCATTGGACAGATTGATAGCAGCAGGAGCCATTGGCTCCTGCTGCTGTCAATCAAAATCTGTGACAAGGGAGCAGGGGGTGGGGCTGAATCCCGCTGTCTTTGTCAATAGATGCAGCAGCAGGACCCAGGAGCGAGCACGCATGGGTTCCCTCATCATGTAAAGCGGCTTTCTGTGGGGGCACCTGATAAAGAGGAGGGGCCTGGAGCGCCAGCATGGGACCTCAGAAGAAGAGGATTGGGGCGCAGGTAAGTTAAGGCATTTTTGTTATTCTTTTTTTTAAACTAATGTTTACAACCACTTTAATGCAGCAGAGGTGGTGCTGGGAAAAATAAGTTTCCCCATGCAGTTGTAATAGGGCTAAACATCGAGGGGTTTCGCTGTGTAATGTACACTCATCGGCCACTTTACCTGCTTTACCTGTTCCATTGCTTGGTAACACAAATTGCTAATCAGCCAATCACATGGCAGAAACTGAAAGCATTTTGGCATTTAGACATGGTGAAGACGACTTGCTGACGTTCAAAGCGAGCGTCAGAATGGAAAATAAAGGGAATTTAGGTGACTTTGAACGTGGCATGGTTGCTGGTGCCAGACAGGCTGGTCTGAGTATTTCATAAATTGCTGATCTACTGGGATTTTCACGCACAACTATCTCTTAGGGTTTACAGAGAATGGTCTGAAAAATAGAAAATATCCAGTGAGCGGCAGTTGTGTGGACGAAAATTCCCTGTTGATACCAGAGGTCAGAGGAGAATGGGCAGACTGGTTCCAGATGATAGAAAGTCAACAGTAACTCAAAAAACCACTCATTACAACCAAGATATGCAGGATATCATCTCGGAACACTCAACACATTAAACCTTGATGCAGATGGGCTACAGCAGCAAACCACACCGGGTGCCACTCCTGTCAGCTGTGAACAGGAAACTGAGGCTACAATTCGGACAGGCTCAACAGAATTGGACAAAAGAAGATTGGAAAAACATTGCCTGGTCTGATGAGTCTCGATTTCAGCTGGGACATTCAGATGGTAGAGTCAGACATTGTAAACAACATGAAAGCATGGATCCATCCTGCCTTGTATCAATGATTCAGAAAAGGGAGAGAAAAGACAGCGCCTAGATATCTATCTCACCGCTGGCTCTCACAGAATCCCCCATGCCATGAGAGCCAGCGGTGAGATCGATATCTATAGGACCTCCAGGATCGCAATACCGGACTTCCTATGTGCATTTAACAAGCTTACCGTTGTGAGTGCGTTTTTTTATATTTCTATTAAAAACCACAGTTCTGTTGAACTTAGAAAGCACTGTGTTTTTCTCTCCCTTTTCTATCTGCAGAGCTACTTCAATCTCTTCCACAAGTAGCCACTACAGTGAGCAGAAGCCACAGAAACTTTACATACCAAGTTTTCCCTATACTGTTTTCCCCTTCCCCCCACAGTTGAACCAGTGACTCAGTGAACTTTTCATGCACCAATGACTTTTTGTTTTATCAATGGTTCAGGCTGGTGGTGGTGTAATGGTGTGGGGGACATTTTCGTGGCACACTTTGGGCTCCTTAGTACCAACTGAGCATTGTTTAAATGCCATGGCCTACCTGAGTATTGTTGCTATGTTCATCCCTTTATGACTACAGTGTACCCATCTTCTGATGGCTCCTTCCAGCAGGATAATTTACTATGTCACAAAGCTCAAATCATCTCACCACTGGTTTCTTGAACATGACAATGAGTTCACTGTTCTCCATTGGCCTCCACAGTCACCAGATCTCAATCCAATAGAGCACCTTTGGAATGTGGTGGAATGGGAGATTTGCATCATGGATGTGCAGCCGACAAATCTGCAGCAACTGCGTGATGCTATGATGTCACTATGAACCAAAATCTCTAAAAGAATGTTTCCAACACCTTGTTGAATCTATTCCAAGAAGAAGTAAGGCAGTTCTGAAGGCAAAAGTGGGTTACTAGCAAGTACTAGCAAGGTGTACCTAATAAAGTGGCCAGCGAGTGTATATCCCTATAGGTGACCAGTGGTCTCTCAAAGGCATAAAATCCCTCACTTGTGACCTCTGAGGAGCTGACAGTCTATTTCCACAGTCAGTTTACTAAGAATGTTGGCGGGGTGATTTTTGGATATAAAACCAGAGAGTTATAACTGGAGCAAAAGCTTCATTTTCTACTCATCTCCAGTTGAGAACATCATTGTCTTTGATGTGTGGTGGCATGTTAGTAGTTCCACGCTAATAGCCCCATGTGTATGCCTAAAATGAACGTATTTTCCTAAAAGAGAAGATCACTGTTCACTACTATAGCAGATAGCAGCATAAATTATTTTCATAGTAACTTAGTTGTAGTTGCTGACATTTAGAAAAGGAATTACATATTTTATTTAAAAGCATTAAATAATTTATCCTTAAATAAGCATTTGTGACAGGAGACTCCTCTCTTGGGTCCCGGTTAGCATTTTACTCTCATTCCTATTAAATTTATACCCTCCATATGGAGCATGCTGTCAATCATAGCAAAGGTGCTAAAATAAAAAAAGAAAAAGCTGTCAGATTTAATTAGTTTCTCAGTTACTCTGTAGACCGACAGTCCAAACTGCAAGTCGCATTTCCTATGCTAGATTCATGCAAAACTAACAGCATGGAAAACGGATGAAGTAGTTGTTTGTTTATTTGTTTTTCCTTTTAAACATACTTGTTTATTTATGATCTTTTTTTTTAAGTCACATTGAGCCCCGGTTCACACTTGTGCGTGTGCGGGGTTCGCATGTAATGTCGGAGCGCACTGCTCAGACATTACATGTGATCAGCTGTGCGGTGCGAGTTTAGCCATACAAACTGTATGGCTAAATTCGCATCGCTCCCGCAGCAAAGACGCACAGGAGGCATTTTTGCAGCCGCATCAGGATCGGATCGCACAGCGGTTCACACTTGTGCGATCCGATCCTGTGCGAACTGCACGATCGCACTGCGATATGCGATCAAACTGGGGGTGTCGTTAACATTACATTGACACCCCCAGCGTATCGCATATGGCAGTGTGAACTGCCGGGGGTGCGTGTGCGATGCGGGAACAGGCTGCGAATTCGCAGCCTTCCCGCATCGCATATATGTGAACCGAGCCTTATGCTAGAATTCAGTACTCTGGCTTTACCACAACTTCTGCAAAAAAAAATGATATTTATTATTTCTTTAATTGTGTTTTTAGTTATCATAAGCTGTAAGTATGCTATCATGATTGTGGGAGCATCATGCACATATAGGGGTTGATTTACTAAAGGAAAATGGGCTGTTCAATTTGGAAGGGAAATTGCATTTTGAAAGGGAATTTGCCCCAGTGCTTAGTGAATGTGGTAAAACGTTGCCGAATTACATCATCCAATCATGTACAAGCAAAAATGCTGTTTTGTTTAAAATTTTCCCTGCACATGCCTAGGTATTCTAGCAAAGTGAAATTTTACCATTCATTAAGCTTTGGGGACAATTGCTTTGCAAAGTGGACAGCCTACTTGCTTTTAGTAGATCAACCTTATAGTAATTACTACGAGAATTTGCGAGGAACGTTAAGCCTAGTTTTCAGGCCCATCAATGTAACAGTAAACTTGAAAAATATTTAGTAACTTTGAAATAGGCAGTATAAACCCTTCCCGGTGGGGTGGGGTCATTGATTCCCCACAATGTATATGCCAGGGCTTTCCTCTCTCTCCATATCCTCATATGTGCTTTCTCTCCCCCCCCCCCTCCAATCCCAACCACCCCCCAACGCCTTCCTTTTTTTTTTCTTCTTTTATTCTTCTCCTAGAAGATGATTGCCTTTTAATCCATACTAAACTCACTAGTCCCTTCCCATAGGTCTTCAAACTATGACCCTTCAGTTGTTCAAGAACTACAATTCCCATCATGCCTAGTCATGTCTGTGAATGTCAGAGTTTTACAATGCCTCATGGGATGTGTAGTTCTGCAACATCTGGAGGGCCATAGTTTGGGGATCCCTGCCATAGACTATGCATTAGCTATCTTCACTCCTACTGCTTGAAGAGTAATTTAGCTTTATTATTTGGTTTCTCCTTTATTTTTTGTATTATTCTACTCAATATATGTTTATCGGCCCTTTGAATTGGGACATTTGAGTGTATATTATTATTATTATACAGCATTTATTTAGTGCCAACAGTTTGCACAGAGCTTTACAATAAAAAGGGGGACAGTACAATTACAATGCAGTTCAATACAGAAGGAATAGGAGGGTCCTACTCACGAGTGTATATCTCCATCTTTGTATTTTGCAACGTTGTACTCTGGATCTATGTTGTTAAACAATCTCATGCCTAGTTTCTGTACAACGAATATTTTCAATAAAATGTATTTTTGAAAAAAAAAAAAAAAAAACCCCTTCCCGTTACTATATTTTGAAATCTTGAGTGCATTTTTTTTTTTTTTTTAGCTATGCTCAAAGGGAAGCTGTATCTTATTTTCAGTGACTGCGTCATTTAAAATTGAAGACCAGGAAAACAGCTAATACATAGAAGAAATACATAAAAGTATTCTGTTTTACAAGCATTTGTATTGCTGTCTACCCAGTCCTGAGATTTACACTCAAGTTGAATTTGAAAATATATGTAATAATTAATTAATGAATACATTGCCTCATTAATATGTGTCTTTTACATCTGCCCAGAGGCCAGGTTTAAGGTCCCATTCACACCTGAAACTCCAAAATGCTCAACATACAAAATCCCATATTATCAATTTTGCCTGTTCACACAAGAGCATAGTGTTGAAGTAAGCTTGAAGCTTGTAGGTCAAAAAAGTACTCTCTCAAAAAAAAAAAAAACCTTCAAAACTACCAAAGAAACTCAGCTAAGTATGAATACAGACTAAGTAATTATTGCAAAGTTCACCTAAAAAGCCATTTATACTTGACTTTTTGCTTACTTACTGCTCCTTATTTCATGAGGACAAATATACGGGTATGAAAATTCTAACTGTGGTGGGCATTGATCTTTATAATAGTGTCTAGGATGCTTACTAAACATTTGCAGAGGTAAAGTGGATGTAAAGTCAGTGCTCATAATTATTGCCAGCCCCTCTGTTATAACACAATAAACCACACAATGTATGTGTGTTTTTTGTTAATTCTCCTGCTAAATACCTTTTTCTACATCGCCAATGTGCAGTCACATGATCACCCGTCATTCTTCTTCCTCAATCTAAGGACTACAGAGGGAGGGGCTGAGATCCCCCTCTGATGTCAGGCTGGAGGTCACTTGACCGCACATCAGCAATGTAGAATAAGGTATTTAGCAGAACGTAAAAAAAAAAAAAACATACACTGTGTAATATATTTTGTTATAACAGAGGGATTGGCAGTAATTGTGGGCACTAACTTTACTGCCACTCAGAATAGCAGCAGGAGTGGAGGGGGCGGGTTCGTCGATCAGCTCACACACTGGAGCTGACATGCAGAGAGGGAGAGGAAGAGACTGGGGATGACGGAAGCATGTAAACTGACCACGGTGTCAGTGAACAGGAACAGGCCGGATCAACCAGGTTTTTTACAGCACAGAAAGAGACAAATAAAACTGCACAAGCACTATGCAGTTTAACATGCTTTAACATGCTTTAAAGGAAGTTGATCTTTTTTTTTTTTTTTTTTTAGGGTTACAACCTCTTTAACATAATGAGCCACCTATAAAATGTATCTACTTATCAATCAGCTTGAACAGACAGACTGATTTGCATTTGAGAGAGAGAAACAGTGAAGCACAATTACTGTGCAGTGTTTCATGGGAGAAAGAAATTCTGTATATTATTTAATAGAGATGGGTGAACGGTTTGGCCCGAGCATGAGCTTGGGCCAAACATTTGCCTTTTTTGGTTGTTCGCCAAACACCCGAATTGGCAGGGTGTTGGCCCCGACGAATACCCTGAAATACACTGAGCACTGCACAGTGCAATCTGGGCCCTGATTGGGCAAAGCTTTGCCCAATCAGGGCACAGTGTAAGCTGGTTGTTAAGGAGCGACGTCCTTAACAACCGATGAGTCATCAGTTGTTAATGGGTTTCCCCGCTGACAGTTGAACAAAAAAGCACCGAAGCACCCACCCCAAAGCACCTTGTCCCCATGTTGATAGGGACAAGGGCCTCTTCCCGACAACCCTGGGTTGTGGTTGTTGATGTCTGTGGACGAGGTGCTCATTGGAATCTGGAAGCCCCCTTTAACAAGGGGGCCTCCAGATCCTGACCCTCCCCATGTGAATGGGTATCGGTACATCGTACCCCTACCCATTCACCAAAAAAGTGTACAAAAGTAAAAACTAAATGAGACAGTTTTTGACAAATCCTTTATTAAAAAATATAAAAATAGTGTCCCTCAATGTAAATCCATCGTCAATCACACCACCTGCCGACCCAAAAAATATAAAAAATTAAAAATGCTCTCGCCTCCGGGGAGACCTCCCGCCGTTTGCCCGCTCCACGCTTTGATATTTTTTATATAAGCAAGAGGCGGGGCAACCTGGCTACATCATCCAGTGGCACCGCCCCTTCTGACATCACGTGGCCGCATGGTGGTGCCACCAGCAGAACACAGAATGGGGGGTTGTTTGGCCCATCCCTAATATTTAATAAGCAAGTCTGGCTATTAAACAAGAACATTGTTTTTTCTATTATTAGGATCAATGTTTACTCTCCTTATACCTGCAGCCCCACTACTCTTTGTATCAGTGGTCATCATTTTTTTTAAAGTGTTACATTCCATAGTGAATATAAACAATGAATAAATAACTTGTATATTACAAACAAATAATAGAAAACTCTTTAAGGGCTCATTCACACCAGCTTTGGTCTCTGAAGAGTGATCTGCATTCAGACTGCCCTTCAGAGAGCATTTAAGAGGCAGTGAGGAGGTGTTGTATCACCTCCTCACTCCCTGATATAACTAATTGAACCCCGCAAAGCGTGGTGCAACCGTGCAATGCAATGCAGGGAGATTGCGGAGAGGCCCCATTCACTTGATGGTCAGCGGGTGCTATGCCCACCAGAAGCGACAGGGGGTATAATTAATGCCTCTGCAGCTAAAGGGGGTTAGCGGTTTAGGGGGTGGTAAAAGTGTGGCTCAACTGTGGCGTTTTACTGCACATCCCCCCCAAGTGGGATACATTTCTGAACTCTAAATGATTGCAAAGACTTACAGTGAATGGTTTGTAAAATATTAAGTACAATGACCATGATTGTACAAGAAGGGAATGTGGATACAGTATGCAATGCTTGTATTTTTTTCCTAGTGATTAATAAGTATATATACTGTACATAAGCTTTTCCTAGATGAGTTGTAGCAAACTGTAAGACTGACTTCACCTTTGTGGTTTGCTAAAACACATTTTTCCTTTGTGATTTAATTTTATAAATTGTATTTTCCCTTTATATAAAGCAAACAGAGATTGGGAAGTTCAATATGCACATATGACAAAAGCTGCAAGAATGTTGTTCATAAGATGAAAAAAAATACAGGGTTCACTAGGGAACAACATTCAGTCAATACACGACTCTAACTTAGGTTTACACAAACACATAGAAGCATATATAAAATTATTATATTAGAAGCCATTGTTTCTAATAGGGTTACATTGATGATGTATAAAATATAAAAGACTAAAAGTGGGACTAAGAATTGTAGGAATAGGACATGCAAAAAGAAAGTGATTTGTATATTTAAAGCATGTACATACAGTAGAGACATGATATTTCATTAAAAAAAAATGTTATTACCTTTTTTACTGTGATAACTCCCACTTGGTAGGTAGCATCTGTTGCTACATCAAACATTTCAAGTCCATCGCCATCTATGATGTTATACTTCATTTCTGCATTAACTCCTTCATCCTGGTCCATTGCTAGAACCCTTCCGACTGTAGAATTTACAGGTGCTGATTCTAAAACATTCATTTGGTAGTGTTCTGATGGAGATCAAAGGAGAGGATATTAACATACACATGTAAATTACATCATGAGTACAATACAAAACAGAAATTATGACGTCTAAAGAAATAGGTGATGTTTAGAAAATACAATCAAGTTGTCAAATCCCAGTTCATATTTACACTGCAGTAGCATCCTTCATGGTACTTAACCACTTGCCTAGTGGGCACTTAAACCCCCTTACTGCCCAGGCCAATTCTAAGCTTTTAGCGCTGACGCACTCTGAATGACAATTGCACAGTCATGCAACGCTGTACTCAAATTACATTTTTATCTTTTTTTTTCATACACATAGAGCTTTCTTTTGGTGGTATTTATTTACCACTGGGGTTTTTATTTTTTGCTGAACAAACAAAAAAAGACCGAAAATTTTGAAAAAACAAAACAAAAAAAAAAACCTTTTAATAGTTTGTTATAAAATTTTTCAAACAGGTAGTTTTTCTCCTTCATTGAAGTGCACTGATGAGGCGGCACTGATGGGCCCTGATAGGCACTGATAGGGTTCACTGATAGGCTGCACTGATGGCCACTGATAACGTGGCACTGATGGGCACTGATAAGGTGGTGCTGATAAAGGGGCACTGGTGAGCACTGATAGGTGGCACTGATGGGCGGTACTGAAGGGCACTGCTAGGTGGTACTGAAGGGCACAAATAGGTGACACTGATAGGTGGCACTGATGGGCACTAATAGGTGGCACTGATGGGTGGTATTGATGGGTGACACTGATGGGCAATGATAGGCACTGGTAGGTGACACTGATAGGCAGCACTGATGATGTGGCACTGATTGGGACTGATAGGTGGCACTGGTGGGCACTGATAGGTGGCACTGGTGGGTGACACTGACCTCTACTGGTGGGTATGCTGGTGCGCACTGGTTGGCACTGGTAGGTGGCACTGGTGAGCACAGATGCTCCTCCTCTTCAGGACAGATGTCCCTCTGACAGAAGCTGGCGATCTGTTTTTTTTTTCCTCACGCTGACAGTGTGAGAAGAATAAAAAAATTGATATCCATCTGCTGTTTACATCACGTGATCAGCTTCCATTGGCTGACAGCTGATCTCGTGGTAAGGGGTTGGGACCGGCCCCTTACTCTGATCTGTGATCAGCCGAGTCTCATGGACTCGCTGATCACAGAGCAAGCCACGCACGCTCTGTAGGGAGTGCGCAAGCAGCTCATGCACGAGAGGACATACATGGACGCCCTCCCGGAAATTAAGGTCCATGCTAAATCAGTGGAAAGGCCATGAATAACACCAGTCATGCTGATTCATCAGTTAAGATCACATTAGGAACTCATCCCACTTGTAGCTATGGGCGGCTTGTGAGTGGACTCGTGGAGCATACTCCCCAATATAGAAATGGATACTCTGGGAATAATTGATTCATTTGAAGTACTTTTCAGACCAGATTTTTCCATCCTGCGGCCAGCACATGAAAGCTTAGCCCCAGTACCCACCTGTGGATTCATTGTCAGAAGTAGCCTGACTGGTGTTTAACTGTTGGAACTCTATAAAATAAGTAAGAATCTGGATGATTAGTCTGTGTCTTAATGCACAGTGGTGTGATAATACAATATCCCCTGAAGAAGCCGAAGTGGCAAAACATGTCAGGACTGTCAACCTAGAAGTTGCATCAATCTTGGACCATGTCCACCATTTTCCAGATTACCATGATGGAGTGATTTTATATTTATGTTTATATATGTTGTGTCTTGAGATATATTTTTAATGAATTGAATAACACATGTTTAAATTAAAGAAAAAACATTTTCTCCAGTTATTGGCACCTAAAAAATCCCACCTCCCATGTGAGCGCCTTTTTCTGTGTCCTGTACCTTTTCTAAGGGATGCGGTGGCGGTGAGTTTACCTCTAAAAACACTTTCGTGTTTAAGGATACTAAACCTGTCCTTATTTTAGGTACACATAAAGATGAGTTTATGAATCGGTTGGTGATCATGTCTAATGGGTAGTCCCAGGTCGTTTGGGGGAAGCAAGCTATTAGAAAAAAAAAATGAAATCTGTTTTTGGGTTGCCTGGCTTCTCTCTCCCTTCTTTATGTTAAGACATGTCATAATATGCTGTAAATGATGTACACATTATGGAAAATGGTGGCCACCCCATCACATTTTGCTTTCACTTTAAAGTTTGCAATTACATTAATTCTGCTCATTACATACAGTATCTCACAAAGGTGAGTACACCCCTCACATTTTTGTAAATATTGTATTATATCTTTTCATGTGATAACACTGAAGAAATTACACTTTGCTACAATGTAAAGTAGTGAGTGTACAGCTTGTATAAATGTGTAAAATTTGCTGTCCCCTTAAAATAACTCAACACACAGCCATTAACGTCTAAACCGCTGGCAACAAAGGTGAGTACACCCCTAAGTGATAATGTCCAAATTGGGCCCAATTTGCCATTTTTCCTTCCCCGGTGTCATGTGACTCATGTGATTAGTCTCAGGTGTCAGGTGTGAATGGGGAGCAAGTGTGTTAAATTTGGTGTTATCGCTCTCACTCTCTCATACTGGTCACTGGAAGTTCAACATGGCACCTCATGGCCAAGAACTCTCTGAGGATCTGTTGCTCTAAATAAGGATGGCCTAGGCTATAAGAAGATTGCCAAGATCTTGAAACTGAGCTGCAGCATGGTGGCCAAGACCATACAGCGGTTTAACAGGACAGGTTTCACTCAGAACAGGCCTCGCCATATTCGACCAAAGAAGTTGAGTGCACGTGCCCAGCATCATATCCAGAGGTTGTCTTTGGGAAATAGACATATGAGTGTTGCCAGCATTGCTGCAGAGGTTGAAGGGGGGGGGGGGTGTCAGCCTGTCAGTGCTCAGACCATACGCTGCACACTCCATCAAATTGGTCTGGATGGCTGTAGTCCCAGAAGGAAGTCTCTTCACAAGAATGCCTGCAAACCATGTCCTGTGGTCTGATGAGACCAAGATAAACTTATTTGGTTCAGATGGTGTCAAGCATATGTGGCAGCAACTAGATGAGGAGTACAAAAACAAATGTGTCTTGTCTACAGTCAAGCATGGTGGTGGGAGTGTCATGGTCTGGGGCTGCATGTGTGCTGCTGGCACTGGGGAGCTACAGTTCATTGAGGGAACCATGAATGCCAACATGTACTGTGACATACTGAAGCAGAGCATGATCCCCTCCCTTCGGAGACTGGGCCGCAGGGCAGTATTCCAACATGATGAAGACCCCAAACATACCTCCAAGACGACCACTGCATTGCTAAAGAAGCTGAGGGTAAAGGTGATGGACTGGCCAAGCATGTCTTCAGAATTAAACCCTGTTAAACATCTGTGGGGCATCCTCAAACGGAAAGTGGAAGAGAGCAAGTTCTCTAACATCCACCAGCCCCATGATGTTGTCATGGAGGAGTGGAAGAGGACTTCAGTGGCAACCTTTGAAACTCTGGTGAACTCCATGCCCAAGAGGGTTAGGGCAGTGCTGGAAAATAATGGTGGCCACATAAAATATTGACACTTTGGGCCCAATTTGGACATTTTCACTTAGGGGTGTACTCACCTTTGTTGCCAGCGGTTTAGACATTTATGGCTGTGTGTTGATTTATTTTGAGGGGGCAGCAAATTTACACTGTTATACAAGCTGTACACTCACTACTTTACATTGTAGCAAAGTGTCATTTTCTCCAGTGTTGTCACATGAAAAGATATTATAAAATAATTACAAAAATGTGAGCACTCACTTTTGTGAGATACTGTATGTACTTGTTAATTTCAGACTCATACTTGTCATCTGCAAGCTGTTAGATTAAAGATGTTTAGTTCTTAATAGTTCTTAAACAAACACAAAGGAAATTATTCTGGAAAAAATGAAGCACAGAAAAAAAAAAGTACCATTATTCTTGTTAAAATTGTTCTAAAGCCAGTGAGCTAAAGTGGTACTAAAGCCTAAAACTAATTTTTTTTATATATTGCAGCTTACCAATCCAGAGACTGCCTTTGTTTTCTTTAATTAGGCTTTTTGTTTCCTTTTTTTTACCCGGTGATCCCTCTAATAAATACACATCCTGTAGGTGTTCCCCATTCCATTCTGAATGGAAGAGCAACATACACCTTTGGGCAGCAGCATTGCCAGTCTAGAGATAGACTAGCAGATTTAGATGGACTTGTGTTAGAAATTCTGTATATAGCCCTACAAAACAGACGGACAGTGCACAGTCCACATGGGCTTTGCTGCTTAACTGTAGACAGGAAATATAAACTTTATTGTCAGAGAAGAGACAATACATTATACAGTACCATAGATGCAGACTTATAAACACTGCCATCTACTGGCTGAAGAATATATCTGTGGTTGTTGTACAATAATACATGAACCATGTATTCCAACAATTTGACTAACAAATTAAGACTGAACTCCAGCTAACACTTTATATGCAGTTACGGCAATTTTTTTTTTCCTTTTTGGGATAAAGGATTTTTAAAATAGAATGAAATTTGACCATTGTAAGCACCCCTCTCAGTCGTAAATGGTTTGCCTCAATGCTCTAAATGCCACTTTTGCTGCACAGCTTGGATTGTTAGAGGATGAAAACTGACAAACATACTGGCCGAGTTATCAGGGAAAGATACACAAATAAAAAGCCTAAAAAAAAAAAAAATTGGTAAGCTGCAATATAATAAATATTTTTTTTTGGGGGGGGGGGTTAATACTGCTTTAAGTTGTTGCTTGCAGCCTGAAAGAAATGAGAGCAAAGCAGTACACAGAACTTTCATGATGATGATGATGATGATGATGCACTCACTTACTTTGAGGAAATCTTGGAGGATTGTCATTCACATCACTGAGGGTAATATTAACAGTGGTTGTTCCAGCTAATCCGCCCAGCTGTCCACCCATATCTTTGGCCTGGATAATGACTTCGTAATATTCTCTTGCTTCTCGATCCATATTTGTTAACGCCGTTCTGATTACGCCTGTAGAAGAGAAACAATGTCACAACTTGCCTACATAATGACATAAGGAAAAGCTAATTTAACTTTTAAATGAAAGAGTGCATTTTGTTAGGGGAGAAGGAGAGAAGGAGGTAGAAGTTGGCAAAACTGCCAAGAAATATCCTGCAGAAATACTCTTGATATCTTTCCATATGGCATTAAGCATGCCATTTAGAAAGCCAGATGTAATTGGCCAGATGCTAAATCTACACTATCAATATAATTCCTGCACTATGTTCAATTAAGCAGCTCAAAGTACTGTATATTTAAGTATACTGCAATACATTCTTATGGACATTTCACATCATAGGCTGAAAAAAAATATCTATCAGTTCAGAAACTGCACGCTCTGCACAAATTAGTGCAACTTTTACAAATAAATTCTACTTCATTTTATTGTAGATTTTTTTTTTCTTGTATATTAAGCCGAGCAGAATTACCAAGTGCTGCCAAAAGATGGCAGCAGTGCTTCTTGTAAGATTTTCTTTGCTTTATATCATTAGCGTAGACTGAGTGAGTTTCTTGATATGCACTGAAACTGCAGAGACATATTTGCTCTTCCTGAGAAGACTATCATGAGCCTGACCTCTTCATAGGATATTTCCCCAAAGATCAGGATTTTTTGGAACGTCTCCTTTCGTTTTCTACAAGCACATGAAACTAGTTTCTGCATTGACATCCTGGGCTGTGGAGAATTTCAATTAGATTTCATCATGATGTGATAAGAGCAGAATGTCTGAGTGGTGAAGTGCATTTGTCTGTAAAATGTGAATGCTTAAAGGACAAAAGCTAATAATAAAAAAGCAACATGATTGTATAAATGTATTGAAGAAAATAATCATAAAAGCAATATTAGTTCATCAGACATACAGTATGTTAAACAGAAATTCCAATAAAAATATTTTTTTTCTCTGGATCTACACATGTGTATTTTTGTCCTGGTGTGTTTTTTAATTTAAATCAACAGAAATGCATCAAAACACGTCAATTCTCATTGCAATGCACTTTACCACTGACAGGTAAAGGGAATAACTTGTTACAATGGCATCTGAAAATTGGTGGGATAAGTAAGTGAACATATTGTCCATGAAGTTGATGTGGTGAAAGCAGAAAAAAATGGGCATCACAGTTTGTTGTGTATGGGGCTGTGAAGTCCATGGTGACCAGGAGACTTGTCAGCCTGACAAGTCGTGGTCCGTCGCGGTCCATTGACTGCTACAGGACCCGTTCTAATAGGAGCGACACAAGTCACTCCGACTTAGAAAAAGGGTCCTGTACTACTTCGGGGCAACCTCGGAGCGACTTGCATAGACATTCATTATATGAAGTCCATGCAAGTAGCGCCGAAGTCGCGGTGCACGGGACTTCACAAGTCGCCCCCTAAGTAGTACAGAGTCGTGCCGCTGCAGTGTGAATGTGGGCTAAAGTTGAAGAGAGATGATGTGCTATTTAGCACAGGACAAAAAAGAAGTTGGATCCAGAGAATCTGGAAGGTCAGAGATTAGATGTAAGCAGGTTCACAGGGATCAGGTGCAGAAAATGAACAGGGTCTAAGTGGACTGGTAATAGACATCAGCAGGGAGTCCGATTTTAAAATAAAGGAACATGAACTTTGTAATCACAGAGTAAACCAGGAAAAGCATGGGGACAGATTTATGGTATACAGCAACAAGAAACAGGTACAAAACCACATGGAGGTACATTCCAGCGGGCCTTTTTGTACCAATGAAGAAGTATGCATGTGGCCATGACCCTCGATTTGCACAGCTCACTTGGATTTCTTGTACATATAGGCTTAAGTTTGTTAGCTTTTACAAAACACTTGCTGTTTTTAGCAACCATAAGGCAGCTTTCTTAAAGCCTTTATGGAACCTTTCATCTCCATTTTAAGGATGTTTAAGATCATGATGGGAGTTTTGGAGTTCATTTTTATTAAGGTACTAGCAAGCTCTAGTAGGAATTCGGCAAGTACATGTTGTATTAGGCAAAACAGAAGCTTTCTGAAAGTCTGGTAGCAGTTTATTTAAAGTAGCAGTCAGCACTTGCATTATGATTGGTGCTAACATAGCCAAATTGGAGCTGAATAGTGCTTACATGGCTTAAAAAAAATTCCAAATTATGCTAAGAGCTCTGCAAATGCCTTGTAAAAGCTTTCTGTATACACTGTTCTCATGCATGTTAAAGCTTAGGTGTAAGACCCCGGTCACACCAGTACGACTTCAGGTACGACGTGTGATTTACAAATCGTACCTGAAGTAGCATCTAATGTGTTTCTATGGCAGTGTCTTAATAGGTAGTACAATTTGAGAAGTAGTTCATGTATTACTTTTTCCGGACTTCAGCCCAATGTCACTGCCATTGACTATAATGTAAATCGTGCTGCAAATCGTACGTGTGTCTATATCAGCACTACTTGAGCCCTGAAAGAAGTTAAATATTAACCCTTTGCTAGCTAAACTTTTGTTCATAACATCACTGTTCTTCCCTGTGACATGTACAGCCCCTCTCACTGAAGTAGCACTGAAGTAATATCAAACTGTTAAAAACCTCACAGAAGTAGTACTGAAGTAGTGCTAAAGTAGTGGTTGAAGTTGGACTTTAAATCGCACTACTTTAAATGGTACCTGGAGTGACCACTGGCTAAGAGGCATAATAGGACAGGTATGCTCATGTTGCAGCACAGAAAGGGTTTCCCAAGTGTAGGAAAATCTAGTGAGGATTTCAGGAGAGGGTACACTTAAAGAAACAACAACAATCAGACAGTAAGAGTCCCAAATGACAAAAGTAAACCCAATAGGAGACAGCAAAAAATGCCCACCACCAGCCAAGCAATTAGTAGCAATTATGCCAAAGATTGGGTGGAAAACCACTTTTTACTGCAAAACAGTTCTGATTCCAGACAGAAGTGTATTATAGCCATAGGTATTAGCTGTGATAACTAAGTGGGTATACCTCCTATTTGAATCTTGTGTCAAACTCAAAATTCTGGTACACAGTGAAATAGAAAATTGTAAATAAAATGTAATTTTGTGAATGAATTTAGTGGTGGTTGAATGTTGAATTTAGGAGAAATGATTAAAAACTGAGCAACAATTTCAATCAGAGATTTAGAACAACAGCAAATGTAATATACCAGCTGACTATAAAAGTTCTCAACTTGTCACAAGTCTGTGTTGGGGTCCTGAACAACAATATATTATTTTAGGTAACAAAGTAGCAACTAATGTACTGTCTAAGATAATAAATGCTGAGGAAATAATCTGCTTAGCAGATTTCTCTCCACAATTTGTATATGATTTAGTAGTAGAGAGTGAAGGAAAAGAAGATTTATAATATTGAGAAAGAAGTTGGTAAAAAAGAGGAGGGGCTAAGTACAATCAAGGAAGATTATAAAAGAAAGAAATGGAAGAAAAGAAAAGAGAAAAGAGAGAAACAACATGTCTACGCTTACTGTACAAGCAACATAAATGCCACATAATGAAGACAAAATAATCTTGACATGAAAATAATTCAAAAGAGTGGGTGCACCGACCTAGTGCATTACCAACATCGTTATTTATTTTAAATTCAAAAGTAATCTGCTTCCAAGCTTTTGGCAAGCAAAGGCAAATACAATGACGCCAACAAGACCGCTTCAAGATCCACAGTCCTCAGCCAGTGGTATGGGAAGCCCTTGTAGCATCCAAAGGCTAACGGGTTTCGAGGGATGAGCCCTCTTCATCAGAGCCAAACTATTCTGAAATGTTTGGCACTAGGCACAGCATATTCTGAAAGAAGTCTAAGTTGTCTTAGATATGGAAGAGATCTTCAGTAAGAAAGTGTCATTCACTGAATGTTTCGGGGTATGGAGACAGACTTTAGTTAAAGCAGAGCTCCACCCAAAAAGGGAAGCTCTGTTTGTCTGCCTCCTTCCACTGCCACATTTGGCACCTTTTGGGGGGGGGGGGGGAGTAGGTACCTGGTATTGACAGGTACCGGCTCCCACTTCCGGCTCAGTTTGCCGCGGCAAAGTGAGCGGGTAGTTTGGCCCCCTCCTCCTTTCCCTCGCAGCTGGCCCATTCACAAAGCACAGCGTGATTCACCCACGTGCAGTAGGAAACTGGCTGTGAAGCCGCAAGGATTTTCCGCCGGTGTCATGAGTCTGCAACCTAAGCATTAACTTAGTGCAGACTCATTTCAGTGATTTGCAACAGGCTGCCTTATTTAAACAACTCAGCAGCACTGTGTCTTTGCTGTCTGATCTGCAGCTTTACCTTGAGTTCTGTTCCTGTGCCTGTATTGATTCCTGTATTAACCTGGCTTGTCTGACTTAATTGCTATCTCCAGTCCTGACTCTGGCTTGCCTTGACTCTGCTATACCTGCTTCCTGCCTAATATCCTGCTGCCAACCCCTGCCTGTACACCGACTATTCTCTGCCTGCTGCTTGAACTGTATCTGATTACCTGTGTCTGAAACTGGCTTGTCTGATCCTGCTCCATTCTTTGCCCATCCAGCTCCCTCCAGTGCCTGGTGACGCTGTCCTGCATCCGCTGTGCATCTGCACCTCTGTACCTGCTTCTTCCTGCTGCTCAGCAACCCAGCCTTGTTCAGTGACTCATCAGCTACTCTTCTCAACTGCCAACAGAAGACCAGCGCAGGCACTCTTACCTCACTGCGCTCTCGCATCCACTGTTGCAACTCCAGTGGTGCCTGAGCCAGGGCTGCATGAGAGGTCTCCCTCTGCAGGTCAGGCTCTGATAAAAGTTACGTGACAGCCGGTTTCCCTTAGCCAAGATGGAGGCGCCAGCACCAGAGAGACGATTTAAGAATCGGCTCGGGTGAGGACACCGCTGGCTGATTGGACAGATAAGTGCACTCATAGTAAAAGTCAGTAGCTACAATGTTTGTAGCTGCTAAATTTTAATTTTGGGGGGAAAGGGGGTGGGAACTCCTCTTTAAATACAATGGGGTGATTTATAGAAGAGTACCTCATTAGAATACCTCCACCTAGATTTTTATTAATATCATGCACCGACATGATGCTGCTGGCTGATGAAGTGAAATAATTAATTTCAACCTATAAATGATTATAGTGCACATGTCTTCAGTTCATCAATTAGGATTAGGATTTGATTAAACCAGTTTGCTCAATAAAACCAGGATTACTAAATCCACCCTTTTGTTAGACTTTTCTCAGACACGACACCTCTTTTCATTCTATGAAGAGGGAATTATGAGACATGGTGTGATTTCACTGAAATATGCCTTGTTTTAGGTAGAGAATTAAAGTACTAATTTTAGATTTTAAAATTTTGGAAATGTTCATGACTGCATCAGTATGTAGTATGATTATGTAAAGGTGAAAAATCAACAATGACAAGGGTCATACTACTCATATAGATTTTTCAGTTCCCTGGGCAATCTTTACCACTCATTAATAAAATTTTTCTTCTAACTGAAGAGGTAATGGCCAGTTTACAGTTTACTATGTCAAATATGTTTTTGTTAGTAGTTCAGTCTAAGTTTGAAATGATCATTAAAATAGACAGTTGGGTCAGTTTAACAGCCCTAATGAAATACAACGTGGTTGGCCTGGTTAACTAGATGGCCTAGCTTGGCCAGCAATGTGTATTACGAAACGGTATTGTATTTATGCTGCAATTCACTCAGGTCACATTCACTTTCAGTCAAAATTGAAAAGATATGTAAACCATATTCACTAATCTTGACATCCATCTACTTTTATCAGTTTGACAGAGAGAAAGCTTTGTTTCCATGGTACCAGAGAACAAAAGAGTGTTAATTCTCTATATGTACACACAATAACATTGCAGTATAACCACACAAGAGAGTTGTATTCCCTGAATGCTCTTGTAATTTATTAATGGAATGATCTTATTAAATTCCATTGAATAAATACAATTAAATAATTGCAGAAATCACCAATTAAACAATCATTTGGCCTAGCCAATATTTACACTCTAATGTTTAATCTAATCTGTAAAAATGCTAAATGCCATTTTTCTCTTAAGATTGAAGTTATCACAGCTGCATGAAATTATTTAAGCAAACCATAGGCTATGGTGTTTGAATATGCATGCGCAATTTGAAAAGATCTTTCCAAATGTATTTTTGCTTGATTTTTATGAGTATGGGGGTGGGGGCGAGGATTGAGTGCAGTTAAGAAGACATTCCCGACACAAGCTTCCTACTTCTTTCAGTGGAAACTGCTACCTGTAAATTTGGAGACATCCAACAAAAATGTTCAAAACATTACCCAAATGCACCACCTTGCAGTTTGTCCTTCCACCCCAGGATATTATCTTAGTCCTCTCTTGATTCAGCGCTGTACCCATCTGCAGCAGCGCTGGTCTTTCTGGCTGCTCTCAGAGAGTAGACTGATAGCAATGGGAGCCATTGGCTCCTGCTGCTCTCATTAAAATCCAGTGGGGAAGGAGCAGGGGGCGTGATGGAGCCGAGCTGTGTGTATCTATGAATGTACACAGCTCAGCTCTGGAGCATACCCTCACGTGTGCCACAATAATACATTGCTTGCTATTGGGGTACACTCAAGAGAGAAGGAGTGGATAGTGCCGGCTGGGGACTCCAGAAGAGGAGGTAAGGGGCTGTTCTGTGCAAGGATATTGCAGGTAAGTATAAACCTTTTTTTTTTTTCATTTTAGGTAAAAAAAAAAAAAAGCTTTTAAGGACAGACACCCAAGAGACTTATTAGGCTCTTTTCACATGATCGGACTGATTGGGTCTGCCTGTCCATTTTTTAATCAGATCCGATCGGACCACTTATTGTCCTCTATGGGGAGGCGGATGCCAGTGGACATGTGTCTGCTGGCATCCGATCTGATAAAATCCACTGAAAACAGATGTATGATAATACGTTCACCAATCATCCAGCAGGTCAGATCAGATAGGATCGGATGAAAATGGACAGGCTGTCCATTTTCACCTGATCTCCCCATAGAGGAGAGCGGGCCTCTGGCAGGTCAGTCTCTGCACAGTGAGTGGAAATGGACCTGCCATCCACCTGCTCAGTGGGGATCAGTGGAGCGACCCCTGCCGAGCAAGCAGAGTCTGTCAAAACGGATCCGCCCTGTATGAAAGGGGCCTTAGAGAAGCTGCAGTGTGCCCTTATACGTATGATTGTTTCCAACTAGATTGGTCAATGTTTAGTTTGTATCATTAGCACTTGACAGTCTGAGTCTTTTACATGCTACCTTTTATTATTCTAACAGTAATTACAATCTGCAGTTTTAGGTTTTGCTTGCAGGGGGTGCTATATCAAAAGCAATGTATTAGCTTTCATGGTTTAGCCAAAGAAAAAAAACAAAAAACCTGAGGAATTTTAAACCATGGTACTATTGAAGAATGAAGATGAAGCGTATATGAGTATGCAAATGAATGCAATCACATCAACGACTCCCAGATAAGAATGAAGTTTCATAGATGATTTTTGATAAGTTTATTGTCAAAGTACGATTTTTCAGACTTTATAAAAAATAAGTCTTCCTCTCAATGGAAAAGAGGTAAAATCTTCAGAATTGTAAAGGATCATTTTCATCTGTTTAAACAATGTCAAGTAGCATTTTATGCTACAGAGAAAAGTAGCACAGCGGGAAATAATAAGGGTCAGGGAGTATCTTGACACAAGTTCAGGTCACTTATCAAATCATTACAAATTTCTAGTCACTACAAAGTAAGAACTGCTATTGCCTGGATTCTAGAAACATTAAAACGATTCTCCAATTTAAAATACTGTAAGTATTCTAAGTGACAGTCTTTCTCAATACCAGTATTTTGAGGTGGCATCTTACTTGCATCTATACCGTTTTTGTTTTACTATTCTATGGGGGTTAAACAGTTTTTTCTATCCTCGGTAGTGTGTACTGAACTAGTGAACATGACATCAGATATACAGTATTTTAATGGTAAATGCATACATGGTAAAAAAGAATTCCAGGTATGGATAATTGTACATAGTTACATTGGTCCAGCTTAAATTGATGTACCTATGCATATTTCATACCTGTGGGATCCCTTTAGAAGCTGGATATCACAGTAGTAGACACCCTTTATCCAGCGATCTCTGCTAGCTCCTGGCTGCCCTGTTGCATTGTGAACACAGGCGATTACCCTCTTGGTGCAGGCAGGGACTGACTGGCAACTTCTGGCCCAGGGAGCAAGTACAAACCAGAGGCCCATGGTGCAGAGACCCAACCCCCTTCCCGCTCTTCCTCTTCCCGCCCACCTCTTGACCCCCATTCCAGACTGAAGCTCTGCTCCAGGTACTCTCTACTCAGTGGGTGAATCCGGGTTCCTGACCTGGCCAGCAGGGGTAGTTGGGGGGAGCTGGGACTGCCTGGGGGAGGACAGTCTTCAGTGGGGCAGGGAACTGGCCTCTGCTCAGACACAGTTTGCACCATCCATGGTGGGGCGGGGAGGCCTGCACTCTGTCCTTGTCTTCATCCCGCACTCAGTAGGTCAGAAGTGGGTTTTTTTTAATTCTCATCACCAGGAATCCTTTAGGTATGTCTGTAGCAGAAGCAGTGCAGCCTTTTAACGGGGCATCAGAGCAGCCAGGGGGGGGGGGACAATTGCCCCCTGGCCCAGTCCTCCCCTGGGTGCAGATACCATTCAGAGATTTCTTTGCATTTTCTCAATTAATTCAAAGTGTTTTATGATTGGATGAGCTGGAGAGTCAGGGCAGTGATGCAAAACATTCTCTGAATGGCACCCGTGCCAAATGGATCACCATTTGTGTTTACAAAGCAGCAGGGCAGCAACTTGGCATGGGACCCGGGCACTAATGCATTAGTATATGCATACTTACATTGGTCCAAGCTGGACAAGTGTAATTATGTAAAAATATCCAGGTCTGAAATGCATCTTTAAAGCGGTATTAAACCCAAAAACGGTAATATATACTGCATCTTACTAATCATATGATTCAGTGACTGCATTTGTTTTCTTTTCCTAGGCTTTTTCCCCCTCTGTTCTCACCTGGTGTTCTAGTCAGCAACACACAGCCTGTATTAGAGTGCCCCCACTCTGGATAAATGAGCACAGGGGGGCACCTAAGAACAGCAACATTGTCAGTCTGAGGGAGGAGAGTGTTAGATGTATCAGCAAATTTAAAGCGGAGTTCCACCTAAAAGTGGAACTTCCGCTCATTTGCTTCCTCCCCCCCTCCGGTGCCACATTTGGCACATTTCAGGGGGAAGGGGGGGAACAGGTACCTGTTTTTGACAGGTACCCTTCCCCACTTCCGGGAGACGACGCTGCGGCGCTGTCCCTTGGAAGTTTGACCCCCTCCTCCTTCCCCTGCCGCCGAGCCAATCTGAATGCGTAGCACGCTTCGTGCATGTGCATTAGGGACCCGCCCGTTGGTTCCCTCAACGGCAATGGCGGCAACGGCAATGGAAACATCGGCTGTGGTGCAGACATCGCTGGACTCCAGGACAGGTAAGTGTCCTAATATTAAAAGTCAGCAGCTACAGTATGTGTAGCTGCTGACTTTTAAATTTTGGAGGGGAAGAGGGAGGCTGGAACACCGCTTAAGTACACTAAAGGTTTTACATCAATTAATAAAAGCTGATCATCGTAAGCACCCCTGCTTGTGTGAAATGTGCCTGTCTCATCTTTGTACGGATACATTCTGCTAGAGAGCTTTTTCTTTTGAAAAATAACTTACTGGCTGGATCACCGGCTGAAAATAGAAGAAAGAAAGTCTAAAAAGAAAAGGGACACAGACATCATATCTAAGAAATTGTAAGCTGCAATATATGAGGGGTCTTCAAAAAGTTTCACCACTTTTATATATTTAGAGTTTAAAAAAGTGCAGAAACTTTTTTACAGAACCCTCATATGAATGTTTGCTTTTAGGTTTAATACCACTCTAAGTAATTTGTAAATTCAAAACTTTAACTGACACAGAACATCCCTGTGCTGCATTTTTTGATAATTGTGGGAGGAAACAGAGAAAAAAACTTTCTCCCTTTCTTTTGAAGACTGATGGCCCCAACTCAGCCTACAGAAAGTCACTTTACTGGAGCTTAGTGACTGATCCAAATGATAAAAAGGTACAGCATTTTTGAAAATTGCACTGTTACTGTATATAGTGAAATGTTATGTCACCACTTCAGCAGAAAGGGGTTCCAATAAAATATTTAAAGCAATATAAGGCACGTGATTATTTTTTACAAAAATAATATTAAAGCAATGTACAACATGTTGAGCCTTATTGAAGTGCCATATGCTTAGGAGAGCTCCCTGTGGTCCTATAGTTTGGTTAAGTTTTAATAATGATGGTATTTTTGTATTCTCTTTATAAGTGTTTGTATCACTCTAGGACTTTATTTCTCCAAATGTGTTTTAATTATTTAATTTGTGCAGAGCTGCAAGGCCTTTTGGAAGAGAACCACGCATTTTAAGCGTATGCCAAGGCAAAAAAAAAATATATATATATATATACAGTATCTCACAAAAGTGAGTACATCCCTCACATTTTTGTAAATATTTTATTATACTGTTTCATGTGACGACACTGAAGAAATGACACAATGTAAAGTAGTGAGCGTACAGCTTGTATAACAGTGTAAATTTGCTGTCCCCACAAAATAACTCAACACACAACCATTAATGACTAAACCGCTGGCAACAAAAGTGGAAATGTCCAAATTGGGCCCAAAGTGTCAACATTTTGTGTGGCCACCATTATTTTCCAGCACTGCCTTAACCCTCTTGGGCATGGAGTTCACCAGAGCTTCTCAGGTTGACACTGGAGTACTCTTCCACTCCTCCATGATGATATCACAGAGCTGGTGGATGTTAGAGACCTTGTGCTGCTTCACCTTATGTTTGAGGATGTCTCACAGATGCTCAATAGGGTTTAGGTCTGGAGACATGCTTGGCCAGTCCATCACCTTTACCCTCAGCTTCTTTAGCAAGGCAGTGGTCGTCTTGGAGGTGTGTTTGGGGTCCTTATCATGTTGGAATACTGCCCTGCAGCCCAGTCTCCGAAGGTAGGAGATCATGCTCTGTTTCAATATGTCACAGTACATGTTGGCATTCATGGTTCCCTCAATGAACTGTAGTTTCCCAGTGCCAGCAGCACTCATGCAGCCCCAGACCATGACATTCCCACCACCATGCTTGACTGTAGGCAAGACACACTTGTCTTTGTACTCCTCACCTGGTTGCCTCCACACATGCTTGACACCATCCGAGCCAAATAAGTTTATCTTAGTCTCACCAGACCATAGGACACGGTTCCAGTAATCCAAGCCCTTAGTCTGCTTGTCTTCAGCAAACTGTTTGTTGGTTTTCTTGTCATGGGACGACAGCCATGCAGACCAATTTGATGCAGTGTGTGACGTATGGTCTGAGCACTGACAGGCTGACCCCCCCACCCCTTCAACCTCTGCAGCAATGCTGGCAGTACTCATACATCTATTTCCCAAAGACAACCATTGGATATGATGCTGAGCACGTGCACTCAACTTCTTTGGTCGACCATGGTGAAGCCTGTTCTGATTGGAACCTGTCCGGTTAAACCACTGTATGGTCTTGGACACCGTGCTGCAGCTCAATTTCAGGGTCTTGGCAAACTTCTTATAGCCTAGGCCATCTTTATGTAGAGCAACAATTCTTTTTTTCAGATCCTCAGAGAGTTCTTTGCCATGAGGTGCCATGTTGATCTTCCAGTGACCAGTATGAGAGAGTGAGAGCGATAACACCAAATTTAACACACCTGATCCCCATTCACACCTGAGACTTTGTAACACTAATGAGTCACATGACACCGGGGAGTGAAAATGGCTAATTGGGCCTAATTCTGACATTTTCACTTAGGAATGTACTCACTTTTGTTGCCAGCGGTTTAGACATTAATGGCTGTGTGTTGAGTTATTTTGAGAGGACTGCAAATTTACACTGTTATACAAGCTGTACACTCACTACTTTACATTGTCGCAAAGTGTCATTTCTTCAGTGTTGTCAGATGAAAAGATATAATAAAATATTTTCAAAAATGTGAGGGGTATGCTCACTTTTGTGAGATACTGTATCTATCTATCTATCTATCTATCTATCTATCTATCTATCTATCTATCTATCTATCTATCTATCTATCTATCTATCTATCTATCTATCTATCTATCTATCTATCTATCTATCTATCTATCTATCTATCTATCTATCTATCTATCTATCTATCTATCACATTTCCCTGTGTTTCTTCCTGCAAGTACAAAGGTGCAGAACAATTCTCTGTTAGAAATGCACCCAGCTCTTTAATTTTACACTGTGGACTAGCAAAACACAGGATTTCTATAGAATGAGTGGTGTCAGACCTGACCAGTTTTCTTTTGCTAAATTACTCATTTCATTCTACAAGCTTCCTCACTAAAGCATGGGCCCTACTTGACTTGCAGTACCAATTTAAGGACTGACAAGGCTAAATAATCTCCAAATAAACTTTTTGCTATTATACACAAATATAACAGTATGCTTTTAATGGTATAATAATTAACAGACGAAAATTGAACAAATAAGAAAAGTCGATTGTCAGGCTTACAAGTCTCAAAGTCTTATGTCCCCACACAGTCACTGTCTAGTTTGAACAGGAACCAGTTAAAATGACATAATGGTTTCAAGAGGGGAATGTATATATCATTGTGTTCTAATGAAGTTTGTTTGGGAAATGTTAATGAGCTCTTTGAAGACATATCTACTAAAAAAATTGAACTAAAGAGAAAAGTGAACAGTTGTGTTTGATATATTTACATTAGTTTGAGGCTAATGACAGTACGTCTCTGCTTCGTTATATAATAAGACTATAGACTAAAAGACGAATTGCAAGAGGGACAGAGGGACTTGGATAATTACAGATACGGGACTGCCAGTAGAATGTATTGCCAGGAAAGTAATTAGAGAAAGAGGAAGAAAACAATAGTGAAGAGTAGCAGCATAAATGATATGGAAGACTTTGATGATAATAGGAGAAACAGTATTATATGAAGAGTGGGCTGCGTATCAGCCTTTTTTTTCTGTTTTGGACAAAGAAATAGCCACATATAAGCAAACCAGATAAAGCACATAATGGGCTAGAATTAAATCGTCATTTAGAGAACATTGTAGTAAAGAAGGCTAAAAGGGACCTGAACAATAGCCTTTAGAGGTAAGACATAGACTTGAATAACATGGAACCTTTTAAATTATATGCTAGATAAGCTTCATAAAGGCACACTAGCTTTGTACACCAATAACATGTGCATACAAAGACATCAGATTCTAAGATTGTGTCTATGAATTCAAGTATGTCTCCTGGTGCAGAGCAACTATGTTCTGTATTCCTATAACCGCCTGAATGCAGTATTCCATCCATGGTAACCAATCATCAGTGGTCTTTTGCGGATCTAAATTCAGTAACAAAAAATGCTACTTAGCATATCATAATTGCTTTTACATTGGTTTAATGAGTACAATTCCTTTTTCTTCTAAAATGTGTTTTGTGTAGACATATGTTCATTTGTGTAGGTAATATGACAGTAAATGCTCATGTACAGAATTCAGATTTTAACGGGCAGTAGTCGGGGCGTCCACCCACAAGCTATCTAAGTTGGCAAAGCTTTCAGCATGCTTCTCATTCATGCTTCTGCCATCTGGTAGTGCTGACAGTGACTGACATGTATTGGAGTCTGGAAAAGTCAAATATTTTCTCAGTGTCTGCTCACTTGTCAGTCACCAGAATACATTGGTTGCTGTAGTTTAGCCAGAATACAGGAATTAGTCAGCATTGGAAATGGCTGGCAAGGAAACAAATTCTAAACTTTAGGCAAGTGAGCAGATATCATAAAGATAGAGCGACCCTATGATTATGAACTTTATACTATAAAATGTGTTGGAGTAGTCTTACCTCTAATGCTGCACTGTATTTGTTCTTCTGTATGCATTATAATAAAGAGATTGGCTCTAACTGAGTATATTCATCCTACACTTTCCATAGGATGTCTACAGTTCTGAGCCTGACTTTCACCTGGTATTTGGGATAAAGGTGGACAGACCTATAACGGTATTGTACAATGCATATCATTTGAACAGATAGGTTCTTTTCTTTGCCAAGGAAAGATACAAATGGGGAAATAAACCAAGAAAATACTTAGCAAGAATACTAAAGAGCAAAAAAGTTGAACAATTACAGGCGGTCCCTGGGTTACAAACATCCGACCTACAAACGACTCCAACTTACAAACGGAGGGAGACAACAGGGAGTGAGGAGAAATCTAGCCCTAGGAAGGGAAATTCACTCCTGTAAGAGTTCTCATGGGAAAAAGATGTCTCCACTAAAGCTTTAACACTAATCCTTGTTTCCACAACAACACAACATTTTCAAAATCCAATTGTCATAGGGACAGAAAGTGAGGTGAAATCTTCTGAACAGGGGTACAGACAGCAAAACAAATGGTAAAGGGGTGTTAACCTTTCCCTATGCTATCCAAAAAACTTAAAAAATATACTTTTGACTGGGGCTACACTTAAAAAATGTACCTGTTCTGACTTACAAACAAATTCCACTTAAGAACAAACCTACAGTCCCTATCTTGTTTGTAACCCGGGGACCGCATGAACATAGAAAAAAAATAAAAAATAATAGGGGGAAATGGTCCACTCAACAACAGAAATAGCAAAAGCATTTCAAAGTTACTATGACACTTTATATATCAAGTGGCAAAAGGAATTATATGAAGCAGAACAAAATAGAAAACAAAGGATATAAAAATATATAAAGGAATCAAAATTACCTAAATTATCAACTGACAATTTAGAAATTAGTGCAAAAACACTTATGCAACTGCGCACAGGATGGTGAATAAAAAAAATATATAGGTGAATAAATAAATAAATATTAGTGAAAAAATAAATAAATAAATTAAATGTTGATTTATGAGCAGCAGGTCAAACAAGCAAAGGCTCAAAGTTTAAACAAAGTATAAGGGCCGCGCTCTAAATCTAGTGATAGGCACATACAAAAATATTTTAAAATTATATACATTCCTATATATATATATATATCTATCTATCTATATATATATATATATATATATATATATATATATATATATATATATATATAGATATATATATATATATAGATATATATACATAAACTTCTCCTTTAAATATCAATGTGATATATGTGAAAAACATTTGAGAAAAAGTCCATGTGTGATGAATGGCAACTTCTCCTTAAAATGACAGTGGATCAACCACCCGTGCTTGTGGAATAAATATGTCCTCCACCGATATTCTCATGCACACACCACTTACCAGATATATTTGACCCCCATTACAGGTAGTCAAAATAGGCACCAGATTAATTATTTTTTTGAAAAATTATTTTTATTGATTTTGCAACAAGAAAAATACAAAGACAGTCACCAGTCCCTAACACGGCGGGACGGTACAACAACCCCCCCCCCCAACCCACCCCTCCCTCCCTCTCAACCTTGGCAGCTTATCCAACAGAACAGGGTAGTGGTGGGGGCCGGGGGCGGCCGGAACAGCACCTCCCATCCAGACCGCCCCCCCCAGCCCCAGAGGTGCAGGATATAAAAACATATATGACAATCAATTCAAATCAGAACATAAAATCAGAAGGTAAAAAAGAGAGACATTCCTTGACTGAAAAATAAGGACTAGTGAGAGAGCGGGCCCAAAGTGACAATCATGGTGAAGTCGTTATCTAAACAGCATTATCCCGCCGTCTCAGTAGATTCCA
This sequence comes from Pelophylax lessonae, assembly GCF_965119305.1. Taxonomy (NCBI): domain Eukaryota; kingdom Metazoa; phylum Chordata; class Amphibia; order Anura; family Ranidae; genus Pelophylax; species Pelophylax lessonae. The sequence continues at coordinate 312,569,132 of NC_138772.1, read as the reverse complement.
CCCAAGCCTTCCATACCTTTTCAAATTTCCGGAGACAACCTCGGGACACGTACGTGGCCTTGTACAATGGTAAAACAGCATTCATCAGCCCCTTCCAGAATTCCAACGAAGGGGGGGTCACCTTTTTCCAATGTAACAGGATAGCCTTTTTGGCATAGAATAGCAGGATTATCAACAGCGTCCTATGGGCCACCGAGGGGACCACCTCCTCTACCAGGCCCAGGAGACATACGCTCTGGGTCAGCGGAACCGGGGTCATAAGTATCCTCCCAAGGCAAGAGACAACCTCCGACCAGTAGCGCTGAACCAGGGCACAGTCCCAAAATATATGACGGGCATCCGAGCAACGCCAGCATTCAGCGGATGCCGTTGGGAAGATCCTGGCCAACCGGGCAGGCGTGTAATACACTCTGTGGAGAAATTTAAATTGGATGAACTTATCCCTAGCCGCCACCAGGTGTTTAAAAGGATCAGTCCACAGGTCATCCCAGTCTTCCCCCTGCAGGTCAGGAATATCCTCCGTCCATCGCCGTCTACAGCGCACGATCCCGGGGGGGGGGGGGGGGGGGGGTCAGTCGAAACAGTTCCTTGTAAATAGTAGACAGTGTTTTACTAAGGTCAGGGTTAGTTAGCATTAACTCTAAATCCGACGGTACTGACTCGATCCGAATATCCGTAAACTGACTCTGGAACGCGTGTCTCAGCTGTAAAAAACGAAAAAAATATGTCGTGGGCAGGTCATGTCAAGAACGCAAGGTGTCAAAAGTAACCAAAGCACCCTCGGTGGTGATGTCCCCCAATGTCTTTATACCAACAGCAGCCCATACCCCAGGGTCCGGAAGGTGGTAAAAATGGGGAAGTCTGGGATTCATCCATAGGGGGGCAGAAGGTGAAAACCCTAGGTAGCTAGGGCACGCCAGCCTCACCGTCTGACCCCACGCCTTAATTGTAGCCTTCATAGAGTCCGTCAATGGCAGGTCGGAACCCACCCCTCGAAATAATGCTAGGCGCAAGCTCTCATAGGACCCCAAGTGCGCAGCCTCCAGAACCGTAGCCGAGTCCTCCGCATCCGCCCGTAACCAGCGCCTCGCAAATACCATCTGCCCCGCCAGGTAGTACTTATGCCAGTCAGGGAGAGCGAGCCCACCACTAGCCTTGGGCTCCTGGAAAGCCCTCAGGCCTATCCTAGGGGCCCCTGGCGACCACAAAAAAGAGCCAATGATGCCATCCAACTTACAGAAAAAAACTCTAGGAACCCAAGTAGGAGAGTGCCGCAAAAAATACAGTACCACGGGTAGAAATTTAATCTTCAAAAGGGCAATACGGCCAAGCAATGAGAGCGGGAGCCTCTTCCATACCTGCACCAGTTGCTGCAACCTAGGCACCAGTGGAAGGAGGTTTAGGGCGTAGTAGTCTCCCGGACACCGCGTAACTTTCACCCCCAGGTAGGTAAAGGAGTCCACCCAACACAGAGGAGGATCAGTAGGGGAGACCGTCATCGGGACCCCTGTGAGAGAGAGGATGGAAGATTTCCCCCAGTTCACCCGGAGCCCCGAGAAGGTACCAAACGTGTCCAAAATATGCAAAACCGCACGTAGGGAGGGGCCCGAGTCTCTAAGGAAAAGCAGCATATCGTCAGCATTAAGTGCTACGCACTCCCTAATGGATCCCACGCGAATGGCATCAAAGGCCTCAGAGGTTCTGAGGGCAGTGGCAACCAGTTCGATTGTGAGGGCAAACAAAAAGGGAGAGAGGGGGCAACCCTGTCGGGTACCCCTCCCCACCCCAAAGTACTCAGATTTGGCCAGACCCAGCTGAATGGCCGCACAAGAAGAAGAATACAATAGTTTAACCCACAGCCGGAACTTAGGGCCTTAAAGCCTTAAAGCCTTCTCAATATCAATAGAGACCACAATCCTCTGCGGATAGTCAGAATTCGGCAACTGAAGATGGGTAAAGAGGCGCCTAATATTGGTGTCCACCGATTTAACCGGCATAAAACCAGTCTGGTCCGGGTCAACCAAGGTATGGATGACCCCCGCCAGGGTCTGTAGGAGGAGCAGTCCAAGGGGTCCTTACCTGGCTTCGGCAACAACACCATGGTGGCGTCAAGCATGGAAGGGGGAAGAGCCTCCCCCTCGAGACAACATTGAAACAGGCTACTAAGGCGCGGGGCCAGCTGCTCAGCAAACGACTTGTAAAAATGAGCGGGGAACCCATCAGGACCCGGGGCCTTGTGTGGAGGGAACGAGGCTATAGCCTTTTCCACCTCCAAAGGGGTGATGGGTGCGTCAAGAAGGGCTCTGTCGTCAGCAGTTAAAGTGGGGAGGTCAAGACCCTGAAGGAGTAGTTCCATGGCGGTGCGGTCGTAGTCAAGGGTAGGAGCGTATAAGGCCTCAAAGTATCGTCTGAACTCAGCCAGTATATCCGCGGGATCCTTCAAAAGGTCACCCTCGGAACTCCTAAGAAGCGGGACGTTAATCGGGGCCTTTTGATCAGCTACCAGCCTCGCCAAAAGCTTGCCATTTTTATCTTCCTGTGCAAACACCGAAGCCAGCACATGGGAGGCCTCAGTGTGGGCAAGGTCAGAGAAGTGGAGTGAAAGAGTGCGCCGCGCCTCCATCAAGGAAGCATAACTGGAATCAGAGGGTGACTCTGCGTGCGCCTTCGCCCTCTCCCTCTCCTCCTCCTGCAAGGACACGATTGTGCTGTTGTGGTCCCTCCTAGCAGACTTAATTCCGGCTATACACTCTCCTCTGGCCACCGCTTTAAATGCCTCCCACACCACTCCCGGCTCAGCAGAGTCCTCGTTGCTCTCCCAATACGTCTGGATGACCTTTTCTAGCTGGGAGGTAATCTGCTCATGTTGGAGCCATCCAGAGGACAGCCGCCAGCCCCGCTCTCTAGCCTCCACACGGAGGTGCACTGTCAAGAGAAGCGGTTAATGGTCAGACACCCCCCAGCCAGATAGTCAGCAGTTGAAAGAAGGGATTGCAGACCAGCGTTTCCAAAGGCCAGGTCAATGCGAGCCGCAGAACGGTGCGTGGCAGAAAGGTGGGAATAACACGATCATCAGGATGCTTCCAACGCCATAGTTCCACCAGGCCCATGGCAGACGCCCAAGCCAAAAGGTCAAGCGAGGCCGGCCGACTGGAGTTGGAAGTATCCAGCCCACTGTCCAGAATGGCATTAAAGTCCCCCATCATAAGCACCGGCAATGAGACATGATCAGAAAGCTTGTCCGTAAGGTCATACAGTAATTGCACCTTAAAGGGCGGAGGAACATAGACATTAATCAAAAGCATTTTGAGAGAATACAGAGTAACGACTAAAGCCACAAAGCGCCCCTCCGGGTCAGAGGCCACCTGGTGGATGGTGCAGGGAATAGCCTTGCTTACCAAAACCGAAACACCTCGGGCATACGTGGAATAAGTGGCATGAAACGCCTTTTGTATCCACGGTTTTCTAAGGGCCTGGACCACATTGCCATCCAGGTGGGTCTCCTGAAGGAGGAACACATGTGGCTTGTATTGCTTAAGATACTGAAATACAGAAGCCCGCTTATACTTGCTATTAAGCCCCCTCACATTCCATGAGAGGAATCGATAAACATCAGCCATGGGGGCATGTAAAAAAGGAAAGGCAAAAATAAAAGGGGGATGGAAAAAACAGTCAGACAGGGCCAGGAAGTCCACAATCCAGTTGTCTGAGACACATTTAGTGCACCACTGGGACCAGGAGACCCCGAGGATCCTCACAGTCAGAAGAAGGTATAGCTGCCCAAAAAAACTACCCAAATGCCCTTGTACCAGCAACATCAAACAGGCCAGGAAAACCTGGCAAAACCCAGCCGGTACGGGCCTGAAACCCCAAACTTCCCATCATTAGAGTCAGTGAACACTGTGCAGTGCAAACAAAGTTCGACAGGTACCTAGTTGGCGCTATAGAGACCCCAGCGGAGCCCCCGGGGAAACCAGGATCAGATGAAACAAAGAAAACAAAATGGGGGAAGAAAAAAATAAAAAAAAAATTATGCGCACAAAATAGTCACCAACACTCCAAGAAGTAGGGGATAGATCCGCAGAGAAGAGCAGTCCGCACCAGGCTATCCACGAACACTGTCCAGCCACTCCGGGACCTCCTGAGGGGATTCATAGAATTTGACGGAGCCATTAAATTGAACCCTGAGTCTGCTGGGGTAAAGCATGCTATATTTGATCTCTTTATCCCGGAGACGTTTACGGACCTCTGTAAACGACCGGCGTTTCCTCTGGGTTTCAGCCGAAAAATCCGGGAAAAGCATGATCCGTGCATTTTCAAATTGCAATTCCTGATGCTTGCGAGCCTCAGCCAGGAGCATGTCACGGTCCCGATAGTTCAGGAATTTGACCAGGAAGGGTCGTGGCGGGCCCCTGGTGGCCTAGCCCCCATGGGAATGCGATGGGCTCGCTCCACAACATAGGTGGGGGGCAGGTCAGTGAGGGTGAGCAACTGCTTAAAGAATTGTTCTGCAAAAATGGCTGGTTTAGACCCCTCCACCCCTTCAGGGAGCCCCACCACCCTTACATTGTTCCGTCGCTGTCGGTCTTCCGCATCATCCGCACGGTGCTGAAGGGACTTGACTAGGCCTTGGAGTTCCGCCACTTGGGCGGCATGTGTTGTCGTGCTGTCCTCCACATCCGAGATGCGACCCTCCGCAGTGGTAATGCGGCCCCTCATCTTATCTAGGTCATGGCGGATTAGGGTGCACTCAGAGGCCAGGTGGTCGATCCGCCCTATGAGGGTGGCCTTGCAGCCGTCAATGGCCACCAGGATCGGAGCTATGATGGCCCGCTGATCAGCCTCATGTTGCGAGGCAGAGGGCTGGGATGAGGGAGGCGGCTGTACCTGGGAGGAACCGTCTCCACTCTGCTCCTGCTCCATGGTCGTACTCCCTCGCGAGGCGCGCTGCGGCTTTGGTGATGGCGCCAAGATGGCGGAGGCGGAGCCCTGTGCCTGGCCGCGAGCGGAGCGGGTCTGGCGATGATCCGTCCGGCCTTTGCCGGGAGTGTTGGAGGCAGCTGTAGGAATCCCCAGGACGGGAAGGAGTTCCCCCACCGGTCAGGAGCGGGTACAAGTCCGGGAAAACGGTTGGTAAGGATGAATCCAGGAGCTCCGCCGAGACACGTCCTGTCTTGTTCACATCCGGACACGCCCCCCCACCAGATTAATTATTAAATGATTATCCTTAGAATTCCCCTCAAAGGTCCACAGATCAAGGCCAGCAATCAATAAAGTTGTACATTTAAGTAGAAAAGGGAGATAAAGAAGCTTCTCATGGTGTAGTATGTTAAAAATGTTGGGAATCCCTGACCATCTAAGCAATAAAGCCTGCATAGTTAAGAAAGGTTGTGTGGTTTCCCGTATAATCCATATCAGATCCTTTAGGGCTGTAGGGCTGGTATTCATTTTTAGGAGGAACTCATGCAAAAAAAAAAAAAGGCGTGAGATCCACTCCAAATTTCTGGGCCTCTGGCTGTTTTTTTTTTTTTTAATGGGGTCCCCTTTAAAATTCATAGCAGCCTATTATGAATTAAGGGGGAACCCAGTGCCATTTATTTATTGTGTGGGGGTCCCCATTCACCCATACCAGACTTCATTCTGTTTGTAAAGGCAAACAGAATGAAGCAGCCCAGAGCTGTCCTTTACCATAGGTTCACACTTCTGCATTTTGTGTGGGCCTCAATTTCATGGGCATGGCAGCACATTCAAATGAATAGGCTGTTGTGCCTGTGTTTCTGCAAAAAAAGTTGCATGCACCTTTTCAAAAATGCAGCCGCAGGGAAATCGCATGGTCTTTTTGACCATGTGATTTCCCTGCAGTTCCCACACCCACAAATGTGCTAAGATGTGTGGGGGGTGCCATTCGGAATGAATGGCAGCCCTGCAAGTCTACTAAGAGCAGCGCGATTTGGTTGCGGGTGGTTGCGTGGTGCGGGAACAGATGTGGTTCCGGCACCTGCAGCCACACGCAGAAGTGTGAACCAAGCCCCATTGACAATTTAAAGACACATTTCTCTTTGTAAATGTCAGTGTTATTGCAGTAGGTTGTATTGCATCGGTGTGCCACTTTACCGGCAGGGTCAAGTCATCCCCCAGGCATGCTATTTGATGTAGTTTTTTGTTTTTAATGTTCCACTTTACGCAATGATACTTTCATACAATTTACTCGTGGCAGTGCTCGCACCCCATGCCATTTGCCATTTGACAACCACTTGCCTATTAGCCTAGAAAATGGCCAGAACTCTTTTTTTAGCCTTTTTGGCTGACTTCAATGGGGTTCAGATTCAGCACCCGAACTTTAGTCAAAGAAAAAAACCACTGATGTAACTAAGTTTTCAGTTTTATTACTAAACAAATTAAAATGTAACTAGGTTTTTTTTATATTTTACAAAAAAAGTTCAGAAATTGATTAAACAACAAAATATATTGCTGGATTTAACAACAAAAAAAATACTGTACCTTCTGCCGAACCAAATAATTAGAATAAATTGCATAAATACCTGTTTTGGAGTCCACAGAGAAGTATGGCTGCCCTTGAAGAATACTGTACACCACCCTTGCACTACTTCCATAGGTAGGATCATCTGCATCTGTTGCTGACACTTGGATAATGGAGGTACCTAACAAAAATAGAAAACAGTGACCTTTTTAAATTGGGAGCTGAAAATCTAATTTAGATTCTCCAATAATAATAAAAAAAAAAAGCTTTCAAAGTTTGCATAATGACAGCAACACTAACTGTTTAACCACCTGTCAGTGGAAGATTAATTGCCAGGCACATCTTCCATTCCACTAATGTATCCCAACAAAATAATGAAGAAACAATTCTAAGAGATAAGCAGCACAAGGCTATTAATGTTTCCCTGTCCCTTTACATATTGGATTTACTATTCATAGCCAATATGATCACTGTTTTAGCCACCTGTTCTCTATGTTAAGAATCCCTTTAATTTCACTGCATCACTCTCTGTCTGGTTGTGTTATGAATGTAAATAGTCTTTTATTGTTATTATAATGAAGCTTTCTGCCACATGCCCTATCCTTGAGATACGGGTGACAACTTAACAGCTTCACATGATGAAATGTATGCTATATGGACCTGCTATTCAGATACGACGATGAATAAAAATTCCTTAAATTCTCTTAAGCTGTTGCATTGTGACTTTGTTTAATGTTATGCTTATAATTTCTCATGGCTAAAGTAGATTTTTAGGTCTTTAATAAAACAAAACAAAAAAAAGCAGTAATATCCAATGTGATAGGGTATAGTGGAGCAATCTGGGCAAAAGCCTTGAGTTCTTATATTTGAACATATTTATGATTCAGAATGGCTTTTATTTATTGATATTCTGTAGAAATCTGCCAATTATTAAAGTTGCTATACCTATAATTTATTTACATATCATTTGTAATTATTTTTTTTTTGTCTTGCATTATTTGCCAACCATTTACTGTCTTTTTTTTATTTTTTATTACCACCCAATACCCATTGCTATATGTGTCTAATTTTTAGGGTCCAGTTGCTGAACAATACCCATTGTTATATGTGTTTAATTTGTAGGGTCCAGTTGCTGAACAGATGTATATACTTTAAAGTGGTTCTAAAGTCAATATAGTTTTTTTTACCTTAATGTATTTTCTGCATTAAGGTATAAAACGCCCCACTACCTACCCTATCAAATGCCACCTGTAATCACTTACCTGACTTCTCTCTTGATCCAACACTGTTTTGACTCCAGCACAGCTCTCCCCTCTCTCTTTACATGGTCCCTCTTTTCAGGAAGGAGTGGGGACATGGCTTAACTGCACTGTGGGGTTGATTTACTAAAAGTGGAGAGTGCAAAATCTGATGGAACTGTGCATGGTAGTCAATTGGCTTCTAACTTCAACTTGTTCAATTAAGCTTTGACAAAAAAAAAAAAAAAAATTGGAAGCTGATTGGCTTCCATGCAGAGCTGCACCAGATTTTGCACTGTCCATTTTTAGGTAATTTAACCTCCGCGTGTCTCTATAGACATATAAGCCTGGATCAGGAACTTGCTAAAGGGGCACTCAGAAAAAAAGGGAGCAGACAGTGCCAGCAGGGGACCACATAAATGCAAGTATGGGACCACCGTGAGGAATATTTTGTTGCACAGAGAAGGTAAGTATAACCTCTTTTTTGTTTAACCACTTAAAGACCGCCCGTCGCAGTTATACTGCGGCAGGCAGACCCTCCTGCGCAAACTGACATAGGTATACGTCGGTCGCGCGGCGGCGCTCCCGCCCCCACTCGGCAGCGGGGACTCTGATGCACGGGGCAGGCGGCTCCGATTGCCGCCTGACACCCGTGATCATTCCCCGCTGAGAGAGAAGGATGGGCAGCTGTTGTAAACACAGCTGACCATTCTTCTCTCAGGAATGATCACTGAGCGCCTGTGATTCTACTATATAGGAACACAGGTCTCTATGATCATTTCATAAGCCCCGTCCCCAAACCTTTAGAATCACTCCCCTCGGCTCACATTTAACCCCTTGATCAGCCACATTGTTAACCCCTTCCCTGCCAGTGTCATTATTACAGTAACAGCGCATATTTTTAGCACTGATGTCACAGGTCCCCCAAAAGTGTCAAAAATGTCAGATAGGGGTCTGATCTGTCCGCCGCAATGTCGTAGTCCCACTAAAAATTGCAGTTCGCCACCTGTACTAGTAAAAGAAAAAAAAACCAATAAAAATTACATAAATCTTTCCCGTAGTTAGTAGACGCGATAACTGTTGCGCAAACCAATCAAAATACGCTTATTGCGATTTTTTTTTTTTTTACCAAAAATATGTAGCAGAAAACAAATTAGCCTAAAATGTTAAAAAATATAGATTTTTTTATTTTTTTTGGGAATGTTATATAGCAGAATGTGAAAAATATATATATATATATTTTTTTTTCAGAATTGTCGCTCTTTTTTTGTTTATAGTGTAAAAAAATAAAATTGCAGAGGTGATCAAATACCACCAAAAGAAAGCTCTATTTGTGGGAAAAAAAGGACATCAATTTTATTTAGGTACAGCGTCACACGACCGCGCAATTGATCGTTAAAATAACGCAGTGCCGAATCGCAAAAAATGGCCTGGTCATTAAGGGGGCAAATCCTTCCGGTCCAGAAGTGGTTAAGGACGAAATCAAATTTAACTTTAGTATCACTTTTTCTTCACTATCCCTTTGAATGTGCATAAACTTTACTTTTATGATAGTGCATTATTATACTTGTGGTACATCAAAACAGAAAACAAAATTGAATAAAAAGTGCAAGAATGCCATAAAAAATAATCGTGAAAAAGATAAAAAAAATAAATAAACAAAAGTCCATTCCATGGTTCAAATAAAACCGGGAAACAGTAAGACATTTCAATGTACAATTCCCAGGTTGTAGAAATTAATATAAGTGCAAACCAAGGGTTCTCACTGTGAAAACCCACACCACCTGTGAATAACAAATCAGTTTTTCCCTGAAGGCAATGCCCGCCCAAAAGAGTGGTCATATAAGCACATATTTTGGTGGGGGTGTTGTGGTTAATCTTTGGTTGTAGGTTAGGGAAATATCAAGAAATATACGGATATAAATATAAAAGATTTGTTACTGTTTTGGACCCGTTTTTCCTTTGATAACACAATAAATCAGGAGATATCCATTACCTTTTACCACCAAATGAAAGCCTAATTTGTCATCAAAAACAAGGTATAATTCACTTGGATACAAGTAATTGTGATGATAATTTGCAGTTTTAAAAACATATGTCAAAGTTGCAAAACTTAGGATTTGTTTTACCCTCCATAATGAAGGGGTTAAAGCTTACAGTAAAATTATTTTGTGCGCAGTGGGCCATTTAGTGTTCTTGTTAAATGAATCCTATATTGCATTGGAGGACAGGTGAAGAGTATTATTCTTCTCCGAAAAACACATAACTAGCTTTTTCTGTAGGTGAGGTTGCTGCTTATTTCCTGATGTTGCTAACCATCTTATCATCCTAGGATATGGCTTTTAATTACCTTCCCATAAATCCGGCTAGGAATGCTATTTAAAATCAATATATTCCCAGCAATTAATAAATGATGCTACAGTTGCAATTAGAGATTGCAAAGACACTAATGTGCACACTTTCCAGCTGTGCTGTTCTGGCACTTTCCACACAACAGTGTTTGGGATGGAATCATTCCAAAGGGTTGACTTACCAAAGGAGCATTTTGTCTCAGCCAGCCTTTGTTTATTTTAAACATCCAAGCAATTGCAGGAAAATTATCAAATGACATTACTATTCAAGTAATATGATATTTAAAACACATTTTTTCCAAGAGTGTACACATTAAGAAAATGGCTACTTATTACTAATTACTACTAATTATTCAAACCCAGAAGGTCTGCATTTTTAAGAGATTAATTTTTTGGTAGATGTTGGGTAGTGATGGGCTGAACACCCCCCTGTTTGGTTCGCACCAGAACATCTCGAACAGGGAAAAAGTTCTAGAGAACATGCAAACTCTATTAAAGTCCAAGGGACACAAACATGACAAATCAAAAGTCCTCATTTTAAAGGCTTATATGCAAGGTATTGTCATAAAAAGTGCATGGGGACCTGGGTACTGCCCTAGGGGGGACATGTATCAATGAAAACATTTTTTTTTTAAAACATTCATTTTTACAGGAGCACTGATTTTAATGATGCTTAAATTGAAACAATAAAAATGAAAAATGCCTTTCAATATCGTGCCTAGGGGGTCCCCTAAGTCTGCCTGTAAAGTGGCGCATCTGTACGAGGTATAGAGCCTGCTGCAGCAATACTGACATTTCTAAAGGAAAAAATGTAATTAAAACTTGCTCGAGGCTGTAATGTATTGCTGGGCACAACACACAAATGAACACAGAGCCCATCCCTAATGTTGGGGATTTTAACTACCTAGTAGTTTTTGGAGGGGTTAAAAAGCTATTGCCAGTTATGAGACTCATCAAACATATGCAAATTCTTTTTGTTGATGTATGTATATATTCTTTTCAGACAGTGCACCTTGGTATGCAGCTGTTGTAGAGTACTTGTTCGGGATGTGCTGGCAATAGAGTAGCTGAAGCTCCGAGGCAGATGCAAATGCAAATCTGCAGGCTGTCACCAAATGGCCTATATAAGTGCAGAAGCTGCGCTAGTCCATTGTTGTCTGATCCGCAGTTGTACCTGTGTTACTGAATCTGATTCTGTTACTTCTTTTTTTGACTCAACTTGCTCTTGACTTTGCTTGAATGCTACCTACCCTGTCCCTGGCCTGTATCTGGACTTTGCCTTTGCCTTCTGCCCATCTAACTGATCTAATTTGCCAACCTTTGCCTGTACCTTGAACATTCTTTGCCTGCCATCTGTGCCTGCATCTGTTGCCGAACTGGCTTATCTGACCACGCATCCAGTCTCTTATCTGCCCTGCATGCACCTGCCTGGAGCTTCCTCTACTGTAGGCCACCGGTCTTCCTGCTCCAGCTATCAGCCGCTGCCTACTGCTGCCTGCTGCCCACCAGCCCGGGGTCTGCTGTTCTTGCTTACATCTGCTACAGCTACCTGGTCCATCCTGGTGACACACCTGCCACATATCACTGCTTCCAGCAGGAGAATAAACAGGCACCAATACCTCACCGTGCTTTCATGGCCACTGTCACAACATCAGTGACCCCTGAGCCGGGGCTGTACTAGTGACCTTCCCTCTGCACTTCAGGCTCAGCCGCAAGGTATGGGACTGTACACGTACTGAGATGGATGCATTGCAAACAGGTCAATCCAAGCTTTATCTTCATAGGAAGATACAATATAAGGAGCTTTTTTACATCTTTGATTCAGATAAACATCATTTACATCATTTACTTTTAAAAGTGAGAGGTAGTTTATCTGAATCTGATCCTTTAGAGTGCACACATTTTAAATACTCAATAGAAAAAAATTATATTCAGGGACCAGATACTAAAAGTTGTAATGTTGGAGCACCATTTAAATACTAGTGAAAAGTAAAAACATAAAAGAAAAACCATCAGAACTGGCATGATACAGCAAAAATAAAATACAATTTCCCTTCCTTTTTCTATTTAATTAAAATAACAGTGAGGGCATGTTTCAAACACTCTTTAAAAAAAGGTATTCTTAAGCAAGTGGATTTCTTAATCTTTTGTTGAAATGTTGTAAAAATGAACCCAGAACAGCTTTGTGAATATGGAAGTCTCTTTAGAATAATTATTTTTTTATGTGGTCAGGTGCTTGACTAAGAATAAGGATTGAGAGAAACACTGGCTGCAGCTGCTCTCTGTAGCTGCTACCCTGTAGTGCTGAAGTGGTTAACAGCAAGAGGAGGGTGCTGCTGAGCAGGAAGAGTTCAAACGGCTGAGTAAGGTAGCACTGCATGATGGGAACTGTAGTCCAGAGGGGAGAGACTATACTCTAATCAACACTTATAAACTGCATTTCCCAGAGGGAGATTGTCAGAAGGAAGGGAAGGAGCTGTATTTTTTCAAGCTGTACACATGTGTGCATCATCACTGCTGTGTGTCAGTGGCCTGAGCAGGATCTGGAAGTGCTGGCAGCCAGAATCACGTGAGCGCAGAGCAGAAAGTGGACTAATAAATGTGTATGACTGGAGAGTGAGCTGCAATATCACTGTGACTGGTGTGCTGCTGCTGATGGGATTTACTATCTGCTGATAGAGAGAGCCCTTTATGAATCCTACTCTATTAGCTTTTAGACAATCCCTGAAAACCCTCCTCTTCAGAGAAGCCAATCCTTCCCACATCTTACAACTATACTTCCATTTTCTCCATCAGCCCATCCCCCACAGTTATTGCCTTTTGTTTCACTTGACCCTCCCTTCTATATTGTAAGCTCTAATGAGCAGGGCCCTCTAATTCCTCCTGTATTGAATTGTATTGTAACTGTATTGTCTTCCCCCACATTGTAAAGCGCTGCGCAAACTGTTAGCGCTATATAAATCCTGTATAATAATAATAATAATAACTAGTGGTGTACCCCAAGGTTCACTGTTGGGACCGTTACTTTTTATTATATTTATAAATGATATAGGGTCTGGGATTAAAAGTACCCTTTCAGCCTTTGCAGATGACACCAAGCTATGCAGTGAAATAACGTCCTTACATGGATGTCTCAAACTTACAAGCTGACCTCAATTCACTGTTTAACTGGGCAACTATGTGGCAAATGAGGTTTAATGTTGATAAAAGTAGTTATGCACTTAGGGGCTAAGAATATGCATGCATCATACATACTAGGTGGAGTAGAACTGGGAGAATCCACAGCGGAGAAGGATCTGGGTGTTTTGGTAGATCATAAGCTTAATACTAGCAAGCAATGCCAAGCTGCAGTTTCCAATGGGAGCAAAGATCTTTCTTGTATTAAGAGGTATAGACTCCAGAGAGAGAGATATCATTTTGCCCCTGTACAAATCATTAATAAGACCTCATCTGGAATATGCAGTTCAGTTTTGGGCACCAGTTCACAAAAAGGATATTGGGGATCTGGAGAAAGGTCAGAGAAGGGCAACCAAACTGATAAGAGGTTTGGAGGAGCTCAGCTATGGGGAAAGATTAGAGGAACTGAATTGATTCTCTTTTGAGAAGAGGAAATTAAGGGGGGATGTGATCAACATGTATAGATACATAAGTGGTCCATATAGTGAACTTGTGTTGAGTTATTCACTTTAAGGTCATCACAGCAGATAAGGGGGCACTCTTTACGTCCGAAGGAAAGGCTTCTTCACAGTAAGAGCTGTGAAAATGTGGAAAAGACTCTATCAAGAGCTGGTTCTTGCCAGCTCAGTAGATTGCTTTAAAAAGGCCTGGATTCTTTCCAAAATGTACATAGCATAACTGGATACTAACATTTATAGGTAAAAATGATCCATAGATCTTCCGATTGCCTCTTTGGGGATCAGGAAGGAGTTTCTCCTCTGCTGGAGCCAATTAGATCATGCTTTGCTGTTTTTTTTTTTTGCCTCCCTCTGGATCAACTGTGGTAATGGGATTGTGTATATAGGATTGTAAAAAAAATGTTTCCCACCTCCCCCCCCCTTTTTATTGGTGGAACTAGATGGACTTTGTGTCTTTTTTCAATCAGACTATCTATGTAACTTTGTAACTACGTAGCTATGAATTTACCATACAGCTATATAGTAGCCTTATTGCTGCCTGCAGGCTTGTCTGGGACAATTCTCATGTGTACCAATGGTACAACTGGGCCCCAATGCTAGTTGGCTGAAGAGCTAGGCCTAAAAGTTCTTTATTTACAGCTGCTACACAATGACCTTCACCTATTGATTATGCTAAAAGGTACCTCTCGGGGGACATTTCACCATATCCTAGTCATTCTCCTAGGGTGCATTGTAAACTAGTAAAAGGTTTTCTTATTCACATTGCAGTTAATGCTTATATGCACTGTTTATTGCTGATTTTTCTGCTTTGTGAGTTAATTCCCATCTACTGGTACAGAACTGTTATCTAATTTACCTTGGCATAGTAGTTATACTGTGCCTGAACTACCTTCTGTGTGTTCATTTATGGTGAACCCACCATTTATTCTATGAAAAAATTTATACATTTCCGCTATTTAAAGTAGCAGTCCAGACAAAACCTAACTAAACCTACTCTGTGCCACATTCTAAACCTATTCTATCTAACCCTGTAAAGCAAAAATCCCTGTACTTACCTATTCTGCAGCCGACCCTGTCCGGTCCCAGCATCAGCTGTCAGCGTCAGCTTCGGAATGGAGGTGGGTGCATGAGAGGTATCTGACAATGGAAGCCCCTTAGAAAGTCTATGGGTGACGTCACTTCCCAAGCATTTCACAGCCGTTGTTGGTCCTCTCCTGCACAGAGCTTACGCCGCTGGAGACTGGACAGGATCGGCTGCAGAATAGGTAAGTACAGCTTTTTTTGCTTTACAGGGTTAGATAAATTAGGTTTAGAATGTGGCACGGAGCAGGTTTAGCGTTAGTTTGGTTTTGCCTGGACTTCTCCTTTAAGTGCAAAATAGTGATCCAAATGCAGTTTTTGAGCATAGTCCATGTGTGCACAATGAAAATAATATAAAATATTAGAACAGGTTGCTGCAGCCACCCACTGTGTTCCCACATGTAAAAGGCAATTTGTATATAGAGACTGGTGTTGTGCAAACTCTAAAGTATATACCACAGGTTATAGAATATTTATGATTTGCTGATGCACATATAAATCACCATTTATTTTAACCTGTACCAATACTTTGAGTTAATTTCCTACTAAACGGTCTTGTGTCTATTTCATGGTGCTAATTCACAGCCGAGATGAAGGTATCTATACTCCTGATCTTATAAGCGCTTTCAGGAACTTTCATTCAACCAGGTGTGTCAGAGGGTCTGAAGTTTTTCTTGGAGCCAAGGTGCACAACAGAGAATCCAAATTACCAAGCAGCTCTTGCGGGAGTAGCGCTATATTCACATAAAGTAAATTAGGGTAAACTATTGTCTATGTACTGAGTGGATTAAACTTTTAAGAATGTATTACCACATGTTAGCTATAGCTAGACTTTGAGGTAATGCCTTCAATTGATCTCCTATGGAACATATTGTTAGAGAAAAATATTTGATGGTATATAATATAGTATATACCACCCACTGGTGCCAAATAAGAGACTGGGTTTTTTTTTTTTTTTATTGGAAACAATGATCTTGAATAGGGAGAGGGAGTAGGGGATATCCCAATAAACTGTAGAACTGAAAAACTTGAGAACTCCTCAACTTAATGGACGCACAGTAAAAAAAGAAATGTCCCATGGGATCTCTATGCTGATGGTGACTAGTACTCCTTCCAGATTTTAAAAACTACACACTCACTAACTCTTCAGCACTGGGGTTGCTAACACACAAAGCCAAAATATCATCGGCTGCCTGCTGCCAGTATCAACCAGGCTCTTCCTAGTGAGGGAGACCAACACCACCATAGCTGGACAGCTGGACTCTTTTCCACCAGCCTCCTTCTGGCTCTCTCCAGTGAGCTTCTCCAGATCCAATTTAAACCCTGGACTCAAGCTTGTGAATAGGCCCCCAACTCAGTTCTAACAGCTTCTTTAGAACTCTGCCCCAGGGACAGAGCCCCCGGCCCCCCATTTACAGGGGTCTTCTCCAGCAGGACTAGACCCACCCTGCTGCTCAGGCCTCAGACCAACTGGGCACACCTCCCCAGGGATTGGCTGAAGTCCCATAAATATTCATAATAAGACCATAAGTACAGTCCTAAAAAATAGCTTCAGTACGGATCCAACTGCAATGTAACCAGTTAATAAATATTCTTTATCGATAACAATGTTAAAAATACCATCTTGCCATCTATGGCTTATACAGATTCTCCAAACACTATTTAAAATCAAAGACTGACAGTGTTATCTCCTTAAAACTGCTAGAGCCCAGGCCACCCTCTCATTCAACCACATTGACACTTATGCACCTAATGTTCCTATACTGGCACTAAGTGGAAGCAATGGTCAATCCAGGGTGACCTAAAGTACCACAGTGTAGCACCTAGTGCCAGGCTTATTGTAAATAGCAGTCTGCAATCAGCAGAGTTCACAGTGGTAGTGTGTTGGTCCTCCTGGAAATGAATATAGCATATAGCAGCGGCATACAGCAAGCAATAACATATAGGGAGTAATTGTCTGCAATAATGCTAATCATATTAGTGTAAGCCCGTAAGTAACTGGAGGCTTAGCAGGCTCATTAACACCTCACTTGAGATCAATATCTGGGTCTAGGGTCTACCACCAGTTAAATAAAGTCCAGCTGCCTATTTGCAGCAGTAGGACTACCAGAAATGATTGCCACAAACTCCTTTAAGTCTAATTGGCAGTCCTAATACAGAGTGACTTATAAAATAGAGAATTAGCTGGTGCTCCTGTGATTCGTGAATGCAGCGGACGTTAGTTTTATTTATAAGCCATAGATCTAGAAACAGAATTGGCCACTCATACAATACCGAGGTTACTTAGTCCATATAGATCAAAAGCTTGGCAGATGGATCGGAAATGGGAGACAGATAAACAGTTCATATAGCGCAGTGAAATTGCAGCATAGTAGAAAGTTAATGCCCTTATGTAATGTCATATGTTCCATCAGTCCCAGCAGTCCTATTAATTAGGACAATAGAAGGGAATCCTCATACCCACACAGACGTTCACTATATACAGTATGTTGAAAGAATATGTATAATATTCCTGCACCCACATTCAGTCCTTTATGCATCCATATACCCACCATTCAGATTTATGTAACTATGACACCAACACCCAAGCTACATTTGAAAAGAGACTGTGGGGTTGCTATACTAAAGGCAAATAGGCTGTTCATTTTCCTCAAAGCTTGCTGAATGCAAACAAAAAATTACCGTGTTAGGGGGCCCATACCCCGGACTATTATATGCAACCAATGTAAGAAAAGATGGGGCTTTGCGGGCCAATGGGAGGAGGAGGATCAGATATAACACAGAGGCAGGTAGTAATTGCAATATGTTCAGGCTGGTTAGCTAGTACCAATAGCTAACTCATAAAAATGCCATGCAGAAGCAAGCCTGCAGCATGTCCAAGCTCCGAGTGCCTGCCTTACCATTTATAATATAATATAATATTATACTATCACTGGTCCTGGACAACTTCCACCATATTTTTATCTGCCTGCCTGCCATGATTTGAGTCGCATTTGAAAAATTGGTCTCTTCTGGTCTCTCTGGCCCTGAGGAAGCCTCGTGCGAAACGCGTCGGCTTGCTGGGGACCCTTAGACCGTGCTCCATCTGAGACCTTTAAGTCATCTCCTGATATTAAGTTATCGGCACTCCCTTTTGGGAAGTATTTCTTCACTGCGATTCTATATGTTTGTTGATTTTAGTTATGTTAGACAAGAGTAACCATTCCTATGTATTGTACCAATTTTAAACATTACAATAAAGTTATATTTTAGACAATTCTGTGTTATATCTGATCCTCCTCCTCCCATTGGCCCGCAAAGCCCCATCTTTTCTTACATTGGTTGCTTACTGAATGCAGTGAAGTTTCACTTTGCACAAAATACATAACAGTGTAAATAAAAATAAAGCACTTGGCTTGCACATGCAGGGTTGATGGAAGTCAACAGAGCTTCACCTCATGAACTAAGCTCTGGAGCAAATTATCTTGCAAAGTGCAACTTCCCTTGCAAAATAAACAGCCTATTTGCCATTAGAAAATCAACCCCTGTATCTTTGACAGTCCCTTAAGAATTGAGCAGACGAAGAGAAAAAGCACCTGCACAAAAGTTTCCATTTTTGAAACCCAAATTTGAGTCCATATCCAGTCTTGCACCCTCATAAACTCGTACAAAGACTTTAGTCTTCAAATTGATTCCTGTTCTTTAGTATATAGCTGTACCCAGGAAGTTTGATTTTTTTTTACACAAAACATCCCTAGTACAGACACTATAAAATTGTTTTTTTTTTAAATATAAATCTTATATAAAATATAAAGAAGCTAATTGTTTATATACATACCAACTGGGGACATTTCTGGTACAGAAGCTGTGTATGGTCCATCAAGGAATTTGGGTTCATTGTCATTAATATCTTGAATTTTAATGATAAATTCTGATTCTGGCTCCATAGGCCTTTCAGTCTTTCTGTCCAGAGCCTGGGCTCTGAGAGTATATTGGGCTCTCTCTTCCCGATCCAGTCGCTGTATTGCATGAATGTCACCTGTAGTGTCATCAATAGTAAACATGGTTCCTGCTCCATCACCAGTCAGAATATATTTTATTGAGCCATTACCTTCATCCATGTCTGAGTGAAGCTAAAAAAAAAATAAAATAAAATGAAAATTTAAGTCAACCTAAAGAAAACCTGTATTTTTCTCACACTAGGCAATATAACATGCTCATTCTACAGGAGGCATTACAAGCATCCTTTACTTCCACTACTTAGAGAAGTACTTCTAGGCAGGGCTTTTTTTCTCCGAGAATAGGTGCAGGTACTCCCCTCTTCTGAGTCACCCCTTGTCTCCACTTCCTACCCACCTCTGAGCGCTGTCCTTTGGTTCCACCCTCTGCCCACCTCCCAGTACCCCCCTTTTAGAGAATACAGAACCAAGTATCATGTTGTGGTTCTAGGTAACTTGTATGGAATTTAATGATAACTAGAAAAGCAGTAAAATAGATCCCCTGGAATCAGCAACAATAGACCCCCCCCCCCAACAATCGATCCCCCAGCAGCAATAAATCTTCCCCTTCAACAATAGAAAAAACTGTAAAATAGATCCCCTGCAATCAGCAACAATAGACTCCCAACAACACTAGCCCCCCAGCAACAATAAATCCTCCCCTGCAACAATCGCCCCCCCCCCCAATAAATCCTCCCCTTACAACAGTAGGTCCCCCCCCCCAACAATATCCCCCCAGCAACAATAGTGATCCCAAGCAACAATAAATCCTCCACTGCAAAAAAAGTCCCACCCACAACAAAATGCCCGCCAGCAACAATAGATTCACCCTACAACAATAGATCCCCCAGCAGCCAGCATCAATAAGCCCTTCAGCTGACCCACTGGCCCCAGCACCCCTTTGCCATTGCATACATTCAGACTGGAGGTGCCGGAACTGCGTTCCCCCGTGTTCCCACTGAAAAAAAGCCCTGCTTCTAGGTAAGGAAGAAAATGTAACATCTCCCCTGGCTCCCTACAACACTGTGTTTTGGACCCAAACAGCTATTTTCCAGGGCTAGGTGCTGTCATATGGCAGCATTGGGGTAGAGTGAATAGATTTTTTAAGTTTTACCTTCTCAGAAACCAGAAAGTTTCAAACTTACACAAAACTTTTGTACAAGACTTTTGTAGAAGTTAAGGTTAGTGGAAGAACATGGGAAAGGTGTTTGGGCTGTTTGCTGTACCTCCCCTAAAGCTGCAATATTAATTTGCCAAGTATGGGAAAAATAACAGGGAAGAACATTACATTGCATACTTTTCATTGCCTGTAAAGATTATAGGATTGCAAGGTCAAATTATAGCATACTATACATAAACACGAGTTGTCTAAGTGGCCATAGATCTTCTGTGGTGACTAGACACCAGGAAATATTTCACTGCAGTGATCTTGTCACATACATCCAGAAAGGTGTTCTGTAAATATGCTGTAAATAATGTGTTTTAATCAAAAAATAAATAAAAAAATAAAAATCCTTTAAATGATGTAGTTGAGTCAACTCTGTGATGCCCAGCCATAAAGTGGCTATACAAAGAGCAAGCAGTGGTAACTGCATAGGCAAGGTCTTGTTGGGGCTATGTGCCTGTTTTTTTGTTTTTGCTATGGGGGAGTGATTAAACCTTGAAATCTTAATTTAATTAACTTTAATTAAAGTAGTATTAAACCCGAAACAAAAAAATGTAATACATTATAGCTTACAAATTATTAGAAGTGTTGGGTGTATTTGTTTTCTTTTTTCCCCTCTATTTTCACCAGGTGAGCTGACTATTAGATTTAACCACTTTACCACCGGAGGATTTTCCTGCTTTACGTCAAGGCCACTTTTTGCAACTTGGCACTGCGCGACTTTAACTGACAATTGCGCGGTCATGCAACGCCGTACCCAAACTAAATTTACGTCCTTTTTTTCGTACAAACAGAGCTTTCTTTTGGTGGTGTTTGATCACCTCTGCGCTTTTCATTTTTTGCGATATTAATAAAAAAGAGTGAAAATTTTGCGAAAAAATTGACATTTTCTACTTTGAGGCCCCGTTCACATCGGGGCAACGCTACTTCGCTACTTCGCACCGCGACCTCGGAGTGGCCGCCACGGACTTCATAACATTGAAGTCTATGGCGGTCTCCTCCTGGTCGCCCCAAAGAAGTTCCGGACCCTTTTTCTAAGTCGGAGCGACTTGTGTCGCTCCTATTAGAACGGGTCCGTAGCTTCCCTATGGGAGGCGACCAGGTCGCCTCACAGGTCGCCTCAGTGTGAACCGGGGCTTACAGGTAAAAAATATCCAATATATTCAACTTTTGTCATATAATTTGGCCAAAATGTATTTAGCTACATGTCTTTGACAAAAAAATTCTCAATTCGCGTATTTTTAACCGCTTTAAGACTGGAAGATTTTACCCCATTCCTCACCAGGCCATATTTTGCGATTCGGCACTGCGTTACTTTAACGGACAATTGCGTGGTCGTGCGACGCTGTACCCAAATGATTATGTTTTTTTTTTCCCCACAAATAGAGCTTTCTTTTGGTAAAAAAAATCGCAATAAGCGTATTTTGATTGGTTTGTACAAAAGTTATTGCAGCTACTAACTACGGGAAATTTATGTCATTTTTATTGTTTTTTTTTCAACTAGTAATGGCGACAATCTGGCGGCGATCTGCAATTTTTTTTGCGGGACTGCGACATTGCGGCGGACAGATCGGACCCCTAACTGACATTTTTGACACTTTTTGGGGTACCAGTGACATTACTACAGTAATCAATGCTATAAATATGCACTGTTACTGTAATAATGACACTGGCAGGGAAGGGGTTAACTTTATTGGTGATCAAGGGGTTAAATGTATGCCTGGTGCTTAGTGACGTGTGTGGGGGGAGGGGATTGTGTGACACAGGCACAGATCGCAGGTTCAGCTATGCTGAATCCTGTAATCTGTGACTGTCTGTCACATAGGAGATCCGCCCGCTTTGTTTACACAAGTGAGCGGATTTCCTCACTCGATCCCCGATGATCGGGGAAGAGCGGCAGTGATCACCGCCTCTCCTCCCCTGGCCCGACTCCCGCTGTGTCTGAATACAGCGGGAGCGAGTCTCCGGCGGCACGCGCGCGCCGCCGAGGAGGGGAGGAGTCCAGCGACGTAGGTCTACGAGCCACTTTACCGCAGTACCAGCTCAGTGAGCGGTCGGCAAGTGGTTAAGCACACTAACTAACTGAAGCCTATCTCCAGCTAACACTTTATAAACAGTTACAATAATGTCTTTTTGGGATAAAGGTTTTACATAAATAAATAAAAGCGGATCCTTGTAAGCACCCCCATCCGTGGTAAAAAGTTTGTTTCATTCCTGTAACTGATACATTTTGCAGGACAGCTTGGTCTACTAAAACACAACAGATTTACTAACTGGATCATCATATTAAACTAGAAAAAAGAAAGCCTAATGCAGCCATCACATCTAAGAATTGGTAAGTTGAAATATATAAAATGTCTGCTTTTGGGTCTAACCCTTTGAAGACTAAGCCTTTTTCTGACATTTGTTGCTTACAAGTTAAAATCAGTATTTTTTGCTAGAAAATTACTTAGAACCTCCTAACCTATATATATGTGTAGCACCCTACAGGTAGGTGCTAGGCAAATGTATAGTGGGCCTTGTCTGCCTAACAGCAGAGCTATGATTTCTTTTTGTCAGGGTGTCTTGGCTTCCAGGTGTGCCTGCTGAGAGGGGAGTCTCCCCACTGGTTCCTGTGAGAGGCTTCTCATAGGGCAGTGGAGGAAACCCAATCAGGAGATACATTCAGGCTTGTATCTTCCCCAAGAGGCAGATTCTGCCACAGAGGGTTTTGGGGGAGGGTATAAGTCTGAAGGGGGCGCATGACTCGGTGAGCAGAGTCCCAGGAGGGAGAGAATGGCTGTCTCTCCTTCTGTCTGAGGAAGTGGATGTCTCAGGGTGCCGCCTGAGAATCCAGAGAGTGCTGAGTTGAGCTGAGGGGATCCAGTGTGCCGAGAACCAGTGGAGAGCGAGAGGAGTCCAGTCCCAGGAAAGCCTACACAGGTCATGAGTACTGAGGATTGCCCCTGGGGGTCTGCCTGAAGTGTTAGAGGGGACCACTCCGGAGGAGGTTCTGGGATCCAGTGTCAGCTAGTTGGAAAGGGGGTACCTAGGTTGAGGACCCTGAAGTAATAGAGGGGGTACATAGTCAGTGGACCCTGAAGAGATAAAGGTTACAGGGGGCACCTGCAGTTTGGGCCCTGAATTGTGCAGAGAATCAGTTGAGAGTTGCAGCCATACAGAAATTCACAACAAGTTACCTCAAGCCAGTGCAAGGCAGGAGGGAGTAGTCAGTGACTTTGCAGTGTCAGCAGTTTCACACTCTACAGTCCTGGGTCTTCTGGACTTAAAGTCGAGGATTCAGCACTTCTTTCATGTTACAGAGAGTTCTAAGCGTCAGTGAGTGTTGGCCAGCGTCGGCTGGCATCAAGGCTGCGTTAACAGACATTTTTCTGGATAAAGTCCCAAGTTGTACCTAGTTGAGCCTAAAGGAGTGTCCCACTCATTCCCTTCTCCCATCCCCTTATCCACAATAAAACCACAAAATCAAGATGCCGGAGTTGTCAATGTGTCAGTTCTCACACCCAGGGTCGCAGCTCACATGGGCTGGAGAGGTAACCGGTAACGATGGCAGACCCACATCAGGCTTAATGCCTGGAAAACCTGCTACATATATATATAAAATAGAATAAAATGGAAGTTGTTGCTATATTTTATGTCACACTGTATTTGCACAGCAGTATTTCAAACACAATTTTTTGGGAAAAAATAGACTTTCATGAATTAAAAAAATTGAAACAGTGAAGTTAGCCCAATTTTTTGCATACTATGAAAGATGATGTTAGGCTGAATAAATAGATATCTAACATGTCATGCTTTAAAATTGTGTACACTCGCTTAATGACGACAAACTACGGTACCTAAAAATCTCCATAGGTGATTACAAATAGGCTTTAAAAATGTTTAGCGGTTACTAGTTTAGAGTTACACAGGAGGTCTAGTGCTAGAATTATTGTACACACTGTTTACGTTTGCGGATGTGACTTAAGTATGCGTTCACTTCTGCGCGTGAGCACAGAGGGATGGGGCATCTTATTTTTTTAATTTTTTTTTTTTTACACTGTCCCTTTAATTTTTTAACCACCCCCCATCCGCGCTACAGCCTATATACGGCTGCAGCGCGGACTCGAATTTTCAGGAGGCCGTTTTTAAACGGCCTCCCAGTGACACGCCCCCAGCGCGCTCCCGCGAGCGCGCTGCGGGGAAAATCTGTGTCGGCCGTGTCCCTTGGACACGGCCGATCACAGCGGCCATTCACCACGTGATCTGGCCGTCCAATGAGCGATGATCTCATATGTAAACATATGAGATCATCTCTCATCGCCGGCGCTCCTTCCTCAC
The DNA here is from genome assembly GCF_965119305.1 of Pelophylax lessonae. Classification (NCBI taxonomy): domain Eukaryota; kingdom Metazoa; phylum Chordata; class Amphibia; order Anura; family Ranidae; genus Pelophylax; species Pelophylax lessonae. Next base: position 312,544,885 of record NC_138772.1, on the reverse strand, counting down.
ACGGAGCCTGCAGTGTGAGGAAGGAGGGGGAGCCTCACAGCGCTGGGGACACAGGAGAATGTAATCAGGGCACCGATCACCAGTGCCCTGATTACACAAGGTAAAAACACACACACAGTGCCCCCCCATCAGTGCCCACAGTGCCCGCCATCAGTGCCCCCCATCAATGCCCACAATCAGTGCCCATAGTGCTGCTAGTCAGTGCCCATCAGTGCCTGCTCATCTAGGCACTGATGAGCACTGACTGGCAGCACTATGGGCACTGAGTGTGGGCACTGATGGTGCTGCCCATCAGTGCCGCTCATCAGTGCCACCCGTCAGTGTCCAGTGCCATCCGCCAGTGCCCATCAGTGCCGCCTATCAGTGCCCATCACTGCCGCCTCTCAGTGCCGCCTATCAGTGCCCAGCAGTGCCACCTGTCAGTGCCCAGCAGTGCCACCTGTCAGTGCCCAGCAGTGCCGCCTATCAGTGCCCAGCAGTGCCGCCTATCAGTGCCCAGCAGTGCCGCCTATCAGTGCTCATCAGTGCCGCCTCTCAGTGCCGCCTATCAGTGCCGCCTATCAGTGCTCATCAGTGCGGCATATTAGTACCTCCTCATCAGTGCCCATAAGTGCCACCTCATCAGTGCCCATAAGTGCCACCTCATCAGTGCCCATCAGTGCAGCCTATCAGTGCCCATCAGTGCCGCCTCATCAGCGCACATCAGTGAAGGAGAAAAATTTATTTTCAAAATTTACTCGCAGAAAATAAGAAAAACTTTTTTTTTTTTTCAAAATTTTTTGTCTTTATTCTTTTTTTTTGTAAAAAATAAAAAACCCAGAGATGATTAAATACCACCAAAAGAAAGCTCTATTTGTGTGAAAAAAATGATAAAAATTTCAAATGGGTACAGTGTAGCATGACCGCGCAATTGTCATTCAAAGTGTGACAGTGCTGAAAGCTGAAAATTGGCCTGGCTGGGAAGGGTGTTTAAGTGCACAGAAGGCAAGTGGTTAATCACTTTTATTGCTGTCACAAGGAATGTAAACATCCCTTGTGACAGCAATAGTCGCGGGTCAGGAATTTATTTAGAGGGATCTGGGGTCTATCAGACCCAAATCCCTTCTCTGCACTTAAAATTATTCAAAATGCCAAGTTTGACTGTTTTAAATACTGACATTTTTTTTTTCAAATTTGGCACCTTTAAAGCTCCAGGGTAACCGGAAGTGATGTCATCATGACATGATTTCCAGGTTACTAAATCCTAGACCCGATCAAAGCCGCTGGCTGGTCGCTCAGGCCTCCCAGTGGGAAGGGAGACCCGCGGAAGGCAGTGGGGGGGGGGGACATCTCCTCCCGATGCTTGTAATAACACCCGAGTGGCTGATTAGCCACATCAGTTGTTATTACAAGAAAGCCAACCGTCGGCTTTAAAAAAACAGCCCGGGGGGGTTTGTCTGCAGCTGGCTGCATTTTTGCGTTACACCGCCATGCAGGGGTAATACTGCTTTAAATTTAGCATTGAAGATTGTTGCTTTGCTTTTTTATTGTGATAAGAACATCCATTTTTAGGTGTTTGTCTAGATCAGTATTTCTCAACCTTTTTTCAGTCAAGGCACACTTTAAAAATTATGGACAATCTCGAGGCACTCCATTCTAAAATGTAAAACCTAATCTAAAAGTTTTACATAACACAGCAACATCCACAGGTAGGACACCCAACGTTAGAGGTTATTTATTCTTCCAAAGCAAATGCACTTTTGCAAACTGGTACTGACTAGTATTCCTATGTTTCTCTTCACCCTCAGTTTTTCTCAGTTTTTGATGGAGAGGGGCAGGGGAGGGGCAAACAAGGATGCTATGCAGGTGACTGACATGGTGCACAATGAAAACCTGTGGCTTTGTGTAACTAAAAGGCATGCTTCATCCACAGGCCAGCTTGTATACAATTTTGGGGCAATTTTTAAGCATTTTTCCAAGGCACCCCTGAATAAATCTCAAGGCACCCTGGTTGAAAAAAGCTGGTCTAGATCAAGGGTCTTCAAACTATGGCCCTCCAGCTGTTCAGGAACTTCAATTCCCATCATGCCTATCCATGTCTGTGAATGTCAGAGTTTTACAATGCCTCATGGGATGTGTAGTTCTGCAACAGCTGAAGGGCCATAGTCTGAGGATCCCTAGTCTAGATGGACAAACCATATTTTGCTTGTCACACACTTTTTTTCTGAACTTGTAAAATACATGTTTTTGGAGAAGATTTACCTTTGTAAAAAAGTCAGGGATTATCCAGGCACTATAAAATGCTTATCCAAAAGCATTGGCATTCAAAATAGGATTTGTGAAATTAGGCCTGCAAAGAATGAGCTGCTATATTATATTTTTGCACTAAAAAAGAAGCAGCAGGTGCAAAAGTGAGACCTACGCTATTTTTTTATTTTTTTTTCTTAATTCACTCTAAGTAGTCATTTGAAAATACGCAGTGAACAATGTTCCCTTGTGTGGTGTGTGGCTTATTAAGTGAAGGTTTTAATTAGTCTGTTGTAATGATTAAGATCCAATTCTAAACAAGTCAGTAAGAAACAAGGAGTAGAATTCCATCATTAATTTATGCACTTAGAAAAAAAAACCACAGCATTCTCAATGTAAGCTAACAAATTAATCCTTCTCTGCAGGAAGCATCTTCATTATTACAAGAGGAAGTACACTGCCATTTCACCAGTTTGAAATTAGCATGATAGTAATTAGCAACTGTCACAAGCAAATAGCCTGGAACCATACTGACTGCATAGCATAACATACAAGCTCATAGTATAATGACGTCAGTGCCCCATTGGAGCAAAACTAAAAACGAAATGCATATTTTTGCTTGATTAAAGGAGAACTACAGTCAAAACCAATTTCTAACAGTATGTAAGCCATAAATACAGATTCTCACCTGTATCTGCATTTGTCTTTCAATTTAGTTGTTGACAGAAAAGCTAATAAACAATATCGCTATTTGGTTTTCTATGAATCCAATGGCAGGCTTGTAATGTTTGGGTTCCAGCCTGTGCTTAGGATCACACTCAGGGCCGGCCCTACTATGGGTCCCACTGGGTCCATTGGACACAGGTGGCACTTAGAGAGGGCTAGCAAATTGACTCCCAAGATTTTTTTTCCAGCAGTTTTGTGTGTCATCAGTTTGCGGCACGTTACAGATGGCATTGCCCCATCTTATACTGCCGCCCGTAGTGCAAATTGATGCGTATGAGGAGGCAGAGTGTCTCCTCCAGGGAACGTCCCTTACGTGATCATGGTGTGCACAATGACGTCAGACATCGGCGCACTCCATCACACGCAGGGCAGCCTGGATCTTCTAGGAAGGTGGCTGCGGCAGACACAGGAGTGACAGGGGTACTGAGGACAGACAGTGGGTGTTTGGTGGACCGGTCCAGTGGTGAGTTATGGAAGAAGATAACAGTATATATAATATTTTCTAAATGCTATATTTATATAAAATAATGGATGCTGGGGGCCTTTTGTTGGGTGTGATTTTTTTTTTTTTTGGGGGGGGGGAGCAGTACCGTATATACTCGAGTATAAACCGACCCGAATATAAGCCGAGACCCCTACTTTTACCACAAAAAAAAAGGGAAAACTTATTGACTCGAGTATAAGCCTAGGGTGGGAAATGCAGCAGCTACTGGACCCAACTGGACCATCACGAGACACAAAACAGGGGCTGCGGGCATGGTACAGGAGATGACGCAGGTCAGGGCCGGACTGACCATTGGGCAGACCGGGCATATGCCCGGTGGGCCGCCCGCACCGCATGTCACTCTCACTTCCGTGACCGTCCCTCCTCTGATTCCCGATCACTTGCTGCCGGCCGCTGGCCTCTCCGCGGCCGATTCCGCGGAGAGGGCCGCGGCCGCATATTGTTGTGGCCGGCCGGGTATGTCCCAGTGACAGTCCACTCCCCACTGAGCAGCCGGGCTGATGCTGAGCCCAGCGCCGCTCACTGCGGCCGGCTCCGCAGCCATCCAGCCTTCTCTAGGCAGCCCAGTCAGGAGGGGTGGACCGTACCACAATGGAATTGGAAACGAGGGGTCAGGTCAGCAGGTGACTCGTCGTGAGTCTCGTCACTGTCTGTGAAGGAAGGGGGTGGAGCTAGAGGAGACCCCTTCTGAGTTCTGCACAGTGCTTGATGGCGGGAAGGAAGGAACAGTGTCAGGCGCCGCACCACCCCAAGGCCTGCCCTGTCCTGCAAGGTAAGTGAAGTGACTGAGTGACTACTATGCCACATTGCCACCAGCTGCAAAAAATAATCCCTATTTTGACAGTCAGTCACACAGATTGGCCTCTACAACAACGTTGTGTCCCACTTTGAAGCTCACTAGGATCTTGGGAAGAAGAAGTTGTTTAGCTGTAAAGTTGCCATGAGAGCCTCAGCCTTGAAGATCCCAAGATCCTAGAATGGACATTGAATTCCCTGAGTGAGTACTGTCACTGATCCGATCCCCCCAGCCCTGTCACTGATCCGATCCCCCCAGCCCTGTCACCGATCCGATCCCCCCCAGCCCTGTCACTGATCCGATCCCTCCCTCCCAGACCTTTCACTGATCCAATCCCCCCCCAGCCCTGTCACTGATCCGATCCATCCCTCCCAGACCTGTCACTGATCCGATCCCTCCCCCCCAGCCCTGTCACTGATCCGATCCCCCCCCAGCCCTGTCACTGATCCAATCCCCCCCCAGACCTGTCACTGATCCGATCCCTCCCTCCCAGCCCTGTCACTGATCCGATCCCCCCCCAGACCTGTCACTGATCCGATCCCTCCCTCCCAGACCTGTCACTGATCCGATCCCCCCCCCAGCCCTGTCACTGATCTGATCCCCCCCCAACCCTGTCACTGATCCGATCCCTCCCTCCCAGACCTTTCACTGATCCAATCCCCCCCCAGCCCTGTCACTGATCCGATCCATCCCTCCCAGACCTGTCACTGATCCGATCCCTCCCCCCCAGCCCTGTCACTGATCCGATCCCCCCCAGCCCTGTCACTGATCTGATCCCCCCCCAACCCTGTCACTGATCCGATCCCTCCCTCCCAGACCTTTCACTGATCCAATCCCCCCCCAGCCCTGTCACTGATCCGATCCATCCCTCCCAGACCTGTCACTGATCCGATCCCTCCCCCCCAGACCTGTCACTGATCCGATCCCTCCCTCCCAGCCCTGTCACTGATCCGATCCCCCCCCCAGACCTGTCACTGATCCGATCCCTCCCTCCCAGACCTGTCACTGATCCGATCCCCCCCCCCAGCCCTGTCACTGATCTGATCCCCCCCCCAGCCCTGTCACTGATCCGATCCCTCCCTCCCAGACCTTTCACTGATCCAATCCCCCCCCCAGCCCTGTCACTGATCCGATCACTCCCAGCCCTGTCACTGATCCGATCCCTCCCAGACCTGTCACTGATTCGATCCCTCCCAGACCTGTCACTGATCCGATCCCCCCCAGACCTGTCACTGATCCGATCCCTCCCTCCCTCCCAGCTCTGTCACTGATCCGATCCCTCCCAGCCCTGTCACTGATCCGATCCCTCCCAGACCTGTCACTGATCCGATCCCCCCCAGCCCTGTCACTGATCCAATCCCCCCCCAGACCTGTCACTGATCCGATCCCTCCCTCCCAGCCCTGTCACTGATCCGATCCCCCCCCAGACCTGTCACTGATCCGATCCCTCCCTCCCAGACCTGTCACTGATCCGATCCCCCCCCAGCCCTGTAACTGATCCGATCCCCCCCCAGCCCTGTCACTGATCCGATCCCTCCCTCCCAGACCTTTCACTGATCCAATCCCCCCCCCCCAGCCCTGTCACTGATCCGATCCATCCCTCCCAGACCTGTCACTGATCCGATCCCTCCCCCCCAGCCCTGTCACTGATCCGATCCCCCCCAGCCCTGTCACTGATCCAATCCTTCCCTCCCAGCCCTGTCACTGATCTGATCCCCCCAGCACTGCCACTGACCCCCCCCAACACTGTCACTGATCCCATCCCACCACCAGCATTGCCACTTATCCCATCCCCTCCATGCTGCCGCTCCTCCCCTCCCTCCCTCCACACTGACACTACTCCCCTTTCCTCCCTCCCTCCATACTGCCTCCCTCCACGCTGCCACTCCTCCCCTCCGTCCACACTGACACTACTCCCCTTTCCTCCCTCCTTCCATGCTGCCTCCCTCCACACTGCCTCCCCTCCCCTCCCCTCCATGCTGCAACTCCTCCCCTCGCTCCACGCTGTTACTCTTCCCATTCCCTCCCTCCACGCTGCCACTCCTCTCATCCCCTCCCTCCACGCTGCCACTCATCCCACTCCCCAAGCACTGTCACTGATCCCATTCAATTCCCCCAAGCACCGCCACTCATCTCGTCCTCCCGCACAGCCACTGATTCCACCTTCCATGTATTGTCACTCATCCTATCCCCCCCTGCACTGCCACTGATCCCACCATCCCTCCACACTGCCACTGATCCCATACAATCCCCCCCAGCACTGCCATTAATTCCAACCCCCCCCCCAACACTGCCACTAATTCCATCCCCCCCAGTACTGCCACTGATCTAATCCCCCTCAGCACTGCCACTCATCCCAACAACCAACCAGCACTACCAGTCATTTCACCCTCCTCTCGTACTGTCACTCATCCTATCCCCCCACACTGCCATTTATTCCATCCTACCCTCCACACTGATCACATCCAATCTCCCTCGACATTCATCACACCCCCCCTCAGTACTGCCACTGATTCCACCCCCCCCCCCCAGTTCTGCCACTGACCCCATCCCCCAAGCACTGCCACTGATTCCATCCTCCCCTCCCCAGCACTGCCACTTAATTCTTACCCCCCCCCCTCCCTCAGAACTGCCACTCATTCCTCCCCCCCCCCCCGATACGCTGAGGAAGTCCCGCCCACGGATGATACGCGTGCGCAAGGGGGAGGAGATCGTGACGTCACTCGTAGCCCCTGTTAGCAGAGCGTTCCGCTCTGTCTGGAGATCAGCTGGATTGCTGTACTGCTCGTTTTTGCATTACCTTGAAGTAAGAGGCTGTCCATTTGTTTTATTAATAAATTGTGGTGTTTGAAACATATTGCACTATGGTCTGCCCCCTTTCTATTACATGGGGATCGTTGTGAACACCTTTACAAAAAGGAGAGATGCCCTCTGTGATTGCTGTCCTGGTCAGGATTTTCACATTGCTGGGAGTGTACTTTTAAGGCTGTCTTTTCACAGCCTACAGGTGAGAGGCTAGCACCTCTGGTGAAGGATTGCACTGAACAAGCACTTGTGTCCTGTTTACTGATCAGCACTGAGCACTTTCATTGGGATTTCTTATTGGACTGTTTTCTCCTCTTTTTTACAAGACTACTGCGTGCCATTCATAGACTTTTCATTTATCCATTGATGTTTTTATTGTCTTATTGTTTTAGCGCTGCACTTTTCACTATCAGTCCCCCCCCAGTACTGCCACTGATTACACCTCCCCCCTCCCCAGCCACCAATGGGTTAGTGCTAAAAATGTGCAGTAACCTCTAGCAATCAGTGAGCAGTGACTGTAGCAGGCTAAATAGAACTAAAAGACATTGAGAAACTGGTAGCTGTCATTATTTGTAATTTGGTTTAAAAAAAAAAAAAAAAAGGCTGCTCAGTCTAAAATGCCCGGGCCTATTTTTTGTCCCAGTCCGGGCCTGACGCAGGTCATAGTACAGGCATTGCACAGGTCATGGTAAGGGCATGGCACAGGTCAGGGCACAGGTGATGGTACAGGCATGGCACAGATGATGGTATAGGCATGGCACAGGTCATGGTACAGGCATGTCACAGGTCATAGTACAGGCATGGCATAGCACAGGTGATGGCAAAGCAGAGGTGATGGTATAGGCAAGGCACAGTAAGTACAGGCATGGTACAGTATGTACAGGCATGGCACAGTAGGTATAGGCATGGCACAGTAAGTACAGGCATGGCACAGTATGTACAGGCATAGCACAGTATGTATAGGTATGGCACAGTAGGTATAGGCATGGCACAGTAAGTACAGGCATGGCACAGTATGTACAGGCATGGCACAGTAGGTATAGGCATGGCACAGTAAGTACAGGCATGGCACAGTATGTACAGGCATGGCACAGGAGATGCAGTGCTGCGGGCATGGTACAAGGGAATGTCCTGTACCATGCCCGCAGCACTGCATGAGGAAAAACAGGGGCTGCGGAGGAGTCTCACTTACCTGTCGGTGAGGCGCCTTCTTCGATTTAAAAATCGTGCCACCCGGCGCCGCCAATACGTCACCGCAAATGCGCCGCTGATGCTCGGGAAAGGCCAAACACGTTCGGCTATTCCCGGGCATGCGGCACATGCGCAGTGACATGTCGGCGCCAAGCGGCGCCATTTTTAAAAAGACACTCTAGCCAGAGACTCGAGTATAAGCCGAAGGGTGCATTTTCAGCATCAAAAAACATGCTGAAAAACTCGGTTTATACTCAAGTATATACGGTATTTCATTCTTGAACCCAGGCAGCATAATGCCTTGGGCCAGCCCTGATCACAATACTGTTGTCCTGGACAAGCACATACTTCATGTTTGAGCAGAAAGGAAGACCCAACTATATTCAGTGAGGGTAGATGGCAGACGGCCTAAATGTGCTGGTTTTTTAATACTTCAAATTAAAGTCCTCTTGCTCTTGCGTTTATAAAGTGCATTGGGGCACATTACCGCATGCACACTAATGTGCTGGATTTTTCACGTTAACATGCACTGCATTAAAGCAGTTCTTGTTTTTTGTTGCCAATGCATCACAAAAAAATAAAGGCATGTTCCTACAGTATTTTCAGTGCACTGCACTACAACACATCCATCTGTGCATTGCATGTTTCACCTTTGTGCACTGGGTGTGTTGTATGGCACATGCATGGGGGGGGGGGGGGCATTTGCAAGGTGCATTGGGGTGCCATTTGAAATAAATAACAACACAGCCCACTGCTCCACCAATCATACACTATGGGATTTATTTACTAAAGCTAGAGAAGGCAAAATTAGTCACAATTCTGCAGAGAAACCAATCAATGTCTAACCTCAGCTTGTATAATTAAGCTTTAGCAGTAAAACCTGGAAGATGGTTGGTTTCTCTGCGGAATTGTAACTAATTTTGCCCTCTCTTTGCCCTATATTACCAAAAGTATTGGGACGCCTGCCTTTACACATACATGAACTTTAATGTCATCTGTCTTAGTTGGTAGGGTTCAATATTAAGTTGGCTCATCCTTTGCAGCTATAACAGCTTCAACTCTTCTGGGAAGGCTGTCCACAAGGTTTAGGAGTGTGTCTATGGGAATGTTTGACCATTCTTCCAGAAGTACATTTGTGAGGTCAGGCACTGATATGGATGAGAAGGCCTGGCTCACAGTCTCCACTCTAATTCATCTCAAAGGGGTTCTATCCGGTTGAGGTCAGCTGTTAGTTAATGCAAGTTAATGCAGTGCACAGGTGTGAAGCCAGCCTTAAAGAGTAACTCCACTTTGTTGCAAAAAAAAAAACATTCCCCTGGGGATGATCTAAACATTGTCCAGTCCAACAAGAGGTGCAGGTCACCTAGTGAACTTATCTATTTTATTAATACCTGACAGTTCTATGGTGCTTATGGGAGTAAAGCTATTTCATACTACCAGACCTCTGACCCTGGACTTTTTGGTATCCGCTCCTGTAGCTGCAGAGTCCCTCACAGCTTCTATGCCTCCTCATGCTCAGTCACAGAGAGTATTGTATTATGTGTACCCATTCACAGAATACAAAGCCTTCTGTGAATGGGCATCAGAGTGAAGGGATGGACAGAACATTGTCTAGAGTGTTAGTTGGAGCAGGGAAAGAACAACTTAGTATGCTGTGCCACTGAAACGCAAACAAAATGGGAATCTGGCCAGGAGGATTGATGGAGCAGTATTTACTGGAACCGATCACCTGTAGGTCCCCCTACAGCTTCTCCTCCTCTCCCTCCTACTGCCTTCCAGCTGCTGCAGGGGGGAACTACAGCAGATCAGTTTCAGTAAATGCACCCCACCCCCCCTCCTGTCCAGGTTCCCCTTCCTTCTGTTGCCTGGGCCCCCTTGTGCTCTCTTGGTTCGTCTCCTCTCACAGTGCTGCTGGCTTCTTCTTCTCTCCCTTCCACTGGCTTCTGCAAAGATCCTTTCAGGATGGAGAGTGGGAGTGTTCGGTACGGATCACCCACCCTGTTCATTCTCAACTGAAGCATAGTAAACTGTGCTTATTATGCTTCAATGTTGTAAATGAACAGGGAGACTATGCAGAGCTTTTCCTGTTCATTCATTCTGTATAGCTGAGGCTGCAGAGATGGACTCTGAGGACAAAGTTCTTAATCTCCTTTCTCTGTCTCAAAAGTGAGACATCAGGGGTCTGTTTAGAACCCTGATATTTCACCAAAGCCCTCAACAGTTCTGTGTAAAAAAAAAAAAAAAAAAAATTTAAGAAAAAAAAAAGAAAAAATAATAACAAAAAAAATAAATTAATTAAAAAGTACAAAAGAACAACAAAACAACAAAAAAAATATATACTGTATATAAACACTGACACTGTCCACTGTTCTACTGACACCATCCACTGCCCTACTGGCACCAACTTCTACCCTCCTAACACCATTCACTGCCCTACTGACACCAACCTCTGCCCTTATAACACTATTCACTGCCCTACTGACACCAACCTCTGCCCTTCTAACACCATTCACTGCCCTACTGATACCAACCTCTGTCCTTATAACACCATTCACTGCTTTACTGACACCAACCTCTGCCCTTCTAACACCATTCACTGCCCTACTGACACCAACCTCTGCCCTTCTAACACCGTTCACTGCCCTACTGGCATCAACCTCTACCCTTCTAACACCATTCACAGCACTACTGATACCAACCTCTGTCCTACTAACACCATTCACTGCCCTACTGATACCAACCTCTGCCCTTCTAACACCATTCACTGCTTTACTGACTGACACCATTCAGTGCCTTACTGACACTGTCCATACATTGTCCACTGCCCTACTGATACTTTCCACTGCTCTACTGACATTTGTTTTATTATATTTTTCTAACTTTTCCTTACTATTTAATTAGAGCTTTCTAGTTGACAGTTAATCTCTTTCATGTTTGTCAGGTAGATCGCTACCTCTAAAAGTTTGCCTACCCCTGGTCTAAAAAGTGTAGTGTTGGATGGACTAGTAAATTTACAGTAGATGGGCTTTTCATAAATGACTAACACATTAAAGCCTAAATTCAGCTAACACTTTTGAAGCAGTTACAGAAACAGTATTTTTCCTTTTGTGATACAATTTTAATTAACTGAGCGAAAGTTGACCAGTGTATTTTTGTCTGAACCCCCTAACTTTCACTTTTGCTGTACAGTTTGGTCTAAAAAAAAAAAAAAAAAAAAATAACATTTGGATCACCAGGTAAAAAAAATAAGTTACAGGGGGGACTTAAAAAAAAAAAAAAAATACTGCCTTGTTAATGCAAGTGGCAGCCTGCATCATATGTCATTTATGCTTTTGCCTTTAGAGCCTATTTAAAGCTAATCTGGAGCAAATTTAAGAATACAAAAATATTTTAATTACTGTACATGTGTTTAACAAGCATAAAAATAATACTAGAATTGTAAAGATGCGGAACAGTAATTCGCTCTGGAATTTTACAGTCAGAATGATTTCAATGAAAACCATTTTCTGTTTGGTTGATTTGCTATCCCCACTCTCTTCCCCTCCCATTTGTGACGCTGCAACTATTCCATCTCAACCCTCTTACAATCTCAAATGATATTATTGTTGGGCTGTCACATGAGCCTTCTGATCTGCTTTGGCTCTTAATTTACCCATATATATGCTGCAGCTTTGAAGTAGTTTACCGGGAATTTAGCCGAAGATATCATCCATAAGACCATAACCCCCTTTTTGACCCCAGTTCTCTCCATAAAGAGGACCTGTCATCCTTATTTCTATTACAAGGAATGTTTGCAATCCTTGTAATAGGAATACAAGTGATTAAAAAATAATAATAATTGAAGGGACAGTGTAAAAAAAAGGAAAATAAATAAGAAAAAATAAAATTTAAAGAGCCTCATCCCTCCGTGCTCACACGCAGAAGCGAACGCATTACTTGAAATAAAGAAAAGATTCAGCGATGAATATATAAACTGTACACGGACCAGCAGCTGACACTCAAGGGCAATCTAGACACCTTTAACATACATGATAAACAATAGTGCAGCGCAGTCCTGTAAAAAACACTCAAATGCTGGAAACAGATTTTTCAATACAATATCTGTGAGAGACCCAATATCAGAGTCAAATGAATATGAAGGAGAGACAGTCCATAGCTTTAAATGATGCAGGAGAACAAGAGCCCACACGTGCTCTGGTAAACATACAAAATGGTGTGACTTCAGTGCTCAAAACTTCCCACCACCAAGCATTATCTGCCTCTCACCTCAATGCCAAGACCCTGCAGGGTCAGAACGCTTAACAAAACAGATTCTTTAGGGAACACAGCTCCAAAACATTCACTCAGCAGGCAATGCAAACCAATCTTCACAGTAGATAACTCCGGAATACCTGTCTGGCTACTTTCCTGGCTTCCCAGTATGGTTTGGAATCTTCCACAGATTTTCGAATTTTCTTTACCATCTCATCCAACCTCAGGGTAGCTTCTGTCAGCACAGAGCGGAATTCCTGCCGGGCCTCCTCAAGCTCATTTTCATCCGGCTGATGTCATCTGTGGACTGGTTAAGCTTCTCTAGTTCTCCCTATTTTTAATCTGCTTTGGTCTGGTCATGTGATCCTGCAGCTCTTTGTGGGACATCACCCATAGGCTCCCATGGCCCAGCTGTTGTCAGTGCTTCCTCCTCCCCCTGCAGCAGGCACTCACTTACACAGGAGAGCCAGGATCACATGACCAGACCAAAGCAGATTAAAAATAGGGAGAACTAGAGAAGCTTAACCAGTCCACAGATGACATCAACCGGAGGGAAATTGAGCTTGAGGAGGCCCAGCAGAAATTCCGCTCTGTGCTGACAGAAGCTACCCTGAGGTTGGATGAGATGGTAAAGAAATTTGGAAAATCTGTGGAAGATTCCAAACCATACTCGGAAGCCAGGAAAGTAGCCAGACAGGTATTCCGGAGTTATCTGATATTGGGTCTTTCACAGATATTGTATTGAAAAATCTGTTTCCAGAAGCGAACGCATACCTACGTCGTCCTGCATATGTAAACAGTAATCGTACCACACATGTGAGGTATCACCCAAACGTTAGAGTGAGTGCAATAATTCTAGCCCTAGTAAATAAAAGAAGAAAATATGAGATAGCGCTGCTCCACCAATGATAAGCGTAAAAAAACAAAAGGACAAATTAATAATAGTGCATATACATTAAATAAAAAAAAAAAGTGCTAGTTCAAATAATCAATACACGGATGCTATTGATGGAAATAAAGTACAAAAAAAAACGCTGCAGGGAACTGTCAAGTCCCCAACATAAAGTCAGTTGTGATTCTCCTTTAATTTGTGCAGAAAATCAAAAGTCTCTATTACAATGATGTGCTTCCCAAATAAACACGGTGTAAATCCGCTCCTTTAATAATGGGGCTCCAATCACCAGGTGCAGAGCATGCTCACCTCCATTAGAGACCTACAAGGGGTCAACACAGCATAACTCAGGAACACTCTCTGATGTTCAGGTTCCTAAAATGGCTCCACGCTGTTCACAGACAGCTCCAGGGTAACATATAGAAAGAAAGAAACTTTTTAGGACTCTGAACATCAGAGAGTATTCCTGAGTTATGCTGTGTTGACCCCTTGTGGATAAATAATGGAGGTGGGCATGCACTGCACCTGGTGATTGGAGCACATTATTAAAGGAGTGAATTTACACCAAGTGTTTATTTGGGAAGCACATCATTGCAATAGAGACTTTTGATTTCTTGCACAAATTAAAGGAGAATCACTGTTGACTTTATGTAGGGGACTTGTCAGTTCCCAATGGTGTTCTTGCACTTTATTTCCATTACTAGCATTCTTGTATTGATTATTTGCACTAGTACTTTTTTTTGATTTAATGTGCATGCACTATTATTAATTTGTCCTTTAGTTTTTTTACGCTTTTCATTGGTGGAGCAGCGCTATCACATAATTTCTTCTTTTACCTCTTGTGTATGTGGGAACACATTAGGTGAGAGCAGCCGGTCTATATTTTTATTCCTTGGTGGCAGCGCACAATCATCTTGTAGACAATTCTAACCCTAGACCTCCTTCTGTAACTCTAAACAGGTAACCTCAAAAGGCATTTGTAAACATCACATATGGAGATTAGTACTGTAGCTTGTCGCCAATTCACTAACATGTGCAGGTATCTATTTACTCAGCGTAACTACATCTTTCTTATTTTGCAAAAAAATTAGGGTATATATTATGTTTTTTTATTCATTAAAGTGTATTTTTTGCAAAATCGCTGTGCAAATACCGCGTGGCATAAAAAAATTGCAACGGTCGCCATTTTATTTCCTTGGGTCTCTGCTAAAAAAAAAAAAAATGTATAATGTTTGGAGGTCATAAGTAATTTTCTAGCAAAAAATACTGATTCAGACTTGTACACAAAAAGTGCCAGAAAAAGCCCCGTCTTCAGTGTCTCAACATACAAGTGCACTCCCAAGCACTGCTAGGAGGTCATATTATGCCTTTGGGAGATATTTAGCCTAGGAGGAACCAGGGACAGAGTTAAAACAGAGGTACAAGATTAACATCTATCACCCCTGGTTATCCCAAAAGAATGTAGGATGGCATGGTCTATAACACTTCAAAAGTAATGTTTAGAGCCCAAAGAGGAGAAGTCTTTAAGCTATACACTACAGTCTTAATGTTACCTATGTCCCTTCATTACCATTGGGGCACCAATTGGTGTTTCTCTTGCTATAGCTCAGGTTTGCTTTAAATCCTACAGACTGCGGGATTTACAGTAGGTGTAAAAGGTGTAGAAAGCGATGCCTTCTTGTTTGCTGCTTTTTACAGCACATTTTTATTGTGGAGTACAGCTAGCTACTCACAGACTGATTTTCTCGACTCCTGTAATAAAAGTTTGGATCTTTGTAGTAAGCATTCAGGATCAAATGACCACACTTATACAGTATGTGGGTAATATATAGAATAACAGACCATGACATTTTCATTACTTCGTAGTTGAGCAAACTCTAATTCCTGTGGTAACCTTTTATGTTATGCTAAGATCAACCTGTCCGGATCACTTTTATCAGGAAGTTAGCATAAAAATAGTATATTGGCCAACAATTTCCAACCGGGCCAGTAGACATTTGCCTTGACTGAAGTTTTGTCAGAATAAACAATTTACAATGTAACAGGGCATGTTTTAATTCAAGCGGTAACCTTCACACAATGTCACATTTAAGCTAGGTAATAACCATTGCAGTATATGCTAAGTATGAATTCTCTTATCTAGAGTGCATAAGTTCTTCTACAGTCACATACTGGTATTAAATACTGTATGCTCATTCTGCTTTTGAGGATGTTGCTCGCCTCTGCTTACATTTCAAATGACTTCACTACTGAATAGTCAGGAACAGTCACATAATATTTAGCATTGTGCCATATCAATTTATACACAGGGTGGAAAATAATGTAACAGTAACTGTAGATGGCTCTTTGGCTATTTTGTATTAACCATGGGTTTTTGAATGTTGCATTAACATGAACATTTCACCTTAAACAAAATTACAGTTGTCATTGTTTCATGTAAATGAAGTATTATACAGATCTGGGTTACTGCAATATCTAGACTTACTATTTATTATGCTGGGTATAAAAGGACAAATGATATTACAGAGTATTTCCAGCAAAAAAAACAATTTGTTTTGAATAGTGTAGGAAAAAAATTCAACGTCTGTCATGTTTTTATGGCTGTCTTTATTCATGTTGGGGAGATTTACTTTCCCTGTTTGCACTTGTTCACATTGTAACTAGGACATAAAAAGATGTAGAATCCAAAATTTGTGACAAGAATAGGTGAAACAGTCTAAAAGTTTCCCACTGCTTTGGCAAGATGTCCACTTCATTCTGTAGTGTTGTTGGATTTGGAAGTGAACAGTTCTAAACTTTCAATACTCTAGCCACAAATTAAAAAGGTTGCCCTATTGTAAAATTTAAACCAATATTTACTATGTGGGGCATACAAATATATTGATAATGTAAGGTACTACAAATAATAACATTTTAATCTGTAGCCAAAGCTTTCTTCTGTAATTATGGTTTACATAAGGAATGGATGTAAGATTTTTATGGCTACTTGTTCCCCTACTGGACAGGGTCACCTTTTGTATTTGGCCCCTTTCACACGGGCTTTCCGATCCCATCCACCTGTCAGTTTTTCAGGCGGTCCTGATCGGATGCTGCATGCAGCCCTATTTAGTGGCAGATTCAGCGGAGACATCTCTGCTGAAACCCACTGCTATCCGATATGATCCTGTCCGTGAAATCCAGAAGGACGGAAACCCTATTTTCCATCCATCTGGAGGGTCAGATCGGATAAGATCGGATGAGAACGGACCGCCTGTAATCTGTAAATGATCTCCCCATAGAGGAGAGTGGGGATATGACAGCTCCATCTCTGCACACAGAGTGGAGACAGAGCTGTCATCAGCCTGCTCAGCGGGGATCGGAAGATCGATCCCCCGCTGAGCAGAATGGACTCTGTCAGGCGCACCGCCAGTGTGAAAGGAGCCTTTGTTTTACAAGACTAAGCCTAATCAGAAATCTAAAATTTACTGGTTGTCACTTAAATATAAGATGAAAGGGAATCTTCTGATGGGTACACCTGTTACAGTGACAACAGTGAGAGATGGGGCTTCCTTTACTTTGGAAAGATTTCCATTCATTTTTCGGGAAATTTCGCTAACAGGTAACACATGCTAATAAAAACCTGAACTGTTTTTTTTTTTTTTTAAATAAAGAACCAAAATAAATAAACGGTATTGGATAGTTATCTCTTTAGATGCGATAAATGAATTGTGCCGAATACCCTTGCTGCCTGCATGATTAAAGAGCGCAATCAAGGCGGCTAAGATAGAACACAAAAGGCACATAGCGAAAGAGAGTGAAAAAACCCCCAAGAAATTCTTTAAGTATATAAATAGTAGAAAATTGAGGCCAGAACATATTGGCCCCATAAAGGATGATAAAGGGAATCTGGCAATAAAGGACAGAGAGAAGGCAGAGGTTCTAAATAAATTCTTCTCCTCAGTCTACACAAAAGAATTGGGGGGATACAGTAACCTAGAGTGTAATATTAAAGTTAATACCATGTCACAGGATGTACTCACATAGTTAATAGAAGACAAACTCAGAACTAGACTTGAAAAACGTAAAGCGTTTGTTACCCTAAAAAAAAACGATCCTGTTCCCTTAAAGCATGGTATACAGCACAGTGATTGTGCTGTGTCATTTGGCCCCCTGTATCACCTAAAATACCTGGCTGATCCTGGCAGTTTTCACCCTCCTCCCTGTACACTGACCACGGTGTATCATGGCTGCTGAGCCCTGACACCGTGGTCAGCAAACGTGTCTCCGTCATCCACAGCTATCTGCAGCTCTCCTCTGTCTCCCTCTGTCCTCCTCCTCCCCCTCCCTCTCCCTCTCCCCTCACTGCCTGTCAGCTCACTAGCGCCGCTCTGCTCCCCTCCCAGCTGCTACAAAACTATGTGATCTTTACATCATCCCCTCTGTTAGATTACAAACTGTATCCTACTGTCTGTGCTTTATTAAAAAAAAGCCAATTCCTACCTGTTTTCACAGCGCCGCTCGGCCATCATTTGACTCCTGGCTCACTCCTCCTTTCCTCCCCGCCTCCCCAGCTGATGTCAGAGAAAGTTCTTTACCCCGCCCCCTGGAGATGTCAAATAGGGAGATCGGAGAGCCGGGAGTCATGTGATCACAGATAGGAGCTGTGAAAACGGCTTTTTTTTTTTATAAAGCACAGGCACTAGGATACAGTTTGTAATCTAACAGAGGGGATGATGTAAAGATCTCATAGTGGCTTAACAACCACTTTAACATAACTAAGTCACCGGGACTAGTTGGCTTACACCCGATGGTCTTTAAGGAACTCAGACAGGTGATTGTTCCTAATTTCTATGAACAATTTACTGACGGAAATGGTACCAGCTGATTGGAGAAAAGCCAATGTGGCATCGATATTTAAAAAGGGCTGAGATATATCTCTGGGAACTACAGGCCGGTTAGCCTCACATCAATAGTCTGCAAACTATTGGAGGGGAAGATAAGGAACTATATACAAGATTTAAGTAATAAAAAGAATATCATCGGTAGTAATCAGCACACAAACGCTTACTGCACAAACTAAGGTACGTAGGTATGGACCATAGGGTGAGTACCTGGATTGAAAACTGGCTTCAGGGGTGTAAGGTATGTAAGGAATGTAAGGAATGGGGTGTAAGGAATGTAAGGTAATGCATTTGGATGCCAGAATTACGAGCGCAAGTTACTCGCTAGGGGGGATCTAGGATGGAGAAGGACCTGGGGGTCCTGGTAGGCAACAAGCTCAGCAACTGCATGCAATGCCAAGCTGCTGCAAGCAAAGCTAACAGAATATTGGCATGTATAAAAAAGGGGATTCACTCCAGAGATGAAATGATAATTCTCCCACTCTACAAGACTCTGGTCTGGCCGCATCTCGAGTATGCCGTCCAGTTCTGGGTGCCAGTCCTCAGGAAGGATGTGCTGGAACTAGAGAGAGTCCAGAGAAGGGCAACAAAGATAATTAGGGGAATGAAGGACTTCAGCTATGAGGCAAGACTACAAGCATTGAACTTATTCTCTCTGGGGAAGAGATGGGATATGATATCAATGTACAAATACCATAATGCTGACCCTAGCATAGGAAACAAACTTTTCAGTGAAAGGGAATTTAAAAAGACACGTGGCCATTCAATAAAATTAGATGAGAATCGGTTTAACCTTAAACTGCATAAAGGGTTCTTTACCGTCAGAGCGGTATAGATGTGGAGTTCTCTTCCACAAGCAGTGGTATCAGCAGGGAGCATCGATAGTTTAAAAAAACTTTTAGATGGGCACCTTAACGACCACAACATACAGGGGTATACAATATACTATTAACAGCAAACACACACACACACACACACACACACACACACACTCAGCATAGGTTGAACTGGATGGACTAGTGTCTTTTTTTCAACCTCACTAACTATGTAACTATGTAATACCTAGCTTTGTGTTTCTTTTAAATTTTTATGTTGCCTATTTCACATCATTTACTTCTCATGCTATTTTATATCTTACCTTGCCAACATACAGCGGGTCTGTCCCTGTATACTCTTCCAGAACAAAGAACTGGTTCCATACCCAGCTTCTTTTCAGTCGGTGATGTGGGAACGGTTTGTTTGATTTTTCATCCAATTGTTTTATCAGCTGACTGGGAATTCCAAATCCAGCTGCAAAGTCCAGCAGCACCATGTAGTAGATACACAACCCTTGCTGGGCATAGTTCTTCAAATGTCGCATATTTTAAAAGTTATTTTTTATTATTTATAAAAAAAAAAAAAAGAAGAGTAATCCTTGGTGTAAAATAAATAGAAGAAGTAGTAAAAAGATCTTTGATCTTGATTAAGTCTTTAATAGTCGTCTTAACAGCAGATTCCTACGCAGTTGAAAAAAAAAAAAAGAGAAAAGAACAGAAAGTTAATATGGTATTTTCAGTTGGAATAATAATATTTTCTGCTATAAAATGTAGAGCCTTTTGCAAGGGCAGCATGATATTAAAATATGAACAGTGTGTTTAGGAACAAAGGGATCTCTTATCTTCTTATATACAACAAAGTAGCTATGGACACAGAGACATTGGGGGTTGTAGTTAGTGGGGAGGATTACTTCACTTTGGCTACTTTGATTACATCAGGGTTCCACTGTATTATTGATTTGCTGTAGTTAACAGCATGCTCTGAAAATACAGTATTTATGATCTGAGAAGCCTTTTGAAACTGCTGAATATAAGCATTGCCTTCCAGACAACAGAATACCTACCAAGCAATTTCCAAGGACAGATGCTTTTTTTTCTTTTTCTAAATATATATTTGTTGCCACACAGTTGCACACAACAGTTTTTTTTTTTTTTCGGTGAATCTGTATCATCACTGACCTTAATTATTATTTTATGCAGGCTGGGGCATTCGATTGTCACGGTTCTTTTGCACTTTTATAAAAAAAAGCATAGAGGTGCTGCTAATGTGACATAGACAAAGATTTCAATGGTCAGTTAATCATTATGTGATCCACATGGGAGATTGGGGGTTTGATAGTCACACGCCATTGTGTGATATGTGTGTCGGTCAGACGAACAGATTGTCTTTCTTCAAGCTGAACGCTCAGTTTAGGTAAAGGAATGTGGACATCCAGTGGAGGGAGCTTTCTCATCAGTCAAGTGGCTTTTGTTGTCATGAAGTCAGATTAGCTGGTGACCTCACCCTGTGCTATTGAGCACAAAAACTTTCTCTTTCACAGTTTTGTGGGACTTAATGAGGTGGCATTGCACTCAAGTTACTCTGTCAAAACACTCAGAACATCTTTTATAACATTAGGGCTCAAGCTGCTCTGTTTAAAGACCCTCTTCCTCCCTTTGCCTTTCTCTCTTATCCTCTTTCCATCTGGCTCCCATAAGCAATTACAGCACCGCTTATTTGTGATTTGGAAACTCTATGACAATACATTTTGTAGCAGCTTTCTACCCAAAATTTATAGTAGCTAGTGAACAGCTGCATGTCTCCAACAAGACATCATGTATACAATTGTCTTTTTCCTTTCAATCCTTAAGCATTCAACACAGCTATAAAAACACAGCATACTAAAGTACGTATGCATGTAAAGCTTTATTTGTGTGATGAAAAGAATCAACACCAGACATCAAAATGGGAGTGTTAACAACTACAAAATTATATTTAAACAATATGATAGCATTACTAATACAAAAAATAAAAACCCTAATCGTCTTCAATGCTGTTTCTCTACACTAATACTAAAGAAATCCAATGAGGTCGATAAACTAATGGAACAAAGATTGTTGACTTTGCAAAGTGTATTTTGACATTGTAAAGTGAATGCCCCTTTACTTTTAGTGAAAGATGTGAAACTGCATTTGCCTCAATAATGTAAAAGCATTTTTTACATTTCCCTTGCTCATGATTGGACACTAAGAGTGTTGAGTGTATTTACTAAAATATATGAACATAGAGTTTGCAAAGTGGACATTCACCTTGCTAAATGAACGGCCTCCAACCCTTTAGTAAATCAACCCCAATGAGTCCATTGACATTTTCTGGCCTTTAAACATAAACATTATGTTTTGTATGGCAATGCTTATAACAGATGATATGCCTTTCAGCATCTATGGGTGCTTCAAGAGGGGAACACAGAAAAATGGACATCCATCTTGAAATACTGGTGCCCAGTGTTGAATGGCACTGAGTTCTTGTGCCCAGTGTTGAATGGCACTGAGCTCTTGTGCCCACTGTTGAATGGCACTGATTTCTTGCACATCAGTAGTGATTTTGGAGGTGATAGAGGTAATGCAAAGGACATATATGCAAAATGCCAGGCTCTTTATAAGTTCCTAAATTATATGAACATACAATTTGCAAAGTGGACATTCACCTTGCTAAATGAACAGCCTCTAACCCTTTAGTAAATCAACCCCAATGAGTCCATTAACATTTTCTGGCCTTTAAACATAAACATTATGTTTTGTGTGGCAATGCTCATAAAATATGATATGCCTTTCAACATCTATGGGTGCTTCGAGAGGGGAACCCAGAAAAATGGACATCCATCTTGAAATACTGGTGCCCAGTGTTGAGTGGCACTGAGTTCTTGTGCCCAGTGTTGAATGGCACTGAGCTCTTGTGCCCACTGTTGAATGGCACTGAGTTCTTAAACATCAGTAGCGACTTTGGAGGTGGTAGAGGTAATGCAAAGGACATATATGCAAAATGCCAGCCTCTTTATAAGTTACTAAACTATATGAACATACAATTTGCAAAGTGAACATTCCCCATTCTTAATGAACATCCTCTAATCCTTTAAAAAATCAACCCCAATGAGTCAATTGACATTTTCTGGCCTTTAAACATAACCGTTATGTTTTGTGAGGCAATGCTTATAACAGATGATTTGCCTTTCAACATCTATGGGTGATTCAAGAGGGAAGCCCAGAAAAATGGACATCCATCTTGAAATACTGGTGCACAGTGTTGAATGGCACATCAGTAGTGGCTTTGGAGGTGGTATTGGTAATGCAAAGGACATATATGCAACATGCCAGCCTCTCCATAAGTTGCAAATCCCTTTTGGGTCCTTTAGCCCCCTTGCTAGTCCAACACACCACATAAAATGCTTAAAAATAGACAAACACTTTGAGATTTTTTATTAATATTTTTCTACATTCTCTATTTTAAAAAAAATACAACTTGAATCCTTCTTGCTTTCATTTAAATGGACCCCATTACTCTCTCACGGCATCCAAGTGTAACGTGGCAAAGTTCAACTGAAAGGATGCTTGGACATTTTCACCATTATGTTCATACAAATGAAGCAGTGTTTGGACAACATATAATAGCACAGAACTTGGCTTTCAGTTCAGTGGCTTTAGAAATGACCTACTGCATGGAGCTATTCCTTTGATTTAAATGGGCAATCAAGTTATTTGCATGTCACAGTGCTGGGACGGGGAATTCATTGTACTGTGGATCTTATCTATTAGTGACTTCTTGTACAGTTCAGCTAGGGAATTCCCACCCACATGCTAAGTCTTCCTCATACATAGACTTATTGTGGCTGCAGCTCCAAGAGCTCATTCATGGCCCCCATGTGTCTGAACTGTGTGCTTTATACCAGTGAAGCAGGAAGAGTACTACAAACAGATGCCTTCAATTCTAGATCTCTAGTACTCCTAGTTGCTTAACTTATAATATACTTGTAAAACCAGCTTCCACTACTGACTGTTTTCATGTGTTCCTCTATATATGCTACATCATTTTTTATAGCCTTACATGTAAACTTTTTTTTTATTTAATAAGTGCAAACTTAGATGACAACTAATTTAATCCACATGACATATTGTTCTGCTTCCTTCCTATTGATCAATTTGTGGTGACAAGTCGCTCCGACTTAGAAAAAGGGTCCGGAGCTTCTTTGGGGCGACCAGGAGGCGACCGCCATAGACTTCAATGTTATGAAGTCCGTGGCGGCCGCTCCGAGGTCGCGGCGCGCTGCTCGCACCGCGACCTCGGAGGTCGCGGTGCGAAGTAGCGTCGCGTGTATGTGAACGGGGGCTTACAAGAACATAAATGTGTACATTAAGTTATTTATTTTTTAAAGTGATACTAAAGTCTTGTTTTTTCTTTTTTTAAAAATAACAAAAGTATTAGAGTCTGTTCACACTATGGCGACACGACTTCGGGGGCGACTAGCGAAGTCGCCGTGCACAGCAACTTCGGCGTGACTTGCACGGACTTCACATAATGGAAGTCAATGCAAGTCGCTCCGACTTCTGTCAAAAGTAGTACAGGAACTATTTTCTAAGTGGGAGCGACTTGAGTCGCTCCTATTAGAACGGTTCCCATAGCACTGAATGGACCACGACTTGTCAGGCAACCAAGTCGCCTGACAAGTCGCGGTAGTGTGAACCGGGACTTATACTTACCTGCTCTGTGCAGTGGTTTTGCACAGAGCAGTCCAGCTTCTCCTTTTCTGGGTTGCCCCATCGGCGCTTATGGCCCCTCCCTCCTGCCGAGTGCCCCCAAAACAACCGAGTCACTGCTCTGTGTGTCCATTCAGACACCGAGCTGCGACCTGCAACATCACTGGATCGAGATAGGCTCGGGTAAGTATTCGGTAGGGGGGCTGGGGGGGGGGGCTTCTGCACACAGAACCTTTTTTATCTTAATGCATAGAATGGGTTAAGATAAAAAAAAAACCTTCTGCTTTTAAGAGCACTTTAAAGTGAATGCCTGGGCAGAAAGAAAATACACATTACATCCAAGCCATACATTCTGCAATGTTTTTCATGCTGCCTTTGCTGCACTGAAAACCAAAACAGAGGGGTTGATTTACTAAAACTGGAGAGTGCAAAATCTGGTGCAGCTGCGCATGGTAGCCAATCAGTTTCTAACTTCAGCTTGTTCAATTAAGCTTTGACAATAGAACCTGGAAGCTGATTGTTTTTTGTATTCGGAGCTACACCAGGTTTTGCACCCTACAGTTTAAGTATATTGACCCCATAGTTATCAGTCTTGTCCAATTACCTTTGTAGACTACAGATCACTCTCCCCTATTTGATGAAAATATAGAAAGGAAGAAAGACTTCTTTAGTTCAAATCTGGAGTAAGCAGCCTAGAATGAAAGTACTGCTTCTCCATTGATACAGTGCAGTGAGTAAGCGTTGCTATCCTAGGGCAGGAACAGTGTTACAAACAGGATCACCAGGTAAAAATAAAGGATAACAGCCTGAAAAAAGAAAACTAACCCATTTATCACATCTAAGAACTGGTAATTATTGTAGTGCAGTGTAGGTTTTCTAGGATTACAGATAAAAGTTGCCTATATTATTTTATGGTAAGGAGAAATTTCACCTGGTGGAGGGATATTCCATTCACTTCCACTATATTTGAATTTTAATTTTCTGGACTTTCCATATCACTGGTTTTGGTTGACATCTTCACCTACACTTCCGTCAGAAGATTTTTTCTCACGAACTGAACTTATGATTTGAATTTAGTCCATTATTTGTATGAACATTTGTTTTCCACTATAAGTTGTTTTGGGTTCTGTTCTTTTGGGCTTGAAGCCCTGGCTAATTTTTATGTGGTTTTAATTCCATTTATTCTTTTTAATTTATACACCATCACTTTTAGGTGATTCTTTACACACATTGAATAAGCGCACTATTTATTAAAATCTATATTATTTTAGCTAGCTGGCTGAAATGTGTGTACTAGGGAATCTTTTTTTTTTTGTTCGCTCTGTGCAAAGCTCATCCATGTTCACCTTTCTTTAATAGCTAGTTTTAAATGGGGGTGGTTGGCATTTTAGTTTAACATTGTCACATGCATCTATTTTAAAATTTTAATAATGTGCAAAGTCAACTTTTCAGTTGTGCATAAAGTAAGATAATGTAAAAATCCTTGTCAATTCAATGTTTGCTGTCTGTATCCCTTTGGGGAGATATTCCTTCACTTCCAGTCCACATGTAACATGACGTGAAAGGAAATGTCTACAAAGTGAGGGTTGTATAGAATTATATATTACCAAAGCCGGCACACAGTCTTTCAGAATTCTGTCCAGCTTTCAACACTGCTGTCCTTTAACCATTGTACGCATAAGTGGAGGGATGCGTGAAAATCTAGGTTGACTTACATTGGAATGTTCTGGGAAATTAAAGCTATGTTAGCTGGAGTTTAATTTTGCTGGTGTCTACCAGGAAGCTGTAATATAATTACAGATTAGATGAATAAACGATCAAATTAGAGATTTGGTTGGTCTGGTATAACTTTTTTCGAAGGGGCAATTTTTCCTATAATGTTTCACAACAACAGATTGGAAACAAAATTCTGAAAAATGTCTGTTATACAGTCCAACCAGGTGAAACAGTGGGAATGCATTAGTTTTGCTGTAAAATAAGCATAGGTGGCACATACTAGTTGAATCTTCACATTGCCTAGTAAAGCTGGTTTCACTAAACGTATCCATTCATGTGCAAAGGAGAATCTTGTTTCATTATTTAAAATTCCCCTGCACATGAATGGGATAAATGAACATACTCTTCCTTTAGTAAATCATCCCCACAGAGATGATTCATAAAATCAATATCAAATTACACTGTTCTAGTTACATGTAATTAACAAGGAATAATTAACTGGTTGTTTGTGTTGCATTTGGGAAAAAGTCACACTTAAGTAAATCCAATGCACGCCTAATAAAAGAAGACAGGCAATACCATAGGCGTTATATATTTTGCTAGGCTCATTGTTATTCACTTAAAGACAATGAAGTGAATTTCTGTATCACATTTCCAGACAAAAATCTAAAAAAAAACCCCCAAAAAAACTTGCTTTTGTTGTGCAGATTTGGGCAGTGGATATACGTAGATAATAATGGTGTGGCTTAGTTTATTGTATAATGCTTTAAAAAACTGAGAACATGTTCTGGTGTTCATTGAACCCTTGACCTTATCTGGGGGACTGAATAGAACATATTATGCCTCCCAACACAATGTGGTGTTTATAGTAAACCAGTGGGTGTTAAGGTCTGTGCCCTGCACCTGTCTATTTCCTCATAGGGATTTCTTCATAAAATTTGGAGAAACAAAAAACAAAATAATCACTTAGTTCAAAAACGTGTCACTTTTTAAGAGTCTGATTTTCAACATCCATAGCTTGATATACACCACAGGAAAATTAGTAAGGGCAAAGTAAACTAAAAAATTTGAATTGAGTGCATTCGTCATTGTGTTTAACAGTATAAAAAGTAATTAACAATGAAAAAATATTTTTAAAACTAGTACTAGTAAGAGCAAATTAAAAAGAAAATGTGTTAATGTGCATTTGGTGGGTAAAGGTTGTACATTTATCAAAATGCATGTTCATGCTGCAAAGTGAATTTTAGTGGAGAAGGTAAGCCTGTAATCACCTTAAATACCCAATCAATTATAAGCACACAATTAAGTAATAGCACACAATTACGTGATCAAAACAAATACAGATTCCAACTATTCACTAATATTCAATTTGAAAACTGAACATTTACTTTGCTATGGTTAGAAGGCTTTTCTCCAGTAGTAAATCCACACTAATCTATTTTTTTTTACAATTGTTCTTATAATTTTTCTACTTTCACTTTTTCTATTGATAAACCCTGTTGTCCTTTTTTCACTTCAAACAGTACTTTTATTGAAGTAAATACATATGAAGGAGCAAACAAAGAGTACATCTTACAAGGTGTCAAGACATAAACACAAGTTTGGGGAATCGTTTGGGGAATCTTCGTCCCCCATGTATTCCAGATAAATCAAGGCACATTAATATAAAATACATATCAAACCTTTATCAAGCTATAACATACAGTGATAAGGACATAGCTTGCTTAAGTTCCACTTCCCCTACCGCAAAAATTATTTTTAAGTAACGTTAATGAGGGATCAGCAAAACCTATCCAAGTGTATTGCCAAGTTAGACACTAAGGATGAGCTTCGAGTTCGAGTCAAATGTAAGTTTGACTCGAACATCAGGCGTTCGTGTGTTCGCTGAACACACAAACAAATGGGGCGCTCGGCGGGAAGTTAACCCGCTGATGAGAGCCCATAATGCATTGTGCTGGTGCAGTGAATAAATTACTGATTGTCTGATGATTGGCCAAAGCATGCACACAACCTGTATGCTTTGGCCAATCACAGCACAATGTCCATGATTGGCCAAAGGCAGGGTGCCTTTAGCCAATCATGGTTCAGGGGCTAAATCCACGCCCCACACTATATAAAGCTGCTGCTTATACGGCAGCTTTGTATAGTGTGTTAGGCGAGACAGGAGTGAGATTAGGCAGGTAGTTTGTGGATTGTGCATTGTATCTAGTAATAGACCAGGCAGTGTAATATATATATATATATATATATGTTTATCAGGTATTGCAGGATATATATCAAGCAGTGCAGTGTAGTGTAGGGCTGATTTTATGACAATTAAACTTACTCGTAGCTTTAATTTAGTCCAAAGCACCTTATCCCCACCCACAGGGGATGTTCGGCACATCACTATTAGACACACATTTCAGACTCCTGAAGCCAACGGTCCCAAATTTTATTATGTTTGGACAGGCATCCTCCATGAATATATATGAATTTATTACAGGGAATGGTGTTATTTACCTCAACCCTGCTGTCTTTAAAGTGGAACTTTACACAAAAGGGGAAGTTCCGCTTGCTTGCATTCTCCCTCTTCCACTGCCAAATTTGGCATTTTTTTGGGGGGAGGGGGCTGGTTTTGACAGGTACCTGGTTCCACTTCCTGTCAGATCGCTGCGACAATCTGTGCAGAAGTTCAGCCCTCCCCCCTTCTTCCTCCCGCAGCTATCTGGGACACATCACAGGTCCCAGACAACCGAGGAACTATTCACAAAGTTCAACATTGCTCGTGCACGTGCAGTAGAAAACTGTGAAGATGGAAGGATTTCCCTTACCTAAGATGCCGGCACCTGAACCTGAAGCCGACTGAAGAATTGGCTTAGGGTGAGGACATTGCTGGATCCCTGGACAGGTAAGTGTCCTTATATTAAAAGTTAGCAGCTACAGTATTTGTAGCACTTTACAATAAAAAAAAGAGCATGAACATAGAAGACTGAAATGGTAACCGGAAACTTTTCTGGCTGATTAACTTCCCTTAAGCTGCACCCATTGGAAGATTTATCCCCACCTCTTGTACTGGTGATAACATTAAAAATTTGGATTTCCTCTTGCTTTCTGTCTCTGAAACAATGATCGCCAGAACTAATAGGGAAAGCGAATCTCCCTAACAAAGCAACAGACAGAATTACAAACTTCACAGAGGCACTAACTCGTCTGGCTCTATAAAGACCTAAAAGGTTTTGCCTTTACATCCACTTTAAGAAGTATACTGTGATAGTGGATAAAAATATTGAGTACTGAAACAAGAATATAATGCTTTCAATTTTACAGAACACCTAGGCGCTTCAGATATGTCTTCTTAATCTTAGCTTCACGACCCAAGAGTCAATGACCAGGCACAAACTTGCAGCCAATGTTGTATGAACAGCCTGAGCGCTTTTGTCTCATGTTTCTACCAAATCATTGACTCACTAATTCTGTCTTTGTTCAACCTTTTTACCCTGGAGAGACCCAGATCTCAAAGAACCCCCCCTCCCCCCAATTCTACACAACAAAATTATGTTTAGTAATAATCTTAAGATTAGATCAAAACGATAGCTAGAATACAAATGTAAGTATTACACATTGTAGTGCCCAGTCTCTTTACAATGGTATTTGGTTCAAGAGTTGCCAGCCTAAATCTATGGCCACTAACAAGAGGCCCCCTTTAAACTGGTGATCAGTGGGAGGAAGCCCCTATAGTACAATTCAGAGGAAAGCATGTCCCATTACAATTGGTACTCAATGGAAAAAATGCAACCTTTACAGCCAAATAAAAAATAATTGGTATCAGTGGGTACTTATGTAGGAGGAGAAGCTTCACTGGTCCCATGCCACTGGCTCTGATAAGTGATGTCAGCCCTACCAACCTCTGGATATGTTCCAGTGTTCCATGGTTGCACAAAATAGGAGCCCTGGAACCTTCAACTTTAATACTGGTCATACATCCTACTAGAAACAATCATAGCTTTGAATGTTGCAAATGGTCTTTTGCTCAAAATTATTCATTCAAAACAGTAATGATAGACTTTGATTTGGTCAATTAGAAAGAAAAGGGGGTTCATGACCCCCTTTTCTATATGGGACAGTGACAGGCAGCTAGCTATGACAGAAATTAGTTTGGCGGGCTTTGTAGAAGATATTGAGTTACTAGGGGGATAAATAAAATTCCAGTCAGTGATTGGTTGAAATGAGCCCCTATCATAATCAGTTTTACAGGTAGCTGGGAAGATTGTGCAAAATACCTGTTTTTTCCAGTCAGCTTCCCGCCTTCTGTGCCTCATCTCAGCCCTATTTAAGGGGGCTCACGAGCAGCGGGACCTTCAGACCACCTCAGAAGCCTGGAGCGAGCGGTTACCCCCCCCCCTCCCCTGTTTTTGTTTTGTCGCGGACAGTTTTATTATTTTGGGTCACCTTTGTAAGCTGCAAAGGGGGACGATAATTTTAAGTATATGATTGAGTTGTTATGGATATTTTTTATTGAATATTTTATTATTATAAACCTGGATCGTAGTGTCGGGTTTATTATTTATGAGTTGAAAGTTTGATGAATTTTAATGTTATTTAAATAAATAATAAACGGCCGCGGCCTTTCCAACATTTGGTGTGGGTGTCATCCTTTTTATATAAGATAAGTATTAGATTAAAGTAAGAAAGTCCTGTCTACTGTCCCATAGGTTAGCTTTTACGTCACACACTTTTAGTGTGGTGCGTGTTTCGCTGCAAAAAGTTATTTTCCCTGGAAAACACACACAAATCACATATGTAAGTGTACTGCTAAAGATCAGATTTAATAAAAAAAAAAAAAAAAACAAACAACACAAAAAAGAATTATGCATACACATTTAACCACTTGCTGACCACTCACTGAGCTGGTACTGCGGCAAAGTGGCTCGATATCGTCCAGCGACGTAGACCTACGTCGCTGGACTCCTCTGCTTGTGGGTGGCGCGCGCGCGCTGCCGGAGGCTCGCTCCCGCTGTATTCAGTCACACGGGAGTCGGGCCAGGGGCCGCTCTTCCCCGATCATCGGGGATCGAGTGTGGAGATCCGCCCGCTTGTGTAAACAAATCGGGCGGATCTCCTGAGTGACAGGCAGGGACAGATTGCAGGATTCAGCATAGCTGAACCTGCGATCTGTATCTGTGTCACACAGTCCGCTCCCCCCACACACGTTAGTAAGCACCAGGCATACATTAACCCCTTGATCACCAATAAAAGTTAACCCCTTCCCTGCCAGTGTCATTTTTACAGTAACAGTGCATATTTATAGCACTGATTACTTTAGTAATGTCACTGGTACCCCCAAAAGTGTCAAAAATGTCAGTCAAGGGTCCGATCTGTCCGCCGCAATGTCACAATCCCGCAAAAAAAAACGCAGATCGCCGCCATTACTAGTTAAAAAAAAAAACCCAATAAAAATGACATAAATTTCCCTTAGATAGTAGCTGCAATAACTTTTGCGCAAACCAATCAAAATACGCTTATTGCGATTTTTTTTTACCAAACATATGTAGCAGAAAACAAATTGGCCTAAAATGTTAAAAAATTTTGATTTTTACATTTTTTTGGGGAATTTCATATAAAAAATGTGAAAAATATTGTTATTTTTCCAGAATTGTCGCTCTTGTTTTGTATATAGCGCAAAAAGTAAAAATCGCACAGGTGATCAAATACCACCAAAAGAAAGCTCTATTTGTGGGGAAAAAAATTAATTTGGGTAGAGTATCGCACGACCGCGCAATTGTCCATTAAAGTAACGGAGTGCCGAATCGCAAAATATGGTCAGGAATGGGGTAAAATCTTCCGGTCTTAAAGCGGTTAAAAATACGCTCATTGAGAATTTTTTTGTCAAAGACATGTAGCTAAATACATTTTGGCCTAAATGTATGACAAAAATTGAATATATTGGATATTTTTTAACTGTCAAAGTAGAAAAATATTGTTATTTTTTCAAAATTGTCGCATTTTTTTATTAATATCGCAAAAAAATGAAAAGCGCAGAGGTGATCAAATACCACCAAAAGAAAGCTCTGTTTGTGGGAAATAAAAGAATGTAAATTTAGTTTGGGTACGGCATTGCATGACCGCACAATTGTCAGTTAAATTCGCACAGTGCCGAATCGCAAAAAGTGGCCTGGACGTACAGCAAGAAAATCCTCCGGTGGTAAAGTGGTAAAACAAATATGGAAAAAAAAAACCTATATTATTATAGGTTTTCACTTGCAAAGTAATGCAACCGAGACTTATGTATGCATTATTCTTTTAGAATTAGGTTTCTAAAGGTCTATTTTCCTATGTGAGAGCACAGGTTCCCTGATCAGCAGTGCATTTGTAGTTATTATTTCTTTTCATGTCTATATATGTTCTTTCTATTAAATTCCTAATTTTAATTCTGCTAGAAACAGAATTAGGGTCCTTTCACACAGGTGCCTCCATGTTATGGATTCTGGACACAGACACAGTCCCGCTCTCCTCTATAGGAAATTGGCCGTCTGTCTGTTTACATCCTTTCTGATCCGATCCACCAGATGGGTGGAAAATAGGACCACCACCCACCTGGTTTTTGCAGGCAGGATTGGATCGGATGGCGGCGGGTGTCAGCGGACATGTGTCTGCTGACATCTGCTGCTCCATAGAAGAAACTAGAGGGTCCGATCAGGTCTGCCCAAAAAACTGACAGGTGGACCTGATCAGACAGCCCATGGGAAAGGCCCCTTATATTGAAACTGAAGTTTGGCAATACAGAACCAGTCCAGCAGGAAGGCAACTCAACAAGAGAACCCACAGCATAAATAACAGTGGTGTGCCAATAGAAGCAGGTGTGCTGACAGCATCTGTTTCAAGGGGTGAAAATGGGCCTAGCCAGCCTGGATCCAAGTGAGGAGATTTCTAGAAGGATGGCATTCCCCTGTGTTTTCCTTACTCCTCTGAAACCTCTCCCTGACACTACACACTTTCTCTGCCAGATGGCTAACCTGTGACTGAGGAAACCATAGAACAAGGATCTTCAAACTATGGCCCTCCAGTTGTTCAGGAACTCCAATTCCCATCATGCCTTCTCATGTCTGCGAATGTCAGAATTTTACAATGCCTCATGTGATGTGTAGTTCCACAACAGCTGGAGGGCCGTAGTTCTAGAATCCCTGCCATAGAAGAACTTGATTCCACTCAACTCACTCTTCTACCTGCATTGCTGCTGCGGATAAGTGCCACTTGCAGTAGAGAAAATAGACTGCATCTGTCTGCACTCCCCTCTCCTTTGTCAGATGCTGTCCTCAGTACAAGTACCAAAGGGACCAAAATGAACATGGTTAAGGCAATGGCAAAAACATTTCAAACAACATAATCAGAGTACTTTGCAAGAAGCTGCCTGCAGTAAGACCTCAGTTAGGCTTCAGTGTCACCTTTTACATAGTCATCTTCTGTTGTTGACTCTGGAGTCTCAGGTAAGATGAAGGTTGCTAGGACTAAACACACTCCCTTCACCAAGGCTCAAGGCTGACTCCTCAGGAAAAGTCTAGACCAGGGTTCCTCAAACTATGGCCCTCCAGCTGTTGCAGAACTACACATCCCATGAGGCATTGTAAAACTCTGACATTCACAGACAGGACTAGGCATGATGGGAATTGTAGTTCCTGAACAGCTGGAGGGCCATAGTTTGAAGACCCCTGGTCTAGACAGTCAGTTGGGCCTGTGAAGGCTTCTGATCTGTCCACAGACACTACACAGGAGCTTCCTTCTACTGAATCTGCAGGGGCTGGAGGATCTAGCACAAGATGAGGCAGGTACCATTTGTTGGGAACTTCTTGTACTGGTGGGATATCCATGGAGTCTGAGACCTCTTTATCTCTGGGAGGATCGGAAGAGCAATAGTCACATAGAACGTAGTGTTGCGGTGGAGCCATCTCTTGATGGGGTTGGTACTCTCTCACATCACGTCATATACTGGAGTTGAAGGAAAGGGCTGCTTCTCAGCCTTATAGGGGGGGGGGGGGGGTTCTCCAATTTGGGATCCAATTTACTGCCTCTTTCGCTTTGGGATTCTTAACCAACACCCTGTCCAGGTATTTGATATGGTCCTTGAAGGTTTTGGAGAGAATGAGAATGATATCATCCAAGTAGACTAACACAGTCTCAAAGTTGAAATGTCCCAGACATCTCTTCATCAAGCACTGAAATGTGATATTTAACTCAAACAGTTCCAGAGGTATGATAGTGTCTGTGTTTTCATGGTCTTGGTCTCTCACCGGGACTTGCTATCTCCTGGGATTGCTTGGTGTTAGCTAGACTGTCAGAATTGACTCATGGAGATAGCAGAGGAATGAGAGAGGAGACAGAAAATCACACTAGGTGCTTTGGATTGAGGCAAGAGCACACTATAGAGAGATATGCTATTGTGATAGGGGCTCCTCATGCTTCTGGAAGTCTCCTCAATAGGGTACAGACTGGCTAGGCCACATTCCACTCCTCGAGGCAGATGCTGTCAACACGCCTGAGGCCTGCTTATACTGACACACTGCTGTTATATTCTGTGAGTTCTACTGGTCGGCTTTCCTTCCCACTGGGCCTGTTCTGTATTGCCAGACTTCAGTTACATTATATTTCTGTTTCTATGAACTGGGACTTGCTTGCCAAGTCAAAGGTGGAGAAATACTTGGCTTGGCCCAGTCCCATGAGTGACTCCTCCACCTGGGGTAACAGGTAGGCATCCCAGTGGGTACAGGCATTTAGTTTGTTGTAGTCCACACAAGATTGCAGACTTCACAGGTGCAGTGTGGTGCGACGGGAGAAAACACTGAGAGCCCCAGGGTAGAGAAACAGAATTATAATTGTAACTGTGCCCCTGTGCTTTCCTTACTCCTTCGGGACCTCTCCCTGGCACTATGCACTTTCCTTGCAAGAAGGGTAACCTGTCTCCACACATAAAATGCGCACCAAACTCCCGGGCATGGCAGGGTCTTAAAGAGACTATGCCTGACCCAAGATGACTGCATTAAAATTTACATGTAAGACCACCCTGGGGTTTAGGGCTTCTGGAATGCTCAAGAGGACTTTAAAGATATGTGCAAGCACCTCTAGCCCTGGCAATTTAGACTTTAGACCTGTAGTTAGATTATGAAGACTTGAGAATTCACCAGTTTTCTTTCAGCCCATTCTAATAAATTTGTTTAGGTCCAAATATTACCTATGTGCTCTCCCCCTTTATGCACAACAAGCCACTTTTACAACATTTTTGCAATGGATACATGAAATACCGTACTTTATGATGAAGACATTAGGAGAAAAGGAGGTAGCTTTTAATGTGTATATGCTTATACAGACAATCTGATAAAAAGATAATTAAACAAGGGACACTGTATCTCCCCTTAGGTGGTCCGTCCTTAAACTCATAACTGCATGAAGCCCAATTATTTTAAAACCTTTGTTTATAATGAAACAATAGGCTCGTGACTGTTCTGAAAACAAATAACTGTGAATAGAGACTAATATTTTGACAGCCGTACAGTAGCTACTCTCAAGTTTTCATTTGATATGTCTAACAAATTCAACTGAGAAAAAAACAAACTAATTATAAGGCGCTTTTAATGACATAGACATATACAATAATTAGGCTTCATTTATATGTCAGCGTATCGATCGCGGGTAGAATCACCGCGATTCTGCCCGCGATCCGGAAATCATTGCAAATCGCGGGACGCCTGTGCGTTGCCCATGATTTGCAATAGCACCCCAAACGCTGTGCGATGTTGTCGCGATTTGTGCCTGCCGAATCGCGGTAACATCACGCAACAAAAATCTTCTTTGGGGCGTCATGCATCCCGCAATTTTTTTTTGCGCGATGTTACCGCGATTCGGCAGGCGCAAATCGCGGCAACATCACACAGCGTTTGGGGTGCTATTGCAAATCACGGGCAACGCACAGGCATCCCCCGATTTGCAATGATTTTCGGATCGCGGGCAGAATCGCGGTGATTCTGCCTGCGATCAATACGCTGACATGTGAACGTAGCCTTAGGTATTATCAAGATCTTAAGGTTCATCAACATCTCCATTTAATGTGTAACTTTTGCTTCCACATCAAATTGCCACCTTCTTTAGCCAAGACTGGTATGAATTGGTATCAAAGTATTGGCCTGGTAAGGTACATATCCATGTAATAGTTCAGGTGTAGTTAGTATAGTTTTTTGGTTACCTCGCTTAAGGGTAGCTAATAATTAAAGTGAAACGATAATAGTTTTAGGTCAAATGTATTCAATTTTTATACATTTGTAACTCATGTTTTAAATCTATATTTACCCTATCTCCCTCTCCCTCATTTCGGGTGAGGCTGATTTGCTAAAAGATAACAGTGTAAGATTTAACATGTAATAAAGGCAAATAGGCTGTTCAGTTTTCAAGGGAAGTTGCCCCAGAGCTTAGTAGATGTGTAAACATACAAAACACACAAAGAGTGCACCGACCTAGTGCATTATCCTGAGACAAATAATTTGTTGTATAAAAACACAATAAGCATTATACTCACAAAATTGCAATAGTAAAAAAGTGCATCACATATCTCAGCATGTTCCATCCAAATGCATCAACATGTGCAGATACAGCAGAAACTGAAGACCCCCGTGGGCTGACGCGTTTCAGGGAGTTTCTCTTTTTCAGAGCTTAGTAGATGTGTTATTGTTTCACTTTACAAAAAGTACCCTATCTTGTGCAAGGAAAATAAAAAAAACAGCATTTTGACTTTTACGTGATTGGATGATAGAAGCTAGCTGAGCTTCATTCACTAAGCTCTGGGGTAATTTCACTTGCAAAGTGCAACTTCCCCTGCAAATTAACAGCCTATTTGTCTTTAGTAAATCAGTGCCAAGGTTGAATTACTTAAGGGTGCCTGCAGCTATAGAGGTAAGGGATGGTTTGTTCTAAAGTCCATTTACTGTTTGTTAAGAATAGGTAAATCTTTGAGTGTCTGTAACCTGGCCAACAAATTCATTATGAGCTCATTCTACAAGCTCAAAAATGTAATGCAAAATATTCATATGCCTTATTTCATATTTACTTGACTTGTAATACAAAATACATTTTATTTTTAGTTCTGAAAGAAATTATGTACAAAACTACTTCTTTTGTGTTTCGGAGCAGAATTTCAAACCATTTGGATAAAACAGCCTAGGAGGAAGCACAAATATCCCTGTAATTGTATGTTTGTTTGCAACCATGCTGGAATATTCTGTATTCAGTGTCTAAGCTGCTTATAATGTGACTTGTCATTTAAGGAATATAGATGTGAACGGACCAGTTACTGGTTCATTATCCAATAGAAATCAAGTGGCAGATGTAATTTCTTTCACA
This sequence comes from Pelophylax lessonae, assembly GCF_965119305.1. NCBI lineage: Eukaryota > Metazoa > Chordata > Amphibia > Anura > Ranidae > Pelophylax > Pelophylax lessonae. Next base: position 312,507,987 of record NC_138772.1, on the reverse strand, counting down.
CTGAAAGATGAACTTTTTAGTCTCCTGTGTTATGTGGTTAACATGATTGCCATAATTTTTGCAAAAAAATGTCTAAGGCAATGTCAGAAGCAATATAGTTATTATGCATGAATGTCTTTTAAAACGTACAAAGGCAAGGACTTAAAGGGTTTGAAATACAAATAAGGACCACGTTTAAAAAAGACGTTGTACTATACATTACCATTCTATTAGTGTATTTCAAAATAGATGCAATTAAACATGTCCTACAGCTTCAGGCTTTATTTTACTGCTTCTGATGAGTTCCTTTATTTTTTAGGAGCAAATTGCTTTAAATGTTACTTAATTTTTTTATAGAGGACTATATATTACTTAATGGCTTTGGATATTAAAGTGGTTGTAAATCCTAACATATATCCAGTGAAGTGACTGGCCTCAGATGATACACAGAGATAAAACAAATCCTCCTACATAAGTTGTATCTGTCTATCTGCATTCTTCTCTTCTCTACATCCATTCAAAGTGCTGAATTTGAAAGCTTGTCGGAAATTTCGGAAAAAAGAGAGCTGACATTACACTCTGCAGAGCTCAGTGAGGAGAGCTCTAACAGCTGATTGGAGGGGAAAGGACACACCCACTTCACGCAGCACACGAGAACAGAGCTGAGGCTGTCAGTCAGCTGGAGGTCCTTCACCTGTCATCATTTTTCTCTTGGTGTCAGGAAAACTTGTCAGAAGTAATTCATACTGATAGCAGAGGAATGAAGAAGCAGACAGAAATTACACTTACTGCTCTGTATTGAGACAAGTACACACTATAGAGGGGTATGCCTTGTTAATATTTCATGTCTAAGGTTTAAAACCACTTTAAATCAACATTGGACATACATTTGGCTACTCAATATGACAGAGTGTGTAAATTGCTACACTGGTTGAACAGATTTTTTTTTTTTTGTAAGGTAAACTAGTTCATGTTAATACATGTAAATGGTGTATTTAAATTACATGTAACATACATATTTTTCATAATTACATTGCATAGTGCAAAAGCATATTTTCATCTAAGGCCCTGTTCACACCTGAGTGTTTTTCAGCTCGTAAAATGCTCATCTCTGAAGTCTCAAAAAGCCCAACAAACAAAATCCCATTCATTTAAATGACCCCTGTTCACATCTGAGCGTTTTGTCGCCTGAAGCAAAACGCTTGAGGCTCAGGAGAGTCCATGAGCTTCTTTTTGGGCAAATTACAAGCATTTTTTTTGTTAGATGTCAATGCCTGCCTCCAAACACCTGCAAAAAAACGCCTGAAAAAACGCCGGAAATGCACCCGAAAAACGCCAAAAAAAGCCCGGCCTTAATACGATACGCTCAGGTGTGAATGGAGCCTTAAAGCTGAATGGCAACCCCCACAGTAAGAATGGGGTAAGTAATGTTTTCTTTTTTTCTACATAGGCACAGGTGGGAATATTGGTACATTACATTTTATTGTAACGTCCGCTTTAGCATGTTGATGTCATTTCAAAGTATTTTTTTTAATTTTAACAACTTCAGTTAGTTTATACACTCACCGGCCATTTTATTAGGTACACCTGTTCAATTGCTTGGTAACACAAATTGCTAATCAGCTAATCACATGGCAGCAACTCAATGCATTTAGGCATCTAGATGTGGTGAAGATGACTTGCTTAGGTTCACACAGAGTATCAGAATGGGGAAGAAAGTGACTTTGAACGTGGCATTTTAATTGGTGCCAGACAAGTATTTCAAAAACTGCTGATATACTGGGATTTTCAGCCACAAAAATCTCTGGGGTTTACAGAGAATAGTACAAAGAAGAGGACTATCCAGTGACTGGCAGCTGTGTGGATGAAAATGCCCTATTGATGTCAGAGGAGAATGGACAGACTGGTTGGAGATGAAAGAAAGGCAACAGTAAATCAAATAATCACTCATTACAACCAAGGTATTCAGAATACCATCTCTGAACTCACAACACATCAAACCTTGCAGCAGATGGGCTACAGCAGCAGAAGACCATACCGGACGCCACTCCTGTCAGCTAAGAAAAGGAAACTGAGGCTATAATTTGCACAGGCTCACCAAAATTGGACAATAGAAGATTGGAAATATGTTGCCTGGTCTGATGAATCTCAATTTCAGCTGCAACGTTCAAATGGTAGGGTCATCATTTGGTGTAAACAACATGAAAGCATGGATTCATCCTGCCTTGTATCAGCGGTTCAGGCTAATGGTGGTGATGTAATTGTGTGGGAGATATTTTCCTGGCACACTTTGGGCCCCTTAGCATCAATTGAGCATTGTTTAAATCCCACGGCTTACCTGAGTATTGTTGCTGACCATGTCCATCCCTTTATGACTATAGTGTACCCATCTACTGATGGCTCCTTCCAGCAGGATAATGCACCTTGTCACAAAGCTCAAATCATCCCAAACTGGTCTCTTGAACAGTACCATGAGTTCACTGTACTCCAATGGCCTCCACACTCTCAATCCAATAGACCACCTTGGGATGTGGTGGAATGGGAAATTCACACCATGAGTGTACAGCCAACAAACCTGCAGCAACTGCGTGATGCTATCATGTCAATATGAACCAAAATCTTAGAGGAATGTTTCCAACACCTTGCTGAATCTACGCTATGAAAAATAAAACAGTTCTGAAGGCAAAAGGGGTCCAACCTGGTACTAGCAATGTGTACCTAAAAAAGTGTCTGGTAAGTGTATATAGAATAGGGAGAGAGGGATAACCCTGGTTCACAGACAATGAGGAATCAACTAAAAAAATACAAAAAAGTACAATATTGTCAGAAAAAAAGGTTTAGGTATACATCTGAATTCAAGAGTTTTTCTAAGAATCCACGTGTTACATGTGGTATGATAATATAATAACAAATTCTTAAATATGCAGGTTACAGCAGCCTATTGTCCAAGCACCATTATAACCTTCCTAGCGGTATTCCTGAGCGTGGCTCTGGGTTAAATTTCAGAGCCAAAAGCGGCAACCCCGAGCCACACTCGGGGTACCGCTAGGAAGATCGCTGGATCCTGAAAGCAGGGTTACTTACCTTGTCACCGGGATCCAGCGATGTATCTGGTGGCGGATCTTCCTCCCGATCCTCTCCGTGCCCCGGCTTCCGTCTCCTGCGACGTGACGTTCGCAAGGGGGTGGAACTGGCAGCAAATTCAAATGTAAAACACACCAAACACACTGATACATTGAAAAATAAAAAAAAAAAACACTATAGTTTGCCCCCAAGTGCCCTTTCCTGCAGTTTTACTGTACTTTTTATGTATATATATATATATATATATATATATATATATATATATATATACATATATGTATCTGTATATATATATATATAATATATATATACATATATGTATCTGTATATATATATATATATATATATATACACGTGTATATATATATATATATATATATATATATATATATACACATACATACATACATACTTTACCTTATTTATAGTTATTTATTATATTATAATTTATGATTTTGTGTTTCAAACTTTCTCGTACCCAAGATGTTATAAAGAAGAACGCACAGTAAAAAAAAATCATATGTAAATAGTTGGTTTGGGCTGCTCATTCTTAAGAATTACATGCAAAATAATGGTAGCGCTTTCAGCACCTAAAACCCGAAATAATCATACCGCCAGGGAGGTTAAAACAGCCCCCGGACTCAGTAGCTCCACCGTGCATTAGTATTGGAACGGCTGGCTATCAATGACATCTGGGGTCCAGCACCAAGCCCAGGAGGTGAAATGATCAGTTTCTGGGCCATCAATGCTTTAATTGAGTGTTCTATAGAAGAATGCTACAAAAGTGAATATAAACACTAGGCTTCCACATACCAGTAGTGTTTACTTCAGGAGAGTAGTGACGTCACTGCACTTCCTGTCAGTAAGTAGTCTTGGATTCCAGCTTCTCCCTACAGCAGATCACTGATATAGTGATCTATTGCTGGGTGATTGCATATTAGAAGTGATCTGCTGATACACAGCTTCATGAACAGAGTATCTGGGATCTGTCTTCACTAACCTGATACAAACACAAAAAAGTTTAAAAATCATAAAAAGTGTTTAAAATAGGAAAGTTCAACTTTTGGGTGGAACTCCGCTTTAGGGCTGGGCTTCTTCACTGTATGTTAATGAGAGGAGATGGAGCCTGTATTTGGGATAAAGTCACTTTGAAACTGTTTAGGAATGCTTGCAGGGGCAGTCCCTGTGATGGAGCTGTTTGTGGCTCAATAAAAGCTCAATTAAGAAGTGACACCATTAGTATGCTTGTGTTGTACTTTTACTCTAGATTGGAAGCATGGACAGGCTCCTTTGCCATCACTTTTAGAAGGGATGGGCTCCCTTCAGGTTTATCTGCCCTACACCTGTCCATCTAAATGCATGTGCTTCCATTGCTGGAGACTCACAGACATTAGAGTTAGGTCCACAGAAAAGGGGGTGCCTTGCTGGGGCTCTGTGGCTTATGCATGTATTCGTAAATGTGTGCAACTAAACCCCTGTTTTTAACGCATACTGTTGGACAGGTCAGTTTGGTTGGTCGCAGGCTGGTCGGTAAGCTGAGCTTGCAAATGTCTTTGTTTCTTTCACTTGGAGAATCTGCAGTAAAGGAGAAGCTTTGGTCTGTAAAGCGGTGCTCCTCAGCTTGGATTGCCTAACAGTATGTTCCAGCTTTGTCACACTATTATATGCACACCTGGTGAAAATTACAAGCAGCCATACCAACACTCAATGCATATGCATAGTCCATTATCAGATCCAGGAGCAATGATGCACAGACTTTGCTGGAATGAGTACATGTAGATAGGAAGTGACTGAAAATACAGGAGGGGATCAGCAGTGCAATACTGTTTATTAAGCAGGGACCAGGGCTGGCTCAAGGAATTATGCTGCCTGGGTCCAAGAATAAAATCCTGCACGCCTCTTCCATAACTCACCACCGGACTGGTCCACCACCCGCTGTCTGTCCTTAGTCATCCTATCACCCCTGTGTCTGCCACAGCCACCGCCCTAGATCCAGCCTTCCCTGCGTAAGATGGAGTGACATCATTGTGCACCCAACGATCAGGCGAAGGACGTTCCCCGGAGGAGACGCTCCGCCTCTTCATACTCATCAGTTTGCAATACGGGCAGCAGTATGAGATGGGGAAATGCCACCCGTAATGTGCCGCAAACTGATGACACACAAAACTGCTGGAAAATAAATCTTGGGAGTCAATTTTCTGCCCCACTTTTAGTGACCCCTGGGTCCAATGGACCCAATGGGACCCATGGTAGGGCCAGCTCTGGCAGGGGCCACTTTTACACCACAAACATTCTGTTAGTGGTATACATTAAAACAAAGTTTGGGAAACACTATTTCACATCAATCCTCATACAGAATTTTATTCATCTTTCAGCCTAAACTTTGCAGTATTATACAGTCAAATCGTAACATATCACTAATATTTAAGTAATTTCAGGAACCAGTGACAGTATTAGCATTAACTTATAAACTTACAGTTAGAACTCTGTAAAATCAATGCAACAAATGTAGACCAGTAGATAATTACAACGGCCCTGCATGTGATAGCATATATTATTAAAAAGCCATAGTTCACAAGAACTGCTGTCTTAGCATCTGTATGTCATTTGACACAGTGGTGACAAGTACAGAGAACCAGGCAATCTGCTGATCAATAATATTTTGCATTTTTCTTTTTTTGTCGCATCAACTCTACTGAATACATTTTCAGCTCTTGATGCTCTGGCTTACCTGCTGACACCAAGTCTCACATCTCAGTATGGTGCATCCTGTGCTACTGCTGACTGTGGTAAAAGCAATCAATTGTGCTGTAAAATGTTTAAAACAGTATTTTGCTGTTGAATTCTGTTTCATAATTTACTCTGTAGCATGATACACAAATGTTACCGCTTGTAGTTGGCCTCATTTATCAATGTGTGTCTATCTGTGTTGCCCCATGGCAATCAGTCAGATTCTAACTTGCATTGGAAAAGCACAGTTGGAGATTGAACAACTAAATATAATCTCTGGTTATGTACAGCAATTATTAGGCATAGGATAATATGTGAGCTAGTAGATTTTTACCATATAACAATATGCAATGATGTGTCCACACCTCTGGTTTGCAGATGCCTCTATTCACGCTGTTACATGTACAATAGGGAAGCCCTGCTAGAACCCACCACTGAGCGTTCAAAGAGGTCCGTTACATGTTTCTTTATACGTTTGCTAATTTTGTTGGTTGTCAATATTTTTTATAAAACCCTGTAGTTGAACAGTAGGACATATACATTTGAGAAGAAAAACTCCTTGCATTAACAAAGCCTTTGATATTTGCATTCATACTGCTGTCCTGTAATATACTGTAGATACCTAAAGAACTATTTTAGCCCCACATCCAATCACTATCAAAATCTTGCCGCCTCAACCTCCGCAACATCTCCAAAATACGCCCCTTTCTAACCAATGACACAACAAAGCTCCTAGTTCACTCCCTGGTCATCTCACACCTCGACTACTGCAGTTACCTTCTCATTGGCTTACCTCTACATAGGCTATCCCCCCTTCAAACCATAATGAATGCTGCTGTCATACTCATCCATCTTACCAATCGCTCAGTGTCTGCTACTCCTCTCTGTCAATCCCTCCACTGGCTTCTGCTCACCCAACAAATTGAATTCAAAATACTAACAACATCTTACAAAGCCATCCACAATTTAGCCCCCAGCTACATCACTAGCCTAATCTCAAAATACCAACCTAATCGCTCTCTAGCTCCCTTGTCACCTCCTCCCATGCTCGCCTCCAGGACTTTTCCAGAGCCTTTCCAATCCTATGGAACTCCTTTCCACAAAATGTCCGATTATCTCCTACTCTATTATCTTTTAGACAATCCCTGAAAACCCTCCTCTTCAGAGAAGCCTATCCTACCCACACATAACAACCGTACTTCCGTTTTCTCCATCAGCCCATCCCCCACAGTTATTGCCTTCTGTTTCACTTGACCCTCCCTTCTAGATTGTATGCTCTAATGAGCAGGGCCCTCTAATTCCTCCTGTATTGAATTGTAACTGTATTGTCTTCCCTCATATTGTAAAGCCCTGCGCAAACTGTTGGCGCTATATAAATCCTGTATAATAATAATAATAAATAATAATAGCACAATATAAACCCCACTCAGGAGGCATCAACAATTGAAGAGTGCCAAACACTATTTAATAGAGAGACAATACCAAAGTGCACCATCCACACTTTTCCCCCATTCCGGAAGCAAGCGTAGAACAGGCCTCTTAAAGTGGTTGTAAAGGCTAAAGGTTCTTTACCATCATATATTCTATGCTTGATGGTAAAAAACCTTTAGCATGCAGCTCCCCCCTTAGTCCCCCCCCAATACTTGCTTAAGCCTGATCTTGATCCAGTGATGTGCACAAGACCCAAGGCTATCTCTGGCTGAGATGCAGCAGCGGGAGCCATTGGCTCCCACTGCTTTCAATCACAGCCAGTAAGGTGGGAGTAGGGGGCAGGACTGAGCCACGCTCTCTGTGTCTTAAAGATGCAGAGAGCTGGCTCAGGAGCTAGCACGCATGATTGCCCCTACAGCAAGCGGCTTGCTATGGGGGCACTTGGCAAGGGGGAGGGGTCCAGAGCGCCTGCGGGGAACCCGAGACGAGGAGGATCGGGGGTGCTCTCACTTTTAACTTCCTTACTTCCCCTATGTGATCTTATGCCCCTGTCCTCTCCATCCTGAATATCTGCTTCTGTTCTTCATACACTGCCTTAATGAGGAAGAGAATGAAGTAGTGATTCTATTCCTCATTTAAAATAGAACCAAAGGCAAAACTTTTATGTTTTTTTTTTTTTTGTTGATATAGTAAGGAATGGTTATAACCCCTATCCATTTTTTTTTCCATTTGGGCTCCATTTCCTTCTTCATAGCCAAACCAGGAAGCGAGAGGAAATCACTCCAAGGTAGGAAAGTTCAAAGTTGTCACCAAGGTCAACAGAACTAGTGCTTCCATTGGAAGATATCGCTTCTCTTTTTGTTCTGATGACAACTCAAATTTTGGGATTTTCTTTCACTTTTACTCTCGGCAATAACAGTAAACAAGATACAAAATAGGTTAAATTTCTCAAACAAGGGCAAAGATAGCAATAAAAACCTGACAGGTGTTCTAATCTCTTTCCACTGAAAGTAAAAAAACGATTTTCCTCTGAAAATGGAGCTCCACCCAAAAGGGGAAGCTCCGCTCATTCGCAACTCCCCCTCCTCCACTGCCACATTTGGCACTTTTTTTGGGGGAGCCGGTACCTGCTTTTGACAGGTACCCACTCCCACATCCGGGTAAGATTGCCACGGCCATCTCTGAACATTTACGGCCCATCCTCCTCCACCCCGCTGTCTTTTGGGACACACATTAGGAAAGCGCAGCTCGACTGGCACATGCACAATAGGAAACTGCTGTGAAGCCTGAAGGCTTTACTGCCAGTTTTTCTTACTTACAATGCCAGTGTCTGCACCCAAAGTAGATTGACAAATCGGTTCAGGGTGCTGACATCATGGTATCCCACGGAAGTGTCCTTATATTAAAAGTCATTTTTTTATTTATTTTTAAAGCAACTTATTTTTCAGGTTTTGTTTAAAAACTGAAGCCCTTATATATAATCCCCAATTTAGCTTCCCACACAAGAGTCACACCTTACAAGTTCCCCTTTACAAATGAGCCTCTTTTGTGCAGAGCAGCAGAAAAATGGCACATATGGGGCACATAACGTGAATATGTAAATATTTGAAATGCAAATAGAGCTTATAGTGATTGCAAGGTTATTTGGGTATAACAAGGTTGAGATCAAAAACAAACTAGGGAAGTAAAAAGGTTAATCCCACTACATATGTCAGTCCCCGTCTTTACTGTAAATGAGCTGGAGTCTGTACTTCATACTTTTCACTAAGTTATGTTTTTCTTTTATCATTCATTATTTTAAGATCAAATGATGAGTTTCTAAAGAGAAGTTGATCAAAAGGAAGAAAGATCAAATACAGAAGTCAGAGGCTGAACTGTTAAAAATGCTGCAGCATGCAAAACAATGCTGGAGTTGCAAAAAAGGAACTTAAACTTGATTTTCTACTTGGATGAGAGTTCTTGAGGCCCAAACATTTATTTTTATTGTAGATGAAATAGGGTATGGTAAAACCCTGCTTGGGTTTCTTGTTTGCCATCTGTGTGCCATTTTCTTGGTTGATTTGTCAAAACTGGAGAATGCAAAATTTGGTTCAGTTCTGCATATAAATCAATCAGCTTCCAGTTTTTTTTTTTTTTGTCAAAGCTTAACTGAACAAGCTGAAGTTAGCAGCTGATTGGCTACCATGCACAGCTGCACCAGATTTTTTTACTCTTTCAGTTTTAGTAAATTAACCCCCAAGGGAAGTGAGAATAAATCCTCTCTTAAACAGTTGTCACCAGAAAGAGTGTCCTCGCTGGATGAGTTCATCCCTGTTGCTATTTTTATGGTAATTCAAAATTTTAGATGTCCCTTCACTTCACTTCACTTCAGGTTCCAGGGACTGTGGTCAATGGGACAAATAGAGTGAATATCGATGTAGCACCCGCCTAGATAGGTGCTAGGTAGGGAGTATAGTTTGCTCTGCCTGCTTAACAGGAGAGCGGTAGGTAAAACCTAGTCAGGCCTGCTGCATGTGTCTATGTGTGATTCATCTGGTCTGAGGGAGTGTCCCCATTGTGTCCAATAGTGGAGCCTGTTGGACAGTGGAGGAAACCCAGTCAGTGATGCACAGGCTTTGTAACTGTCCCAGTGGGTTGGCACAGAGAGTGGTGCATCCTGGGATATGTTATAAAAGCCAAGAACACATGTGACAGTGTGTCTTTGGGCAGACAGCCAGGTCCTGTTTGCTGAGGAAGGTGGTCACAGGCAGTTTGCCTAGTGAACCAGTGGTGTGGCTGAACTCAGAGGTCCAGTAAACTGACTGTGGAGTGAAGGCAAAGCAACTCTTGAAAAACAGTGTTTGTGATTGTGAGTACAGGGGAGCTTGCCAAAGGGTCTGCCCAGGAAGGGGACCACCCCAGTGGCTAGAGTCAGCAGACGGGTGTCAGCATACAGGCAGTGATAGTAATGGGGGTGCCAAGTTATTAACCCTGAAGAGAATATTCAAACAGGAACAATCTATTTATCTTCACTTCTGTGGCAAGGTGAAGCAGCAGCCTTGCCGCACACTACAGATCGTTGTCCTTAATTTGTGCATAGTTCAAAGTTGGAGTATCCCACTCAACCCTTCTCCCATCCCAGTTCTAAATAAAACACAAAAAAACAAATCCCCTGGACTCATTATCGTCTGAACCAAGAACTGTTACTACCGTTTATCTTCTGTCAGTTGCTAATGGTAACCCAGGGAACCCAAGAAAGTGTAATTCTCAGCAGCTTCCTAGGAAGCAGTGCTACATCCGTAATAGGGACAAAGGCAGAAATAAGAAAACTTTACAGGGATTCTAACACCTCAAGATTCTATCCAAAACAGAACAAAATATTTTAGCTTTAGATATATTTTATAGTAAACCGGCTACAACTGCCAATGCTGACTTACTCCTCAAAATATTAGTTAGTCATAGCGTGATATCCCTTCTCTTTAAACAGATTAGCTCTTGCTTCCTGTCCTGTCTCTGGGACAAATCTTCCCAATAGGACAATACCAGGAGAAAAACTGATTTATTATTATTGGTATATTAGAAAATAGGCACTGCCCTATACACCAAAACCACTGCAAACAATCTACTATTGATTAAACCAAACAATTATTAAATATGTAACATATGTAGATATGAAAAGTCCATATATGTGATAATGTTTTGCCAAGCTCTGGGACAGCAAGCAGCAGTGTGAGTTTTCCTCTGTCCTACAGCCGATAAGCTACACATGTTGGGCGCTAATTAATTTTACACATATGTGAGTGCATTTCTTTTATCTTATTTTTATATGCTTGAATAAATATACTACACTTTATACCCCCTTCTTCTGGTCTTGTTTGGAGCACTTCATTTTAGTGACACAGAGAAAATAAGGGAGTGTTAGGAAAAGATTTGGCTTAAATCCCCCAAGAATTGGATTCACCCAACCCAACGCGATGGTCAGCTTGCTGGCCTTATGGTTTTTGGTGAGCGCAGATTTTATAGCACGTGGTGGAGCACTTTTGAAAATGTTGGCACTTTTCACATTTTTTTGGGCAGCACGGTGATTGGCAACACATTATATTATATGGAATTTTCATATCCACATATGTTACATATTTAATAATTATTTGGTTTAATAAATCGTGGATTGTTTGCAGGGTTTTTGATGTATAGGACAGTGCCTACCGTTCTAATTAATCTATGTGGATAGTGTTTTCTTTGCACTTAAAGGGGTAGCCACCAAGGTCAACAGAACTAGTGCTTCCATTGGAAGAAATCGCTTCTCTTTTTGTTCTGATGACAACTCAAAATTTGGGATTTTCTTTCATATTTACGCTCATATTTACTTTCATATTTAGCCTTGATAAATAAGTGGGCGCCCCTCATATTTACTGCATTGATTTATTATTTTTCTTCCCCTACTCTGTTCAATACTAAAATAAAAAAAATTGGCTTTGCAAACACTTTAACCATTCACAAACTTTTGTTACAAAACCACATGTTAAAGTCAGTACACTGGGATGATTAGGCTAATTTATATTTAAATATTGACTTTTCCTGTTCCTTGTCTCTTTCAGCCTTCCAACCTTCCCTATTAGTCTTTTACGCTAGGTTCACACCTTAGCAGTTTTGTTTGTGCAGGCACAGAGCCTGTTCAAATAAATGGGCTGCCACGCCTGGGTTTCCGCAAAAAAAAAGTGCATGCGCCTTTTTAAAAACGCTTCCGCTGGGAAATTGCATGTTTTTTTGACCATGCAATTTCACTGTGGTTCCTGCACCCGCAAATGCACTGCGTTTTTACATGCGTGGGGGTGTCATTCAGAATGAATGGCAGCCCTACGTGTCTTCTAAGAACAGCATTTTTTCACTGCGGGTGGTTTCGGGTGAAGGAATCGCTGCGATATCAACAGCCACACGCAGAGGTATGAACCAATCCTATATGTGATGGGCAGCTTAAATGACCAACAAGAAGGCAATGAAACTTGGATAGGCAGAGCCAAGATGGACTATTACAGGAATGGTTGAGAACTGCAAAAAAATGTAATTTGCTTAATCGTTATACCTGTGACAAGTTTAGAAGTGCATTATACTGAAAGTAACTTCTTTTTTTCCATTTGTAAACATGCTTAGTTTGAATTTCCCAGTTTCTAACAAGTTTACTTGTTAGTTTCACGCCCCCGGTTTTGCCTTCTGCAGTGAATTTGTAAATCCCGGTAAATGCCAGCTTATAATCCTTGACCTGCCCAGGCCAGCAGGGTGTTTTTCTACTGCAGTGCTTCCAGCTTCTTTGAACTCCAGCAATTAAAACTAGCCCAGCCATAGAAAATAATGGCTGTATCTGACACATGTGCCAAGCTAAAGAAGAAGACAGGAATAATTCCTCATAGCCAGGCCCAGCTTGGAAGCACCAGAGTAGAAAAACACAGGGCAGACCCCGTGTAGATGGGCAATGTAAATTGCAATTCCTTCTACTTTTATTGTATGTACTAACATTTTCTAATTTAATGTCTGGAAGGTAATGGGGAATCTACATGATGTATTCAAATAAGTCAACGTAAAGCCTCCCAAGTAAGGTTCACATATGGCTATTTAACCCATGCCCCGTGCAGGGCCCTATTTTACCGCCATGGGGATGCACAGGTGCTGTGTGCATCCCTATGTTGACAGTCCCATTGCTTTTAATAGGACAAAGCCACTGCTCCCAATGTGACATCCATGTGGGAGTGGTTTATTGCGGTGTATAATACGTTTACCTTAATATATATAATCTCAAAATACCTGCACTGGAATCCTGAAATCATTACCCGGCATAATTGTCAGATTTGTGTAACTAGCTCCAGCATCATACTCCTCCAAAGCTATTTTTTATTTGTTATAGCCTCCAGTGTACTTACTTCTGAGTTCACTTAAACTATATGGCTTTGATTTGCAAAAAATAAAGCAAAAGTAAAGCAGTTACTCAAAGCACCTACGTGAATTTCATCTTTGAACTAAAGCACAGAAGCTGATTAGTATTATGCGTACAAGTGAGAATAAAAGCCCTGAAACACAGGCTCAGCACTAGCTGGGCATAGGACATCCTGAGATATAGAATTGTGTTCTCCACTCTCCAATATCTATGGCCATTTTATTTTTTAAAAATTATGTTATTACATCTGCTTACTTACCTATGTCCCATAGCTCAAGCAAATAGACTGTGCACTTTGAAAAATGTAGTTGCACCCTGCAGTTGCTCCAAAGCTTAGAACATGAGGTAAAGCTTCCCTTTGCAAAGAATACTCAATCACATGCAAGGAAAATAAAAAAAAACAGCATTTTTGCTTGCACGTGATTGGATGATGGAAGTCAGCCGAGCTCTGCTCATTTACTAAGCTCTGGGGCAACTGCACTTGCAAAGTGCATAGTCTATTGGCATACCCCGCTTTAAGTACACTCACTTTAAGTACACTCGCGAGTAAGGACACAGTTTGTTCAGCTTGGCATAAGACTACTCCCGGTTTTTAGGATTTGGCGTCTATAGGAAATCTTGGTCAGCTTGACATGGCACTGCTCCCAAACCATAAGTGACAGGGATACCAAACTTAGGGAGTACCGAGAGGGGACCCAGGACTACAACATATCCTGTTTGTGGCTGGCCAGCTTGCCTAGATAATCTACCGTGTCATAGTCCTGGATCCCCTTAACATGCTCCCCAAGCTTGGTATCCTTGTCACATGGTTTGGGAGCAATGCCATGTCAAGCTGACCAAGATTTCCTATGGAGCTAGTGTATTTACATGCATTGAGAAATGAAAAGTGTATTGCTTCACTTTAAGTACATTTTCATTTTACATACATGCTCTGGTCCCATTGTGTACTTAAAAGTGGGGTATGCCTGTATTTGCCTTTAGCAAATCAAACTCAATGTGTTTAATATCTGTAGAGACCTTTTTTGTTCAGACATACTTTTAGATGGTAACAGATAGGATATACATGACTACAAATGTAGCCTTGTCTTGAGTTATCTTTTAATACTAATGGCCTATTGCAAGCCTGCTTGTTTATTTTTACCAGTTTAATCGGTATATTAGCTCTAACTGCACTTAGGCAACCAAAATGCAGTGACAGAGAATAGTTCTATAGCTATATGTCAGTCATTACCACTTGTCTGTTATTCTGTCATATGACTATATCAGCGAAACAATGAACACAGATACAAAACCAGGCCACCATTACCAAAAATGACCAGAACCACCTCCTAAAGGAAGCGAGAAACCCTGTGTCAAGGATGGCTTTAAGACAAATTAATGCTTTTCAATTTAACTGCCGAGACACAACCCCAATCTCACGGTAGCACTTTAAAAGTGAATAGAACTGTTTCAATAGGTACAAATGTGGCTTTTGGCTCCTTAAAGCAGCATGAAGACCTCTTTGATCCCAGTAAGGCCGGTGGTCTCTGTAACCAAGTTATGTAAATTTCCATACCACACATTGGCAATCATTAGTTTTTTTCTATAGAAAAAATGTATATAAAAAGAAGTATTATATAAAACGAAGTACCCTTTAGGGATAAGAATACAAGGAACTTTTTGAACAAGGGATGAAAACAAAAGTTGGAGAGGAAGCCCATAATAACCTTTCATTTTAAGCCTGCTCTGGAAATAAGAAGACATTTGATTGGTGGCTATAGCCAACATGTTTTCCATAATAATATGCTATGATTTACTGATAAAACCAGATACACTCATGGCATTTATAAAAATATTTTTAGGTTAAATATTCATATGTTTAAAAAGGGTACTTACTGAAAAATAACTAGATAAATTTACTTTTGCATTATAATTCAGGATTTATAAGTAAAAATGGGAAAAGACTGCAGCTGATAGAACACATACTGTGATTATTTAAGTGCACTGCTTCACTTATTAAACAAAGGTGCTGTTTTGTCAGCAGTACTGCATTTACATTCTAAAATAGTCCACATGATGGGTTTTTGGTTTTATTGCTGTTTCAAGTATTTTGATAAGAGGATTATGGTTAATACAACCAAGATAAGTGTTAAACTGTGACAATTAACAGTATTTTAACCATGCCTTTACAAGAGCCACATTGATAATCCTCAATAAAACTGCATAAAGTGGCTTACAAAGGAATTATCTCTTCTGAGATGAATAACCAGCACTGGATTATGGGTTTGCTAATAGGATGCTACCTATATTGCAAATCCAAGATGCGCAAGATGTTACAGTATTTTCTTTTTAATGAATACAAAGTATTCACATTTATGTGTCAGTATAGTCACTGTTTTATATTAGCTTAAGGCAGGGGTCTCAAACTGGTGGCCCTCCAGTTGCTGCGGGACTACAAGTCCCATCATGCCTTTGCCTGAGGGAGTCATTCTTGTAAATGTCAGCCTTGCAAGGCCTAATGGGACTTGTAGTTTTGCAACAGCTGGAGGGCCGCCACTTTGAGACTCCTGGCTTAAAGGAAATGCTTGCCTAACATATAAAGAAAACTGAGGACTGGCAAACTCCTATAATTATTTTCACTGAGCACACACTAGGATGATCGTGGTCAAACTTGTGCTGGTAGACTGGCAGCTCTGCCATTTGCAAGAGAGATTGTTAATATTGAATAAATTAGCTCAACTCTGAATTAAAAATGTAAAGTGTTCTGTTTTATATAGTCTGGTCTATCACCGTATTGTATAGAGTACATCTGACTTTTATTTTTTTGCTGTGTTTATACCCTATTGAACCCTACCATTGCTTCCCCCCCCCCCCAATCTTAAAGGATCCTATAGGCTCAGAAGGGAAGGACGACCGTGTTCACATAGAATTCATTCTCAAAAAGAGCTATATGCTTTTATAACAATGTTCTTGGCCAGCATCAGGAAGTTTCTTTATTGCACCCTTCAGTTTGGGTTTAAATACGTTAACACACATTTTAATGGCAGTACTGGCTGACACTTTAAACAAACTGCTAACAGCCTTTCAACAAGCTTCAAGCCTGCTAAAGGCTGCTAGCTACTTGTTTAAAGTGACAGCCAAAACTCTCATTAAGATGACTGTTAACATCCTTAAATCGGAACTGGAGGATACTAAAAAGGCTTCAGAAAGCTTTTTAAAGCTAGTTGCAAGCTTTGCAAATGCTTTATAAAAACACACTGCTATTCAAATTAGCATAGTTTTGACAACTTTGTTTTCTTTAATAAAAAGAAGTGGCTAAGTCGTGGGCAGCACAGTGTCTAAGTGGCTAGCACCCTCACTTAGCAGCACTAGGGTTGTGGGTTCAAATCCCAACCTTGGCACTACCTGCCTAGAGTTTGCATGTCCTACCTGGATTTACTCAAGCACTTCGGTTCCTCCCACACTCCAAAGACATGCTGGTAGGTTATTGGTCCTAGTGTGTGAATGAATGTGAGTTAGGGACCTTAGATTGTAAGCTCCTTGCTGGCAAGGACTGAGGTCAATGTATAATATAGATATGTAAAGCGCTGGGTAAATTGATGGCGCTATATAAGTACCTGTAATTAATCAAGAACAATATTGCTCCCTTTCACACTCATGGATGTAGTAAACTGGATGTAGATGTAGTAGTAAACTGCAAAAAAAAATCTTCCATTTGCAAGTTAAGAGTATAATATGCTGGCATGCATTGCATACTAGTACATTATGAAAGACTTACCTAAAAATGAAGCACTCCAGAGGTGCGCTGTCACTGCTGACAGGGCTTCCATCACCACCTGGTCTTCCTTCTGGTTTTCGAGCTCTGACCATTTGAATAGCAGAGCCACAAAGTTATATGCATGTGGTGGTCATGGCTGTGGCACAGCTCACTCAGTGGATGGCATGCCATCCATTAAGAGCACAGTGCCCATTCGCCAGTGACGTCACCGGCTGCTATAAAATAAATACTGTATCTCCTAAATGGTGCACATTTAGGATATATATACTGTAGCTACAGGTAAGTCTTATTACAGGCTTACCTGTAGGTATAAATGAACAAGCAGACTTTACTGTGTATAATAATTACTTGTATACACTACATGTTCATTTTGGAGAAACAGTTGCAACAGAAATCATTTATAACATCAGTCAACATATTTTACCATCCACACATAAAATTCTCATACATATTTCATTTATTCTCTACTCTTGAGACAGACGTAGGCCAAAAAGCATAGCTCCAAATGTAGGCACCAATGATGCAGAACTCACTAAAGGCTTTACAAGTGCCAGATGCCAACATAATCTCTTGCTGGTCACATTGTTTCATAACAACCAATTTTGTTGTCTAAATGAACTCAGCATCATAGCGAAAATTACAGCAGAGCATTCTGGGAGTTTAAACATAAGGTTTTGGATTGACATGTTGCCTCCATGAGATGTGAAAGAAACAGAA